>NW_020229592.1:0-1490000 GCF_003227725.1 Camponotus floridanus | reverse complement strand
GAAGAAAGTATTCTTGATGTTTTTTCGATTAGATGTGTAGTTTTTGAAAAAAAAATCCATGAATTATAGAATTTCACACGCTTTATGTATTTTTTATTTTTGTCTGTAATTACGTATTGAAAATTTTATAGGGTCACTGTTTTTTGTACCGAGTCTTGAAAACCCCTATATACGTGATTTCATCTGAAAATATCAAGTTTGTCAATATTTCTAAGATATACTCCGCCATCTTGAATCCGCCATCTTGAATCCGCCATCTTGAATTTTGAAATTATGATGCCAGATTCGCAATCAGTGACCCCAAAAACCTATAAAACCATCATGATCTTTGTTGTTGATCTCACACAAAAAAGTGTGCCCCTAAAAGGGTTAAGAATTAAAGAAAATTATACTTGTGTCATGTATAATCATAACAAATACAATAGAAATATTGAAATATTGAAATATAAGATTAACTTACTGACTCTAATGTTAAATTTAATTATGTAGATAGATTTAATATTAACATAATGTATTGGGACACACATTAGCGGAGGTAAAGAATAAAAGGAAATAAATTATTACCGTTCACTAGATGTATCGCTACACTAAGGGAAAAATTATCTTGAAATAAAAAAATTTTAGTTAATTCAAGAAAGCTATTTATTCGGTGGATACTAATCACGTATTTACTTGTATTCAAAACATCTGTTTACTTAAGTTAAATATTTATTTATATATGCTTTAAAAAATATAATATTTCATTAAATATTTTTATATTTTAATTTTACAAAATATTTATTAAAATGCATTTTTTCCGAAAAATTTTAAATTTTTTAATTTTAAAAAATAATATATTTAATTTAATAAATTATAGTATATATTTGACGAAGTCGAAACTATTTGAAATAGTACTATTTAAAATAGTATTTAAATATAAAAAATATATAAATGAAAATAATGTACTTAATATAACATGCATATTTAATTAAAATTAAATGCTTTTGCTTAAATGAAATAAACAATTCCTTCCATTTAGCGCAAAAGTTTCAAGAAAACAAATTTATTTGATTCAAAAAAATTTTTCCCTCAGTGTAGTAATATAATACAATATTTAAAAAATTTTTTTCCCTCAGTGTAGTAATATAATACAATATTAATTATTTAGCAATAATAAAATATCACGTGTAAAGGAGATAGAGAAGGGATAAATGCAAGTCAGAGATAAGTATGAAATACGAATATAAAAATGCGATTACGTTGATGATCTCATTACGTGGCTAATCTGCTTACGGCAGATTAACGTTACCGCGCCATTTGAAATATTTCCAAGTTTGCGTGCTTTCACGTTGCGTTGCGCGCAGTATTATAACTATATTCTCTCTCTGGCTATATTACTCAAATCCTCACCTTAATCCATAATCCCTAATTACAAATTGATAAGTAATTAACGTGAATATCGTTCACGCGCAATACATTAATATCGAAGCGCCATTTATGGCAATTCCGGTGTTAGCTATGAAAATCGATAATCGTATTAATCCAGTCCCCTATTGTTTCGTTCTATAATAATAAAACAACACTTGGATCAAATTTTCATATGCCTATATATCCAGCAAAATCATTAATACAAGAGAGATTCTTTGATTTTATCTCTACTATTTAAAATTTTAAAGATAATTTTAATTTTAATAAAATAAATAGACATGGTTTTCTTAAGAATTACACATAAAAGCAAAATGGAAGATTTTCTCATTGAAAAATAAAATATATAGATTTAGTATAAACAACTACTTGTGGCCCTTTAATTTTGGCTTCCTATCTCCCGAACTGAGAAAAATCGTTTGATTGTATCAACAAGACGTATATGATTGAAGGCATTTTAGTTAAATCAAACAAGAATTTCTAGTTATCATGATAAGACTCGATTTTTTTATAACTAGAACGTTTAATAGATTTTACTATAAGAATTTGGTTATAAGTATTTTCTGGTTGGATCTATAAAATTTCTTGTTACATTAATTTCTTTGCTTGTTTCTTAACTTAACTCGTATTCAATATTTTCCATGGAATGTATAGAAAGAAATAGCATTAACATTAAATCCAAAGTATATTTTTTTTCTCTTACGAGCAGTAGTGCCAGAAAGAGGACGTTGGCTTTCTGATTGTGTGTGTTTGAGCTACATCTTCTTCTTGCATCACTGTTTATCAGTTTAATTTCTAACAAACTGAACTTAAAATAATTTATTCAATAATCTGGATTGAATTTATCCAATAATTTTGTTGGAATTCAGAATATTAAACAGACTTTTGAAATTAGATGGAGAAAATTTTAGACGACTTGGTACTGGCGAGTTTAGTATTATTAACCAGAACATTTGGTAAATTTAACAGGAAGAAATTAATCAGATTCATCTGGTAATTCCTACAAGAATTCTGGTTCGTCCATTTTTCAGCAGACATACTGGTTAAATCTACCAGAATTCTAATTAATGCGACCAGATTTTTTCTCAGTGCGTACATTAATAAAACAAGCGCCTAATGAATCGTGCATTAATTAATGCGTATTAAATATCACGAGCAATAGGAAAGTTCCTCGCGTAGATGTGTAAGTTATTAATGAGCGTCCATTTGCTGTAACAGACGTATTTCTTGGTTACTTTAATAAGATATCTGGCGACGTATAATACGGTTCGCGTAAGGAACGCTCGAAATGAAATCCTTAATTAAAGGCACCACGATTTTCTTCCTTGACTCCGTTATACAAGGTGGCATAGAAAAGAGGCAGCGCGGAGTGCAAGACAAGAAACAGACGAAATTCGACTCGCTCGGGGAAACTAATTTCGCCGTTGCAGCTTGCACATATATTTATCCCTGAAGGCATATTCCGCGGGTGCAATGAATGCATCGCGTCGGGTAAGGCGCATAAAAAAAGTATGCAGCATCCGCAGCAGCGATCTCGATAATAGGACGCCTTGTTTACGCGATATATATCCAATTTTTATCTCCGGTTTTTTTCAATTAAATGAAGCGTTTAATTAAAAATACGCATTCTCTCTCCTGTGAACCTTGGGCGATAGATGATACGGCGAAAAAAATTCGATCACGTATACTTTTTATTTCTTTTCTGATAGAACCGATACTTTTTGCGCGTTTCACGCTATCGCTTCGAGCTGTCGTTTCGAGATCATACAATAAAAACAATTATTCCATATCTTTCGCAGCAATAAACTGCAGCCTGTCATAAAATGGAAATCTGTTATATAATATCTTTGCGTTGTGTAACGCGAATAACTTCTGTGATAATTATTTAGAAACACTCGCGTCTTAAACTTACATAGTTATCCAAACATGAAGTTACAATGACAGTTAGAATAGTTACATAGTTTTGTTTACAATTACTCTAACTTGTAACTAGAAGGAAAACTTGAAAATAATCTCTCTTTTTGCTCTTGCTCTTTCTCTTTCTCTCAAATAGATTGATTTCAAATTGAAAAACTTGATTTCACAAATTACAACTTAGTATTATGAATATTTAATCATTCTCATTCCAATAAGTGATAAAATCTTTAAATTTATCTTCTTTTATCTATTATTTTTCGTTTTTTTAATATTTATAAAACAAATAATAATAAAATAAATAATAATAAAAATAATAATATTAATAAAATTTAATAATAGGATTTTTTTTATTTTAATTTATTTTTATAATTTCTAATTATTTTAAAAACTTAGATATTTTTTTTAATTATTCAAGTATCGTTTAATTTCAGGGTATCAGCAAAAATTTTAATTTTGTAAATATAATTCTTAATGGCATTGTTTTAATTATACTATATATTTCTTCATAAACGTGAAAAGCATAATTAATATGCATTTTTATCTCAATTATAAATTCAGTAAACGAAAGTAATTTCTGTCAATTCTAAACGTCTTTTAATTGTACGTGATGTTGAATTCGCTTAGCCACTTTCATTTCGCAGTTTTCCGGAAGGCACTGAAACAGACTGAGAAAACTAATTTCTACGGTAGACCACGTATGTAGCCATTTTGAATGTGGAGAGAGTATTCCGTGGGGTCTAATGAATATATCGTGACAGGACGAATGCACGAATTGCCGTAAAAAGTTACGTTTCTTTCTTGAATAAAACGACAGTGCGAGCACGTCCGCAAAACGCGGATAACCGAATATCATGCGGTGTAACGATTACGTCTACAATTTTCATAATTTACGACTAATTTTCTTTGGAAGAAAATGCGCGCATAATTATACGCACGAACATAAAATAGAGAATTTTAATCATATTCATTCGTTGCTCTCTGTGCAATTTATCTAAATGAGCAAAAGCGAAAAAGGAAGACAGAGAGTATGAGATTAATTTGAAAACAAAAAATGTATGATTTAAAAAATTACAATTTATCTACAGAATAATATAATCAGATTTTAAGATTAGTTTAAAATAGTTTTTATTTATAGTAGATTTTTCAAATTAAAAATTAAGTTTTTATTGTGTATAAATTTTGTATATAAATTTATGTATAAATTTTTATGTATTGAAAATATTTAATAATTAAAATTAATTATTTAATACTTAACAATAATTCAAAAAATATAATAAGTGGGTCAATAGATGTATAATTTATACATTTATTAGAGAATCAATATCTTTTTTCTATATATGTTTAAAATGTAAATTATGTATATATAGAACATCTTTGAATATGTAGTTATGTAAAATTATGAAATTTACTTTCAAATCACTCATCAATCATGTAGTCTATGAATAAGATATTTGAAGAAATAGAACGTTGCCAATAAAATAAAAGTTATATACTTTAATTACATATAAATTTAATCAATTATAATATTGATATTCCTTGCAAGACAAAATGATCTCCTCTTGAAATATTTTTCGGCTATTAAATTAGTTATACTAGATTAGTTATACAGTTATACTTTATTAAATATCTTCAAAGGACTGCATTTCGCTCGATTTATAATACAATAGTGCTCTCGTGGAAGACCGTGAAAAATTTTCCTGCTCTGATAAGTACAACAATGTCATTCTTATCGATTAAAGTAACCGGACGTGAGCTGACTGACTAAAAAAATTATCCAAACTAATTACTCTACTACTAAATTCTACAGTAGCTGAAAACTAAGTTAGTAAAAAGGTCATTAAGAATCACTAAAAAATGCCATGCTTAGTTATATATTCGTAAAAAAATTTTATTTCTTTTCTCATAATATTATTATTTAATATTTTAATTAAAGAGAAAAAGGAAAAAATTTTACGGGGAAAAAATTTTACGGCTCACAAAAAAAGATTCAACTTTTGATAAAACCGGAGCAATTAAATATAACTCTTAAAACGTGTACACGATTATTATTTCTTTATTACATCTATATTGGATTACTTTTGCAACTAATTTTTTTGAAGTGAAAAATACTTGTACTTATCAAATTTCATAAAAAACAATTTTGAATATTCATAAACAACAATTTTGAATATTTTATAAAAACAATTTTAATAATTCCTTTCAATTCAAAATTGAATCTGTTTTGATAAAATCCAAATTTGCTATCCGTTTTACTTGACAATAAAATACCGAAATAAATAAAATCTATTTAAAAAATCCTTATTTATTTTAAATATAAATTTAACTATATATATAATTATATATGTCAAAGTCTTTCGAAAAGTCTTATTGAAAATCTTAAATACAAAATATGCTATAACTTTATATTTTATGATTAAAAACATATAATCTATATTTAAAATATATATTATCTCGTAAAGAAACTTTTTACAACTAGTTATCTTAGCAATTTTTAAATAATTTTTGTTGCTAAAATA
Organism: Camponotus floridanus; assembly: GCF_003227725.1. Classification (NCBI taxonomy): domain Eukaryota; kingdom Metazoa; phylum Arthropoda; class Insecta; order Hymenoptera; family Formicidae; genus Camponotus; species Camponotus floridanus. The sequence goes on along the minus strand of NW_020229592.1, from coordinate 1,484,163 downwards.
GAATAATTCGAATTTTAAATAAATTTTATCAGTTATATCTTTTACTGTTTTAATCGAATATAATATATGCGTTACAATAAAATAAAGTTTCTCCGATCATACCTTATATCTCATAAAAGGATTTCATTCCATGGTTAAATAAACTTTATTTTTATTCTCTCAAGAGGTTAAATTAAATTAGATGCCAGAAAGTAAAAGAATTAAATAGATAAGACTTATATTACCATGTTATTACGAGTTACTCTCTCTCTCTTATGTAAAATGTGATATTCTTTTCTCTAGAGAGAGAACTTCAGAGAGGTCTATTTTTCAGTCTTGATATAGAACGCTTGGTCTTTTTTCAGACCAAAATATCCAAATAAGAATTCACTGGTGAAGCGACGTTACGAATACATCGAACGTACGAAAGATCGTAACGAAGGAATTCTACACGATTCTATGTGTCGGATGTGTATGCCTGCCAGAAAGTTCGCCGGTGCCCTTTTCTCTCGAGACTACGATCCGAGAACGAAGTAGTTGGAAACGAACTAAAACTTTCTCGCAAGGATATTCTCTCGCAAGCGTGTTTTATTGCCGCGACCCTGCCGGCGCCCGAGTATTTTGTGAAGATTTTTGTTGCAGAGTAGTCACCGATAGACTTTTATTCGCGTTCTACAGCACTGAGAGTCCTGCTTCAAATTCGCCTAGGGACACCGATCGGACGAATCTCCCAAAAAAGGAAAAATATGTGAATCGAAAAGAAAATTGATTCACGTATCGCACGCGTACAGGCACACGTAATAATACATATGTACATACACAAGTTTAGAGCTATTGAAAATCACACTATAATAAGCCATAAAAACTATTTATTATTAAATAGTTTAAATATAAATTGATTATTTAAAGAAAATGATTATTTAAAGAAAATTAACATTTCTATTTAAATGTTTATTAAAGAAAGATGCGCTGCAACTTTATCAAAGAATCTAGACGTTAATTAAAGATTAATTGAATAGAAGGCTAATTGAAGGTAGCAAAAATTTTTAAACTAATTAAAAAATTTTCTATATTTTCTGTATTTGTATATATGTATAAATGCGAATGTGATGCGTATATTTTTTTATTATTAATACAGAAATACATCTATTATATTTATAAAGAATGTTAAGGATGTTTTGTATGTACAATCCCAGCAAAAAGTAGCTGAAAATCAATATTGACGAATATCCACTTTTGGTGTATTTTGAGCATGAGAAATTGTGTGGAATAAAGAAATAGGGGAGACCGGAGACAAAAGTAACATTTTTTGTATTATAGGTCACTAATTAATTATTGTTAGAGATATAAAGAAAAATATTATATGTTAAAAAACTCCATTTATTGCTCTATTATTATACCTATGTTTCAATCTCAAGTGATAAATATTTAAAAAGTTATCATAGCTTTTCGTAAGTATTGAGTTGATTGTTACTTTCGTCTTGGAGACCGGGGACAAAAGTAATATAATCTGGAATGAAAGTAACAGTTCTTATTTTCGGGAAAATAAAATAAATATGCCTTTTTTCAATTTAAGGGAACTTTTAATATAATCTTTTATTAAGCAAGATAACTTTTATTATAAATTTGTATTATATTATATTAAAATAAAAAATAAAATGTTTATTTTTATCATCTTTAAAAAACTTAAAAGAAATAATCTTCGTTAAGATAGCTTTGTATATACAATCCCACCAAAAAGTAGCTGAAAATCAATATTGACGAATATATCCACTTTTGGTGTATTTTGAGTGTGAGAAATTGCGTGGATTATTACAATTTGATCTTAGCTACAGTACAGAGATGTATTTTTTAAATATTTATTGCGTTTTTACTCAAATATTCCGAATTTTGTCGAAATGATTAACTTTTGGCAGAGAATTTGTAACAGATACATGGCTAACTTTATTAAATTATATTTAATATCTTTTTAACCAGTTAGTACTTGTATAATATTATTTGACCAAATATTTCCTCTTTGTCTAAACTTTTGCAAATTTTAAACAAATTCTGATATTATTTCCATGTATTTTTGTCATTAGAATCGGCGTGGTTATATGTTTCCCAAAAGAACACATGTTAATTCGGTGCAAATATAATCCTTATAACTTGTGAACGCTTTAGTGAATCGATTTAAAAATTGTACTGAAGATTCTAAACATATGTAAGGACATTCTGTACAATTTTCATTAAATTCTCAATATTTTGAAAATAGGTATAAATCCTGAAAGTTTAACTTTGTTTTTTCGCATCACGCTTCTGTCAGAAAATACATATACTTCGCTACTGCAAGTTTATAGTGGAAAAAGAAGATAAGTTCCGAACTCGTTTATTTCTTAATATTATTTTTTAGAATATAGATTAATAGATAAAGAAAATATATTTTAAATATCTGACTCTATAATAAGAGATTTAATAATACTGAAAATATTCGGACAAACAATTCCAAGTACAATATTCAAAAGTGCGAGGTTTAATTCCCGAATAACGGTTGATCCTGAAATATGGTCTGATTTATTCTTGATGTCGTACGTGATCGGTAAGCCGAGCGAATTCTAGTCATCGCGTTTCCGTCTCCGATCTGCGCTTATCCGTGGCGAAATAGCTCCCAAGTGGCATCACTTGGTACAAAGCGTCGAGCACCATGAAGATTCGGTTTCGAAATAGGCGCTCTTCGCGACGACTATACGTTAGATGATACGGAATTCCTCAGGGCTTTTCTCATCAGTTTGCGCATCTTTATTGATTATCTCGTTATCTAATCACCGCGCTCTCTTCTTCGCTCGCCTGGGAAAATTCGCCATGTCGTATTCCGACTAATGAAAAATTTCCGCTCGAAAAAACTTTTCCGTCATACAAAGTAAATTGGCCGGTGTTATCAAAGTTATCTTGGTTAACTGCGTATTCTATACGTGTACACACGGATGCACTATGTGCGCGATGTAATGGCTAAAAAGATAATTGCTGCGGTACGCCGAAAGGGACCCTTTGCGCGACGAAGAATTAACTTTAACCGACCTATATTGGTTGCAATCTGGTTTTTTATACCTTTGCGCAACCTGCAACATCTGCCGTGGCTACGTTATAATAAAGATTTGAATGAAATAATTTTGTTTCATAACAAATTTTTCCACAAGCTTTTGTTAGAACAACATCTACAATAATAGAAGTGAAATTTTTAAAAAATAATTATTTTATTTCTTTAATAATTATTTTCTTGAAAAATAAAAAATAGAAAGTTTAAAAAAGTGTATCTTTTTAAATGCAATAATTATTTCTTTGTATGTTTTATTTTCTTTATTCATTAAATGTTATCATATAAATTGTAAAATTATCGGAGATAACTATATAAGATAAATATTATCAATGTATGTTTATTATTTTGTGTGCAATAAAATAAATAAAATTACGAAAATTATATCGCAATGTACATACATCTAGTATATGTATATAAGATATGCATATATTAAATACATAAAAAGTTTACATCAATCCGTATCATTTTTTTTATCATGTAATTTCGCTTATATAAATTTCACAATAAATAGCTAATTATGTACTTGAAATTTTTCAACATCCATGTGAATAATTAATAATTCACTAATTCATTAACTCGAAATAACGAGTTCTCCTCCTTTTTTAATCATTTAAATAGTTAGCTTAAACTCGTTTTCGACTATCCTTTCAGTTCATGACCTGGTATTTTCTTTGGAAAAAAGTTCAGTAGCGAACTTCTCTAATTCCATGGTGCTAGGATAGTGACAAATGTCATTACTAAAGTTGTCTCGAGTAAGTAAATAGGATACATACATTTATCTACGATACATGCATATGAATACAGGGTGTCTTGTTATAAATTTACATTTAAAATAAATAAATAATAAAAACATAACAAAAAGATTGTTATAAAATACTCTATAGAGTATATCACTAAATATATACTTTAATTTAAAAAGCACTATATATATATATGAGATATGTATTTACTTTAAATGTAATATCCAAAAAAAATTACATCGAAAAAATTAACACATTGAATAATTACAAAAATATAAAATATCAATGGCAATTGATATAATATAAAAAGATTAAAATTAACTATAACTAAATAAAATTTAATTTGTTAAATAAAAGAAATGAGAAATCTCTAAAATGTTTAAAAGATTATAATGTATCATTAAAATTTTAATTATTTTCGAAATTCTATCAATAGATGAACTGTAATAATTCTTGCTACATTGACTTCATCATTCAATAATATATTGCACATTGTATCATTTTCGCATTTTTTTCAAGACTATGGGATTTAAATACTTTAAAGTGAATTACGACTTTATGTCGAATACTTTTATCTTTCATGCGAATAGTAATATTATTATCGCTGCACCTTGTACATTGCACGCGCATTTCCTAACCACGACTTTCATCACCGTAGAGAGACTAAAGTTCAACGACGTTTACATAAAGCAAGAGCATGTACATGAACATGTGCGTGTGCCTGTATAGGTTCCTGCTCGTGTAAATGCGCTCGCGAAAGTTGCGAGAGGAGAGTTCAACAACTGAAACGGCCGAGAAGGTACCACCAGGGTAACAGTTATTTCAGTAACGTCCGACTATACACGTGAGTTTTCCACTAGCAAGGAGACGACGGAAACTTACAGCAGGACGCAACACCCGTTCACCGGAAGTAAAAGCAATGTCTCTCTTGATTTGGTCGCACGATCGTGGCGCTGTCGTAAAACGACGTAATGTCCGCCAAACAATTTATGTTTTAATTACCAACAGTATCGGTTTAACGACAAAGATGGAAGAGAAATTATTTTCTCTCCCCGGCTTCTTTTACAGAAAGTATTATCACTTTTTATATTATATAGTGTTTACGAACAAGTGACGAAGAAAAGAACGAAGAAAAGTGTAAAAACTTTCAAAATTAAATGTAATTCGACACATTATATTTGAGTTTTTTCTACATTATTAATTTTTTCCATTAAAAGTAGCTAAAACATATGTATATAAATGATAATCCCTCTTATACGTTCATACTTTTCAAATTAATTATAATAATTAATTCATCTCAAATTAGCTTTTAATCTAAAACTTAGCCTGTTTTATGCAATGCAGCAGCAATCATTTTTCCGCAAAATTAAAAATAAAATATTAAATGTAAAGAAGGAAAATGAGGTATTAAAAAAATATTAATTTTTTGGACAAAATATAAAAAATACATTTTAAGAATTGTTTTATCAATTGGCGTTTTAAAGATTACAATAAAGAAGAGAATATTTATATATTTTGGTATAAAAAAATTGATAAAAGTCTTTTTGGAGTTTTTTGACACCTTTGATATCTGATAAGTATATTCTATAGATGTATTTTTAAAACCGGTCCATTAAATATTCCGTTACACGGTAACAAAGTTTCCAGTTAGCTCTCTCAAATTCTCAAATTTTTGATTTTTCAACTAACTGTGTTCGATTGGAAACATAGTCTGCTCACAATTTTCATATTTTTATAACACAAAATGGCTTTTGCAGAACGTAGCTTGGCAATTTCATCAGTGAACAGCGACTATATGTATGTTGCTGCGTTCACTGTTACCTATTGATCGTATTGACTGTGTAACTTAACGTTTTTCCACCATACACAAATCAAATTCGCGTTATATATCGATAAAAATGTAAAAATATTCAACCATATAAAAGGTAAATAATACATTGCAAAAGTTATATTACTTGAAAATTAATATTATTTGATTTCCACGATTATAAATTCAAATTAACGCTTTATTTCTCTTTTATGTATGTTATTTGTCTTTGATAAATATCATTTACTTAAATAGAAAAAAATTTATTAATTTATATTATTCATTATATTCATTCATTATATTTATTACTTACTGATTTATAGTATATTATAATTAATAAAATAAAAATTTAACAAAAAACCTACAAATGTTATGTTTTGAGAAAATAATTTTCGTTAAAAACATCAGAGGTTATTAGAATTTTAGCACTGTTAAATACTATCCATATTATTTAAAAATGTTTACAAAATACAAAACGAATGAAAAGCATATATTTTATTTTTATTTTCTCTTTATTTTAATTCTTGGTTTTTATAATCTTTTTTTTATATTCAAGTCATATATCACCATAAATAATAAAAAGTTATGTAATGACTTACTTGAAAAAAATAAATGTACATGCAATTACAATTTTAAATGCCAGAAAGTTAGCGCATCGACGTCTTCTAACATATAAAACACTAATATTACGCTCTTCTTGAACTTTTAAATATCGGTCATAAAAAAGGTTAAGACAGAAGTTAAGACGGTTTATTTCGTTAAATTTAGATCATCGATATCCATGGTATCTCGGCGTTAATGAGATTTTTTTTTTATGATCGCACTTAAAGTAACATTCATTGTCTGTTAGTGATAGTGCGTAAATGAGTCGATTATACGAGAAAGTTTTTAACGCGAACAGTTTAACCACGCACATACACAAGCCGATGTTATTACCCCCTATTATGAAAATTAATTAAATCATACTTCAATCTAATATTTTCACCTTTTACGAAAAAAATTAACAGAATATTAAACGATATAGACTCAAGCTTTAAATTGTTATATTTAAAAAATAAAGATATATAAATTCAAATTTTAAATTGTTATATTTAAAAAATAAAGTCTATGCAAATCATATTAATACAAATTAATACAATAAGTATAAATAAATAGATGAATAAATAAAATACAAATAAGTATAGATACCAAATTTATCACACATATATTTTTCATATTATAAGTCAAATTTAAAGAAAAAAAAGAAAATTAATAGAGAAATAAAATAAAACATATATTGCAGCTACAAAAGCAAAATTTCTATAATTATACAATTTTTAATTTTAAAGAATAGAAATTAAAATTTAATATTTATAAAACTATAAAAGGGGCAAATATTCTGAAAAATATCCTTTAATAAATTATATATATATATATATATATATATATATATATATATATATACAGGGTGTCCGTAAATTTTCGACCTTAATGAAATAAATAAGTAGATTGGCTCGAATTAACAAGAAATGACCGGTATTGCTTTGGGATTGTCGCAATAATTAACGAAATATTAAATAAAAAAGATCGGCCAATCTGCGTGAGTAAAAGCGCGCGGCGACGAGAGTCGTCCCACCGTAATCCGATACTACGAACGCGGCGAAGCGGTGGGCGGGTCGCTCTCCGAGACATGATGGTGATTTGCGATATATCGCAATACCGCGCCGAAAAATGACCCGTCCCCCCTTTTCGTGGCGAGAAAATGATGCGCTATCATTTCCACACCACCTTGCGGTAGATAGCATGGTGCGCTTTTTTTATAGTGGTTTCCCCCATAGGCCTATTCCACTCTCAATTTAAAAATTATTCAAAATGCCATTTACTATACGCTGAATATATCGTAAATGTAAAAAATTAATGGACAGTACCTTTACAAAAATTCGTGGTTGAAAATTCCTCGATAAAATGTATTGCACACGTTGATAATGTGATACGATGATAAAATTCTTCAAGAATCCTTTCTTCATCTCGTACACGAAGACGCACTGCTGGACCGGTTATCCCGATATTATGCACGACACTCAGTTTCACATAATTATTGCACAACACGTAAAATTGTACGGCCACTTGGTTTTCGTGCACGCCCGAGAAATGATTCCATGTAAATTGCGGCCGCACGATAAGTATTTTCTCCCGCTAGTCCGTATGCCACAATCATATCCGTATATTCCTGCAGAGTACACTTCATTTTCACTGTTAATTTACTACGCAAACACAAGATTTTTATTAAAACGTCTTAGCTCTCGCACGCTGTTACCAGACTGCGTACGCCAGCAGCACGCAACTACAGCTGACAGCTGAGCGGACATGTGAGTGTAAGCGTACGTGTGAGTTCGACGCCTGCGCACTATGATTACACTCGCATGTCCGCTCAGCTGTAGTTGCGTGCTGCTGGCGTACGCAGTCTGGCAACAACGTGCGAGAGCTAAGACGCTTAGTAAAAATCTTATGTTCGCGCAGTTAATTACCAGTGAAAATGAAGTGTACTCTGCAGGAATATACGGATATGATTGTGGCATACGGACTAGCGGGAGAAAATACTTATCGTGCGGCCGCAATTTACATGGAATCATTTCTCGGGCGTGCACGAAAACCAAGTGGCCGTACAATTTTACGTGTTGTGCAATAATTATGTGAAACTGAGTGTCGTGCATAATATCGGGATAACCGGTCCAGCAGTGCGTCTTCGTGTACGAGATGAAGAAAGGATTCTTGAAGAATTTTATCATTGTATCACATTATCAACGTGTGCAATACATTTTATCGAGGAATTTTCAACCACGAATTTTTGTAAAGGTACTGTCCATTAATTTTTTACATTTACGATATATTCAGCGTATAGTAAATGGCATTTTGAATAATTTTTAAATTGAGAGTGGAATAGGCCTATGGGGGAAACCACTATAAAAAAAGCGCACCATGCTATCTACCGCAAGGTGGTGTGGAAATGATAGCGCATCATTTTCTCGCCACGAAAAGGGGGGACGGGTCATTTTTCGGCGCGGTATTGCGATATATCGCAAACCACCATCATGTCTCGGAGAGCGACCCGCCCACCGCTTCGCCGCGTTCGTAGTATCGGATTACGGTGGGACGACTCTCGTCGCCGCGCGCTTTTACTCACGCAGATTGGCCGATCTTTTTTATTTAATATTTCGTTAATTATTGCGACAATCCCAAAGCAATACCGGTCATTTCTTGTTAATTCGAGCCAATCTACTTATTTATTTCATTAAGGTCGAAAATTTACGGACACCCTGTATATATATATAATATATATATATATATACATATAATATATATATATATATATATATATATATATATATAATTTATTAAAAGATATTTTTCAGAAGAAATAGTAAATATTTTGGGAAGTTATGAATTATTTTGAATTCAAATAATTCAGATTCATATAAATTCATATAAATGTGTATCCAATTATGAATAGATGTGGAGATATATTTAACATTGGCGTAAAGAAATGATTTATTGTTTGTATTTATAGACTATTTAAATGATTTAAATGCAAAATATAAATTACAAATAATTTATAATATAATACAAAACATAATTGACAAGTAATTTACAACATGTATTATTACCATAAAAGTTGCGAAATGCATTAAAATTAGTGGTGAAATTTTCAAACAATATATATGAACTATAAATTATTTGTAAATTATTTGTCAATTATTTGTGATTTATATCATTATTTAAATAGTCAATAAAAATAAAAAATAATAATTCATTTATTATACTTTAATATCTCTTATATAATACAATAATAGCTGTGTATGCGCTAGTTTCAAATGGCTGTATCCATTGACGATTGAACACGTTTATACATATGAATATTTTTTAATTAGAACAATTTGTGTGTGTGTAAAAAGATATGTAACTATTAATTACAAATTATACATTTTTTCTTAAGAATTAAAACAATTGTGTATCTTCTGCACACACATTTTTTTCTTAGAACTATGTGATTTTTTTCTAATTGGTTTCTTTCATTATTTTGTGCGTAAAAATATTAAGATAAGATCATCGAAAAATGAATATTTTACGAAATATTTTATAGTTAATGTAAAATTAAAAAATCATTTAAAGCTTCATAACTCGGAATGTACTTAATGGAAGGATACTTTATAGCGTTTTAAAAATCTTTCGAAGTAAACTATAAGAATATGCAATGAAAAATAAGGGGTTTCATTTAAAAAAACAAAGTTGAACTGCATAATTGATCTCGGCACGTTTACACAAGATCAAATCAATGATACCATTTTGTGTCCTCTTTCGAATCAAACAACTTTTGTCAGAAACGTTTTTTCATATCTTTCATATTTTTCGTGGTATTTGTCTGAGGTGATTAAAATGAAATATCCTATATTTGCATATATCCTATATTTGCCATTTATAGCATTTGCCACTTCATACTTTTAAAATGTATGATTGGATTTTCACATTGAGCAAGTTTAGATAAAATTTATCTTTTGAACGATCGTACATCTCTCGATCTCCAGCAACAATACTTTTCTTTATTCAACATCGACACGTGCGCTTAACACAGTTTATGGAGCTTCTGCTGAAGGCAATAAATTCCATGCTCACGTAATACAACGCAATGTGTACTTATGAAACATAAAAGGTTTGTTCGCTCTGGCCATAGGTGTAGCTTTTACGTTTACGATATTGTGCAAAGAAAAATATTGTCGCAATCGTTGCCTCTCGGACCATCGGAACTAACATTACTCGACCATAGTTATGACCTACTAAGTGGTATATTACGAGTAACGATATCGAAATTCCTGTACTGAATTTTTATGAACATGCTTTTAACGCTTTGTGATTGTATGTGATATTCTTAATTATAGTCCAAAAATTTAATCTTCATAACTGAAAATCTAAAAACTTATCTATAATGTTTTTGATAAGTTAAAAGAAAACTTTCTTATTTCTACTTTTAATTTAATTTTATTTTTAATTGTTGATATTTACGAAATAGAGTCATATAAATGTTTATGAAAAGGATTGCCCCAAGTGAAGAAAATCATATGTAAAATTCTATCTGTTACCAAAAGTAAGATATAACTTTATAATATATTCAGCAACTTCTAATAAAATATGTAATTTAATTACATTATTTTTTTATAATGTTTTGATAAGGCAATTATTATTAGTCAATTTTTAATATAAGAAGTTTTAATAATATATTAATCAGCACAAATTGGAATTATGTTAAAAAAAAAAGAAATTATGTGAACTAAATTTAAAAAATAAAAATCTATCACGCATGTATATCTATGTACATTATAGAGCAATAGAAAGTTGATTAAAAAAATTAAAATTCTGAAAAATCATTTATTAATATCAATTATTAAATATAATATTTAATTGTGACTAATCATGGGGATTAACAATTAACTTTTATTATCGATTATAACAAAAAAGAAATAATACTCATATTATTCTTTTAACGATGTCTGTGAAAAATAAAATGTCATTTTTCCTGAAAAAATACTTTATACATGAGTTGCAGCTCTGTCTTCTGCTTCTATATTTTTATTTTATCTCTCTTGTCATGATGTGCCACCATCTCATCTACATTCCTCTGCCGGCATTGCAACCCTCCTTAATGGCGAAGGTCGGTCCTAAGCAAAAAGAGAGAAAGAGAGAACAAGCCTGGCATGCCCCTGTCTTTCTTTCTCTCTCTTTGCCAGCGTTTTTATATTCATACTATCACCTCCCATCGCGGTGAAGGACTTGAAGAAACGGAATTAAACGCTTAATTAAGCACGCTACCTGATCCCCTTTTTTGCTACCTAGTACTCTTAATTACCGTATCTTCCACGCTGGCGAATCAGCAGCGCGGCACCTATTTATGCACCGAAATAGTGACGAAATGGCGGAAACAGCTTAATTTCAAATGCATACACAAGCATGTACACATATACACATATACACATATATACACAATAATCTATTTACTAGTTATATGCATAATCTCCGAAGAAAGAATTAGTAAATAAAATCCACTTATTAAACTGATTATGCATATCGGATTATTCAATATGTATTTAAATTAGGAATAGATATTAAATTATATAAAAAGAAATATGAAAAATAAAATATTAGATTGCGAGTTATTTTCTTATCAAGAATCTGATACTCTATAAGTATTATTTAAAAAAATATTTTATTTTTTTATAATAATTATGCGATTATATATTATATCAAAAGCAAAAAGAGAGTTCTTTCAACAATGCTTTTATACTTGTGCGTATTATTGCACTATGAATTAAATGTATATAAAATCAATTATATAAAATTTTATGATGTAAGAAGAAATATATTTATCAGCCTACATTATTGTCATAATTTCAATATTTTACTTCGATTACTATTACAAATATTCGTTTCAATATCTCACTTCAATATGCGCTTAAATATACAATCCACAAGCTATTAACTTCCTGTTACAAACACTTGCGAAATACGAAGCGTTAAAATATTATTTGTCCAATAGAAGAACTGAAAATTTCAGAACTATTTTATAGTTACTGTTGAATTGCGCAATCCAGGGTCAAAATATTTTATGACGTTCTACATTCTTTTTTTCACGCCTGAAAAAACTGCGAAAATTTCAGTTTTGGCGAGAATTTTTTTTTAGTTCCATTCAACCACGTGCCCGTTTGTAAAGCCGTTTTGAAGTCGTCGACATTTTTCAAAGCCGTTAACAGCAACACTATGTGATTTCTATTCAGTGAAATACATGGAATTAATCGCAAAAAAATCGAGAACTTTACAAGACGCACCAAAATCGCAATAAAAAAACTTAATAGAATACTTACTTCTTGTATTTGACGAAATTCTTCTGTCTAAATATAAATCTAAAATATGTGTATGAATCAATCAATTATATGCATTCGCTAAACAAATAATTTTTCAAACTCAAATCAAATCAAATCAAATTTTCATCAAATTTTATTGTGCACACTATATTTTATTATATTCACCATGTAATATTTGATCATCAAATATTACAAATCATCTTTAACTTAAACTAAACGACCGTTCATTATAATTCTCAACAATCAACCCTAAACAATAACGATACCAGCTATCATAAATCGGAATATAAATAATAAATAAATGATATTAAAATAATTTATTACGTATAACTGTGAAGCAATAACGATCAAAAATGCTCGCTGTAATTTCTAGTAAAGCATTAGTATTAATATTAATAATTTAAATATATATTTATCGAAATTATACATTTCGTGTTTATGTTATTATTACAATTTATTATAATTTATTACATTATTACATAATGTTTATTAAGGCATTAATTACATTTCATATTAAAAGTTTTATTTGCGTTCTACTAAATTATTAATAATCGTGAATGTTACTTTAAATTCAGTTAAAAACAATATTATTTAGTTATAGAATTTTAAAATTATTAACAACAATTTTATCTTAAAGTACATTTAAAATAACAACATTTAAATGATAACTTTTTATCGTGCTTTGTATATGCTATCATTTATAATTTCAGAAATATTAATTTGTTAGATTTTTCTTTTGTTTATTTTATGTAAAATTAACAACATGTATCTTTTATTTTATGAATATTAAATTATATTAATAAAAAGAAATCGTTAATATTAATATATTCTCTTTAATATATTAATAAAGTGATATATTAATATAATTAATATACCACTTTAATATATTAATAATCTATCTTTAATATATTAATAAAGTGATATATTAATATAATTAAAGAGAAAAAATATACCTTTTTATATAATAATAAAATATATAATATACAATAATATAAAATTATATAATAATATAAAATATAATAATATAATATATGTAATATACCTTTTTATATAATAATATAAAATATTTTATACAAGATTTCTTAATTTAATTTAAAACCAGTATTTCTTATTTGCAATTTTTTGAGTAAAAATTTGATTATATAAATATTCGAGATTGTATCGAAGAATTTGCAGCAAAATTGAATTTTAAAAGAATAAAAACCGAAAAACATTATCTTGCTGACATTCAAATTTGTCAAAAAAATTTATAACTAAAAAATAGATTGATACAAAAATAAAAAATTTAGTATAATCTCCAAATAAGAGAAAGATTGTAATTAATCTTACAATTAACGTGCGTGAGGATATTAAGGATGATGTAATTAATATAACGTAGTACGATTTCACGTGATTGTTGTGGCTGTTTCAATATTCAGTATATCAATTATGCCACACGTAAGGTATACACTCTGGATGCGCCACTTAAGCGATAGTATCGCGACATGTAGGATACACACGATCGCGTGCAGCACGCGATAATTACCGTCGCACACCTTTCGTGCAATGCAAATCATAAAATTATACGCGCTGAATAGGCGTTAATAAAGCGAAGCAATTGCATCGCCGCCGTATTTCTGCTTCCGTTAACATTCCTACGGAATGTATTAGCATAATCTCACAATAAAGTCTGCATATTATATCTCTAACATTTTACTCATTTGATTATTCATGCAAAAAAGCATAGAACAGTGTATTAGATTATTCAGAAAAAATTACTTCTTTAATACCGTTGAAACATTTAGAGATTAAGAGCTATAACGTTATCGAGTAATATGTTCACATAACATACGCTAATTTTGTTGAATACTTAATTTTGTAAAATAATGCAAAATGATATTAAATAATTAAAAATGTAAATTTTTTCAGTAGCTCTTTAATTACAAATGATATTAGGACACTTGAGATATACATTTGCAGGCAAAGATAAAATAATAAAATAGTAGTCTTTTTTACAGTATCCCAAAGTACTTTTATATTATCTCAAAGAATTTTGGTAACTTAATAACTATCAATAATATCTAATAGAAAAAATAAAGAACATATAATAGTATTTATTAAATCGTCTTTTTGTTCATATTAAATAACTATTGTAAAGCTATTTGTCTTAAAATTGTTGATTGCAACTTCAGACGCAATTACCATAATTAACACAAAATTATCCGTATTTCCAACAATGGATCGTGTACAACATGGTTGTTCATGAAGCTGTGGAAATACCGAGAGTACGATTCGCCTACATTTCACGATAGCATTTTGGTTCGTTACTGCGAGAGTAATAGTTAAATAAACGCCGGCGATGGTTTGATCGTTGATTCGGCGAATACTCGATAGACTGTTGAATTTAAAAGCCTCATAGAACAGCACGAATGAAATTACAGCTAGTTAGATATTTAGCGAACTATTCGAAAATAGTTTTGCATAAATGCAAAATTTATCGTATCTCACTCATTTTATCGCATTTAAAGTTACTGTTAATTATAAGACACTAGTTATCATTAATTAGTTATACAAAAATAAATAGTTATACAGATGCAAAGAGATAATTTTTTCTAATAGAAAACAAACAAAAATAAATAATTAAAAAAATATATGTTTATTTTAAAAAATTTAGTTCTTTTTGTTATTATTTTAATATATTGTTATTTCTCTCTACATAATTTCTGTTCTTCATAATTTAATAACATAATAAAAAAACTGAAGTTTTTATATTTCTAAAATTTATCCTTTTTCGAAAATAATTTTAATAAATTAATGGCCCTTTTTCACAGCAAATCACATCAAACATGACATGATATGAATAATTTTTAATCAAATGCATAACAAAATTTTTAGTATGCATCTAACTGAAAATTATTCGAATTATGTCATATTCATATATCATCAAATAACATTTATATATCACACACATATACACGTGCACGCCATTTTAATCACCAAAATCTCATTAATCTCTCCATTAAAACTATTTTCGAAAAAATAAATGAATTGAAAATATAAAAACTTTAATTTTTAAAATAATGAGAAAAGTACATTTTTAAAAATTACAAACTGCATTCTTGTACCTATAATAAAAACAATGCATTCAAATTCAATTTTGATTTATTTGCCTAATTAATTATTTTGATTTATTTGCCTAAAAATAGTAATTACATAACAATATAGTCAATCATTGGAATGTGATTTATATTTAAAATAATGGTAGTTAGTTCAAATCTATCATAAAATATCAATCAAATATAAAAAATAAAAAATAATGAAAAATCTTGCAATAATTAAAACTTGCAATAATTAAAATATAAAAATGTTTCAAATATCTGACAAAAATAAAATTTTGAAAAAAAAACAAATGAAACTTGTAATTTTTTTTTCATAAAAATAATTATATTTTATATAAAAAAGAATTTGTTTTTTTCCATTATCTCTAATTGCAGAATTTTATCTTTTTCACAATGTCTATCAAATATAAAAAGTCAGCTTTGCTAATGTTTGATATCACATTCTTTTTGTTATTTTATCGTACACATTTATTTAAGAATTTAATACTAAATTATTATTAGAATTTTAAAAAATTTTATACTTTTTGTAATCTTGTTTTCCTTAAATGAAAGAAAGAAGTCAGACACAAGTGATTTTATACCTACTTCCCGCGTAAATTTTACTTATTTTGGTACACAATGCATCGGTGTTATTTATACTTGTTCAGATGCAATACGTCGTGCTACATTGCCGTTCTACTTTTGCAATATTTCGTCGGGACAGCTTTTTTACTGTCATCTTTGTGAAAAGAATCGAGGTGCTCCTCACTAGTGTACCGGTAGCGTCGAAAATTGCACCAAACGAGAATCTTACATTTTTCCACAAATTTCTCTCCCTTCGTCTCACCGTCCGCCATTTCAGAAAAACGGCATACATTTTTCTCCGACCGCACACTTCACGCAGGATAAGTACACGGAGCAGGATACGCAACGAACAGCGGCATTTCATTAAATTTCTTTCCTTGCGTAGCTATTATTTCGCGAAGATACTGCAATCCTTTTTCGCCAAATAATGAAACTGTTTTCCTTTCGAATGTATCTTTTTTCAACACAAGATGTATCTAGATTGTTTCATACAAAATATATCGTATAAGACTTATTGATGTTTTTTATATTATATTTTTTATCTATTATATTTTTTCATATAAATTTATAATGCAATAAGAGTTACGGTTCAAACATGCAAATATCTTTGTTTTCGTCTTTTAGAATTTTTGACAAGATATTCGTAGGAAACTAATCTCTGCCAAGTAAACTCATTGTCAAAGGTTAAATAAACACGCCATTAATATTCATGTCCGTTTTCCATAAATGCATTATTCAGAGTTAAATTTGGCAGATTGCAACAATTTCTGTTCAACATCTATTTTTGTTAAATTTCGTGCAACATGTGTCGTGAATCGCTAACGATGCAAAAATTATGAGACGTGATAAATCAATTAAAATAAAAAAAAACTTTCTTACGCTGTTCCGTTGCTAATAAAAATCCGATGCTACTGCAAATAAAATTGCAGCGGTGTCGAATCAATGTCGGTTAAAAAGTCTCAAGATAGTTGGTTGACGACTCGACGCAAAATCGATCGACTCGAATAGCACGAACGTTTGTCGTCTCCTCTCTCATCACTCCTTTCGACGGTTCGTCAGGATCTTTCCTTTCGCGTTTTCGCTCTTTTCACGGTCGCGAAATCCTATAAGCGTCATTAAGCGCGGCATTAATTTGAATCTCAATGCCATTACTCTTATCCACTTTGCACGACCCACCTCTGTGGTTCTCTTCAAACTCGTTTCCTCTCTGAAACATATTAGAACGACCCGCACAAATTGAAACTTCGTTTCTCATGTTAAAGTAAGAAACCTCTAATTAACACTTATTACTGGTGTTGCTTATTTATTAAGAAATAAAGCATTGCACCTCACTTTGAACTCTATCTATATTTTTCAAATAATATCTTTTTGCTTGTTATCCACACTCTTGTTATAATTATACGATTATATAATAATATACGATTTTTTCCGTTTAACAATTGTTATCTTATCAATTTATAATTTATCCCATTTCATCTAATTGAATTAGAGTAGATTTGTTGTATTTGTTAATAATTAAACATACAGTACATACTAACGTTTACGATAAATGTATAGTTGAAAAAACAAAAATGTCGCTTTTAACGGATAAAACACTTTTTGGTTGCTTTCTTTTCTTTTTTATCTTTCCTCTCTTTCGGTATGTTTTTTTTCCTTTCAGCCGCTCGCATGGTCCGGACATTTGAATTATCACAATTGGCATTTTTCCACGACCTCGGCCACGTTTCCTTTACACTGTATAAATTATCGAGCTGGGATAAATCTCATAGTACGGTCCGGTGACCGATCTACACAGGTCTGTAGCTCGCTTGCCATCCGTTAAAATCGTTCGTTTTCTTTTATTTTTTTTTAAACACAAAACATAGTACAAACTGAAAGCAGACGAGAGTATATACTGTGATCCATGCAAAAGTATTCGTTGTTGTTTTTTAGCAAAAAATTCTTTCAACACAAAATAAATTAAAAACGACATGGAATCGCAAAAACGCACGTAATCAAAGAGAATTTCCTTCTCGATCAATCTATTTAATATTCGCAAAGTTTATTAATGCTATTCGCCGTGATATGAGTTTATCTCTAATGAGTCCGTCTTCATCGAGATAAATAAATGATCATGATTTATTTTTATTTTACCTTGACAATAATTTGAAAACTGACAGAAAGAGATGGGGAAAAATATATATACGTTGTTCCAAGCAACATGCAATTTAACGACATTGGCTTGAAAGCTGCTCTCTATTAGAACACGAACCATTGCAAAAGATTAATTGTTCCATGTTATAACCGACTGGTAGCGACGATTATTTCATAGAACATTCAATATTTTTCATACTTGAACCATTGTGTTCCAAGTGTTACAATAAATCACTTTGTAAAACGCTTTTCATGTCGACGTTGTCATTGACGAAATTATAAGTTTATTCGATATACTTCCGTAAATCTTCGAAAACACATACACACACACACACACACACACATATACAGAAATACATACACGTATACGTACATACACAGAATGTCCCATTTTAAAAAACGTACCTCGATAATTCTTCAACGAAGCATTTTCAGCAAAAATGTTTCAGACAAAAGTTGTATGATTTCAAGGGGGACATAAAATGATGTCATTAATTTGACCTTGAATAGTTACTTGAAGATCACGTGAAGGTCACTTTCAATTTTTTAAATGGAACTGCATACTTTTTATTGCATATTCTTACAGCTCATCTCGAGATATTATCTTACCTTAATACTTTTATGCACAAAATAATGTGAGAAATCGATTGATGTAAAGAAAACACATAATTGTTTCGGAAAAAAAATATGTAATTTGCAATTAACAATTACATATTTTTTCTCGAAAACAACTGTTTTTCCTTTACACCAATTGAATCCTTACATTATTTTGTGCATAAAAGCATTAAGGTGAGATAATCGAAAAATGAATATTTTACAAAATATTTTACAGTTTATGTAAAATTAAAAAATTATTCAAGCCTCATAACTCGAACAGTACTTAATGAAAAATACTTCATTATAGTGTTTTGGAAAACTCTCGAGATGAGCTGCAAGAATATACAATAAAAAGTAGGCGGTTCCATTTAAAAAATTGAAGGCTTTCACGTGACCTTCAAATAACTATTCAAGGTCAAATTAATTACACCATCTTATGACTCTCTTGAAACCATACAACCTTTGTCTGAAACATTTTTGCTGAAAATGCTTCGTTGAAGAATTATCGAGGTGCGTTTTTTAAAATGGGACACCCCATACATATAACATTATCAATCTTTCATAAAAATACGAAATAAAATATTCATATACATATTCTGTGTGTATATATCATCAATTGGAGAAGTCTATAACAAGAAACATTACAAATGCATAGAATATGAGAGATCGCATATATATTTCATAACAAATTAATATTCATTGGAAAATATATTTCCATAAAGAAGGCCTTTCTCACAAGGAAAACACAGTACGTGACTGCATAACTATGGTTGCATAAATAAAATAGGAAGAAGGAGAAGAAGGAACTATAACCACTTCTCTCCCTAAAACAAGTAACATAATTCTTCCATATCGCTTCAGAAAATCAAAAATCGTGCGAAGAAAAATATAAGACGAAAGGTTAGCTGGTGGAATACGGAAGAATGTTAGCGAGCGAGCAAAAAGAATAAACATATCGAGAAGTCCGGTTATGCTGCAGCTTCTCGCCAGCCCTGAGCAATCTTTCGATAAAGAAGCTTTTTTATATACGCCAAGTGGTAGCGGGAGAGTTTCATATTCGGCAATAAGGGTGCTTTCTCGAGCACACTGCATAAAAGATGACGAGAGCGAAAACCTCGATGCTGCCGCCATTTCGTGCATATTAAATTATTTGGAAATTACATTACCGCGCATAAACTCATACGCGAAGATTCGTCATTTCTTCTTCTATCAAAAGAATTCTCGGAAACTAAAATCTTGATGCGATTAATGTTTTTCTTAATTCCTCCTTGCTTCATAAAAAAGTTTCCTTCGTCATTATTAATTAAACAAAAATAACTCAAATATTATACACGATATATGCATAAATATTTTTATGAAAAATATTTCCAGAATATTTTTATTTTGAAATAAAATGATCTTTGATTTCATAATACAGATGTATGAAAATTATATAATTTTATACTTTTTTAAGTATAATTTATTTTACGATATCAAAGCCATCATTACTAATATTTCTCGGTTTGTTAAATTACTATTTGACAAGCAAAGAAAAAAGAAACTTCTCGTCCTTCTAATCCACGTGTACAGGTCACGGCAACGCCTCGAGCGAGGATAACTGTATGGGAAACATACGACGAAAATACGACGTGACATAATAATCTTCTTAGACTGATAAAACTTCTTTTTTATACAGCTACAGGCGAAAAAAGAACCTCTAAAGTTCGATCCCATAAGTTCGATAGGGGTCTTCCTTCTTACTGCAGCATATAAAAAATACCGTAAAAATATAAAAAATATCGTAAAGTTATGAGGAAACTTAGTGCCGTCTTTCCAATGCTCCTTTCCCTGCTATTTCTTCTTTTTCTATCCATCCTTCGAACGGAAAAACGAGGTTGGTCCTGGTGTCACGGCGAACGTCAATTTCCGCACGAACAGTAACGGAAAAACCTTCTCTTAGAAAGATCTCTCAGCAGCTTCGTTTTCACGTTTTTCTTTTTGCCAGCTGTTCGACGGATACATTAAAGTTGAGTAAAATTTTAGTGTAAAATCGCAGAATATCATCATCGAAAGATAAGTATCAAGAGAAATTGATATAAAAGATAACACAAAAAACTCCGCCGATTGGATAACAATACGAAACGTGAAGAAATTAGGAAATATTAAGAAACATTAGGAAAATTTATTAAATATAAAAATTCTTTATATGCGTGCATGCATTTGAATACATTTGATTCGTTATACAATAAAATTAACGAGCATTCATGCGTTTTGCGAGATAATTCCGTTAATTAAAATAATAACTTAGAAAAAAGATATGCCAAGACTTATATATTAATTATATTTTTATTATAAATTAATTTTAATTAATTATACAGGCCTGCGAGGTTTATTTTTTAGAGATGCAATAGTGATTTCCGACGTAATTTTGTATGCTGAATCCGAATCTGGCCTCCGAATTTGCGTACCACGTCACGTTTTTGAGTAATTTGTAATTGAATGGCTCAAAAATCGCTATTTTAGCCAATTTCATGAATTTATTGCGAGGAAACCAAATTTTTGAAATATTTCTGCCAATGGCGTATAATACTCACTTTCGCCTTTAAAATCCACTTTTGATTACCGCCGCACGATTTTTCTTCGCTGAGATATATAAGTATGACGTTGTAAGAAAATTTACGTTTAAGAAAATTTATATAGACATCAGTATGGTAGATCCATGTTGAAAGTTGAAAAGACTGTCATATGTCAGATTTGGTTGTCCAAAAAAGTATTGTAAAGAAATATCTAATACAGTTGTTACACATTTTGATAAATTTTTCTAAATTTTATGCCTTTTTATTGTGATTCTATTCGCCATATTGGATGCGCCATTTTTAATTTCAAAAGGTGACAGAAGTTTAAAAATATATTTTTATCCTAATTTTGATTCGTGGTGAAAAAAAGAGGTGGCACGGTTGATTTAGAATGGCTTATTAGATCTTTATGCATGACCAGTCTTATGGCTTGTATATCTGACAATGAGCGAAAAAAAATCGTGCGGCGGTAATCGAAAATGGATTCGAAAGATGAAGGTGAATACTATACGATGCCATTGACAGAAATATTTCAAAAAATTTGGTTTACTCACAATAAATTCATGAAATTGGCCAAAATAGCAATTTTTGGGCTATTCAACTACAAATAACTCAAAAACCTGACGTGCTACGCAAATTCGACGGCCAGATTCGGATTCAGCGCACAAAATTACGTCAAAAATCACTATTGCATCTTAAAAAGAAATTTTTATCCCCTTTTTTTGCAGGCCTGTGTTATAATTTATGATAAGGTAATAGAATTCTAATCTTACTGCTAATCTTATTAGAGCAGAACTTTTTATTTGATTAGTTTAAATATCACTGCATCATTTTATGATATATATAATACCATAAAAATGTAATAAAAATATAATAAATATGTATATATATAAGAAACAGAAAAAGCCATTGAAACTTAATTAAACGTAACTGTTTCTTGTTTGCGAACACTCACAATGCACCAATACAAACCGTTCGGTGACAATGATGTTTATTCGACGCACGAACCTTTTAATCTAGGAACATCTACTACGTGCTTGACTTCTTTCATGCTTTCTCTCTCATTTCTTCGTACGCAATAGTCGACGGTTAATTACAGAGCGAAAGATCGTCCTCTGGGAAATCAACGAGTAACACTCTCACATCCGGTGCATCGTCACCGGTGATGCAACGTTCGCGCGTGCGTCGACGGAATAAGCGCGTTTTATTCTGACAATTAGCTCTGACATGAATCCCGGAGAAACGGACACCGCACACTCGAAAAAAAGCCGACTGTAATTTCCGACTAACGATGTGTTCTCCTATGTACTATCGGCACCTAGCTCGATGTAGTTTCGCCAAAAAAAAGTGTCGCAAGAAAATAGAGAGAAACCAACTGTCTCTAATTTTCTAGTCTCGTATTTTAAACGCGATGTCAAAATCGTACATATCCTTATCACATATCTTTATCATTCATTCGTTATTATTATAATATTTTATATAAAATAAAAAAGTAGATATATGTATAAAGTAGATATATGTATATATGTATAAAGTGAAAAATACATTTTAAGTAGATATATGTATAAAGTAGATATATGTATATATGTATAAAGTGAAAAATACATTTTAAAAACTTTTTAACATTTTGAAACATTTATTTTCGATTGAAATATAAATAATACGTAAAAGTCCATCAGTGATAAACTACAATAGCCAATCAAAAATATAACAGATATTAAAAATTATAAAATTTAATTATAAAATATTCCAATTTCTTCTTTAACAGATTTAATACAATAAATTTCTCTAAAAATATTTTTAAAAAATCATGGAAATAAAAAAGTATACTATAAAAAAATGTGATATTTATCAATACCTTAATTAAATGATATAAACATAATATTGTGATATTGTGATATTTATCAATACCTTAATTAAACGATATGAACATAACATTTAATACAATGGTAATTATATTTATTATCATATTAATTCTGATAATATGCAATAAAATTAATTTCTATATTAAAGAAAAATATTATTAAACTTTTTATTTTATTAATTATTTTATTTTATTTTATTTTTTATTAAATTTTTTATTTTATTATTTAAATTTTATTATTTAAATTTTATTATTTAAATTTTATGAGAGTCTATACCCGTGTAAAAAAAGTAATAAGGTTTTAAAAAGGACCTGATTAATATGCCTTAAAATTAACTAGACCCTATTAGGTATAGAACGCTTGGACTCTACATGGCTTGTAACAAATAGCGTTTTAGGGCCTGATAGGGAAATATTATCAAGACCCTATATGGAAACACTATCAGAACTTCATAAGAAAATTTATTGTCCGCATTTGATATTCATTTCTGCATGCATATTTATTCTGTCTTTTACGATATATAAAAATTTATCATAAAAAAAAATTAACCGTCTGCGGTTAATTTTTGGAGCTCTAGGGCTCCTCTCGCAAAAAATAGAAGAAATGTGGCTATAACAGTCTTTACATACTGTTTTAGATGGATTCTACTTTCGATAGGCTTTTTACCTTTCGCCACCTAACGGCGATAATGTATATGTATATCTATGTATCTAAATAAAAATTTTTTATTTTGTATTTTGTATTTATTTTTTATTTTATTTTTTATTTTGTTATTTAATTTTTTATTTTTTTATTTTGTATAATGAAAAGTATGAAATAAATATTTTTAATGGAAATTCTTTATTTATTAATATTATTATTAATGCAATATTATTAACTTCTTTTTTTTTCATGTTTTTTATAAATTGATACTACATGAATTCTTCATTTTAAAAATGCCTCACAATTAAAAAATCCTTACGAGGGACTTCTTAGTTATTTTTATTAAAGCCTGAGTTTCAAAATTAATTAATAAAATAATTTAATAAAACCTTAAATTAAACATCGGATAACTATTAGTTTTTTTAATTATATGTCCTTAGTAATATTTAATAAGGCTCCATATTGATAATGATAGGACATCCTTTTCTATGGCATCCGTACATTATCCTTATCAGAACCAATAGTTTCGTGTACTAGCCCTAATAATTTTCTACACGGGTACATGGTGTAAATTGAGAATTTAAACGTTCTAAATTTTGGAAAACTGTTTCTCGATTTTTATTTATGAAATATTTAAAATATTCCATGAAATATTTAAAATTCTCGATTTTTATTTTGAAATACTCGTGCATTCATGAAGACAGTCGCTCATAACTTAAAACTAAAATGCTTAGTTCTGCATCATAAGAATCCAGCACTTTTGACAGAAAAAGAAGGCAACTATTTCCGTCATTTCCACACATTGGATTTTTGTGCTCGTAGTTACTGCGCAGAAACCAAAATTATGGCTCATGCCCCCCGGTAGTGCTCAGTTACGAGTTTCAAAAACTAAATAGACTCGTTCGCTCGCTCTTACCAATTCGCTCGCACGTGAAATGATGCGAATGCGCCGTCTGAGTTTCATTCTCGACCACGTCGCGGGCGGTCGTTCGAACTTTCAACGCACATAAATATCCTTTTATTAGAGACGTTCGTCACACACAGCAGCGCGGCGCACGATTCTTCCGCCCGGCATTGTCCCCGGAAATTAAAGGACGTTCCGCGAGAATTCCGCTTCGGAACGGCCAATCATAGCCGCCGTTTTTCCCCCGGAAAAGTGTGGGATTTCTATTTTTATCGAACGCCGACAAAAGTGCAAACGCCGGCTGCCCTCCTTCCCTCTCACGCCGGTTTTACTGTAGCCGATGTTCTTCATTTCTGAATTACCTATTTGTGCCGAACCGATTCGCCGCCGTTTGGTATCTCTCGGATTTATCTACGCGAACGGTCTTAATCCGCCTCTCAGTTCCAGACACGTCGCGCGAGGACGCGAGGTGAATCATGTTCCGTACGGGAGAACGTTTAATCCCGCGAGAAGATTGGAAAAATTCTAGGAGCAGGGATAGGAAAGATAGAAAAAAAGGACTAAGAAATTCCGCTTGAGTTCGCACGACGAAGACACACGCCACCGAGAAGCTGGCTTAGGAATGACAAGCCTTAGATCGAGACCGATTAAAACGATCCGCACGACCCGATCTCGCGCGGGAAGTTTAAAGCCGCTTCCACACTCTAGACCCATCCGAGGACAAAACTTACGAGGCTATCTTTCAATTTTTTACGACGAAGCGTTATTTTTCCCTCGACCAATCACGGTGGACAGCTAGAGATTGGATATCTTGTCCGAAATCCTATTCATTGAACCGCCAAGCAAAGTGTACCCGATAAAAGTATGCA
The DNA here is from genome assembly GCF_003227725.1 of Camponotus floridanus. NCBI lineage: Eukaryota > Metazoa > Arthropoda > Insecta > Hymenoptera > Formicidae > Camponotus > Camponotus floridanus. Next base: position 1,458,444 of record NW_020229592.1, on the reverse strand, counting down.
AAATGTAGAATGATGAGAATTTGTGTTGAAATGGAAGTTTGTATATCGATTTAATAATATCTCTTTAAAATAATATCTATTTTGATAATATATATTTTAGATATCAAAAAGAAAATGTTAATTCAAGAAAACTGAAATAGATTTCTTTTTATGTTTTTATCGCGAAAAAAACTTCAATTTAAATATAATAAGAAATATTTTGCTAAGAATTGAAAATTTGTAAAGCATTTCTTCTAATAATTACTAATATAATTATTAACAATTACTAATATAATTATTAATATTATATATCTTTTTTAAGATATCAAAGCGAAGCGTGGCGCAGTAGACAGCGCACTAGTCTACAAAGCCAAAGGGTCCGGGTTCGATTCTCGATTGAACCGAAAAATTGTATACGCTCGCTCCTCTCTCAGAAGGCAATGGTAAACCGAGAAATCTTGCCAAGAACATCTCTCTAATGTACAGCCGTCCGGAATCGGCATTAAACTGTAGGTTCCATTTTATATGTGATAATCTGCGCAATACAAATATATGAGAGATCACCATATTCGGAATCGAATAAAAGGACTAAGATGAAGAAGAAGAATTAAGATATAAGTGATTTCCATAATATATATAAATAAGATATTTATAAAAAAGTTAACCAAAATTATATTATTCGAAAAATTGAATAAATAAATACTCTTTGTATCTTTGCAAACATATATTATATATCTTATATTATCAATGTTTGATTCTGATTTTATTAGATATTACATGAAACTGATTCCTAGTTTTAAAAATGTTATTTACTTAAATAACAAAATGTACAATAAAAATAATAAGGAATATAAATATAATATATGCTTCAAGTTGCTTATCGTAAGTAGAATCAGAAGTTTACTACTAATTGTAAGATATGATTAATATGTACAGAAGCAATACATACACGTAATGTAACTATCGAAGTTGTACTCGTAATTATTTCCGATGATACTCCACTCTCGCATATAGCCTAATAAATGTCGGCAATAATACTCGATGTATTAATGGCCGTGTTACAGTTGCACTACAATCGGCACTAAATTTCATTCTGCAGGATCAGACTTGAGATAATCCAAACGTTCAATTATGCATATAGTCTTCTCATCGATGATAATAAACGTATATTTATATTTGAAGAGCCAACAGAAAAATAAACCTAAATTTTTGTATTTATTCTTATAACTATGAAACATTAAAAAAATACCATCTCATAATGTCAAATTATATAAGTAATTTTGATGATATACAGGGTGTCCCAAAAGTCCCGGACCGATCGAATATTTCATAAACTATGCACTTTGGAAAGAAATGTTTCAGACAAAAGTTGTATGGCTTGAAGGGGGCCATCAGATAGTGGCAATGATTTGACATGGGAGAATCATTTGAAAGTCACGTAAAGATCACCGTCAATTTTTTAAATGGAACTTCCTATTTTTTATTAAATATTCTGGTAGTTCACGAGAGTTTTCTAAAATACTATAATTAAGTTAGTTTTCCTTAAGTACTTTCCGAATTATGAAGCTTGAAATCATTTCTTAATTTTACATAAACCGTAAAATATTCATTTTTCAATTATCTTACCTTAATACTTTTATGTACAAAATAATAAGAAGAATCAATTGGTGTAAAGAAAAAACATAGTTGTTTTTAAAAAAAAATATGTAATTTGCAATTAACAATTACATATTTTTTTATTTACATATTTTTCACCTCATAACTCGAAAAGTACTCAATGAAGAAATACTTTATTATAGTGTTTTGGAAAGCTCTCGAGATAAGCTACACGAATATATAATAAAAAATAGAGAATTCCATTTAAGAAATTGAAGGTGACCTTTACGTCACCTTCAAATGACTCTCCAAAGTCAAATCATTGCCACTATCTGATGGCCCCCTTCAAGCCATACAACTTTTTTCTGAAACATTTTTTTCTAAAGTGCATAATTTATGAAATATTCGACCGGTCCTGGACTTTTGGGACATTCTGTATAAAATAATGGATTATACGATCAAACTTCTAAAGATAGAATGCTCGTTCTGATTCTCTTAAAAACAATTTATTTTTAGATGTAATTGGATTTTCTTGTCGACGCTTAAATTTTGTGTCAAAATAAATCAAAATAACTCGTAAAGTTCGATGAAACCAATTTAGCGATGTCGCCGGTAACACGAACAACAACGGCTGAGACTGAATCAAAACAATTTAAAAAAATACATCTATCTCTCCAATTTCGACAGTAGTGAATGCAAATATGGGTAGCGGCGATTACTAATCAATCGGTTCCGCTCGGCAGGAACGACACTACGTCGAGTGGCTCACGGCGTCCAATCGCGAGCGCGCAATTAGTGATTAGGTATTATCCTGAATTAATTGAGTATACAGTGGTAGACCGGCAGTTACAATAATGGTCCTAACGCACGGTCGGAGTAAAGTGTCGAGCGTGTATATCCGACTACGCGTATAACCGATCGAAGATCGCTCGGTACAACGGCCGCAATCGCCCCCATGGTAATTCGGTTTGCTCGATGCACTTTACTTAGGGATGCGCGCATACGTGCCGCACGCGCACCGGATGCCCGGTCCGGCAATTTTCCCGTAATTACATCAGCCAAGATCAGAACTCGAGTCTCATTACCGCTCGTGATGCCGTGACGCGACGAAAACCAGGACACGCCCGTTCAATTTTATTCGATTAATAATGATACAAGATAGTTTTCTGAATTTAAGAATAGCATTATTTTTGCTCGTTTTAATTCTGAAATATCTAAATATGACACGCACACGTAGAAACAGTAGCAATTTTTCGACATCCAAAGTTAATAAATTTTTAGAATATCTAGGAAGAGCATAATCAATCAAGGAAATGTTAAAAATTATTTGGAACTATCGAAAAGAGAGATTACACAGGCCTGCAAAAAAGGGAGTCAAAATTTCTTTTTAAGATGCAATAGTGATTTGCCGTAATTTTGTGCGCTGAATCCGAATCTGGTCGCCAAATTTGCATAGCACGTCAGGTTTTTGAGTTATTTGTAGTTGAATAACCCAAAAATCGCTATTTTGGCCAATTTCATGAATTTATTGTGAGTAAACCAAATTTTTTGAAATATTTCTGTCAATGGCATCGTATAGTACTCACCTTCATCTTTCGAATCCACTTTCGATTACCGCCGCACGATTTGTTTTCGCTCAGATATACAAGTCATAAGACTGGTCATGCATAGGGATTAATAAGCCATTCTAAATCAACCGTGCCACCTCTCTATCTCACTACAAATCAAAATTAGGATAAAAATATATTTTTAAACTTCTGTCACCTTTTGAAATTAAAAATCACGCATCCAATATGACGAATAGAAAATCACAATAAAAAGGCATAAAATTTAGAAAAATTTATCAAAATATGCAACAACTGTATTAGACATTCCTTTACAATATTTTTTTGGCCAACCAAATCTGACATATGACAGTCTTTTCAACTTTCAACATGGATCTACCATAGTGATGTCTATATAAATTTTTTTAACGTAAATTTTCTTACAACGTCATACTTATATATCTCAGCGAAGAAAAATCGTGCGGCGGTAATCGAAAGTGGATTTTAAAGGCGAAAGTGAGTATTATACGATGCCATTGAAGCAGAAATATTTCAAAAAATTTTGTTTCCTCGCAATTAATTCATGAAGTTGGCCAAAATAGCGATTTTTGAGCCATTCAATTACAAATTACTCAAAAAACGTGACGTGCTACGCAAATTCGGCGGCCAGATTCAAATTCAACTCACAAAATTACGTCGGAAATCACGATTGCATCTTAAAAAAAAAAAACCTCGCAGGCCTGTGTTATTTAAAATTGTTTTTTGGATTTATAAAATTTTTATACTATAAGTAAATTACATGGATTTGAAATTCTAGGAAAGGAAACTCCTTGATATATATAAAATTCTCAAACTTTACAAATTTCAATCCTTGAATTTTAGTCTTCTCGAATTTCATTCTCATTATATTCTAATGACCCTCAAAGATCCGTTGCAAGACTTCAAATTATGTTAGCTATTAAAGTAGTTAGATCTTACATCGCTCTTTCTTTTTTGAACTTTGGAATTTTAATATTTTAAATTCTTTAAGAGAATCTTTTATAACTTCATAGATTATGTATTCAAACTTGGATTATTTATAAAAATAGATTATAATAATTCTTAATTTTTAACTTTATAATAATTTTTAATTCTTTTTTTTTCTACCCATTCGTATGTGTGCGACTTATATATATATATATATATATATATATATGTATGTATATATTTCTAAAACTTTTATATCCTATATATAAAGTAAACGAATAGCTTTTCTCTCGTATTTTCGCAAAACTTAAAAGTTTTTATCGCTTTAAAAAAATATGACTATAGCATAAATTATATTGCATATATGAGTACAAAGTCGCTGTAAATTCTAATCGCAAGGCACTGCTTTTGGCCGCTTAATAATCCTGACTGTTTCGACAGTGCTTGCATTACGAGATACAAGCTGCCATAATATGAATGCTTTGTATGAAACATATGTTAGATATGTATGTAGCTTATTGTTATATCGTATGTAGAACAGATTTCGTAATGTGAAATGGCGGTTTTCCGGACAGCGAAACTTCGCGAATTACAATCGTGAATTACTAATCCGAACTTGCGGGACAGAAAGACGAAGTATGCTTGCTTCTACTAGAAACATGTATTATTGGACTTTTAGACAAATGTGACATCTTAAGAAGGGTATATCCGAGATATATGTTTTTGTTTTACTCTTCTTAAAGATCTTAACGCGAGAAAAATAAGATAATTTATTTCCCTTGCAAAATTGCTAAAATTGCTGAAATCATTGGAGAAAAACTGATGGATTTCAAAAATAAAGAGAAAATATGAAATTAGTTTGTAAATAAAACATGGATCTCCATTATCATAAACATATATCTCCAAGATTAAATCGATTACGTATAGTTATTTCTTAAATATCTCGTCAATTTAGGGATGTTTTGTATGTACAATCTCAGCAAAAAATAACTGAATCAATATTGACGAATATGTCCACTTTTGGTGTATTTTGAGTATGAGAAATTGCGCGGAATATTACAATTTGATCTTAGCTACAGTGCGGAGATGTATTTTTTGACATATTAATGACATTTTGATGTATTAATGACAGCTATTTGATACTCTTTCGACTTAAAAATTGCTCATTTTTTATTAAGTAAAAAAGAGTATTCATTAAAAAACGAAATCTTTCATTCATTTACTAAGTTTTTATATGTAGAAGAAGCCTGTAAAATTTCAAGCAAATCGTTGTAACGGTTTTCGAAATATCTTGCTCATCGACTTTGAAAAAGTGATTTCAAGAAAAACGCGTTTAAGATTTGTGTCAAATTTATGTTTAAATAAAATGCAGATTTTTTAATTTACACAGAATCATCCGGACCCATATAATTTTAGTTTATTTAAATCTTCATATATTGGCTTGATAGCCCTTAAAACATCAGAGCTGAAGCTTTATAGTCATGTTTAAACGAAGTTATATATTCTGGCGCTTCATGAAACATACACTTATAACTCCGTCAATTTGCATCCGATTAATTTGAAACTTTTAGAAAATATTTTCAATATAATATATTTCAAGGAAATGTAAAAATATAGTAAAAGTCGGTTCTTTTTACTTTTATGACTAGGCATAACCCCTTAATTAACCAATTTAAAAATAATGTACAGTTTCAAACAAATTACATTGCCTTGTAGAAAAAATCTAAGGCTTTTAATCGCAACACTTTAAGGATGTTTTATATGTACAATCCCAGCAAAAAATAACTAAAAATCAATATTGACGAATATATCCTCTTTTGGTGTATTTTGAATAAGAGAAATTGTGTGAAATATTAAAATTTGATCTTAGCTACAGTGTAGAGATGTATCTTTTAATATTTATTGCGTTTTACTGAAATTCGAATTTCGAATTTTGTTAATCAAAATGATTAACTTTTGGCAGAGAATTTCGCCTTGTGACAGATACATGGCTAAATTTATTAAATTATATTTAATATCTTTTTAACCGGTTAGTACTTGTATAATATTATTTGACCAAATATTTCCTCTGTATCTAAACTTTTGCAAATTTTAAACAAATTCTGAATATTATTTTCATGTGTTTTTGTCATTTGAATCGACGTGGTTATACGTTTCTCATAAGAATACATGTTAATTCGGTGCAAATTAAAATCCTTATAACTTGTGAACGCTTTAGTGAATCGATTTAAAAATTGTACTGAAGATTCTAAGCATATGTAAGGACATTCTGTACAATTTTTATTAAATTCTCAATATTTTGAAAATAGGTACAAAACATCCTTAATGAAATATTCCAAATTTTATTAATCGAAATGATTAACTTTTGGCAGAGAATTTCGCCTTGTAACAGATACATGGCTAAATTCATTAAATTATATTTAATATCTTTTTAACCGGTTAGTATTTGTATAATATTATTTGACCAAATATTTCCTGTGTATTTAAACTTTTGCAAATTTTAAACAAACTCTGAATATTATTTCCATGTGTTTTTGTCATTTGAATCAACGTGGTTATACGTTTCCCAAAAGAACACATGTTAATTCGGTACAAATAAAAATCCTTATAACTTGTGAACGCTTTAGTGAGTCGATTTAAAAATTGTACTGAAGATTCTAAACATATGTAAGGACATTCTGTACAATTTGCATTAAATTCTCAATATTTTGAAAATAGATACAAAACATCCTTAACACTCTACGAAAGAATTCATACAATTATCTTTTTATTAAGTGATCTCTTTATTAAAGATCATCATGAATCCCATTGCAAATTCTATCGCCACGACACCGCCATAGATTTTGTCGAAGTTTGTCGAGACGAAAAATTCTTCGAACGATTTCGAAGATAAAATTCTCGAGGTAGAACCTTTTAAGACACTTAAGTACATTCCCTTGTACGCCGCGCACGATCGAAAAATCATTCCCTTCGAAGACGAGCGAAAACGATGGCAGATTCCCGGCTTACAACCCTTATCGGCTCCATTCGAAACTTCGCAGCTAATTTATAAGTCGGTGCTATCGACCGGGTTAAAGCCACGCCCTGCAACCAAGTGCAAGTATCATTCTTTGGAAAAAAAATAAAAGAAGAAAAGAACTACGCGGCTTTTTACTTTAACACATGGTGATCAACGCGGACGCAAAATTTCACGCAAAACTTCTATGTACTTTGCAGTACATAACTTGGGCAGAATACGGCAAATACTTTACCGAAAACTGCTTGAGAATAAAATTCGTCAAGGATGAAAAAGCTTTTGACGTCGAGCTTTTGCAAGGATTCGGTGATTAACGAGCCGTGGCTCGTTTTGGGTCGCTCGCCACGGTCCTCATCCTTCGGTTGCCGTCAAGTTTCGTTCGATTGTGTCATTATCGCCTCTCGCTCCAAATAACTGTTCGTCAGCGTAATTAATCTCGAAACTATAACGGAAGCGCGGCGAATCCGGCCGCCGACAGTTTCGAGGACCGGCAAAAGTCTCTTCCTTGGCAATTAGACAACGCCCGGGGGGTTACAATCAATACAAAGTTCTATCTCTCTCGTTAGAAAGAAAGCGAGAAAGAGAGAAAGATGGAGTTGAGCGAATCCTTAGACGAAGGAAAAGATTGTGCGGCTCGGTCGATGGGCCGTTAATTCGGCTCGCTCTCACGATGGAGACAAGAGGGAAATTTATTGCTCTCCTTACGAGGTGTCGTAAAATTCGGGGCTAATGAAAAAAGGACGAGCAGCAGAAATGGCGGGGGATGACCGCGGGACATAAACCATAACGCAAGAGTAAACTCTAGACCACAAGGAGTGCAATCAATTAACTGCCTCTTCTCAGTCGCACACTTAAATGCGGATTATAAAGGGAGCTTCCCCGCAATCGTGATCCCGCGCTTTGTCATAGAAATCCTCGATATCCTTCTTATTTTTCCAGTCGATCAAGAAAGGATTCAATTCTAACTCGATGGGATCGTGGAAAGCTTTCAAAAGCTGTCGAGGATATTTGAAGAGTTACCATCGCGATAAAGATACATAAAAGTATATCTTAAATATATATTTGTGAAGCTATATCTAATAGAAAGTACAAGAAAGAGTAACCCCAAATTTCGCCCATTTTTTGGCCCTCGAATTTCAAATCAAACTATATGCCAAACAGTTCTATATAATGAGACATTAATCTCAGGAAAAATTTAAGTTGAGCATAAGGGTAGTTTAGGAGATACGGGAGGTCAAAGTGCCCAAATTCTCAATACTTCCAATATTGTCCAAGCACTGTAGACACAAAAAGAAAGTCAATACTTCTTTGATAATAGTGGAGATTTGATTAGAATTAGTCAAAATAGTTTTCTGATTCCTCCATCCCTGTTGCTTAATATTTTAAGGGTTGCTTAATATTTAAAACTATCCTCAAAACAGTTTTTACTGAATTTCTCGAAAACGAATGTAGATACAAAAAAATGTTTTAAATAAAAGATGTTTGCCTTAAAATTCTGCACAAAAAGGGTCTCTTTCATTTTTTGGATAGGACTAACCCTTTAGTCAGAAATCGCGAAAATTATATCTAAAAATATAAAAATATAAAAGATTAAAATAAAGGGTTACAAATTGCTATGTTGAAAAACTGATATGAGAAAATGAAAAAAACAATGAATATTTCTTTCAAAAACTTTATTGTTCTTTTTGTTTTTTAGGAATAGTAATTGATACATTAATATTTTCGACTAACTCTTTAATTACTTAATGAGTAATATTATTCACATGCAATTTTATTTAAAATACATATCATTCGCTTTAAAAGAAAATAATAAATAATCTGTTAAGATAAAAAATATTTTCATGAGAAATAAAAATATAAATAAGTATTTTCGAAATCCAATTGAGAAAAGAGAGAAAAATTTTAAAACATATCTTTTCTCTTTTATTCATAAAAAATTAATGCCCTTTTAGAAATTCGTAACACGACAACTCATTATTCAGATTTATGAATATATAGATATATAGATATTTATGAATAATAGTCGTTGAAAGTTTTAAAATGACACGAATAGATATGACAAAAAATCATAGATCTAAATTTATTTCCACAAAGAATTATCTTATTAGATTTATAGTAGTTCATATATAATGTCCATTTCTTGCTACCAACGTTTTAAAAAATATAAGTTTAATTTCCATAGTTTATAATAAAATAAATTACATAGTAAAAAAATTTTGTAAAATAAAAAATACAAAGAATGGATTTTAATAGATAATAAGTAATTATACGTACTAAAAGGTAAAATTAATTTATTAAAATTCTTAGATAGCAAGAAAAAGCTACAGATTATGTAACTTAAGAGAAAAAACAAATTATTGAGGTTGTCTCAAATGTGGTTCGATCATTGCATTAAACGCTTGTCATGGCGAGAAAGATGGAAAGTATAAAAAAAATGATTCTCAAATTTTAGGAACGCGGACAAGCACGTAGAAAGCAGATTATGAGAGACCGGCGAATAACGAATACTTTAATGAGCCGAGAACACTTCCCCTTGTAATAAAACGCCGCGTTAGACAGCCGAAGATGAATATTTCACGATATGCGCGTGCATCTTCATAACTGTGCATCAAAATGTTTTTCATTTGCATATCATTTTCTTATTAAGTCTCATCACTTAAGTTAAATTATCCGGAAAATGAGATATGCACGAATAAGTACCCACAAAATTAGGACAGAGAATCTTATATATCATACATATATTAAACATACTATTTTTCGTATTCATTATGTATAATCAGAGATAATGCATTTTTTTAATTCAAATTAATTTCTTTAATCAATATATCATTTGATATTCTTTATTTTTTTGTGCATAGATGTATAACTCATAAAATAAATAAATGAGAAAAAATGGTCCACGCTGTATATATACAAATACACATAATTGTTTTAAAAAAAAATATGTAATTGTTAATTGCAAATTACATATTTTTTTCTTAAAAACGACTGTATGTTTTCTTTACACCAATTGATTCCTCTCATTATTTTGTACATAAAAGTATTAAGGTAAGATAATCGAAAAATGAATATTTTACTAGATATTTTATGGTTTATGCAAAATTAAGAAATGATTTCAAGCCTCATAACTCGAAAAGTACTCAATGAAAAAATACTTTATTATAGTTTTGAAAAGCTCTCGAGATAAGTTACACGAATATGAAATAAAAAATAGGGGGTTCCATTTAATAAATTGACGGTGATCTTCACGTGACTTTCAAATGACTCTCTCATGTCAAGTCATTGTCACTATCTGATGGCCCTCTTCAAGCCATACAACTTTGTCTGAAACATTTCTTTCTAAAGTGCATAGTTTATGAAATATTCGACCGGTCCGGGACTTTTGGGACACTCTGTATATATTCTGTTATGCCACTTCTAATAAAAAAGATAAGATTGCAGAAAGGGAATCGTAAAGGATGTTATATGTAGAGCTCAAGCATTAGGATACGAGGAACAAGCTAATGCACGTACCTAGCAAGGTGCAGACTGCATCTCTCGTCTCCGACTCTTTGTATAAATATTTGATCGGCACGAAAGACATCATTAAATATGCAGCATATGTACAGTATATGTTCAGAAATGTAATGCAAATACGACATCATATAATACTGTTGCGTATGTGTGTGTGTTAATGCGCGTAATAATGTGTGCACTGTGTCGCATAAATGCGCCGCGTAAGTGGGCTACAATCAGCTGTGCAAATTACGGGGCTTATTGCGCTTAAAAAAAAGTAACGAGCGCGGTCGAGGTAGCTCCGCCCCTTTTCCCGTGCGTCAGATGCTAATTTATATTAGTTATTAAAATTCGGACAGCCTAGAAATAGTAATGTTCGTTTATGCTCTAAAAAGAAATAAATTATAAAACGAGAACGAAAGAAAAGGAATTAAATAAGTATCTCTTATAAATTAATTTAAAAAATATTTATTGTAATATGTAAATAAATTTATTTAAAAAATAAATTAATTAAATTATTGTAATATGTATATAACGAAATACATGATCACGTGATTAGATGATAATAATATTGCATTTTATAATATATATTGTAAAATTATATATAAAATAATATATTTAAGTATAATAATATTTTTAAATTAAAATATGATAGTAATTCTCATGAATAAGAGATTACTTTAAACTTTTAAGTAGCATAAATATAAATATCTTTTGCAACATTTTATATGAATTAATTTATATAAAGTATAATTTATATCAAATATATAATTCTATAAAAAATATATCAAGTTGCCTTATGCTTAAAATACTTTTTGGGTTACAATTAAAAATAGGGAATTTTTTGTGGATTATTTTCAAAAATGAAAGAAATTACTTTTTATTCAGTTTAGAATGAATTTTATGAGAATTTCAAATTTTAAACATTATGATGTTTTATTTAGTATTTTATTAAAAAAAAAGAAAAATAAATGCAAACAAATAAATTTTTGATGAGAAAAAAATCAATTTAGAATTGACTCAAACACGATTTGTAAGTGAAATATTGAAATTTAAAATTTTCTATATTCTATAAAAGAAAGTCATACATATGCACTATTTTGTAGGCCACTCATACATTTATGCCTAAAAATAGTTATTTAAAAACCATCATAGCACTGCAAATCCGGTCATTTCGTACAAACGATCGCTATCGATATTGACGTCATTGCTTTCAGATTCCAGCGATGCGCATCACTGGTTGTAACAAACAATGTTTTCTATGAACGAGTTCAATCGATCGCACCGACAATCCCCGAGGTTCGCCGCGTGTATCATCACGTATCTCTTTTCTCTATATACTATGACACATCGTCATTTACCAGTTGTTGTTAGGTCGACGTCTCTATTTGCACATGCACGCATAACGCACATCTGTACGCACACGTGAATACGGACGCGGAAAGGCATTCTGCACCGTGAAAAACGCTCTTCGGCGTTGACTGCTTTCCGCATTGACTATGCTTATCGATCCGCCGAAAATTGCAACATAAAATGCCGGAATTTACATCATCTGGGTGACAGTTGAGAATACGCTCTCGCTCCGATACGCGACGCATCTTCTCGTACTACTTTACGATCGGCTTTCACCGATGCAATGTTATCGAACGATACGTTGTATAACAAGAGCTGCTCGTAATGCAGCCGTGTGCATATATCCATGAAATTTTTCGGGGTGTACATATGTATACATGTAATACAGGATCTCGCAAGATTTGTGCCAAATTTCTCAGAAGCATATTTTTCAAATTTCCGAATTTAAAAAAGTTTTATCTTAAATAAAACATTTATTTAAAATTTCTTATTAAAACATTTTTATTATTTCTTCTCGCAATGTTTATTAATACTGAATACGTTTACAGAGTGTCCCATTTTAATGTCCCACCCCAAATAACTTTCTTATTTTTAATTTTAGAAAAAGATATTTCGGACAAAAGTTGTATGGTTTCTAGGGGGACATAAGATGGTGCATTGGTTTGACCTTGAAGAGTCATTTGAAGGTCACGTGAAGGTCATTTCAATTTTTTTAAATGGAACACCCTATATATTTTTGCACATTCTTGTAGCTCTTCTCGAGAGCTTTCCAAAACACTATAATTAAGTTCGTTTTCATTAAGTATTTTCCAAGTTATGAAGCTTGAAATTATTTCTTAATTTTACATAAACTGTAAAATATCTTGTGAAATTCATTTTTCGATTATCTTATCGATCTTATCTTAATACTTTTATGTACAAAATAATGAGAGGAATCAATTGGTGTGAAGAAAACACATAGTTATTTTTAAGAAAAAATATATAATTTGCAATTAACAATTACATATTTTTTCTTTGAAACAACTCTGTGTTTTCTTTACACCAATTGATTCCTTTCATTATTTTGTACATAAAAGTAAGGTAAGATAATCGAAAAATGAATATTTTACAAGATATTTTACGTTTATGTAAAATTAAGAAATAATTTCAAGCCTCATAACTTGGAAAGTACTTAATAAAAACTAACTTAATTATAGTGTTTTGGAAAGCTATCGAGATGTACTATAAGAATGTGCAAAAATATAGGGTATATAGGGTATTCCATTTAAAAAAATTGAAATGACCTTCACGTGACCTTCAAATGATTCTTCAAGGTCAAACCAATGACACCATCTTATGTTCCCCTAGAAACCATACAACTTTTGTCTGAAACATTTTTCTCTAAAATTAAAAATAAGAAAATTATTTGAGGTGAGACATTAAAATGGGACACCCTGTATATGAAGCTTTGATAAATTTATCGTACATATATTATTTGTGCATAAATATTGTTGTTTTATTAACATAAATTTATTTTGTTATTAGTGCCATTCTAATGTAACAAATAATATTATCATTTTTACATATTGATAATATTATTATACTCTCATCGTGCATACAATGAATAATCTAACAATAAATATTATTTGAAGACGTTCAATAAAACAATTGTTGTTTAATTGATATTTAAACTATAATTTAATGTTTCAAATGGTAATTTAATATATAATTATATTATATTATATATAATTATATATAATTATATACATATAATATTATATATAATTATATACATTTTTTTATTAAAACATTGCAAGAGAAATGCATTTGCAACAATACATATACAAATAATATAACATTATATAATAATATATTTCCTAATATCCTAAATGAAAAATATGATAAGTAATTGTAAAAAAAATTCGAACGTAAATTTTAATATAGTCGATTTAATAACGCTCATAAAAAATAATTGTACTCTATATTCTCGTAAGAAAATAAGTCCAAAAGTTATATTCATTTCGTTAGCAATAAGGAAGCACTGGAAACTTTACTAAACTTTGAACCTTAACTAAATATATGTATGCATATACATTCAACATTACAGTAAGTAGAGTCAACTCAGTGTTTGCGAATGTTAGTTCATTTAATTTAGTTAGTTCTGTTAGTTCATTTAATTTACTTTCTATTAGCGGTATGTATAGTCTCTCGTAAGCTTGCTCATGTTATAGAAGAAGTTTCCGCTAGCCTATTAAGCTTTTATAATGAACAAAAGAAAGATTGAAGTATTTCGATGATAAATATGAATAATTTCAAATCATTCACTTGTTTTTAATACTTGTTGACAAGATAAAATATGCAAAATTAGTGTGCATCATACTTAATTTAAATTTTATTTATGGCATAAATTATGTCAATTATAATTTGTTCGTTTTCTTTTTCTCGATAAAAATTCTTTTCTCATGCACAAATATATTTCTTTTCAATTATAAGTTAGGATCTACTGATAAAGTATCTTTTATTTTTTGATTGATTTATTTCGATAATTATTTTATAAAGTAATCATAGATTGAAGTAACGATAGAATAAAAAAATTTAAACTTTCTATTTAAATCTATACTTAAATGTTAATAAAAAATTACAAACATGTAGAAATGTTATATAAAATGACTTTTCTTTTTTGACTTGACTCTTCAATTTATTCCTTATTATTCCGGAGCGGTTTAAATCAGACTGCTACGCGGTCTTATTTTTCTGCGCTCCGTGGAGCTTCATTTGGAGAGCACTTATCGCGTTTGCAATTATCCTGAGAGCATGGCAAGTCAGTTATATCGAAAATTGTCGTGTTACTCCTGCCAGCAGCGAAATTCTAATGTTCCATCAGGGTAACAAATCGCGCGCGAATTGGAAAATTAATGGCATCCCTCGTAAAAGCGGCACGCAGGATATAGACTAAACGCGTCGTTCCACCAAAGTTTCTTACCGCAAACATGACAGTTTGAATCCGGCATACTCAGTCTGAGCTCTCAGAGTTCGACACGCCTTGCAACTTAACGAGTGTCCGTGAGGATGCTTTCCCGCACGAACTCTCGTGGTAGATGCAATTTAATCCGCTTAATCTGTGAACGGTCACGCCGCGAATATCACGGTCTGGGTTACATTAAATAACACAGGCTTGCAAAAAAGGGGGTCAAAATTTCTTTTTAAGATGCAATAGTGATTTATGACGTAATTTTGTGTGCTGAATCCGAATCTGGCCGCCGAATTTGCGTAGCACGTCAGGTTTTTGAGTTATTTGTAGTTGAATAACCCAAAAATCGCTATTTTGGCCAATTTCATGAATTTATTGTGAGTAAACCAAATTTTTTGAAATATTTATGTCAATGGCATCGTATAGTACTCACCTTCATCTTTCGAATCCACTTTCGATTACCGCCGCACGATTTGTTTTCGCTCAGATATACAAGTCATAAGACTGGTCATGCATAGGGATTAATAAGCCATTCTAAATTAACCGTGCCACCTCTCTATCTCACTACGAATCAAAATTAAGGTAAAAATATACATTTTTGAATATCTTCTGTGTCATCTTTTGAAATTAAAAATGGCTCATCCAATATGGCAAATAGAATCACAATAAAAAGGTATAAAATTTAGAAAAATTTATCAAAATGTGCAACAACTGTATTAGACATTTCTTTACAATATTTTTTTGGCCAACCGAACCTGACATATGTCAGTCTTTTCAAATTTCAAGATCATGGATCTACCATATTGATGTCTACATAAATTTTCTTTAACGTAAATTTTCTTACAACGTCATACTTATATATATCTCAGCGAAAAAAAATCGTGCAGCGATAATCGAAAGTGGATTTGAAAGGCGAAAGTGAGTATTATACGATTCCATTGGCAGAAATATTTCAAAAAATTTTGTTTCCTCGCAATAAATTCATGAAATTGACCAAAATAGCGATTTTTGAGCCATTCAATTACAAATTACTCAAAAACGTGACGTGCTACGTAAATTCGGCGGCCAGATTCAAATTCAGCTCACAAAATTACGTCGGAAATCACTATTGCATCTTAAAAAAAAAATCTCGCAGGCCTTTGTAATAGCTGGTATACTGAATGTCTCAGAAAAATTGTACAAGCTTTAAAAAAGCTCCTTCGTGATTCTTGGAATATAGACAGCTTCGAGCTTCACTTTTATACTTATCGGTTGAGGTAAAAAAACAAAGGGAGAAAAGAAATGCAGGGATAAAAAAAATGCAGCATGTACCTATCTCGCGTTCTTCTAGATAGCTTCTGAATAGCTCTCGCTAGCTCGCTTGGATCGGTTCTTGAATGGTCGGAAAATTGGGTCATCGATCTTCCGTCCTCGTAAATACGCGATAAGTTCAGCCGCGGCACGGCCGTGTCTACTCGATCCGGATGTTCGCCGCGACCGAGGCCGCGGCTCGCTCGGTTAACCTGTGAAGATGAAGTTAGCGAGCTTCGCATAGTTGCTGCTTTGTTTCATGCACGTTGGCATCGGGCCAACGAACCGCGCGTTCGCTATTATATGCGGCGACTACCCGCGCAGCACCTGAGCCATTTATAACGACGCCTTTCCTGAACCGCGGATGTTTTGTTACGATATCCGTTGCTAATTGGCGCCCTCGAATGGAATAGCATAGATAACGGAAGAATGGATGATAGGACAGATTGTACCGCGAGCAAAAGGATTTGAATAATACGAAATAGGTTAAGGTAAAATGTCATGTATGTATGACAATGATGATAACGATAAAGTAATAATAGTGTTGATTTGAAACATTAAGAAATGTGTTGATAATTATATATTTTTATTATATATCAATATAAAGATGAAAAGAAAAATGGAATCAAATATATATATATAATATATGTATATATACAGGGTGGCCTCGAACGTTCGAGCCAGACTTTGAGATCTTATAGGAAATTTAATTCTGAACAAAAAATTTCCTATAAACATGGGTCTAAAAATGCTTCCTTAAGAAGTTATCGCTCAAAAACCTCTGATGAAGGAAGAGCAAAAGGTGAAAAGAAAATGAAGTAAATGGAAAATGAAACTAAATAAATTTCTTGAAAAAAACGATAAAAATAACATATAAAAATCTTTTTCTTTTATGAAAATAAAATAATTTTTTTCTAACTAACTTTTATTTTATTTTCATAAAAGAAAAAGATTTTTATTTTTTATTTTTATCGTTTTTTTCAAGAAATTTATTTGATTTAATTTTCTTTTTATTTCATTTTCTTTTCACCTTTTGCTCTTCCTTCATCAGAGATTTTTAAGTGATAACTTCTTAAGGAAGCATTTTTCGACCCATGTTTATAGGAAATTTTTTGCTCAGAATTAAATTTCCTATAAGATCTCAAAGTCTGGCTGGAACGTTCGGGGCCACCATGTATATTACGTATACCCACACTAAGAAAAAAATCTGGTTGCATTAATTAGAATTCTGGTAAATGCAACCAGTATGTCTGTTGGAAAATGGACAAACCAGAATTCTTGTAGGAATTATCAGATGTATCTAATTAATTTCTTCCTGTTAAGCTATTTCTTCCTTAGCACCAAATCATCTAAAATTTTTTCCATCTAATCTCAAAAGTCTGTTTAATATTCTAAATTCCAGTCTGTTTAATATTCTAAATTCCAACACGATTATTGGATAAATTCAATCCAGATTATTGAATAAATTATTTTAAGTTCAGTTTGTTAGAAATTAAACTGATAAACAATGATGCAAGAAGAGAATGCAGCTCAAACACACACAATCAGAGAGTCAGCGTCCTCTTTCTGGCACTACTGCTCGTAAAAGAAAAAAAATATACTTTGGATTTAATGTTAATGCTATTTCTTCTATACGTTTAACATAATATTAATGCTATTTATTCTATACATTTTATGGCAAATATGAATACGAGTAAATATTGAATACGAGTTAAATTAAGAATGGCAAGGAAAGAAATTAATGTAACAAGAAATTTTATAGATCCAACCAGAAAATATACTAACCAAATCCTTATAGAATCTATTAAAACCTTATAAAATCTATTAAACGTTCTAGTTATAAAAAATCAAGTCTTAGCATGATAACTAGAAATTCTTGTTTGATTTAACCAAAATGCCTTCAATCATATACGCCTTGTTGGTACAATTAAACGATTTTTCTCAATGTTAAGAAATGTGTTGATAATTATATATTTTTATTATATATTATATCAATATAAAGATAGAAAGAAAAATGAAATCAAATATATATATATATATATATATATATATATATATATATATTGCGTATACCCAGCAAACGCCAAATAATAGTTATATAACTGTTAGTTATAATTTCCCACTCAACAATATAACTATTACATGTTATGTAACAGTTACGTAACATGTAACAGTTATTAACAAATTATAAGAACTTTTTTTTTAAGTGGTTTCGTAGATAATAATAGGTTTATTTGCCTTGTATTAAATTTTTTTATGATTATTGTAATAGTTATATTATTGAGTGGGAAATTACAACTAACAGTTATATAAATATTACTTGGTGTTTGTTGGGTATATACATATATTTTTTAAATCATTATATTAAATATATATTTATACATATAAATATATTTAATATAGTGATTTTTTAAATATACACTACAATGTGTATATATGCATTTAATTTCTAAAAGATGACTTAACAGATACTAAAATATATAACTAAATAATAAATATATATATAACTAAAAAATAATTGCATAATTGATTTTGTAGATTTAATTCCGGGATTCATAAAAGATATCTTCTGAAAAGAGATAGATTATCTGCCGTTATAAAATAACGGAAGAGCTGACGGCACATTTCAACAGCAATTTATTGTATCGTTAAACATTCGGAATAGTATAATTATATAGAGATAATTACATTTCACAGCGCTTGACTATTTGCATAAATGTATTAAATTAGTTAGATACCGAAATATGATATAATTTCTTGATAAACCAATTGATGAAATATATATTGCTGACTATTAAAATTGCAACACTATATAAATGAATATATACGTATATATAATGTCGATCATATTTTAATAGCCAGCAGAGTATATTAAAGTATAAATTAACTACTTAATTAATTCATAAATATATATTTAATGATTAAAAAAGCTCTGATTGTGTAGCACTGCCAAGAGAAAGATAGTTCTTTAAATCTAATTGTAAATAGTTCCTATTTATCTGTTTCCTTTAAAAATAATAATTTTCATCATATTCTTACGACGGCAGAAAGAAATATTTATATAGACGGCAGAAAGAAATATTTATATAAACTTTTATAGTTCTCATATAAAATATTTTGCACATTCTAATTGATAACAATATTATATAAATAAATATAATACAATATAATATAAAATATTATATAATTCTCGACGCTTTCTTCAGCATATATTCACAGTCACTCTCGCGATATCATTTTAACACTCGTTCCTTACTAACTTCAATAATCGAATAATATGTATATCATGCGTACATATTATTGTTTTCCCCTTTTTTGCCAATTCAGAATACTGTGTATCATGTAAATAATAACACAACAATGCCCTGATTTTTATTTTCATTCTCTCTCAAAACATGTAGCTATCAAAATAAACTAAACATTTTGAAGTTTCACGTATACCAAATAAGTTAATGCTTCTGTTTTACAAAATATTTTAATTTGTTGCGATATCCAATTAGGAAAAGAATAGCACAATATCTTTAAAAATTTATGTATCTTTATAATTATTAAAGTTTTCGCTAACGTGTTGTTCAAATAATATTCAATAAGTATTATATAAAAAAAATTTGTTAATCGTATAACGACATCTATAATTTTCACTAATTATATGAAGTTTAATTGTTATCACCTTTACTTTTGCGCCATTTTTAGTTCATTAATTTTCCTCTGTTTAATTTTGTACATCTCCTTCTTCTTTCTCTTGTTCTTTCCTCTTTTACTTAATCCTCACGAACTCGATTCCACGCACAATAACCCGAATAACTTTTAATTGCCTCTTTCAATTTGCCGTTTGAATAAAACGGTAGCCAGTTGGGCTTTCTTACTTATGATTAAATTTGCTTGCTGCCGATCGTCATAGAAACAAATGATTTTCAGATATCGGCCAGAAAACGTCTGAAACTTCTACACGCGTACACTTTTAGTACAACGTTCTTCTTGCGAATAAACGGCAATTAGCAAACTTCATTCTCAAAATTAAACGCCATTCTCAAATAAAAAATAAAATATTGTCGATTTATTTTCTTTATTGCGAGAACTTGTTGAAATTTTATTCAATTTTTATTCATATTATACAACTTTGAGAGCAATTATGTAAAATATGTGTTGGAATGACTTTATTTCTATATACAATATAGAAAATTAAAAAATATAGAAAATTAAAAAAATTTTTCCATAATTACATGTGTGATAAGAAAAATAGAGTAATAAGGAAAGCAGGATAATCATAAAGATTAATTCCGACGATCAATATGCACTTAAAAGTTAAGTGAAACTTGTATAATATATGATTACACTTAGAGTGTTAATGCATTTACCATTAACGGCATGTATGTATATCAAATATAGTTTAGATAGAGGATATATTGAAGTTATACAACGGCTTATGTAATTGCGCGCCAAGGTATAAGTTATAAGTAACAATCTATATTGGTGGTAACGCTAATAATATCCATGTTTTTTTCGATAAATAATATAAATTTTATATCAAAATTATTTTAAATTAAAATTATTTTATTAATATATCCCTGAAATGTGTATTTTGTGTTTCAAAAATGTGCAATACTAATTAAATTTATATGATTAATGCAATAATTGCAATCCACTTTGATTTGAGTATTATCATTAAACTTTCATCTGAATAATTAAATTGAATAAATAAATATATTTTTTAAATTTATTTTTAATTTTTGTCATATCACTTATTTATCCTGAGAAACAGTAAAATAATAAAAATGAAAGAAAAAATAAGAACATTTCTATAATACATAAAATATAACATTAATATTAATAATTTATTGATGCAAAAATAACAGATAGCAAAGAATTAAAATAAATATATATAAATATATATAAATAAATTAATATAAATCAAGAATTAACAACAGATTTGTATTAACAAAATTGTTTGAAACTTTTATATTTTAATTCTGTAAATCCCGCTCCCCATAATTCTTTGAAATTCTCAGATAAAGTATCTTCTATATTTTTGATCGAGATCTACATTAAAGAATTTCCGATCATATTCTCTATTTTCACGTGTAAAGGATTTTCACTGTAATCTAAAGCTAAAAATAGAATAATTTGTACTTTATAATCTAAAGTGAGCGGAAGCGCAAAAGTAAAGATATATAAATAACTCAAGGGTTAATTATATGTATTATAATTTATCATAAAATGTAGTGCCGCACGTAGCAAATTTTTATCAAGGAAAAGTTACTACAAAATTAGTTTAAAAAAGGGAAAGAATATTTTATAATTTAAATTTTATAATTTAAAAATTTATAAATTTAAAAATTTTTAAATTTTATAATTTAAAAATTACGACAACTGTAAGATATTTTATACATTTATATAATTATAGAAAGAGAGATCAATTATTAAAAAATTACATCCTCAGCAATTATAGCAAAATGTTCTTCTTTTCATAGCCATTCTACAATTCACGTATATATTTTCCAATTACAAAAAGAGAATGTAACTGCGGCGAAAATGCCAATATTCTCGATACAGTAAGCAGCGAATTTAATATAATAGCAATACCATTCGCACAATACTTAGCGCTAATTCGCTATGACATATGTTATAATCCTTCTATGAATTACTACATGTCAGCTAACTCAAATGTGCGCTTTAATAAAACGAATTGTCGTTATTCTTAACTTTATAGAATCATAGTGCAACATTACAATACTTCTATCTTCCTATAAAATTCTCGCATATTTCCCAATATTTTCCTCAAAAATTTTTAGTCTTTTCAAAAATCACGCAGAACTCCTTACGAGCTATTAATGTCGTTAGATCACAAAACATTTTTTATTTAAAAATTTTATTAAAAATATCTATTTAATAATTTTATCTTTCAAAATTTAACCTTTCTTTTTTTAACCTCCAATTAGAATCTGCTAGACTAGAAAATTTATAATATAAAAAATGATATTTTACAATATTTTACAATATTAAGTAATTACAAAATAAAATATATACTCATATTGTAAAAAAAATGTCAATTAATTAAACTTACTTAATATTAAGAATTTTTATGAATTAAATTTTCATAATTTAAATAGATAATAAAGTGTATTTCTCTTTTAATTTCAATTTTGTTTTTATAGATTTTTTTATATTTCTCTGAAAGATGAAATTTAACTGTCGAAGTATTCGAGTATGAAAATTAAAGAATTATTATATCAAATATTATTTAATTAGTGAGAAAGCAATTCCATTGTGTCAAAAATGTTATTAATGTTTTGTAGAATCTTATTAAACAAGATTTTTATCTTTTAATCATAGATTTTTTTTCTAGAGGGAACTTGAAATGGGAATTAGATGATAATGACATTGACTCTTGATAGAAACATTCTATCAAGAGATACAGACGGTGTTCTTAAGAAATAATCGAATACAATGTCGAAAGTAATCGTATCTTTTCGAGGATGAACCTATCTGTTGGAGACATGACCGAATCATTAAGATTTTCGTGGGAAACCTTAGTTCCGTGAGTAGGATCAACTCGTGAGCTAAGTAATTCTTGGGACGATCGACGGCGACCCAACTATCGGATCCGGATTGTCAGGCCGCCGTAGGATCCATCGAGGATCATGTGCATCATGTGAACCTAACGTGTTACATCGATCAATTTCAGAAACTAATACCAGCGCATTAAGATGGAGAGTATTGATGCAAACATATTCTCGTTTATTCCGACGCATTTAATTAGGGTTTCATCTATAAAGAATTTTAAACATAGGTTAAATTCATAATTTATAATCATGCTTTATTTAATATTTAAAGTAGATCTTGCACATCGTATCTTGCACATCGTATTATTGAATTACTATTTTTATTACAGATCAAACATTATTTATAGTTTTAATTCTAACATAATTTGCAAAAAATATAAAGAATGAGATACGTATATTATAATTGAATGCGTTGATTAATGTGCAAAGTATTCGATATTCATATTTTCCCACATAAAAAATTTGATCGTCGAGACTATTTAACTATGATGAAACGCGAATCATCGCAACATGTGTTTTCTAAGATATTATGATCGACAAATAAGATTGAACAACGAAGACGAGATGAAGAAGCGAAACGGAGCGTGATATTCTCGTGGGAGGAAAAATAGGTTGAGCAAACAAAAGATCGGGGATAAACTTCGCAAGAAAAGTCGTCGGGCCATATCCATTGCTTGCCCAGGTTTGCAAAGTCGAACATCGGAATTGAACCGTACAAATGTCGGACGAGCGAGCAGCGATTCTAAAAGCGGTCGCAGAATGTGTCGCGATAAATTAACTCACGTCACGAGATCCGAAGTTTTCGAAGTTTCGTCAAAGTGTGAAAAACACTCGATCAAAAAGCGCCTCTCAATGCGAAAATCTCAATGGAAGATCTGAAAAATGTAAGTGCAAAATTTGTATTCTCCACTTGAATAGGAAAAGAGAATCCGAATAACATGCAATAAAGATTATTCAATGTTTTTTATCCTTTTGAAAAATAGGTATTATATTCTTTATATCTAGTATCATAGAAGAATCTTTTCAAAAACAATAACGAGAAAAAGATTAATCATGTGGGAAATCATCGTAAAATAATGATAAATTTTTGAAATATAGTAAATAAATAATAAATGTATAACATAATAATGATAAATGTATAGCATTTAATATGTACTGCTATTTTTTATATGTTAATTTAATTAATTTTAATATAACAAACATATATATATATATATATATTTAATGTAATTACATTATTCACTTTTAATAAGAAATTAAATTTTAATTAGAAGATCTGTAAATGGCGGATTAATTATATGTAATGATAAATAAAAAGAAATTAATGTATAAACAACTCTATTAAACAAAAAGTTGTGTCTGTTTTCTTTAAAACTATTTGATACTTGTTTCTAAAATTAAGCTTTATCTTAAGGATATACACATTTCACTCGTATTTAATACTGAGTTGCCTTTGAGAATAGATTCAACCATAATAATTTATAAATGTATAATTCTCATATATTTTTGCTTTACGTCCCCTTTCGTATCTTAAGAGTATTTTAAGAGCTATACACATCCTCGAGGATAGAAGCTAGAAAGATTTAGGGGGTAGTTTAGCCGTTAAGGCCGTTAATACCCCAACATTAATCTCGTCTTGCGGCTTTCAAAGTACAGTGAGGATTTCATTATAGCTTAGAGTGGTCTAAAATTCTGATCAACGCACAACATTTGTATTGATTAATCTACAATAAATCTTAATCTTTAATAAAAACGAATCAATGAAACAATAAGCGTATCATGATGCTATAACTCCGCGTAAACTATGTCTAAAAATTTTCTAAAAAGTTTTTTTTTAATAAATCTAAAGCACTATATTAAAATAATATAAAAATATTAGTAATTAATAATAAAATTGATACAAGACTCGTGTCAGGATAGAAATTTCTCAGATTAAATGAGTGCAAATGACAAACGGTAGCGATCGATCGTTCTTTGCGTCATATCCTGCACGAACGTTAAAGTCATTCTAGTGGAATTGCAGATTGCAGATAGCTGAGAGCGCTATGATATTTAAACATCGTATATCTGCCATCAATATACTAGTATTAAACTTTGAAGATAAGCGACACGACATACCAGCGACTATTTCGAGTGCGGACACTCTGGCTGCTATATCCGTTAGATAACAGCTACGAGATACTTCCAACAAGTAGATAGCCCTTGGCAAAACGTTTGCGACGAATAGATAAAACTGAAAAAACTCTGGATAATCTGAACCAAATATTTTTTAACAGATTTCCAAGCGACGAGTTTTGTACGCGACAAACGGAAAAAGAAAGACTGGAAATTCCCATCATTTTCAAGATATCTAAATAATGTTCTTCATAAAGTTAATGGAATGGTTTAATATTTGATATTTTTTTCTTCTGACAACGAAGTTATAAATGAAATGCAAAATGACATACAAAATATAGCATTAAAATGTATATTTATATAGAATGTATAGAGATATGTTTGATATAATATTAAAAGAATTATTTGAATATTTCTATTTATAAAAAAAATTATTTTTAAAAAATGTTATTTTAAAAAAAATAAGTCTGTATATATCTAATTTCTTTCTCTTTCACTTTCTCCGATATATTACACTTTTTTAATACATTGTTAACATTTTCCGTACTTAATAATAAAGATTTGAAATAATTATGTGCGCGTAAACGTTCACGATATAAAATTCTTTCTCTTCCTCTCTCTCTCTCTCTCTCTCTCATTATATATTAAACTAAATTTTTTCCCGACTATATATGTATTATATTCTTTTACAAAATAAATGAATGTTGGCAAAATAATGATGAAATTATATTTAATTATTCAATATGAAACTTTAGAGCAATAATTTAATTATTCAATATGAAACTTTAGAGCACTAAATTTTTATCTATGATCAAATTTTATAAAGATTAAGTAAATTATATCTGACAAAAGAATAAATGAAGTTTCGCAGCCTGCAGTCAAAATGAAGATCTATCTCACTCCGTCACTTGACAGTACCATTTATCTCAATCATGACAAGATTAACGTATGCGAAACGATATTTATAGAACTATTTTTCTATTTAAGATATGATATATATGCCAACAGATTAACAACAATAAAACATCTTTATATTTTAACTATTGCATATATGTATATAAATTCGTATATTGTGACGTATTGTAATAAATATACACAACATATATATACAGGGTGACCCATTTTAACTTAGGCAGCCAAATAACTCGAAAAATAAGCACACTACGAAAAAATGGTTAGAATCAAAATTTCGTCATTTCGAGGGGGACGTACAATGACGTTAAAATCAGCCCCCCCACCCCTCCCCCTGGGCGGTGAGGGGGGGCAAGTTTGAAATCTTAAATGGAACCCCCTATTTTTCATTGCATATTCTTGTAGCTTATCTCGAGAGCTTTCCAAAACACTATAATTAAGTACCTTTTTATTAAGTACTTTTTGAGTTATAAGGCTTAAAATAATTTCTTAATTTTACATAAACCATAAAATATCTAGTAAACCATTCATTTTTCGATTATCTTACCTTCATACTTTTATGTACAAAATAATGAGAGGAATCAATTGGTGTAAAGAAAACACATAGTTGTTTCTAAGAAAAAATATGTAATTTGCAATTAACAATTCCATATTTTTTCTTAAAAACAACTGTATGTTTTCTTTACACCAATTGATTCCTCTCATTATTTTGTACATAAAAGTATGAAGGTAAGATAATCGAAAAATGAATGGTTTACTAGATATTTTATGGTTTATGTAAAATTAAGAAATTATTTCAAGCCTTATAACTCAAAAAGTACTTAATAAAAAGGTACTTAATTATAGTGTTTTGGAAAGCTCTCGAGATAAGCTACAAGAATATGCAATGAAAAATAGGGGGTTCCATTTAAGATTTCAAACTTGCCCCCCCTCACCGCCCAGGGGGAGGGATGGGGGGGCTGATTTTAACGTCATTGTACGTCCCCCTCGAAATGACGAAATTTTGATTGTAACCATTTTTTCGTAGTGTGCTTATTTTTCGAGTTATTTAGCTGCCTAAGTTAAAATGGATCACCCTGTATATATATATATATATATATATATATATATATATGTATATATATACAGGGTGTCTGCTAAACATGCGGCAAAAATTCAGGGGGTGATTTATTGGGTTATTTTAAGACTTTTTTGTTATCTGATGATTTTCGAAAAAATGCTTTGTTTCGAAAATAAAAGCAATAAAAGTTTTTTGACCAATTTTTTATTCCATAGATAACAGGCGATACAGGTTTTTTAATAAAATTATTGAAAATTACAAGAAAAAAAAAAAAATTGGTCAAAAAACTTTTATTGCTTTTATTTTCGAAACAAAGCATTTTTTCGAAAATCATCAGATAACAAAAAAGTCTTAAAATAACCCAGTAAATCGCCCCCTGAATTTTTGCCGCATGTTTAGCAGACACCCTGTATATATATATATATATATATATATATATATATATATATATATATAAATCGTACCAGAAGTATTTTAGAATTCATTGAAATTTTGATTTTATTTTTTTTTAATTTGTTCAAAAGCATATAAATATATAAAATTAGTTATAAATTTTTTCAATAAAATTAAACACAAAAAATTGAACACATAATAATAGATTAAAGCTTTTCTCTGAGCTTAAAATTTTGAGCTTTCCTCAAAGTTTAAAATCGAAATCTATGTAACTATTTAGCAATATAATTTATCTATAAAGAGAACGAGAACGATATAAAGAATTAACAATATTTGGGATATTATATTTTTCCATATAAATACATATATATAAATCACCTTCCTAAAATAAAAATTGTCTTTTACAAATATAAATATAAATACATATTATATGGAAAAACTGTAGTTCACCTTTGTAACAAAATTTTTAATTATCTTTAAAACATGGGATAATTGATATCAATTAGGATCGAATTATAGTCACGCCTTCCTGTTACTATCCACCGGCCATCAGGACATCAGTAATACATCAAAGCGAAGGGAAGCAAGAGACAAAGCCGGCATATAGTGTCTATTCTGTACCTATGTCGGGTATTATGTCGATCCTCCACAGCAATGAGTGATTTATGCGGATGATATAATCGCGACAGAGTACGTCAATAGAAATGATTCCTCCACGTCTATCGACGATTAGACCGTTTGATTCTAAGTCATCTATGAAGATCTATTGATGAAGCATGATCGGAACACAAGTCAAAGTGACGCGATAGCGTATTGTCGTAACGCTAAAGATTAATGACTTCCTCAGACTTGATGGATATAATGAACTGACTTGAATGAAATCATAATAGACTTTGAAAGATTTACTTGCAATATTACCTTATGTAATTATAATTAATTGCTTGTTTTATATAAGACTTTATTTGTTTGATTAAAGATATAGGATATTTAATTTATTTATTAAAAATATAAGGATAAGATATATATCATAAAAGACTTCATGTTTGTTTTATTAAAAACTTCATTTTTATTTTATTATCAGGATTCTGAATATTTTTGCAGTTTATAAGTTTGACATTTTTTATTTAAGAAGTACAAAGTTTTTTAATGTTAAAGATAGAATATTTTATTTTAAAAAAAACAAAGAAAAATTTTTAAATTAATTACAAAGAATATTAAACAAAATTAGTAACAATATAATGAATTAATAAAATAATTATTCAAGAAGCACTTAAAATGTTTAACAATAATTATTCATATGAAACTTTTGTAATATTATATTTCAAACTAGAAAATTAATTTAAAATATTTCAATCAAAAAAACATGGAAAATATATTCCATGAATTAATATGAACCACAACGGACATTTTATACATACTAGACAACGCAAAGCGCGCGCTTCGCGCGTGCTATTTATTCCCTTTTATTATATATACATTTCTCACTGTCACACAAGCTGTCAAAATTTGTAATAATCGCAAATGACAGCTGCTCACACATGAATTGAGCGCAATAAAAGAACCAATCGGCATCGCGGAAAAACGGCAATTCAAGCCTTTTCACATGCCTTTTTTCATATAGGATAACTTTCACAAATACATATATAAAAAAATATGACTAATAAAACGACTATTATAAAAGCAATTTCGAAGCTGAACGATTAAAAATTCATATCTATAACTCAAAATATATAGTAAAAATCAAAAAGTAAAATTAATAAACTTTCTATGTTATAACGTTCTTCAATTTTAAATGTATAATTCATCTTAGCAGAACGAAACATTTAAAGGGATTAATCTGTTAAATCATGTATCGCCGATCAATTTAGAAGTTGTTTCGCGTTACTGTCTTTCCTAAATGTCTCACTTTTGGCTTCTCTAATTTAAAAGCTCGTGAATACATAGCACGGTACAATCCATTAAGATTTTTCCACACTCGCCGCGAGCAAGCTTTCGAAATCTTGCCAAACTTGCGTCGCCGTCTGCTTCTATCTGAGTGCGGATCGAGATATCCCAAGGAAGAGGAAAGGTACTGACGCTCGAAGAAAAATCTTACGAAAAGCCGCAAGATATTTCCATCTCCTTGCGCCGCCGACATCTATTTCGCTCATATCTTTTTTTCGTCGAACTCACCTTCCATTTACGTGACTACCCTTGTTCTAACGCTTGCTGGGTTCCCAGGAAGATTACTAACGCACAGTCCATGCCTTTTCAATTTTCTTCACGAAGAAAAAAATTTGATATTTTTTACATATACTCTTTCTTTCGATATAATAAGATTTTATTTGCATAAATGTTGAAAGTAGTGAAATTGAAATGTACTATGAATTTTTTTCGTGTATTACTTTTTTTGCATTAAAATATAAAATATATAAATAATCTTATTTTTCTGAATTATAATTGATCCAAATTTGAAATTATTCTCACTAATGAGATCATATTGTTGAAAAATAAATTAATTGTGAAATATTATACATAATACACCGATATTATCTCAATAATTTAAATAGCAAGATGAATAAAGAAAGAAATCTGCAAGAAAAAAATAATAAATCCAAGGAATTAAATCCATATCATTCCATTCATCTCTTACGTTAATTAAAAAATTTTAATATTTTGACGTGAATATCATGATTGGTTGAAAATTAATGATCTTTACACGCATAGCGTAAAAGAAACGTATATCTGAAATATAAACAGCTCGTCATTCAACCATGAAGTTTCTTCGTGTATTACTTTTTTTGCATTAAAATATAAAATATATAAATAATCTTTTTTTTCTTAATTATAATTGATCCAAATTTGAAATTATTCTCACTAATGAGATCATATTGTTGAAAAATAAATTAATTGTGAAATATTATACATAATACACCGATATTATCTCAATAATTTAAATAGCAAGAAGAATAAAGAAAGAAATCTGCAAGAAAAAAATAATAAATCCAAGGAATTAAATCCATATCATTCCATTCATCTCTTACGTTAATTAAAAAATTTTAATATTTTGACGTGAATATCATGATTGGTTGAAAATTAATGATCTTTACACGCATAGCGTAAAAGAAACGTATATCTGAAATATAAACAGCTCGTCATTCAACCATGAAGTTTCTTCGTGTATTACTTTTTTTGCATTAAAATATAAAATATATAAATAATCTTTTTTTTCTTAATTATAATTGATCCAAATTTGAAATTATTCTCACTAATAAGATTATACTGTTGAAAAATAAATTAATTGTGAAATATTATACATAATATACCGATATTGTCTCAATGATTTAAATAGCAAAAGGAATAAAGAAAGAAATCTGCAAAAAAAATAAATCCAAGGAATTAAATCCATATCATTCCATTCATCTCTTACGTTAATTAAAAAATTTTAATATTTTGACGTGAATATCATGATTGGTTGAAAATTAATGATCTTTTGCACGCATAGCATAAAAGAAACGTATATCCGAAATATAAACACAGCTCGTCATTCAACCATGAAGTTTCTTCGTGTATTACTTTTTTGCATTAAAATATAAAATATATAAATAATCTTTTTTTTCTTAATTATAATTGATCCAAATTTGAAATTATTCTCACTAATAAGATTATACTGTTGAAAAATAAATTAATTGTGAAATATTATACATAATATACCGATATTGTCTCAATGATTTAAATAGCAAAAGGAATAAAGAAAGAAATCTGCAAAAAAAATAAATCCAAGGAATTAAATCCATATCATTCCATTCATCTCTTACGTTAATTAAAAAATTTTAATATTTTGACGTGAATATCATGATTGGTTGAAAATTAATGATCTTTTGCACGCATAGCATAAAAGAAACGTATATCCGAAATATAAACACAGCTCGTCATTCAACCATGAAGTTTCTTCGTGTATTACTTTTTTGCATTAAAATATAAAATATATAAATAATCTTTTTTTTCTGAATTATAATTGATCCAAATTTGAAATTATTCTCACTAATAAGATTATATTGTTGAAAAATAAATTAATTGTGAAATATTATACATAACACACCGATATTGTCTCAATGATTTAAATAGCAAAAGGAATAAAGAAAGAAAGAAATCTGCAAAAAAAATAAATCCAAGGAATTAAATCCATATCATTCCATTCATCTCTTACATTAATTAAAAAATTTTAATATCTTGACGTGAATATCATGATTGGTTGAAAATTAATGATCTTTGCACGCATAGCATAGAAAAAACGTATATCCGAAATATAAATACAGCTTCGTCATTCAACCTTTTGACGAGCATCGAGTATAAAGCCAACTTTCATGTATGTCTCAATAGCTTATTCAGGAGCGGCTTGCATGGCTTGCGCCACGAACATTTTCCGCTATTTACTTATCAACGGAAGCTTTAGTTTATATCTGGATCGTGCCGTGCCATAAACGCACGTTAAAAGCCAAGCATGAAAACGCAAACGTGAACATTAAACACGACAACTCATCGACGGCATCAAACTACGAGTCGTTGACAGACACTGTCGAAACGCTCGGTCGCATTGTGCGAATCGAAAGCGCACGCGTGCCTACACGCGTGTTCATTCGGAACCGATAAATTCCGAAAGTGTAGAAGAGACAAAGCCAGAGTCGGGAGATTCACGCGCTGACAGTATCGAGAGAGCGCGCGAACGAGCGGTAAAACACGTCAAAGATTCGGAAGCGAGATGTGTTTACCCGACGTGCAGCCGCGGGAATCAATATTCCGGGTTTTAAAGTCATCCGATACTCGCCTCTTCCCTCCCTCTTGCTCGTTTCCTCCATTCTGGATTTGCGCCGTTGTGAATTCGTTCCCCTTTGATCAAACTCAATGGCACGATGTACCCGATAAAATTCAATTATAATACGTGAGCGAAAAATTCGAATGCAACATCGTGAGTTTCATGGATAATGTTTGCAAAAGAGCAAATTCGATTTAATAATCTCTTTTAACGTTGCAAATAAACAATACTAACAATATTTTATTTTACAAATTATTAATTGCAAAATTAATATTTTTGAATTTCAATATAATTAATTTACTTTATTGTTATTTCGGTTATTTCAATATAATTAATTTACTTTATTGTTATTAATGTATACTTATATATGAATTTATATATTCATATATATTTTATATACTTCCGTATATAATAAATAAATACATTATAAAATATATTATAAAATATGTTATAAAATATGTATTATAAAATATATATATATATATATATATATATATATATACAGGATCATGCGGTTTAAATTTGTGAACACTATCTACATATATATATATATATATATATATATATATATATATATATATATGTAGATAGTGTTCACAAATTTAAACCGCATGATCCTGTATGAATTAAATAAATATGTCCAAATGAAAGAAATTATTCTCTCCTATTTTAAAATACAATTTTTTCTTCCTTTAATATAAAAATATTCTCATCTTTCAAAAATTATTGCAAGTGTGGATGTTTCCACATCCTCGACATCATGAAAAATTCGAATGCAACATCGTGAGTTTCATGGATAATGTTTGCAAAAGAGCAAACTCGATTTAATAATCTCTTTTAAACTTTGCACATAAGCAATACTAACAATATTTTATTTTACAAATTATTAATTGCAAAATTAATATTTTTGAATTTTCATGTAATTAATTTACTTTATTGTTATTTCGGTTTATTGTTATTAATATACAGGATGTTTCATCTTAATCCGACCACCTAAATTTCTCGGAACCTAAGCAAGATAGAGAAAAATGTTTTAGACAAAAGTTGTATGGTTTCAAGGGGGACATAAGATGGTGTCATTAGTTTGATCTTGAAGAGCCACCTGAAGGACACGCGAAGATCAGCTCCAACTTTTTAAATGGGACACCCTATATGCTTTTGCATATTCTTGTAGCTCATCTCAAGAGCTTTCCAAAACACTATAATTAAGTTAGTTTTCATTAAGTACTTTCCAAGTTATGAGGCTTGAAATCATTTTTTAATTTTACATAAACCGTAAAATATCTTGTAAAATATTCATTTTTCGATTATTTTACCTTAATACTTTTATGTACAAAATAATGAGAAGAATCAATTGGTGTAAAGAAAAGACATAGTTATTTTTAAGAAAAAATATGTAATTGTTAATTGCAAATTACATATTTTTTTTCGAAACAACTATGAGTTTTCTTTACACCAATTGATTCTTCTCATTATTTTGTACATAAAAGTATTAAGGTAAAATAATCGAAAAATGAATATTTTACAAGATATTTTACGGTTTATGTAAAATTAAAAAATGATTTCAAGCCTCATAACTTGGAAAGTACTTAATGAAAACTAACTTAATTATAGTGTTTTGGAAAGCTCTTGAGATGAGCTACAAGAATATGCAAAAGCATATAGGGTGTCCCATTTAAAAAGTTGGAGCTGATCTTCGCGTGTCCTTCAGGTGGCTCTTCAAGATCAAACTAATGACACCATCTTATGTCCCCCTTGAAACCATACAACTTTTGTCTAAAACATTTTTCTCTATCTTGCTTAGGTTCCGAGAAATTTAGGTGGTCGGATTAAAATGAAACACCCTGTATACTTATATATGAATTTATATATTCATATATACTTTATATACTTCCATATATAATAGATAAATACATTATAAAAAACATTATAAAATATGTTATAAAATATGTATTATAAAATATATATATATATATATATATATATATATATATATATATATATATGTAGATAGTGTCCACAAATTTAAACTGCATGATCCTGTATGAAATAAATAAATATGTCCAAATAAAAGAAATTATTCTTTCCTATTTTAAAATACAATATTTTCTTCTCTTAATATAAAAATATTCTCATCTTTCAAAAATTATTGCAAGCGTGGATGTTTCCACATCCTCGATATCATGACCAGAAAATCTTATTCAGCTGATAAGCTTCCTATTTAGAAATCGCAAAGGACCGTTTCATTTTCCAACCAAGTCTGTTCTCTTTGTTTCTTTTTTAGACGATAAGTGAGCAAAGTTTTACTCGCTCTAGCAAATCGGTCTTAACCCTCTAAAGCTGCCACACTACAATAAAACCAAATATATGCCTTCTATCTTTCTCTTTCTTTTTTTTGCCGTCGGTTCTAACGTTTATCGCGAACGACGGAAATTTCAACGCCGGTAATGCCAGTAGCATTATATTGACTAGCGCAAAAACTTAAAATTAACTTCAAGTCCGTTTCGTAAGAATTAAGAAAAAAGATCCGTTTCGCTTCCGCTTTGTAGACTATCTATTTTGTAAATCTCACGAGACCGCAATTGGAAAGCAGATATTTTCCGGAAGAAAAGTTTTTACAGCGGATGCGAGATCGACCGTGCGTGATGGGGGAACAATGTGCGCGTTGCGAATTAAGTGATTCGTTGCAGTTTTATTTCGTTAGTCCTTGCAAGAAGATTGGATAACCTCGTCACGTTACATTAAGAGTCTTTGAGAAGTGCACTGGCAGAAAGAGTCGCCCGCGGGAAATAAAGAACGCCGGAAGCGTCTCAGCAAGACAAAAAGGACGTGCCGATAAAACATAAGTTCGGCGAGAAGAAGCCCTAAAGTAATAGTAAACTTCAAAATGAATTTTCCGATAGTTGAAAAAGTATATAAGTTGAGTTACCATGATACTATGCCGATATATTCGTAGATATGGCCAGTGCATTAATAACGAAAATTATATACCTCTGTAATTATAACATTATATTTTATAATATATATAATATATGTCAAATACAGCTTTGCAACAATGTTCAGGCTTTATCCAAAAATCATATTAAATAATGGAATAAATAAAATAAATAATGTATAAGTGGAAACTCTGAAATGTGATGTTTAATTAATATTTAATATTTATCTTTAATATTTAATATATATATATATATATATATATATATATATATATTATAATATTTTAATATAGTTTCATAATTCAAGATTTATATCACATTTAAAATATAAATAGTTTTTATATGATTTATTATATTATATATATATTTATTTTATATAAATGTATAAAGTCATAAATAATACAAGTATAATAAAAAAAGAAGCATATTTAAAATAATGACAACAAAACATGACTAACAAAATCATCTATTATATTCTTCGACAATTAAATTATTTAGCGGTGCGATGCCTTAAATAGTGCCATTAATAATGACGATTTGCGCAATATATCGCAGTTAGGGCCGAAAGTATCTGGCAGGACGCGCAGGCACATTGCCTGTTTCCTTCCTGTAACCTGATTATCTCTGGAATAGATGCTGCAATCGGGAGAGGAAGCGCCGTCGATTATGTGTAAATATATACAGCCGCCTGCGTCTATACAGGGTGTCCCATTTTAATGTCCCATTCCAAATAACTTTCTTATTTTTAATTTTAGAAAAAGATGTTTCAGACAAAAGTTGTATGGTTTCTAGGGGGACATAAGATGGTGCATTGGTTTGACCTTGAAGAGTCATTTGAAGGTCACGTGAAGGTAATTTCAATTTTTTTAAATGGAACACCCTATATATTTTTGCATATTCTTGTAGCATATCTCGAGAGCTTTTTAAAACACTATAAATAAACATTTTTTCATTAAGTACTTTTCGAGTTATAAGGCTTGAAATCATTTCTTAATTTTACATAAACCATAAAATATCTTGTAACATATTCATTTTTCGATTATCTTATCTTAATACCTTTATGTACAAAATAATGAGAGGAATCAATTGGTGTAAAGGAAACATACAGTTGTTTTTAAGAAAAAATATGGAAATGTTAATTGCAAATTACATATTTTTTCTTAAAAACAATTGTATGTTTTATTTACATCAATTGATTTCTTCATTATTTTGTACATAAAAGTATTAAGGTAAGATAATCGAAAAATGAATATTTTACAACATATTTTATGGTTTATGTAAAATTAAGAAATGATTTCAAGCCTCATAACTCGAAAAGTACTTGATAAAAAAATATTTATTTATAGTGTTTTGGAAAGCTCTCGAGATAAGCTATAAGAATATGTAATGAGAAAATGTAGATTCCATTTAAGAA
Source organism: Camponotus floridanus (assembly GCF_003227725.1). Taxonomy (NCBI): domain Eukaryota; kingdom Metazoa; phylum Arthropoda; class Insecta; order Hymenoptera; family Formicidae; genus Camponotus; species Camponotus floridanus. The sequence continues at coordinate 1,422,067 of NW_020229592.1, read as the reverse complement.
ATTCAAGGTAACCTTCATGTGACCTTCAAATAACTCTTCAAGGTCAAACCAATGGTACCATCTTATGTCCCCCTCGAAACCATACAACTTTTTTCTGAAACATCTTTTTCTAAAATTAAAAATAAGAAAGTTATTTGGGGTGGGACATTAAAATGGGACACCCTATATACACGTTTCATACAGACACCAGATACATAGATACTTCCGGATACCTACAAGTCAAGTCGCCAGAATACTCATGGGAGCACTAACGTTTACGAGGCAATCTCACTTTTAACACATCCTTGGTACCCGTTGAAATCTACATCTAATCTAGTCCGTATGACGGATTGCAGGTACACGGAATTAATCAGCCGATTGCTGATAGCGTCGTGTCGTCGCTGAGGTTCCATACTGTTTCAATGATTTCACAAGTTCTCAGTTTCTAAGATTCTTTTTCCAAATCATAGACTTATGGCCCCATAAATCCTTAGTTCCGCAAATCCTTCGCTCCTTAAATCCTCGTTTTCGTGGATTTTTAGCTTCACAGATTCTTGAGCGCGCAGATTTTTAGATCCATAGCTCTTTGATGCCATCCTGGTCCCAGAAATGCTTGATTTTATGGACCATTTACGGCGGAGATTTCCGCGTCAGGAAATTCTTGATTTCACAGAACTGTTGTTAATATATTCCTTGATCTATGCGGCTTTGGTCTCTCACGAGATCTAGTTTCCATGGATATTCAATACTACAGATCCTTATTTCCATCTGCAGCCACAGAGATGTGATTTTGAGGGATTATACACACGTAATAACTAAACAGATTATGTTATCGTAAATGAATACTTTAAATAAAGAAACAAAAATTACTTTGGTTTACTCATTCATGTTTTAATAGTATTTTCTTTTAAGAATTTGAAAACGATCGATAGTTCGACATCTTTATAAAAGAACTTTTATTTTGTTATTAATGCATTCATTTAAGGAAAAAGCTCGCGATTTTTATGTTTGATCAAAAAAAAAGAGAGGGAAATAAAATAATTTTACAACTGTCAAAAACATTCGCTTCTTGCGCGAACTGTCATTGAAGTTTATGCGGCATTGTAATATTTTTGGCTGGTTTGTTGCATATCCAGTAAATCCTATATTATACAACTTGGCTCTGTTTAATTTATCTTGTTCACTAATTTATTCTAAAAAAGCATTACCATTGTAAATTTTTTCATTCTAGAAAAACTGTTAAAATAAATATTTGGCGCGTCAGAAAAATTACATATTATACTACATATGTTATATGTATTTTATTATATATACTTGTTGTATATTTTATTGTACATATATATAGAATTATAATCACACATAAATTCTCGAATTATACACATTTACAGCCGGATTTATAACATCATTACAAATACATTGGTCGATATGCATGCGAGAAACAAATAATGTTATATATAATTTATATACATTTATAGATATAACATTTCATTACCATATTTATGAGATTTGATCTATATATTATTTATTATTATATATTATTTATTATATACTATTTTTTTGCCTATGTATAAGTATTTGATTACAAAAATATAATAATCAATCTAATTACGCGAATCGAATAAGTAATAAAAATTATTTAATAAAACAGAAAAATATGATTTTTTTAATCTAAACAAGATAATCATTTTGTGTGTGTATGTGTGTGTGTGAAATAATAATTATATCACTGTATATATATACAGGGTGTCTCAGACCACGCGTATATCCCTTTTAAAATGAAAATAAATGGCTTTTATCAAAAATCGCGAACAATTTTTAAGTAAATCAGGTACGCTCCATCAAATGGTGATATTTTCAACTTTTGATTCCAACCGGAAATACGCCATCTGGATCGGAAGCTGAAATGTTTTTTAGGGAAACATGGCACTTTTTATTATAGATTCAAATTGTAGATGAAAAAATAAGGCGTATTTCCGGACGGAATCAAAAGTTGAAAACATCACCATTTGATAGAGCGTACCTGATTTACTTAAAAATTGTTCGCGATTTTTGATAAAAGATTTATTTTCATTTTAAAAAGAGGTGGTCTGAGACACCCTGTATACATGTACATATATAAACTTTTCTCCTTCAATCATTTATTTATTTTTTTGTAGTTACATGTTATTAATTTTAAAAGAAGTTATATAAACGTTGTTTAAGAAAGAAAAATTTTCTTACGCGATACAAGCTTCAACCAACTTGCATGTTGAAATATATTGTACTTCAAAGCACTTATGTTATAAAAAGGCTAAGGAAACTTTCATGAAAACACTCGCGTCTTTCGCAAACACTCTATACACTCTACTTTCGATACATTCTATACGTAGTATATATGGTGCATGTACTTGTATACGCGGGATGAAACTTGTGTGGGCCTATAGCAACTTTCACGAGTCGGCGAAGGGTAAGATAGATACCTTTCGAGGTTATCAGGGGTACATGTAATAACGTTTCGTATGCGGTGACCGAATAGAATTATAACAAGCTCTCGGAACTTTCGCAGAAAATTGCCGAAAGTTATACGTACCTTTGCGTATGTTACACACATACCGCATTATAATATAATTTCGAAATGCAAACTTCATCTCATCGACGTAACAAGATAAACTCCTTGCAACTAATTAAAATAAGATAAAACATAGCATAAGTAATAACATTACGCAATGATGTTATTTATTATTCGATGAGAGAGATATTGTGATTAATCGAATAAAATAATTATAAAATTTAAAATACTTGTACTACATGTTTTGTTTCGTAAATTCAAGATTAGATGGAAAAAAAGAAAAGAAGCATAATTTCATATTTTTTCCAACATTTTAATTTTTCACTTGTTATTTAACAAAAAATTGTTTTTAACATGTGAATGTATTATTGTAAAAAATGACGAAAATATAATAATTGATCAACTCTACTAAAAATAAAAAGATGTGTAAGTAATATAAAATTGTCCAGTGATCTAAAAATATACGAGAGAATTATATTATATATAAATATTAATAATTTTTTAAAAATCCTTCATATGTATAACAATAATTCTGTATTTTTTGTACAAATAAAAGATTTTCATTTTCAAAATTAAATTTTTAATAAAAGTATAATATTTTCTTATAATATTTATAATTGAATTTGTAAGAAATAGAAGTAATTTTAAAATGAAATATTGTATTTTATGGAGAGTATCAACTTATATAGCAACATTAAAATAAGGAATAAGGTAACTACTAAAAATACGTCTTTACGATATTGACCTATATTCTTTGGTTTCATCGCAAAATGATGCGTATTACGTCCCGACGTAATTTTAATGACGTAAACTTCGCGCAATCAGTCTGCACTGCGGAGATCGATGAGCGACACAGGAATGCACACGTTGAGTAATTAGTGCATAATTTAACCGGCGCGTGCGCTGAATCGGGGGCGTCAGTTTCACGACACCAACTAGATAATCCCGACGGAAATACAATCCCGTCGATTAATTCAGATTTACCCGATCTTCCTGTCAAGTTTACTCAAATAACAATGAAGCAAAATATTCCGATATTATTTGCATATCGCGAAAATATAGAATATAGATTGGAAAAATGTGTGTGTATTCAGATACTGACAGTGTTTGCTGGTATCTAGATAAAATTATCTAGATAATCATCTAGATAAAGAAATGGATCTTTATCTTTAACTAGATGAAGAAATACAAAGTATCTTTATCTTTATCTTAGATGAAAAATATATGTCATCTTATCTAAAAATTGTCTAAGATGACGTTTTCATTATGCAAAAAAGTTTTCCAGGCATGCTTCTAAAAATCTATCTAAAATATCTAAAATATATTATTTTTATATTATTATTATTAATATATTATAAATATATTATTATTATATTATTAATATATTATAAATTTATTATAAATATAAATTAATAAATAAATATTTGTCATATCATTTATATACCTTTTTGATATTATTTAAATATTCTTTAGGAAAAGAGAAAGAATATGTGTTTATGATTTTAATATCCCATTTATAATTTGCGTCACATTTTTTACAAATTATTTATAGTCTTCTAAAATAAACAAAAATATCTAGATAATTATCTAGATTATCGCAATAATTATCTCATCTTTCATCTAGATTAAGTAAAAGCAAAATCATCTTTATCTCATCTAAGATAAATTTACAGATTTTTATCTTTATCTTTATCTAGATAATTTTGAAATTACTACAGCAAACACTGGATACTGACATGGTATAACGAAAATCATCTATACGCATTGTCTGTCACATGATGCGACTGGTAGCGACTAAGTTTACGCAATTAACATGTAAAGCGAGCAACATACCGAAGTGTAGATGGCGAGAATTAATGTACAGCTTAGATAGCGTACGTGTACCGAATTATGAGCTTCAATTTCACGCAATGTCCAAATTCCGTAACGTCGTGATGGAAATGTAACATCTTGAATGAACTGACATTTACTTCGGATGGTTGAAAATTTGAATATATTTGTAGTGTGTCCAGGGCATCTGGGTAACACGAGATGATGGTAATGTAAAATTAACGTGATAATACGCGTCGCCTATTAATCTCATTTTCCAAACTATGGAAATGCTGAAACATTTAGCATAACATTGAATGTTTCTCACATGCGTCTGTAACTGTTTGAACTACTGAATTGCTTCAAACACTTTCCTATGCATCAAAAGTAAATAGAAACTGTTATAATTATACAAAGCAAAATAAATTTTACGTAAACAGAAAGTTAATAAAATTTTAATATAATTTTTTTCGCTACATATGCAAAATAAAGGGAAATATTTCATTCGCAAATACCGTTTTCAAAATACACAATGCAACACAAAATATATTTTGTAAATTTGTATCTGAAATTACTGAGAATGATATATGTATAGATATACAGAATAAATTTTAGAAAAAAACAAAATTATTTAACATTTTTACATAAATCTATATCAAATATATATCTATATCATTCTATATCAATACATTACATAAATTTATATCAAATATTAATCTATATCTATATCTATATCAATCTATATTTATATCAATCTATATCAAATATGTATCTATATCTATATCATTTATAGCAAACTTTCGATCAACTTATAAGTATTTGACATCAAAATAATTTTATTCCTGAAAAGTTATTCGCGCAAATCTATGTAAGTTAGAAGAATTATTTTTTCTCTCGCAATTTCTTTCTTTCTCGTATCATAATTTATTATGCCTGATATAAATATTATATAAATCTGTCATAATGCATCTTAAAGATCTATATTTTCTCTTCATATTTTTAAATATAATACTAAAATGTTCGCGCTGTAATATGCAATATTTTTATATTTAATATGTAATAGTTTGTGATTATTTTAAAAAATAATAATGTTTTCTCATTGCAATTGTTTCGCATAATTATAAAAAATAATCTATTGGAACAATTAGATCACTAAAGAAGCAACAGCAACAAGCGTTAACATAGTGGATAAAATTAGTTTTTTCATATAAGAACTGTGACTACATTTTATAAAATGCCGCAATATTAATTCCCTTTCACATTGCAAGTTTGCATCTTCTAATATAAATAATTACAAATACATGATATATTCTTTTAATTAATCGCATAATATGTTTTTTTGTGACTTCCATTTTTTATTAATTAAATCTCATTTCACATAAATCTAGATATAATTGATAAGAAAGAGGGAAAAGGAAAAGGCTATATTTATATACTTTCTTATATACGAGGGCTTCAGAAGTCAACCTTCGATATATGCTTACAAAATAAAATTTAAAACAGAAAACTGAACTGAAACAAGGGCCTCACATAGTGATTGTGTCAAAAAAGTATAATAATAAATACAAATAACCTTTTGTATATAATAAAATATTTTTCCTGCTTCTTATTTTATTTTGCGAGCATCGGAGATTGATTTCTGAATAATCCCCGTACTTTGCGGAATTAAAATTATTAAAATACTTATTAAAATACCGCCTGATAAAGATAAATTTTGAAAAATATATTTTACCTTCATTTGATATATAATATCGTATTTGCAGATTTAATTCATATGTAAAGCAATAGTAATCGCACAGTCATAAAAACACAATTTATTTCTTAATTAAAGATACTTGAGGATAGCAACTACGAATTGATTAATTAATTAAATAACGAACAAATTTTGATGACATATACTGTATATATATCATAAACAATCATATCAAGAAGGAAATATCATTGGAAATCTTTTATCCGATGGATGAGAAAGGTTTGAAATCGACGATTATTGTGCCGACTCCTTCATCGTTTTTTCGTTCTCTTGAATAAGATAGAAAGCCAAGAAGATAAAAATAAAAGAACATCTTGTGGATAAAACTCTGCTGAATAGCGTTTTGATTTCCGTCTCTTTTGAACGATATCATATTTCCTGTGCCCTCCTCGTCATCGTATAATTCTTTTTGAAAAACTACTTTATATGTACACAGAAGAAATGCTATATCTTAATCACATTGATATATAAAATATTCTAAAAAATGAAAGTTTTTCTTGTTAAGAATAAAAATAGCATGCTGTACGATGAAAGATCAAAAAAGATGTTTAAATTGCATGAAATGCGCAATATGTATGGTAAATATGTACGAGCATTCTCTGTAGATAATATCAAATCTATTTGCATTCAATGCAAATTCTTTTCGTCGTGCAATAAATGCAACAGTTTTCGCGAAATAAGTATTTATGCAATTCGTGGAATAAAATACGCAATACATACGATTATAATTATTATGATCGTTAAACCGACACATAATAAAGATAGAAAAAAAGAGAATGTATTCAAGAATATATATATATATATATATATATATATATATATATATATATATTGAGAGAGTTTCTTTCTTTTATTCGTTTATCTTAACAGATCAAAAGCAATATTGAAAGAGGAAGAAATCCTCAAAAATATTATCTCTTTTATTTCAGTTTTTTCTTTATAATTCGTTTGTTATGCTATACATTAAAAAGATAAGTATCTGCGCGAATATTAATCATGAATTTTTTAGATGGCCAAGACCTGCTAAGATCGTTACTCAATATACGACATGATGAATGAAAGGAGAACTACAATCTTGAATACAAAATAAATGTATAAGCCAGAAATAAAAATAAAAATTTGCCTTATATGTTAATTTTTCGTAATTATTTTGGCATAGAATAAAATTTTTTTAAATTGTGGAGTAGTAAAAAATACTCTATAATAAAAACATCACAATTTTTTTAATCAAATATATTTTTATACAATTTTTGTATTTTCTACAAACATTTACTAGCTAAATGCTTTTTTGATAAAAGTTACAAATCGAATAAAGCTGAAAAAATATTCACCTATTGTTTAGCCTTTTCTGTTTTTATAGAAAAATTGAAGAGCAAAATAACACTCTACAAATATTATTTATATTACACTTATTTTTCACATATTTTTTTGTATACAATTGACTAGATGAAAGTTACGCAGTCAACAAGAAAATTTTACGAGCAAAAATGCTATTAGCCATAATTCTTTGCAGAATAATCTAGTGCCAAGAAACGCGCAAGTAAAGCGTACTAAAATCCCGCACAGGTATGTGTACACATATGTCTCGAGGCAGAATAGTGCGCTTCGTACGGACTTTACCGAAACGGCGCACTTTCCGACTCTTGTCTCGGATGTACATTCACCCCCCTCGAAACTCCCTGCGTCGCAACGTTGGAACTACATATAAACTTAGCCCCGCAACTTGCAGCGAGTAGCTACTTCTCGCGACGCCGGCCTCCTTAGAGAAAGAGCGTACTTAACCACGCTAAACCGCATCCGCCATAAGGAGTTCGGCGCGTTATAGTTTCCTGTCTTTTGATGCTGCTTTCTCAAAGCGAACTTCGGTCATGTCTTCACATCTATGGCATCTAATTAGATGGCCATTCGAAATGTGTATTGATTTCATCCCTTATTTTAAATGTTTAATATATTTAGGTATAGATTAAGTAAGCTTAATAATTAACTTAATAATGTTTTTTTTTCCTGTCCTCTTTCATAATTTCATCTGGATTTTAATTATAATATAAATAGAGAAGAAGAAAACTTTTATTTTATTATTTTAAGTTTTTTTCCTTTTAATAATATTTTAGAAATTCATGGTCCAAGAATTGTTAATTTAATTCAATCCCAAATCAATAAAATATCGTAGCAAAATTAATACTATAATAATTGTAAATATACTCTCTAAAAGTGAATCAGTAAAAATATCATTAATTTAAAAGTAGACAGTAAAATAAGATTTCACTGAGAATCAGTGAGTATTTTACTGATTTTCAGTGGAAACGCTTATTTTTTTGTTATTTCATCTTATATCTCACTGATTATGATCAGTTAAAATAAATTTCACTGTAAAACCAGTAATCGCTAATTCATTTACCGCTATGATCGCTATCTCTCTCGTATTTAGTCTTAGTCAAAAATTATATAAAGTTTGCAAAGAGCGACAGATAAAATTAGAAGTATTATTTCAATTTAATTTCTGATACACTACAATCTCAATAGAGAGACTTCAGATATTAAACCGATCTTATAAGTCGGACAAATAAATGTCTGGTGACTTAATGAAAATTATTCGTTCGTTATCTATTTAAAATAACAGGTTCAATATGCATATAATATAAATAAAATAAAATTTTTAATATAATAAATATTTAGTAAATATAAATAAAATTTTTTATTTTATATGAAATAGATAGATAGATGAATTGTAGTTTAATATGTATTACTGACAATAACGAAAAAAATATTACTGATATTGAGAAATATTTCTGATTGAAACAGTCAAAATTATTAACTGATTTTTTCAATAAAATATCACTGATTTACAGTGCTGTACTTATAACTGCTGTAATCAGTGACTATTTACTGTTTTTCAGTGATAATACACTGATTCACTTTTAGAGAATATAGAAGAAATTTATCAGAAAAATAATTTGCTATATAATTTTAAAATTATATTATTACATATATAAACACATCTCTAGATTATAAAAAAATTAAAGTCGAATCTTTAGTTTGTATGCGATTATTTCTATAAATGATAAACAGAAAAATAATATGCTTATTATGTTATTTACTAGAAGACATACTTGAATTCTGAATGTGATTTGAAATCCATTTCACGCATATTTTACGAAAAGGACAGATGGAGAAAACTGCATTAAAGAAGAGGAAAAGAAAGAGAAAAGGAGAAAGAGAAAGCTGAAAACGGAACATCATAGTCGGAAACAGTTTCCGACGTTTTCAATAACGCCCCTAATGGATTTTCTCAGCTCACGTACAAACGCCATTAGGTGCTCTCTCAACCTCGCACAAAGCAGTAGCAGTACCAGCAGCAATCGTGGTTCATTGATTTGACTTGGTGATGACATTCCCAAGTTGCGTAGCTATGTAGATAGGCAACATTCTAATTGCGTTCGTTCGCAAAAATTGTAAGGAAATTATATAACGGATCTCAAGTAATCGGAGATTCGCGAACGAATCTACAATGTTAAAGAATTCTAAATATTGTTGCAAATACAATACAATGTAACCAGTGTTTGCTGATATCTAGATAAAATTATCTAGATAATCATCTAGATAAAGAAATGGATCATCTTTATCTTTAACTAGATGAAGAAATACAAAGTATCTTTATCTTTATCTTAGATAAAAAATATATGTCATCTTATCTAAAAATTGTCTAAGATGACGTTTTCATCATATTGCAAAAGAGTTTTCCAAAAATCTAAAGCAAGCTTCTAAAAATCTATCTAAAATGTCTAAAATATATTTTTTATTTTATTATTATTAATATATTATTATTATATTATTATTATATTACTATTATAAATTATTATATATTATTATTATAAATTATTATTATATATTATTATTATTAAATATATTATAAATATAAATTAATGAATAAATATTTATCATATCATTTAAATACCTTTTTGCTATTATTTAAATATTCTTTAGGAAAAGAGAAAGAATATGTGTTTATGATTTTAATATAATATCCCATTTATAATCTGTGTCACATTTTTTACAAATATTTATAGTCTTCTAAAATAAACAAAAATATCTAGATAATTATCTAGATTATCGGAATAATTATCTCATCTTTCATCTAGATTAAGTAAAAGCAAAATTATCTTTATCTCATCTAAGATAAATTTACGGGTTTTTATCTTTATCTTTATCTAGATAATTTTGAAATTATCTACAGCAAACACGGAATGTAACAGGACTTCATGAAGTTTAACGTTTCTATTTAAAAAAATGCATTAATGCCTAAATTAAGTACGAAATTGTACGTCTTTAAATGACTTTAATAGTTATAACTATATGCCGTTCTGCTAAATCTATCAATTTGAATGATTTTGTAGAAAGAGATAATATCTATACTTTTAATCGACATTTAAGAAATCGGCCGAAAGTATATAAATGAAATTATAGTATATAAATAAAAGTATATAAATAAAACTGCCGAATATAAATAAATGAAAAATGCACAGCAATGCAACAGTTGCAAAGACATTCACAATTTCATTAAATGCTAAAATGCATTCGTCAAATTAAATCATTCTTTACGAATAATATCCGTTTTATGATCACAATTATAAAAACATCATTTAATTTCTCTTGCTCATTTTGTTTGATTCGTCTGGGATAATCATTACAAATTGATCGTATAAATTTATATCGTAATCATTGGTCAAATAATTTGCATCGAACGGTGCGGATAATTCAAAACTTTTCGACTTCCTGCGGAAAGGGAGTAGGAAGCTTCCTGAAAATGACGCGCATTTTATTAGAGCAAACGGAAGGACGAGTTCGGCTGCGACAGCAGATTGAACCGAATTTTTCTTTGCATGCGTCGCGCCGTGAAATCGAAGCGAAGAATGTGGTTCATAAATTATTTACCGACTCGTAAAGCGGTACGGTGTGTGAAAGGACTGAATTCTAATAAAAAGAAAAAGAAAAACGTGCGCAAAGAGAGTAGGAAATCCTCGGACCTCAGCGAAAAAGGGCGAGCAAAGGTCGGTCAACCAGGTTCTAAAAGTCGAGAATCTACATTCCCAACGAGGGATACGTATAGAAAAGACGCAAGATACGTACTTTTGAACACGAAAATATTTTTTTTATTATACTTGCAGAATAAATTTATATCTAACATTTTTTTCACAGATTTTTTTGAGTTTATTAAAAGAATTGCGTGTCCCAAAATATAAATATTTCGATTTCATAAGATGAATTGTTTTCGATAAACATTTTTTTTTACAAGGATTACTTATAGAACAAATCATTTAATAAAAATATCTTTTTTTTCAAAATTTAGGTTTATGTAAAAAAAATTATTATCTTGTATTATATGATTTCTTTCAAATTATCAATTTTTATATAGATCGGATATTTCAAAAGCATGTAAAATATGTTCCAGATTTTGACTTTTCTACATAATTATTATGTAGAATATTCTCTACATAATCTGTATAAAAACATGATTCTTTTATTTTTTTTTATTTACAAATACTGACATATATCTACGATAATTTTTATGTTTGCTTTGCAGTGCTCCGATATTTACGATAGTAATAATAGTAATAATAGTACAATAGTTATAATAGATGTAAATACAGACAATTAAAAAAATTTTATTGTTTAAAAAGAGAAAGAATAAGAAGATAAAATAAAATGAGTTAATTACCCCTTCTATTTTTAAATATAGAATATTGAGCTTTCGATTACATACGTCTGACAATCGCTGTGCGTCATTCCTTTTTCATCCGATATCAAATCAAATCAAGTGTGCTTGCTGACTGCGTTGCACTCCGTTTGCTCTACGTCTAAGGGAACTGGTCTATTTGTTCTTCGTATTACGAGTATATCCCAGTCGTCTTCTATCGTCATTGGTTGTTTTATTTCCGGGATCGAGTCGCGAGCGTACGTAGAGAAAAATGTAGTTTGATGCGAGCCCAGTGTACATATATTCTCGTAAGACTTGGCGATAGGCCAAACTTTTCCAGGGTTCTCCTCTCTCGTCGTCGCGACTTTTTTTGCCATGGGGAGAATTCACGTTAATATACGACACACCAGCTGTCCGTCGTGGCTATCCAGCCACGTGAGCGATTTTAATCGACCGAAAGTAATTCAGCAGCAACTGTCGAGTTTTTTACAACAGACAACCTGATGATTCGCCTTTGACGTTTCAAATTTTTAAAAACATAATTTAATGTTATACACAATTTACGCTTATACATATGCAAGTCAAAATTGATTTATTTTTATTTATGTAAATTCAAAAATTTTTAAAAATACATGTATACATTTTGAATTTACACACTAAAAAATGGTTTGATTGTATCACAAGACGTATATGATCGAAGACACTTTGGTTAAATCAAACAAGAATTTCTAGTTATCATAATGAGACTCGATTTTTTATAACTAGAACGTTTAATAGATTTTACTATAAAGATTTAGTTAGTATTTTCTGGTTGGATTTATAAAATATTTCTTGTTACATTAATTTCTTTGCTTGCCACTCTTAACTTAACTCGTATTCAATATTTACCATGAAATGTATATAAAGAATTAGTATTAACATTAAATCCAAAGTATATTTTTTTCTCTTACGAGCAGTAGTGTAAGAAAGAGGACGCTAACTTTCTGACTGTGTGTGTTTGAGCTCTTCTTGCATCACTGTTTATCAGTTTAATTTCTAACAAACTGAATTTAAAATAATTTATTCAATAATCTGAATTGAATTTATCCAATAATCTTATTGGAATTCAGAATATTAAACAGACTTTTAAGATTAGATGGAAAAAATTTTAGACGAATTGGTGCTGTGAGTTTAGTATTATTAACCAGAAAATTTGGTAAATTTAACAGGAAGATATTAATCAGATTCATCTGATAATTCCTATAAGAATTCTGATTCATCCATTTTCCAACAAACATACTGGTTGAATCTACCAGAATTCTAATTAATGCAACCAGATTTTTTTCTCAGTGCATAAATTGAATTTCCGAAAGTACACCTTCCGAAAAATGATCTTATAAATTATTTTCTCTTAATAATCTATTATTTCTTAAATAAAATTGTATAAAATTTTTACAATAAATCTGGCATGTATTTGTGTTTATATATTATAATATATGTGTGTACTTCAATAAAATTGACAATACTTATTTACTCACAGTTATTAATAATATTAAGATTAATTTAATTATACATTAATAAATTAAATTTATTAAGAATAATTTTAATTAGGAAAATATCCATGATGCAGAAATTGTGTTTCGTTGAATTAAATCATACAGCGACACTTATTTATACAAAAGCGACCCGACGTAAAAAAGCAACGCAACTGGAAAGTAGCGTGTTGACTCTAAACTAGCGGAAACAAACTTTCTTTCGCTTTATACCGCGCGAGAGAAATGAGTCTGTGGAATGATTATAAGACATAAGACTAAAGAAGAAGCGGGTGACTCGGGATATAAGGGAACAAGAAGTTGCACGCTAAAGGATGCATGCAGGATAAGGAAGATGCACCATAGGACAAAGGATAGTTTCTTCAAAGTGTCCGTGGATTTATGTGGCTTGGCACAAACGAGGTTTTATCCTTTTGCTTAAAATTGCGGCATATAAATGCATTGTATTTTTATTGATATATTTTTTAAATATTATAATGTTGAAGCGTGCTAATTAGAATATATATGTTTTTTAAGATAAAAGATTCAATCTCTCTAAAATTTATATGAAAAATAGCTGAGCTTTTAAAGAAGAATCTTTATTTTTAAATATGATTCCTTAATATGATATCCTTTAAATATGATTCCTTAATATGATATCCTTTTTATTTATTGATAACAATCAATGATATTATATAAAATATGAATATAAAATATGAATATGACTTTTTAAATATAATATTAAGAACACATACACAAGATATTAGAAATAAAATTTGATACATATTTGACGTATCAGATTCACCTTTATTAATTAGTAAATTTATAACATGTAATATATTGTAAACTTTTTAATGTTAATAACTTTTTAATGCTTATTAAAAAATTATAATACAATATGTCAAATGTCTAAAAATTATTTTTAAAGATTTGGAAAATAGATTATCTTAACTAAATGATAAATAAAATATTTAAAAAATAATAAAAGATGTGCCATCTTAAATTTTTAAATCGGATATCGTGTTATTACACTTTCTATAAAAGATTGAGTGGTTAATAATCTTTTTATATCATTACCAGCTTTTCGTATGTATCATTAACAGCTTTTAAATAAAATACGGATTAAATGCAATTAAATTTTGCATACGTCTAGCTCCAAGTGTACATTAAATGCTTTGCGTAAAGCAGATATGCTTGATAATTAGAAAATTTAATCCTATTAAATGTAATAATTAATATAATCATATATATATTTTTCACTGTTATTAAGAAATTTATGTAAAATTATATTAATCCTATAATCTTTTTAGTATCTTTAATTAAATTTTTTCTTGATTTTTTTAGCACCTCTCATATTATTCCAAAAGAATTATGCACAAGATTAATTAATCTATTGTGCTTTATAACTTTAATAAATTTTAAAATGTGACGTTTCAATCACATCGACTAATAAATATATAATATAATAAAAAGAATCCAAATTCTAAATATAAAAAGATCCCTCCCTCAAGCATCAAAGTTTGAATATATGTATTAAATTTTTGAAATACGGAAACTTTCCGATATGAATGTTTTAAGCAAAAATTGTAGATTGATAAAATATATCTGGAGAAATAAGAAGTGTACTTTACGATACCGCAATAGTAATGCTTTGGAAAAATTTCCTGTTTCTGAAACAAGATTTCCGAATTATCAGTACGCGTGTCTGTGCTTCAGGCTGAGTGTTCTACGACTACAACGAGAAATCGAGTACCGAGTGTTGGTTTCGAAGGCAGTGCACGTAAGTCGTCGGTCGATTACCTGTCACCGCGAGAGTTTCTGAGGAAATAAGAAATCCTTCCCTTCCAAGGTCTAAGGCGGATTTGTATAGATCTTCGCATTGTAGAAGAGAAGAGTGCATTGAGATGCATAGGAGCAGACGGCCAGTCTAGCAGACGTATAAACCGCCGACGGTAATATCAGAAAATGAAAATGGAACGAATCGCGGAAGCGCGGCATCTAGAATGGCCAATTTCAACGCTTACCCCTTGTCATGAGATCGAAAAGAAAAACGGAGAACATCCCGAAAAACAAGTACTCTTCTACGTGACCGTAATTGAAGACGTGCGCAGAAGAACGATTCCACTTTCGAGAAATCGAGCTGATTGCTGCCATGAATTGATCAATAGTAAATGCTATTCCAAAATAGTCCAAACATCACAGAAACTTTGTAATTGAAAAACAAAAGAATCATCAAAATTTTCTCGAATGCTTTTCGTGAGAAGCAACAATCTTTCAATGAACGAAAAACTACTCTCTACAAATGAATCAGTGTATTATCAATAAGAAACAGTAAATAGTTTCTGATTACAGCAGTTATAAATACAGCACTATAAATCAGTGATATTTTATTAAAAGAATTAGTTAATAATTTTGACTGTTTTAATCAGTAATATTTCTCAATATCAGTAATATTTTTTTCGTTATTGTCAGTAATATTAAACTACAATTCATTTATCTATCAGTTTCATATATAGAATTAAAAATTTTATTTATATTTACTAAATATTTATTATATTAAAAATTTTATTTTATTTATATTACTTGCAGATTGAACCTGTTATTTTAAATAGATAACGAACGAATAATTTTCATTAAGTCTAAAAGTGAGTCAGTGAAAATATCACTAATTTAAACAGTAAAATAAGATTTCACTGAGAATCAGTGAATATTTTACTGATCTTCAGTGGAAACGCTTATTTTTTTATTATTTTGTCTTATATAGCTCACTGATTATGGTTAATTAAAATAAAATCCACTGTAAAACCAATAGATTTCACTATAAAATCAGCAATCGCTAGTTCGCTCGTTTTACCGCTATTTCTCTCGTATTTAATTTTAGTCATAAGAATTATATAAAGTTTGCAAAGAGCGACATTTAAAATTAGAAGTATTATTTCGATTTAATTTCTGATATAATCTCAATAAAAAGGCTTCAGATATTAAATCGATCTGTATAAGTACACTGAGAGAAATATTTTATATCAGCAATCAAAATTTTGTTACTAACGCAAAAACTAATTGTTAGTATTCGAGCAATTAAACCTTTGGTTTCCGTGCCGATTTTAATTCATTGAATTCATTTACTTAATAATACACTGTTTTGTATGATGTACAAAGATTTTGAAAGTAAAAATATAAAATATTTTGTTACTGAAACAAAACAATTACATAAGAATAATATAGCAAAAAAAACTTTTTTGTTAACGTAAAATAAATAATTTTTTCGGAAAGCCCCAATGTTTTAATAAATTAAAATTTCAACTTTTCTATCCATAAAGAAGAAATTGTGAGAGGAGAGAAAGAAACTTTCTCTAATCGAAAAACTGAACGGTCACTTCAAATGTCTATCACTTTATTATCTATTAATTATTTTACTGTGTCTTTGCACTTGCTTTTTTCACTTAGTATCTAGTACAAATTAATATATTTTCTTGTTTTATACATATCAAACAAACTACTAATACTGATGAAAACGAACAGAGTGACTGCAGAGAAAATCACGCAGTACAAAACTAATAGACGTGATATGCGTAATGTACTCGCTGCGTATTGTTCTTTCTTCTGTGCATGTTCGTTTACGTTATTGGTCCGCACGAGAGCTCTCTACCGAATCAAAGTTCTGTACAAAATATTTAATACTGACCAACTTTATATAAACTTTATTAAAAAATTGTTTGTTTAACTCGATATCATATATCGTTCATACTACATTTAACAAAAATATTTTTTACTACACTAGATTATTTTGTTCAAATTACTAAAAGAAAATTTATTTTGTAGCTACGATCAAACATCATATTACTACTCACAAAATGTGAGAAACGAAATAATATCGTTTTGTTAATTCAAGAAATTTACCAAATTTTGTTTATCTAGACAAAATATTATTACACTTTGCTATCTTTACAAAATTTTCTTATTAAAAACAGCTATTTGTAAGTAATTTTATTTTTTTGCTACCATTACTATAACTTTTTTCTCAGTGTAAAGACAAATAAATGTCTGGCTTAATGAAAATTATTCATTTGTTATCTATTTAAAATAACAGATTCAATATGCAATATAATGTAATATAAATAAAATAAAATTTTTAATATAATAAATATTTAGTAAATATAAATAATATTTTTAATTTTATATGAAATAGATAAATAGATGAATTGTAGTTTAATATTACTGACAATAACGAAAGAAATATTACTGATATTGAGAAATATTACTGATTGAAACAGTCAAAATTATTAACTGATTCTTTCAATAAAAAAACTGATTGACAGTGCTGTACTTATAACTGCTAATCAGTGACTATTTACTTTTTTTCAGTAATAATACACTGATTCACTTTTAGAGAGTAGGGTAGCCAGAAAACGAATATCGACATCGAAGTAAAGGCAAATTGTACTTTTCAATTTTAGCCAGTTAATATTTCGTGCAATTAAAAAAATACAAATAATAAACTTAAAATTACATATAAAACTACTAATACTAGCAATAAAACATTTGCTATTTTTCAATAAATTTCTTTATGCTTGGAGTAATCTTCTCTTCAATGCAAACCCAACAAATACACAAGGCATAGTATTACGATTTCAGGGTTAATGCAAAAAAAGAAATCCTATATAAAATAATATTCAATGCCATGACTTCTATGCATGGCGCTTAATGCAGCGATATCGTTCTAAACCCAACAATGCCATTCTGTTGGTTATAAATGCAAATGTTACGAGCTACCGTTTTTGCTATATCCACGTAATGGCCGCTCCCCCAAATGACGCACTTGAAATTTGCCGCAAAAATTCTCGTAACCCCCGACTATCATAAAATGCCGGGAAGAAAAGAAGACTGCTGCCTCGCCCGGTCGCGGTACCCTTGAATGAAACTTTAATTAAAAAGTGACATTAATATCACCGTACAATTAGCCCCCTTACCTGGACGTGTCTAGCATAGCGGGCGACACGTGAATTAATTATTTTCAGACGTCGAAAAAGAAACTCGGACTGCATAATGTCGAACGCGGGCGGCTATTGCGATTGAAAGCGATAAGAAATATGGGCAAGGAAAAGAACTGCTCTTTATCGATGGCGTTTATTAATCCGTGCGGCGTTTGAACGGTCAAAGTGATAAATTAACGTTACGTGGAAGAATAATGAGAAAGCGGTGGGAAAAATATGCAAATCATTTCGCGTTTCGTTCGCGGAACGGTATCGCGGAGAGTCACGTTGCGCTTTTGTGTTCGCCGCGCGAGGACAAGAGGGATAAGAATAATTATAAGGCCGGCAACGTACTAGTTCGATGGTATCTTCGCGCTTCTCTTTTTCGTCCGCGAAATGAATTTGACCGCGTTTCGAAAGGAAGAATGCGTCATTTGTATCCTGCGGCGTGATGTAACTCCCGCAAACTTTAATCCATTAAAGGTCCATTGTCTTCTTTTTAGTACGGAGTTTAAGATTATGAAAGAAGACTTGACCCATCTGATTATTCTGAGTCTTCATCGCTTCCAGAATTGCAGGGTCTACCTATATCAAAAGTTTTTGCGCTCTCGATAAATCGATAGATATTGTTAGCGAGTATCCAATGTATAATATACATATTTTATCCATTACAACAAGTTATCGATAATAGTTAATTTCATAATGCTCGAGATATATATTCCAGACACACAAATACACGTAAGTAAATGTATATTAGATATTGACTAATATTCCCTTGTGTTCATCTCTAATCAATAAGACAAATTAGATTAATGATTGAATGTATCACGCTAGATGTAGTAAATGTAGACAATTCAGATAAAGTGCATCTCTGATCAATAAGATAAATTAGATTAATGATTAAATGCATCACGCGATGTTGTAAATATAGCTAATTCGGATAAAGTAGCAAATCTGATTAAAATGAGAAATTTCACGAGAAACACTAAAAAAATAGAAATATTTTATTTTATGCATTGAGAAAAAAATCTGGTTGCATTAATTAGAATTCTGATAGATTCAACCAGTATGTCTGTTGAAAAATGGACAAACCAGAATTCTTGTAGGAATTACCAGATGAATCTGATTAATTTCTTCCTGTTAAATTTACCAAATTTTCTGGTTAATAATACTAAACTCGCCAGCACCAAGTCGTCTAAAATTTTCACATCTAATCTCAAAAGTCTGTTTAATATTCTAAATTCCAACAAGATTATTGGATAAATTCAATCCAGATTACTGAATAAATTATTTTAAATTCAGTTTGTTAGAAATTATAAAAACTGATAAACAGTGATGCAAGAAGAGAATGCAGCTCAAACACACACAATCAGGGAGCTAGCGTCCTCTTTCTGGCATTACTGCTCGTAAGAAAAAAAAATATACTTTGGATTTAATGTTAATATTAATTCTTTATATAATTTCATGGCAAATATTGAATATGAGTTAAGTTAAGAGTGGCTCGCAAAGAAATTAATGTAACAAGAAATTTATAGATTCAACCAGAAAATACTAACCAAATCCTTATAGTAAAAATCTATTAAACGTTCTAGTTATAAAAAATCGAGTCTTATTATGATAACTAGAAATTCTTGTTTGATTTAACCAAAATGCCTTCAATCATATACGTCTTGTTGGTACAATCAAACGATTTTTCTCAGTGTGTCTATAATTATTTTTATATTATTATTTATAATTATTATTTGTCTACAATTATTATAATTATTTTTACAAGCAACTAGGACATTTTACGCTTCCAGAGCGACGTAATTATTAAAAAAAGAGTACATCGTATTGATATTTAATTCTCTAACGTAATGTAACTCAATGGAAAGGTAGCGCGTACAAACATTTTATGGCTCCTAATGGATCAGAGTCTCTTGCAATTTCCGGATCTCCGTGTTGCCAGAGAGGAGAGAAGGAAATGATATTTACGACTTACTGGCCAAGCGACGCGCGAGCATTAATTTTATTCGGGTTGCAAAATGAGAGCGCGCGTCTGCATAATGCCGAACGAGCACGAAACACGATAAGCGACGTGAAGAAAACGCGCTAGCCGCTCCGCAGGCTCTTTATCGGTATGTTTCATCGATCACGATTGTGCAAGCGCAGAATGATAAATTAGCCCGCAGGGAAGGCGAATGAGTAACGACAATGAGAGAGCGCGCAGATGAATACGTTAATTTCGCGATGCATCCCTGGAAATAGAAGACACGGAGAGAAATAGGAGAATTAGATCACCAATAGAATCAATTTCAGAAAGGAACGTGCTGTATTCTCAATGCAATACTGATCGTGCAAGGCTTTGATTGAATTTCCTATGTGTGTGTACATAAATTGTATATATTTCTATTATATAACAGATAACACGGCCAATGAATCTAAAATAGATGTACCTTTTAGAAAAAAGATTTACAAATTATATATTATTTATCATAAATTTAATTCTTAAATATAGATTTTAAACATATTTAAATCTAATTAAATGTATGTTACTTATTAAATTTATTTGCATATTTTTAATTTGCAAAGATATTTATTTATTATTTTATTATTATTATTATTATTATTATTATTATTATTATTATTATTATTATTATTATTATTATTAATTTAATTATTTTTTCTGGATATTTCTATTATTATAATATAGCATAAAAAAAAATAATATAAAAATGCAATGTAGAATCATATAAATATATTTATAATAGATAGAAATTTATCAAAAAAATGCTATGTATCCTTAGATTTAAAAGATTTACAGAAAAAACATTTCTTATTCTAAAATAAAGCAATAAATGTAATGTCTCGCAATATTAGGGTAGAAGAACAAAGAAAATACTGAAAGAAATCGATCATCAGTTTTGTTATGACAGTCCCTGGGACAGTCAAAAAAAATTGGAGTAGCAAATTATTCTATAAAAAAGATATGTTGTGCGTGGTAACTTCAATAATTTCAGAGCGATAGCTCGAAAATAAACCTCCAGTGATATTTCTTCGACTCTGAGTATAATTTAAGAACAAAGATCAGATCAATCCCTTGATGCGGATTGTGACCGCATAGAAATGAAGGCTCGATAGATATTGCTATGAATCCCTCTATCGATCATTAATCTTCGACGCTCGTATCGTTTCTTGAATTCTCGGGCAGTTTCGTGTTAAATTTATGACGAAGGCACTCGATACAAGACCGCACATCCAGGCTTTACGAACAAAGTATCGTCAATCCATCTTGCTTCCATAGCGGATAAATGGATGACTTAATTAATGACATCCGGCGACAAGAAAACGCGAACCATCGCCGTTGAGTCGAAAAATGCTAGAGCAAATGTGTGAAAAACAGACTGCCATTGTCGGCTTCCTTTATCGATCTCGATCGCCATCAGCCGATCGAAATGACGCCAATTGACCAAAAAATAGAGAATGCTTCGTAAAAAAGCGCGATTGATTTCATTAATTGTGTGGAACATCGACGATAAGGGTGACAAAGATGGCAAGGGTTCAATGTTTATACCGAAAGATAGAAATGAGAATATATTAACTTCTCATCATTTACTACAACTTTTCAAACATATCTATATTATATAATTTAATATATAATATTTAAAATTGAGAAAAGTTTTGTTTGTTGTTTTGATTGGAAAAACTTGTATGAAAATGAATAATGTGTGCTCATTAAAGTAATATAAAATAATGTGTATTATTTATAGTTTATTATATAATAACAAAATTATTTTACTATTAAAGTTTTTTCAATCAAAACAATAAACAAAACTTCTCACACTTTTAAACATTATATATTTTCATAATCAAATCAAAATGAAAAATTCCTTTTAAAATGAAATTTACTTGAGATTAATTTAAGCATCTACAATTTAACCATCTGATACTCATTCTACGTTTGTTTTCTTTTCTATTAAGAGATTATGCCTAGTTGCAGTCCGAAAAAAGTATGTTTGAAAATTTTTTTTGAAAAGTGTAATAATATTTTTTTACAGATAAATTTTTATTCAAAAGTGCAATTGTCTAGTAGATGAAGGATTAATCGAAAAATTGTTTTGGGACAAAATGACAGCCATTTGATATTAAGATATCTCTTTCGACTTAAAAATTGCTCATTTTTTATTAAGTAAAAGAAAAGTATTCATTAAAAAACAAAATCTTTCATCTACTAAGTTTTTATATGTAGAAGAAGCCTGTAAAATTTTAAGCAAATCGGTGTAACGATTTTCGAAATATCATGCTCACTGACTTTGAAAAAGTGATTTCAAGAAAAACGTGTTTAAGATTTGTATCAAGTTTATGTTTAAATAAAATGCAGATTTTTTAATTTACACAGAATCATCCGGACCCACATAATTTTAGTTTATTTAAATCTTTATATATTGGCTTGATAGCCCTTAAAACATCAAAGCTAAAGCTTTATAGTCATGTTTAAACGAAGTTATACATTCTGGCATTTCATGAAACATACACTTATAACTCCGTCAATTTGCATCCGATTGATTCAAAACTTTTAGAAAATATTTTCAATATAATATACTTCAAGGAAATGTAAAAACATAAAAGTAGATTCTTTTTACTTTTATGACTAGGCATAACTCCTTAATTAACCAAAAATAATGTACAGTTTCGAACAAATTACAATGCCTTGTGTAAAAAATCTAAGGCTTTCAATCGCAACACTTTAAGGATGTTTTGTATGTACAATCCCAGCAAAAAGTAGCTGAAACTCAATATTAACGAATATCCTGTTTTGGTGTATTTTGAATAAGAGAAATTGTGTGGAATATTAAAATTTGATCTTAGCTACAGTGCAGAGATGTATTTTTTAATATTTAAAAAATGCGGCGCGCGTAACGCTCGTTAATATTTATTGCGTTTTTACTGAAATATTCCGAATTTTGTTAATCGAAATGATTAACTTTTGGTAGAGAATTTCGCCTTGTGACAGATAAGCTAACTTAATTAAATTATATCTTTTTAACTAGTACTTGTATGATATTATTTGATCAAATATTTCCTCTGTATCTAAACTTTTGCAAATTTTAAACAAATTCTGAATATTATTTTCATGTGTTTTTGTCATTTGAATCGACGTGGTTATACGTTTCTCATAAGAACACATGTTAATTCGGTGCACATTAAAATCCTTATAACTTGTGAACGCTTTAGTGAATCGATTTAAAAATTGTACTGAAGATTCTAAACATATGTAAGGACATTCTGTACAATTTTCATTAAATTCTCAATATTTTGAAAATAGATACAAAACATTCTTAATATAAATCGAGTTAAAAATCAAGATGTGGATGTTTATTGCCGCAAATGTAGCTTACGATGACGCGTAAAGCACATGATAAGAGCGTCAAATGTATGATAATCGTGGTGCGTGTTCATGGCGAACAGCGCAATTAAATAACTTATTCCACAAACACGTGTAAGTACGAGCGTATTTGCGTGCGACACGTGTGAAGTACCGTGTCGAGTGCGATTCGCTGTATAATGCACACCGAAAGGTTTTACGAAACAACAAACGCACGGAATTGTTTTGTGCGGCGCGCGTAACGCTCGTTTGGTGAAGCGAACGTTAAAAGGGTTGTTGCAAGCGCCTGTTACCACAACGCATCGCGTTAATAATGCTATTCGCCACGGAAGGTTGTTTCGTACGTGCGAGTAATGTCATTATCCCCGTAAAATTACCTGAAAAACTTGGTCTCGTCTTGCGCAAAATAAACGTCCGAGCGCGTAAAAGCGTCGGGCATTGTTACTCATCGCGCGAACTCGGTTTGCTTTACGACGAAAAAAGTAATCGAGGCGAGAGCAACCCGATAGCGTTATTTACGGCGAGTCAGCAGATTTTAGCTGGATGCATGGCCCTTCTCCTGTCTCTTCCTATAAATCGAGGGCTTCTAAACGCGCTCACGCAGCAGAGATTTCGATTCGGTTCTCGAAAAAATTAAAAAGCGCGGAAATTGCAGCCTCCGGCGATTGGAAAACGATTGTTGCGAAGTGCGAAATATCATCACGAGAGCAATAACAATTCCTATCGAGACTCAGGATATTTCGAAACAATAAAATAATATCATATAACTTATGTGTGTATGAATATTGCGACATTTCTGTACAATTTTTCTGTAAAATTCTAGACATAAATTAAAAGAAAAACTGCATTTTCAAAAATTAATAATATATTTTACAATAAATATATTTATAAACATATATATATATATATATATATAAATTAATAATATATATAATAATTAATATATATAAATTATTATATATAAAATATAATATAAATTACATATATAAATTATTTATATATAAAATATATATAAATAAATTAAATATATATATATATATTTAATTTATATATATATATATATATATATATTTAATTTTTGTTTATATATATATAAACAAAGAATATATATTTTACAATAAATATATATATAAACAATTAATATATAATAAATGTATATATAAATAATTATCAAATGTTAATATCCTGATGTATATATATATATATGTATATACATGACATTTTTATATGCATTCTTACATGCAGTTTTCTAAACATTTATTAAAATTACATCTCTATCGGCACCATTACAAAATTACTTATAAGTACTACTTTTCAAAGATTTTCATACTCCAATTGCTGTCATATAGACAGCACAAGATATTTTCTTCGACCAAAGCTTTCCACTTCTCAAGCAAACCACTTTCGAGGACTCTTGAAATGTTTTCAGCACTTCTCGCTCCTTCAACATTCCTACTCGTTCTTATTTTTATATCGGTGCAAGTACTATACATGCGGATATGACAAAGTTATCAAATATTTCTTACGTTCTAACAATTCTTTTCACGAATATTTGTACATATTGATAATTTGTATTCACGAGTTTATTTCGATAATTTAATCGCATCCAAAACTTCCTCTTATATTTGTACGTAAAACTTAAAAATATAAAAAACTGGAATCTTTTGATATAAACATCTCTCAAAACAGTAAAAAATCAAAATCTTACGTCAATATATACATGTAACTTATAATTACATTAATTACAATAATAAATGACATCGATTGTCGATTTAAAAAAAAATGCAATATTTAAATTTAAATATTACATATATTCAATAATTTATTTATAATAAGACAGAAATAGAAATGTTTTCAAATAAAAAATAAAATTAATAATTAATAATTAAAATTAAATTAAATTAATAATTAATGATTAAATGTCATAGATTGATTTATGTTCTATAAGAATTATAATTAAACACCAAACCCAAAATACTTAGAAAAATATGTATATTATGACTTCTTAAAAGTTCTCGCAAGCTTCAGAGGGAAAATTTCCACCATTAAAAAAAATGTAAGATGAAACACATCTCGGCGTATTTAGCCATCTCGTAACATATCCTAGTTGCACTGCCGCAGTTGCGGAGGATTATTACACGGCATTACGTACGACAGCGGCGAAATGGCGCAGTTAAAAATAATTAATGAAGTTCTCTTGGGCGAGAGCGCAGGAAAAAAGGCAGATTTAACACGGTACGCGTCCTTCGTGAGATTCATATTTCGCATACATATCCTCTTGAATTAATGACGCGCCGATGGAAGCGTGTGCAAACGCACGTATACGCGTGGACATTAAGTCGTGAGCAACGTGCGCGCCGCAGATAATGACTATAATGACTATACCGTGCCTCAAGTCTTCCTGCAATTACAACTTTCGCGGTATGAGAACGACGATGATATTCGCGACGAACAAGGCCGCGCGGTTTTATGAAAATAATGGAGACTAGACGGGGCTTTTCGACCCGAGATAGAATTATTGAAGAGTTCGCACTGCTAAAGCGTCAAAATAACATGTTACATTACATTCATCAAAACGAACTTTATTTTGAATAGAAATAAGGTTTATTCATTCACTATTGATACAGTTACATTCTTTCTCTCTCTCTTTTATTTCTTAATTTTATTTATATATAATATTAGTTTCTTTTACCAGTTTGACTACAGAAGTTCCGAGTGTGTTGTGTTTCGAAAAAATTTACTCATCGTATGAAATAAATTCTTCTTATCAAACAAATTAGATTTTTATTAAAATAAAATTTATATGAAGTTAACTAAACATCAATAAAAAATATCCTATATATGTTACACCATAAATTTTGCCAATTTCATTTTATTTCATAATGTGAACACCTGAATCAATCAATGTCTTAGTAATTCAAAACATTATATATATACCATACAAATGACTAAGGATAGGAGCTGAATATAACAGATTCTCTTTGAGCGAAGCGATACACGCATTCACACACAAAAAGCTTACATGAAACTTCTGAATTCCAGAAATCTGTTATACATCGTCATCTCCTCCGGCCTTCGCTGAACGACCACATTCATCCCTTCGCAGGCCCGGAACTCTTCATTAATTATCATTTGTACGGCTAGAAGCTGCGACCGATCCTAACTACGGCGCTAACAAAACGGCCTCGCGGCGCTCATAAATCTTACCTCAAACTATGGGAGCGAATCTGATATCGAGTTTACACCGACACATATGCGCTCTGCCAACATCTCGATACAATCTACATATGGAGTTCACACATGCGTAAGATTCGCGAGCGATTCAGGGCAATTCTAACAAAGAAAAAGATAAAAAAGAAAAACTAAACACAAAATGTTAAGAATGTTCTTTTCGATATATAAGATGTACATATTTCAGCGCAAGCTTTCCTTTTAGCTAATTTTTTTAGAAAATAATTGTTTCAGTGCTAAAATATCAATTCGCATATTAAAAATTAAGTTATTTAAGTTTGAACAAATTAAATTTTTAAACTATAAATACATGTATAGGAAAAATTATCTTCTTTTATTAAAATAATAGCAATAATATGCTTTTCTTCTGTTAGAAATTTATTTTGACAAGTTATCAAAGTATACATCATATCAATAAGAATGAATTTTATTGTCACAAACTTTTATTTAAAAATATACAAATAAATGTTTGATATGAAAAATTTTTAAAAATCACTCAAGTTGCCATGTAATTGCTGTCTGACTAGTTGCCATCTTATTTATTAGAAGAAATCATTTATTCCAAGTTTGCCAAGAAATCTAGACTCATTGAGAGAAAATTCACGACACTCTGTCTGTATGTATTTCTCAGGCGAAAGGAAAGGGAAC
Organism: Camponotus floridanus; assembly: GCF_003227725.1. Lineage (NCBI taxonomy): Eukaryota > Metazoa > Arthropoda > Insecta > Hymenoptera > Formicidae > Camponotus > Camponotus floridanus. The sequence continues at coordinate 1,394,555 of NW_020229592.1, read as the reverse complement.
AAAATCCCATATAAATAAAAAAGAAAACCAACGAGAGGATTGCTTGAGATCTCAAGCAATATATTTCAAGAAAATATATTTACATGCTCTTGCTTCAAATTGCAACTCGGACTGCAATAACTGCCGAGTCATTTCTTTCTATTTTCTTCTATTTTCGCAATCTCCCATTTCCTGTCAACTTTCTTTAAAAAACGTTCATAATTTATCAAAAATTAATAAGAAGTACGTGCGCAACAGAAAAATTACAATCGGCCGACTAATATTTTAATTTGCCTAAACCTAATATTTTAATTTAATAAAATTGAATATATTATGTCTGATTTATTATGATGATTATGTCTAAGTATGTTAAAATTAAAATTTTTAGAAAAATGTTTCAATATTAAATATTATTTTGATAAAATAATATATAAAATATTTGTTCATTACATTAATAATACACCAACTGTATTACACTGTATTTCCATTGTATTCATTGCTAATGTATTGCCATCTTATCTATTCTATTTCACAACTGTTACTATAATTTTATTAGTAAAATAGTATAAAATAATATTATATTAAAATAATGGTAAATGTTTACTTTAGGTTACACAGCTCGAAAAATTTTTATTTTTACATATGTGAAAATAATATGAAACCGTGAACAAATGTAAACAAAAAATGTAAATATATAAATAGAATATAACGAAAAGATGACATAAAAGTATGAAACTTCAAAAGTGTATATTTCAGAAACGAAAAAGGACCGCCGCAAAATTCAAAAGGTGTATTATTTAAGAATATATCCTATACAACATATGTGAAAATAAAAATTTTTCGAGCTGTATAGCCTAAAGTAAACATTTACCATTATTTTAATATATGTTTAGCAAATATTTCAATATTTTTGTTATAATTATATGATTATAATTTAATAATTAATTTATATATGATTATATATGATTATAATTTAATTTGAACATAATTTTAATTATTCATGATTGCAATTTAATAATTAATTTATAATTTAACAATTAAAAATTTTTCCATTTCATATGCTATAATCTAATAAATATAAAGAAAAAATAAAAGATTTTATTTGTAAAATTATAATTGTAACAATTACATAGAGAAATTTCATAAAGTTACTTTAATTTTTTCAAAATTTTAATAAATTATAAGATTGTATAACATTTTTGACAGATTTATTAAATAAATATCTAATTAATTAAATAATTATTTGACATCACATATAAATTAATCTGGTCCGAAACAAAAAAGAAGAAGACTAATTTATATCATGTAAACAAAATCAACATGATAGACTCTCCTTTTTTCGGTTCTTCAGTTTTCCAAACCTAATCAAATGAACAAATTAATATTTAATTAGGTACATTGAACCTTGTTTTGTTGCACGTCATGATTATCCCCTTGAACGTCGTGATATCGTAAAGGAGGTTAACATAAAATATAAGAATCAAAGAATTGACCCGAATCCTGCAATTGGCTTGCTTCAATAAAATCTTGTTTCGAAGCTTATTGCACCAAATTGACTCCACTATAGCGTACGCGTATCGATAAATCCGTCTTTGCACGGATTCGAGACAAACGTTTACATCAGCGTTTCGCTTATAGAATTCAAAATGACAACTTAGAAAAGAAAATATGTGACCATATTATAATTAAATTGGATATAAAATAAAAAAACGTTATAATATATATTAAACTTAAAAAATTACATCGTAAGATTATGCAATTTCTATGCAATTTCACATTTCTAAACATTTATATTTCACCAGAGAAAGTGAGTTATGTAAATGAATTCCGAAAAGAATGAACATTATGCAAATCCTATTATATGTATATACATTTTTATTCATTCTCTTTCATTTTATCACTTAAAAATTCAGCTGAATCTCGAATATTATTGATTAGATATTCTACAAAATCAATATGCAATTTAAAGAATTCTCCTAAAAAATTTTAACTGTAGCGAAATTAAATTTGAATTCTGAATCTCCCCCCCTTTATTATATATTACATTAAAAAAAACTAAAAAAATAATTAACACCATTCTTCTCACAATTAAAACTGAGACATCTTATATATAATAATTTATTCCATATGAAAAACATAATATTAATTGTAAAATCAATAATCAATCTTACAAAATCACAGATTAAACAGTTTATCATTAATAAATTTTCCTTTAGGATTTCTTGAAAAATAAGATGATGCCTTCTAAATAGATTCTTCAGATTTCAATCAAATACAAATAGATTTATAGTAAAACATGGGAACGAATTGTATATGTTTAGAAAACTAAGATCACTAAGGTTTGTGAACATTCGTAAAACGTGTGCAAAAGTTTATCGCGCTGAGGATTTGACGGTGTCGTAAAGCTGTTTGAAAAATTCATCAATGAGAATGTCCAGCAGCCGTACGTAACGAACACCGAATATATCTCGACAAAGCTCATGCAGAATTCATGCCTGTTTATACGATTTAAAGTGCTGGAGGTGTTCCTTATTGTTGCACATCTGAAGATTTCGAAATGAAATAGAAAAAGAGTCCGTATAGACGATAATCAAGTGATCTGACACGTACGTCTTTTATTATATAAAATGTACTAAGAAAATGTATGTTAAATTAATTTGCCTAAATTAACACATATAAAAAAACCTATAAACAATTATCTCATCTTTTGTAATAAACCTTAATTCAATACCAATTGATTAATAAAAAAAAAGCTTTATATTTATTTATGTTTAAAAGTTTTTGAAATTCCGGCATGACCATATTGATGATTAATGAGGTAATTTTTCTTGAATCCTAGATTCAAATAATTTAATTTTTTTTATTTCTCTTTCTTATATAGACTATTATATTTTATACGTAACAATTGCTTTTATCTCGAACAAATTGATTCTTGCACGTCGAGCATGCTCGTCTTGCGTTTACACGTAAGAATGCAATAATCCTTAAACGAATTTGTGAAACGTAGGATAATATTTTGTGCAAATAAGTAAGATATTGTAAAATAAAATCGCTAATATATATATATATATATATATATATATATATAAATATAATTTATAATATATATAATATATCTCTCGATGAAATACTTGATTTTTCTTTATTGTTGTGGCATTATTCAATTCAATAATCAGTTCAAATGTTAGATTATTAAAAAGATTTTAAGAAGACTAACACATAAGATAATAATATATTTGTTTGAAGATTTGCTTAAGAAATTAACTTCCAAATAAAATTTATTTTTCAAGTATATAATTTATATATTAGTCTTTCTAAAATCTTTTTAATAATTTAACATTTGAGCTAATTTTTTAATTTTGGAATTTTAATTCTACATTCTTTTAAAGGAAATGCAAAATAAATAAGAACTCGATAAACGTGTGGGAAACGCTAACAGATTAACTTTGACAGAATTACATCGTATTTTATCAAAATTTAATAAAACTGACCAAGATTATTCTGCATAACATGCAGTCTGTAACATACAAACTGAAATGTTTCTCATCGCTTATTTGATACAAACAGATTGGTAGCGTCAGTAATTAGTGAAAAGAAGTCCAATTTGTAATTCTCTCAAAGTATTGCACACATAACTGGTTATCATAATTAGATCAGATCTTTAACATTCTTATATATATATATATATATATATATTAATATATATATATATTATATATATATATATTAATTAATATTATTAAACAAATTTTACTGAACAAATTTATAATATTCTATAGACATAATAATTCTATATATATATGTATATCTATAATTATTGATCTATGTATCTATATATGTATGTATATTTATACCGAGTGTTTATTTTATTGAAACATGTTTTTTTAGAACTATAATGTAATTATAGTATACTATAAGCCAAATTAAAAAAAAAGAACAATTTTTAAATCATTACAGATTTAAAAATTAAATTATAAATTATATAAAATTGAAAGAGTGGGAATTTATAAAATTCTATAAAATTAAGTTCAAGAATATAAAATATATAAAAATTTTTATATATCAAAAATATATATAAAAAAATATTTATTACTAAATATTAAAAAGTTATTAAAAAGGTTTCATTATGAAGAGCTTTATCATAGAAAATTCACGAAAAAATTCAAAGGAAACTCTTGTATAACGAACTATATAGTGCAACAACAAAGTTATGTAGCTTTAATTAATTAACTCTTACTTAATTTTTGCTTTCTATATTGTAACAAGTATATACAAGAAAAGGAAAGTATTAGTCTATATATCATTCATCTGAGGGAAATCTTTAAGAAAGATTTCTTTAACAAGTATTCTTATTAAAAAAAAAGATTATTATGTTTTAAAAAGTTATAAAAAATCTAATTTTATTAGTTCATTATATTTTTCAAACAATCTCTTTCTTGCAAAACCTTTATGTTATCTATGCTCACAGTATTATATAAACATTGTAATTTATTGATAATTAATGATCTTATCGATTTACTTATAATAGCTGCAATTGTCAAATGACATTTGATGAAATAATGATGTAATTCGAATCAATCCATCACGCAATAGAAGCAACACAGCATGTATTTTATACTTTTCTTTTTTACTCTATCGCTCTCCTATTCTTGTCTATTCTTTTTTGACATTGTTGCACCTTCGTTCGCGCAGCTTCTATCGAGCAGTCACTTCGTAAGATGGATCGTTTTACGCCAACCGTTAATGGGCTTCCGGTCCGTTTCTATCGTCGAAAGTTTCCTGCTTTTTACAATTTAAGGTTGGCACTAGACTGATGTGTCAGATGAAAGCAATCCTATTTAACCAAGCAAACATTTAATAAAACAGTAAGAATTACAAAAAAAAAAGTTAAGGACGGTCAATGCAATAATATTTAAAATTTTAAGAAATGTATCACTAAATATATTCACGTAATTTTAAAAAAAGATTAAAACACAAAGTATGTCATTATTGAATCCTTAAATAACAGTTAATATACACAAAGTTTCAATTAAATTGATGAGCTTCCACCAACAATATTCGCTTTTCACAATATCGTTGATATTTTTATATATATTTTTTTTATTATTATATTAATGATTCGTGATAAAATTCACAACTAAATATATCATCAAAGAAAAAAATTGAATTTTTTATATTCCTTGAATTTCTCAAAATAGCCGTATAACTTCCCTTTTACCTCATTTCCACTTTTAATTACGATTCGCCGTTTCAGCACGAAAAATCTTTGGTCAACATCATCATGAATCTTCAAGATCGACAAGTGAATCACGGCTCGTATTCATCTCTCGAAACAAGTACCACTTCGCGGCTTTGATCTTCCTCGAGAAAAATGCGCGGAACATATAAGTCTATTTATAGGTCTCTCTGTACTTGCAAGAGAAAAGCATCTCTATCAAGTTTTCGCTCGAATAACCTTAAAATTCGCTCCAACGAAATTCGCGCTTAATTCAGGAAATCTTATCTACGATATTCTCTTTATTCGACGAAGATTACTGCTTTATGTCGAACAAGATATCCAATCTCAAAGACTGTTCGAAGAATTTGTATATCACGATTGCTCACATTCTATGGATCTTTTGATCTAAACCTTAATTTTGATAGAAAAGAGAGCATTTCCTTCTATTATATTTTTATATATATTTGCATAAAGTAAACTTTGCCAGGGGAATTTTTAAAATGTCGTTGAGTCATTTTTCGATATGCTATGCACGATTTCTTTTGTTTATATATCACACTCCCTTCAAGTTATGTTGCTTTTCACAATATCCAGTATGGAAGAACTCTTCTGTCAAGCTTTGTAAGATGGATCGCTTTAGGAGCTTTCCTTGCTTTCGACGTGCGATGGATCGACCAAATATCGCCGAAGAGGTACTGTCGTTTTGTCTCGTGAAATGTAACGTACATACAAAAGATTTCGAATGAAGTGACTTGTTTATGTCTATTAAAGAATCGGCAACAAAACAAAAATAGTACAAAGGATGTTATATTTATCCAAATAGAAAAATTAGTCTAATGTCTTAGAATTATTAATTTTAATTCTAATATAATTAATTTCAATATCTTTGATCTTTACACAAATGTCACATTTTAATTTATTATTTAAAATACTGTGGAATATTTTAAAAAAACACTGGTATAATCTTGTAAAATATATTTTTCATGTCAAAATTTTATATAGGCAAAAATACATTCTAAATATATTTTTGTTTTCATAATTTTAAAAACATAATTTTAAAAACTTATATATTATATATAAAATTTTCATTTTATTTTAATATAAAATATCTTTCTATTTTTTTATCTTTCTATTTTAACATAAAATATCTTTCTATTTTTTATCAAATTATAGTATATATATATATATATATATATATATATATATATATATAAAATAAAATGTTTCTTTATTATAATACTTTATTATAATACACATTTCTATGTATAATAAATTTTATATAAAATTATTAGATAACTAAAGTAAATAATACTTTGATTTATCTTTTTTATTATTATCCTTGTTTTAAGAGACGCATATTTCACTTTTAAAATAATTGTCTTTTTATTTTTTGGGACAAATTATCTTCCTGTAATGAGAGCATTAGCATGATGGCCGACCTCACAAGGAAGACATGATGATGATGCCAGATGCAGAGGGCAAGCAGTACGAAATCGTTTCTCCATTATTGCGCGAGACACCAGTGTCCACGACAGACACGTGTGCATACTGCAGAAATTTCTTGCTTGGTGACATATGTTCCACATTTCTTACCATGTCTTGATCGAGTAAATTACGATAAAACTTTTGCACAATACAATGGCCTTATCATTTAGCAAGAAAATCCATTAAATCAAAATAAAAGTAAAATCAATTTTTGCAAAATTGAATAGTAAAAAATGTATTGCCACTTTAAAGATTAAATTCCACTTTATATTGTGGCTCGGATCCAATTTTCAAAAGCAACAAAATTCTACGGTATACTTCGCTACGAAAATTAATCTTTGAGAAATTCATTTTCATCGATTGATTATAATACCATTAATTATTTTATAAAAGCGAATTTAATGGTAGTGAATCATATTAAATCTAAACTATTTATTTGGTTCCAAAATGTAAATGAGTCGCTAATATATATTGCTTTAATCCTAAGTATAATTAATATCATATAATCATTCATTCGATGAATGTTACAAGTTGTATATATATATATATATATATATATATATATATATATGCATATACTTTCTTCTAATTGTCCATTAAATTAATTTTATTATTTATTATACATTAAGTCAACGGTGTGTATTTTGTATTGTTTTTTATATTTTATATTATGATTATTTTATATTTTATATTATTATATTTTATTCATTAAGTTAATTCAATATTTTATTCATTAAATTAATACAATAATCTGGCAGAAAACTTAAATGTAAAATTTCGTGTTTTAAATTATATCACACTATATTTTTTCACGTGCTTTTTAATATGGAAAAAATTGCTAATAAAAAATTATAGCTAAAAAATTTTATGACGTTTCCGAAATATCTCTATCCACACTTATCAGTCTATCTTCATTGTTACAGTGGAAATATCAGCGATAATTTTATTGAATTTCTCCTTCTAAATATATATAATCAAATACAGCTAATTTAATTATTCGTGACTCTAAATGTGAATTTTCTTCTTTAATTATATCATTAATGATGACTTAACATTTTTGGAACCTTAGGACGACGATAAAATGTTTTCACTAGAAATTTCGTACTAATGCGCAGTCATATCATAATTAGTATTAACTACGCACATACGCACACACACGCGTACATATGTAATATATATATATATATATATATATATATATATATATATATATGCTTTAAAATGAAAAGCTCTCTTCTGCTAACAAATCAAGTTAAATTTTAATCGTGTATTCGACGGAGTAAAAAAAGTAGGACAAGCTAAAGTAACATGCAGGGCGGACTAAAGTGAGCGCCGTCGGCAGCAGCGAGCAACAGCAACGATATTTCATCCGGCGAATGTTTTATTCAAGCGTGTTGTATGCTAAAAGTCGACAGGTAATTATTTCCGCAGCTTTCCCAGCTTCGGGCTAAGGGCGGTACCCTTCGGCATGAGCCATCTCAAACGCCGAAAACGTAAGGAAGATATTAGGCATGGGGTTTACCCTGACGAGATTTATGACTCGAATGCTTCAACACGCGACGAGTTCGCCTGAGTACGAAATGCAAGCTGGCATTAGCCCAAATTGCCGAATGTCTGAAGACACCATATCGTCGTTATTTATTGGAAACTGCTGGCCAGAATCGAATTTAGTGTCCAGCAACGGATGTGGATTCTCACGCGTGCGTCCAATGTATTTTGTAAAATCTACGATATCTTATTTCGGTCCCTTGAATATTTCTATAAGGATACACCAGTTTATCCTTTTATTGCATTCCCAAATCGCGCAAGTTTTCTGCTCACATCAGACATCATTTATTCGTAAAAAAAATTAGATTAAGTTTTCTCAACTTTTTCCTACCTAAAATTTATTTGTAAATCAATATCAATATATCCTCTTCTATATTCGTCCTTTACCATGAGTAACGTATGTGTTAAGGATGTTTTGTACCTATTTTCAAAATATTGAGAATTTAATGAAAATTATACAGAATATCCTTATGTTTAGAATCTTCAGTACAATTTTTAAATTGATTCACTAAAACGTTCATAAGTTATAAGAATTTTAATTTGCACCGAATTAAGATGTGTTCTTATAGGAAACGTATAATAACGGTCTGCTGACTAGACATAACCCCTTAATGCATAATCTGAAACTTAAGGATGTTTTGTATTTATTTTCAAAATATTGAGAATTTTATGAAAATTGTACAGAATGTCCTTACATATGTTAAGAATCTTCAGTACAATTTTTAAATCGATTCACTAAAGCGTTCACAAGTTATAAGGATTTTAATTTGCACCGAATTAACATGTGTTCTTATAGGAAACGTATAACCACGATTCAAATGACAAAAACACATGGAAATGATATTCAGAATTTGTTTAAAATTTGCAAAAGTTTAAATACAGAAGAAATATTTAGTCAAATAAAATTATACAAGTACTAACTAGTTAAAAAGATATTAAATATAATTTAATTAAGTTAGCCATGTATCTGTCACAAGGCGAAATTCTCTACCAAAAGTTAATCATTTCAATTAACAAAATTCAGAATATTTCAGTAAAAACGCAATAAATATTAAAAAATACATCTCTGCACTATAGCTAAGATCAAATTTTAATATTCCACACAATTTCTCTTACTCAAAATACACCAAAAATGGATAATCGTCATTGATTTTCAGCTACTTTTTGTTGGGATTGTACATAAAAAACATCCTTAGAGGAACAGAATCACTCTTATAAAGTAGAGATTTCGTTAAAATTGCTACGTTAAAATAATTTTGGCAGAGCTACGTTCGGCAAAACTATCATGTCCAAGAATTCTTCTCTTCTCAAAAGCAGCTATCGCGCCATGACCGGCGAAGATTAATTCGGAAAGCGGCATTTCCTGTTATGCATTTGACTATACATAATAAACCGCGGCTTTAGTTGCTGCCCAGAGGCGAGTGTTTCGCAGCAGATAAGTTATGGAGTGTAGAAGGCGAAGCCGGATTTCGGTAGCGAACGGCGACGACGAAGCGATTACGTTGTTCGCGAAGAAACTGAGTGTGAGACGACAAACGAAGCTTCTACGTGAAATTAGAACGAGGAATGTAACGTGCAAATCTAAACGGATGCTTTCGCGCGTTGTTGAGTGCACTTGTGGTTGCAAAGCATCACCACATGCTCTTTCGCGCTAATGGTTACGATCATCAAGTGGAACATGCATCGATTAACTTTCGATGCTTTTATAAAATATATTGCATATATATTATATTTCATATCAATGCTTATGAATCAAAATATAATTGCTGAAAAGAGCCCCTAAAAGACGTTTCATAATTGCGAAAAATAAGTTTAACATTACCTTCGACAACATCAATATAATATGTGACATTAATATGTTATAATATTAAACTTATTCACGCTTATTATTTAAAAAGTAATTAATATTATTATAAAAATATATACCACATTTTATATGTTTACATTATATAATACGTATATAGAGTGTCCCAGACCACCCGTACGCCCCTTTTAAAATGAAAATAAATAGCTTTTATCAAAAATCGCGAACAATTTTTAAATAAATCAAGTACGCTCTATTAAATGATGATATTTTGAACTTTTAATTCCGATTGGAAATACGCCATCCGGATCGGAAGTTAAACTTTTTTAGGAGAACATGGTACTTTTTATTACAGATTCGAATTGTACGTGAAAAATTAAGAAACTTTTGTATCAAACGTTTTTTTTCTAAAAGTGCCTCTATCAATCTTAAAATTAACCTTATTATGTCATCATAGTTACCTTCAAGATCAATTTTAAGATTGACGGAGGCACTTTCAGAAAAAAACGTTTCATACAAAAGTTTCGTATTTTTCACGTACAATTCGAATCTGTAATAAAAAGTACTATGTTCCCCTAAAAAATTCAACTTCCGATCCGGATGGCGTATTTCCGGTCGGAATCAAAAGTTGAAAACATCACCATTTGATAGAGCCTGTATAGTAGAGTACTTGATTTACTTAAAAATTGTTCGCGATTTTTGATAAAAGCCATTTATTTTCATTTTAAAAGGGATGTACGGTACTCTGTATATACAGGATGTCCCAGACTTAACGAATCAGCCGTTAATGATAGATTCCTGAGATTTGGAGATGAAAATTCTAACACCAAATTGTTAAGAAAGATGTAATTTCAGCGCTACAAAAAATTAAAGATTATCAATCGGCGCATTACGTTTTCAGGAACATAGTGCATCAACAGGCCTGCGTACAACGTGATAATATCGATATCGACAGAGAGATGAATATAAAATAAAAAATTTTTATGAAGTCTTCCTTAACACTTTGGTCTTAGAATTTTCATCTCTTCAAATGATCTCAGAAATCTAACGGCTAATTCGTTAAGTCTAGGACACCCTGTATACATACACATGTATACACACACACACACACACACACACACACACACACACACACACACACACACACACACACACACACACACACACACACACACACACATGTAAGCTTATTGTGTCCTACGATATACTTATATGATACTTATATGATACGCGCGATATCTTGAAACATTCATGTATTATTCCTTGTTCCATAACATGACATTGACAAGACGTGCTTTCTGCTGTCCTGCAATGCCTGTCGAATGCGCTTCTATGCGCAAGACGATGCATTGTTTTCGGTCCCACATAGACTCCACCAAAGGAACTACGAGACCGCGTACACCCTTTGTCAGGGTAATAGCTGCAATCAGCTTTGTGCTAGCTGAAACATCTTTCCAGAATGTAACCGCGCATTGCGACGCACGCAACTCACATGACTATTACTGTGGAGAACAACAAAATTCAAGTAAATTCACATTATTGCCCGCAAATCTTACAATTTATTGTATTAACATTTTGGATATATTTATATATAAAATTTATTGATATATAAATTTATATATATTAAATATATACATTTAAATATAATTATTAAAAAATATGATTAAATTAATTTACCTATAAAATTTATTTATTGGATACAGTTTAATCCCACGAAGATACAATATTTTCGAGATAATTTCTATTTATGTCTTTATTAGAATAATCTGTAATAATCTGTAATAATCTGTAATAATCTTTTATATGCAAATTATCCGTATTTATACGCTTTTACATCTACTGATTATTTAATGAAACGGACAATGTATTACTGTTGCATCATTACATCGTCACGTATTACATTATCATGATGTAATTGCAATATTTTATATACAAATATATTATAAATTGCAACACGTTATAAATCATATTATATTTTTTTCTTGAGCTCTAGTGTTAGAACGATATATATATTGCATACTATATTTTTATTCTTAATAATTAAAATTCGGGAGTATTTGGATTTTATTATCATGATGTAATTAAAAATTATAACTACACATATAATACGAAATTTAATTAGAAATTTTAATTGTTTATATCATTCTGTGGAAAACGAATACTCAGTTATTCAGAATTATCATGAAAAGCAGTACTTCTCTAACACATTTTATATAATATAAAGTTTGCATGTCAAATATATTGTCGCGGGAGATAAGTTGCAGTAATATATATGTACAAGTCTGTCTATATGCATGCAGATGCGTGTGTATGTTGCAACTGTGGGAAGTCTCTAATATATGCAGTACATCTGAGAAGAAACTCCTTTGTATCCGAAATTAACCACAAACAGTTCAAGTATTTAATCATTTAAGTTAGAAAGCGAAACTTCTCAGAGGTAAGCGTAAAAGCTATAGTGTCCTACAAAATTAACACTATAAAGTATGCTAATTTGTTCGTACATTAATGCAAGATGCATTACAAATAGTAGAATCTCTTGAAAACACAAAACAAATATATTATAATAAAAATTTATTAACTATATTTAAAATTTGAAAATTAAAAATTAAAAATTAAAAAATTATTAACTATATTTAAAAATTAGTTACCATCAAACAATTATTGGATTCAATCATTTTGCGAAAATTCCACTTTATATTCTACTTATATTTGTTAGAGTGTGACAAAAGTAAATAATGATTTCCAATAAAAATTGCGACAAAAAAAGAAACGAACATTTTTATTGGAATTGAATTATAATATTATACGGATCTTCTTTTGCGGATATATATATATATAAGAAAAAGGGAAAAACTTCTCGTATAATTACTTTATCGAGTTTTCAAAGAGAATTTGCACCTAATAAAGAACAATTACTTTGTAGAATTTCGAAGGAGAACTTGCATCTAATAAAGGGCAGGAGAGAAGAAAGTGAATAGAGAGGACTTAGCTTCAGGGAGAAAAATACGAGTATGTAAGTCTGCGAAACAAGAACAAGTGTTTTGTATTTGAAGAGAGATTTAAACATGAATAGTACTTTACTCAAGACAATTTTACAGCGTATGTAGATTGCAACTAATTTTTTTATTTTCCTTTATATTTCGTTGAACTTATATTATGCAGAAGATTCACGTGATTATTTTTAACAACATAAATTTTATTAAATTATATGATTAAAGGATATTATCTTTTTATTTACACTCGCTGATATTAAACATGAGTCAATATGCGAAACATTTTGAATTAACGCGCTTAAAAGATAAAAAGGTATACGAAAGAAAGTTTCCAGCTAAAATTTAATATGCTTTGTAAGAATTTTCTACAAGGTAATTATTATTGTAACTTTCAGTTTACACATCAGTAAGATTTTTAATTAAAAATTGAATAATAAAGCTACTTAATATCACGATACTTGTCGAAAATATATGATTAAAATTAAATTAAACTGCAACAACATAAAGCCTAAATTAAAATAGGTAAAGTTGAAAATGTATTAAACGTAAAAACAAAAAATCCATTTGAATATCATAAAAGTAGGATCTCATCAAGCAAGTCTTCAATGTTAATTACAAAAAGGCGTGACACTGAAATGGAGCCTATTTCGGCATGAGTGAGCAGTGAATTAAGTCCGCTTGTGAGCGAACGTGGAAGAGGCGGGTCCTCTCTTGGAAGGATGAAATCGTAGCGGAAGAATATGCCTTACGTCCTGGATACAATGCGTAAAATTAAGTCAAGCGGATAATTTCAATTTATGGAAAGCTACGCTTAAGCATAAACCAATATATGCAAATGCTTAGAACGGTGAAGCGCTGCAGTTTTATCTTTAAATTATTTATTCTATTTTTTTGAAAATGATAAAAAAAGTAAAAAATTTTTACAATACAGTTATACCAAGAAATCGTGCTATTGATTAGTTCCGAGAGAGAGAGAAAGAGAAAAAGAGGGAGGAGGAGGAGACAGAAAGAGAAAGAGAGAGAGAAACGTTCAATAAAACGTAGTTTCACACATTGACCTATTTTTAATATCAGCGAATGTGAATAATAACACAATATCCTTAAACCAATTTAATAAAATTTACATTATTTATATGTTAATAATAATCATAAATATTATTTCATAAATATTATTTCATATATATTATTTCATATACATTTTTTATATGTTAATAATAACCATCCATATAATATAATATAAAAATATACAATAAAGCTTCTTTCATTATAATAATTGTGTGACTAAAAATTTTTAAATGTTGATAGAGTGAAAGAGCTGACTAGCATTGATAGATTAAGAAAATGTCTGCATTAATTTATAATAAATTATGCTAAATTATGATTAATAATAACGAATTTAAAAAAGTTGTTTTTATGTCTTTTATAATTTATAAACTCCAATTAGAGTAATTTGTCATAATTCATTAAAGATATATTCCATATCTTGATTAAAGATATATTCTATATTTTCTCCAAGTTTATTTATTTGCAAATTTAAATATAACAACAAAAAATTGATATCCTGTCAGATAGCTCTAAATTCTAACTTTTAACATTTTTGTTTCTCAATCATCACTTTATAATATTATATAGTAGTTGGTGATAAATCCTTTTGTGTGCATTTTTTCTATCATTGTTCCCACCACTTTTCAGACTATTGAAAGAATTAGCGACTTTGCAGTTCATTCTGCTTTCTAGCAATTATATGCATGACGATCGTGAAAAAAGTTCTTGTTAAAGGAAATAGGTATTCTCGAAGAACTAGACTTGCATTGATAATTGGATTTTTCAATGAAATCCTTAATGATTACTCCTCGTTATTCCGATCCGTTTCATCCGTCCCCTCTTCATCTTCAATTTGGATTTTTTTTCCGCGTCACTGATAGATTTTATCGGTTCTTAAAAGTTTCACTTTCTCTTTATTATTTAAATTGAATAAAATCGATAATAGAATATCTTATTTAATAGAGACATTTTTTAAGTATCGAAACATAACTTGTATTTATTACTTTACATGTTGGAAAAAGTTTAAAAATAAAAGATTTAATGTCAAATAATAGAAAATGTATAATGTGTGTATTAAAATATATTTATACACATTAAAAATAAATGTCTATAAAATAATTAGTTTTTTCTTAAATTGTTTAAAATGCACATACTAAAACATTTGCTTAAAAGTCTGTAAACTATAATAACTAAAACTAGATTCAACATTTCAAGATTTCATCCATCGTCCGTAAATAAAGATTCTCTTCCAACTCCTCTTTCTATATCGAAAAAAGAAGAGAATATTGTCAAAAAATTTTGATTCTACTCATCGCGCGGTTACATCGTGAGTCTTTTACAATATTTCACGTTTATGAATAAGAATGCAACCCACGCAAAGCAGATCTTCGAGGACGACGGAATTTCCTCCGGAAAGGCTCTTGGAAGTTCACCTAAACCCTTTTAAAACTTCAAGGCCCGCTCGCACCCTCTCTACTTTCGCATTTTCCCCCCTTTCGAAAATCCCTAGTAAAACTTAAATTCAAATCTTGGCGATGCCACACCCAATATTCCCTCCTGGAGCAGCTTAGTCTTCCTTAAATTTCCAGTTAACAGGACTAAACCAAACTCTATATATACGAACATCTTATATATCGTTTGTTTGTTGAGTACATGTTAAATACATTGCAGTTTATTGAAGAACAGCATATGCGATTAAATAATCAATTTAACAATCTGTGAAATCATTAAAAGCAAAAATTTTCTAAATTAAATTATTTTTGATCAGATTGTTTTACGATAATTAAATAAAACTTGAAATAAATATAATTTATTTTAATTAAAAACGTATATTAAAAGTTATCAAATTGTGCGAAATATTTATTTCATTTAAAAAATGTCCAAAAATATTTTATATATTTTTATATAAAATATCTCTAAAAATATTTTATATATATTTTGTATATATTTTACTATTCTAAGTAAAACAAATATAATTGATTAGAGAGGTATAATTGATTGTATAAATCAACATTTTTATCACTTACGTACTATTTTCTCTATTATTCAGAGAGAAGGAAAGAGATAATATAAACAAATTAATATATAAATATAAATATAAAATTAGATTGAATCTCTTATTTTTATAAAATTGTAAAAAAAATCCATGAAAAATCAAAATAATATGCGGAAATCTATATATAAACACTTATATTTTTATTATCGAGTAAAAGATAATATGTTCATAGTACCACAACGCGTTTTAATCAAGTGTCGTAAGCAAGTTAAATATCTCAGCCCTTTCAAGTCTCTTATCGATACTGCCAAGCACGCGTGTGCTATGGCGTTGACTAATACATGAGAGACACGCTTCGCGGCAATGGGATAAGTTCAGTGGGCTGTTTTCCAAGTGGATTTTCTTGTTCCACTCTCGATATCTCACGTGTGCGTCGAGAGTATACGTGGTATGATTTCATCACATGCATGACTTTGCTTTATATGTACGTTCCATGAATATCGTAGAAAATATATTTAATCGCAGCAAACAATTTTGATAAAAGAATCTAAATTATGAGTTGTTTTTATGCAAGGTTTATTATCTGAATCGTTCAGCATTTTTATCTAACTTTTTCAGCACTTTTTATCTGACTGAACTTTGACATTTACATAAAAACAATCAATATTATCTCTATAGATATTGTATTTTACAATATATATGTATATATATTAAAAAATCTGTTTAAAAATATTCTACAGTAATTATACTCATTATTTAATATTTACTATAATTTATTTACTATAATTAATTAACTAATATTTAAAAATATTCTACAGTAATTATACGTATTATTATACTCAAAACTGCTTCAAAACTAATTCAAAATGTATTTTATTCACCTTATCTATTGTATATAAATAATTATTTCAAATTATTTATATACATTAGATATATTATATACATTAGATACATTATATACATTAGATATCGTGAATCAAAAGTAATGTATGTGTGTTTGTGTAGTATAGATTTTCTAGAAATAAATTTATTCCGAGAAGTGTGTAAGACAATATATTAATTTATAAATTTACATAATTTATATATCTTTTTACTTATATAATCTATTGTTAAAATCAAACCTATTTTTAAAATGTTCTTTATTTTTACTTGAATTATTACATATTAGGATATTCTTTCATTTTAAGTCTTTGTCTAAATATCATATTAATCGAGTACGACATAGATTGCAAATGTGCAATCCAATCACAAAATGCCAGTAGTTTGAACCTATAACATCTATGCTGCCAATCAACTGCTGTCGATATCCTATGCTATGTCTACGACAGTGAGATATTGCAGTAACAATGAATAAATCATTAAATATTTAAAAAATGTTCAAGTTTTAAAGTTTTAAGGAGAAATTGAAGAAAGTTAAAGAATATTTTTTACTAGAAATCGAATTAATATTTATTGTTTATAATTTCGACAAAAATAATTTAATATTCCTATTATATATGAAATATATAATATGAAATATATAACGCTTTATACTTATCTTTTAAAAAAATAACACTAATGTTTTAAAAAATAATTTATCATGATTTTGTCATTTGATTTGAGATTTACTTAACAAGCTAAACATTAAGTTAATATTATTAATAACAAATATTTAAAATACTTGTATATTTATAACAATTGTTTCCGATTGCTATTAGACATTCTTATTATTAGGCGATTCAAAAAATAAATTGCATTTGATTATTTTCTGTCAATTATTTGGAACGCAAAGTATTTATAAAGAAAAAATATATATATATATATGTATACGAACAATTCAAAATAATGATTTACTTTTAAATAAAAGTCGTCAAAATCTCAGAGAACGGAAATAGATTTAAATGACAGTTGGAAGCATTCTGCTCGCTTTTGTGTGAACAAGTCCTTAGTCCGAGCACGATTTCAGCATTGCTCTGACCGTGGTAACGCGTTCGTTTGCCGGAACATCATTTTTCATCCGTCGTCTCTCATCTGGAGTCCCGACTATGATTTATCGCGCTGCCGCATCGTCGAAAAACTTGCTAATGCGTGCCGTGCAACGGCAGATGAAGATGCACTGCCGTTTCCGCAGCAAGAGAAATCTCGCAAGTATCGACAGGATTTTCAACGAGCGCGTTAGTGGAAATTAATCTCGGCTTCGTCGCCGCGCAACCGCGCTTTTTCTCGACAATTTCATATCGAAAAAGTTCGTAAAAATTTCTTATCGAAGAATAATATATATTTAATGTCTGTTACTTTTTAATATAAACTTTTTATACAAAATTATTTATTATTTAGATCTAATGCATTCAATATTCTAAATTCTATCAAGTGATGTGATAGCATAGAAAAATTAAAAATTTTTTAAACAAAAATATTTATATAAAAAATTTTTTTAATTAAAGCACAAAAATTAAAAATTATATGAAAATTTGATTCTGTCTTTGAAATATATATATATATATATATACTCATAATTTTAAGTAATTTAACTATTTGATAAAAAATGTTTCATTATTTCATATTTTAATAATACAACATATTCTTCGATAAATTCTAAATGAACTTTATCCTAATAGAAATGTAATTATTAAAATATATTTAATTTTAATTAATATTTACGTAACAATTTCTGCATAAAAACTTATGTATAAAAAATTTCTGCATAAAAACTTATGTATAAAAAATTTATTAGACTTAAAGAAATTTCAAAATAATTAAGGAAATTGTTTATTTCGATATAATAAATAAAAATTCCCATGTGTATTGTATTAAATACAAATACACAATTTAACATGTGTACAAAAAGTTAAGAAACAACTTACAAAAAGAATGTTGTCTCCTGTTTTTGATATTCATCGCGTTCTTTGGTGAAAAGATCGATGTCGTTGCTTTGTCTGTAACATAAATATATAAACATAAATTGAAATTTAATATATAAATTAAAATATAAATCGAAATTTTAAAACATTTATTCATAGACACTTCGATTAAGACGTAATTCGCGATTGTTAACGTCTCTAGATCGTTGTTCGATTAGAAAATCATCGAGGTTTGCCTGCTGCATCATGACACTATGCAAACTCCGGCATGTGTTGCATCAAAAGTTGGAGCCGTTTAGTGCATCGATAAAATCTCAATTACAGTTCTTGACGTATCGTGTAAGGAGACATAATCTACGACTGGCATCGTACATATGTACACATATGGCCACCTAACATTAATAATTTAGACGACAATAAATTGATGATGTGTTTCATCTTTATTCGATACATTGACAATTTCAGAGAACTTTTCATTTATTATACATATATTACAAAGTTACTAAAATTACAATTGCTTATATATAATGCATTTTATTGTAACGCATTTTTATTCAGCAAATTAATTTTAATGTAATTATATTAGGTAATGTAATTATATTAATGTAATTATATTAGGTATGTAATCATATTAGGTTGTAATATGCTTTAAGTTAATATATAATAAGTTATATTAATATCATTAATCCGATTTTTAATTTATTTGCTAATAAATATTTAGAATATATATAATATTTATATATAAATATAAAATTTCCTTCTTCTCTAGAAAATCTCTAGAAAAATGTACTTTTTAAAATATTATTATTTCTAAGTATTAAATGCCATTTTCAAAATCTCAAAATTATTAACATATTGGAATATCATTAAAAATAATAATAAATATTCTAAGAAATGTGTAAATATAAACATAAATGAGATATACAAAATAAATAAATAAAAACCAACTTTGTTTATAAATATGTAGACTAATAAAGAAAGAAGCTATTTCAATTTATCATGCTGCGTAAAGTTGCATCGGAAATTCGTACGCTTTAATGCATCGATAAAATCTCAATTGTAAAATGAGACGTATGGAAATGTTGGTAGTGCGCTCCATACATTGCTTCGGCATAAAAGGAACGTAAATGTACAGCAAATAGGTGCACATAAAGCCCAGGCTAGTAAGCTCCATTGACTAACGGCGTGGCCGTTATAATTTCGCGCCAGACGCGCGAGATACGATGGATCACAGTATCTCGTGCCAGATTTAATTGAAGCCCTTACATAAAGATAGGGAATCAAGGTTTATCTACTACGAGGTCCCGAACATATTCAGCGAGGAGCGAAGAGAACGACATTGCTTCTTTCAGACTGCATCCATCAGATAAGATCTCGCGCACGCAATCCACGAATTACCTGAAAGGACAATTTCATGGCTATGGAAGTTGCTATCATTTAAAAATCTAGATAAGAAAATAGAAGCTCGTTCTGTACAGAGAATGAGTCATTTATCCCTTTGTTTGGACAAAGGTAAATTCACATACTTCTATATAGTGTATGTATACTGCTAACATGGCTATATCTCATGTGATAGGATGTGAAACAAGCGCAGCCATTTACAATTGGGCAAAATTTATACCGGATATTACAGAACTTAATATAACATGTCACTTGATACGTGATTGTAAAAATAATTAATCAACATTCAATATATATATATATTATATACTATATATATATATATATATATATATATATATATATATATATATATACAGAGTGTCGTAGATACCACACGTATCAGCCGAATCTCAAAAACTGAGCGCAGTAGACAAAAATATTTCAGACAAAAGTTGTATGATTTTAAGGGGGACTTCAAGGTCAAACTAATGACATAAAATGTCATTAGTTTGACTTTGAAGAGTCACGTGAAGGTCACGTGAAGGTCATCTTCAACTTTTTAAATGGGACACCCCATATGCTTTTACATATTCTTATAGCTCATCTCGAGAGCTTTCCAAAACACTTTATTAAATTAATTTTCATTAAGTACTTTCCGAGTTATGAGACTTGAAATTATTTCTTAATTTTACATAAACCGTAAAATATCTTGTAAAATATTCATTTTTCGATTATCTCACCTTAATACTTTTATGAACAAAATAATGAGAGGAATCAATTAGTGTAAAGAAAACACATAATTGTTTCGAAAAAAAATGTAATTTGCAATTAACAATTACATTTTTTTTTAAACAATTATGTGTTTTCTTTACACTAATTGAGTCCTCTCATTATTTTGTACATAAAAGTATTAAGGTGAGATAATCAAAAAATGAATATTTTACAAGATATTTTACAAGATTTATGTAAAATTAAGAAATGTATTTAATAAAAACTAACTTAATTATAGTGTTTTGGAAAGCTCTCGAGATAAGCTATAAGAATATGTAAAAGCATATAGAGTGTCCCACTTAAAAAATTTTTTCTCAACATTTTGGTATTAAGATTTTTGTTTCCAAATGATCTCAAAAATTTACCGTTAACGGCCGATTCATTAAGTCTGGAATACTCTGTATATCCTATCCCTAATTGTAAATGACTGCCCTGACTTCAATTGCAACGTCGTTTTTAGCAGTCTAGTATAATATATACAAGTCTGGGTAAATCCATTAACGCGAACCACTGTAAACTAACAATAAACATGTATGCGTAAGAACTAAAAATCCTAAGGAATAACTTTAAAAAAATAGAATTTAAAAAATACAATAAATAATTTGTCATAAAATTTATTTATTATAACACATAGTGAGTAAATCTATCATAATTTTATACGAGAATATCTACAGAAATAGTCATACTTTTAAATAAAATTATTATACATTAATTGACATTCAGTTTTGTTAAAATTGTGATTTAAGATTATATCTTAAAATTATATCATTCTCTGTACTATATACATATAAGATGACTTGTAAAGTGAAAAAGGTAAATTTGTCTTAATTGAAGTACGAAGCAAATGTGAGAACAAGGATGCGAGAGCATCCTTCATTATCAGTGTTGCCGCAAAGAAAAAATCTTTATTTCTTTTTTGTATCTTCTTATAATTGTTTTGATGAAAAATATTGTAGAAAAAAAAAGATTTATATATTTTACTTTTCTTTTAAATCTGTTACTTTTCCACGTATATAATAAATATAACAATTCACATATTTCTTTTCTTCGTCAAATCGTAAAAAAAATCTCTACATGCAACTATTTCCTATTATTTCATCCAAATAAAGCAATTTTATGCAACTGTAAAAGTCAATTTTTTACATACACTATTAATTATTTTTTCTATTCCAATTACTACAATTCTTTAGATAGCATTTTCTTGGCGAATAAAATGAGTAAGAATAACATGGAAATCTCTCTTAAAATTACGATTTCTTAACAACTGCGATTTATTCACACTACATATTCTGTAATTATTGCTCTTAATACTATAAGATACAAATTAACCAAGTGATATAATAACCGCATGTCAAGACACTATAATGCGTACAATATGTAATAATGCATCGAGATGTTCTTCTAAGATGCTTAACTTTTTTATGATCAATATAATATTATATAAAAAAATTATAAATTAGTTTACGCAGGAAATTCTTTGTGCAGATAAAATTTTTGATTTTGAATATATTGAATCAATAATTCGCTATAAAATATTATGTTATGATACTAGAAGCCTATCATGTTACGTTATATATTTCTCCAAGTTTATGAAGTATTTTCGCATTTCGAAAAATAAATAAAGATACGTAATAAAATAATAAATTCTTTATATAATAATCACGTCATATAATTTCGTAATATGAATTTTTTTATTCTTTTCTTTTTATTAAACTTCCTAATAAATATTAGTAAACGGCATTTTGTATCAAACTTTTTAATTCACTTAATTTTATAAATTTCTTACTTAAGCTAATAAAGAAACAATAAAGTTAAATTAGTACGTACATTTTGCTTTATGAATTTTCCGTCTTATTATTAAATATGCCAGACACATCTTTCTTCAAGAATTGTAGAAAGTAGAAATCAAACTTCGACCGAATACGTGAATATGAAACTGTAAAGAAGAATTTAAAAAGCTGCTTTGTTTAAGCAGAATAAAGTTTTACCACAAGTAAGAGTAATATTACTATTTTTGCAACTTCTCTCTCTCCCTTTCTCTCTCTCTTTCTCTCTCTCTTTTTAATCATTATACAAGATAATCAAATTATACAATTTAATCAATTATACAATATAATCAATATAATTTAAAATGTCTTATATACTATTGAAATAGCAACATGAAAAAGTTACGATATAATCATTTATTTATCGCAATTGATCTATTATCATAATTATCTTAATTAATCCATAAATAAATTTTATAATTACTGTAGACGGAAAAGGCTGAAACCGAGTTATATTTACGTACGGACAGATAGTGTTGTCGGAAGGAAAATATATAAAAGCGAAGAATGTATATATATTCAGGAAATTACTGCGTTATATTCAAATTCGGTACAAGAGCTATGTCAGGGAAGGCCCGAAATAAATAAACACGTGTTTCTCGACCGGCTGATCCGTAACTCTGCTTTCGATTTCGCATCGGCCTGCTGTGTCACGAATTCTATCGATCGTACACAATCAATATACATATTTCAATATATGGTACATATTTCACGTCTAGGGCGTGCGCGATCTAACTCGCAGTAAAATATAATTGCCTACATTCAGAGTTTGCTGGTATCTAAATAAAATTATCTAGATAATTATCTAGATAAAGAAATGGATCATCTTTATCTTTAACTAGATGAAGAAAGACAAAGTATCTTTATCTTTATCTTAGATAAAAAATATATATCATCTTATCTAAAAATTATCTAAAATGACGTTTTCACTATGCAAAAGAGTATTCCAGGCAAGCTTCTAAAAATCTATCTAAAATATCTAAAATATATTTTTTATTTAAAAAATAATGTTACAGATTATTACTTTATCTTGTACTTGTTTTACTTAAATTTGTGCAATGCATTAATGTATATTTTATAAAAATGATATATGTATTGTTACACATTGATTATTATATTATAAATATATTATAAATATAAATTAATAAATAAACATTTATCATATCATTTATATGCTTTTTTGTTATTATTTAAATATTCTTTAGGAAAAGAGAAAGAATATGTGTTTATAATTTTAATATCCCATTTATAATTTGCGTCACATTTTTTTACAAATATTTATAGTCTTATAAAATAAACAAAATATCTCTTATAAAATATCTAGTCTTATAAAATATCTAGATAATTATCTAGATTATCGCAATAATCATCTCATCTTTTATCTAGATTAAGTAAAAGCAAAATTATTTTTATCTCATCTAAGATAAATTTATGGATTTTTATCTTTATCTAAATCTTATCTTTATCTTTATCTAAATTTTATCTTTATCTTTATCTAAATAATTTTGAAATTATCTACAGCAAACACTACCTACATTACATTTAAATAATATTTTCTTGATACTATAATTTCAATAAATAGAGATGTATTTGTAATTATAATTATAAATATAATTTATAAAATAAATCTTAGGGCAGGAACGCCTAGTTCTCTAAGCTATAAGAAATATATCTTCCTCTCGTAAATTTTCAACTATTTTTCTTTTTACTTTTCGAGGGGAAAGTTGCAATTTGCACGCCGCGCATTTATGTTAGCTTCGTCGCTAAGTTATCACCGGTAGACACCGCGTGAAAGTAATTACTGCCTCTTTCTCGAAAGTCGGACGACGATTAATCGCTGCTACTGCTTATCATAATTAATTGCAGCATATAACGAGCAGCAGTGTCGCGACCGAAATCCGCGACTCGACAACACCGGAGGTTCTCACGAAATCCCGCTTGTGTGATATTCAATAGCATGCGAGCGCGGTGGCCCGCGGATTTATCGTCGCTCTGGTGCCGGACGTTTATCCAGGATGGGTGGCGTTTTAACGGGCTCGATATTTAACGAACGTCACCGATAATATTTCTCGCTGTTCGCTCGTCGGTTCATAGTGGAGCAGCTAGTTAGCGATTGGAGTTCAAAAAAAGAGGATGGACGCAGGAAGAGAGAAGAGAAGCGTTCCCACAGGCCAGATCACCTGCCAATAAACCGTGTTAATAACGATAATCAGTTAATAAAGAGGAGCAGGGTTGCAACGATAATACAGAACCGTTAATTTTATTATCTCACAGCTTTTATACAATGGATACTGGCAGGTGCTAGTCTGTATTTCAAATGTTAATATGCTAAAGCAATATGACGCTAAAGCAAAATAATCTGATATAAAAAGCGAGATTAAAACATCAAGAAAAAGAATTTTAATATATAAAATATGATATGACTTCTCTTGATTCCGTTAAAAAACAAATTATGATATAATTTTTGATTAATATATTTAAAATATAAATAAATATTGTTTAGAATTTTGATAAAAAGTAAAGCACAAATATATTTTCAAAAACCTTTAACCAATGGAAGTTTGAAAAAATTTCCATTAAAATATAAAATCGAAATATTGCCAGAATTTTTATTTCTATTTTTATTTTTTCTAATATTAATTGTCAAAATTTCTTTTTAAAAATATATCAAAATATATCTTTGAAAAAAAAAGAATATATTCTATTAAATATATTAGAAATATATTCAAGTATATTCTAGAAATATAATAATTATCGCATTCTATAAAAAAAAACTTCAATTTATGTGTATCATTAAATTTTTGAGCCATAAAATATATTTGACTTTTTTTAGAAAATTCCTTTACATAAACCAATTAAAACTTTTTTTCCTAATTTTTCAGTTAAGGTAAAAAAAAGAACAATAAAATTCAAAAGAATTTGAAATAACTTTAATATCATTGAAAGCTGTATGCAAAAAAATTACGTATCGTACTTTTATTCTATATGACTAGGATAGTCTCTCTCAAATTGAGAGTAGTTTACAAAATCGTAAGAATCACGAGACAATTCTTCACCATTATGCTCACGAAATACTTTTCCAGCAATTTTATTATTATATGTTACATGGATACTATGGATTGAGCGCTTCAACACAAACATTGACGTTTACAATAATTGAAATCTGATCCGATGACGTTTGTAATAATTGAAAGGTGGAGTTACTTCTTGAACAGTGGCAGACGGTTGCTCGATCGATCGTCTCTAGGAGAATTTCTATTAAAGTTCCGACAAGTCGGAGTTATACAAGGACCTCCGTAAAATCGGTAGGTCTGCGCACGTGTGCACACGCATGTATACGTATGTTCACGCACACGTCACCACCGACAAATAGCTTTCGTATATTTCTCGACAAACAGTACGACATGCAACGAGGTTGAAAAACGCGAAAAAGAATATGATATTCCATTTATGAATGATAATGTTTGTATACTGAGATGAAATTACATAAATTATGCGACGGAGACATACACTGTACACTGTAGCGTCTTTGATTTTTAACAAGCAAATATAATGTTCCAGCAGCGACATTCTTGATTCCTCTCTAAAAAAGGCATATTATCGATACTCGAAAGTCTCGAAATGTAATACATATTCGATTCATGTGCATTGATGATAAGCCGGTTTTAATGAACAATCATAATTTATTTATATTGATATATTACAGAGAAATATGACAGACTAAGAATTAGCTTATAAATACTAGATTATTAAAGAAACATCAAGTATCTAAGAAAAATTGAAAAGGAAAACCAATGAAATATGTTAAATTAATATCACATGCATTTGATAACATTTGATAGATATTTTCTCTCTCTTATTTATTATATTTGGATTTTCTTTTTATTTCGAATAATTTTAATTCTACATAATAAATATGAAAAGTAAATAAATAATATATAAAGTAATGCTAAAGTACTAATAATCGATATTGCTGTGTTTAAGCTGATATTATTATAAAGTAAACAATTAAAAATACTTTTTTAAAAAGCTAAAAAAATTATTCAAACAAGTTTATTTTAATGTTGGAAATTTCGACAGCGCATTTTTATTCGTTTTATATTTAACCTGAAACGTTAAATAAAGTTTATAAAATAAACTTCTCTAGTATCAACACATCTTTCTCTCTCTTTCTCTTTCTCTTCCTCTGTTTATATGTTCAACAAACTCGAAAAAGCCGATCAAAGTAATGTGGCAATGTAACAAAAGACGCAGCATTTGTTGAAAAGCAATTTCGTAGTTGTTTTTAGTCGCAAAAAACACACTAGTAGATCCGGAATAAAGTAAATATGATCAATACTATTGTTTTGTTTCGTTTAATAAACATTTCTTCTTAAATCTTAATTTAACTACATAAGAATGAGGGTACTCCATCCCAAAGAGCACTTTTGTCGAAAATCGACTTTGTTACAAACAAGAAGACAGAGTTGCTTTGTGCGAGCTAATATAGTTCAAGCTATCAGGTTAGAACCAATAAACGAATTACTAATGTATCACATGCGCATCTTTAATAAGTCGTCCTAGTTTACGAAGTTTCCCGTTTTCAATACATAGTATGCCTATGATAAAACGAATTTCTTGCAGAAAAAAATCCGTCAAAAAACTAAAAATAATAATGATAATAATAAAATAATCAATGTCCAATAGATAATTATACATTTAATAGATATTATAAAATTAATTATGCATTTAATAGATATTATAAAATAATAATTATGCATTTAATAGATATTATAAAATTAAATTACTTTTTCTTCGATTTTTCACATTTTTGGAACAAATTTTTATTTTAAAAAGATGTTTCTTTATCTCACAAAAATAAAAAAATGTGACGAGTTTAAAAAAGAATAAACTAAAGTATCGCATAATGAAAACGCAGAATGAAAATATATCAAAAACTGATAAAAACTGGTGCGTACTTATATTCTCGTTACAAAAAATGTTCTCTCTTTTATTTACTCAATTACATAACTAAAAAGTTTTCAAAAATAAATTACATATTTTATCTTTTTAAAAATTTTCTTTAGTGTGTGCGTGTTCCACAATTATGAAATGCATTTATTTTACGATTCACGACAGCTTTATTAAACTTATGAATATCTAATCTATTTAATCAGTATGATATGCTGTTACAGTTTAAATAAAACAATGATACTTCTGATTATGAGATTCTAAATGTTCGATTATGAGATTCTAAATGTTCGATTTGCAAAAGTTTTTCTCAAATGAGCTGAATAAATATTGCATTATACGAGAAACTGATTAAAACGTTATTTTTTATATGATTTATGCATTATTTTATTATTAAATTAGATTAGAAAAAAATATTAATTAAATAATTAAATTAGAAAAAAATTGCATCCTTCTCCGGTTTAGATAAGGGGATATTTTAGTAAAATAAATCGGCAAGAGAGAGAGAAAGAGAGAGAGAGAAAGAAAGAAAATGAGAATAAATGCGCGTTTTTATTAAGATATTACAAATAATGATAAATAAATATATATATATATATATATATATATATCAGGGAAATTATATATATATATATATATATATATATATATAATTTTCCTGCCTCCCCCCCCTCTTTCTTTCTTTCTTTTTCTCTTTGAAAATAAAGAATCTCAAAAAATTTTTATTTTCCATTTCTAGATAAATATCAAAGATCTTAGAAGACAAGTGAATTATTATTCACTTGGGAAATCCATTACACCTTCTATTACTCATTCGACTTAATCAAGTTCGAATACATGCATATTGCTTGAGAGATATATAATCCTAACTTTCTGTCTATTTAACTGAGCAAAGGCAATCGATCTGATTGATCATGGAAAGCCATCGACGGCATATACCAAGGACGTTAGCAGGTCAGCCATGGGCTTTGAACTGTTCCCGGCGTCACCACAATGCGTGGACGCCCCGAATCCGCATGTTTGCCGACCTATGTTCGACAGCTTTGACGTGTCTCCCGTGGGGACGTAGACACCGGAGATCAAATCTGGAGATGACCAAACCACTGTCCCATCACCACAAGCAATTCGGAATTGATGCTATCTGATCTCACGTGTGAAGAGTTATCACCATATATACCATACCATTATATTAGCTTATCGTCTTAAACGTCTTGTAAGTCTCAAGGAAATGTGTACAAGGAAATTTACTAATTTGAGATACTTTGACGGTTTTTTTTTAATAATTTAACATTTTAACAATTTAAATAATCATCGATACTATTGTATTCATATAAATTTATTAAAATATATAAATATTAATATAAAAAAAATATATATATACATATATATATATATATAATTATACCAAATTATACAAAATTATACAAAGATATGTATCAATAATGTGCAGTTCATTTATATTAAATTTTAATTGTGATTATATATTAATAATTCATTATTAAATATAAAATAATTAAAACATCATTTAAATAAAAATAATCATTTAATTAAAAATTTTTTCAAATAAATAATCTTCTCACTAATTTTTTCTATAAAGAATGATTGAAAGAATACTATATTTAAAATGCATTGATATAATTTGATTGCAAGTTTCTAATTTTTTATCTTATGATATCGTCGATTTCTTTAATTGAAAATATTGAATTAATAATAATGTTTTTTTTCGGCATACTCGGCATTTTGTATTAAATCTTCTCTAATTAAAGGTAATGTAATTAATATATTTATTTTAACAATTATATCAGTATCTCGATACAACACATATACTATGATGAAATTCGATGTTGACATGTGCTGTATATCTAACTTTTACAAATTTAGATCAGCTATTTATTTTCCACATTTCTATCTCACAAATTATCGAAAATTTCATCGTTCCAGAAAGATTATAAAAAATTCATTCATGAATCGAATATCGAACAAATCTATAAATAAAATTATATATATATATATATATATATATATATATATATATATATACAGGGTCTACCAAAAGTGTGGAAACCCCTAAATATCTCGGAAAATATACGTTTTACAGAAAAGTGTTTCCAACAAAAGTTGTAGGGTTTAAGAAGATCTATATACTGATTCTATCAGTTTGACCTTGGATGGCGTCGTCAAGGTCAGGTCAAGGTCACATTGACTTTTTTAAATGACACCCCCTACATTTGATTGCATATTCTTATAGCTTAATTCAAGAGCTTTCCAAAACACTATAATAATGTTCATTTTTATTAAGTACTTTGCGAGTTATGAGGGTTGAAATAATTTCTTAATTTTACATAAACCATAAAATATCTAGTAAACCATTCATTTTTCGATTATCTTACCTTCATACTTTTATGTACAAAATAATGAAAGGAATCAATTGGTGTAAAGAAAACATACAGTTGTTTTTAAGAAAAAATATGGAATTGTTAATTGCAAATTACATATTTTTTCTTAGAAACAACTATGTGTTTTCTTTACACCAATTGATTCCTCTCATTAATTTGTACATAAAAGTATGAAGGTAAGATAATCGAAAAATGAATGGTTTACTAGATATTTTATGGTTTATGTAAAATTAAGAAATTATTTCAACCCTCATAACTCGCAAAGTACTTAATAAAAATGAACATTATTATAGTGTTTTGGAAAGCTCTTGAATTAAGCTATAAGAATATGCAATCAAATGTAGGGGGTGTCATTTAAAAAAGTCAATGTGACCTTGACCTGACCTTGACGACGCCATCCAAGATCAAACTGATAGAATCAATATATAGATCTTCTTAAACCCTACAACTTTTGTTGGAAACACTTTTCTGTAAAACGTATATTTTCCGAGATATTTAGGGGTTTCCACACTTTTGGTAGACCCTGTATATATATATATATATATATATATATATATATATATATATATATATATCGTTATACCAGAACGCTTTGCATTGAACATATAATTATTTTTTTATTCACTCATATAGCAATAATAATAAAAAAATTTATCACAAACTCGAATTAATCGAATTAATTTTTAGTGCTCGCTTAAATGAAATCAATATATACTGATAAATAAAATTTTAATTATACGTAGCAGTTTCTAAACAACGAAATCTCCTTAAAACGAATTAGTGATATATTTTGTAATAAATATTTTTTCAATGTCCTATTGTCATAATTAGTAAAACATAAGACAAAAAAAGCAGAATGTGCTTTTACTGATTAATAAAATATACTGATTAATAAAAAAAAGCAAAATGCGTTTTTACTAATTAGTAAAATATTTAGGGATCTCCGAAAATCTTGTCACAGTTTTAATTAGAAACATTTTTATTGATTCAATTTAAAAGAATATATATATATATATATATATATATATATATATATATATATATATAAAACAGACAATTTTTTAATTAGATTGGAAATATTTGTGAATATTTATAGATATACATTAGTATATTTAAAGTATATATATTAAATAGTATTGTTTGAAAATAGAACACAATAAATTCATGATATTATGTGATACAATTAAGTGATGACTCTAGTTTTTCCTACATTTCTGTATCGATACATTATAAATAATAGAGATAACGCGTGTAACATACGAATGCC
Source organism: Camponotus floridanus (assembly GCF_003227725.1). NCBI lineage: Eukaryota > Metazoa > Arthropoda > Insecta > Hymenoptera > Formicidae > Camponotus > Camponotus floridanus. The sequence goes on along the minus strand of NW_020229592.1, from coordinate 1,363,055 downwards.
AATAATATAAGTACGAACATATTCCAATGTATGTATAACACATTCATTATGTTACCGCGCAGCGGATTCCGATTTTCATTTCCATTAATTTCGTGTAATTGTAGACGGATGAATGAAGTAGAGTACCTATTGTTCGTCAAGCGGACGAACAATACTCGTTATGCTTGGGTCTCTGTTGCATGTCAACCGCAGAAACATTTCTACAAGCTATTCTCTCTCACATATATCTTCGATATGATTAAAGGTGGTTAAATTAATTTAACCTCGAGTATGTAAAACAAGAGATGTTTGACTAAGTGAAAAACCTTGATAAATTGAAATTGCTGAGGATGAGAATCCTATATTATTCTTTGTAATATTCATTTTACTGTACCGAAAAAAAAACAAATCAGACATGCCATTAAAACGTAAAAACATAATAGACTATCGATTTGAATGACCTTCAATTGAGACCGATTGTAAGATAAAAATAGATTGTTTTTACTCGATATATTGATGCTGACCTTAAAAATTCTGTTAATCAATAGAAATAAATCACATATATGTAACGTATCAATCAATCTTCGGCAATATCCATTATTTTAAAATTTAAAAGTTAGATATTATAGAATGTGTTATAACCAAACAAATTTCTTTATTTTTTTTAATAAATATTTTTTCTTTTTTCTTTATTAATTAAATATGTGATTTAACCTGCCTATTACGATTAAAATAAAAATGAAAGATATTATTTAAACAAAGTAACATAAAAAATATAATTTAAACATATAATTAATATATCTTTAATTAGATCAATGATAGATAATCAAATTAAAGTTTCATTTAATCGTATATCTAGCTTACAATTAGTTACAGTGTATATTATTTAATACAAACACTTATTATGAAGTAAATATTATATTTCCTTATTAAATTTAATAATTTAGAGAAAAATCTTGAAAATAGAAAAAGATGTGTATCTTGAAATATATTTCTATATTCATTACAATATCCAGCATTTGTTTAGTACTAATTCGAATTCTGCCAATTATTTGGAATATCATGGTATTGATATTCAATCTAAATTACCCATTTATTACGAAATGTTAAATTCATCAAACATTTCCGCTTTCCGCAAATCAGAAACAAGCGAATGAGCGTATCGATATAGCAGAGGAAACTTGACCATCCAGATTAATTATCACTCATTCACGGCAGTGCTTGGGAAACCAGCTCATTGTTCCATAGGTATCGGGCGAGACAAGACGACATATAATCGCGTTCTGATTGACTCGACCGAGCACACAATTACAGTAGCCCGGATAATATCTTATCAGTCTCCACCGGGCTAGTCATGGCCTCGTCCGTCCGAATCAATTATGCAGAATCATGTAGCAATCGCTCTGCACAAGAATCAGTAATTTAAAACTATAGAACACAGTTATTATCCTATAGCATATTATTTTCGATACACGACAATATTTTATTAATTACTATCTAATTGGGAGCAACGCATCAAAGATGATAGAATAAAAGGAAAGGAAGATAAAACATACAGATATAACTATGCAATCCTCGAAACGCTGAAAATTTAATTTTCTTATCCTACGTTAGATAATAGCTTTTGAAATAAACTTGCAGTCGGTACAGTCTATTGTGCGTACACGTATGTATCCATCAGTACATGCATATACGATTATAGCATATGAATGTATACATGAATTCAGAGTCGCAACAAAATATAATATTTTTTATACAAAAATTTATTTTAATAAGATTAGAATTTTTTGAAAGAAAAAATATATTTCAGAATTTTCAAAGAGAGAAAAAAACCAATATTATAAGGAAACGAAATAATAGGAATTCTAGAAAAAGAGAATTTTCACTGTTTTGAATTTTAAAAATAAAAGCAATATAATATTATAACATAATAAACATAAAAACATGTAATAACATAACATAAAATAATAATAACGATAATAATAACGATAATAACGTAATAATTATCAAGAAGAAATTACAAAAAAATTATATCAAAATTACATCAAAAACAGTTCCATAATAATTAATTTAAATAATAATTATAAACCGAATCGAGTTTTATTACACAAAATGTAAAACTTATTGATATTATTTCATATATAACAATTTTGAATGAGTTATAGTATATTTAATCAACGATACATTTAAAAAAATTTACTTTTTAAACTATTTTATTTTCTTTTGGACGTAGATGAATCTATATATTTATAATTTTTTTTTAAAACATACAAATATTAGCGCTCATTGCACATCTTTTTTAAATTGGTTTACGACGACTTTACATTCAATTTATCATATCAGCCCATTATATAATATTTTATATAATATTTTAAAGCTTTCAATAAGCATCTTGACGAGTCTCCAAATCGCGAATTGTTGTAAAATGTCTCTGAATCACCATTGTTACGAAATGCCAAAATCACTGCCGAAATCCTGCTAAATGGAAAAACAATAACTACGGGAATTAATCACGTTCGTGAATTTTTCAACGCGTGAGGCATCCACCATTGATACCAAATCGATGCTAGCGCAAGAACAATAAAGCTTTATTGCTGTACCGAGTAATTGAGTGCAAACCCTTGCTCACGCATAGCGAAACCATCAACTCTGCACAAACTATATATTGGAATTATGTTTGTTGTAGAAAAAAATATCCTATTTATACACATAAAAATATAATATAAAAAATAATAGATTTTTTATAAATATCATGCGAAAATAAGATATTTATTTAAATTTAATAAACGAGCACAGAGGCGAGGAATAAATGAATAATTATTATTAATTGTTATTAATATTAATATAATTTTTTATGCATTAATTATATCAATATTATAAGAAAAATGTATGCCAAAGAATAAATAAATAATAATAATTTTAAATAATTTACTTTTATTTAATTTTTTAATTTAGAATATTATAAAAAATTTTTTTAAAGTTTGAACACATCTACATTAAATATAAAAAAAAATATTTATTGAGGAACACAGAAAATTGTCACGAAAATTCATATAATAAAACTTTGAAATATATATGAATGTAAACTTCCGTTATTCTATTGACTGGTAAATATTTCAATTGCCGATATTTTACTCGAAAAATATATAACATTATTTACAAAGTTTGAAATTGCATATCATCATAAATCAAATCTCGAAAAAAGCACTTGAAGTTTACTTAACATATACTAGAAGGGATTCATATTCGAGAAAAACGTATCCACGGATACAATAGCTATCGGATATTTTGCAGTAATTTATACACTTCAACGTGTTTGAAACGAACTTAATAATGTAGAACTTACTTTTATTTATTCATCACCGTCGAATAATCTAAAAGTTTACAGAAAGAGAGACAGATATACATATATATATAAACTATATCATTATATTTTCAACTTTAATTCATTGGAAATTTACATATTGAAATTTATGGGCTTACATACGATATAATAAGATATAATTCAATTAACAATTATTTATTATTATAAAAATTAATATTATATAGTTTCTTTTAAGTTTCTTATTATGTAGTTATATAGTTTCTTTTAGTTTTTTTTTAGCTTAAGAATAACGAAATTGATTTTATTGAAACATTAGTTAAAACAATTGTTTAAACGGCATGCAATATTATAGTCATCAATGACCTAATTTCAAAATATATTCTTCCGTTAAACAAATTTTTAAGATGCCTTCCTCTTTTTCAATTATTATAATTAACATTTTTCAAATAACTCTTTTATCTAGAGCAATTCTTTATTTTCAACATAAAAATAAATTATATAAAAATTATGGCTGCATGTAATATATGAATAAAAACGGAAATATAATATAAAAAAAGAGACTTAATTTTTTGGCTAGTTTGGTCGACTACAATTTTTTCAATGATCCATAAAAAAAGAATTTTTTCTCACGCTATTTTTCTCTTTTGTTCTGTTTTAAATATTTTTGCATAATAGACGAATATAACTAATGTTTTAGAAAAACATTTTAAACATTCTCTAGATCAAAATAATTAAATCTTTAAAAAAGTATTAAGTATATTAAGTATTTGAAAAGTATATAATGTATAATCTTGTATATAAGTCACTGAATATCTGTAAAACTTTCTATTAACGTTTATTTTCTAACAAACATATAAAGAAAATCTATATTTCTAAAGTTATCAGTGAGAGAAATTAAATGCTAAAGCACACATTGATGTTAATACGGATTTAATATAATATTATTTCTATTCATATTATTGTTTAATCTAGATTTTTTGAAGATTTTCCGAAGATCACCGTATCGTTGTAATTTTTTATAAATTTGGCGAAACTTCAGCTAATCTAATGTAAAGTAATCTAAAAAAGTTAAAGAGGGTAAAAATATTTTATACCTATTCATGATAAAATTTTCTGATTCAATCATTATTAGATCTTCAATGATATTGATAAATACCATACTATGCAAATTTTATTCAATTAGTTTTGTTTATGTGTATAACTACATGCTGTTATAGATTTTGATTTTAATAGCAACTTGCATTATTCATCCGCTAAAACATAAAACAGAAATTGTGTCAGAATCGCATAACGATTAAACGATATTATGACCATTCGTAAACTTTACCAATCGTAAACTTTAATTGTATCATGATGTCTTATGCTAATTATACCATTGCCGAAACAACAACAGCAATGCATTACGTACGTTAGTTAATTGTACGAGAATACAAGTTATGACCTGGTGTACAACAGTTACAACCAATTCATTTCTGTAGTACTTCGCGGTTTCCCCATCAACGGGCAAAGTGTATAATTAGACAAAACGTATGCGTAATCAATGAAACTATTGGCTAATGTAATTGACGCGATTGAGATGTATTTGCATATTTTATGAGATGACGTACATTAATTATCATTGGCATATATTTCTGCCGTGTATGCATCATTAAATTTAGTTTCATTCTTGTTTTAAATAATCTATATCTATATCATATATATTTGACAATATATATAAATATGGCAATATAATTTCCAGTTTAAAATTTAATAACATTGAATATAAATATTGTATAATAATGTCGAAAAAATTAATAATATCGAAATAATTAAGTTTCATATTAAGCGAAAATATTTTAGTGTCAAAGTTTCAAACTTAAATTTAAATTTAAATCATTAAAGTGTACTAAACATTTCCTTTCTTTAATCTATATATATTGCATTTGATCGAAAATCAATATGAGACTTACATGTTTAGCGAAAATGTACATAATGTTAAGAGACATATAAATGAGGACTGTTGGATATGTCATCGAGTTTTAATTTATATCATTGGCTTGAATTATCACAAATCTTTCTTATTCTTCGTATAAATATATATTACTGCCATTTTAGCACTTAATGTATGATTCTGTGAGTCTGTTAGACTTGATTGTTAATTAATTAATTTAAATTGAGTGCAAGAAGTTATTGTTAAGAAATCATAAAGCTAAGTGTTCAATCAAAGAAAAAGCTATAAAGATATTTTAAACTAAAGAAGATTTGTTAAATTTCAAAAGGAAAATAAAAAAGAAAGCAGAAAAATTAAAATAATTAAATATTATTAAATCTCTGTAAAAGCAATAAAGTGTCTCTAGGATTAGACATCAAATTAAAAAAAGATGAATTTATTTTTTATTGGAAAGTTATTTCAATGTTTTAAATTAATTACACGTCTATGGCTTCTAAACAATTATTTTCTTAATGTTTCTATGATTTAATCATTTTGCTTATAAACGAAAACATTTTCAATTTGCAATTTCTTTTTGAACAGTAATGAATTGTGATTTTAAAGCAATTTTTCAAACGTTGTACTTTATCTTTAGAAATGTTTATCATACATATATATAATATATATATAATATATACAGGGTGACCCATTTTAACTTAGGCAGCCAAATAACTCGAAAAATAAGCACACTACGAAAAAATGGTTAGAATCAAAATTTCGTCATTTCGAGGAGGACGTACAATGACGTTAAAATCAGCCCCCCCACCCCTCCCCCTGGGCGGTGAGGGGGAGCAAGTTTGAAATCTTAAATGGAACCCCCTATTTTTCATTGCATATTCTTGTAGCTTATCTCGAGAGCTTTCCAAAACACTATAATTAAGTACCTTTTTATTAAGTACTTTTTGAGTTATAAGGCTTGAAATAATTTCTTAATTTTACATAAACCATAAAATATCTAGTAAACCATTCATTTTTCGATTATCTTACCTTCATACTTTTATGTACAAAATAATGAGAGGAATCAATTGGTGTAAAGAAAACATACAGTTGTTTTTAAGAAAAAATATGGAATTGTTAATTGCAAATTACATATTTTTTCTTAGAAACAACTATGTGTTTTCTTTACACCAATTGATTCCTCTCATTATTTTGTACATAAAAGTATGAAGGTAAGATAATCGAAAAATGAATGGTTTACTAGATATTTTATGGTTTATGTAAAATTAAGAAATTATTTCAAGCCTTATAACTCAAAAAGTACTTAATAAAAAGGTACTTAATTATAGTGTTTTGGAAAGCTCTCGAGATAAGCTACAAGAATATGCAATGAAAAATAGGGGGTTCCATTTAAGATTTCAAACTTGCCCCCCCTCACCGCCCAGGGGGAGGGGTGGGGGGGCTGATTTTAACGTCATTGTACGTCCCCCTCGAAATAACGAAATTTTGATTCTAACCATTTTTTCGTAGTGTGCTTATTTTTCGAGTTATTTGGCTGCCTAAGTTAAAAAAAAAATGGGTCACCCTGTATATAGAATGAAAATAATTCTTTATCATATTTTCTATGTATGTCAAATCCAACAAAACATCCTTCCACAAATTAAAGATTCAATTATATTAATATTTAATACTAAAAATTAAAATTTATATGCGTTCTTTTTAAGACAATTTTATTTTACAATAAAGAATAGATTTTAAATGTAATTTAATTCAATAATCAATTAAAATATTCACAAAAAAAAAAGAAAAAAAACACAATAAAGAATTCGATTTAAATTTTCATTCCAAACTGATTAAAAAGTGTTTACTAATGTTTGTTTTTCTTTTTATATATTTATACATATACATATTTCTTTAATTTATTGATTTCCGAAACATCTAATATAAAACTGAGTGCAGCATTATTAAACCTCAGGAATACTTTCATTACTTTTTATTCTCGCATCACAACATACGACCTCGGAGAGATTTGCAATTAAAATACAAATAAAAGTAAACGGCATGAAAAGAAACAAATTGAGATTGTCTTTTCATTTCTTCAATATTAAGGTCACAGACAAAGTAATGAAAGTTTATTACCGACAGAAAGAGTTAACGAGAAAAAAAAAATTGGAAACAATGGATATGAACAGATTAAAACTTCTGTGCAGCAATCGACGTTTTATGTTACAAATAATAATAAAACTATTGTACTTAAAATTTTTTAATCCCGCTGAAAGTCATCGAATATTGAAGACTATACGAAAAAACTTCGATCAAAATAAAATGAATTAAATCAATTAAATTTACAAAGGAACAAAATCAATTAAATTTACAAAGGAACAAAAAAGATGTTTAAGTTGTCCTTGTAAATTAATAAAGAAATATCATTCGCAATATATTTTACTGGATAATAAAAGCGATAAATAATAATCATAAATATTGAAATTGCATCAAAAAATGAGAGTCAAACATTCTTTATTTTAAAAAATTTGACTTTTTTTAAGTTTTTATCCATTCTTATCCATTTATAAAATATTTTTCTCTTTCTTAATAATATTTTTGTGAATTTCAATAATATTTACAATAATAAAGAATATTACAAAATTATAAACAATTATGATGATTTTATTTAAGAAAGAAAAGAAATTAAATATAATTAATTAAAAGCACATTTATACACTGAATAATTATAAATTACAAAACAAATCCTTTTAAAAATGTGATATTTTTTTTAAACGGCTAAATAAGATAAATAAGATAAATTTTCACCGCAAGATGATTGTCTAAAAAAATAAAAAAAATTTAAGAAACACACTAATCTCACGATTTAGTGTCAATTTGAGCGACAAAAAGCTTTCAATCGAATGCTGTCGTTTTCTTAAACTCCCCGAGAAATGAAGCAGCATTGTTACGATAAAGTACTGCGGATGACTTCAGTTTATAACGGCGGTTATTAAGAGCGTTGCCAACAATTTCACGGGCCATTGTGCCGGCGGACAGTTTAGGAAAGCGCCGAATGTGCGTGCCGCTGTCGTAAATCCAGTCCCGGAAATCGGCTACGAGGTAATACGTTACTTTATCGAGCTCGCGCTTCTGTGTCGTGCCATCTATATCGCATTCACTGCATATATGTACATGTATTCACATGTAAACACCTGCATTTGTAGGTGTTCCATGTGCATGTATGACAGAGCGTGCCTCCGTCGGAAATAGGCCGGTGGCGGCAACGCTAAATTGCGGTGCCCGCGTGCTTAATACTGTTAACAGACTGCTACTTCGTTAGTCACCGTCACCCGCTTAACCTCCGCGGTGACACTTCTCCAATTGCATCCGAAAGCTTGTTATAGAAGCTCGCTCTTTACCGCAAAATTAGCGTAGCGATGCGATAGAACGATCTCAAAAAGATCGCCGTTATTAATTTAAACCATTCTGTTCCAAAATTATTTAGAGAAATGGCTTTACTCTTACATTACATATTGTTACTTTGATTATCGCAAAATTAAGACAGAAAGGCAAAAAATTAAAACGCAAAAATCCAAGATAATAATCTCACACTGAGAAAAAAATCTGGTTGCATTAATTAAAATTCTGATAGATTCAACCGGTATGTTGGAAAATGGACGAATCAGAATTCTTGTAGGAATTACCAGATGAATCTGATTAATTTCTTCCTGTTAAATTTACCAAATTTCTTGGTTAATATTCATAAGTTAATATTTATTTTTTTATTATTAATCACATGCGAAGAACACATACGGTAATTTTAATTTTAATAAATTATATTTTACACATATATACACTGAGAAAAAAATCTGGTCGCATTAATTAGAATTCTGGTAGATTCAACCAGTATGTTGAAAAATGGACGAATCAGAATTCTTGTAGGAATTAGCAGATGAATCCGATTAATTTCTTCCTCTTATATTTACCAAATTTTCTGGTTAATAATACTAAATTCGCCAGCACCAAGTCGTCTAAAATTTTCGCATCTAATCTCAAAAGTCTGTTTAATATTCTGAATTCCAACAAGATTATTGGATAAATTCAATCCAAATTAATGAATAAATTATTTTAAATTCAGTTTGTTGGAAATTAAAAAAACTGATAAACAGTGATGCAAGAAGAGAATGCAGCTCAAACACACACATAATCAGGGAGCTAGCGTCCTCTTTCTCGAGCATTACTGCTCGTAACAAAAAAAAATATACTTTGGATTTAATGTTAATATTAATTCTTTATATACATTTTATGGCAAATATTGAATACGAGTTAAGTTAAGAGTGGCTCGCGAAGAAATTAATGTAACAAGAAATTTATAGATTCAACCAGAAAATACTAACCAAATCCTTATAGTAAAAATCTATTAAGCGTTCTAGTTATAAAAAATCGAGTCTTATTATGATAACTAGAAATTTTTGTTTGATTTAACCAAAATGCCTTCAATCATATACATCTTGTTGGTACAATCAAACGATTTTTCTCAGTGCAATAACAAAAATATGCGTTCCGAATAGATAAAGAATTAATTAGAAAAAGACGGAATATCGCGGTTATCTTCGGATTTCTATAGGGCATGTTTCATTCGAATGTATTGGTAAAACGAATGATAAATCGATTACGCTTATTGCAAGAGGGAGGTCACGAATTGCGGCACGATCGAGAATAGTCGCGGTCTAACTTTGATCTTGTTTCAGGAGCGGGCCGCGAATTTCGAAATTGGAATTCTCGGTCAGATAGCACGTACGGTCTCGAGCTCGGTGGTTAATGCAGTAATATCCAACAGATTATGGATTTATCCAATCGGTTTGTATACACGTATGTACATGGACGATGAAACGAGGAACAATTGTCCAGCTCCTGCTCTGTACACAGCTGCTAGAATAATCATTTTGTTGCGCCGCAGAAATATCCATCCTCGTATCTGTCGACGTCGCTCTTCCTTCGCGTCTTTCTTGTCTCGTCGTATTTCTAGCCCGCGCGTATATGTCTACGCATTGCCATGTATTCGCCATTTGTCACGGAATATTATGCATCGCGCGACCACGCGTATTCGATCGGCATAAGGAACATCGATAGATACTCGAGTTTGGATATTACTGGTGTTTTATCGCTTCGCGCGGTCCACCGAGTTCGAGAGTTAACTCCGATCACGCTCGCGAGCTCCCGAACGGAGAGTTAGAAAATCGCTCGGCTGACTCTCGAATCTAATGCGCGATTTACTGGCGGACCATGCGGAACCATAGATTACAGTTAATATCCCAGAATCGAACTTCGATGATAAAGAAACTTCTATGTGACGAACGTTAATTTCTCTATCTTTAGCCGCTCGAAAGCATGGACTTAATATCAAGCTTGTGTTAAGTACTTCAATTTCTCGTTCTGTGTTTTATCTGTCTAATATAACCCAGCAAACACCAAGTAACATTTATATAATTGTTAGTTGTAATTTTCCACTCAACAATATAACTGTAATATAATATGTAACAGTTATATTGCTGAGTGGGAAATTATAACTAACAATTATAAAGGAGACCGGAGACAAAAGTAACATTTTTTGTATTATAGGTCACTAATTAATTATCGTTAGAGATATAATAAAAAAGATTATATGTTAAAAAACTTCATTTATTGTTTCTATTATTATGCCTATTTTCAATCTCAAATGATAAATATTTAAAGAGCTATTACAGCTTTTCGCAAAGTTGATTGTTACTTTTGTCCTGGGGGCTTGGGACGAAAGTAATATAGTCTGGAGATAAAAGTACCGGTTCTTATTTTCGGGAAAATAAAATAAATATGCCTTTTTTCAATTTAAGGCAACTTTTATTACAATCTTTTATTAAGCAAGATAACTTTTATTATAAATTTGTATTATATTATATTGAAATAAAAAAAAAATAAATATTTATTTTTATCATCTTTGAAAAACTTAAAAGAAATAATCTTCGTTAAGCAAAATAATTATAAGTAATATCATAAAATAATTATACTTAATATACACACTAGTTTTGTACTTTTTTAAGTCTAAATAATAGTTTAATTCTAAATAATAGTGTAAAAATTGTATGATAACTACTTATACAAAATTGATTGGTATCTATTCCGAATCACAATTATGGCATACATAATAAGAATCGCCTTTGGTACAATTATTATGGGACCAGCCTTTATACTTTCGAATAAAAAAAATTTTTAGAATAAAAAATAAATTTTTAAAATAAAAAATGTGTTTGGGAACAAAAGTAACATGACATTGTGGACGAAAGTAACACGTTTCAATGCTTAAAGTATAAGGGCTGGTGTTTGGAAATTATAACCTAAATATGATGCAAGACTTAGCCAATCAAATCAACTATAAAAACTTATGAATACATTTTAGAAGAATACATCGACAAATAATTACGTCAATATATACACTTTAATTAGGCATAGATATAAAAAAACTAAAACAAGAAATACTTAGGTGAATAATGCGAATACACTAATTTCACTCCTGCATGTGCAACCAGCGCAATTATTCTACAACAATTAGCTGAAAAGGAAGAGAATTGGAGTGTTTGACTATGTAGTACAAATTATTCAACCTATTGTGTAGTTTAGTAGGAGGTTTGTTACTTTCATGATGCTGTTACTTTTGTCCCCGGTCTGCCCTATAACTGTTATTTGTTTGTGGGAACACTGGCAGTTAATATAATTATGGAAAAATTATTATAAAAATTTTTTAAAATGTATGTAATTCTAAATAATGTGCAATTTACGCGTTTCTTTCGACCATAAAAATAAATACACATAAACGATTAAATATTTTTACTCTAAATTCTAAATAAAATAATATATTTCAATAAATTTTTAGTGCATTTTAGTGAAAATTTTATATTAGATTTTTAAGTATTTTTTCAATTTTATTATAGTAAAATTTATTTCCATCATCTCTCATATTCTGATGCACATCAACCGAATTGCGGAAAATATGCCATTATTTTAAGACATTAACATTTATCTGAGAGCTAGATAAAATACTCACACGTGAAATGCATTACAGAGAAAGAAATTTTAAATCGTAGTAACGATGTTAATGTTTACCGCAGTTCATATTTACGCCGCAATTAATAAAATTATATAAAAGTTTCATCTCGGCTTAAGGCTCTTATATGTCGTATGTATGCAGACAGTCGTTATCCAGCGGGATTAAATCATTCGTCGTAGCTGCGTGAATTATTCGGTTAAGTGAGATAACTTTTGTACATATTAAATGCATTATAAATAATACATAGCTATTTTTCCTTTTGCGGCCACAACGATATTAATAATCGCTTTAATTACGCGACATATTTGATTATGCATTACACTCTATAACGCATAGATGATATGCATTACAACTAACAATTATAAATTTTAAGTGATTACGCAGTGCGAATTAATTACACATTCGCATTTAACTCGCAACGGATGGCGATACAATTACTGTATAATCAGCTTTGGAGTGGATTACATTGTAATCCGGACCTCGCCCAACCTTTTTCCTTCTCTATCGTTAGTATCGATTGTCGACTATTTCTGATTAACTTGTACGAGAATAGTTGGTTGTATGAGACAACCGATGGGACTGTAAAGAGAGTCCGAAATACACAAACATAATGTACTCATCATGTGGCCTACATGCGAATACAGCGCGTGTGGGAAATCGAATAACACGAAAATGGCGGGTATCGACATCGCGGATTCCGCGGTGAACAATCCTACAAACTCTGATCAAAACGCACGACATTCGTTTCGTGTGTATTGGAACGAGCCAATCAAGCTGATGAGGCATACAATGTGCAAACGCGTATACATGTCATATGTGCAGAATATCCACAAACTTTCTTTGGGATGTGCGAGAAATACTATATTAATTAATTGCAGATTTCAATTAAAATTACATTTAAATTGAATTTGTCTTTTTAAATATAAATATTGAATAACATGCACAACTTATGCAATTAACTGCTAACGTACGAATGTGATCAACTTAATGAATTGCGAAGTAAATATTTATTAATTATTGAGTAATTATTGGTTAATATGTATGGTAATATATAATTTTGCGAATATTCAATAATTAACAGAATGTTTTAAATATTACGATTTTTCACATCACATTATAGTATGTAACATGTTGTTAAATATTGTAAAAATCAAGATCTATAAAAATCATAAAAATTTACTTTATAAATAAAAATATCTCAATTTAAAAATTTTGGATTAATCACCCCGACTATAGAAAATATTTTACATAGTGACACTATAATTATGTTCTTCTAAAGAATTAATATTTGCTATTAATATTTGACTAATATTTTAACTTTAATTAATTTTTGATATTTATTCCTACATCTTTTTCTTCCTTATAAACTTTTATCATCTTTGTTGTACGAATATATGTATATACATATATGTATTAATATATTTTTTATACATATATAGTGCAACTCTTTATGGTGAATTTAATAATTGTTTTTATGTGAATCTTAATAAGAAATAATAAAATATTATTATATAAACTATTATTATTTTTTGTATTATTTCCAAGTATTTTTATACTCTATTCTGTTCAAACGTAGCAAAATACAATTGACAAGATAAATCGATATTGCAACAATAGGATAGCGAAATAAAAAAGACAAGTGGTTACCGTTACACATTCTTTTGTATTTTCAAATAATTGTTTCGGATCAACTATCGTTAGCGAATTGTATATATGCACACAAAGCTGGAATAGAAAAAGTAAGGAAAAAGTAAAAAATTTGTTGCATTTTTTTCATTTACAATAACTAGTTAATAACTAACTATTGTCCATTATGTGAGTATATATTTGTAACATATATATATAATCGTACATAATCAAGTTAGATTGTACAAATTAATTTAATTAACAATTATTGTTATTTACTTTAATAACGTTTAAATGATCATTTTATAATAAATTTCAAAATTAGTAAGTAAAAAATTACAAAAAAGTTTTTAAATTTTCTGCAACGATCATCTTAAACCTACATATGTATATTAATGTTAAATATATTTAAATAGATATTTTCAATATATTAAATAGATATTTTCAATATATTATGGTTTTTCAACAGTACATGATAACTAGTTTAAATTTAATAAATAAAACTTTAATATTTTGATTTTAATTACACAATTTCTATATTAATTTATTACTCACCATAATGATGATACGTTTAATATAACTGCGTTTGGAAACACGAAACTAATCTGTAAATAAAATTAAAATAATATTCAAAATTATTTTTAAATATATTTTTACTAAATAAACATATGAAGTTAAAAAATTTTTATAATATTAATTTTTTCTAACATTTAAAAATAGAGTAATAATTAGTAATAATTAAAATTACAACATACTGTCAATATTTACAGATAGTAAAATTAATTATTAATTATTAGATGGATATTAGAATTAATAAACATTGAAAAATCAATGATATTAATCTGTGAAAACATGATCATCATAAGGCGATGCTCAATTGTCGACAAAGAAATGAACGTTGAGAAAATACGTTCAATAGATATAAATATTTACCAATCAATGTATGCAGTCACCGCAATTGCTCTGTTCGAACGAGTCACTCGAGAAAAATCGCAGCTAATTATGATCACAGGCGTTAATTACTGTTACGGTACGGCAATCACTCCACACTCTTCATTATTATCCGCACGACTCACTTTGAAACGCACAAACAACGCGAAACGCCACAATCGTCTCTGTTTCCACATTCAACACTGCCAGATTTCATTACGCGACATATTTCAAATAAAACGGAAGATTCAAATTACATCAATTTCAGATCAATGCGTCACTCGACAATATTGCACTCCGAATGTAGGTGCACGCGACAAGATGATACTACGCGACTCAAGCGAGAAGCTCTCATTTGACACGCGTCGATTATGTACAGAATGTCCCAAATGTCCCGGAATAGTCGAATATTTCATAAACTATGCACTTTAGAAAGAAATGTTTCAGACAAAAGTTATATGGCTTGAAAGGGACCATAAAATGTCATTGTTTTGACCTCGAAAAGTCATTTAAAGGTCACGTAAAGGTCACTTTCAATTTTTTAAATGGAACCATCTATGGTTTATTGAATATTCTGATAGCTCACGTCGAGAGCTTTCCAAAACACTACAATTAAATTAGTTTTTATTAAATATTTTCCGAGTTATGAGGCTTAAAATCATTTCTTAATTTTACATAAACCGTAAAATATCTTATAAAATATTCATTTTTCGATTATCTTACCTTAATCCTTTTATGTACAAAATAATGAGAGGGATCAATTGGTATAAAGAAAACGCATAGTTGTTTTTAAAAAAAAATATGTATTTGTTAATTGCAAATTACATATTTTTTTTTCTTAAAAATAACTGTTTTTTCTTTACACCAATTGATTTCTCTTATTATTTTGTACATAAAAGTATTGAGGTGAGATAATTGAAAAATGAATATTTTACTAGATATTTTATGGTTTATGTAAAATTATGAAATTATTTCAAGCCTCATAATTCGAAAAGTACTCAATGAAGAAATACTTTATTATAGTTTTGGAAAGCTCTCGAGATAAGCTAAACGAATATGCAATAAAAAATAGAGGATTCCATTTAAGAAATTGACGGTGACCTTCACGTGATCTTCAAATAACTCTCCAAGGTCAAATCATTGTCACCGTCTGATCGCCCCCTTCAAACCATACAACTTTTGTTTGAAACATTTCTTTCTAAAGTACATAGTTTATTCGACGATCCGTTCCGGGACTTTTAGGACACCCTGTATATATATTATACGTATAAAATGACGCGTTGGAACTCGTGATGTTGAATGGAAAATATATCTTGCACAATCGCCTTATAATTAATTATAATCGCGAAATAAATGCCGTTAATTACTAACTAATCGCTATCAAATATCTTCATTTGATACTCTCGACAAGCATGTAAACGAAATGAGAGCTCGATAAATTGAACACAAACCCCGGATTTGTATGAATAGCGTCGATTAGTAACATGTGAATATTAAACATAATCGCACATACACGATCTAATTTAATGCATTTGAAGTAATTGATTTGGTATTCCCGGTACTCGTTCGCACGTAAGTTTAGCCTTCGGTCGAATAGAGTGTTTAAAATATACGAAACTCCACAGAATTGACTCGTCGCCGACAGTGTTTGCTGGTATCTAGATAAAATTATCTAGATAATTATCTAGATAAAGAAATGGATCATCTTTATCTTTAACTAGATGAAGAAATACAAAGTATCTTTATCTTTATCTTAGATAAAAAATATATGTCATCTTATTTAAAAATTGTCTAAGATGGCGTTTTCATTATGCAAAAGAGTTTTCCAGGCAAACTTCTAAAAATCTATCTAAAATATATTTTTTATTTGGAAAATAATATTAAATTATTACTTTATCTTGTACTTGTTTTACTTAAATTTGTGCAATGCATTAATGTATATTTTATAAAAATAATATATTGTTACACAATAATGTATTGTTACACATTGATTATTATATTATAAATATATTATAAATATAAATTAATAAATAAATATTTATCATATCATTTATATACTTTTTTGTTATTATTTAAATATTCTTTAGGAAAAGAGAAAAAATATGTGTTTATGATTTTAATATCCCATTTATAATCTGCGTCACATTTTTTACAAATATTTATAGTCTTATAAATAAACAAAAATATCTAGATAATTATTTAGATTATCGCAATAATCATCTCATCTTTCATTTAGATTAAGTAAAAGCAAAATCGTTTTTTATCTCATCTAAGATAAATTTACGGATTTTTATCGTTATCTTTATCTAAATAATTTTGAAATTATTTACAGCAAACACTGGTCGCCGAAAATGACGCGAGTCAAGCGAGAAACTGTCATGATGCGTCAATCATGCATATGTCATGTATAAAGATGCGTTGAGCCATATGATGATAAGCGCAATTATCTTGCATAATTTCTTATAATGATTAATTATATAACCGCAAAATAAATATTGTTAATTACTAACTAATCACTATAACTAATTATTAATTATATAAAATTAAATATCTTCATTCGATATTTGTGACGCGTTTCGACAGCATGTAACAAAATGATAGCACGATAAATAGAACGCAGATCCCGGTCTTGTGTGAATAGCCGATTAGCAACAGCGAATATTAAACATAATCGCGCACGCACGCATTTAATTTAACGCTAATTTAACGCATTAGAATAATCGATTCGACACACCTGACATTCGTTTGCACATAAATTTCGATCGGACAAAATGTTCGATATACGAAACTCCATAGAACTTGATTCATTGCTTGCGATAGCAAAGTGATACTACGAGAATTCAAGCGAGAAACTGTCACGAAGTATCGATCACACGTGCGAATATATACAGGGTGTCCCAGACTTCATAAATCAGCCGTTAATGGTAGATTTCTGAGATCATTTGGAAACGAAAATCTTAATATCAAAATGTTAAGAAAGATGTAGTTTCAGCGCTATAAAAGATTAAAGGTTACCAATCGGCGCGTTTCTCTTATGCTCAGGAATATAGCTCATCAAGGGGAGCGTACAGCGCGTACAGCGCGATATAATATCGATATCGATAGAGGGATGAATATAAAATAAAAAATAGAATTCTGTAATGAGCGCGATTGTGTTTTCCATGCAACAGTAGTCAGTAGTTTGGACATTTTTATGAAGTCTTTCTCAACATTTTGGTATCAGAATTTTCATCTCCAAATGATCTCAGGAATCTATCATTAACGGCTGATTTCGTTAAGTCTGGGACACCCTGTATAATAACGCGTTGAGCATTGAAATATCTTACGTGTAAATATTTTGTACGATTGTTTCGTAACGATTAATTGCACTATTTCGAACGATGCTCTAATGATTCATAAAGACAGGAAACGCTTGTCGCGTGATGAAAAGCTTCGCGGTAACTAATCAACCTTTTGCTTTTTAAAAGCGGTTAATTGGCTATTGTGTCGCTCTTTGCTGCACTGCGCGCGTTTTCACTTCCTGTCTACATGAACGATAAAAGCTCAATTAGATACGCTATATCATCACAATGAGTGATGTATGATACATCGATTGGTTATCAAATAATTAATCTTACTTTGCTCCTTATTTTTATTACTCATTATATATTATGTATTCATTATACAATTTATGTATTATATATTTATATACAGAGTGCGCAAAAAATGCCGGACCGGTAAAATATCTTAAAAATGAGACATTTTAGAAAAACATATTTTATACAAAAGTTGTTAAGTTTCAACAAATGCATTAAACAGCAAAACTTATTTGACCTGCGTAACCATGGAGGAGTTCTCAAGGTCAATTTTAAAATTTTAAATGGGATCCTCCAATTTTTATTCAATATTTTTATAGCTTATCTCGAGGGCTTTCCAAAACACTATAATTAAATTATTTTTCATTGAGTAGTCTTCGAGTTATGAGACTTGAAATAATTTCTTAATTTTACATAAATCATAAAATATCTAGTAAAATATCTTTTTTTCGATTATTTTATCTTAATACTCTTATGTGTAAAATAATAAGAGGAATCAATTGATGTAAAGAAAATACATAGTTGTTTTTAAGAAAAAATATGTAATTGTTAATTGCAAATTACATCATTTTTCTTAAAAACAATTATGTATTTTCTTTATACCAATTGATTCCTATTATTGGTCATAGAATTTTTTAAATATTTTTCCAATATTCTCCGCTAAAAATACTATCAGAATTTACTTTTACATTATGGCGCCAAAGTTATGGGAATAGGTGTCACCTTAATTTCTCAGTGGAAATTATAAATCACTAATTAAGTTACGTTCCATTTAACTCTACAAGTGCTCGAAAGCGTTTGATTGATTAAAATTTGCCTTAATTAGTCAATCGAACGTTTATAAGCATCATGTCAAAATCTAGATATTATTTATAAAAAATAGATACGATATTTGGAGCATAGAATTATTAATAAATACATTTAATTTAGAATTCTTATCATGTTGCTTTCAAAACATATAATTATTTTCGTCTGGAAAATACTTATATTTGTTTCTCGCGATGCGAGTTGCTTGTTCGACTTGTCTAATCGTTACGTATCTATCTCTTTATGTCAATTCAATATGGTGGTGAAATCATTTTCACGGTCTTTCGCGTGTTTTTCATCGATCGGGAGTGAAACGCGGGTATAAACAAATGTCCGGGATGTCGAATCGAGAAACGAGTGATCGCAATAATGTAAAAAACGATAATATTGACGTAAATTATCGTTAACATCGCGTACTTCTCGATATTCATGACCCGCGTCACCAGTACTTCGACGATACTTAAACTGGAATGTATACATTTCATTGGAGTTCGCGTACCAATCTAATATCGATCGATGAGGAATGTTGATTGAGTTCTTTTATATTGTCGACGTGTATCAAATTAGAAAAAAGTCAAGCGAAATGACAAATAACGGTAATATTGCGTAAACGTATACTAAGCTTGTACGAGAGAGAAAAAGAGACAGAGAGAGAGAGAGAGAGACAAGCAAAAAAAAGGTTTACATTCTGCACGATATATTTTCATATACTTTCATATCGATGTAATGCACGATACAAGTACCGATAACACAAGGATGTGATAAATATGTGTTTGGTATGATGATGTATAGACGGAGCTTTAGCGTCTGTTTGTTTACATTTGCTTTGCTTAGCGAGACGGAGAGGAACGTTTTCTTTACAAATTAAAACTTGTTAGACAAGCGTGTATACAGGGTGTCCTAAAAGTCCCGGACCGGTCGAATATTTCATAAACTATGCACTTTAGAAAGAAATGTTTCAAACAAAAGTTGTATGGCTTGAAGGAGGCCATCAGACGGTGGCAATGATTTGACCTTGGAGAATCATTTGAAGATTACGTGAAGGTCACCGTCAATTTCTTAAATGGAACTCCCTATTTTTTATTGCATATTTGTTTAGCTTATCTCGAGAGCTTTCCAAAACTATAATAAAGTATTTCTTCATTGAGTACTTTCCGAATTATGAGGCTTGAAATCATTTCTTAATTTTACATAAACCGTAAAATATCTTGTAAAATATTCATTTTTCGATTATCTTACCTTAATACTTTTATGTACAAAATAATGAAAGAAATTAATTGGTGTAAAGGAAAAACAACTATGTGTTTTCTTTACACCAATTGATTTCTCTCATTATTTTGTACGTAAAAGTATTAAGGTAAGATAATCGAAAAATGAATATTTTACTAGATATTTTATGGTTTAAAATTAAGAAATGATTTCAAGCCTCATAACTTGAAAAGTACTCAATGAAGAAATACTTTATTATAGTGTTTTGGAAAGCTCTCGAGATAAGCTACACGAATATGTAATAAAAAATAGGGAGTTCCATTTAAGAAATTGAAGGTAACCTTTACGTCACCTTCAAATGACTCTCCAAGTTCAAATCATTGCCACTAGCCCTCTTCAAGCCATACAACTTTTGTCTGAAACATTTCTTTCTAAAGTGCATAGTTTATGAAATATTCGACCGGTCCGGTACTTTTGGGACATCCTGTATGTAATTGTAATTACTCGCGTCTTTCCCTAATCAAATCGCGTGTGAGTGACTCGAAGTGATCGAAAGGTAAGGAAGTGATCTGATGAAGCAAGATAGTGAGAAGTGCTCTCTCTTTTTCCCTTCGGCTCTGCCTCTCGTTGTAAAGAAAAAACAGCCTATCCAAAACTAGTGACTTTCATTTATTACACAGGGTGTATCTGAAATGATGCACTAAAATTTAGGAGCGTATTCTAGAGATCAAAATAAGACTTTTTTTTCCTATAAACATGGGTCCGCAAATGAATCTTCCTCCGAGCTAGAGGCCCCTAAAGTTTGGGGAAAAAATTAAAAATTGGCTGTATTTAAGAAAAAAAAGGTTTTGACGTTACCTATCACCCTCTCTTGGCCTCTAGAATACGCCCCTAAAGTTTAGTGCATCATTTCAGATACACCCTGTATACCTCTGTATTAGAGAAAATTATTATTAATATTTATTTATATTTGACGGTATATGTTATCATTGTCATAATAATTATGCTCTTTTTGACAATTAATTACTTTATTTATATATTTCTTTTATTTTCTTCTATTTGAATTGAATAAAAACTTTAAAAGCTATTGATAGATCTTTGTCCTTCAAAAATTAACATTATTTTTTTTCTTCTATTTTATACAAGTATAAAATGTAACAACGAATAATCTTTCTTTAATTTTTACTTGAAAAATTTTTTATATATTAAAAAAAATCCTTTGTATCTCAATCTTATTTCATTCTATTGATGATATATAGATTATGATTTCTGTTACATTGAAAATCATATATATTCCCAAACATCAAGTAATAGTTATATAATTGTTAGTTGTAATTTCCCACTGAATAATATAACTATTACATAATATGTAACAATATTATATATGTAACATATATAATATATATAATTGAGAATTATGTATATTATATATAACGTAACAAAAAAAATATCATAATATATGTATATCATCATAAAATAAAATAAGATAAAATAAAACTGAAATACGAAGAATTTTTCTATGTATTCAATATATAATTCTCAATATAACAGAAATCATAATATATTTCTCTTTTTATTATTTAATCCAAATTTAGAATGCATTCCAATTTTTCTGCTTAAATTTTTCCCATTTTACTCTCTTTATCTTTGTTCACGTTCACATTTGATTTTTTTTTATTTATTTATTTTTTTATTCAATGTGCCAAAAGTTCCTCGAAAAGCTTTTAGTAACTAAATTATTTTAAGAGAAATAAATATAATTAAGAAATTAATATTCAATCATCGTTGATTTATTATCGATATTATTGATATCGATAATAAATCAACGATAATTGAATATTAATTTCTTAATTATATTGTAAATTTTATATAATTTCATTAAATTGAATTGTCCATCACAAAGATTTATAATTTTGTTATAACAAATGTCGTGCAATCGTTTTCAAGCCAATTTAAATGATATTTTCAAATTAAAAAGAAAAACAGATATAAAAAAGATAGTCAAGGTTTTCTGCATTTCGTTTCGATGAACCCGAAAGTCTGATCGAACCGAAGTTCGATGCATGGACAAGATCAGCTTTTGCGCGATTCGGTGTTAAAACAACAAATTCTTCTCGTTTCCTGCCTCTTCTTTTCTCGACGCGGTGGTTATGGTAGCGAAAGTATCTGTTATCGTTATATGATGCGGAAAAATTGACTGAGTACCCTCCTTCGCCATGTTTTTCTTTTTACGTCACGGATAGCGATATTTTCAGTACAGAAATATTTTCATATCACAAGCAGACTTTCTTTCTCAGTAAGATTTTCACAAATATACTTCTCTTTTCTGGAAATATTTTTGTATTATGAACTAAGTACAATTTAATTGCTTCCATTTGACTATATAACTACTTTATTTATTGTTTTTATATTATAATTATTTTGAAAGTAATTTTTTATATTTATAGTAATTTTTGAAATATATAATTCTCTTTGATATAAAATAATTAATTTAATTCAATATGAACTATCTATTTTAATATTATATTTACTTGATTAATCGGTGGATTATTTTATATTATATTATAGTAAATTTAATATTATAATAAATTTAATTTTGATATAGGGTGTCCCATTTTAAATAATACGCTCAAATATCTCCAAAACGGTACGTTGAATAAAAAAATGTTTCAAACAAAAGCTGTATGGCTTGAAGGAGACCATTAGATGGTGACAATGATTTGATCTTGAAGAGTCGTTTGAAGGTCACATAAAGGTCACCATCAATTTCTTAAACGGAACTCCCTATTTTTTATTGCATATTCTTGTAGATTATCTCGAGAGTTTTCCAAAACACTACAATACAACAAACACTATAATAAAATATTTTTCCCTCAAGTACTTTTTGAATTATAAGGCTTGAAATCATTTCTTAATTTTACGTAAACCGTAAAATATCTTGTAAAATATTCATTTTTCGATTATCTTACCGTAATACTTTTATGTACAAAATAATAAGAGGAATCAATTGATGTAAAAAAAACACATAGTTATTTTTAAGATATAATATGTAATTGTTAATTGCAAATTATTTTGTCTGAAGCGTTTTCCTTTTCTGAGATATTTTCCGCTATTACCCCTACCTGAGGAGATATTCTCGTGGACGGATTAAAATGGCCTACCCTGTATATATATATATATATATATATATATATCTACATTTTATAATATACATTAATATTTTTTATTTAAATTTATATTATGCATAATATCTTTGCAAATAAAAGTAATTTTTTATTCCTAAGGTGAAATTAGAATATTATGAAATCATAAAAATTAAATAAATAAAACAAGCTAAAATAAAGTAAGAAAATTCCATAAAAATATTTTTTTATTTCACGTCAATCAAATATATTTCACATACGCTAAAAATCATTTATCTATGTTCTCATTCCAAGAGATTTGCAGATTATCCTTGAAAGAATTTAAAAATACGTTCACGTTCGGTTTTTCGTTAACCCGTAAAATCCCCGTAATATTTGTGGAGAAAGACGTTTCTTACATGCGGATTATCGCCGGGAAAAAGTATCAAGCAAGTCCCTGTCCGCCGGTCGGCGCAGTATGTAATAGATTAACCCTATTTTTATGTAATATGTCACGATGTGTCACATATGTCACATTTGCATATCATATATGTCATCACATGTTCCTCGAAGGTATGAAAATGTAATCAATCAAATTGCGTTGATCTTCCGGATGTTCCTTGGAGGATGAAACGAAGTATAGATTTAAAAACGAATTATACTGAATCCGCGTTAAAAGTGTGATTTATCCTTTGAATATTTTGCGAAAACTATAAATACATTCGAGAATTTTGTTTAATTCTTATCATGTTGCATTTTTTTATAGAAAATAAAATATATAATAAATATTTAATATAATTTAACGATTAAAACGTGAAAAGAAAAATTATATTAACTGATAATTAATATAAAAATAAATAATTTCTAAGTCAAAAACATATTTGAATACTTGAATTTGTGTTTAAATTTTATAGATTTATACAAATTTATACAAATAATTTATACAAATTACAAATTATACAATTTATATAGATTATATAAATTATAAATTGTGTATAGATTATATGTATAAGTTATAACTATATAAATTAGAAATTAGAAATATATTTATCATATTTAATTGAGTAAGAAAAGAAATAGTATAGAAACAATTTATTTTTCATGATATTTAATTGCTAATTTAATTGTAATTTGAAATGCTTTAGTTTGATACAATGAAATTAGACGTTTAATAAATCTAGCATCACGAATACATATATACATTTTGTAATTTAATAAAAAAAGAAATATAAAATATTTTTTTATTATTCAGAAGTGAGAAAGTAATAAATGCAGAAACGAGTAAAATAACGACATCGATCAACAATTAATTTAACACGCATAAAGATACAGAAAGTAATGGCTCATTTTTGCTTAAATATCGAATGAAACGCATATGGAGATAGAGAAGGAACATTCAGTTAATGACAAATTAACTCTAATCGAATTTGCAATCGATCGAGTATAGAACAATGTCGCTGCTCAATATTTCGCGACAATTTTTTTACGATTTTATATTATCTCGCATAAGGATGGGAAGAGAAATGGGCTTCGGTAATTAGCAGAATTTAAAAGCACCTTTCTTTCATTTCTGTGCACTCACTAGGCAATTATCGGCAAATAAAATTGTGCGATTGGTTAATTTAAAAGCTCTCCATTTCGATTCATTTTCTTCCTTTCCTTATATTCAGCTGACGGTGAAATATCTATAATGGACGTTCATCGTGAAAGTAATTTTGATGTGAATTTCATGAATTCCTTTTTTATTAGATATATTTCATTAGATATATTTCATTAAATTATATGTGATTTTGTTAGAGAGATGTTAGAGAAATCTATGTAATTGCTTGTGTTTAAATTTATTAAATATGATTGTATTTCATTCTATAAAAAAATATTTCGAGGTTGATTATTTTCGCGAATCAATGACCATATATTCAAATTAAAAATTCGTATATAATCTCTCAATTGGCTCATTCCAATTTTTATATTTTCTTTTATTGTTTTATGACGAATTGAATTTTGTAATAAGTGATTTTGTAAGTGATTTCCTCTCTTCTAGTAAAGCAAAATACTAGAGAAAAATCTTGTAATAAATGATTTTCTCTTTGCTCTCTCTTTCTAAAATAAAGCAGACATGCAACATTTTTACTTCAAATGGACAAAAAAATAATTAGAAACATTGTAATACAAAAAATAAACTAGCTTTTCTTATAATTAAATTAAACAGTTGGCTATACTATTATTAACTATGCAAACTAACATAATTAATAGAAATAATTGTATAAAAAGTTCATGCTGCTAAAATTATTACATTGATTCAATATAATAATTATTATACAAGAGAATATGACTTGCTTCTATTATTCCACGCACATCATCTCTTTATTGCTCTCTCTTTCAACTGGTAAACATTTTAAAAAGATATTGTCCATCAGCGATAACACACTGTACGCTAATAATATTTTCGAAATTTCACATGCATGAAAATACAATCACAAACGAGAGGAAATTCGATGATGCTAGGTGCGAACCACGTGGCGTCTCGCTCCTCACGGGAACTGTATATTTTCCGGTACACATGCGCGACGAAGCGGTACTTCATACGGCGCGGAGTACACTTTCTATTGTTCTGCTCGCAGCCGCATAATCTGTTTCTCGAAAGACCAGTAATAATGTCAGTACGTAATGCGGCTCTTTTGTATGCAACGTGCGGCTACCGTTGTCGCGTCGCGCGCGAGATATTTTCCGGAATTTCCGAGCAAAAACGGAGCGCGCGAAATCGCACTCTGATACCGTCGCGTTTCTCTATATTATGCACGCAATAATTCGCATTCCGACCACGAAATAACGTGATGGTGTCCAGTCAGTTCCCATTCGTTGCGATAACGATTATTATGACGTGTCGTAAAAACTAAAAAAGTTAGCGAGCATTTTGGATAATACGCAATATTGTACTTCCGGCTTCTTTTTATCTACTCTCTTTTTTTGTTTTTATACAGATCGTTAGTGAACACTGAAAAACTGATAATTGAAATATTAATAATATTTAATTTATAAATATATTGTGGAATATAAAATATTCTTTATATTAATTGAATTTCAGAAAAAAATGTAGAATAGAATTTTATTTAATTTTAAATAGATTCTACTTTTTTAACATAATTTGTTTATTTAAAATTTACATTAACTTTTCGGGATGTATATTTTAAAAATCAAGAACTAAGTTGTAAAAGATATAGTTAAAAATATATAAAGATAAATAAAGATATGATGGGTAAAGATTTAAATGTATTAAAAAGAAGCAAGTTAGACATTTTAAAGATTTATAATTAAAAGATCAAATTTCCATCAACATTGAAATAAATGTTTTTCCAATAATAAAATTTGAAATGATAAAAATATATAACTACATATATTTTATACTTTGTTTTAAACGGACTAGAATGTGCATTTTTAAATTTTTTATTTTTGAAGAATGCAATAAATGCATCGAACTATATCTTGGTTCACTGGATAATCTCCCTCTTCGAAAGTACTACAGCCCCGACACGAGTCGGAAGTTTTCATATTTCACCTTCGGAGGAGTTTCTCCACAATCGAAATAAATTGCGTCCACAAAATGCATTTTCGTCGTGATGTCGGCGACATTGGCTGAGAGATATTTTCTCGAATACGAAAACTTCTGTGATGCTGCTACAAGTGCATTCCCTGCTAGAAATTACGTTAGAAAGCATGACATAATTTCTCTCTTTGCTCCAGTTAGCAAATCTACAGCAATATACTGTACGAATTAGATGAATGTCTCGTTAAAAAGTAGACAGTAAAACGAAAGAAAAGCCAATTTTTTTTAAATGACTTTAGTAAAATAATTTAAATTTAAAAACAAAAATTACACATGTACATGCTAATTTATATCTCAAAAGTTGCGATTATAATTTCAATAAAATTGTTTTATAAATCCAAAACTAATTTTTGCTTTGATTTAAATAAGCAATTTCAACATATTCCTTTAATCAATAATTAAATTTAATATATAATTAGATTGAAGTGCTTAGATTGCTTTATATCTAAATATCTACTTAATCTCTTAATAATATTTTAATAAGTTTTAAATTAATCCTAATTTTAATAAGTTTTAAATTAGTCCTAAACTTCATCTCTTTGCCGAAAAATCCATATTTTAATTCAGAAATCGAATACTTTTTTATATGTTTTATTATTCTATATAAAATCATTTAATTATTGAATATATTTAGGATTAAATGTCTTTCACAATCATATATATGTAAATAAATTACAATTGTAAAATTAAATAAAGATTGCTGTCTTTTGTTATGTGTGCATTTATGAATGAAAACTGAATTTTCTTAATATGAGTTTAGAAATGAATAGCTCAATTAATGCATGCCATTTAATATTTGATTATCCAAGGGATATTTACATATACAGGGTGAGTCATTTTAATCAATACACTCGAATATCTCGAAAACAGCACTCTTCAGAAAGAAATGTTTCAAACAAAAATTGTAGGGTGTGAAGGGGGACATAAGATGGTAGCATTGGTTTGACCTTGGAAAGTCATTTGAAGGTCACATAAAAGTCACCTTCAATTTCTTAAATTGAACCCACTATTTTTCATTACATATTCTTGTAGCTTATCTCGAGAGCTTTCCAAAACACTACAGACAAATGTTTTTTCATTAAGTACTTTTTGAGTTATAAGGCTTCAAAGTTTGCAGTACTTCGATATAAAATGCAAAATATCTCGTAAAATATTTAGTTTTCGGTAGTCTTACCCTAATACTTTTATGCACAGGATAATGAGACAAAACTATTGGTGCAAAGAAAACGTATGATTGTTTATAATAAAAAATGTGTAATTTGCAATGCACTTTTTGTTATAAACAATCATGCGTTTTCTTTGCACCAATAGTTTTGTCTCATTATCCTGTGCATAAAAGTATTAGGGTAAGACTACCGAAAACTAAATATTTTACGAGATATTTTGCATTTTATATCGAAGTACTGCAAACTTTGAAGCCTTATAACTCAAAAAGTACTTAATGAAAAAACATTTGTCTGTAGTGTTTTGGAAAGCTCTCGAGATAAGCTACAAGAATATGTAATGAAAAATAGTGGGTTCAATTTAAGAAATTGAAGGTGACTTTTATGTG
The DNA here is from genome assembly GCF_003227725.1 of Camponotus floridanus. Classification (NCBI taxonomy): domain Eukaryota; kingdom Metazoa; phylum Arthropoda; class Insecta; order Hymenoptera; family Formicidae; genus Camponotus; species Camponotus floridanus. The sequence continues at coordinate 1,334,351 of NW_020229592.1, read as the reverse complement.
ACCTTCAAATGACTTTCCAAGGTCAAACCAATGCTACCATCTTATGTCCCCCTTCACACCCTACAATTTTTGTTTGAAACATTTCTTTCTGAAGAGTGCTGTTTTCGAGATATTCGAGTGTATTGATTAAAATGACTCACCCTGTATATTTTAAACCATTTTCGTTAACAGTTTATATTAAGCCACAACCGCAAAATATGTGGTACATCTTTACGCTGCTAGAATGCGAAAGACTAAAGTATGGCGGTGGGAAAGGTGCTGTGGTATTTAGGGTATTATACCACAAGTTAAAGACATTAAAGCTACTAAAGCGCCTTAAAGCGAATAAAACATACATCATCTATATGAATTTAACATTCTATTTTTAATTTTTTAAACATACATCATCTATATGAATTTAACATTCTATTTTTAATATTTAAAATATTTTATTGTAGTGTTTTGGAAAACCCTCGAGATAAGTTACAAAAATATGTAATAAAAATAGGGAGTTCCATTTAAGAAATTGACGTGACTTCACGTAACCTTCAAATGACTCTCCAAAGTCAAATCATTGCCACCATCTGATGGCCCCCTTCAAGCCATATAATTTTTGTTTGAAACATTTTTTTATTTAACATACCATTTCAAAGATATTTGAGATATTATTTTAAATGACACCCTGTATGTATATTAGCCAAAATTATTATTTATATTAAGAAAATTCTATGTTTACTTTTATTGAAAACCTTATAATAATATTATTTTAAAAAAATATTAGAAATTTGTATTAACAAAATCATGTTATTTACGAAATTTTTTTAAAACCATTGAGGAATCTCACTATTTATTGTCTATAATAATTTAAATTGATATTTGTAAGAATTTTTACATTTCTTCAAAAAGTAAATTTTCTTTCTGCTATATGTTACAATTAGAAACAAATAAATTTGATCAGTATTAGTATTGATTTTCCAATTTCGTTCTTTTTACGTCGGTTTTGTGATTAGTATAAGAACGACTAATAAAAAAAAAAAAAGATAATCTCGCGTCGGTCAACCGATTGAGCGTTTTTATGAAACAATCAATCGAGGTCCATTGCAACAATCACAAACGATACTATCGGAGCGCCCTTAGTTCTGAGTTTCACTTCTTTTTTGTGCGCGAACAAAGCCCAGAAAGAAATATCCTTTGCTTATACGGCGATCAAAAAACTTCGGATGGTTCGTAACGATCACCTTCGTCCCTAAGAGTCACTGTCGTTGTCATTTCTGGTAAGAAAAACGCGTGGCATCGACCGTAAAACTGCAACGTACACCATCTTTTTCTTTCTTGAATGCGAAGAAAACCAGACGAAACGAGAAGGACGAGGAGAAAGTTTACTCGAGCGACGGTTTTCCGCAGGGATCATGAAGGTAGCTTTTCTTTTTGAGATCCGCGCGAGATCCTTGCTCTTGAAGTCTGAAGATCACACGGCGCATCGCTCCTTTATCTTGAAATCAAATCTTCAAAGATAAGGCTGTTCCTTTAGATTCACGTAAAGGAATGAAATATTATGTCGAAGTCGTAATAAAATCGACTCGAAGACCAATCATAGTTTTTATAATATGAACATTATGAAGTTTAAACTGCTCTTTTTCGTTTTTAAAATTGTAACTGCTAATTAATTTTTCATAACATTGGTTTTTTTATAGGAAATTTGAGAAAATTGTTTTGCATTTTATTTCATTAAATTAAATGTAATAATTTTTATTCACATTTTCTAAAAAACATTATTTTTCAATTGAAATTTTACAACTCGTCAATATTTTCTGGCATGTTTCAATAAAAATTTTGGCTATTATATATTTTTAAATAATATTTTAAAATCTCGTTGTTAATCTCATTTTTGAAATATTATGTGAACTATCAACGATATTAACTATTTAATAAATTTTCTTTGTCTCATCTAATATTCATCAAAAAAATAATTTATAATATTGGGCAAATACAATTCAAATCAATGATAATATTTTTTTTAACACTTACAATGTTATGAATATATAATTAAAATAATATAAATAATTATTGGCAAAAAAGAATAATAAATTGCAAAAAAAGATTTTATAACAAGTTTATTTTTTTATTTAAATAAATAGCATGGGAATAATTTACAATTAGAAAAATTTTTATTTATATAATTTTTAAAATTTTTAAATTTTTATGCAATAACACGTTAAATATAACACGTTTAATATAACTTGTTATTGCTAAATACTATTTCATTGTTAATAATGAAGTTACAAATCTTGTGATTTTAAAAGAAATATCTGAAAAAATCATACTTATACGATAAATCAGAATATAATTAAATAATTAAAATATATCAGAATATATTAATATAAAATATATTAATACCTATTTTTACAATAAAACAATTATGAGAAATTTTTTATTAAACTGCTTTTTACACATGATATATTTTAAATTATAAGTTATTTAAACTTCGCGAGTTAAAAAGCTACTTAAATTTTTTTTCATTTGTATCAGATTCTTAAAAAATTATTTTTGTGTTACAAATTTTTTTAAATTCTCTTTTAATACAATGACTGTTTCCTCTTTAAATGTAACATTTTAACAGAATATTGATTTAAACTTATAGAAATCCGTTTAGCTACGCAACTGTAATCGACGTCTTGTTATCTGTACCGGATGTGCATGGCGTCGATATAGCTGCCAAACATTTAGCACTAAATAGCATTGCGAGTAACGAATGAGTGCATTGGCATACAGATGCGTGCGTGCACACATCTCAAACACCCACGAATGCGTAAGTGTAATTGCGATTACAATTTCTCATAGCAAAGCAATCCGCGATTTGGCTTTGCTTTGTGCAATCAACAACTTTGTTATATTAACAGTTGAATTTCGTTAATGCCGTAATATAGTAACGATTTTATCTATAATGAATAATCTCTTGCATATAATTTTAATTTTTTTATCAATCAAAATATATATATATATATATATATATATATATATATATATATATGTATATATGATAACGGTCTTTTTTCTTATTTTGATAGCTGTAATTTTTTCTAATACGGTTTTTCCATTTATTTTGTTTTCTCAATGGAATTTTTGAAAAATATTATAAACTTATGAAAATGTAATGAAAATTATGAAAATTGTAATTTGTAAATGATATTTCATGTGTACACAAAGAGAATTATTTATACGACTAATTGGAATAATTGTACAGTAGAATACATCACCGGAATTATATTTTTTATTGATAAACATAATTTAGGTAAAATATGAGATACTCCGATGATCTCTCATTATCAATAATTTTTACAGAATTATTATAATTAATGAAAATATTGATATTGGATATAAAATTATTACAATTATTAAATTTATCATTATGGAAATCGAATTATATATTGAGAAATATTTCAATGATGTATATTCTATTATTACAAAATTCCTTGTAACATTTATTTCACTGTTAATAATTTTTCGAACAACTTTATTACCAATAATTATAACAAACAAGTTTGGAAAAATTACAAAGATTCTATAAACTATAACTAAAATAAAACAAATTATTGTTATTTCTTTTACATTGTCGTAAAAGATCTTATATTTTTAAGAATTCAAAAGATAAAATGCACTTGTTCGATAGCAAAGATTTCTCCGACAAAGAACGCAGTTTACCGAGTGCACTCGGTCTCGCGGATTTCTAGACTGCGATTAAAAGTGTCCTACTTCCCGAGCAGCGAGTGTTTCTCTCATTGTGTCACGATCTTAAGAGCTCGCGGATCAATCAGAGTTGGAAACATTTTCCACGAACACTGCGCTACCTGCTTCCTTTGTTGTCCACGTGAGTCCTTATTTCATCGTGTATCCGTTAATCGATTTAAGGACTTTATGTATTGTTTTCTTTGTTACATAACAAATTTATCTTCATCAACCATGAAAGAAAGTTGAAAGTAAATTATATAACAACCTAAATAGGAACTACTGATCAAAAAAAGCTTTATTTTATTTTTATTATTTTGTAAAAAGATTTATTATATTGATTTTATTTTATTTTAAAAATATAAACTTGTGACTTGTGAAAAAAATGTGTAATATACGTACACATATACAGAGTGTCCCAAAAGTCCCGGACCGGTCAAATATTTCATAAACTATGCATTTTAGAAAGAAATGTTTCGGACAAAAGTTGTATGGCTTGAAGGGGGCCATCAGATAGTGGCAATGATTTGACCTTGGAGAGTCATTTGAAAGTGACGTAAAGGTCACCTTCAATTTCTTAAATGGAACTCCCTATTTTTTATTAAATATTCTGGTAGCTCATGTCGAGAGCTTTCCAAAACACTATAATAAAGTATTTCTTCATTGAGTACTTTTCGAATTTTGAGGCTTGAAATCATTTCTTAATTTTGCATAAACCATAAAATAAAATATCTAGTAAAATATTCATTTTTCAATTATCTTAATACCTTAATACTTTATGTACTTACCTTAATACTTTTATGTACAAAATAATGAGAGGAATCAATTGGTGTAAAGAAAACACATAGTTGTTTTAAAAAAAAATATGTAATTGTTAATTGCAAATTACATATTTTTTTCTTAAAAACAACTATGTTTTTTCTTTACACCAATTGATTCCTCTCATTATTACAGAAAGATATTTTACGATTTACGTAAAATTAAGAAATGATTTCAAGCCTTATAACTCAAAAAATACTTGAGGGAAAAATATTTTATTATAGTGTTTTGGAAAACCCTCGAGATAATCTATAAGAATATGTAATAAAAAATAGGGAGTTTCATTTAAGAAATTGACGATGATCTTCATGTGACTTTCAAATGACTCTCCTATGTCAAATCATTGTCACTATCTGATGGTCCTCTTCAAGCCATACAACTTTTGTCTGAAACATTTCTTTCTAAAATGCATAGTTTATGAAACATTCGACCGGTCCGGGACTTTTGGGACACTCTGTATGCGTTTTTCATTATATGTAAACTCTGAAATGATCTTGTGATTGCTGTCGTTTATCATAATTTTAATGAAAACTGTTTAACGCTATTTATTATTATTAAGATCGAAAATATATTCTCGCTTCGATTGTGTCTGACGCTCGATCTAGGGCGCTCAGCCTAAACTCGTCTAAAGTAAATCAAAGCAATTTGACCCATGCATTTATGTAATATCCATTTCGGGGACGGTGGAAGCAATCGTGTTTGGATAGCGAGTACATCGTTTCGGCGCGTGTCGGCCGGGCTCCGTCGAAATATATTGCACTTTCGGGACGCGAGATCAGCTGCGACTGTAATTTCGGTACAACATTTATCTCGCGGCAATGCCGCGACTGAGATCTTTATTGAGTTGAATTCGAATATATATTACGTTTAAACGATGGCGTAAACTACGCAAAAACTGTTCGTTGCACACTCTGATACAATCGTATCATCAGATTTTTTTTCACACCACGCGTAATTGGACGATGTATAACTACAAACAATTCAGTACAGGATTGAACATTAGATTACCAATTTTCTTGGTTGATTGAATGAATGTGCTATTACAGTCTAAATTATTTATTGCTTGAAATTATTAAAAATGAAATAAAAAACATGAGAGTTAGAAAAACATTATTCTTTTAATATAATAAATTCTTTTAATAAAGTGTATATTTTTATAGTTTTTGAATACAAATATAATAATTTTTTATAAAATAAAAAATGTACATATACACACAAAGAAATGATAAAAAAATATGTTTGATAAATAGTTTCTGAGATATTAACGAGGAATAAATCACTATTCAAAAAGTATAAAACAGTAATTATTATTTTTGACAATACATTTTATTGCTAACATTGCCATTGTTTTATTTTTGTATTGTTAATAATGTTGATATTCCTATTATTATTTTATTGTTAATATTGCCAATATTATCGCAGAATTAAAACAATATTTCTCTACATATTATTTTTATTCGTATGTTGCTAGTATTATTTCAGTACATATTTTTCTAAAACATGTATTTCTTAAAATTATACTGTACTGCCGCAATTTCTAATGATAATGATTATAATGGTTGATACCCTCGGTTATTAATGATTAATAATTAAATTGCTATTTCATTTCCATTCAACTGCGTTGCATATAATTCTTCTTTTAAAATAAGAATTTTAGAATACTTTATATATATATATATATACAGGGTGAGGCATCTAAAACAGACCACCTGAATAACTCCGTTGGTAAGCCGAATATAAAAAAATTGTTCAGACAAAAGTTGTATGGTTTCAAGGGGGACATATGATGGTGTCATTAGTTTAATCTTGAAGAGCCACCCGAAGGTCACGTGAAGGTCAGCTCCAACTTTTTAAATGGGACACCTTATATGCTTTTGCATATTCTTGTAGCTCATCTCAAGAGCTTTCCAAAACACTACAATTATATTAGTTTTCATTAAATACTTTCCAAGTTATGAGGCTTGAAATCATTTTTTAATTTTACATAAACCGTAAAATATCTTGTAAAATATTCATTTTTCGATTATTTTACCTTAATACTTTTATGTACAAAATAATGAGAAGAATCAATTGGTGTAAAGAAAACACATAATTGCTTCGAACAAAAAAATGTAATTTGCAATTAACAATTACATTTTTTTGTTCGAAGCAATTATGTGTTTTCTTTACACCAATTGATTCTTCTCATTATTTTGTACATAAAAGTATTAAGGTAAAATAATCGAAAAATGAATATTTTACAAGATATTTTACGGTTTATGTAAAATTAAAAAATGATTTCAAGCCTCATAACTTGGAAAGTATTTAATGAAAACTAATATAATTGTAGTGTTTTGGAAAGCTCTTGAGATGAGCTACAAGAATATGCAAAAGCATATAAGGTGTCCCATTTAAAAAGTTGGAGCTGACCTTCACGTGACCTTCGGGTGGCTCTTCAAGATTAAACTAATGACACCATCATATGTCCCCCTTGAAACCATACAACTTTTGTCTGAACAATTTTTTTATATTCGGCTTACCAACGGAGTTATTCAGGTGGCCTGTTTTAGATGCCTCACCCTGTATATATATATATATATATATATATATATATAAACAACAAGGAGCTAATTCTTAATTGAATGAATTTCCGTATTTTTGTATAAACGTACACTGAGAAAAAAATCTGATTGCATTAATTAGAATTCTGGTAAATTTAATCAATATGTCTGTTGGAAAATGGACGAATCAGAATTCCTTTAAGAATTACCAGATAAGTATAATTAACTCTTTCTTGTTAAATTTACCAAGTTTTCTTGTTAATAATACTAAATTTACTTTAAAAATGGCATCACTGTGACCATGTTTAGTTAATATAACAAAAAGTTTTATAGATCCAATTAGAATACTAATCAAATCCTTGTAGTAAAATCAATTAAATGTTCTAGTTATAAAAAACCGAGTCTTATTGTGATAACTAGAAATTCTGCTTGGTTCAACCAAAATGCCTTCTATCATTTACGTCTTGTTGATCCAATCGAACGATTTTTCTCAGTGTAGGAATTTATATAGATTTACTAATTAATATAGCTTTACTAATTACAAGATAATAACAATTTTTTAATTAATATGTTTATTATATATTTTTATTATATATGTATATTCAATACTAATTGTCAATTTTTTTAACAAACGAATTAACAAAGAGTGATAAAATAATCTGAAAGGTGGGCCTTTTAAATCACTTTTAACGGAATGAATATTCGCTCAATCGGCTAATACGTAGTTACTTTACGAAACTCGTTAAACATTCATTCTACTGAATTTTTTAATTGGCACATGTGCCGCATTTTGTACGAATTCCTTAAATTTTCACCAGCTTGTGAGTGGATTTTTATCAGTGCATTTCATTGAAAAAGAATTCAATCTGTGAGCCTTCACAGATTTCCAAAGTATTATAGATCGATTGTTAACTATATTATTGTACATACCAGAAGTATTGTATTACTGGAATTATTTTTATTTTATGAAAACTCTCTCTCTCTCTCTCTCTCTCTCTCTCTCTATATATATATATATATATATATATATATATATATATTTTTTTTTTAAAATATTATTCATTATTATTTCTATCATTTTCCTTCTGCAGTACGTACAAATTAAATCTGTGAATAAATATAATATTTATGCATATTTCTAATATATTTAACTCTTTTATGTACATATTTTTCTTTCTACACGGTTTTTTCTAATAACGCGATTTCTTATTATTGTGAAACGTATCTGCCACATAAAAAGAGATATCTTTTGCATTCGTGTATTTTTTAATACGATTTTTTTAAATAATGGTATTTTAATACATAGAATTTGACGGCGATTTTTTCCATTCTTACACAAATCATTTTAACGTGTAAAAAGAGTTGGATTGGTAAACGATACAAAAGTATTCCTTTTTTATAAAAAAAAATGCGTAATTCTACTTTCTACAAGAAATATTCTGCTGTAGATATTAAGAATGTAAAAGTTATAACTAGAAAATTAATAATAAGTAGAATAATTCTTGTAGAAAGCAGAATTACGCATTTTTTTAATAAAAAAAGAATACTTTTGTATCTTAAATAACCAAAAAATGAAAAAAAAAAATCGCGTAAATCTAGATTAAAAAACATTATTTAAAAAAAAATTATAAAAAATACACGAATCAAAAATATTTTTTATGTAGATACGTAAATAAAAAAATACGTATAGAAAAAAATGTAAAAAAAAAAATAAAAATAAAAAATAAAATATAATAAAAATATAATATATATATATATATTATTATGTCTATAAAAATATATTATTCATTATTATTTCTATCATTTTTTTTCCTTTTTTTTTTGCTGCAGGATCTGTGAACAATATTTTATCGCAATTTACTACTATAAGTTGAGTCTCTGAATTTTGATTTTTTTTAAATAATAAAATGCCTTTCTCCGTGATTTGTGCGATGAATAAATTTTTTGTCGATTGCGAAACTGATGTAATCTATAGTTTCGATAAAATTGTACAGAATGTGATATATATATATATATGTACCAATCCGTATGCATCATATAATAGTACTTATATTTTTCAAATATATCTAGATACCATTTTTTTATGATAAAAAAATTATTTTTTATGTTTGATATTTATATTTTTTAATTTAAAATTTAAAAAATATATATATATTTTATTGAAAAAAATAATTAAAACTATCTTCAATTAGTAAGTAAAGAAAAATTACATGACTTTTTAACTATTAAATTACATGCCATTCTTAAAATAACTAAATTTGAAACATTCATTATCAAACGAATTAAAAGTGTTCTAACGAAAAAGATTTTACCTATAATATGATTTTAAGTATTTAATTGTCTTTTTTGATAATTTTAATAGTTCGGAGATCGGATATACTCACAGCATTATTACAATTGAATCGATTCTTTGATTATATGTGTGATTTATATCAATTGAATTTGAAGACACTTACTCGTAAATGCAATTTCCGCAAAAAAAGCACTATAATCTTACTAAAAGCTTTCTCAGACGTGGTTATAAATCGTGCGGCCACTTAAAACCCCTGGAATTATTTTATTACATGACTGTGATATTATTTTAACAAATCGAATATCGAAGCTTCGGTAAAATTATCGAGGATAATATTCAGCGTGTCGATAAAAAATAAGTTACAATGTACATATATCATTTTCTGATCTATTTTACGCTTGAAAACCTTGCAAATTATATCCGCTTAAAAGAGTATACTTTAGAGAGATAGACTAGAAAATACTTTTGTTGCATAAAACTACAAAAGTAGTTTAAAATTGATTGTTTTTCGAAATCTGCAAAGTTTTCGCGGTAGAGTTTGCCGATAACGATAAGATTTCTCGAAACTTCAACTCATGAATATTTTCTTCAATTCATAGAATGTTTCCTATTCTCTGCAGTAGATTACAATATTTTGTAAGCTTTCAATATTATTCGTTCGCTCTAATTAAATTTTCCAACATTTCTATGAACAATTCCTTATTATAATTATGATTGCAATGTTGCTGGCTCAACCAATCAAGACATTAATTTCAGTATTATTCAAAGCATCGTGACTCTACATTTAATCAATCATTTGTATAAATATAGAAAATTTCATTAGAAATTAAAAGGCGGAAATTAAAAGATCATCTCGCAATCTCAATAAAAATATTTTGTTCATATACTTTTACCTCAGAAATTAATTAAAACGATGTTTTTTTTATTTTTCTCTGATTCAAGATTACGCTGCTGAAATTCATGAGATGAAACATTTACAATCATAAACCGAAGAAAGATAAATTTCCTTACATATATAGTTGTAAAAATTTAAGCTCTTAACATAAAATGTTTTACTATTCTTAATATTTTTTCCATGTAAAGTGATGCGGATTAAGTTTGTCAGAAGACGCGAATTTCGTTGGTTTTGTTCGAAAACGCAGCGAGCGGGTAATGGATATTACACGATGTAGAATCAGATTTAACTCCACCCTAAATACATTGTGTGGACTTTGACTGCTTCCGCGGAGACCATTTCTGCAAACGTACAAGGTTCTATAGGTCGAGAGAAATGGCTGCAATAGGGCACCATACTCCGCGAACGAGTTAGTGCGAAGTGCCGCGCGCCATTGCCATAACAGTAACTGTACTATACTATGGAAATGTATAGATTGAAGATGCGGAGGTGGAATGGAAAACTGGATATCAGAGAGTTCGTTGGTGTTCATTTCATCGAATATCCACGAATATCCTCGACAGTCTCGATTCGCTACTGTCCGCTCTAAAACGATCACTTTTAGTTCTCTAACACGCTTTATAATACATTTTTCAAATAAGTGAATGGTTAACATTTTATAATTTTCTTACATAGCATACTGTTAAAAAAGTCTGGACACGGTCGAATATCTCGATAAGGAAAAGTTTTACTAGAAAATGTTTTAAACAAAAGTTGTATGGCTTCGAAGGGGACATAAAATGGTACCATTTGTTTAACCTTAAAGAATTATTTGAAGATTACATGAAGGTCACCTTCAATTTCTTAAATGGAACCTACTCATTACATATTCTTGTAGCTTATCTCGAGAGCTTTCCAAAATATTATAATAAAGTATTTTTTCATTAAGTATTTTTCGAGTTATAAGATTTGAAATCATTTCTTAATTTTACATAAACCATAAAATATCTAGTAAAATATTCATTTTTTAATTATCTTACCTTAATACTTTTGTGTACAAAATAATGAGAGTAATCAATTGGCGTAAAGAAGACACACAGTTGTTTTGAAGAAAAAATATGTAATTATTAATTGCAAATTACATATTTTTTCTTAAAAACAGCTGTGTTTTTTACAACAATCTTTACAACAATCAATTCCTGTAAAATTAAGAAATTATTTCAAGCCTCATAACTCGGAAAGTATTAATGAAAACTAACTTAATTATAGTGTTTTGGCAAGATTTCGAGATAAGCTATAAGAATATATAATGAGAAAGAATAGGTTCCATTTAAGAAAATTGAAGGTAATCTTCATGTGATCTTCAAATAACTCTTCAAGGTCAAACCCATGGTACCATATTATGTCCCCCTCGAAGCCATACAACTTTTGTCTGAAACACTTTCTAGTAAAACTTTTCCTTATCGAGATATTCGACCGTGTGCAGACTTTTTTAACACCCAGTATACAAAGTATTTATTGGACCGTAGCATGTATAGAGTGCATTTCCATATTTTTAATCGTAATAATATGCAAATGAAATTTGCATAGTCATTAATTATTTGTATACATTTATTTATCTTGGAACTATATATATACATATATATCTCAAGAATATGATTCTATGTCTGTGTATTTGCTATATTTACAAGATAAATATTTTAAGGCTTCTCTTACTTTAAGCTACCCGAGAAAAAATCTAATAAATGATTTATATAATGTAATTATATGAGATCATATATAAGTATTATATCGAAATATATAATATCCGAAATTTGGAGCGATGACCTTATTTTAATAATCCTATTTTGTTAGATCTAATTATACATGAGAACAGATCTGGTTAAATATGATTATATAAAGATAAGATCATATTATGCCAAATTTTGGATATTATTATATATAGTTATATAAAATTATACATGTCATCAGATCTTTTCACGTCTAATTATGTATATTTACATCTGACCATATTATATTTTGCTCGGGTAATTAAAAATTAAAAAATATAAAAATTAATAGCATCGTCCCGTGATTTTCAAGTAAAAAATTATACTATTTGTGAGCATATGTACGTTTTAATTGCATTTTTATGATATAATTTTGAAATTCTTAACTTTGAATTAAATTTATCACACTGACTGTGAAAAAAAATTTTCATATATTTATACATAAATTTCATATACACAATTAAGCAAAAGCATATTTTGTATAATAAAAGCTTTTAAAAAATTTTATTAAATGAAAAAAAAAATATGTACAAATTCATATTTTATATTTATATTTTGACGTCAGTATTATGGACCTCTGTAACTGGTCTCCCATTTTTGAAATTTGGAAAAAATGATTAAAATTCTAAGTGTCCCCCGAAGGATTTTAGAGTTTCTAGACCATTTTGAAAAGAATTCTATCATTTAAAATAACGAAAATACTACTTAAAATATTAGGTTAATTTCAAATTAAATAGTTTCACGACTCTCTATCATATAAAAAATGCAATTTTTAAGGAACATCCAGAGCTCTCTCATTTTTTTCAAATTTAAAAAATAGGAGGTCAACTTCACTTCGGCTTTTATATTTTTTTTTATTTTTACAATTATTTAATATTGTTCATATTACGGATATAAATATTCGTGTGATTATATTATAATATAAAATCGTGAAACAAGAAAAGAGCACTATCTTTTATCTTATACTTGTATTAATAATATTAACGTCATACGTTATATGTTATTGATAAGTTCAAATTAAATAGAAATTTAATTTTTCAGCTCTTTTCAATTATCCATTTATCGTAATATTCTTGTTTCATTTTTTTATAAAACAACATTTTTCACACATTTAATATTAAAGAAAATTATTAGAAAATACTAATGTAATAAATAAAAAATAATTATATGTTTATTATAAATTTATTATCATTTTTTTTTAATAAAAAGTATTTATGTCATATGACAATGTTGATAAGAGTCCACAAATTTGTTATAGTCATATCAATATAATTGTCCAGTTATATCATTGTGATTTGTCAGACATTTGCATATAATGCTAATTAATTATTTGAATATACTATAAGAAGACAATATATAGAAAAATGCTGTCGCATTATTTTCATAGAAGTTTCTATTCCACCTCAATCTCTCCTTCATACGCTTATCAAATCTACGGTCTCGAAGAAAACGCGATATTTCTAATATTCTCGGACGGTGAGCTCGCGAAAAATTTATGAGTCCGCGAAGTATCGTGAATCTGACTTTTTGATTTCACGCTCTCACGCGCAAAGCACATCAACTCGTATTTGCTCCGATGGTAATACTCGAGCCAGATCTTCGATATAGGCGGACTATACTCACGCACACACAAATCCGATGTCTCGTTTATTTATGAGTCGTGCGAATATACCTTTCCGGATTTTACAACCTGGGACCACCTTCGCCGTGTTGCAGACGTCTTTGAATACTCGTTTCTTTTGAAAATGATGATGCCGACGTATCTGAAGAAGGTGCGAACTTTCCTCGACTATTCGGGAGCAATAAATTGTGTCTTATTTACGACTGTGACATGAATTATATCTTTAACTAATATTTAATTTAGTTTAAAGCGCATTAATATATATTACAAGATGATTAATACACATATAAATTACAAGATATCTTGTATAATATGAAATATGTCATGTCTCAATTAAAAGTTAACCGAATTAAGAAATTCAATTTATGTTACAGATAGAACGCTGAAATATATGTACTTTTTTATTATGAAATAGAATTTCATTTTCTTCCATTAATAAATCATAAATTTAAAATAATAATATAATAAGCAGTAATTAGTTTAACATATAAATTTTGTCGTTAGTGTAAATTAATTAAATTTGTGGAGTCAGAGTTCTATATTATCTACGTTTAAATTTAAAATATTAATTAAGATTAATTCTTCATTGAGAGAGAGAGAGAGAAAGAGAGAGAGAGATAACGTTTAATTTTTTAATTTTAATTTAATTTTAATTTTTAAAATTAACGTTTGATTTTTTTATTATGCTAAAAGAATTTTAATAAAATTTTATCATTTTGTTTTGAATGTGTTCAGTGATCACATCAAAGTTATTACGAAATTATGGAAGAATTTTTCGCATAAACTATTTTTTAACCTTGCTCATGGTGAGACAGATTTAATTAATTTTGGTCCCTGTAATGAAAATACATTCGTAATACACGCACGACCGTAATAAACTCTGCGCCGCTTTCAATTTTGTCATTTAACATAAAAGGAATATTTCCAAATGCTCGTTACACGTTTATGAAATCGTCACGGCAATCCGCGACGAGGTAACTGAGTTTAAGACAAAATGTAAATTACTTTACCCAAAACACACTCCTGTTTATTGAATTACTGTCCGCTTATCTGAGCCACTAATATTTTTATTTATTCGCGAATTGCAATTTTATTTATTTTTGATAAACACAATTATTTATATCTATTTAGTTGTATAAATTTTTTTATAAATATTGATCATAAAATACATTATACTCGACTATTTATTTTAATTAGTATAGTTTGCAAAGAAATTATGAACATGTTATTAAACATTGATTATCAATTCTCGGAATATTCTCTTGCGTTGATCTTGCGAACTAAAATTAATTTAAACACATGTATCTGAATGATTATGCTTTCCATTATGAAAGAATATAAAATGAAACACAATTTGTAATGTAAACCGTCAGGAAAATTGTCTTGATTTTATATGAATAAAATCTCGCTAAAACTTAATTCGATACGCTAGTACTGATTGTGAGAGCAAATATCCTTGTAATAACTTTTTTCTGTTATTATTCTGTTATTATATCGTAACGGAATATTTTTCTTGTATATTTTTTTATTTAATCCGCTGTTTAAATTCTCAGTATTATGACTGATGAAAATAAAGATATAATTTTTTGGACGCATATTGACTATTAAAAATATATCTCTATTACTAAAAATATTTTTTCGATATTAATTATTGCTTGTGTTATGTTTATACGTTTAGATCTTAAAATGCAAAATATTAAAATAAACTGTTAAAATAAGAATAAGTATAATTAAAAATAAAACAGAGATAAAAATTTTTAATTATAAAAAATTATATTATAAAAGATTATATTAAAGCTTTTTAATAAAAAAAGCTTTAATTAAAGTTGGTTATTAACTATGTCAATATTAAAATAAGATCAATTAGATAATTCATGATCAATTAATATCATATATATAATCACATATATAAATATCATATATAAAATATGTATGTATAAATATATAAAATATACGGTAGAAAAGAAATGCTCTGAAAAAAATTTACTATTTAACAAATATTAATATACAAATTTACAGTACATAATTAGAATACTTAACAATAGTTTTTATTATATTTATATTTATATTTTATACTTTTTTTTTTTTTTTATTTTTATTATTTAAATTTTAATCATTAGAATACATCAAATAAAATAAGATATCTATATCATTAATATCAATTATATGACTTTAATATTTTATAATTTTTTTTTTTTTTTTATTTTTTTTTAACAGTTAATACAATTAATGCACTTCAATAACAATTTTTTACTTACAATAAAAACATTGGCATTCAATATGAAAAAATAATTTTTTAAATCTCATTCTTTAGTTTTTTTTATATATATTTATTAAAATAGAATATGTTGTGATAAATGAGAGAAAAAGAAAGAAAAAAAGAAAGAAAAATAAAACTATGTACATAGCAATTTCGTATAGAAGATCTCTATGTAAATTACATAGAGATTGAATTTGACAGTTATATATATTTGGAGAGAGACTCATGAAAGGATAAAGGATAATAAATTCTTGTTTTTCATATGTAATGTATTTCAACACAAAAAGAAAAAAAAAATTGACATTGTATCTTTATAAAAAGTAATTTTTAAATACTGCATTTACCATTTTTCTTCTTAAAAAGAGCATTTTTTACTTATTCTCGATATTATAAAATAAAATTAAAATTATATTTTAGTTAAGTTATCATAAGTTCATGACGTTGGCATAAAATTTAAAAACAATGTATATTTCAAACATACATTGTCCCTCATAAAAATTTGTCATTATCTCAAATTTATCAAGTAGGTCACATTGCGTTACAGTAATTACGCGTTAATTTATTCACCGATTAAAACCGACTGTCAAAGTGTCACATATAATAATATAATGACGTAAAATCCCGCATTCGGCAATAGCTTTTGCTTGACTTCCAAATGGCAATCCGCTTACATAGCTTAATTATGAAACATGCCCACGTTGGTCTTCTTAGCGCTCGTTTCCGATGGCAGGACCTATTTCACGACGGCTCTTAGAGCGTATTTGCCATTACGTTGCGCACAGAATGGCAAATATAGATACACATAAATTCTGCGAGTAATAAACTACATTTGTGATCGCTTTTAAGGTGATGGTGAAGTCTTATCTTTAGTTTATAAGGAACTTCTTTGTACAACATTACGATGTGCTAAAAACAAATCTTGTATATATTAAAAAATTAACAAAGCTAGATAAGAAAACTATGCGAGAAAACTATGGCTTCCATTTTTTAATTTTCTATCAAAAATATATTATAAGATGAAAACATATTATAGATTATTTAATCAATATTTATATATAAATATTATTATTTAATCAATATTTATATATATGAATATCTATTAAAGTGAAACCTCTTAAAATAAATAAATAAATAAGGTAAAATCTCTTAAAGTAAATAAATAAAGTAAAACCTCTTAAAGTAAATAAATCATATTTATTATATACATTAATTAGAACATAAATATTGATAAAGAAAATTGATTTCAAATACTAAAAATACCTAAAAACTACCTAAAATACCTAAACTAAAAATTAAAACTGTTTAATAAAATGTCTACACAAGATAACATTACGTTAATTAGTCAATAGCATTTTAATTTAATCTTAATGTAATTAAATAAATGTAATACCTACATAAATCATCAAATATTAGTGTCTCAGAAAAATAGTATTAATGTCTCAGAAAATAGATTTTCATAAATTAAAAAGCTTTCTTTTGCAACCGAATAATTAAATTTAACATGACGTTGACATTCTTTAACATGTCTGAAATGATGTAGAGTGACACTTTCAAAAGCAGGAGAGCTCAAGATCTTAAAATAGCTTTGGACGCTAAAGTCCTTTAGTAGAGTATGTTATAGTATCGCTTGTTGGCATGCACGCAATTCTGAGCACATCCCTAATTTATTAACATCAGGTCGCGCGACTAAGAGGAGTCGGCCAAACGGTGTGGTCGAACTAAAGCCCGTTTGGGAGAAATGACGATAGAGAAGCAACGCGAGAGAGCAACATAGGTTACATCGTCTATAACATTCGTCTTGCCGTGACAAGGCAGCAAATTGCTTTTGAGAACGTTAAATTAATGTCCATGACATATCTTGTACGTGTGGCTACGAATCTTCCGCATAAGAAGACATGTCGTCCAAAGCACATATCGATCCTGGACATATTCATGAATATGTTGACCGAATGGATACGAGACACACACACACACACACACACACACACACACACACACACGCACGCACGCACGCACGCACGCACGCACGCACGCACGCACGCACGCACGCACGCACGCACGCACGCACGCACACACACACACACACTCTCTCTCTTTCCCTCTCTCTCCCTCTCTCTTGAAAATAGTTTTTTTAACTTTAAAAAGTAAAATAATTATGTATAATTATATGTATTAATACAATTTTTCAAATATTTGAATATAAAATTTATATGTCAACTGATTCCTGACATATTTTTTTCATTTCTTCTATCTTAAAAATTATTTAGATTTCATAAGATTTAGAAGGCTAACAATAAAATATGCATTTAAAAAAAATACATATATGTATATTAATTATTAATTTCCCTTTTTCATTGCTTTCAATATTAGATTTTTTCTTTCATCATTTTAAACTTTTATTTTTAAATAATTTTTAAAATTTATTTTTAAATTGTCTTTAAAATTTATGACATGACATATATATAATTATGTTTCAAATTAATATTAAATTATAACATATGTATGTTAAAAATAGCATCATTATAGATAAATAACAGGTCACATCAAAAGAAAGATAAATTATGATTGATATATATTTCTCTATATTAATCTTTCAAACACTATGTTGAGAATATCAAATATTCTACGAAGTCATTCTCATTCACCCTTGCGACAATTTTCCAGGTCTCGCAATAAAGGTTTTCGTAATATCTACTTTGTATAACATCTTATAAAAAAACTTACATTTTCCAGATTCGATAAAAGACGAAACATCATCTACAGTTTGCCTAAGATAATATTTAATACAATATTTACGTATTTATATGATTGAATGATGATGAATGATGATGAAGATCTCTTTATATTAAGATTTTTTATCAAAGCATAAGAAAAAGGATTTGCTAAGTTTGAAGATTAAATAGTATCGTTGTGTGTGTACGTATAAAGCAGCTAAAAAATTTATGACATTTCGAAATCAAGTGTTCAAAAATGAATAAATCTTCAATAAATGAACGAAGGAATAGAGTATTCGCGCATGTTAATATAATTTTATGCCGCGAGTTGGCAGTTTTTCTCTCCGCGATTAGACGGCTGATACCAAGCTGCCATCAGTATGTAAAACGCGGCGTTCCTGCGTGCAGTAAGATTTCCCGAGGGACTCGTGGTTTATCCACGCGCTAGGTGACTGTCTCTCGCCCCGTCCCGGAGAAACTTTATTTTTAAAGTCATGTGCCAACTCCCGCGCCCCTCTCCGTAACCACTATGACCACTATATCACGCAGTTCACTTCCGTTAAACATTAAGGAAGATTGCATCTGCGATAGATTAGAAAGTTTCTAGATGGAGATGAGCAGAGCGCAAATTTACAGCGCCCGCGGTTATCTCATTATGCGACACTTTTTATTTACGATGCAACGTTCAATGATTACTCTCATGCGAGCGTAATATTGTTCTCCCAGGTCTACATATTTCTTTGTATAATAGTTCGCAAAATCTCTTTAGTACTGAAAAATTGATGCCTTTTAAATTTAAGAGAGCTCTTATATTTCTAGATATTGCTCTTGTTTAATGATTAGTGATATGTTATATAAATAACGACGGCAAAAAGGTTAATAATTTCGTAAAAAGCAATAATAGTATAATTTATCTTTAAGAAAATTCGAATTTTATATAATGGAACATTTGCAAATTGAATTCTAAATAATTGTATAAAGAATAGATTTATCTTCAGAAGTATACCTGTTTCTATACAGTACATCTTATAACATAAAGATGCAACACAGCATATTAAAGAAGAAGTTTTTATCCGAAAAATAATATAAAACAATTTTTATTTCATATTTATATTTGTATTACATTACATTAGTATTTACATTTATTCAATTGTATGATAACAAAACTACATTCACGTTTATATTTGTTTAACTATAATGTACATCTAAATATATATAAATATATATTAGTACTAGTAAATTCTTCTTATTAAATTTTTTTCGAATTAAAAAACATTAATTAAATTTTACTAAATCTTAAATTTTTTTATTAAAAGGCTCGTTGAAGTTGGCACCTCATCTCTCAAAAAATGTATTTTTTACTAAAATTCCGTAATGTCATTTTCGATCTTTTTAGTCTTTTTGTTTTTTAAGTTAGGATTCTAAAAATTTATAGAAGTTTTTAGTTTAATTCGCTAGAATTAGTTTTAAAATAATTAATAACTCTCTTAGAAACTCTCTTAGAACTTTTTATAATTTAGAACTTTAATGCAATATTATTTTTTTAAGAGATATTTGAAAAGATAAGTTCATATGTTTAATCACAACTTAGTTTTAAGTGATATATCTTTAAACGAGAAAATTTTATAAAAATTGAAAAATACATATCTTTTTTTACTAATATCAATAATTATTATTTTTATGGTTTCGACAAATATTAAATTTTTAATTATTTAAACTAACTGTTAATCATTAAAAAATCATACATTTTTTTTTTTTTTTGATTGCTTCAATTATTTTTTCTAATTTGAGATATTAAAATATTTCAAACAAAAATAAACAAACTTAGTATGCATAATACAATAAAAAAATTGATATTGTAAATAATTTAATGTCGCTAGTCGAGTAATCAAAGGATCAAGTGAGTCACTTGAGAATCACTTGATCTTTAAAAAAATTGAGAATCACTTGATCCTTAAAAAAATTGATTATTAATAGTAATGTGTACAATTAAAAAACAAATATGTTGGCGTACAAGAATTAAAAAACTATCGCTTCCAATTTTGTCTTCTATCGGCAAGTTCTAAAGCTCCTTCTTATCGGTACGAGGAGCATTTAACGCTAGATCGGTCTCTTTTGCGAAGGGTCCTTAAGCGGTATCGTATACGGAACACGTTTTAGGGTAACACGTTCCCGATGAGCGATATCGTGCGGATGCGGTATACACTGAAATCTCATGCTATCGGGATTCAACGCGGCAGCGACGAGAGACGGCGACTGTAATCGAGTACGCGTAGAAGAGAATGTAGGACAACGATGATGATGGCGACAAAGACGAGATTGGGAATATCCCGTTTGATTCCCATGTTACTTCAGCTATCTCTCTACACAGAGAAAAATGTATACTGTATTCAAGAAAATATTATTTATTTTAAGTATATCATAAGTTTGTATATCCGCAAATATATTATAAGTTCACCACAAGCATTAAATTTAATTGAATATATTCTGAATTTTAGTAAGTGCAGTATTTTAGTAAAAAATATTAAATTAAAATAAAAATATTAAATTAAAAATAAAATTAAAATAAAATTAAAATAAAATTAAAATAAAATTAAAATATTAAATTAAAATAAAAATATTAAATTAAATTAAAAATATCAAATTAAAAAAAATTTGGTTTGCTTACTACAAGAGTTGACGTAAAAAAAGTTTGATTTGTCTTTAATACAACTTTACAATTATTTTAAAGAGAAAATAAATTCTTCTTTTGAGTACATGATAATGAGATTTTCTAACACTTGTGATGAGTATATGTTGAGACTATTATCAAGAATCTGAGTAATCGTTTTTCTTGGCAGTAGAATGATATTTTTCTCTGTGTCCTTGCAAACGATTTTTGAATACAATGTCATGTATTGCTGTTTAATATGAAATCACATAAAATTATTTCGATTATATGATTGCAATTATTATTATATAATATTGATATTATCTGTAACAAATCAACGTTATCAATAAATATAATTCAAATATATTAAAGTAATGAGTGCGAGAAAATGCAAAGAACATGTTTTATATTCGATAAAACTTTGAAAATCTATTTTTGTACATCAAAAACAACAAGCTGAATTAACCTAGCTTAATAATATAATTGCTGTAATATTTATTAACTTTTAATCTACATTTATGTATACATAAAACAGAGAAAAAATATAAAATTAAACTCAACACGTAATTTAACATTAGTACACTAGATCTTAAAAAAATAGCAAGAAAAATTTAATGATGGTTAGATAATTTATATTATCTATGTTAATTTAAAAAAACTTTTTTCTTAATTATTCTAAATTATATTTTTCTCAATTACTCTAAATTATTTTTCTCAATTATTATAAATCTCAGTTATTTTTAACGTACAATAGATAAAATAATCTTATTTTTAGTAGAAAGAAATATGAAATTTTACTGAATTCTTTATAAAGATTGGGTCAAATTTTATGCAATGAAAGTCTTAATAGAGATGCTTCGAATATGCCATTAAATTATAATCTTTGTATTTATATTAATATATATATTTATGTTAATATATGTATTTATCAATTTTATTATTTTTTAGTTTGCTATTAAAATAAATAATTTTTTGCTATTAAAAAATATCGTTTTTATACCGTTTTTATATATCCATTATTGATTCTCTCTCTCTCTCTCTCTCTCTCTATATATATATATATATATATATATATATATATATATATATATCTGAATATATAGAATGCTTATCAAAATAATAATATTTTTTTACAATAAAACTCCTCCTTCTTTCTTAGCAATAGAAGCATTAATATTCTATAACACATACCTCTTTCGTGCTAAAAGAGAAAATTCTTTTTATCCTTTATGTTTTATATTTTATTATTTATGTTTTAATTCCATCAATTTATTGTCTCCCAAATTTAAAACAATTAGAAATTAAATTTTGTGTGCTTTATTTTTTTTGTAATTTTAAATATCAATTTAACAGATTTATTTGACAATTTTTACATAATTGTAAATATAAACTGATGGAAAAGGAATATCGTTTTAATAAATTGTTGTTACGAGATATTATTTTATACAATTTTAACGTTGCAGAAACGCATGCTTCTCTTTTAACCATAAGCATTCACGCAATTTGCAATTCAACGATCTTTATAAAGATGAATGATTTGAAAGACGGGAAAAGATGAATAGAGCGTAGAATATTTTTTATATAAATATTTCTAAAGCACAGAAACTTGAAGAATATTTTTAGTTTGAGATAGTAAAAATAGCACACTTCTAAATAAATCTTCTATATTAACATTCCAATGTCCACACGTGTATCATGAACATGAAATAGCAAGCACATGGAAATACATTTCGCACATATAACACACGCATTGAATTTCACAATTTTATCATTATACATTTATGCATTAAAGAAACCTCGAAGAAATTAAAAATCGCCCTTTAAACTATCTCCTTGCATAATAAATCTGACTTGTAATCAAGGACAGTCGGGAAACACTTCCCCCAAATACTTTTCATCATCGTATTTTGTACAGCTCGCATAAAGATGTAAAAACGAATTTTCTATCCCTCTCGAATTTTTTCTCCCTCTTCTTTTTCCTTCTTTCTACTTTCTCTTCAAATCCTGATCCCCCTTTACGCATTCATCTTGCCATAGACCGACGAAACTAAATTACGTGTTTTCGAGGACGCCGCCGTTGCCGTTGCTCGGAAACTTTTCCATTTTAAATAAGAATAAATTCAGATCCAGAGTTCTTAAAGAGCTTGTGCGGGAAAAGCTCGCGGCGCAACGGGGGCAACAGGACACTCTCAGTTACTTCTCTTTAAAAGAAGAGAGCGAAGGCGTCCTTTCTTGACGTTATGTCGCGGAGCAAGTGAGCGAATCTCGCGCCGTCACCTGCATGTGAATTTCACAAGGCGCAGCTTGAAGTGGATTTTCCGCTTACCTACTTCTCCGCACTGTGATTACACGGTGACGCGGCGCATCTCTAACGAAAAATGTCTCGTAGTAATTCTTCACGATTTTATTACGCCGTCGTTTTCTCTTGTTGCGCGCAACCTTTGCGTTGAAAGAAATACAAATCACTAGGATTGCACAAGACCCAAGACAAGACAATATTCGTAAAAATATTGTATTGATATTGAAAATTTTCAAAAATTTAAATCTTGTCTTGAGTAAATATTGGTCTTATATTGTCTTGTCTCGATTTTATTAAGAATTTTTTATCAAACATTAAAAAATTATTTTAATAATATTTAACATAATTTTTGTAACATAATTTAAGAAATAATTATTACTATTGTATTATATTTTAATTATAATTATTATTACTATGTAATCGATATAAATGCCGTCTATTTATATAAAAAAAAAAATTTACTGTTTCATAGAAAACAGAAATTAATAATTATTTACAGGCTCCAAGGGAATGTGCAGATATAAATATTTTGGAATGGTAAAAAAATCAGGTTCATATTTATCCCACAAAAATGGCTCGAGACATTTTAAGTTCAACTGCCTCGTTCGTGCCAGTAGAAAGACTTTTCACAATAGGAACTCTGACTATGTCAAAAAATAGAACCAGATTACAAAGTAAATCTTTAAAAGCACTAATGTGCATCAATTCCTGGGTAAAATGCTCTTTAATATCTAAAATTTGCGAGTTTGATTTCTAATTTATAAAAATGTTATATTGTATTAATATTAAATGTTTTTAAATTTATTAATATAAATGTTTTTATTGAATAAAATTTTTTTTAATTCGTATATAGTGATTTTTTTCATTTACAAATATAAATATTTTAGTTTTTTTGAGAACCAATAATCTTGACAAGACTAATAATCTTGACAGTCTTAGTCTTGGTATTGTCTTGATAACTAATTAAAAATCTTGTCTTGAAATTCAAGACAAGATAAAACAATATCAATAATAATCTTGGTATCTCGTGCAATCCTACAAATCATGGTTACTGCATGATTTTTGATGCGCGAAATCTTTTGATGCTTGAAAACTTGACGATATATGACCCAGTGCACACATGTAAATTGCAAATTGCAAATATAGTAAGCCTTTTTGTGAAAGTACGTATAAATTTTATAAAAAGAATATTCTTCTTATTTAATCTTTACATGATCAA
Source organism: Camponotus floridanus (assembly GCF_003227725.1). NCBI lineage: Eukaryota > Metazoa > Arthropoda > Insecta > Hymenoptera > Formicidae > Camponotus > Camponotus floridanus. The sequence continues at coordinate 1,309,588 of NW_020229592.1, read as the reverse complement.
AATAGTATTTGGAATTCTTAACAAAGTTTTTAAAATATCTAAGCATACATATTAATTTTTTTAGTTTTATTTCAGAAATTACATTAATACACCAACTATTTAATATCTAATATGCGATTATATATACATACACGTTTGACCTTATACATGCAAAGAACGTATAAATTCATTTGCACTAAGTAAGAGACACGCAATAATCTATGGATTTTCGAAAAAGTTAAGGAGAAGATTATTTGTTAATTGTAATTTTTTTAAAGAAATATTTTTTGCCGCTGAGATTTTTGCGTTCATACTATAAGAACTATGATTATGTCTTCAATTTGATTTTATTAAGATTTTGATGCAATATAGATACTCTAATTTTGTAGATCACAAATAGACATAAGATCACAAATTTGCAAAAACAATCCTATCTTTATATATTTGATTTAAAGAAAAAAAGAAACGATGCGCCATGTAGATCTTTAGATATGCTAAAAGTAAAATTGAAACTTTATTTTGCAAAATCGAGAGTATTATAGATAATAATATTTGTTCAATAATTTTACATTTTTTTACAATTTTCAAAAAGAGTTCCATTCATTTAGCAAAAGAAATTACATCTAAAGAAATGAGATATTAATTTTCACTTTGCTTTCTGAAAAATATCATTTTAACTATGAAATTTTATAATTATCTAAGTATTCTATAAGATTTTTTCCAACCTTAAATAACTTTTTAATTTCATCATTTTTCAATTTTACAACGAAAGTACAAGTATATGTAAAATTTACAACGTGCGCAGAAACATAAACTCTCTTATCGCTTTTATTTTTTTCGTTTAACGGAGAAATAATTAAAGATTAAAAAAACTATATATATAAGATTAAAATCTATAAGATTAAAATTAGAGTATTGTAAAAATAATGGAAGTATTTCTCGTAAGTAAAGTGCTATAAATTTAAAAGAATCGTTTAAAAATAATTAACGGTAGGAATTATTGTAAAAATTTATTAGAAAATTTATTATTTAAAGCTATATAAATATTATCAAGAATATTAAAAAATATAATAAAAATATAATAACTACTAACCCATAGTTTTAAAAAGGTACGAACAAATAACGTTATAAGATTATTTAAACATATATATATATATTATTTAAACATATATATATATTTTTTTTTCTATATATGTATTTTTATTTTCATAACAATTTTATGAACTATTTTTAAACACTTTTAATCTCACATTTATATAAATAACTTTTATAATAATAACTTTTTAATCTCTAACCGCGACACAATTTTTTTAATTTCAATGAAAAGGATTTATTTATTAAAAGGAAAATATTTTCATTTTGTAAATAATTTTCCTTATAAAAATACCAAGTAATAAATTTATAACGCAAGTATGATTAAATTGTTTCTGATTTATTACTTTACTGCATCTTGCAATAATGTTCTTTGATACTGAAGAGTATGCGTGAAGAATGTTATTCTTTGAGGATATGAAACAAGAAAATCACGAGATGGACAGTTGAAAAGAGATAGAAAATTAATGTATATATCCATTTAACTATGCTCGGAAATCAATACAATATACAATATATAAGATTTAAATGTTTCTTCGTTATATCACGACCTTATAATAATACCGACCTTAATCATGTGGTGTTCGGAATATTTATATATAATATAAATAACGCACACGCCTATAATTTGATTACAAAATTTATTGTTATATCATATTTTTTCAATTTTATTAAATATTCTGTAATTTATAATTTTGGCGTTAATAAAAATAATAATAAAAATATATATATAGTAATTCTTTATAATAAATATCTTTTACATTAAAATTTGATTTTGCTAACAAAAATATAATAAATTTAATAAATTTAATTAAATATTATCATTTTTATTTAAAAATCTGTTGCAGTAAATTTAATTTATGATTGATTGAAAGATAAAGCTTTATATCTCGTTTATTTTCGTGAAGTTTTATTTATTTAAAAATCGATCAGTGTTTAATTGTTTGTGAATGAAAAATTGATAATTATTTACATTAACGAGCACATTCCAAAGATTTTAATTTTGATATATGTAGAGATGATTAATATGTTTATAATTGCTATTTTAATCGATGGTACTATGTCATTTTTAAGATAATTATTATATAAATATTAATTCTTTAATGTGCTTAATTTTTTCATCCTTTCTCTTTTTGTCTAGTTTTTTGTTATTATTTAAATTTGGCACAATATGAAATAAATGTATGAGCGGGACAGAAGCGAAATAAAGTCTATAATAATATGGTTCTATATGGATTTGCAATTTTTTAGACGAAGCGAAGTTCAATCTACATCGGCCAATGTTTTCGGTGCAAAACAAGGTCTATAATAATTATACAATTCCACATGGATTTGCAACTTTACGAGCGAAGCGAGGTCCATATTGTCCGGTGTTTTCGATGTGAAACAAAGTCTCGAATTGTATAGTTCCACATAGTTTTATAACTTTTCACGCGAAACAAAATCTTACGATTGTCGTTTTGCATCAAAATCATCATGTGATGTGAGCTGGATCTCAATTTGCGAAAAGTACAAATCCATGTAAGCCCATGTAATTACAGATTTCATTTCGCAACTCAAACATGAGATGATATAATGTAAACTTTGCCTCGCGTGGAAAGTTGCAAACTCAGTTGCAGTAACCATACAATTACAGATTTTCATTTTTCATACCGGAAGTATCGTACAATGTCTCGGAATCTCACGTCGCATTAAAAATTATAAAGCCAGTAGATTATTTAATTATATTAATTACATAGGCCTAGGAGGTTTTTTTTTAAGATGCAGTAGTGATTTCCGACGTAATTTTGTGAGCTGAATTCGAATCTGGCTGCCGAATTTGCGTAGCATATCACCTTTTTGAATAATTTGTAATTGAATGGCTCAAAAATCGTTATGGCCAAAGCGTTTTGGCCAATTTCATGAATTTATTGCAAGGAAACCAAATTTTTTGAAATATTTCTGCCAATGACATCATATAATACTCACTTTCGCCTTTCAAATCCACTTTCGATTACCGCTGCACGATTTTTCTTCGTTGAGGTATATAAGTATGACGTTGTAAGAAAATTTACGTTAAAGAAAATTTATATAGACATCAATATGGTAGATCCATGATGTTGAAAGTTGAAAAGACTGACATATGTCAGGTTCGGTTGTCCAAAAAAATATTGTAAAGAAATATCTAATACAGTTGTTACACATTTTGATAAATTTTTCTAAATTTTATGCTTTTTTATTGTGATTCTATTCGCCATATTGGACGCGCCATTTTTAATTTCAAAAGGTGACAGAAGATTTAAAAATGTATATTTTTATCCTAATTTTGATTCGTAGTGAAATAAAGAGGTGGCACGGTTGATTTAGAATGGCTTATTAGATTCCTATGCATGACCAGTCTTATGACTTGTATATCTGAGCGAAAAAAAATCGTACGGCGGGGTAATCGAAAGTGGATTCGAAAGATGAAGGTCAGTACTATACGATGCTATTGACAGAAATATTTCAAAAAATTTGGTTTACTCACAATAAATTCAAATTGAAATTGACCAAAATAGCGATTTTTGGGCTATTCAACTATAAATATCTCAAACCTGACGTGCTACGCAAATTCGGCGGCCAGATTCGGATTCAGCGCACAAAATTACGTCAAAAATCACTATTGCATCTTAAAAAGAAATTTTGACAAACCCCCCTTTTTCGCAGGCCCCCCTTTTTCGCAGGCCTGTGTTATTAATTATTTAATTATGTTATAGGATATTTTTCCAATAAATCTGTAAACAAATAAAAATTCGAAAAACTAAAATATGTATATAATTATTACGCAATAGCATTCAACGAATCAAAAATCGTAAATCACTTCTGTTATTGAAATCACGCATAACATCTTAACAATGCGTAAATAATGTCTGTAGCAATATTTGATTTATACTACCGTACGCTATAAAACAATTTCTGCCGTTCGCGAGATATTGGATTCTGCACGAAACGCTTTATCCAAGCTCCGAACTTCATACTTTATCGACCCACATTTACTTTAGTCCGTTTGCTCTTTCCGACCGCGCGCTAGCAAACTACAAATTCGGGACTTGCGCCGATATGTTTACAGTTCGCCGTTTGTACTTTATCATAAATGGAATCGCAAGAGAGCGCCGGCTGGCCGCACACCATGATTACGTTGGTTTCTCGCGTGCGCGCGCGCGTTTGCGCGGTAGAAAACGAGGGATTAAATTAATCTTCTTACTTCCGTCCTGCTTGGTAATGACAAGAACAATTATTGGTTTTAACGGACGGCTGGTCTAAATAGCTTCGGTAAGGAAGAGTTAAAAGAAAACTTTCCGCCGTCGTCGCTCTGTCACAAGTGTGAACAAGTTTCGCGCTTCATTGTCCTGAACTTCACCCATCACACGCGAAACTTACGTACTTTAAATCGAATCGCTATTACGTGCTTTTTTTTCCACCGAAGATCTCTAATGAAGCGCGGGAGAACTGCGGTTAAAAACCTGGGAAACTGAGGCGGAAAGTGGCCCGTTCCTCGCACGTAATCCTCTTAGTAAAACTCCTTAGAGCAGCGCGTTGCACGTTTTAATTGAAAAAAAAGCGGTAAGTGGTAAATCCCACAGACCTGTCGCAGTCAGACGAGTGGCGCGACTACGAGTCTCGACAATGAAATATCGCTTTATCGGCCGGTTCATAAATTCCGCCTCTTTTTCGACAAGCTTGAGGAAGATTGCTTCCTCGACTACGGCTTTTGTTCGTTTATTACGATAGAGGCCATATCAGAAGTCGAGTGTTTTTTATTTACAAATTCTCGAGCGAATTTCTTGGAGAATGAAGTCTAAGTATCCATTTTTTTTTAATTTAATTTATTTTCTTTAACTTTGATATTAAGCAATATTAAATTAAATTAAGATAAATAAAAATAGTGTGTTAATTTTATTAAATCTTTTTCTAAAGAAAGATTGATATTTATCATGAAATTTATTATTAAAAATTATAATTTGTATTTTATTTTGTATTTTTATAATATTTTTATACATAATTTATAGTTTTTGCATTATTTATAATTATAAATTAATAATTATAAATTACAAATAATTATAAATAAATAAATAATAATAATAATAAATTAATAATAATAAATCTTATGAATTAAATTTAAATGAAAATTTAATTTAAAATAAAGAAAGGATTGTTTACTTTACGTTTAAAATTTGTATTACTAAAGAATTATTTATTCTCAAATAAGAAATTTATTTATAAATATTTAATGATATTTAATGATATTTATGATTTATAGATATTTTCTTTGAATTATATGTAATATTTTTTTATTTGGCACACATGTATAATACCTTTTATATATATATCTTGTTTTTTTATTCGTTAAAAATAATAAATCTTTCTAAAAATTTATTAAATAATATTAAACGTTATAAATTCATATATTTAAACGGATATTTCTTGAAAATATTTACCATTTTGAATAATAAATACAATTAATTTTTTTAGTGCTTAGCGATGATATGAAAAACAAAACTTTCGTAAATGTTTATATGATTATATGTTTATATGATTATATGAAAAACAAAACTTTCATAGATGTTTATATTTCCAGAGCGTGAAAATTCTTCATCAACAATTGTCATTAATTAGATACTTATTGAATACTTAATTAGATAATTATTGATTATTTTTGAATATAATAATGGGCCTGTTCTTTTTAGCTGCACTGCTGCACTAGTGCAATTAGTTAGAGTGAAAGAAAGTATGTTTGTCTTTTTCTAACTTATTGCACTATTGCAGCAGTGCATCTAAAAAGAACAGATTCAATAAGTAATCGAATTAATTACGATTTTTTTATGTTACAAAATTGCAAAAATCACGGAAATCTAGGCTCTATCACACATGACGTGCTTTATAATCATAATCATCAATAATTAATCATTTTATGCACATTTGTATCTATATAGTTTATTTCGGATTTTTTATGCAATCCAATATTTTGTGTTCACTTGAAATGGAGAAAATGAAGTAGTGAGTATGATGAGAAGAATCGAGAGGAAAACATTATCCCTTTCTATCATAACGAATAATTTTTTCCTCTAAGCGATCTACTCGATATGAGTTGCGATCGTTATCGATTTATGAATAGCAACATCCCTGAATATGCTGAATCCGTTCCATAAATATCGAGTAGCGCATAGCTTTTCGTTGCATCTGTCATAAATACGCATTTTATCTGCCGTGGGATTTAAAATGAAAAACAGTCGTCAAGAGCTCATGGGATTACTCGTAAAAAAGACCGATGATCGTGGAAGGGTTTTTACTGGACTGCATTTTACATCTTTCAGTCACGATTTTGTTGACTCAAAACATCTTTCGTAGAAGAAATTTTCTAGATAAAAGAAATACATTATAAGTCGAAAACTACACATTTCTTGTGTAATTTTCGACTGATAAAAGTAAAAAAACTCGAAAAGAGTCGTTTTTTTTCTTTTTAATTAAAAAAGAAATATTAGAATTTTTTTTTTTTTTTTTTTTTCCAGACTTACTTCACTGAAATTATGTAAGTGAATCCTTGTATTTTGTTGAAGTTATAATAATACACAAATAATTATTTTGCTGTTACTTATTATTATTATTGTTATTATCTTTAATTCATTAGTTGTGTGCAATATGTAGTTATTTTCATGTTATAATAATCTTGTTAACATTTACATGCATTTTTGTAACATTGTGTTGACTTTTATTTTTCGATATTATTCGATCATATGTATTTTATTTCTGTTGAAATATTACTAAAATACAATGCGCAGGAAGTCACATTACATCTCTAATTGCTGAAATAAATTATGTTGATCTCATTTGCATGTATTTACATATAAAAATATATAAATTATTTGTCCAAAATTATGTTTATTTATATAGTTAATGTGAAATTATTTTTTTGTTAAAATAATGCAGAAAAATATGAACAAAATAATTAGGAAATACACTATTTTTTATAAATAAAAATCAGAAATTTAATAAAAAGAATCAGAATTTAATCGCATTTGCGCGCAAAATTGAAAATCTTAAAGATTCGAAGCATCTTTTAAATTTGGTATCTAAATAAAAATAAAAATTTGCGTTAATTGAATAATGATAATATAGTCGTATAATATTTGATGATAAGATTATATGTATACTCTCTTTTAATATAAACGATGATTTATTTCATGAATTCGATTTACGTAATTTTCTCTACTTTACAAATTTCAACGATGCTTTTTATTCTTCTGGTAAATGGTCAGGTAATAGTAAATTTATATTTCAATCTATGTCCGAAAAATATTTCAAAATCCAAGAGCTTGTGTGAGATTTCATAAATAACGCGTGACGAGAATCATCTTGATACCGGATGGCTAAAGGAAATGACTAAAGCCTCTCGAACATCGAGAAGGCACGTGTCGAATTATTCCTCCGTCAAGGAGTACTTGTAGAAGAAGCCTTTATCCCTTTATTAGAGTATTACTAAATATTATTAAGTGACTTTCGAATCAAATATTAATGTGAATTATAATCTGAATATTAATCTGAATATTAATAATTTAACGCTGATGTGACGCACTACAAAGATTTGATCAATATTATGATTCGTAAAATATATGCAAAATTGTCCAAATTATATATAAAGCAGTGTTCAAAATTAATAAGTCAAAAAATAATTATTATGCGCCAAATTTCTTTATTTTATTCGATTAATAAACGTATTCAATACAAACATCGCTTAATTCATAAAAAAGACTTTTTAAAGTCTTATTTTTATGCTTTAAAATAAAGTAAATTATTAATAAATATCAAAATATCTGTTGAAATATTAGAATTAAAATAACAATCTTACTAATTAAATACACTGCATCATTTGATGTATCGATTCATATTATACCTATGATATTTTGTTAATGACTGAAAAATAGTCATGTCACTTATCTTCATCTTGATATTATACAATGCTATATAAATTGAATTAATGATTAGTTATAACGATGGGTTGCTAAAAAATATATGAAATTCAATATTTCAAGCATTTATAACATTTTCAACACATAAATCCCTTGAAATACAATTATTATTAATAAACACACGATGCATCATGTTTTTTCATTTTTGGAATCAAACAGCCGTTATACTGTCGTTATTATATTATGTTTGTTACCTTAATCACGAGATTCCCTGAGATCATTGCACATTTTCAATTCAAAACTGTTTACATTTCTCGGCGAAAAATTTACAGCGTGAAAGGCAAAATATATTGAAATCCAAGTATATTTAAAGAATTAATTATTTTTCATGAATGTAACAATAAAATAATAATTTATCAATAATTAATAAAATTAAATAATAATTTCCACTCTCACACTTTAATTCCTACCTTAAAATGACATGAAATAATTATTTTGCTAACAATAAGCAACAATTTCAGTATTCTTACAAGTATATGAATGATAATTATCTTTTCAAATGTTAGGTTAAAATATATTTCGTCTTTCTCGTGCTTTAAATTTTTCATTAATTTATTAATCTTTTTCAAACTGAAAACACAATGATATATAAATGAAAGATCATATAGTTCAAATAACGAAAAGCCATAATACATCAATTTGTTAATATTAAAATATAAAGCTTAAACAACATATTTCTTGTTTTTTTATTTTATAGTTGGATATTTTATAATGGCAATAAATATATATACAGGGTGTTCCAAAACTTATAATCAATCTTTCAAAGTCAGATTCCTGGGATCATTTGGAGACGATTTTTCCTCAGCAAAAATGTCGATGAAGGCCATAATTTTTTGCATGTTCCCGATTTTTGTCATCATATATCTTTGCAATTAAGTCTTAAATTAAAACTCAACTAAAGTAAACTTTATTTAAAATTAATCGAAGAATGTAGTTTTGTTAATATTTTATTTCTACAAAGCTTAGTTTACGAAAAACCCCTTATTTCCAATCACTTAAAATTCGAAAATTATTAGTGCCTCGACATTTTCGTTGAGGAAAAATCGTTTTCAGATGATCCCAGGAATCTGTCTGAAAAATTGATTATGAATTTTGGGACACCCTGTATATATATTAACTGTGTGTCACCCCGGGCCATATATTTGGCGCTTGTTTTTTACGGCGCATAGAACACTATTGTTAACATACGTAACTTTGTTCTCATTTGTGCGGTGAAACTCAAGCTGAAAAATAGCAAAACGCTGCCTTACGAAGGAAGCACTGCTTCCTTGCTTCCAATTATATATATCTTCACAAATGCGATTTTTTAATAAATTATTACAATAAAAAACGATTATTAGTTTGCGCAATTAATTAGATCTCACAAATGATACATAAGCTTTATAATGACAGTTATTTGATTCAATAAATGAAAAGGCATAATATATCACGTATTTAATAATTTAACAATAGATATATATTATCGCGAGATTTGTATTAAAAATATATTGCACTTGTAATATTAAATTTTGACTATATATTTTCTGGCAATTTATCTCACATTTTATTACACATAATTGTTTCTAAAAAAATACGTAATTTGCAATTAACAATTGCATATTTTTTCTTAAAAACAACTATTTTTTTCTTTACACTAATTGATTCCTCACATTATTTTGTGCATAAAAGTATTAGGGTAAGATAATCGAAAAATGAATATTTTACAAGATATTTTATGGTTTATGCAAAATTAAGAAATGATTTCAAGCCTCATAACTCGAAAAATACTCAATGAAAAAATATTTTATTCTAGTGTTTTAGAAAGCTGTCGAGATAAGCTACAAGAATAAGTAATAAAAAATAGAGGATTCCGTTTAAGAAATTAAAGATGATCTTCAAACAATTATCCAACCAATGACATCATCCAAAAGACATCAATTTTGTTTTCGAGGGGGACATTTAAGTACATTAAATGCAACGAAATTTTTTCATCCCCTTCATTAGGATAGCTACCCCTACAAAAATCTTAAATGGCAAGGGATCAAGTAATCTATTATTTTAAAGGTCTTTTGATTCTCTGTACAACTCTCTTTTTTTTTTTATTTAAGTGAATATTTTTCGAGAAATTGCACTTGAATGTTTTAAATGTCAAAAATATTTTACATACAAAGATATATTTTGGAATACAATTTATTTGTCATTTATTATAACAAATGTTAAAGTGTTCTCCAGTGTTTCATCTTTATATTTTAAAAATTGTTATTTCTTATATAAAATAGTACGTATTTGTATTATTTAAATATTCGAAAAATTTTCTGCTATATTAGTTTGCTTCTTAAATTTTGGAACATTTTATATGCATATTAAAGAAAAATAATTACAAAATTAATAAGATCTCTTTGATTGAAAAAAGATGTATAACTTTAGTATTTTATTCACACATATAAAAAAATATGAAATATTATACAAATTATGTTTTATTATATTATAAAATATAAATTACATTATAAAAGTATTATATAAAAGTAAAAAATAATATTATATTATATTATATCTTTTATAGCATCTATATACGTAGCACACATATGTATATGTATAAATTCACAAGAAGTATCCATGGCTAAAAAAATATCTTTCCATTGAAATTGTCTGGAATCAAGCGAGAAAAATACGAGTCGTTCAAACTGAAATCCAAACTTGTAATTTAAACGACGGCCATTTATTTTTCCGCCACGCGAACGCAAAACCAATCGTCTCAGCGAAACATATATCGATTCTTCGAATGTTCTTTCTTTTCTTCGTTACTGAGAAACACGCAGAAAGTCGTCTTTTCAATAGTCGTCTTTCAAGCCTATTTCACACCGATGACCATCCACCTATTCTATCTCGAAATACAATAAATTTGGGAATGGGTGATGGTTGTGCTGTTATAACTCGGAATAAAACATGTTCGTATACACGAGACACTTTTTTCTCTTGATCGTTTTAAAGGGTTTTGATTCATTGCTTTGTATATGGGATTTATTTTTTCATTTTATCATGATATGAAAAAAATACCATGACGAAATAAAATTATTTCATAATGACAAAATGAAAGGAATTTCATCTAACTGCAAAATGACTGAACGAATACTAAATAAATAGAAATATTTCTATATTTTCTAATTGTTTTATTCTTATCACTCAACATGAAATAAGATCGAAAAATTTATCAGGCTTTTCTTGCGAAAAACAAGTATGTATAGATGTACATTTTTGTACATATTAAAAATACATTACTTTATTATTTCTTTTAAAGAAAAAGAATATATATAAAATTTAGATATGTCTTATCTATGTTGCATTAATTTTATTTAGTGCTAATTAATCATATTTTATAAATTATCAGTAATATCATTCATTAATATTGAATAACTAATATTAATTATTATTTATTAACGAATGATATTACGAATAATAATTTATAAAATAGCTATAATTATCGCTAGATAAAAATACGTCGGTAATTTTTTACCAAATATTTTATAAAGTGAAAGAAATAAACGACGATGAAGTTTTTGAGGGCAATCTACAAACATAATTCTGATTATATATATACACACACATACACATTCATTGCAATATAATTAAAATACCGACTCTTTTGCTTTGTCATGATTACAGATTGTCAACATTTCGTAATGATGATAATATACGATAATGGTGCACAATTTCGTAAAATAATAACAATCGGTACCACGGGGAAATTTTACATATTGCGTGCCGGTCGTATGAGTCATTGATCGTTGTTGTTAATCACAGGTCTTGGCTCTTTTCAATTATACGTTTTCATTTACTTAGTATTCATTTACGTATTGTTCCAAATTCATTCCAAATACCATATCATTAAATTGAATGATTTGTAGCTTCATGTGCTATTTGCATTATTTTATCAATAGATAACAATAAAATATCGAAAAAAATTTGGTATGTATATCATCGAAATAATTTTATATTAATAAAATTAATTACTATATAAATAGCAATTCTACATAAAACTGGCAACACACGTAAAAATTCGAGAATATGATAAAATTTATTGGACACAAGATAAATGTGTAGGATTCCTGTATTTTTTAAAATAATATATATATTTTATTTAAATAATAGATATATACACATATATAATATAAAAATAATATATTTTATTTAAAAAATAGTTTTTTCTTTATATACAAAAATCAAAAAGTTCTAAGTCTGTTAATGTAAATGTATTTCGAAAAGTAATCATCGTATGGAAGATCTATCAATGAAAAGCATGCTTTCTACTGAACCGAATATATTTATCTCATTTGGCTGATTACGAAGTAATATCCATTTGAAATTAGCTGCCTGAAAATGTGTAATGTATTAATGTACATGAATTAAATTGTATGTAATATTTGCAAAAACAAATCTCGGACGTGAAATATTATTTAAAAACAAAATCAATTGATTGTGATAAACAGAATACATAATTACATTTGCCGAGCATTCGTCACCAACTGAATCATGTCTGCGTTTGATCCGGTTATGCTACTTATACACAATCGTTCCATTTATGGCTTTATCACTAAACTCGTTTCTTAAATGTTATCGAACTAATATTTTTTCCAAAATTAGTTGGGAAAAAATCGATTATTTGCATAAAAACAATTTTAAATTATAACCACACTTAATTAGCAAAATAAAAAGCATATTTCTAGTAAAAAATATAAAATATGTTCTCCTATCATTATACATATACGTATAATCCCTATTCTCATTATACATAAATTACATTTTTAATTCTTATTTTAATTCTTATTTTATGTTTATTATTGAAGACGATTTACTATCGGTATTATTCTCAAACAAACAGAGTTTGTATTAAATGTGCTAATATGAGATAAATGTCCAATGAATTTAACCGTACAAGCTAATTAAAAATGCATTCATAAATTAGCTCAGGGGAGTTTTTAATAATATCTCGTAATAACGAGTAAATGGAATAATATGGAATAAAACGAGTTTTAAAATGTCGAAAGTCAATGTGATATAAATGGATATGGAGATTGTGCATTTGATGCGTATGTAGTGATTTGGAGCATACTGCATCGGATAAAAACAATTTCTGTTTCTGCTATTTGCCATGTTATGGATTTTTCTGGATTCGCCACCGTTGCGTGCGTTGCTTTGTTGACAGCTCAGAGACTAACACGCGTGCAACCGTTACATTGGATGCTCTGCCGCGCTCTATTGATTCTATGGCACCGTAAACTCGCTTTGAAATCGACAATGAAACCACTCGAAGGCTGCAAAGGGTACGCATCGCATCGTGGAATTGGGGCGTGAGTTTGCGCAAGTTCATGCGGGCGTGCCTTAAGCGATATCACTGCTTTGTGACAACTTCGACTAGACTATTGCTATTTCCCATGTGAAATGATAAAAAAAGGAATCTTTTACAAGATGCTTGCGTGCGAAAAAGCTTTGATGAAAGGAATGATTAAATTGTTTCTATTCTATGGAAACTTTCACGCTACTGATGTAAATGCAATTGTGCACGCAGATGAATATAGATAAATTACTTGATTAATTTACATTAAAATTATTTGAAAATTCTGTGAAAAAGAGGCAAAATACATAAAAATATATAAAGAAGAATGTGAATGATATAAATATAAATATAAGCAAAATATAAATATAAATGAAGCTATTATTTGTTATAATTTTAACAAATAACTTTATAAATTTCCGGACTTTTATATCGTTTTACACACACATCAGGAAATCTGAATGACACGATTTACATAGAAAATTAATTTCTGACAATTGTCAAATGCATATATAATTTTTCAATGTCATAATGCATTTTGGAAAATATACGTTATGATAATTAAGAATTAAATATCATGGTAAATTATACTTTAAATTAAAATTTATTTTTAACATAAACAGTTATCAATCTATAAAAATTACCTTTCAAGTTACGTAATTTTTATAGAATAATAACTGTTTATTTTAAAAAATAAATTCTAATTTAAAGTATAATTTATCGTGATATTTAATTCGTAATTATCCATAACGTATATTTTTCTATAACATAACTATTTATTTTTCTATAAAAGTTACGTTACGTTCATTCGTAATAATTAATGTAATAATAATTATCATAAATTATAACAAATAATAGCTTCATTTATATTTATAACAAATTATAACAAATTATAACAAATAATAGCTTCATTTATATTTATATTTTGCTTATATTTATGTTTATATCATTCACGTTCTTCTTTATATATTTTTATGTATTTTGCCTCTTTTTCACAGATTTTTCAAATAATTTTAATGTAATAATAATTTAAATTATCCTTACTATTATATACTTTATAAAAAGAGGCAAAACACATAAAAATATATACTTTATATATTTTTATGTATTTTGCCTCTTTTTCACAGAATTTTCAAATAATTTTAATGTAATGATAATTTAAATTATCCTTACTATTACTTTAGACTTTTTGTTATGCTCAACATTTTGTGGCTTCGCTAACAAGCATTTTTTTTACGAAATAAGACGGAGTATACGGAATAATCACATTGTATGTCACATTGTTCCAAGATTCTCTGATCAGCATCGAGGCGTCGCTATCCGACGAATTTGGAATTTGTCCAAGCGCCTCTATGCTAGTCCACGTTACTGCAAGTTATGCGAGACTCTCGCGACCGGCTGGTTGGTCATATATAGATCCCCGAACCCTTGCTCATTGTCCGCTTCCACACAGGTTTTAATCGCACGTTTGCAAGCGCCAAAAATACGAACCAAAATGACGGCGTGCTATCGGAAGCAATAATTCGTGGCAAACGGGACGACGAAGAATCGCGATTGCGAGGCACGATCCCGACGAACGGCGCCGATATTTTCACCATTTCCTTCACTTGCGCTCGCAAAAGTGAAAGATATTAATGCCGCGAAACTTTTTCATCGTTTCATTTTCGAATTCCTCAAATATTGATGACAATATTTAAATAATATATTTATTCATGCAGGAACGTGAAAAAATCTCTTATCCCTTTGTTCGTTTTAATATATTTTCAAATTTCTTTTCATATATAATTTTTTGTAATTTTTGATTAGCTACATTGGCAAATGTGTCAGAATCAATTTTTTTACAGACCTGTCCGATTTGTAAAATATATAGATTTTTTTTGTTATTGATAAATAATGATATAATTTATTTTGAATGCATCGTACATTTGTCAAAGGAAATATGGATTCTGTGATGGATTCTGTGAAATAACAATTCAGTTATTTAATATTTTATTTCATATTATATTTATTTATAATGTTTTATTTAATTTTTTCTTTTATATATTTCAGCATTTGATTCAAAAAGAGAAGAAGAAAGAATTTAACGTCATATTTTACAATATTATCAAATGCAATGGTATAAAAAGTTAATTTATTTTAAATATATGAAAAATTATGTAATGAATAATTTATCTATTGCATAATTTCTTTCATTTCTATTCTGTTATTACAATATGATATAGATGCTGTCATAATTCGATAAAGATTCGATTAAACAACAAAAATATTGTGTAACTATAAAACTAATAGATATACAATCAAATATATTTTTTATAATATTGATCTAAAATGTACTAACACAAATGTACTGACAAATGTACTCTCTCTACACAGATAAATATTCATATATTTCTTAAAATATATCTTGCTTTATAAAATACATTAATATGAACAACAAAAAAATTTAAGATTGATATTTGTAATTTACTATGATAACGTAACGTTATAATGATTTTTGTGACATAAATTTGTAGAGATTTGAGATTCCTCTTTTTCTTTCTTAATTTAAATCTATTAATATTTAATCACACATATTAGTACTCATTTATGTACTAAAAACAATTACATTGTGGAATAATTTATTGGAGCATAAAGTGAAATTGTACAAAAAATAACACTTGAAACCGTTGTCAACGCATCGCAATATATTTTTGAAACTTATATAATATTTCTGACGTTTCGATCTTTTGATGGTAGGCAAGAAAAGAATATTGCAACGTTTCGACTCGTAATATTTTTATTGCAACTGTGCAACACATGCAATAATATAAACCTGCTTTGTACGTATATATGTATATATGAACATGACATAACTCTTTTAAAATTTTGTTAAAGTACATCACACATTTCTATTTGTATTCCTATGTATTTTATTTAATACTCATATATATAATAATTACAGCTATGATGAATATTTTAATAATAAAAAATTGGATCTATTTGAATCAAAATTTGATAATAAAATAATTATTTAACACAAGATATTGTGCACATTTCAGCATTAAATATTATGTAATTAAATATTAGAGAAGTCAAAATTTTCTTGAAAATGTTTTTTTGAATTTGACTAAAAAATAAATTTCTGATTTGAGCGTTTTTTTAAATTGAATATAATTTCTTTACTTATAAAGAGATAATTTTTCAACTTATAAAGAGATTTAATTCAAAAATTCTGTTAAAGAAACGTAAGAAAAAAGAGGAGATTTCAAAGAATCTATCATTAAAGTGTTTTAGTAGGCCATAGAGATTAGTTACGGTTATCAATTGTCTGTATCTTTTCCTCATTTTGGAAGCGTCCCAATTGGGTTCAATTAGAAGCACCACGCAATTAAAAAGTTGGACGCTCGAAAACAGTAGGTAATCTTTTTCGGCCCGATTACTGCTTCGACTGAAGCGAGAAAGATATTACCGACTCTTTCATCAGACACGGCAACTGCCGGAGGCAACTTGCCAATTAAGCCGTCGTGTCTCCAGTCAATAGGTAGCCCTGTAACTTTCGATCACATCCGATAATGCCGGAACAACTTGCGAATCTCCTCGGGACCTTTCAGCGAACGGAAATATCTATCGAAGCATAGGAGTGAAATGTCTATCTCTTCTTCTGCATTTACTCGTACTCTTGCAAATATATGAAGTTGGAATATCATGAACCAAGTATCGGCAGTCTGGCGTATTCAAGTCTCGTGTTATTGTCTGACAACATAAAAAGTGACTAATTGACGCAGATAATTAGCGATAATTTTCGAAATGTAATAAAAATTTTTGGAATTAATATATTCATTAGTATATAACTTTGTCAAATTGAAACATAATTTAATTAATTTGCTTCATATGTTTGCTGTTATTAATCGATTTCATAAATTACGAATGATTGCATGAAATAATATTTAAATTTCCTACATTTATCAACATAATATAAGAATTATTAAAGGTTTTATACATTTATTGAATTATATTAAATATTTTTATTGTAGAGCGCTCAATTGAACTTATCATTTGAAACAAATTTGCGACCAATAATGTATCTTTAAAATTTTCTCGAGATACGTCTTTCATATATTCAATAAAATTTTGCTTCAAGATACATTCTAAATAATTTTTTACGCTGCCTCGCATATTTGAAATTCATTATAACGCAGAAATATATATACGAGTATGTATATATTTGTTTATTTATTTATTTATGTTAAATTTAAATGTAAAATATAATGATATAACTTCTATTTTACTTCATAATTATTATGAAGCATAAACGGATTCCGTTTTGAAAATCCATAATATGTTAGTGCAAAATGATTACAGTTATGTAAAAGACGAAAGTATTTTCACGAAATTAAATAATTCATGATAATAACTATAATTGATGATATTTATCGCATGATCGAGCTTTTATATATATAATATATATACAGTATTGCTGTATATAATCTAATTAAATCCATAATTAAATATGTTACATAAATATTTAAAAACTTTTCTAATTTATAATGCGAATTATTGACGAAATAAACAGTATCTCGTCAATATATATTTTAAATCAAAGCTCACTCTCGTTTATCCGTGAATAGCGCGATAAACAGTGTTAATATTAAAGAATTCGCGAGTGAAAAGATATGCAACAACGGAAAGTTCACGAGTTTGAAGACATTGCAAAGCATTTTATTCGAGAACTTTTAAATACGCCGCGTAAAAGTATCCTGAGAGGTAACGCAACGACTCAATACGTGCAAAGAAAGATTTAAGTGGCTCTGAGAAAACTTTCCAAGCGCTTCAATGAGATCGGTAATAACACTGCAATAAAAATATATTGCGAATTGATTTTTTTATGAAAAACTGCCCGTCCTGTATTTCCGTCAAGTATCTCTACTTTATATTGAAATACGATATTCGCACTTGGCGTTCTAAATTCAGAAAACGCCCTATATAACTTTAACTCATGAAATTTAATACATTATAATGCGTCTTATCTATTATGATTATAACTTTATATAGAACGTAAATATAATATTTCCTTACGCACGATTTGGGATGACACATTGCTATTATTTACTTTGATTAAATTTATATCTAATTATTTTCAAATATTTATTCTTCCTTTCTACTAATAATTAACATATCAATGTTTATATTTATTTTTTGAATTTAATATATTTATTGACATTTAACAATTATAACATATCAATAATTTATATCATTATTTATAATTTATATCACATCTTCTTCCTTTCATTTTAAGTAATATTTCTTGATTTTAATATATTTATTGACATTTAACAATTATAACGTATCAATAATTTATATCATTATTTATAATTTATATTACATATTCTTCCTTTCATTTTAAGTAAATTATCTTAAATTAAATAATAATAATAATATTAGTTAAAAACTAAAAGAAACATAAATGGCTAACATAATAAAAATGGAAACATAATATCGACGATATCCTAAAATATTTGTAGATATTTTCTTTCATCTAAATAGTTTTTGGGATCAATTTAAAGTTTTCTTTTAACAAGAATTATTAAAACACTAATAGTTCTTAAACTATATATTGTACAACAAAAATTTATGGAATTTATGGAATGTGATTTAATGTTTAATATATTATCTTTTATTAAGTTATAATATGTTTTCCGTATATAACGATAACAAAACTTTGTTCTTTATTTAAAAGAAACTTCATTTCAGCGCAATTTTATAAATTGAAGAATAATTACAAAATACTTTTAAAAAATTGAACTGTTAAAAACTTCTGAAATATAGTAGTAGAACAGAAATTGTTCAAAGAATGCATAAGGATGAAAAGACATGAGCACCGTGAAATATTATTATTCTTTATATTTATTACAGAAATTTTATATATATTAACTTTAGCCCTTTAATATTATATGGTTATTATAATTTGCCGTTTGCAAATTATATCATTTGTAGTACTGCTCGTATGCCAACAGACTTTCGATAGTATATTTGCAATCAATATTCCATAGTATAGTACCCTCAAGGGTTTGCACATTGTTTCCGCTAAAGCCTGTGCTTGTGAAAGAGAAAACCACACGTCATTTTTAATCATTATCTATTCATATAGTCGTATACTCATATAGAAATTTCCGCTATTAATTTAATGTATAATTGAAAACAATTTAAGATTTAAATCGTCCGTAAATTTTTCATATCGGATCGTTTTATTTTCCGCATTAATGTCGCGGCACAAGAAATCATTTCTATAAGTACCTCAATGCTTTTTTTATCCGCAAATCAATGTTATTAATATCAGAGAAGGTAAAAACAATTGCGACTGATCTATAAATTCCATTCATCATATAAATATATGCAAAGATTTTAACTTATAACTATCGGGGAATATCATAATATTAATCGATTGGCATTCGAAGAATAAAATTTATATGTATTTGTAGCTTTTGCATCTGAAATTTCCGTGAACACGAGTTTGCAATTACATTGACAGAATTTCTCGCTTTGTAAATTTCGTGATTACTATTAATTTTGTTAATGAGAAAGATGGATCGCGTATGAATTCCAAATTGGAATCAACGATTGCTACTGCATTTTGGAATTCAACTTTGAACCGAAGTTGCTACCGCCAAGGAAGAGGAGGTTGGCATGAACTATAATTAGTTTATCAAGAACCGTTAGCAGTGCTCGCAATCCTCTCTATAAGCTAGCTATGCAAAGTGTGCGAGACTTGGTCGGACTACTTTCTTGTGATCTAATATGAATTTCCGAATGTAGGTATATTAATTTATTACGAGATGTTTAATTTATATCAGGAAAAGCAAAAGTTTGCGCGCGCATGCATAGTGGCTAATATAATTTTCAAAAATTCGCTGTTTTAGTTCTCCAACGCACTTGAAAATACTATTATAATTCCATAACTCGAAATCAAATAAGCAGAAATTAAGATTTTAATTTTCGAATCCAATATTTCAAGATTTAATCTAATTATTTGAATTTTTTTAATAAATTTAATTTATTTTTTTTAAATGCATAAAACTATAAATGAATATATTGAATATGTAGATCTAGAGTGTCTGTAAATGTCCGAGCAAATATCTCATAACTGGTTGAAGCTACCAGAAAGTTTAATAATAATAAAAGAAATTTGCATAGTTTTTAATTCTAAATAAAATATATAAAAAATTATTATTTAAATTATTGTAAATTATTATTTATATAGTAGGAATCGAAAGAAATTAAAATCATATTTAGTGAAAAAATGATATCATGTATCGTTTACAAAATAATCGGCATCTTAAGTATTAAAATAATGAACTGGATCTTAACATATTAAAATAACAAATTAACGTAAAGACATTTATTAATATAAATTGCTCGAAATTTTGCCCATCATGTTCGATGCAGCAATGAGTTTTTTAATGTTTCTCATTGTTGCAATATTTCTGTTGGCATATACGTTAAGGATACTATCTATGCAATTGCTTCTGAAAATGAAGAAGATTTACGATATAAAATTACTATAGAACTATTCAAGACATTACAACAGAAATGTTGTATCAATTGTACATCAATCAACAATGAGAAACATTATATAATAAAACGCATCGTCTGCTATATCGAATATGAGGAACACAATATCGAGATAATAATTTATTAATGGTTAGTAAAGAAAATTTTTTCATGTACTTTATTGGAAACTATGCAAATTTCTCTTATTGAACTTTCTTGTAACTTCAACTAGTTACGAGATATTTGCTCCGATATTTGAACGGGCATTTCGTATCATGTATATATTTAATAATTTTTTTTATATTGATCATGTCTCCCTCTCTCTCCTCCCTTCTCAAATTTCTCTTCTTTTATTTTCTTCATAAGAAATATTCTTATCTTCAAATAACTGATTATTATACAAAATCAACACGAATTATTATATTTTAATATTTATTATTTTAATATTTACGCAATAACACTAAAATCGTATATTTTTCTATATTTGTTTTTTCAATTATCCTTTGACACACTATTCTACATGTCGCATCTATTTTTAAAGTTTGTATTAAAAGTTAAGGCGTGAGCGTAGTTCATTGTTTAACGGCTTTTATAAAGCGCACTCTCGGGAATATGTCGCGTCACAATATGTCCTCGTTACATACTCATTAGAAACGCGTCTTTCCATGATAATCATATTTCGCCGAGATTTCTGTACTTAACGCTCGACTCGACAATTCAAAGATAGTAGTTTACATAGTCATAAAATTATTCAGAGACATTTCGTCTTTGTAAAAACAGGGTAATATTTTGCCCTATGCCGAGGGAGTTAGCTATGACGCAACCAGACCAAAACGCTGCGGGAAATCCAGTTGTCCGGGTCATGCGCTGAATTTATCACCATGTATTTCTTACCGGAAAACCGTACATCTCGGACTCGCAAAAATACATTATATCCGATGTTAACACAAAAAGGAAAATTTCCTCTTTCTTAAGTTATACTTATGCTGTAAAGACGGGTTCAAGTTATTTGCAAAAAAGTAATAATAGGGAAAGAATGATGAAGAGTGGTAAAATATTTCAATATTCTTATCATAATAGTAATTAATTGGCTATTGTAATATTAATTATTTTTTTAGTGAAAATCTGAAGATGATGAATTCTTAAAATTCTGAAGATAAAGATAATGTAAAGTGAGGAAAATTTTGTCATATATATTTCTAGATTAGGTACCCGCACGATGCAATTGATGTATCGAAATTTATAAAAATAAGGATAAGTGAGGAAAAAAATAATATTTCTAATCGTTGCAAGGATGTAAAGGACCTCGCATTAAACCACGTGAAAATGGACCCCGCCGAAAATGACTATGTTGTATCTTTTGGATCATTGAACAAATGTTTGCTCAGGCAAAATATCAAAAAATGGACAGTTTCGTCGTTTCAACCCTTCAAAAACCTGAGATTAGACCAGCAAAGATATCACTTTCGGCGATTACCATTATAAGGGAACAATATAAATTAGTGAACAAAATAGTTAAAGAATAATTTGTTTATGACAGTATTGTTTAAACAATTTGAAAATATCATTGTTTACAAGAACTGATTGCTGATTTAATGTGGGAAAAATCATACTCCAGTAACAATAATATAGGCTAATCGCAGGTGTAATAAAAACATTCATAGTATCATTGTTTCTGTTTAACAGTATTTGTTTTTTCATAACTAAGGGTCAGGATATTGGAATAAGTTTCACTATCAGCCATTTGTTTATTTTACACAAATTTTAAATTTTAAACAAATTTAAAAATAAATAATGCATTAGGAAAACGCTATCCGATATGATTTTTCCCACTTTAAATCAGGAATCAATTCTTGTAAACAATGACATTTTCAAATTGTTTAAACAATACTGTCATAAACAAATTATTCTTTAACTATTTTGTTCATTAAAAATTCATATTGTTCCCTTATAATCATAACCGCATTGATCCGAAAATGATATCTGCTGATCTGATCTCAGGCTTTTGAAGGGTTGAAACGAAATTATCCATTTTTTGATATTTTGCCTGAGGAAACATTTGTTCAGTAACCCAAAAGGTACATATTAAACAATATATTTCAAATTCAGTTATTTTCGCCGGGGTTCATTTTCACGTGGTTTAGTACGGAATCCTTTATTCCGATATAATTTCGACGAATTTCTTATCTTAAATTAATATTTTTCAAAAAAACAACTTTAAATAATTTAATTAACTTAATAAATTATGATCATGATTATGATGATAAAAGAATAACATGGAATAATTTCTTGCTTCAAATCTGAATCATAGTAGGTATATTTGATTTTCAGATGTTTGTCATGAAACAAGAAATTCATAATGAGGAGGTAGATATCTTCATTATCTGCGAGATTCCGCGACGACTAACATTATCATATCTTATATAAATACTCGTCAAATAGAGAACTTTTCTATGTTAAAATTTGAACAATGTTAATATATTATAAATTCGAAGAGATTCTTCGAATTTATTCCGATATAATCGATGAATTTCTTATCTTAATTTAATATTTTTCAAAAAAATAACTGTAAATAATTTAATTAACTTAATTAATAAATTATTAAATGATTTAATAACTTGATTAATTAGATTTTTCTCTATATGATATAAGTAATTGTTTGATAAATAAAAATTCAGTTCAGAAAAGATTGCAGCCTAACATTTTGCGATTGGATATTTCGACCCGCGAGCTTATTTCTTGTGTTCACAAGTGTTAAATTCCCCCTCGAGCTTGGTCACCATGTGTTTTCGGTGTGTTCGCGCATATGTGGCGGCTTAAGACGTCTCTCAGAGCAACTCCCGTCGTTATGCTTTTGCTGTATTGTCACCGCATCATGGAGTATTACAGAACCGCTGAATCAACTAACAAAATTTTGACTAACTTAACCGAGAATTTTCTTTCATCAATTTTTCTACGATCCTAGAGAAAGATTCCTCTTTTCTTTTTCAAAATTGTCCATCATTTCTATTATATATTTGTATAAAAAACGATTTACTTTCTAAATTTTTTTCACTATGTACTTGTGAATTATTTTAAATATTCCTGTAGTTATTCAATTAGAATGGAATAAATTTATTTAAGATTATTTTCTACCTCACTTTTCAATATTTCAAATCTTTCAAGGTTGTTTTTAGTAATTTATTTTAATTATGCTTTGTTAATATAAATTATTATTTATTTCTTCGAAATAGACACACAAGCGTTGAAAATTATAATTGCTGCATTTTATATCTATATTTGTATCTAAATGTGTTTAAATTTTAGTACAATTCTAAATCTTCCTCACATTTTATCTTATATATTTGTTATCTGACACCTTCAAATAAATAGTTCGTCTATTTGTAATCGATCTCACGCGACAAATGTTGCGAATCCGTTGAAATAATTGAGGTTTCACGAAAAATATTACATATATTCCTGTCAAGTCAATTCGTGATCAATTTCACAGCATATCATGTAAGATTGATGATGAATTGGCTCGGTAGGAATATATGTAACATCTTTTATGAAATTTCACCAACTACTTCAACGGATTCGCAATATTCTTGCCACGTGCGCGTTTCAGAATCTACTGCGAAAAGTTTCAGACTTAGTCCGACTCTTCGTATCCGCCGGCAAGAGCGTTTCTCGGTGTTAATTGATATTAAAAGTTACACGCTTCTGTGTAAAGAGTCACATCTTAGCGTGAAGAAAATTACTTATCCGCTAGACAATCTTTTTTCGTATTTTTGTGGATTTACATATAAATCTCAATTTAAAATATTATATACATATGCTTTCTCTCTCTGCGTGTGTGTGTGTATTAAGAAAGTTCTAATTAAAAACTTTAAAAGTTTCTGATTAATCATTTAAAATTTTTCAGATATTATTTGCTCATTATAAGCTATTATCAGTTTTGAACTGCTCGCAACTTTTTATAAAAATATTATTCAAATATTATATTTTTTATGAAAATATATGAAAATATATAAATATAAATATTATATTTTTTATGAAAATATATGAGTATGTTTATTATATAGCATTTAAAATCAATGATATAAAAAAATTTTCCGAATATATCAACAAATAAAATATGAGATATGCTCTTGATAAAATAAATATTTAAAATAATATCAGTTAGCGAAGATAAAAATATTAATATCTACTTATATATATACTACTGTTTATTATTATTTGTTACTATTATATATAATTTATATAGATGTTATGTTTTTTCTATTTTTTTTTATAAAAACAAAATGCACGGAGAGAACGGAGAGAAAGAGAGATCGCGATTTTATATTACTCTTAAATTGTTTGATTATTCTAAATAAAAAAAGTCAATATCGCTATTCTGTGTATTTAATAACTCAAATATATAAAATATTTGTACATATTTCATATTTTGCAATATGATGTATATCAACAGTAACAATTCACAAATAATAGTACATAAATCCTTCCTTTTACTATTATAATACAATAATCAAATATTTGTTCAAAATTAATGTAAAGAATTGCATAAGAAAGTGAATTTATGTAACTAAAAGAATATGAAAGACACAATAACCAAAAAAGTATAGTAAATAAAAAAGAAAATAAACTTATATTTTCTCTATAGATAAAAATACGTAGAAATAGTAACAATTAGCATTTCTTAAATTTGAAATTTAAAAATAATCTTGATAATTTATTTAAATCTGTAGAAGAAAAAAGAAAAAGAGAGAAAGAATTTGTTTCATTTTATCTCAAATTTTGGAAAGTATAAAAAATAAATTCTTCTCCCATTCCTCTCTTTCTTTCTCTTTCTGTCTTTTTTTCTCTTTTTATATCATTATATTCTTTAATATATATTTATATATATTTACAATATTTTTAATTAACTTTACATTATACTACTGTTCATAATCTTTATTCGTCGATATTATTGCACTCGACTATAAAGCAGTCATTGCTAGTTAGGGTCAAATCTCAAACTTTATTAGCTAGTTGAATAATGTCCTCGTTGAGGAGCGTTTTTGTCCGCGTCGCCAAACGAATGAATTATTAGAGCAAAATATATAGACAGTTACTTTGCGCAATTTTCCGAGAATAATGCATAATATATATTTCGCGTTTCATGTAAATTGAATGCAAATATTGATCGTTATGCGGATTTCGATTATACGTGTAGAAAGGGCGCGGCTTTTACTTCGGCGTTTCATATTTCGCATTATCCTCTCCGATGTTAACAAAAGGAATTCTATTTACAGTACCGACGCTTCTCATCTCTGCTAGAAGTTGCCGCGTGTTGTTAACATCTCGTGGCGAAAACTTGCTTTTCATTTCCTGAGGAGACTGTCGAGATCGACGATGCCATGCATTACGAGTATACCGCCATATTTCCGCGTCTTAAACTTAATTCAAGGATTATCTGATGTGGTTGCTGAAATGCGGATCCTGTCAATTTGCGAGTTCGCGCATAATCATTAAAGTTATTCGTAAAAATAAAATGCGCATTATACTTCATTAAACCTGACATTATCGAAGAAAGAAGGGAAAAGCACTTTGTGCCAGCTACTACTGATAAAACAAATCGTGTTATGAAAATGAAGGCAAAAAAGATAGGATAAGAGATAATGTAATTGTTTAATAAAATTTATCTGTCATAATACAATAATCTCATTTACAAACTACTATAATCGTGAAATAAGAAAAATTTATATTAAGAAATCTCTTACATAATGTATAGATGGAAAGTATTACACATATAACATTTTTCTTTTCCCTTTTCACTTTGGTATACGCGATAAAAAAAGTTTGATACTAATAAGATAGCATTCACGAATAGCACCTTCAACACTTAGACAATATGTTTGTAGAATTTTAAAGGTGTGAAATTGCCAAATGTTTAAGTTTGAAGTCCTGTGCAAAGAGGACAACTTATTTATATCAAATTCAGCATTTATATCAAAATAACAATAGATTTAAAATCAATTATTATTTTATTTTTATTATATTTACATTTTTTATTATCAATAAATTTTTGTTATTGATTGTTATAACTAAATAATATTTTTTTAAAGTATTTTTTAAAAGTATTTTTTTATTTATATTTTTAACATTTAATTTTAATATTATGAATTTTTATATCGAACTTTTTTTACATAAAATATTAGATTAAAAGTAAAATCATATATTTTATTCGATAAATTTCCTGAAATTTTAATATTTTCGAGATTTTAATTTAATTTTAGAATTTTGATTTTATCATTGTATTTTTTTGTTGTCCGGAAATTGGAAATTATTTATCACTAAATTTGAATTTTTATTAAGGAATAAATCTCTTTGTGAGTCGACTGAAATAAATTTAACGAGCAGCAATAAAGAGACAAATTCGAGAAATTGATTTTTCACACAGGTTGTGCGATTTAATGGGATTTTATATCCAAGTTGATAGCGTTGAGACACGGTTATGTATATTTAGGTGACTAGACGTTAAGCATTGTGCACGGTTCACTTGCAGCAAGAACAGACGGTATTCACATAAATTCTTCTATCTAGGAAATTGCCGTTTTTCTCACGTTCTATCTTCGTCTTACTGTCGTTCGTCGAACTCAGATATGCTAATAGCTCGCTACCTCGCTACCTTTCATCGTCGTTGAGAATAAATCTTATTTGCGACCTGTGTTCAGTCGCGAACTTAAGGTGTCATGAGTTAAAGACAAAAATACACACATATGCAGTTTTGCAATCTCTAAGAGAATTTAAAATTATTGTTGAATCATATATATTAGTTTTGTAATTCTCTTTCTATGCTTTTATGGGAAAAAATGAGTTCGTTTAAAAAGATAGAATCTCAATCCTACTATCAAAAATTTTTCCGTTAATTATTAATCAGTATTACACATATAATATGCGTTTATTGATAATAAATATTATATAGCTTTTTATACAACATTGATACATTCGGAAAGAAAACAATCAACGTTATTCTAGACTTATAATTTATTTCTTGCTTTTCATTTTCGAGCCACAATGCCATCGATGATGATCCAGTATTGAGATATTGAAATTTCTATCTGAGAGTGCAATTTGTGTAAAGAAGACAATCCTGTTGGAATTTCTGCATGAAATACAAAGATTGCAAATTTGTTGCGACATTTTCTTCGTGATGTTACTGTAAGCTGATTTGCAACTTGGTGGGAAGTCCATCGAGCTCAGGGCTCGTGGTTATACAGACCCATTTCTGGTCTACCAACTTCAATCTCGCAGGCGGTATAATACCGTGTCGATAAGACTAATGTAAGTTAGGTCACGTAGCATCACAGCACATTGAGATATCTCGATAAGAGTATCCTTACTTGTATTCATATCCGGCCAATGCATACATTACGTGCATATACACGTAGCCTGAATAACTCTGTCTGCTTTCGACTAACTATAGTATCAGTGCAAAATATAGAAAGCGATGTAATGTTGAGAGAGAAGGTATAATATAATCTATAATCTTTGATGGCGATTTAAAACGTAGCTCCACACGGTTAATAATTTTTGGTAAGTGTCGCATTTTCTTTTTTCGAAAGCCGCGAATTAAATAATAAAATTATTTCTTCAGCGTAAAGAGAATATCAATTTAATTGCTCGCGAACATCACTTGTTGCAACGATGCTATTTCCTTCGTTGAATTAATTGCTAATTAAATTGCGCACGTCAATTCTATTTATAGGACTCTCGACGAGTTTCGCGCGATCAAGCGAACGTTGTGGCTCATTATCTCATTTAACCGATTTTCAATATCCACGTGGAAATGATGTCGACACGCTTCACGAGAAACGTCATTTTTTAAATACATTTAAACAATGAGAAATGATTAATTTACCAAAAATTCATACAATTTAATCACAACATACCGTACGCGAATATTTGTCGATTAAATTAAGACAACAAATTTTATGCTTTCAATATTGAACATAAGCCAACAAGATATTTGATAAATATCGTTAAAATTAAGAACAAATCTTGCGAAAATATTATACAGGGTGTCCCAAAAATCCCGGATCGGTCGAATATTTCATAAATTATGCACTTTAGAAAGAAATGTTTCAGACAAAAGTTGTATGGCTTGAAGGGGGCCATCAGATAGTGGCAATGATTTGACATGGGAGAGTCATTTGAAAGTCACGTGAATCACCGTCAATTTCTTAAATGGAACTCCCTATTTTTTATTACATATTCGTATAGCCTGTCTCGAGAGCTTTCCAAAACACTATAATAAAGTATTTCTTCATTGAGTATTTTTCGAGTTATGAGACTTGAAATCATTTCTTAATTTTGCATAAACCATAAAATATCTAATAAAATATTCATTTTTCGATTATTTTACCTTAATAATTTTATGTACAAAATAATGAGAGGAATCAATTGGTGTAAAGGAAACACATAGTTGTTTAAAAAAAATATGTAATTGTTAATTGCAAATTACATATTTTTTTCTTAAAAACAACTATGTTTTTTCTTTACACCAATTGATTCCTCTCATTATTTTGTACATAAAATTATTAAGGTAAGATAATCGAAAAATGAATATTTTACTAGATATTTTATGCAAAATTAAGAAATGATTTCAAGCCTCATAATTCGAAAAGTACTCAATGAAGAAATACTTTATTAGAGTTTTTTGGAAAGCTCTCGAGATAAGCTATACGAATATGTAATAAAAAATAGGGGGTTCCATTTAAGAAATTGACGGTGATCTTCACGTGACTTTCAAATGACTCTCCCATGTCAAATCATTGCCACTATCTGATGGCCCCCTTCAAGCCATACAACTTTTGTCTGAAACATTTCTTTTTAAAGTGCATAGTTTATGAAATATTCGACCGATCCAGGACTTTTGGGACATCCTATATATGAAAAGAGGTAAAAACCTATTTAATAAATAAAATAATAAAATGAAAAACTAAAAAAAAAGAAAATAAATCTCGTGAAGATATATATACGTACGTATATCTAATTGTAATACAACTATCTTAAACAATATTATAATTTTGCAACATAAATCCGCAATTATTGTTTAAAGTCGATTTAATTTTTTTCACATTCATTAAATATTCAAGTTTTGAAACATTTTCTTGATGATGCAAGATATATCTGTGTACCGCGATGAAATATAATTAATTCATGTTGTTTTAACCAAATATTCTATTGAGTAAACAATTTTCTGCTAATAATTTTTCGGCGATTGTTCGGTGTTTACAATATTTCACGCAAGGAGAACAAATAATAACATAAAACGCGATTAATAAACGTCAATAGACACGCGCTTCGTGTGACAGCAAATCTGCTGTTACAACGTCATAATTCGCGTGCTCGCTTCGCGTGCGATCACGCGTTTTCACATGATTGACAATGAATGAATCAGCTGTACATAGGCATTATCACGTGCATATGCCGCGATCTATCCATTTTTCTTTTACGATGATAAAGAGCTCTAAATTAGAACAAATCGATTTCGCATGTGCGGTAGATCGCCGTCATATCGTTAATGGAATAATAATAGACGCGTTGCATTGTGCGTGCATTATAGGGATGCATGCGATAAAATTACAGCGATAATTAATGTGCGTAGTCTCGGCAAATGTTCGATCGAAAATTATATTCTCGCAAGTTTTATGTCATTGCCCCGCGATGCATAATCTATCGGGCATAGATTTACGTATAATTCATAGAGCTACAAATTATCCCAGTTAATACGAATCCCTTGTTTTCTCGAGAATGCATGCATAACGACAAATCATCCCAATATTGTGCAGACTCCAATATTGTTCTAAACTTCTATTCCTACCTGGCAAATATTTCACATCAAAAACGATTACCACGATATTTACCTAACAGTACTAGGATTAATATCCTAATCTGTTACACTTACGCACGAATTAATAGTTTGCTAGAATTAATAGTTTTTAAATTTTACGATGAAATTTAAAGTTGATTCCTTTTCAGTTAAAATATCGATATTTCTTTTCAATTTTAATGATGAAATTTAAAGTTGATTCTTTTTCAGTTAAAATATTGATAAATGGAATTTCTTACCGGAGCTTCTCAAAAAGTACGAGTTTCAAGTAATTACATAATTTTTTAATTTAATATTAAATTAAACTTTTGTTAAAATGAAGTTTCTTAAGATATTAAACTTAGGAAAGAAATTTTAAAGAATATATTATATATTATCTACTTGTCTGTTCAAAACGTTTGAGATGAAATGTTTGATTAGAAGCTATTATTATTCGCTTGTGATTATTTTTTATTATTTTCTGAATGATTAATATTATAGGATGAAATCTTTTTAGAATTAATTGTAACTCTTTTATATGATTCCGATGAAAAATTTGTAGTTTTTGCGATGATTTATTATTAGAAGAAAAATATCTATAGATCTTATCGTGGCGTACATTTAGAAGCAAAGAAAGTGAAATATGTAGATATTTCACCGATATTCACTAGCAAAACAAGTGAAATACCTAGATATATTTCTCTCCCTCTCCCTCTCTCTCTCTCTCTCTCTTTCTCTCTCTTTCTCTCTTTCTCTCTTTCTCTCTCTCTCTCTCTTTTCTTTCCAGAGACTAAATGTTTATTGAGAAGCCAGAAATATCTCAAGACAAAACTGAAATGCTTCATCGATTTAATGTTGATGCAGTTTCTCTTTTCATAGCAATTAATCTACTTTCTTATTTACTTGAATGTAGAGTAGTTTTTAATGAAACATATATATGCAATTAAAGATCAGAGAGAGATCATGAAGTCAAAAACATACATTTTTATTTGACACATACACGCAAAACTAATCGTACAAAAATAAGTGGAAAAATAGATCATCATAATCATAAAACAATTTCTAAAAAGAAGTTCTTGCTTGCCTTATTTATATGTATGTGCATAAACATATATATATATATATATATATATATATATATATATATATTATTTGGGAAATTTGTATATGAAAAAGTTTTGACAAGAACAATATTTCTTTATGTATATATTTATGCACACTTACATATATAAATAAAACATTCTTATTTTTTTTTGCCATATATTCTTATTTATCTGTGTACAAATACTTTAAATGTCATAATTTTTCAAAAGAATATTTACTTAGAAACAACTATAAGATATTGAAATTATACTCGAGCATTCTAATGAATTACATGAAATTATTTCGGGATTTCGATTAAATCGTTGCTTAAAAATAATCTCCTTTTATTACTATTTCTCCGGAATTATTTTTACGAATCTAAATGATCTTTTGTCGGCACAATGGACGGACGTGCATTTGTATTTATCATAAATGTCAACGTTTCATATTCTACGTCAGAGCACTATCGCGAGGCTAGAAATCGTCAAGCAAAGCACGTCTAGCAATCAATGTCATTCGTGTGTGAGCGATGTGTTAGAAAAATAATAGTTCGCGATTTAACTGATTTATAACACAGTCATGTATAAATTCTGTCGACATGATGGCGATAACGTGACACATAGTAATATAGAAAAAGTTTATTAATAAACGATTTTAATACTTTTAACTTTTCATACTGTTATATTTGATTACATGAAAATTATTGAAATATTATGCATGACTTCTTCATGATCAAACATCGCGTATTTATACAAAACCAATTATTTTCTACATTACTTTAACAGGATACCAATATTTCATATCGTGTAATCGATTATTTTGTAATATACAGAGCGGTTTATAAAGCCATACAAATAATTATACATATTATTGATTCAATAGCATCGATGTTTTTACAGAGAAAAATCAATTTCAAAATTACAAATCTCCATTAAAACGGACGCATGGGTGCAAATCCACATTGTACGAATTGTTTATTCAAACAGAAATTATAAAATACGTATTCAATGCCCTACATTTGTAAAGCCTAAATTACAAAGATATTTAACTGTTGACAATTAATTAGAAGTTAAATTGAAAACATGCGCGAAATGACCGATCCATTTTCTTTTCGCTCGAGTCGTCATAAGTTTTTATCCGATGATACTAACGAATGTTAACATTTTTCCCTCTCTCGTTTCAACGTTATATAATTAAGTTCTCTTCTTCGTTGCGCACGAGGCGTTAAGCGAATGAAAATGCACGAGACGGACAGTTTGCGCGAGAGTTCTCGAGCGTATCAATAATTTACGCGAGTGTTCGGTGTCACTAATTTTACTTAATTAAAAAGTCGATTTCATTACTCTGCCGGTATATCAAAGTATTCGCTATGGCTGCTGTAAAATATTTTCATTAAAAAAAATAACGAATCCAACATCATGATTTTTACCATGTTATTTGCCACGATAAAGTAGTATTAATCCGAGTATTAATCTTACTGAAACGCAACAACCAACATTATGACGGAATAAATGCGCGAAATTAACTCTTTGCTCCTGTATCTCTTGTGCTTATGTGTCGACTTTTTATATGTGCAGACCTTGCGACTAAATTTGAATAATTTTCTAATAAATTTAATATAATAGAGATAGATGTTTTTAAGAAAAAAATTTTTTACAGAAAGATTATATGTTACATTTTTTATATATTTTATATTAAAGGTATCTTGGTGATTTTATTTTGAGAGATTCCGTTATTCAGTTATATACTGCATATTTTAGAAGTGAAAATTATATAATCCATGCGAAGTAACAAACATTTTCATACTTTCTACAACTTCACAGTTATATTATTTCGTTAGAAAAAAATAGTAATACCTCGTAAATCGAATAATTTGACCAATCAATTGATACGAAATTCCGTGTTAGTTTCTACATAAATAATAAAAATAAAAAAATAAAAATAATAAAAATTATAAACCCAAGTACATATTACGTAAATCACAGCATTGAACACTTTACGTTACTTTTTGACAAGTTAACTGTTTTCGCACTTAAACGCATCATCACCTGGAGTGCATATATAATCTTGGATAGTGTGCTTTATCGCGCGTTAATCAGAATTTATGAAAATTCTCCTTTCTCTCTCCGCGCTGCATCTACATACATATGTACATTTTCGAACGTGCGCGCGCCGGCAAAGCTATAACTTTTCGCAATAAGCGACGTTACGGCCATAACAGCGAAACTGTGCGATCAGTATATACTGAATCAACCGTGCGATATGACGAAACTGGAAGTGCGCGCGGTAACTCGGCGACGTCAAAGACAAGACCGGAAGTTTCTAACGAATGTCGTAATAATGATACGGGATTTACGAGTTTGCCTTTGATGCTACTGCGAACTTCGCAACTGATTCAGCTTGAATCAACTAATTAAAAATCAGCCATGTATATGCCGAGCTGAGAAAGAAAGAGCCGAGGAGAGAATTGAAAGGAATTTTATATCAAACTACAATTTTAACTATAGCAATTTTAATGATTTTTTAAACAGATATATTTTAGAGGCCTCTATATAAATCTTGAAGAACATTATATAAAATAGATATTTTATATAAAATAGATATTTTTAATATAAAATAGATATTTTAAATATAAAATAGATATTTTTTATTCATGTTTCGAAGAAGAAACAGAGTTATTTCTGTGTCTTATCTATTGTGGATGTGCATACATAATGTATGTATATGTATATACGTATATATTTGTTCTTACAAAAATATAATTTTATTTATAAAATTATATTTTATAGTATTATTCCACCAGAAAAATATAATTTTAAATTTAATGATTAATTTATTAAATTATATTACAGTATATTTTGTATGTATTGCAAATATATTACAAATGTATTACAATTATATTATTCTCATATCAGAAAATATGTTTTTATTATAATTTAAGAGAAAGCAATTCCTCGAATGTTATATTTATATGGAAAAAATTTGTATCTGTTGTGTAAAAATTTTTATAAAAATTGATTTATAGAGGCACTATCAAAAGAAAGGTTATTATATATTTCTGAAGTCTTTGTGACCTCTAACAAGATTCGTAACAATGGTTTCACAAGACATCGTGCGATCGAAAATCTAATGTCGTTCATTACTGCAAGATTTGTATTCGGTAAAAGTTATACTTGAATTACGGAATGATTTCTAAGGACATGCAACCACGACTGATTCTGACAATGTCGTTATCGGTAACAATTCCAATTTACCGGTGCCATTTGGCCCGCTCGATATCGATCGAACGACCCTTCTCCTCGTTCCTCTTGAAAGCCGTTTTAAATTGAAAAGCCCACGGAGTAACGGACCCCAAAAGACAAAGAAGTGAACGAACGCCGCGATGCCGCCGATTTGCGGATCCCACTTTCCATTAGCGAAATAACATTTTCTCCTTCGTCGGTCGATCCGTGGGTCTCAGCCGACACTTTTAGAACACCCCATTCGCATTCGTCTGTTTATTTCGCGACTAGTCATGCTTATAAGTCAGACGCGAAAATACAAAACTGGATATAATTCATTTCTAATATTGATATAAATTTATACCGCGCAGTTTTTCTCTTACAATTAACATCATATTATTTATAACGATCGTTCTTTATGTGCAATGACCTCGTGAATTTTAGAGAATTTTATGTTATCGTTTATAAATTCTTATATATATAGATTGAAAGAAAATGCGAATTTTGTGACAGAAATAAATTACGAATAATAATTAAAATATCGAAAATAGTACAAATCGATCGAGATATATTAAAACTTCCCAAAAATAGAGTTTAAAAAAATTTGAATTTTTAATTCATAAAGTGTGGAAAAAGTAAGCAGTATATTGATGAGAAATTTCTTACTTCTTTTTCATTTTATTTTTTTATAGATTTTTATTCAGATTTTTTTTATAATAATAATTGTTGCAATTTGTTATCTCAAAGATCTGCCTAGAAATGCAAAAGATAGAAGAAAAATTACTGCGTTAAAATTAATAACTTTTTTATTTATTTTTTATAAAGAAAAATTAAAAAACACACTTTTCAAAAAGCTTTCTAAAAGCTTTACGAAAAGCTTTGAGAAACAGCATGTATTTTGTTATTAAAGTAAATACACTTTAATACGTTTTACTTGACACATATTTCTGTGATATCTTAAGAAATTATTTCTTTTAAATTAATATTTTATTATTATTATAATTATATTATTTTTATAATATAGTTGAGATAAATAATTTTTAATTAAAGATATCCTAATTTGCATTATTGCTAGTTTATAATTATAATAATAATTTTAACTATAATAATATAAATTGACATTGTAACGATATTAATACAGAGTATGTTGAACAGAAGCACTGTTCAAATTTAAAGTTAATTAAATGCTACTATAGAGACTGCAGACAAAAGTAGTATTCATATGAATTTTGTATTAATTTTGCAAATGTAATATTACAAAGTAAATTGTAAAAGTAAATTTACAAAAATTTATTAGATAAATTTAGAAAA
This sequence comes from Camponotus floridanus, assembly GCF_003227725.1. NCBI lineage: Eukaryota > Metazoa > Arthropoda > Insecta > Hymenoptera > Formicidae > Camponotus > Camponotus floridanus. Next base: position 1,273,240 of record NW_020229592.1, on the reverse strand, counting down.
TTATGTAAGATACTACTGAAGAAAATACATATATAGGGGAGACCGGGAACAAAAATAACATTTTTTGTATTATAGGTCACTAATTAATTATCGTTAAAGATATAAAAAAAAGATTATATGTTAAAAAACTCCATTTATTGCTCCTATTATTAAAACTTTTATTATTATATCTAATTTTTATTATTGTCTCAATCTCAAATGATAGATATTTAAAGAGCTATTATAGTTTTTTGCAAGTACGTTGATTGTTACTTTTATCCTGGGGGCCGGGGACGAAAGTAACATAGTCTGGGGATAAAAGTACCAGTTCTTAGTTTCGGAAAAATAAAATAAATATGACTTTTTTTCAATTTAAGGCAACTTTTATTATAATTTTTTATTAAGCATGATAACTTTTTTTATAAATTTGTATTATATTATATTAAAATAAAAAATAAAATAAATATTTATTTTTATCATCTTTGAAAAACTTAAAAGAAATAATCTTCGTTAAGCAAAATAATTATAAATAATATCATAAAATAATTATACTTAATATCACCAGTCTTGTAGTTTTTTAAGTCTAAATAATAATTTAATTCTAAATAATAGTGTAAAAATTGCATGATAACTACTTATACAAAAGAGATTGATATCTATTCCGAATCACAATTATGGCATACGTAATAAGAACTGCCTTTGGTACAGTTATTATGGGACCAGCCCTTATACTTTAAGCATTATTACTTTCGTCCACAGCATTATAACCTAAATATGATGCAAGACTTAGCCAAATCAATTATAAAAACTTATGAATACATTTTAGAAGAATACACCGGCAAATAATTATGTCAATATATACACTTTAGTTAGGCATAGATACAAAAAAACTAAAACAAAAAATACTTAGATGAATAATGCAAATACACTAATTTCACTCCTGCATGTGCAATCGGCGCGATCGTTCTACAACAATTAGCTGAAGAAGAAGAGAATCGGGACGTATGCATTTGATTATATAAAAAATACACAAATTATATACAAATTATATACAAATTATTCAACATATTGTGTAATTTATTACGAGGCTTGTTACTTTCATGACGTTGTTACTTTTGTCCCCGGTCTCCCCTCCATATATGTGTGTGTGTGTGAAATTTTAATTTTAATTGTAAATATTAACTATAATAGTGTATTGTATTTGACTTTAGATTAATGAATATTTTTCATTTGAATTGTAAATATGCATAAAAAATTTTTTTTCACTTTTCCACGCACTAATCTATTATAATACATTTCAAATTATATTAAAATCTACGTGAAAATATTAAAAAATAATAGAATATTGAAAAGATATACACTGTATACTTAAAAACAATGGAATAGAACAATAGAAAATTGAAAATATATGAATATTTTTCATTTGAATTATAAATATGCATAAAAATTTTTTTTTCACTTTTCCACACTAATCTATTGTAATACATTTCAAATTATATTAAAATCTACGTAAAAATATTAAAAAGTAATAGAAAATTGAAAATATATACACTATATATTAGTAAACGAATTTTTTGACAGCTCTTTCCTATCCTGTCAAAAAATTCGTTTGCTGACATATATGGGAAAATGCTTTTGAATTTTGCTCACCTAATTCGATTTAGTCTGACAGCAATGTTTGAAGAACCCTCATCTCGTGAGATGAATCCGAAGGGGATGGTCGTTTATTCGCGTTCACCTTACACTTTTATAGATATATACACTAAGAGTTTCCAAATAAAATTGCCGAAAAATGTCGTTTTTCGCACCACTTAATTCTAAAACACCATCCGCGATTCAGTTTCTCATCATCGAGACACCGTCTCGCAACTACATGATCGATGTAAGTCTCCGACTAATCGATACTGTCTCGATTAAAAATACCTAAAATCTAAATAAGTTAAAGATCACGAACTTTCGCAAAATTCTTGCACTTCAAATAACGAGTATCTTCATTTATATATCGATTGGTCCCGATTTATTTCGCATTCGAGCGCGATTGCACGAGTTTTTATTTATACACGATAGTGACATTTAGCACATTAGCCATGGTTCTTTCGGAGTTTTCTTTCTAATTTTCATCGCACTTCTTACAAGTCGATTTTACAGTCGAAATCTCGATATCGCGATATACTCGCGCACTTCTCCTTTTTCCGAAACTTCGCGATTTTCTCAGGAGAATTGTACCACTTTACTTTCTCGCAGTGTGCCTACTCGGCATGTCGATCACACGACTATCGTTTCACGACGGACCTCCATTTAAATCGCCGATTATACTTCCGCGACAGAGAAACACCCACTCCGAAACCGTGCGCGCCGAGGATCGGGCGGTGACTGAAAGCGTCGCGCGGTCTCGCGCCCTGTATCTCCGTCTCTCTCTCTATCCGGCTCACCCTCGCACTTGCACGCTCCCTCTCTCTTTCACGGCGCGCATTCCCCATCTCTCTCGCTCGCATTGATGGGACGAGGAAGAACGTTCCTCGCAGCGCTTTCCTTTACCCGCTATTTCACCCCCGGTTTCAATCCCTCTCGCTTTCTCTCTCTCTCTTTTGCTCCTCGCTTCTCCTTCATTTGTCCTCCTCGTCTCACTCGCATGCGTCGTCCGTTCCCTTTCATCTCGCGAAATAACTCCGTCCTCGTCTCTATCTTCGTCTCGCGCGACATTCCGCACGCACGTATCTACCCTCTTGCTCGTGCCCATCTCATCCCTTCGCGTCGGGTGCACGCGCGAGCATCCGACGCAGAGTGCCACGCCTACCCCTTCTGTGTACGTGCCATTGATGCGAGAGGGAAACTTAGCTTAACATCGAGCTTTTGCGGCGCTCCAGCTTTTTCGCCTGGCATAATCTTCGCGAGTTATAGTTTTGAGTATGCATATATTATATGTTCTCACAACCGGTTTGATACGCTAATATGAAAGATTCCTTGTAAAGGAAAAGGATTTATAATATATATATATATAAAATTGATTTGTTAGTTCCAATAATGATTATAAAATGTTAGCGAAAATTAGGAATTGAAGAATAAAGGCCGAAGAATGAAGACTAAGGATTAAATATTAAAGATTATTAATTTAATAGAAAATCGAATTGAAAATTAAAGACGGATGTCCTATTGCGACCTCAACTTCCGAAAGATTTTCTGCAATCATTTAAGAAATTTAATAAGTAAACATATAATATCATGAGTTTATTCTGTGATATTTGCAGTATTTATTATATTTTTGCATACACAAAAATTGATATAATTAAATAAAAAGCTTTGGAGAATATCGTATACAAAAAATAATATTGAACGTAATTGGTATATGAATACCACAAAATCTGAAATTGAAATATTATCAGAAATTCAGTAATAAGAGATGTTTAATATTTTTAAATAAAATTCAATTTTGAAAAATAACTTTTGAAACAATATGTATATTAATTATACTTTTTGTTACTAATTAATAATATATTAAAATATTAATTGTTATAAATATATATTAATATATAATAAATAACATATAATGTATTAATTGATTTTGCATATAACTATTTCACATAAATATTCTTTAAAAACAATTTATAAATATTTTTGTTAATTAAAATTTAAGCAGGAATATAATTAATATTTTTAGTCAGAGTAACTAACTAAAATGGTAAATAATAGCCGTATATTTATTTCATTGATGAGTAATATACATGTGTGAACGCGCGCAAACACGTGTATATACACATGCGCGAATATATTTAATTTTCCATATATATAATGTTTGCTTTGATGGCTTTGCGCGGAATAAAATTCTCGCAAATATTTGTTGAAGATCGATATTTAAATGCAATCCAGTTATGATGCTTTCAATAAGTCATATTTATTTAGTTGATATGAAAAGATAGAAGAAGAAAAAGAAATAAAAACTTTCAATATAATATTAAAAAAAATATATATATATACCAAATATTAATTACATAGTATATACATACATACATACATACATACATACATACATATATACATACAAATAATAGTTACACACACACGCGCGCGCGCACATATATGACACTTCAATAAAATTTTTTAATTTTTAATTTATTATTTAAATGATTTTCTTTTAATAATGATTTGCAGATTTAAAGCACTTTAACTACAATATTTAAAAATGCAGTTATATTTATATAAATAAAGTGTTTGAAAAGGAAAATTTTAAATAAAAATTACTTAAAAAATAAATATTTGTTATTCCACTGTATGCTATTTGCAGATATCTTGTATATTAAATACTTGACGTGGTATGATACTGCCATTCATAGATGTCATTTGAAATCAATTTTTTGGCACGTCAACACTTTTGCTTCCGGTCGATGCTTCGCGCAGAAAAAAATAAAAAGGATTGGCTATTTTTTTAGAAATGCCGGTGAACATCAACACTATCAACACTGTCACACACTCAGGAAGAAAATAAAGTGCGATTGCATTTCTGTAAATATTATGTGTGTATATATTATAAATATGAGAAGAATAGAATAAAATAAAATAAACATTATATACTAAGAATTGAAATAACTTATTATCGAATTCAGATAGATAAACATTCTTTTTTATATTAAGTAATGTAACTGCAAAGAGTCATTCTATATTTTATTAAAGTAAAAATATTTTCCAAGATTTTTATTCTTTTTGTAGAAATATTTTCTATATAAACTTTTTAAAATAATTTTATCTCAAACTCAAAAAAACTTTGATAATTATCTATTTTATTTTAAAAATATCCTATCATGCAATTAAGAAAAATATAATTTCTTTTAAAATTATTTTGTCAATTTAAAAATACATATAAATGTAACAATACGTGTAATAAATAGATATTTAAAATATGAGAGTATTTATTATTTAATTTGTAATAATGTATAGTTTATGAAAAAAACTAAAAATTCTTTTTACAAAAGTATATATAAATAATTGTAAAAAAACAAAAAGATATAATTCATCTAAAAAAATATTTAACAAAGTTTTATATTTATTTTGTAAATAATCTATTAAACAATGATACAAATATATAAATCTGGTTGTGTTATTTTTAAAAATGTCACCGATGACGAATACTGTAGAGAAGTGTACCGAAAAAACTAATACGTATATAAAACAAAGTTAAAAATATAAAATAGTTAAATACATAAAAAAGAAAATAAATAAAAAATATATGGAGATAAAAATATATATTGGAGATGATTTCTTTTTATTTTAAAAAATTTTTCTTTTTCAAATTTTACAATTTCTATACAGAATTCTGCCGGCGTTCGCATCGGTGAATGCTATCCGCTTGAACGCCATAGGGTACATAAATCAAACTCGAGTGCCTGCGTAGGGTGAAGTCGCGTGCCAACTACGGTTGACTGTGAACATGACGTAACGCACAGCCCTTCGAGGTACGCGGCTGCAGCTGAGCAACATCTCAATGGTGCAGCGCCGAGTTAGGGTAGGTCAATGCGTGGGTGGGTGAGATACATTGAGGTCGCGATAGAACGCGTCGAGCAGGCGGCGCCCTAGTGTTTTTGTTCCAATCTGTATGTAGATCTATAGCATTTTGAACACTTAATTTGAGATCTCTGCTATATTTGAGTATTTTGAAATCAATAAGTATTGACAAAATATGTGATACAAAATATATCATACTCTAATTAAAATTTAAAAAATTATATATATTTAATTTCCAAAAAATAAAATTTAATTCCTTTTTTTTAATTTAATTTTTTATATTATTTAATATTATTGAATATTATAGAATAGAGATCAAACAATATAAGTAAGATTAAAGAGGTTATTTTCCCACAAATATCATGTAAATTATTTTATTTGTTTAAAACTGCTTTAATAAAAATGCTTTAAGATTTTAATAACATCTCTAATATTATTCATAACTTTTACTACAAATGCAAATTTCTAAAGGAAAATATATTATCATAAGGTAAAAAATAAAATAAATAGTAAAAGCAAAGTTTTGGCCAGGTATACTAATCATTTTATTATTTTATGTATGTCATATAATGTTCGATTAATTTATTTCGCACCTTTTGTTTTTTGATCTAATTATTTACATTAATCAGTTTGGAGGAATCAATTTCTTTAATTAGAGGACATTTTGTATTAATACATTAACAAAATTTTTAAATAAAAAGTAATTTATTTAATAGAACTTTATATACATTTAAGAATATGTTATATAAAGTTATATGTTACATAATTGAGAGAAGTCGTCAACTAATATATGAAAATTCTATATTTTCTCCAACTAATTTACATGGCTGAGGCAATTGTTCAACGTGAACATTTAAACCAACCGCTACCGCATATAGCGTTATCTAATACCAGTATCATCGTTGGGATATGCCATGTTTGCTTGCTACACCTACTGTGTCCTTCTATCAGCGAACATGTTCTCGAGAACGTTATAATTACGACTATTTTGGAAATCCGTGTCGAGATAACCGACCGACTTGTGTGACAAGATTGTCTTCGCGCGAAATCGCACTCGCATTCAAAAGAGGCTCGCTTATCTTTCATTCCAATCAGCAATGCTATCTCTATATGCGTGCACAGAATACTATATAACTTCGATAATTGATGATCATTTTCCGTTCAATACAATATTATAATATATTAATAATATTAACATTGTATATTATATATTAATAATATTAACATTGTAATAAGTATAATATGAAAAATTTTAATAAATTTTTAATAAAATTTTACGCGATGATATATGTAGTTCAAGATAATAGTATAATTATATATTGTGTAATATTAATGCTACTATGATAACAAAAAAATTATAAATAAAAAATAAATAAGTAATTTGTAAAAATTTTTTAAATATATTATTTTTAATAACGTAATTTGTGCAACATAATTCCGATTTATCGATTCAATTGATGCTATTAAAACATCTCCTGTAAAATTAAACCGCTCTTATTTAAACCATTAAATACCACACAAACTATACTATTTATCGCAAAATAAACACCTCATACAATATATATCGTATAATTTAGAATTTATCGTCGTCGCGCATAATTTCACGCATTCCACAAAGTAACATATAGTTCACGTTATAAAATTAATCTCCCAATATAATCGTATGTTTTTATTCATCAAATCAATATCTCTATCTGTACTATTAATATGTCTCACAATTAATATTTCACTAATTTTTATTAATATTCCATTTTTTAATATAAAATTATTTATATCTTTTTAAATAATATATCATAAAAATAAAAATAAAATATAAAAATATAAAAATAAAATATAAATATAAATATAATAAGATATAAAAATAAAATATACATAATTTATATAATATCTCTCTGTATATAAATCTGTATAAATATCTCTATGATATTTTTAAAAAATGTATATAAAACCCCCGTGTTATAATTCCACATATAACACCACTTCGCAAAGTTAAAGTGAGCCGGTGGAGATAAACAAATTTCCACAGTGTTTCTCTGGTATCGGAATTGTTCTCGGAAGGTAAAACTTTCAAGTAGACTTCTGTCAATGGTCTCTCAATTCTGCGTCCATCAAAGGGTACCCCTTTGAAAGCACAACTTTCAAGTATGAACACCCATCAAGGATCATTCTCGATTCTGCGTTGAAATTTCTGCGACTAGTTAGTTTGCGCGAACATATACATTCGGGCTCGGACTACGCGTTTCTATATTAACGCTCTGTAAATCGTCACACGGCGCTTCTCTTAGTCGCAGCGCTATGCAAAGTATTTTCAATTTTCACATACGTACACGCAGCTACGGCTGCGGTTGCGGGATCATGCGCCTCTTTTCATGCCTATCCACCTTCTTTCTTCCGACGGAAGTTTTCCGCATCGGCGGACTTCTGTCTGCATTCTCGCGTTCGCTTTATTACGCCGCAGACACCGCGAAGAATAAATAGTTCGCGCGCCACCGCTCGCATTTGACTAGCGCATCTTCTCTACAACGCATACGGAATATCCGGAAATTGGCGCGCCCTGTCTCGCAACGAGATTGTGCAAAGGCAAATTTATGTATTTCTCGTTGAAAAAAATACAAAAAAGTACGCTCGACGCACGCAATTATCGCGGGAATATTCATTTAAACATAGTCGTATAATCATCAGTGAGTATTAGATAATCAAGGGGATTAATATTGTTACAATGAGCAATATATCCTCAATAATCATCAGTATGACAATTGACATATACGTACAATCGATGTGTATGTGATTATTGTCGAAATTGGATTACTCATGATAATATTCTCATGGAAACACTTCAACTAACACAATATTCGATGTTATCCCAGATGAATTATTCAGTGCCTGTATTAGAAGAGAGCTAATTTCTAAATTTATGAACGAACTGTTTTAAAATAATCCATTGTATTTTCGTAAATACTCTTTCTAATTATTTAAAGAATCGTGTAAAATTAGAAATATATATGAAATTTTTGTTTAATCAATAAGGTCTTTTAAATAGAAGCAATATAAATGAGATTTTTTTACGAAAAAAATTAATTTATATATTATATAATTTTTTTTAGTAAAGATCAACTTAATTGGTATTATAAATTAATAAAGATATATTCATATATACAGGATGTCTCAAAACTCATAATGAATCTTTTAAAGACAGAGATTCTTGGAATCATTTGGAGACGATTTTTCCTCAGCGAAAATGTCGATGAAGGTCATCATTTTTTGCATATTCCCGATTTTTGTCATCATATATCTTTGCAATTAAGCCTTAAATTAAAACTCAACTAAACTCTATTTAAAATTAATCGAAGAATGTGGTTTTGTTAATATTTTCTTATTACAAAGTTTAGTTTACGAAAAACCCCTTATTTCCAATCACTTATAAATCGAAAATTATTAGTGCCTCGACATTTTCGTTGAGGAAAAATCGCCTTCAGATGATCCCAGGAATCTGTCTTTGAAAGATTCATTATGTGTTTTGAGACACCCTGTATAGTGAAATTTATATATATTCAGAACTTCATTTATAATTTGTTAAATTGTTGTGAGATTACTAAGACGAAATCATTTTTCTCATAACCAGCATAAATCGCAGAAATTATGAACGTGATTAAAACAAGCTGTTAAGTAAGTGTTATTAATAATGATGCAAGCTATTATTGCATAATGCAATTCTTTTCTTGCCTGAAACATATACGCATCTAGTAGCGCTCGTATAATTCAAGCGCAAAGATGAAGTTAGCCTTCCAAATTCTTTTTTCTATTTTTATTTGTAAAAATAAAAGTTCAGAAAATATATACAAACAATGTGCAATCAAATGATGTATAGAAATTAAATTTTTTCGAATATTGAAGGGCTAATTTCGAATAGGTATATTCTAGGACGGAGAAACAATGGACAATTAATGCATGCTGTTCGCTGGGTACATTCCCTGAACTCTGAATTCTCGTGGTAGACTCTGTTGTCGTTCATGTTGTCCCCGAAATTGCATAAAGGACCGGTGAAATGCCTTACGTCACTTATTAGAAGCGCATCTACGCCTTAAAGTCTTAAATCGTCGATCCTTTTTGACTTGTTTCGGGTCGACTAGACATAACTCTGCCTTCAAATCAAGATTGAAAGTCATGTATATTCAGACCACACATTCGGCTAAATTTCGACTAAACATGAATGCATGATTCTTGATTTATGATAACATATCCCTCATATTAAATGAGTAATAATCATATGTACGTGATTTTATCTCTTAAACAATTATATTTAATAATATATCTTTTATACATGTAAATTTTATTTAATTTGAAAAAGTTAGATATCACGTTTTCTTTTTGTTAATTCCTTTTTTTAGCATTTTAATTATTACTATGTTTAAAAGATATTTAGCATTATTTTGACATTTATTAATATAACTTGAAGAAATATTCAAATTTTTAAGCCTTATCGAGAAAATAAGATATTAATTGTGTTTATTATAGTAAGAATATAATTATTATGTGAATAATATATAAGTACAATTTTTAACATTTTTGAGATATTTTATAGCACGTCGCTGTCAATTTTTAATATCATTCTATAAAATAGCACTTTAATTATAAATATAAATATAAATATAATTATTTATATATGTTTTATCCTAGTATATTAAAATTTCAAAAATATTTCTTTTTCTTATTACAATAAAACAGAAGTTTATTATAAAACATTAGAGTTTTCCTGCAAATACAAGCATTTTACTAATCAAATATGAATGAATACAACTGAACATGTTTAATGTTTTTATATTGCACGATTTTATAACATTTTCAATAAAAGATAACAAAATAATAGTTTTTTATTTTGTTAGATAGAATATTTAATATTTATTTATAAACATACACACACTTTCTTGATAAAATAAGACATACTCGTGAAAGATGGAGAACCAACGGATGATATTTAATACGCACCATTTGCCAGCTTTGAACTTCCGTAAAAGTACACACCTGTTTATTCGCAACACGAGACACTTCCTTTAGTGATAGTACAAAAACCGTTCTTTAATTACTTGGTCTTTAAAGTTGAGTCCTCCTCGAGAGAAAGAAAGAGAAGGAAATAAGCTTACTCGGGTCAGAAAGTGCTGCACAATAAAAATAACTAAAATGTCAAAGAAAGAGAGGTAGAAAGAAATAATGGTAACGTCCCAGAAATCTTTACAAGTATCTTGTAATCGCTCTTGAAAAGAAGTACATATTTCTCTCATCATTCTTGCATCATTACATTATTATAATTATTAAATGATCTGGAAAGAAAAATAAATAAAGCAACTTTTTTTTTAAGAATTTTTTATAATTACATTAAATGAAATAATAATGTACGAAATCCAAAAATATTATATATATATATATATATATATATATATATATAAGATGTCTTAAATTTATTTGTTTATTTGAAATTCTTATTTTAATGGTGTAATTGTAACTGTATTACTGTGTAAGTACGCATAGAATGTATGTATGTGTATAAATAAATTAATGTACAATTTTAAGAAAAATTTCAAAGAATTTTTCAAATTTTCGAAAAATATTAATTTACATTCGTGATAATCAACACTTAATTAATATATAAATTGCTTTTAACCTTCGCACAAATAAAACAAATCGCGGTTTAAAACTTTGCTTTAAGTTCACACTATAAAATCCTGCTTTAAATTCACGGTTTAAAATCACGTTAACCTTCCCTTTCTTGTAGCGTTAGGATGCAATATGCACATGTAACGACTAAGCTGACGGAAAACCGCATAATAAATAGTGGTTCGACCGCACGTGTCCAGTCTCGTGAGGATATATAGTTTCACGACGCGCCAGCTTTACCGAGAAGTGTTGTCAAAAATTTACATAATCGTGTAAAATCTATCCGATGAGACTTTGCACCTGTCTGTTCTAGAAAGCGCCAACTTGTCGCCGGACTTTGCGTGATACGTTGTCATCACCCTTCGTCATCTCAGTCTTTTCTAGCCCTAACTATCGACTATCTTAGTTTAGCTGCCGGCGAGGTAACTCCTGCCTAACTTGACGAGATAGGGACGCAATTATTTAGGCCACAACCCACTAATTGGCAAAGTTTCCGAGTACACATTGTCCTTGCTTTACACACAAAGTATTCCATTGTATCGGAGAGCAAATGCTCTTCGTGTTACGCCTTTTCCGATCTTACGAGAAATCTTCAATTTCAACGTTTTGAACATTACAATTAGAAATAGTTCAAATAGCAGCAACTTTAATTAACACTCCCGTAACAGGAGTTGGAGTTATTATGGTTTTGTCAAATATATATTTACACAGAATTGTATAAATATATATTTACACAATACCTACACAACAATGTATTATTATATATTATAATATTATATTATATTATATTATATTTATAATATAATATAATATAATATAATATAATATTATAATATGTAATTTTATTACAATATACACATTATAAATACATTATACATGTATGTATTCTTATTGAAGAATTTAAAAAAAATAAAAAATATTATATGTAATAACGCACTTTAGTTTTAGTACAATTATTTAAATTATGAAAAGAAATTTCTTGAAGAAATTTAAACGAATGTAGAAATAATAAATATTAATATATTTCCAAAGCTTAATTTCAATCCTGCCATCCTCTAGTAAAAAATTTCATTGCTGTAGAAACAATAAATTTCTGGACGTTTTAATTTAAGTGCGCATCACGTATATATCAGAAGTAGTAATTTAACTTCAGGAAACGATTTGCTATCGAATACGTATCTCGTGACTCAGCATGCAATTTTTTGCACGTTGCGATATGCGAATTCAATTTTCTTCACACTATTACAGGCGGCTCTATCAAATTAAAGCAGATCGAACCGCACTGCAGCTGCATCATTGGACCGTTAATTCTCGTTCATTGCATTCCGAATCAGTTAAATACCGTCGGATTATAATCGTTTCAAGAATCTTCGGTTTCTAAATGTTTTCTTGAAATCAATCTACTTTCAATTACCGTTGCAAGCGCGATTTCAACAGTTTCCAAAATCGCAACCTGTTACGTACAAATAGTGGGAACGTCGTCTCCAATGAGGACGTACACGCGCACTCGTGCGTGTAGATTTACGGAGACATGTACATAAAGGAGACGTGTCTAGTGTATGTAACAAGGAAAGCCTCCTTCTACTCTCGGCTATCTCGCTAAAAGAGGAGCACATTTTTGCAAAGCCGTTTTCTTTCACAGTTAGTACATACTTTGCATTTATGGCATTTGCACATCGCGTCCACCTTAATATAATAGGGCAAACGTGCCTTCGTTCTAGGTAATTAAGACATCCATGCGTCGAAAATGTTCTTTGTACGTGTATAAGGTGTAGCAAAAATTACACATTGGAAGAATTAGAATTAAGAGAGTTAAAGACTGGTACTATTTCGTACGAATCAATATCAACGATCGCAATATACAGGGTCTACCAAAAGTGTGGAAACCCCTAAATATCTCGGAAAATATACGTTTTACAGAAAAGTGTTTCCAACAAAAGTTGTAGGGTTTAAGAAGATCTATATACTGATTCTATCAGTTTGACCTTGGATGGCGTCGTCAAGGTCAGGTCAAGGTCACATTGACTTTTTTAAATGACACCCCCTACATTTGATTGCATATTCTTATAGCTTAATTCAAGAGCTTTCCAAAACACTATAATAATGTTCATTTTTATTAAGTACTTTGCGAGTTATGAGGGTTGAAATAATTTCTTAATTTTACATAAACCATAAAATATCTAGTAAACCATTCATTTTTCGATTATCTTACCTTCATACTTTTATGTACAAAATAATGAAAGGAATCAATTGGTGTAAAGAAAACATACAGTTGTTTTTAAGAAAAAATATGGAATTGTTAATTGCAAATTACATATTTTTTCTTAGAAACAACTATGTGTTTTCTTTACACCAATTGATTCCTCTCATTAATTTGTACATAAAAGTATGAAGGTAAGATAATCGAAAAATGAATGGTTTACTAGATATTTTATGGTTTATGTAAAATTAAGAAATTATTTCAACCCTCATAACTCGCAAAGTACTTAATAAAAATGAACATTATTATAGTGTTTTGGAAAGCTCTTGAATTAAGCTATAAGAATATGCAATCAAATGTAGGGGGTGTCATTTAAAAAAGTCAATGTGACCTTGACCTGACCTTGACGACGCCATCCAAGGTCAAACTGATAGAATCAGTATATAGATCTTCTTAAACCCTACAACTTTTGTTGGAAACACTTTTCTGTAAAACGTATATTTTCCGAGATATTTAGGGGTTTCCACACTTTTGGTAGACCCTGTATTACAGAAAATATAAAATTGTAGGATTGCACGAGATACCAAGATTAGTCTTGATATTGTCTTGAATTTCAAGACAAGATTTTTAATTAGTTATCAAGACCAAGACTAAGACTGTCAAGATAATTAGTCTTGTCAAGATTATTGGTTCTCAAAAAAACTAAAATATTTATATTTGTAAATGAAAAAGAAAATCACTATATGCGAATTTAAAAAAATTTTATTTAATAAAAACATTTATATTAATAAATTTAAAAACATTTAATATTAATACAATATAACATTTTTATAAATTAGAAATTAAACTCGCAAATTTTAAACATTAAAGAGCATTTCACCCAAGAATTGATGCACATTAGTGCTTTTAAAGATTTACTTTGTAATCTGGTTCTATTTTTTGATATAGTCAGAGTTCCTATTGTGAAAAGTCTTTCTACTGGCACGGACGAGGCAGTTGAACTTAAAATGTTTCGAGCCATTTTTGACAATGTGGGATAAATATGAACCTGATTTTTTTACCACTCCAAAATATTTATATCTGCACATTCCCTTGGAGCCTATAAATAGTTATTAATTTCTGTTTTCCATGAAACAGTAAATGTTTTTTTATGTAAATAGACGGCATTTATATCGATTACATAGTAATAATTATAATTAAAATATAATACAATAATAATAATTATTTCAAAATAATTATATTACAAAAATTATGTTAAATATTATTTAAATAATTTTTTAATATTAGATAAAAAATTGTTAATAAAATCGAGACAAGACAATACAAGACGAGATTTTTGCTACCAATATTCACTCAAGACCAAGACAAGATTTAAATTTTTAAAAATTTTCAATACAAATACAACATTTTTACGAATATTGTCTTGTCTTGGGTCTTATTGTACCCTATAAAATTGTACTATAATAATAGAATTTTTTTAAATACATTTAAGTGTGCTTTGCTTTTTCGTATCTAAACTTTTTTATGATAACTTCGGGTATAATTAATACTACAAATTGTATAATAATGATAAATAATGATGTATTTGTAATTGATACGTGAGATATATGATTTTTGCTAAAAGCAACAATGGAAATTCAATTGGAAACTGACCGGTGAACTATACCAAAAAATATGCAATTCCTGGTACACCCTATAGTAACATACGTCCCTTTCACGTATACGATATATATCGTACAGGCTTGCCTCCCAGCGAACGAAATCCGGCATTTTTGCAGGCTGTATTCGCGTGTTCCGAGCACACGTGCTGACGTAAAACGAATAATTACTGCACGGCGCTAAAAGGCGGAAGAATATGATTCGTTAAAGGAATTATCGTATGTTTTAATACTTCGTCCGCCGATTTCCACCTGCTTCACTTTTTTTTTATTCTCTGCTTCATTTTCACTCTCTTCTCATATATTTGCTTTCCGTTATTCTATTTTCCTCTCAATACTTTAACAGCATTTTTCTTTTATTAAGATGATATGTGTATACAGAGAGTCTCACAATCTTCGTGCAATACTTTGCGTATTCTAGAGATAAAATAGAGTCAAAAATTTTAATACAAAAATGTTAAGACTACGACAGTTTTTCATTTATAAGCAATCAAAGTTTGTCAATAATAACGCGTGATCAATGAATTCGCGCATTCAGGCCGGTAATTATTTATATTCATAGCAATCTGTCATCTATTATTAATATGTTTATATCAGGTGATATTGATTTTTACTGCACAACTGATTTAATTTTCTCATATGTGTCGTTTCTTATGTGCATGTGTACATTATGGCGATTAATTAATATTAATAAATTATAAATAATATATGGAAAACAGATGTGCAATAAAATCGATATCAAGGGATTTTAAATAATCTGAAAAATTCTTCTCAAAAAATATTATAGCCTCAATATTTTTGTATTAGAATTTCTTACTCTATTTTATCTCTAGAATACGCTATTAAAATATTGCACGAAAGTTGTGAAACATCCTATATATATGTTTATTTTTTATTAAATAATTTCAATACGAATATCTTGATAAAAGAAAAATGCTGTTAATATATGTATATATATTTCTCTATATATGTATTTCTCTTTTTTTAAATTCACAATGAGATTGAAGAATTTATGAATTTATTGTGAAGGAAGAATTGAAATTTTTTATATACTAACTTTTAATTATAACTATTAAATTTTAAGGTTTTTTAAATGAAAATCAATTTTTTATAACTCGGATTGTCAGATTGTCATGCGTGCGTGTATAATGTGTGCTCGCGTGTATGCGTATCTGCATATCTGTTTGCTTTCGTGCGTGTATGTGTTATAAAACAACTCTATAACTCTTTTGCCAGTAAACTCAAATAAATAATCTTGCAACGAAAAAATTAATTAAAGACATATACCTACACGACATGAAACTACTTATATGCTTCAAGTTGAATATGTTCGCGCTTTTAATTGCTGCCGAAAATACGTCACGCCAGTGCCGGTATTCATAAAGGAGCGTGTACCATGTCATGTTCCCGTTAATCACCAACATATCCCGGGACGTTAATCATGAATATTCATTGTATGAGGATGTGTAATCTTCGAGGAGACATAACAATTTAAGATCCGACATGTTTCGATTGTTTGAGATGATAGTCATGATCCCTGCATATCTGAAATTATGCATATTAATTATGCTATTAATAACTAATCGAAAAATTTTTTATGATATTTCAGGATTATTTTTGAGACCATAGCAAATTTGATGGTCTTCTGAAAACTTTTTAAGAGAAATAATAGATATATTTGTGTCTATGAATTATACGTATAAATATAAATTATATGCGTGCAATTCACAATCTTAATTTAATTGGAGGAACTGCATTTTTTTTCTAAAACATTATCTCAATTCTCACGATACATTGAAAATTTTAGATACTTATCAAAACTTTCTTATTAGTAATGTAAATCTTGTGTCGTATTTTATTATAGACAATAAAAATATGCTTGACAATAAATATGATGGGAGTGAAATTCAGCGAACGTTACCGAAACACACCGAGACGTCATTAAAATTGGATGCACGAGAAATTCAGGACGTGTTATTGCAAAATGCATCTCTTGTATATAGTGCATTCGCAATGTGCATACGTGACAACTTCCTGTAATACTTCATGTTTTTTATTGTCGTGCACTTATAGAACATCATTTCTTCATCCATTTAACAGAATATTATTCTTTCTTTTCACATGTGGCGCAAATTCCGCATGGCAGTTCGTCCGTAAATGTCACAAGATTAAATATATATTTTGGGCACATTATATTATGTTCACAATGTTCCATATGAAATAATTATATTATGAAAATTAGTCAAATATTATTTTTATTGATGAATATATTTATATAAATAAACAAAAATACGCTCTTACAAAAATTGAATAAAAGCAAAATATTTTACTACATCAAATATAGATTCGAATGATCAGAAATTGGGTCAAAACAAAATTATGATAAATAAAATAAAGGGATTTAAATTATTTTACTTGAGCAATATAACATGCGGATTTCTAATATAATTATGTGAATATTCTGTATCCATTACAAATCAACACGATGCATGCATTAAAACCTCGCTATAATGTTACATTTTATTTTTGTTATTAAATCGAAATATGTAAATACAATTAATTCAATTAATTACTAGAAAATTTTACATAATATAATTGACATAAATTTAAGATTTAAACTAATATTTTAATAAAATATTTAGATTTTTAAACTAATATATTAACAAAATATATTTTCTTCATAAAAATGTTTATTAAAATATCAAGACTATGTACTTAGTTATTATAAGTAGATTACATTATTAAACAAAAGATAGTACTGGATAAGTATTATGGGCTATTTTAATATTATCTGTCAATAATGTATTTTTCTGTGATTAATATGTAATAATTAAACTGTTATTTATGTTTATTGTACATATTGTTTATTTCCATTAATTTTCTGTCATAAAAGTCATTTATTTTGTTCAAAATGTTTATCAATAATCAATTTGTATAAAATGATCAGTCGTCAGTTATTGACGTATGCATTTGAACAATTTATATCGAATCTTTCAAAATCACACACACATACGCACGTGCGCGCGTTCGATTACATGCATAAATTTTTATATCATACTATTACTTCAAAAAATACGAGCAAGATACCTGGACAGTGTGATATCACCATCGCTGCAAGACAAATTATAAAATGAGATAATAAAACGAAAAAATTCAGCGAGAGGAAATTGCGAGTGGACAGTTAATTAAAACCTTAACGACGCGATCGCGATCCCGTCGTTGTTGCCGCACTCGAATTGAAGTTTTGCACAGCACGTATTATTTAATGCGGAACTCACGTGAATTGTAACGCCAGCTGCCGCTACCGTTGACTCGCAAATTGCTGCGGATTTTACGCGTGAAACTTAAATGTATCATACATCAATGCTTTCGCACGTGCTTGCACATCACGCGCTCACTCGACCACATTTGTTCAAAATGAGAAAAAATTAGCATTCTCAATGTGTTCTCATAATTAGCATTCTCATAATACATACATATATAAAGGAGTACTTATTATGTATATATTTTATATATCATTTTTCAACATAAAAATAAAATTTATTTTATCTCTAGATTGATATACCACAGATATGACAGGTATGGCTTGACTCTTTTTATAGATAATAAAATAGATGACATCTGTCTTAAAACAGATAACTTTTTTATTTTCTCCAAAAAATGCCTGGATAAAAAGCCATTAAAAATAGTTATTAAAATGTAACAATCGTTAAATTTAATTAATTCGTCCACGAAAAAAATTCAATAATACATATTTAAATTTTCTATCTCAATTTTCTATTCTCTATCATATCTCCTAAAAAAAGATCTCTGAAAAAAGGATATCTATACTTTGACATGTATTCTTTATGTCAAATGTGAAAGGTACGTCATAAATTGCGTCACGCGATACGCTGCAACCATAAAGAACCATGATTTATTGCATGGGGAGTCGCGCGCGTTTGCCCCAATTTCGCTAACATCCAAATTCTTCGAGACCTGGGCTGTTTCGAGAAGCCGGGCCAAAACCACGGAATGGATATAATTATTTTCGTGCAACGTGAACGGAAGGGAAGCTGTGAGAGTATTAATAATAAAGCGGCGGTGCGGCGCATAAACTCTACCGCGGGAAAGCAGGTGCAAATTATCCGGTCGGTCAATTGCAGGCATTCGGGATTTCGTGCCAGAAGTTTCGCACCGCGCACTTTGAAAAAAAAGACACAACTATTTTTAACTATCACCACTTTTAGTTATGGACGCGTTGTCTATAGTATTTTTGTGCGATTTATTAACAGAATGCAACTTGCAAATCCGGCCGTTTCGTTCAACTTTTCGACCGCGAAGCCGGACCGCGACTATAAATGTCAACGCGAATAAACTTGCATTTTCATTTAAATTGTTTGATCAGCGTGTGCTGCTTTCAAATGAGTACGGAATACTATTTTGACGTGAATTTCAGATGAAAGAGCTGAATTATTATAGCATAGACCAGCTGTACAATTCTCATATTCTTTATCCTGAAATAGTACTTTTTGTAAGGTATAAAATGGGAGTGGAATATCTACATAAAACGTGCTTGATTAATATAGATTTTATTTATGAAAAAATTAAATATTTTTCTCAAGAAAATAATCTTACAAAAGATATTAATGTAAAATACAAAACGATATATATGTACGTACACATATGATTTAAATAGATAAATATAAAAATAATAAATAAAAAAGTTAAATGGATAACGTTCCAACTATTTTTTAATTTTCTGTAATAGTATTGGAACGTGATACCAAATGAAATAAAGAGTTAACGGGTAAATATATGTGTGTGCGTGTATTTAAAGGATATTTTCTAAAAATGATAAAAATTTCATTTAGATCGATTGCGTCAATATGTGGCCAGCGTGAAAAATTGAAAGGCAGCTGTGACAAATCGACATGATAACGGCAAAATGCAAATCACGGACATCGCATTGTCGACTTTTTCCAATTCTACGAATAGGAAAAGCGGAAACGTTTTCAGAAGAAGCCAATTAGCCATTCGTTCGTGAATCTTTGTACTGAAGCATGAAAACGGCAAATCAAAAAGTATATAATATTATGTATAAACATTCCTGTGCATTCTACAGATAAAGTTAAAAATACAGTTATACAACGTACGCGAAATTCATCTAATTCTTGCAATATTTACAAATTATTATACAATTTTTAATATTAAATATCTCGAATTTTAAGGATTAATAAAAACTCTTTATTTGCAATTTTTTATAACTCAAAATTCGACGTCAAATGAAAAAAAATCTCACTGTACATACAAAGGTCTCGCTATATTTTTGTTTTAAAATATTTTCATAGGCGTATTTCTCTAAAACAAATATTTATTTTATTTTATTTTACTAACAAAAAATATTTATTTTTAAAACTTCAATTATATACAAATTATATCAGATTGTACATGCTCTTAAATAGTTTCTTTTCCGTATTCTATTTATAAAATTTAAAATAATATTCAAAAAACCTTGCTTATTAAGACGTAATAACATAGAATTTTATTTTTAAATTTATATTTGCGGTGAATTATTTTAATTATTTTTCAATATCGATCAATATGTTCATTGCCTTGGTAACGGTACGATAAGACGGGAGAAGTTAGAAGACATCCGGATTCGGGACTGTTTGAGAATGCACGAACGCTTTCATAAAGTTTTAGCTGCAAATTTCGTTGACTCGTGTCGATGGCGTGTGCCGGCTTATCATGACTTTATTGCACTGGCAAGTCCTCTCATCGGTGATGTCTTGGAATAAATTTCCTCGAGATAAATAGGAGTTCCAGTTTGTTTGAGATGAGCAGAAGAAGCGGTTAAAGTCTAACGATCCTATAAGATTTTACTTGGCAGAAATTCACATACCTTTAATGAAGAAGTAAACGAAGATAAAGATGATAACGTTTATGATGTTAGGATTATCTATTAAAGCTAATGAAAACTAGAGCATGGAATCTTCAATTTTTTTATTTGTAATTTTATTTTATAAAGTTACGGTTCTATTAAATTAATAAGGGGAAATGATAAGAAGATAATCTCTCTTTCTCCCTCATAATCCTAAGTATCTTATATTGTTAAGCCAAACTACTCAACGTTTATAGATGAAGGAAATTTATAACTTTTAGACAGAGAAACAATTTTAAAAACATCTCAATCATTGTGTGTTTTATAAATTAAAAGTCTATTGCAAAATACACTTCTTTATTTATTATAATGACAATTCGAAATTCATAGACTCATCATAATTTACCAAAGATATCGTTTTCAACTATATATCCGTATTTTCAGTTTCCTTTTATTTATTTCATCAATTCATCAATGATAAAATGAAATATTTGAAAAACAAATTCCTAGGTTAACTATGCATTTTTCACTTGAAATATCAATATCTCACATTTTATACTGATTTTTACTGATCATACAGTTGAAAAAAAATCCAAACATTTGAAAGACAGCAGACGGGAAGAAAGGGCAACTGAAAAATCTAGCTTAAAATATAAATGTAAGTTGCAAAGTTCTCGAGTGCATATCGAATAGCCGAGAATGTCGAGGGAAACTTTCTACCTGGAATCTCTCGTTGTCTCTCGCGACGAGATCTTGCCGTTGGAGTTTCATCGTTGATGTCCACGTGCATATTTTCCCCGCGATAAATAAGGTTGACCCATTTAACGGAGGCGGCTATACTGAAGAGGGTGGTGCGCGAGGGGTCAAAGTGCATTCTGTATTCCAACGCAGTGGCGGCGCAGTTTATACAACGGGGTCGCAGTAGCAACATACCAATTAGCCGTTTTGCATGGCGACTCACGCCGAGTACGCGTCGCGTCGTTTTCCGTGTTCGTTCGTGAAAAAACAAGTGCTTGACTACAAAAAAGTAGCCAGCTCGCAACTAGTGATGTGTCCGATACGCTCACATCGGGCCATCGGAATCCTGCCCGTATCGATTTTCCCGAAATTCATCGGGAGAACAATCTCGCAGGAGATATTAATTCTTTTATATGTTGCATACGTATTTCTTGATGTAGAGCATATATCAGTGATCGATAAAATATCGAAAATTTGAGCAAAATCTATCGAACAAGTACACTCTTTTATATCTTTGTTCTATCACAAATTATTTTTTATTATCAATTATGTATATAATTTTGCAGGAAATATTTAAAAGTTACACAGTAAAAATAGTTATACAATCAACAGAATTTTTGAATATTTTATTTTTTTTTTTTTTGTATAATTTTTAGAACTTTTAGATGCACATATATATACATATATATTATTCAAATTTTGCAATTGTAAATTTGAATCAAACTGTATATAAATAAATAAATATTATAAATAAATTAAATAAATATTATGAATAATATAAATAGACTAAATAAATATTAGTTTTGAAAATATTTGAATTATTTATACCGCTATCCTATCTCACGATAATACTAAATATTAAATATAAAAGTAATTTACATTTCGACCTCTTTTGAGTGAGATTTCACGTGCATATTAGTACTAATGCGCTCGAACATCACGCAGAGGTTTCTGAATGGGATTTTTATTTTTAGTTGTCGCGACCGATTTGACGAACGAAGAAGAAAATGACGGTCGGAAGTGCAGTCGCTTCTCTATGTTTTGCGCCCGACAGCTTATCGATCTTTGCATCCCCGCGCGCTGGCTTCAATAAATTGACTAACGATAATGCAAGACATCATCGGTTTCAATCGTTAAAGTTAAGTATCGGGAGAAAACAAACTTAAAATATTAAATATTTTAATAAATAAAGATGCAATAAATAACTTTTGTGCTTGCTTGCAAAAAACGCGATCCGGACTTACCCTCTTCCTTCAATGTTTTGAGCGTAAAATATTTTATGAAATAGCTTAAAATAAGAGACAGCCCATCTCGAAGCTACCTCGATATATCTCATATTGATGAAATATCGTAGAGACCCCAAGATACACAAGGAAATATTTCAAATAAGAATCTTATGATATATAGAAAGCACTTCGCACAACCATGTATTTCAATTTTTTGAAAACGTCAAACATTTTAAATCCAAAAAGGGAATATTTGACTCTTGTGAGATTCAGTTGAAATGTCAAATTAGCTTCTCGATGAAAACTGTCTTGAGCTCTAAATCTGTCAAAAAGCACATGCACGACATTTCTTTTTGTTTTACTTTCAGTATTTTATCTACTTTTACATCTGACTTTCTGAAAAATAATCAAAATTTATAAATAATCAGATTACTATTGTAATTAGAAAGAAATATCTGTTTAAAAATTGAAGATTGTAAGTTTTTTATTTAAATAAAAATGCTAATTTACTGTCACGTTACAGATACTCAATACACTATATCTTTTGCGCGATGATTTCTTGAAAAGATCAGTAAAGAATAAAAACGCTGTCGCTTCACGTATCGAATTACTGATCGGTGACGGGGTTCAATCTTTTTGCAAAGTAATTAAAGACTCATTGCACAAAGTACTCCAGTGTCCGAGGAAGGAATATTCAGTTTCACATGTTTAACGCGCAAGAAAACCTTGATGCGCGTGCTGTGAAAGCGAATCATTTGGAAGGATATTGCATTACAAGAGACTCTGTTCATACAACGCGAGAGATGGGTCGATCCTCGGCAAAGTCTCGATATGTTCGAAGAGAAAGCGAGAGGAAGAGAGGGTTGGTAGGCTACGGAATGCAAAACTAGACGATCTAAAATGCATGGAGCCTTCGAACGCTGTTCTAAAATATTTACACCATCGGAGTACAATCCCGAGGCTACTATTCACCGATCGGCTTTTCCAATGCAAAACTCATAGTTAGTAATTATGTAACATCGACCATTGTTCTATGATATAAATATTTCAGACATTTAAAAATATATGTATATATAATATAATAAAAAATAAACGAAGTTTAGTTTTTTTTCTCTTGTGAAATTGCCACTTGCACTATAACTCGAATAATTTTTACAATATTTTATGTATTGTGTGAGCAAACATTTGATCATAAATGATTAAAGCCAGAAAACCCGCGAATAAATTTATGAGATAAAACGATTGTAAATACGGTTGATTGATAGTAATGACTCGACAATTAATTTTATTTTTAGAAAAGATAAATTATTTATTAATATTTATTAATATTTATTAATATATTTATTAACATATTTTTATATTAATACATTTATTAATATATTTTTATTAATATTTTTATTAATATCTTATTAATTATTTTTATTAATATATATTTATTAATATTTTATTAATTAATTTTATATTTTATTAATATAAAATAGATATTTTTTCCATGAATAATAAATGCAACGATGCGGTTATCGTGTATGCGCAGAAATATAAGCTTCAACTCCGATACAAAATTCTCTCTGCTTCCGAAATCGGAAGGAATTTAACTGCCTCCGATCTCGGTGGTAAATTTCGAGGCTTTTAAGCTTCACGCTTCGGATGGAAACAACATTGATGACCAGATGCTGTTTCTAAATAACCGTGATGGCGTCACGTTTTGACATTCTCGCACAAGAAAACTCCCTTCTCTCCGGGAATGTTCCCCACAAAATACATATTCCTCGTATTCCATGTACCGGCGCACATGGATCGCGCACAAGCTTCGAGATTGGCAAGATGGGGGATGTTGTGCGGCCTCCCTAGGCGCCCACACGGTGTGCTTATCCGTTTTCTTCTTCCCAAGACAATTTTCACTCTTCCGGCAATGTGATTTAGCGGACCAAAACCGTACTTCCTATGCATATTTATCGGCAAAAAGTTACGGGAGAGAGCTTTATCCGCGCAACGTTCAGTCGCTGAAAATTAGAACAGCTGTATGAGATCAGGACGCCCAAAAGCGCCTTGAACAAATGGAACAGCTTTCACAAGCCTCTAGATATTAAAAAAATCTGTTTTCCCTCGGTTACAAACGATATAAACTTGGTTGTGTTGTTTATAATCAAAAATAGGATAATATTGTACTTCTCGTTATATTGTGCGATTTATTTTATCCATTTGTTTTATTATATATCTAAAATTATGTATTAATTGAATTGGGCCGACAATCAGACTTCAATATTTTATTATTTCGCTAGCGTTGTTTTATCGCATGAAATATCGTACAAATATAAATATAAATTTTATCATAAATTTTATTATAAATTTTGTAGTATTTAATTACATTTTACAAATGCTATTTAATCACATTTCACAAGCACAAAGTTTCTAAAATTTCAAAGAATTTTTTTTCTGTAAAAAAATTAAGACTCAATATAACATAAATATTCAACATTTAAAGAGATTTTTTATATCATAAAATACATGTATTTTTAGGATAAGTGCATACGAGTTACTTTTAAAAAATCACTTTATAACCAAATTTACAAGATTTATAATTTACAATTTATTATTAATTAGCAAAGTTTAAAATCCCTGATTTAATCAAACATTATTTATTTGATTCTTTTTGTCGTGATAATCAAATTCTTATCATTAAGTTCTTTTATAAGTGTACCTATACTTTCGCACTTATAAATTAATTAAAAGAACCTTTAATTGTCCAAATAATTTTTGATTTCTCGAACTTCCAAATCTGTAAATACGACGCTAACCTAGTTTGCTCTATACCTTTGGTAAAAGTTTTTATGTGACGTGATGCTATCACTGCGAGTATTTAATAATTATGTATTAATTAAATTGGGCCGACAATCAGACTTCAATATTTTATTATTTCGCTAGAGTTGTTTTATCGCATGAAATATCGTACAAATATAAATATAAATTTTATTATAAATTTTATTATAAATTTTGTAGTATTTAATTACATTTTACAAATGCTATTTAATCACATTTCACAAGCACAAAGTTTCTAAAATTTCAAAGAATTTTTTTTCTGTAAAAAAAATTAAGACTCAATATAACATAAATATTCAACATTTAAAGAGATTTTTTATATCATAAAATGCATGTATTTTTAGGATAAGTGCATACGAGTTACTTTTAAAAAATCACTTTATAACCAAATTTACAAGATTTATAATTTACAATTTATTATTAATTAGCAAAGTTTAAAATCCCCGATTTAATTAAACATTATTTATTTGATTCTTTTTGTCGTGATAATCAAATTCTTATCTTTTTGTCGTGATAATCAAATTCTTATCATAAGTTCTTTTATAAGTGTACCTATACTTTCGCACTTATAAATTAATTAAAAGAACCTTTAATTGTCCAAATAATTTTTGATTTCTCGAACTTCCAAATCTGTAAATATGGCGCTAACCTAGTTTGCTCTATACCTTTGGTAAAAGTTTTTATGCGACGTGATGCTATCACTGCGAGTATTTTGCCGCGGTCCCCCGTTAGCTTGCGAACGTAAAAGTTTGCTCGAAAACAGCGAGGCCAAGATATAAATGTCGCCGCGAAACGAAGAAGCTGCATTCGTATCGGCGATCGTGCTTTCGCGAGGAAATTGTAAAATGCAAATGGCCGAGAATTTTAATCCGCGAAGCAGCGCGGCGGCAACATCCATAAGCCTCCGCTTGTCAGGGAAATGGTGAAAATGCGACGTAACAATGAAAACGGAACAATATGAAAATTAATTCTTATGAAGTAGGTTCGAATAAAAGTTTATATTTTAAATATGCGAAAAAAAGTAGCTTTTTCTTCCTAAAATTATGCATGCACTTAGAGTTAGTAATATTTCTGTAATTAATAAGTTATAAAAGAGAGGGAATATCTCAGAGACAAATGTATTTTTAATTATGAATTTTGTTAACATTATAAGTTTCTCTTCATAAATAATCTGCAGACGCACAATAGTTTTAGAATATCTCAAGTAATTGAAAATATAAAACTTTTTACATCACTTTTGAATATCTTTTTTTTGCATGTTGTTTTAAGTTATTTCTAAAACTTTTACACTTTCTCCCCTTTTTCTCCATTTAAATGAGAGATACAAACTGCAAATTGAACCGACGTGAATTAAAGTGCGCACACATGACGAACGCATAAGAAAGCTTATGTACATTTCCGCGCCAAACAAAATAGTCTTGGTGTTGCCCTTCGGGGGAAGATTTGCTTAAGGGCAGCGACGTAAAGTATTCCGGCTCCTCTTTTTCGTTGAAGCCAACGGGAAACAACGCGGACGGTATAAAATTCGCGTGCGGGCTGCAGCTTCGGTCGTTAAATATTTATGAGACCTGGTTCTCTATTTTTTCTCCTCCCTTTTTTTTCCCGACCATATCCAAGCCGAAACTTTACAGTGGCGGTGTGGGTATTTGTCGGTGCCCGTCCGGCACAGCATCCGGACCGACGGGTCATCTGTTATAAAAATGGCGCTACGTTATAACAGAGAGGATGAGGATGAGGACGCGAGGGAGTGCGCCCTCGCCTCTGTTTTTGCTGTCGACGCGCGACGATTTCGTCGAGTGATGAACGCGCTCTTTACCGAGCGACCTCCATCCCTTCGATAGAAACGGCTCGCTAATTACGGCCACGATGATCTCGATATTTCGTCGCTGTCCGATAACGAGCCGGTGAAACGAAGCGATCGCGAAATAAATCGGATTTTATTGACGCACAAAATTGTTAATCTACTTTGACCATCTTATTATTGCACTGAAAAAAAAATCTGGTTGCATTAATTAGAATTCTGGTAAATTCAACCAATATGTCTGTTGGAAAATGGACAAACCAGAATTCTTGTAGGAATTACCAGATAAATCTGATTAATTTCTTCCTGTTAAATTTGCCAATTTTCTGGTTAATAATACTAACTCGCCAGCACCAAGTTGTCTAAAATTTTTCCCATCTAATCTCAAAAGTCTGTTTAATATTCTGAATTCCAACAAGATTATTGGATAAATTCAATCTAGATTATTGAATAAATTATTTTAAATTCAGTTTGTTAGAAATTAAACTGATAAACAGTGATGTAAGAAAAGGATGCAGCTCAAACACACACAATCAGAGAGCTAGCGTCCTTTTTCTGACACTAGTGCTCGTAAGAGAAAAAAAATATACTTTGGATTTAATGTTAATACTAGTTCTTTATATTTTGTGGCAAATATTGAATACGAGTTAAGTTAAGAAACAAGCAAAGAAATTAATGTAACAAGAAATTTTATAGATCCAACCAGAAAATACTAACCAAATCCTTATAGTAAAATCTATTAAACGTTCTAGTTATAAAAAATCGAGTCTTATCATAATAACTAGAAATTTTTGTTTGATTTAATCAAAATGGTTTCAATTATATACGTCTTGTTGGTACAATCAAACGATTTTTCTCAATGTATTCATAAAACATTGTAATATAATATCACTGAGAAAAAAATATGGTTGCGTTAATTAGAATTCTGGTAAATTCAACCAGTATGTCTGTTGGAAAATGGACGAATTAGAATTCTTGTAGGAATTTCTAGATGAATCTGATTAATTTCTTCCTGTTAAATTTACCAAATTTTCTGGTTAATAATACTAAACTTGCCAGCACCAAGTCGTCTAAAATTTTTCCCATCTAATCTCAAAAGTCTGTTTAATGTTCTGAATTCCAACAAGATTATAAATTATTATTCAATCCAGATTATTGAATAAATTATTTTAAATTCAGTTTGCTAGAAATTAAACTGATAAACAGTGATGCAAGAAGAGGATGCAGCTCAAACACACACAATCAGAGAGCTAGCGTCCTCTTTCTGACACTACTGCTCGTAAGAGAAAAAAATATACTTTGGATTTAATGTTAATACTAGTTCTTTATATACATTTTATGGCAAATATTGAATACGAGTGAAGTTAAGAGTGAAAAGAAATTAAGAAATTAATGTAACAAAAAATTTTATAGATTCAACCAGAAAATACTAACCAAATCTTTATAGTAAAATCTATTGAACGTTCTAGTTATAAAAAATCGAATATTATCATGATAACTAGAAATTCTTGTTTGATTTAACCAAAATGGCTTCAATCATATACGTCTTGTTGGTACAATTAAACGATTTTTCTCAGTGTGCTTTTTCTTTTTTGGAATCGCGGAGACCGAATGAACTTGGTTAATTGCAATTTGCAGCCTGTTCGATTCTAACTTTCTCGCTACCGTGCCCTTTCTCCTCTTTCTCTCTTTCCTTTTTCTCTCTGTCTTTCTCAAGAGTATCGGGCTGCCTGCTTAATTTTATATTCCGGGCAGAAAGATTTCAGTAATAGCGCGGCACCCCCTCATCAGAACATACTTCACTTAATGGGTTGCTGACTTGGTAATTGCCAGTAGAGTACCACGTAATTTAGTCGTCCGTAACAAAGAGAAGAGAATATATTACCCCCTTTAAGTTAGGCCCTGCCCTCGAGTTTAATGGAAATGCGAGTAAGAAAAATAAGTGCACCCTCAGTAGCGCGCACTAGAAGAGGAGGTAATGGTCGTTTGCCTATGAATACAAATGCACCGAATATCGCGCGTGCATCTCGCATTTTCTTGTGTGAAAGCCCAAATCGCAGTAGCGTAACCGTATAACTGCGCAGACCTTCTCTACTGCGAAGAAATCTTCCGAGAGATTCTCTTAAACAAGAGAGAGGAAAAGAAAGCAGGAAAAAGAAAAAAGATAAAGGTCCAAATTTTTGTCAAAATTCTGTCGCTTTTAGGTTGCTTAATAATTTTTTTAACATAGAAAATATTTATAAGATGTAAAATATATTTATGAAGACATTTACTTTTTGATAAATTAAAAATCTTCTTTTCTCTTATAAGTAATATCAAAGAAATTAATTTTACTCGAGAATAAGTTTTAGTGATAGATAACAATTTTACTTTTGATTTAATTTTAAGCAAATTTCATTTTAATAGAATCTTTATTTTAAGATAAATTAACAAAATATTTAATGATGAAATTTAAGAAACTATGAATAGAATTTCAAACAAATGTTTATTGAGGTTTATTGTCGAATAATTTTAGCATGTAAAACAATCTAAAAGTTTCTCAGGGTATTTACTTCCCCTAAATTAATTAAGTTCTCTAGTTACACAGTTATGTAAATTCAGTCGTGTATTAATAATATGAAAAAATATCCCTGTAATCATTATACGATACAAACTAATGATTTTTACATCTCCAACAGCTTTTATTCGCTGATATTCAATCTATAAGCTTATGAATTGTTCACGAATGAATATGCAATCCGACGAGCACATATTCAAAATAATTGATATAAATATAAATTATATTCCCGAAATTTGGCGAAATTTCATAAACAAAATGTGCAAAATATCTCTCTCGTGCTCTTTAAATTTCACTTGTCTCTTGATGTGCTCTTTAAAAAAGACACTGATGCAGTTAGATTTATTAGACAAGATTTGTCATCCTTTTCAGTATTTAGTATTCAGTATTTGACATCAATAAGAAAGTTTAATGTATCTTACGCAATTAGCGTGCAAAAATTTCGCGGATTCATCAGAAATACTCGCACATTCTTCGCGCGACTCGCAGCATTCCAGGGGTGGTTGATTAAACGTAGAACTTCCGCTTTCGACGGCAAGTACTATGGATCTACATACCGATAAAGCAATAAATAGTAATTAAATCCAACATAGGAAACATATTGCACGATTCGTATAATTGGATCGTATTGTATATGGAATTTCCCTTGAAGATTTTCCGACACAGGAAAGTACAATATAACACACGGAGTTATATTAATGAAACACATTCTATTTCATATTATATATGTATATATGCAAATTGTCCACAAACGAGAATTATCTATAGAGAAATTATTTCCTTTAAAAATGCAGAAGATTAATTTTGATAAAATTTCTATAATAAAATCAGTATCGCGAATTTTGACTCGACTATCGGTTTTTTTATTATCAATTCTAGTAATTCCTTTTCAAGCCTTAAGGACATATAAGAGATCTATTAAAATCTGTAACTTTGTTCTAATGCTTTCTATAAAGAATAAAGAAATTATAAAATAATATATAGATAATATGTATAATATAATTATGTTATATGATTAGATAAAAAAATAAATAATAAAGATATTAATTTTAATGTAATAATTTTTTCTCTCGTTTTTTTTTGTTTCTATAAATATCTTAATTAATCAATAACATAATTAATGTTACATTTTCAACAACTATTCTAAGAAAAATATAAAAGAGAAATAAAAGATAAAAGTTTCTTTATCGCTCTAATTGGATCGATTCTTTCTCACCTGTTAAATAAGAACACGCAGTTATTAGCTTCATATATAAAATAATAAACTAAATAGCGGTCAATTCTGCACTAATTTAATTATTAACAATGATAGTTCCATTGGGAATCGTCTATTCTGCACACGTATGTAACCACCAGAAAATTAATAATGATTAGATTGGAGTTATCGGTTCATTTCACAAGCTATTACATATATTTATTACACGCGCATACAGGTTATTTCTTTTCTTGTGTGCTTTTTTTATTTTTCTCCTTTATATTTATATTTATATTTATACAATCCCTTCATTGATTTTCACTATTAATGTTTAATGTCCGCGCATCATTCTAAGGATAAATATTATATTTTCTATATGTGTATGTGTGTGTGTGTGTGTGTGTGTGTGTGTGTGAGTTATTTAAAGATCAGGTCTCAAAAATTGATTTACATAGATCAGTATAATTTTCATGTGATAAACATATGTAAATATTCGCATGCCAGAGATGTAAATATGGCAAATCAATATCGGGCCGAGTTGCGTTATTAATTGCAAATGAATTTTTAAGTGACAGGGGAATTAATCTCTCTCATCCCGGAGAATTAATCTCTCTCATCTTGTAAACATATTAATTTTTTGCACTCTCTCTCTCTCTCTCTCTCTCCCCCTCTCTCCCTCTCTCTTTCTTTCTTTCTCTCTCTTTGTCTATCTATCTATTTCTATCTATCTATTTCTACCTATCTATTTATCTCTTTTTCTCTGCCGCTTTACTCCTTTCCTTTCTTCCGTCTCTTTTCTTTTCGCTCTTAGAATATATTAACATTTAATTACGCATTAATGCATACGTGCATGTATGTGATTTACATTTCAAATTTAGCGTACATTTACGACACATTCGCAACGCCCTTATTGTGTTCATTGATAACTCTTTTAGTATTTTAAGTTATCGTTATATCTTTTGCGTATGCGAAATTTAATTAGCGTTTAACATCTCCCATGACGTTTTCGCCAAATAAAAAGAACAGAGACACATGTTTTTTTTATACAATAAAATCCGAATGTTTAGAATGCAACTGATACAATGCAGATGTAAAATTTCGAATCAAGAATTCCGTATTATTTCGAAACTGTACATGAATTATTTCTCGCTTTTAAAACTTTTACATATATCCACACTGTTTTTATACATATGCATATACTGACATATAGCATAGTTATAATCACAATAACCATTAATAATAATAATAGTATAAACCGATGTTATCGTATAACTTCATATATTCTTGAAAAAACTATAAAAAAATTATAAAAAGTAAATGTAAAATTTACATTTTCTTTAATTTCTAATTTAAATTAGGAACATATATATCAAAATTTTCTTGCTGTTTTATTAGCAATTTTTTGCATTAGAAATTAATAAATATACATGTATATAATAGTAATCATTAATTCATAAATTTATCTGGTAACTAATTTATTAATACGAGTATATAATATTTTTTCTTTAATTTAATAAAACATTTATTTTAATATTAATTTAGCCGAATTTTTTTACTTCCTATTTTAAAGTTTGCAAATATTTTGTTCAAGTTTCAAATATTTTTATACAATTTAAATGATATTTAAATCGTACATTTATAGTGCTAATTAGATCCTGGTTGTAATAAAATAAACATGATTTGACATGAGAGACACACAACTGGCGAATGGAACATATAGAATTCTCGTTACCAGAACGATGTCCTGTGTCGAATAGTACTGGTACGATGTAACATTCACTTGTAACATTGTTGAATTAACAGGGGTTGAAATGTTTGTTAATGTACCACTATTATATACTTTAAACCATTTCAATTTGTATCATTAATTCCATATTTAATTAATTGAACGCTCCTTCTCTGAGAACAATTAAAATTTCCGAGTATTTTTATTCTTTACAAATACCGTATCAAAAGCCCTACTTTAAATCATATAGAAAAAAATTAATATTTTAAATCATAATTACTACATTTTTCATCGACACAGGCTTAGGTAATATTTTCAGAATATTTAAATTGAATTAAATACGACTACACAGAAAAAAAGAAGTGTCAAATCAAAACTTATATACTTAAACTAACGCTTCATTGTTTTGTATATACGCAACAATTTATAATCTTCTTAGAAGAATTTAATAATTTTAAATTTCAACAATATTATAGTCTTAAGAATATATAATTATTTAATTCTACTTTAAGAAAATTATAATCTTTGATTTAAAAATGTTATTTTTTATCCAACATTATTTCTTTTCAAGAAAATTAAATCTTAAATCATAAGAATATATTTTTCTTGATTGAACTGTATAAAATGGCTTCATTCAAGTAAGTAATTATTCAAGCAATTGTCTTTTTCTTTAATTAACTCAATATAATCTCATTTCAAGATTTCCATGTTAAAACTAAATATATTTTCAAAACAAGAAGGTCCTTTTTTTCTGTGTAATACTTTTGATTTTCCTGCACGTTCTCAATCGTTACAATGCAATTATAATGCAATTATACATATTACAAAAGAAATGAAAATTTCTATATTAGCTTTTAGCTTTTATCGATATTATATTCTGTTCCCCATGAGTGCACTGAGGGAAAAATTATCTTGAAATAAAAGAATTTTAATTAACTCAAGAAAGCTATTTATTCGATGGGTACTAATCACGTATTTACTTGTATTTAAAACATCTGTTTGCTTAAGTTAAGTATTTATTTACATATGTTTAAAAAAATATATATACTTAAAAAAATATAATTTTTAATTAAATATTTTTATTTTAATTTTACAAAATATTTCTTAAAATGCATTTTTTCCCAAAAATTTTAAACTTTTTAATTTAAAAAAATGATATATTTAATTTAATAAATTATAGTACATATTTTACGAAAATAGTATTTAAATATAAAAAATATATAAATGAAAATAATGTACTTAATATAACATGCATATTTAATTAAAATTAAATGCTTTTGTTTAAATGAAATAAATAATTCCTTCCATTTAGAGCAAAAGTTTCGAGAAAACAAATTTATTTGATTCAAAAAACTTTTTCCCTCAGTGTGTAAATATCAAACTGTTTAAAGAAATTAAAGGATAATTTTATCATAAATTGATCGTGTATTTTTAATCGACCTCCAAGCCTGGCGCGGAGGTGCATTTATTGTTTGGAATACCGCGGCTACATCGCGACTGCAGGAAGCGCATCGCTTCCTTATTTACGGAAGAGGAGGCGGCACCGTATGACGCGTATTCCATGCAAAGTCATTTTCACGGAGGCTTAACGCGTATTTCATGTTTTGTCGTAACGACGAGTAAGCCCTCCCATACTCCCACTCGCGCTTTCGACTGTTCATTCCGCGTAATCCGGGTCTGACTGGACGAGAAATATAGCGCTCCTCTTGAAAAGCGCAATGAATAACATCGCTCGCGGTTTCAGCTGGCCTCGTTTAGCATTTCGGCCGATTTGCGCGCAGTCCATCGTAGAGGGGGCCGGAGACAGATGTAACAATTTTTTAGCATTAATTGTTTTTTAACGTTATATACAGATGCAGCCATCTCTGTATAAATAAAAATAATATTTTATCATACTTTAGAGGCATTTGACTAACAAATTTAATGTAAAACGCGTTACTCTAATTTACGGTCGGTGCAATTTTGATTGCATTTATGCAAAAATGTCCATACATAAAATATATATGTTTCACAAATGTATAATCATCTAGCGCACATTCGCGCACGCATATGTGTGCGTAGGTTAAAATTATAATTATTTATAAAATTTTAAAATTAGAAAGAGAGTGCAAAGAGAGTCAAATCTTATGAATATAATTTTAAAATAAGAGTCTATATATATATATATATATATATATATATATATATATCTTTTTTTTCGCGAAACTCTCGCAGATTCTACGAGTTATGATATACGATTTGTCTGGCTTCCGGATATTAACTGAGAAACTCTTAGAGAAATGTAGTCTTTGTAATCACTTGGTCGTAAGAAAGTGCAGGCAAATTTTAGATAATTATAACATCCCACCCCTTCCAGTTATAAGCTTATATCGTCTTAATCCTCGCTTATGTAAGTCTCGCTTTAACTTCTGTATGCCGTCTGGCAAACGCGAAAATCAAGTATTACGTGCAGATTAAATATTGTTAACGCATGGATTTTAGTTTTGATAACCCCTATAACGAAGCTGCACAAGTTATATATGCTTCTTGAATCAAAGCAGAGCCGATTTATCTCTTGTAAAGTCGAAAATGTAAATCTTTCTCGTAAAATTATTCTAAACTTCCGGAAGTAAAATTTACATTATTCATTATATTATTGAATCCTCTCATTTGTTTCGTTGAAAATGGAGTCTAATAAAATTTTGTCATAATCTCTCTTTCTCTCTAATACACAGGGTGTCAAGGCAATCTTTTTCCAAAAAAAGCTCTTGTAGCTTACCTCGAGAGCTTTTCAAAACACTATAATAAAGTATTTTTTCATCGAATATTTTTCGAGTTATGAGGCTTCAAATAATTTCTGAATTTTTACATAAACCATAAAATATCTAGTAAAATATTCATTTTTCGATTACCTTATCTTAATACTTTTATGTACAAAATAATGAGAGGAATCAATTGGTGTAAAGAAAACACATAATTGTTTGTCATTATTATATGTGTAAAGAGAGAGAAAGAGAAAACGCATATATTTTTAGTATAAACTCAAAATTGTGACTATCAAATAATAAGAATTAATAAACAATAATTAGAGATACTAGATAAAATTTTAAACTATTAATATTTACATTCCAGAAAATAATCATCATTTTACCCCTCAATCTTTCCCTATCATCTATTTCTATGAAAACTGATGCAATAATTCTTCTTCTTCATGTTTAGTAGAGATAATCTGTGATAGGAAGCGGATACCATGTCAATGCAAAGAAACAACAGCTAGATATAGAATTACGTTACATTATTAAATAACGAATATATAAAATGTAATATTTGTGATTTAACTTATCAAATTTATAAATAAATCATTTAATAATCATGTAGTACATGAACATACGGTATTTTATTATATATGTGTGGAATACATGAAAATATCGATTGAGAGCAATCGTGTTATGCAATATATAATAATGCGAAATGCAATTTGTGTGGTAAAAATTATGTACATTATAGAACAAAAATGAGTTCACTTTACAAAAGTATTTAAATATATATAAAACTAATAAGAGTACATAATCTTCGTAAATGATTGAAGCCACATTTTAGCATAGATTTTGATCTTATAGAACCATATATGCATTATGCTAAGGCACAATTCAATATATATGCATATATGCATTATGCTAAGGCACAATTCAATATTTGTAATAAGATATTACATTGAAGCAATTTTTTCATTTTAATAAAACATTTGCGCCATACTTAGATGAACGTATTTTCAAATAGACCAAGAGACTGAGAAAAGAACCGATAAATTTTTCTAAATTAATAAATATATTATTAAATTATTTTTTTGAATCATTCTTCTACATGTATGTCTTCTACATGTATGTATTCTATGTATGTATTATATGTATTTTCATGCACATTCAAAAAAATCAGTTAAATTCAGCATTTTATAAATATACTACATATATTAGAATCAGATATATTGAATAAGTCACATATATTTTGAAGGAAGAATTTATGTTTGATAGATATTATAAATATTGAAATCAAGTTAGTTCAGCTAATATTATGTATACAGATTTACGACAATTCAAATTTATCACCTATTTGCAAATAATGAGTGATATAATGAGTGATCGTATTTGTAAAAATAAAAAAATTTAAAAATAAATATTTAAATAAGAAAATAAACAAATATTTCGAATTCTGATAATATGAAAAAATAAATTTTCGAATTTTTTCGAATATTTTTGAATTATAAGATTTTAATAATAAAACATTTTATCTATAAAATAAAGTTCATTGAAAAAAAAATTAAGTTAATACAAATTTTCAATTTATCAATCATTTGTATGTTATTTATAAATATTTGTTCAAATTTGTCAACATATGATCGTATAATAATATAAAATCGAATCTTGTTTATTAACCCGTAATAACAGATGATTTCTGCGAAATGCATCCGAAAATAAATTCGTTGAGATCAGGGTTTGGATAGTGGGACATGAAAGTGAGACTTTGAAAGAAAAGTCTATTATTTTAATAAACAGAATGTTGTATGTGTATATGATCGATATATAAAATGTGTATATGTTGGAACGTTTGCGATTTAAAGTTAAATTATATATATACATGTAATAAATTATATGTATACATTATTTACAGAGTGGATGTGTGTATATCAGTTTGCATATATCTGAATAAAGAATTTGATGTACGGTATATATATACATATGCATATAAATAATTTATCGATCACTTCTTTATGAAATGAAGGTGTATAACGAAAAAATATCTACGAAAAACCAAAAGGATGGCGACGTCTGCTATCAAGACGGAATGCCTTGCTTTACTCTTGTAGAGAGCGGAGGAATGCTTGGTGCTGTCAGTTTAACCCTTTCGCTGTAGGCGCCTTAAGCATTTTGAAATTTTGATAATTGTATGCTGTTGGCGCCTTAAGGATGTTTTGTACCTATTTTCAAAATATTGAGAATTTAATGAAAATTTTACAGAATGTCCTTACATATGTTTAGAATCTTCAGTACAATTTTTAAATCGATTCACTAAAGCGTTCACAAGTTATAAGGATTTTTATTTGCACCGAATTAACATGTGTTCTTATGGGAAACGTATAACCACGTCGATTAAAATGACAAAAACACATAGAAATAATATTCAGAATTTGTTTAAAATTTGCAAAAGTTTAGATACAGAGAAAATATTTCGTCAAATAATATTATACAAGTACTAACTGGTTAAAAAGATATTAAATATATATAATATATTCTAATAATATAAATATATATAATAAATTCAATGAAGTTAGCCATGTATCTGTGACAAGACGAAATTCTCTGCCAACAGTTAATCATTTCGATTAACAAAATTCGGAATATTTCAATAAAAACGGAATAAATTCACACAATTTCTTACTCAAAATACACCAAGTGGATATATTCGTCAATATTGATTTTCAGCTACTTTTTGCTGGGATTGTACATACAAAACATCCTTAAGGCGTTTAATTGTTATTACCAAGCTGATGCTGTTGACGTCTTTAGGCGTTCAATATTTTTATTATTATTATTCAAATATCTTCATATTAACTCATGCTTTGCGCGACAGCGAAAAGTTTATATAAAATTTTATAAAATTTTATAAACTTTGTTGCATATTAGTCACGGCTAAATATATGTCGTCTGTCACACGCGTTCCGCATTAGGACGCATTCAAACCTTTGCAGAAAAGCAGAAAAGCAGAAAGCAGAAAAGCAGACGCTAATCAAAATTCTGATAGTAACAGTTTCTACTATTTGTTTTTTTCATACTGCTTACTATCAGCATGAGTTTTGATTAGCTTTCTGCTTTTCTGCTTTAAATATACAATTTTAATAATAAATAACATTTTAGTATAAACATGTAGATATATAATAATTTATGATCAAAGCGTGGAAGAGTTTAAAATAAAGATACATTTATTTTCCTGTGTTTTAAATTATTAATCTTAAAAAAAATTTACATTACTCTTTGTAATTTCTCTAAAATTATACTATGAAAAAAATTTAATTATGCAAAAATTTCTAGTATACATTAAATGTAGTGAACATATGTGTAATGTCAATAAAAAATTTGCATTCAATTTAAACAATTGTATGTTAGTTTTCAATATGCATTGTATGGGGTAAAAGAGAATTGTCAAAGATACGGAAAACAAAGAGCAAACAACATAGGTAAATTACTGAAATTCAAAGCAATATATGGATAAATATTATCGATGTTAGGAGTAACATTTTTATATATAGAACAATTATGCGAAATTCAATTTGTGTGGTAAACTTTATTTATATGATAAAGTTAATTCGTATTTAATTATGCATTTAGTGAATAGACATAATATTAATTCACATAAAGTAAAAGATCTTTATCGATGAGTGTAGCCATTTTAGCATAAATCTTAATGTAAGCTATATGTATTATGGTAAAACACAATATAATATCAATAAAATAAATTATATTATTTTATATCCAAAGAAAAATATCTCAAGTATAATAATACAAATATTGTGTAAATAATATAAATATTGTGTATAATACATTATTGCATTATAATTTATATATATATATATATATATATATATATATCCTGCATGTATTATTACACTTTTCAAAGATTATTAAGAACGTGAGAGAAGATTCGATAATCTACCAATTGATCCAAGCGTCAATAACAGCAAGTAAAATAGCTTCAGGATAATCGCACGTTATCGCATTGCGACGGAAGTATTTTCCGCAAGATTACCTTCGGAAATTTTAGGAAACCGACTGCCGTGGTGCTTTCAAAGAGTGCATCCCCAACGTCGATATACGCTGCTTTTGGATGCAAGAATTCTCGCTTGAATGCACAATTTAGTGCATAGCCAGTGAGGACGAATGAAAGCGCACTTTAGGCAACCGTATTTGCATCCTCTGATATCGATCATATAGTCGGCAAATGATTACGTTTTAAAAATGATATTAAGTGCGGATTGCATAAAAAATAAGTTTACGTGTATTACATTTCACACATCGCCAGTTCATTAGGGAAAATATTTTTGTCGGACTTGTTTTATTTACATATAAATATAATATAATTATAAAATTAATTAAAAATTGGCAAACAAGAACTAGAAAGACGCGGCAATTGGAACGCAAGGAAAAAACATTTTTTTTATTTTTTTTTAATTTTTATAAAATTTTATAAAATTTTATTAAAATTGTTATTATTTGAGTCAATTTTTTATTTTAATTATAAATATTATAAATTAATATATTAATTATTTTATATTATCAATTTTCTTTAACTCTAATTAAGCCCAAAAAATGTACATCAAAGTGATTACTTTGTCTTTTGATGTATCATTTTTAAGATAGAATTTTTGGTAGAATCTTTTTACACTATTGAATTATTTTTACTTTATAAATCCTATTAGAATTTTATTATTCGTGAAAATTGAAAATATTATTTACAGATTATTTTTACAGATTAATAAATATACTGATTGAATTGTATATATATTAAAATCGTATTATCAAAATTAGAATATAATAATAAAATATTATGTGGCTATATTTAGATAATCGAATAACATATAAATGATTAAATAAATCATTGAAAATTATAAACTATCCCAATAATGTAATAAGCGTTCGCTAAACTTCACAGTGTAACCCAGACTCACCGCAAAGCCGATCGTAGCCTTTGTCAATTTATCCATGTTAACAGTGACAGATAAATTGCACGGATAAATCGAAATTAATTTAACAAAGATTTTCGATTAAACATATAATTTGCTAGTATGCGGTTAGTCTGACTCGTTTTTCCAGTCAATGAATCTGTCCTTTTTTATATCTGCGAATATTTGTTACGATAATAAATAAATTGTATTACATCGCGTTATTCTCCTCGCTCGAAATATAATGGAAAACATTCATAATATCGTTACATTTGTTGTCTTCCGTTGTGGAAAAGCAGCAACTCACATGCTCCACAGCTTTTAATTTCACCCGCATCGCTGTATCGACACGGCGAACTTCCAGTTTACCTTTTATTCATTGAATAAATAACTACGATATGAATATAACATATGATCAAAGAATGCGTTTACGCATGTACATCGCATACACGCGATAAACATTATAACTTCTTGCCCAAAGTAATATCGAGATCTGGCGGTTTTTGCCTCGACATTATTGACTGCATTTCTCCGTCAGTCGTTTAACGTTCCGCGAGCTTTCAAAGATGGAAGTATACGAACTTCTTTGTGAAGATCTTTTATACGACGGAAATGTATGCATTTCGGTATACTTATATACATACGTCGAACGTTAGCGTAAATATGAATTTAATATCATCAGAATTTGGCCAAGATCGCGAAAATGTATTTTTCTTTTGTCCTTTTTGTTCTGAAAATTCTGTCTTCACATTTTTTCCTTTCAATTACTAACTGGTTAATTATTTAAATATTGACTCGTGTAAATATTGATGTGATTCCTAATATTTTTTCATAAATTGACGTTTTTGTCAGAATGTTGTGAAATTATATTAAATATATTAAAAAAGAAAATAAATATATTTAAGTGAAGAAAAATTTTTAAATAACTTTAATCAATAATATATTGTAATAAATCAAAGTAAAATTGCTGAAGAAATATATATAATTATATATAATATGTACAAAAATATATGTATATAACTTGACAATTACCTCTTTTTAGGAGAGGCTTTATAAAATTATTATGCCTATTTTATAAAAAAAATTATAGATTATTTTAAAAATAGTTTTTATTAAAACTTTTTATTTTATATTTTCTCATCCATTTTAGATTCAAATCTTAATATTAAAATTTCGTACGTTATCAGAAATATAACTGAATATAAATGCAACACGGACAAAGAATATATATACATTATACAAGTGCACTTATAGACAGAAGTTGAGAAATTAAATAGCTGATTTGAAATTCTCCGTGAGCATTGAATTATTAAGTAACTGACGAATTAAATGGAAAGGAAAGAACATCGTGCCATAATTCGTCTTCGGCGGTATTATCAATCTTATTCGGTCCATGAAATGTAAATGTAAGTAACCGCGTCGTGCGTGCGTTGAAATCGAAAGAGAATCAATTCGAAATAACAGTGACCGTACTTTGTCACATCTTATCTATCTGCGTTTCTTCAATATATTGTCTTAATTGTAAAATATTAAAATATATATTGGAAGGCGAGGAATCATATGGATCATATCTTGTTAGAAACAAAGAATTCCAGATGCGTCGAATAATCACGATTGCACGTTTTGTTCACATTTTTTAATTTATCTACTCAAATGTCTGCGTATATCTTGTGCATCTAATTATATAGAGTATTCTAGAAAACAAGATCAAGAAATAATAATAATAATATAGAGAAATTATATATATTATCTGTCAAATTGAAATTGAAATTATTTCTTATTAGCAGAAATTTGATTAGCTATCATTATTTATAAATTTTTATCATTAAGCCATACATTAGAAACTAAGGAAATATAATTATAATTAAGGAAGTACAATATATATATATTTAAAAAAACGATTAATATAAAACAATTTATTAAAAAAATCTATTTTTATTTCTATTGTTTGCTTGTTATAATGCATTGGGCAATAATGTTACTTTCAATAGCTTTTATCGAACAAATAGTTCAATAGAGATTTTATTTTATGATATATATTCTTACAAATCAAATTCTATTCAAAACACGTACGTACGCGGTTCGCTAAACACTATATGTTCTTCGCGCATGCTTCTCACAATACAGAAGTTGCAAAAATGTCATGCATTCGTTGCAATCAATGCACCATTATTCTTGTTGGTTATCCTCTCGGGAAAATTTATTGATAAACAATAGTGTGTCCGTTGGTTACGGCGTTGATCCGCGAACGCTATTGCCAAAGCGCATCCTCCCGATCGACGACTACCAAGCCGATTTTCATAGCATCCGTGCAAATTCAATATTGCTTAAAATTGACAAAAAATAGAGAACACTTTACGCGTACGTGCGAACCTCTAAGCGTATTTCGTTTATCCGTTCATCTGCTAGTCCCCACACGCGAAATAACAGACCGTTGACGATTGCGTGCTTTTAAAACACATTGTTCAAATTCATCGAGACATATGAATTTTTTCTGTAACCGAGAAACAGCGAGCTTGCGTGCAAAAGAAACATATCTGAAGTGTGAATAAAAAATAAAAAAAGAAAATAACTTTTATACTACTTTCAATTGATTTCATGTGTACTTTTAATTGATAAAAAGAATATCCTTTCCTTTATTTACCTCTCGAAAGATTTTTATTTCTATGGATATCCGACCTTTTTCCGTGACATTTTCTAATTCTGCAAATTCTGTAATCTGTAAAAAGCAGAAAAGATAAATCCAAATATCCAAGATGTATCTTTTTTTTAATTTTAAAAATTGTTCAAATTATTTCTCATATTTTATATACAATATTTTCGTTATTTACACCTTCTTCTTTCGTTATATACAACTTCTATTAATTTAAATTGTTTTATATCTATGTTTATTTTGAAAGCTTCTTTGCGTAGATATTTTTACAATTTTTTATTAAAAGACACTTGTATGTATATGTACATTAAACTTTATGTTCTTCTATTTTTGCAGGAATATTTTTTACTTTTCCTCTTTGTAAGCGAGATGACATTTTACGAAAAATTGCGCAAAATTCCGCAATTCGTGAAACGCGGCGAAATAAAGAGATAATTCAAAATACGTCGAATAATCGGCGCTCCAGTATAGCTCGTTCATTCGTACAGCGTTTCTTCGTTTCTATTCCTTTTTTTTTCTGCTTTTCCTCCGTGCCATTGGATGAAGCGCGAACCAGGCACGTAGAAATAAATGCGGCGATCGCGCGGAATAAATGTCTCACAAATCACACTCATCCCCATTCGCTCGCGTTTTCAACGATGGCAAACTCGCTATTCCCTGTTTCTTCTATTTCATAGAGAAGTAATGATAGAAGTAAAATTTTGGGAGAGGAGAAACAAACGAACGAGAACATAAAGTCAGTTTAAAATCTTCGCAAATCCTAGGAACTTTTTAGACTATATATCAGTGGAACCTTAAATAAACGTAAGTCGAGAGAGAATTTTATAAAGCATTTACATAAATATATAAAATTTGCAGATTTCTACTGTGATGGTTGCTCAGAAAATTTTTGATTAAAAAAATGATTTAATATATATAAAAAAATATTTAAAAAATGATTTAATATATATAAAAATTGATATCCTATATAGTTTTTTTTATTATTGTCCTAGTCGCATAAGAAATAGTCATCCTACAAAGTAGTACTTCGGAAATAGAAAAGATCTAAGCGAGAGAAATTCACGTCCATTACTGTGAAACGAAGAACGATTGCCGATTATCGCGGTGGCCTGTCCTGTCTATTTCTTATCTCGCCATCCCCGAAAGTATCCTCGAGTGTCTTCTCGCTTTCCAAAATTCAATGCGCTTTCAAACCTTCTTCTGTTGCCAGCAACGATGCGTTCTGTCACATCCTGACAGAATTATGGCGATGGTCCTCTCGAGGGAGAATCGATACGTTATCTCTAAAGTGATGCAGTGCGCTGGAAACGTTGACATAATTATCAACAATTGCGTCAATAATGGATACATTATACTCGCCCAATTAATAACATAATTCTGTCATCAGCTGCGACCGTGATAATCGATATGCTACGATATATGGTATAAATAAAGTCCTGAGAATAAAATATGCGAAAATTGACTTGATCGATTTTTAGCGATTGAATATTAAACGAATCGTTACTTGAAATAAATATGAGAATCATCGATAGTGGTTTAAAAATTATTGAAGGTTATTTGTCGAATAAAGT
Source organism: Camponotus floridanus (assembly GCF_003227725.1). Lineage (NCBI taxonomy): Eukaryota > Metazoa > Arthropoda > Insecta > Hymenoptera > Formicidae > Camponotus > Camponotus floridanus. The sequence goes on along the minus strand of NW_020229592.1, from coordinate 1,228,412 downwards.
TTAATTATTGGTTATTAAATAAAGTTTTTTATGGTGAATGTCGCTAAAATCTCTGAAAATTAATGATATATTTATTAAAATATAAAAATAGTGATTTGTATATCAAAAATTTTTATCTCATCATGTCAATATTTTTAGGTAGACAATAAACTTATTTTGCGAATATAATCAATATGAGATAATGTGATAGATACCATTGCTTTTTATATCTCGTTAGAAAATATGTCGCAATATTTGCTTCTTCTCAAACCGTGCATATTTTTCATTCATCTCGCAATATATTTTATTATGGAAGGTAATGATGTTATCGATTCTTCGCGAGAAACTTCTTTTGAACGAGCAAATTATCATGAAATTTATAACTATGTTAATGGAGCATTGCGTGTTTGATTAAAAAAATTTTATCTTCATAAAGGGAAAAAGATATTTTCTTTTTTAATGGAAGAAAAAGAAAATACATTAATTTTAAATTATACATTTTTATAAAGAAAAAGTGAGAAAAAATATATGAAATCTCTATCCCTTCCGGCCTCTCGCCCTCCTTCCCTCTCTCCCTTCCCTCTCTCTCTCTCTCTTTCTCTCTCTTACTCTTTCTCAATTAATATTATTCTAGCACGATAATTATGTTGTTATTATACAATATTAACAAGTCACAACATTAACATAAGTATAATTATGTTTAATAATAGCATAGCATATTAACATGTAACATATTCTATACTATACATATAATTAATTCTTTATTTGTTTATATAACTGTCATAATATAAATTATAATTTACAGAATTATTTTGTATGTGTAATTGTTTTTAAAATATTTTTAAAGCTTTTTTTATCATGGTATAAATAATGTGCAAAAATATATGAAAACATTACACAAAAAACTAAGACAATGAGATTGAATTTCTAGTATCAAACATGTGAAAAAAGTCATCAATGTCATATTTATTTTTTTTTTAATTCTATATTTTTTTATTGATTCATTTCCGATATATTACGACTAATTCTTTTTTATTCAATAATTCAAAAAAGGCTATTTTAGACCAAGCAAAGCGCAGGTGGTAACACAGAAAAAAAAGAAGCGTCAAATCAAAACTTATATACTTAAATTAACGTGTTCATTGTTTCGTATATACGTAACAATTTATAATCTTCTTAGAAGAATTTAATAATTTTAAATTTTTACAATATTATAGTCTTATTTTAATATTGTAATTGTCACCGCAAGAATATATAATTATTTAATTCTACTTTAAGAAAATTATAATCTTTGATTTAAAAATGTTGTTTTCTATCCAACATTTTTTCTTTTCCATTCAAGAAAATTAAATCTTAAATCATAAGAATATATTTTTCTTGATTGAACTGTATAAAATGGCTTCGTTCAAGTAAGTAATTATTCAAGCAATTATATTTTTCTTTAATTAACGCAATGTAATCTCATTTCAAGATTTCCATGTTAAAACTAAATATATTTTCAAAACAAGAATGTCCTTTTTTTCTGTGAATGCGTCACAAAAAATTCAATAATTCTTTATAAATTCTATGATTTTTGCAAATGTGTGACAGTCACACTGAGGAGGGTCCGAAAGGGACCGAAACGTTTGCAAGAATTATAAGATTTATAAAAAAAGGTTGAATTTTTTTGTCACGCGTTACCATTTGCGCTTTACTTGATCTAAAATAACTTTCTTTTTTATTATTATTGGTTTATCATTTGGACTATTTATAAAATTTGTGTTAATTGCAATTAAATTTTAGATCTTTTTTATTTGCCTAACTCTAAATATTCTCAACAATCTTACAATATATCGTCTTTCAAGTATGTTCAGCCTCTTTTTAGAAGCGACTTAAAAATCAGCGCGACCAGAAATTCTACAATGCTGCAGAAAGATCGTAAGATGGATGGATTTGGGACGAAAGAAAAATTGGGTGATTTTATCGAGTAATCAGTATCATAAAATTCAGTAATGATCCGGTAATCAAATTCTGAAAATTTACTGTTACTCGTCACGCACTTCTCTCTGTAAACGAGAAATGCTTGAATTTTACGGTGACCTGACTTTACGGACGTGGCTTATTGGTTAGAGATACGCATATTCCCGTGGAGAATCGCCGAGAAAAATTATGTAGTTTAATCTTTTTTATGCGTTCGCATTTCTGCCGTAAAACTCGTGGAATACCAGCCCTATGCCATTTGAGGTACGTGCGGAACGAAGTACGTGAGTGTATTGCTCGTTGATGCATTCTTTCGATTGCATGATGCATCATGCGTATCTTATTCCCTCGAGGTTGCATTAGACTGTGTACTGCAATAAAAATGGGAATGGTTGATAGTAAAGCATATTTGCAAACGGATCGGCAAGAGTCGGAATTTTGTATCTATTGGGTCAGTATTCTTCGTCAATAAATTCTTCGTCAATAAAAATACCGGATAAATCGAGAAACATGTACAATACAACCGAAGGAGAGGTAATTTTTCATGCAAAAGTAAGTCGTTTCTTCTGATGTATTTCTTATATAAATCATCTTCTTTTGAAAAAAAATATATATATAAAAGAGAGATAGCATTAATATATACATACAGTATTAAATATTTATTTTATTATACATATTTAAACCAATAATTTCAAGTTGCTCATAAATAATGCAATTTTCATACTTTTGAATGATAGAAAAATAAATAAATTTCTCTTTTAAAACCAATTATTCACATAATCATATGTATAATTATACATATACTTATTTAAATAAATTATACATATTTAAATAAATCATACATATACTTATTTAAATAAATTTATAAATTAATTTAAATATTAATTGATTTTAAAGAGCATTTCAACCGCTACACAGGAAACGGCAATACATATGTATAAGCATGACTTGACATATTGAAGAAAATATTGATAATAAACTTGACATATTTATTTCATAAATAGTCTTATCAAACAGTTACGAATAATAGAAGTATTTTATTACATCTGATGTTTTCACAGAGCGGAATATTTTTATGCTGACTGACTGCAATAGCGTGGAAAATGAGATTCGACTTGTGAACAATAAAGATCTTTATTTTGTCGACACAGAAATTTGCAATGCTGTATTGCATAGTGCAAATATGCAAAAGACTGCAAACAAATCTCAACATTGAACCAAGCATTCTTATTAAAGTTAACTTCTTGTTAAGCTTGTTGATTGTCAACTTTTTCTTGCCATTTTATTAGGAAAGAAAAGGAAAATTGTGAATTTCTAAGAGATGCTGTCGCTATAGATTTCATATGAATTAGATGATATATGGAGAATAATACGTTCAAACCATGCTAAGAGCTTCTTTCAATTTTTTCCTCGCGTTTGCTTTCTGTATATAAAGTACCTTATTTCTTTCAATAATATGATAATTCTGTCATAATGAAGACATAATTATATTGTCTTGCATGTTTTGCCCTGTATGATGTGTCCTTTATGATATCTGCAAATTCTATTGCCAGAAATAAAAACTTAATTTGAATTCACTCCAATCCATTGCAATATATCATAGATATAGTAATATTAGACCGAGCATGAGGCCAGGCCTGAAGCAGAAAAAGACGGAAAATAGATGTTCATCTTTCTCTTTCTAATGAGGAGAGAAAAAAAGTGAGGGGAAAACTGATTGCCCCTCTTTCTTAGAAAGGGCCCCCACTTTATCCTCGTTAGAAAAAGAAAAGTAGACGGCATCTACCTTCCATTCTTTTCTATCTGAGCCTCAGTGCTTATAAAAGGACACTCTCGGTCTGATATTACCGTATTTATGCAATATATTGATCAAATTTACTGTCAAGTGTTTCTGGCTATTAATACTGGCTTTATTCATTTGCTATTATTATATGTAACCAACATATTATTAAAATATTATTAAAATATTAAAATATTATTAAAATACTTTTTAAGTTTTAAAATAAAATACTTTTTTAAGTTTTAAATGTGTACACACGCATATACAGGGTGTCAATTAAGTCCCGGGACGGCTGAATATTTTCTCATGTAAGGTATTTTTGAAAAAGGTCAAGGTCATTTCTGAAGTAATTTTCAACGAGGAATTCAACGGTGACCTTCAATTTGACCTTGAGCTTGACCTTCAAGGTTATTTGAAGGTCAAAGTGTTTTTTTTAAATAGGAACCCCTATTTTTGATTGTATATTCTTATAGCTGACCTCGAGAGCTTTCCAAAACACTATAATAAAATATTTTTCCCTCAAGCATTTATCGAGTTATGATGCTTCAAATCATTTCTTAATTTTACATAAACCGTAAAATATCTTGTAAAATATTCACTTTTCGATTATTTTACCTTCATACTTTTATGTACAAAATAATGAGAGGAATCAATTGGCGTAAAGAAAACATATAGTTGTTTTTAAGAAAAAATATGGAATTGTTAATTGCAAATTACATATTTTTTCTTAAAAACAACTATATGTTTTCTTTACGCCAATTGATTCCTCTCATTATTTTGTACATAAAAGTATGAAGGTAAAATAATCGAAAAGTGAATATTTTACAAGATATTTTACGGTTTATGTAAAATTAAGAAATGATTTGAAGCATCATAACTCGATAAATGCTTGAGGGAAAAATATTTTATTATAGTGTTTTGGAAAGCTCTCGAGGTCAGCTATAAGAATATACAATCAAAAATAGGGGTTCCTATTTAAAAAAAACACTTTGACCTTCAAATAACCTTGAAGGTCAAGCTCAAGGTCAAATTGAAGGTCACCGTTGAATTCCTCATTGAAAATTACTTCAGAAATGACCTTGACCTTTTTCAAAAATACCTTACATGAGAAAATATTCAGCCGTCCCGGGACTTAATTGACACCCTGTATATACACAAGTTGAAACATATAATTTTTTAAATTATGTTCATTAATTATTTTATATTAAAAATGATTAGCTAAACAAATGATATCATCAGCTAATTCTCATTTGGTATATTCAGGATACACCATACCTAACATACCAAACAAGAGCTCAGTCGGAATCAAGTTTTCTCTTTTCTCTACCGTCGCTACACGGCATGTATAAAATTTATCTTTGGTAACTTACCATTATAATAATTTATCATTGATGTTAAAATTTACTGTGTTTTTACCAGAAGTCAAGTTATAATCTACTGCTGTTAAGAACATATTTCTATAAAAATACACTATTATGATATTATATCAACAATGTACTGTTAAAAAATTATAAAGATTTATATATAAATATTTTAAAATTAAAAAATTATAAAAATTATAAATAGTATAAATTATACATTAGTCTAATTACACAATTAACATTACACTAATTATAAATTAGTCTCTTAGTAATTAAATTTTATATCTTTCAATCAATTTTATAAATGTAATTATTAAATATAAATTCTATAAACGTAATAATTCAATTTGACAAATGTTGTATGGCACAAAAAAATATTCTCAACTCTTTTTAAATTTTTTAAAGATGTATTAAACAAACAATTAATAAATATATAATAAATATATAATAAATTTAAATTAAAATAAACATTCAGCAAACAATTGTGATATATATATATCTGTAAGAATTTGTTTGATTATTGAAACATTTACATTTTTAATACCGTCAAAATAAAAAAATTTATTTTTTTTTCTAATCGGTTACTTTAAATTCTCATTTTATTGTTATATCTCTAATTATTACTAAAAAAAAATTGGTCTATTACTAATTTGATCATAGAGGATAAAATATCATTAATGGTTAAAATTTTAGATTTTTATTTTAGATTTTATTTTAAAAATATTAGAAAAAAACTATACATATATATAATTGTTTTCCCCAGTATTTCTAAACTACTCGCTAATTATCACCTTCATTTGACGCGTTGCTATTATACATATATATAAGTATAATAGAAACGCGTCGAATAAAGAAAATTATATGTATAATTAGAAAGTAATTTAGAAATACTAAAAAAAATTATATATATAATTTTTAATCCCTATTATAGATAATATATATATATTTTTTTCAATATTTCTAAATTAGTTCTCATCATTAATGATTTCATCTTCTGTGACCAAATTAGAACCAATTTTTTTATCAATAATTAAAGTAGAATATTTTTCCGAATTTTTTAAATTGTAAATTAAACTTTTCAAATTTCTTTAATTGTAAATATTTTCATATCATTAATTAACAAATTAAAATTCTCTAAAATGAGTATGAACATTTATCTACAAGGAAGTAAAAAATATATAGTTTTATTAATTCGTATTCTGATAATTTAATTTACATGAAAAAATCCCTAGACCTCCCACGGCCTGTAATCAAAAAACTATTGACACTCCAATATTTTTATTGAGAAAGAATTAATTTTAAATTGATCATCAGAGGATTCACGAATATAACGGAGAATTTGATCGATGAAAATAACAAGGAAACGATGTTTATGTTTTCTGTTTGCCACTAAAAGTACAGGATCTGGTAGTTAAAGGCCGTAGACCTCACCTTGTACGAACGATCGATGGTACATACATCCCTTCCATGAGACATCCACGAACCAACATCAGCTTTGCAGACTTTTCGGAGTCGGCGCGATGGCACGATCCCTTGAGGCGCCCTCATCGGGCGGGCCGTCCTTCATGAGACCCATCAGAACCCCACAAAGCCTCTTCGCGTCTAGCAGCAGGTCGGCACGCTAAGTTAACAATTTTTCGCGAGGACGCGCGAGCTCGCCTCGTCGAGTTTGACGTGCATCACTTTTCGACTGCCTTATTCCTTGTGGTCATCGCTTGCCGGCATCTTTAACGCAATCGATATTCAAGGTGAGAGCTCGACCTTGATTCGTCCTTTTCATCTTTTATTCGCAGCTGTCCAAAAATGTTTCGACCCTCGAGAGACCTTTGACATTTGATGAAAAATCGACTCAATAAATATTCATCGCATGACACATGTTTACAATTCTTTTTCTTTTGAGTCTTTGTAATATTTATACAAGTATATTTTATAAACGCACGCGTGTATAAATTTGTTTATATCTGTTTGCTCACCTGCGAAAAAATTGTTCAAAGTTGACAAATTTATGCGGAAGATTCGTAGCATAATTTTATACATTGAAGTGATTTTTTTGAAAGTGGTGAAATAAAATATTTCAAGTTTTGTTACGAGCCAAAGTATATTATTTAGATTATTAAAATGATAATGATAATCAATATAATTACTGATCATTTGCGGAAAATAACAATTAATCAGTATAATTAGTTGATAAAAATAACGCTAATGACGTTCTTATGTTAATGAAAATGGTTGCTTTACATACTATCTTACATATTATCTTAATTAGTTCATAGTATATTTTGTTGACTTATCTTGGATAGAAAATTAATTGAAATTCAAGTACTTAAAAAACTTATCAAATACTGACAAATTAGCGAAATATTAAAATGTTAATGCATTATTAGTATTATTTTGACAGCTTTTTCAACTGTGATATTAATAATCTAATAAGATCTGTCGCATACACATACAATTTTCTGCAATCATGGCAAGAGCAATCATTTTATGCATCTGAATTCTAAGCATTATCAGTAAATATTTCTTAATAGCATAATTGTCACGTTTTATTGTCTTACTTAATAGCTGCGATATAAGATCTTAACTGATTAATCTTAACTGATTATGAAAAGATTTCTTTTATCGTCGATTTTATAATCGAGAGAATAAATATATCGAGGGAATAAATATTGACAAATATTGACGAAAGTGACATTAGTAGGAAAAGAGTGAATTGCTATTATGTGAAAAAATGTTGGCGTTTTGCGCACAATGATATTGTGACTTGGAACACTTGTCATTTTGCGAACAGCTGACTGTCAGACTCATGTGCGCGGTGCGTCACGCAACGGTTAACGATCGGTACGTGCATCACCTATCTACTGACACGGAATGGAAATACAGTGAACAGCAAGAAAAATAGAATCCTTACTCTGATTCTTAGAAAATTTTTATCTTCGAAACAACAACTTTCATGATTTTGAGCAATAGTCTAAGCATGTATGTAAACAATGGCCGGGTTCGTGACATGCGCATTCGCTTGCCAAGGAAATAATTCGATTAACGTAATAATCGATTTATTTATATATATTTTCAAATTAAAATAATATTTAAAATTCACAATTTAATTAAATCTACATAGCATAGCCGATATGTAAGATATCTTGAAAAAATATATAATATTAATAAGCAATATATGTATATATAATAATAATAATAATAATAATAATAATAATAATAACAATAATAATAATAATAATAATAATAAATATAATTAAAATAAATATAAATATAATTATGTATATGTGTATTAACATAAATAGATTGTATAAGAAAATTAATGTTATTAATTCTAATTTTCTTTACCGATATATAATTGATTGAAAAAAATGCGTATAAAATTACAAAAAATTGGAAAATATTTTTTTAGAAATCAGCAAATACACACAAGATTTTTTGGCATTTTTAGATGATCTCTAATAGATCTCTAATGTTACCTATCTATAGATTTCACTATGGATATATATTGACAAATCGGATTTTATACACAATATAACGCAAATCTTGTACTAAATATATCACAATTACTGTAAGCAAAACTAAGGATTAACAAAAAAACAAATCGTAAACTAATACTTTTAACAAATGAAAACAGTCTAATAAGATTTTATTTACAAGAATGGGATACATAATTTCAATTATATTTTTATTCAATATGTATATCATAATATTTATAAAGCTTTGATAACTCTCATTCTGTCGTCTAAGTAAATAAATTTATTAAACTTTATAAAACCTCATAAAATTATATAAAATTTTAGAAACATATAAAACTACTTATTACCACTATGTGATTTTTTAAATTAATTTTTATGTATAATTTTAATGTATAAGTATCTTGAAAGAAAGAAAAAGATATTTTTTTCAGATGATTCATGAAACATTCATTTATTTTTATTATACATATAATGTAATATAATATATTATTATATATTTATATATTTATTTATATATATTATAATAAAGCATATTTATTAAATATCTTATATTTTAATTTTTTACTTAATACAGTATATAATACAATATGTTTATGTTTATATCAAAGTAAATCACTTAAAATATATTTTTTATTTTGTTTACATCTATTTATATTGAATTAAATTATTAAAAATATATAATCGACATTTATTTAATATAAGACAGCATAAGTAACGTGTACAATACTAACAAAGCGCATATGTGTGGAAGCTAACATAGAAGCTCCAATTGAATATAACTGGTACAAGGTTCAAAAGCAATCATTCAACAAGCTTGAAATCATTTATTATAGTCAAACTCGCTCGTTACGTCATCTAATTGCTCACTATCTTCTAACAGAACTGTTGTTTCAGAACAGAAGAATTTATTCGTAATTGCGTCATCAATCAACTGATTGATCCTTCAATCGATTGTTATCAGCGAAAGTACAAAAGACATTATGATAAGACATTATGATATAATTAATAATCATGAATTGTAATCGAATACTATATATATATATATATATATATATATATATATATATATATATATATGCACATCTCTTTATTTAAAAAAGAAACATAGTAATAAGTATCTTTAGTATCCTACTCTCTAAAAGTGAATCAGTGTATTATCACTGAAAAACAGTAAATAGTCACTGATTACAGCAGTTATAAGTACAGCACTGTAAATCAGTGATATTTTATTGAAAGAATCAGTTAATAATTTTGACTGTTTTAATCAGTAATATTTCTCAATATCAGTAATATTTCTTTCGTTATTGTCAGTAATATTAAAATATAATTCATCTCTCTATCTATTTCACATAAAATTAAAAATTTTATTTATGTTTATTAAATATTTATTATATTAAAAATTTTATTTTATTTATATTACATGCATATTGAACTTATTTTAAATAGATAACGAACGAATAATTTTTATTAAGTCGCCAGACATTTAATTGTCCGACTTATAAAGATCGATTTAATATCTGAAGCCTCTCTATTGAGCTTGTTTCAGAAATTAAATCGAAGTAATACTTCTAATTTTAAATGTCGCTCTTTGCAAACTTTATATAATTCTTATAACTAAAATTAAATACGAGAGAGATAGCGATTGTAGCGGTAAATGAACGAACTAGCGATTACTGATTTTACAGTAAAATTTACTGATTTTAGAGTGAATTTTATTTTAACTAACCATAATCAGTGAGATATAAGATAAAATAACAAAAAAAATAAGCATTTCCATTGAAAATCAGTAAAATACTCACTGATTCTCAGTGAAATCTTATTTTACTGTTTAAATTAGTGATATTTTCACTGATTCACTTTTAGAGAGTACGATAATTTATCAATTTTCTGAAAATTATTTAAATATTTATCACAATTAATTAAAAAAAATAAATCATGGATAAAAATAACCTCCTTTTGGTGATAAAATTATGCGTATTAAATATATATAATGTATTAAATATATATTATATTTAATTCATTACATATATATATATATATATATATATATATATATATAATGAATTAAATATATATAACGTATTAAATATATATAATGAAAATAATAAAATAATATCATTTTAAAAAGATCATAAATATGCATTAAGCTCATTTTTGAGCATATGTTGATTGGTTTCAATCAAATTCGACATGTGTAGAAATAAATAAATATATATAATTTACTGTATTTCATATTTGTTATGCGTATGTAATATTTTTTGTACGCTGTCATTTTCCCATGCATGTCACATATTTTCCAAAGAGATGCTATAATGTTGATATGCCTGCTATTGTTGCGATCGATTATTATTTTAACAAGCTTATTATCTTACCTAATAATGTTGCAAAATGCAGCAGATAGAAGTACATAAAACGGTATTTAAAATTTTTAATGCGTTGAAAACAAAATAAAATAATGAAATTTATTTTTTTTTATTACAAGTTTTTATTACCATCAAAGTAATTTTTCATTGTACACATATAAATCATATTTTGTCAAAATTTTGTCTGTCAATTCTTTATCAAATATTTTTATAATATTCTAAAAATACATTTCAAAATTAATTAAATGATAAAGTATTTTTAAAATAAAATATGAATTTTTAATATCTCACGTTCGTAATTAAGCAATAAAGTTATAAAGTAATAAAGCAATTATAATAACAATAAACAATAAAATAAAAAAATCTCACATAAATGGATATGTAAATATTATTATTTTTGCTTTTTTGCTTTTTTTCTGTAAACTAATAATATATAAACTAAATAAATATAACATTCTTTTATATAAGATGTAAAAAATATATAATATATAATATATATATACGCTTATGTAAATAATAAATATTATAGAATAAAAAAATTAAAATTATTAAAAAAAGATTAAAATTAAAAATAAAATAATTAAAAAATATATATATTTTTTTTTCTAGAAGCTTAAAGACAAGATTTTTTTACGTTATGAGAGGTCATCAACCTCGACACAGAGTCAGTAAAGGTGAAGCGATGATTCTTACAATGAAGCTGTTTCTCCTACATGTTTCGAAATTTGGTTATCATGTCACTAGAGGTGTAATATCAGTTATTTAATACATAATGGAGAATTTGTGCAGTCCGTAATCATTGTCAAAATCACAAGAATCATCATGTGCAATTACGTGTTAACAAAAATTTAAGAGTCGTTCGTTGGCATTATTATGAAGCAATGTTTACAATAAAACATACAAACAATAATATTATTCGTAAAAAATCATTATTGTGATAAATTATAAGTAACAGACGATAAGATTAATGATTTATGTGATGTATACCTCGGATGGTATTGTGCGTGAAAATGATAATTTGTAATAAACACGCAATATCTGCTATTAACAAACAGATTACTTATGTGACATTAAAAATTGATTTAAACGAGAGATAGGGAAGATAAAAAAAACGATGGATACTGTGTGTGTGTGTGTGTGTGTGTGTGTGTATAAATAATTGATAATTTATTTTACCACGTCTAAAATGGATTATTTTCAGTTTGTATGATGAAGAACAATATCATTTTTATCTACAACGAATGTATTACGTGAAAGAAAGCACTCGATTATCATAATTTTATTTTTGTTTTATAATGGTACAAAGCTATAAATACCTATGAACGTGTCGAGTCTCATTCCAGTAACCGATTTACTCATCAATAACATAAGCAGCGTTTGTCAAACCGTTATAAACGCAATGCGCTTTGTTTTGATGTCCCCAATCTGTATAAAATTATTTGCGAACTTATGTATTAATAATAAGTGAATAGATAATATTATAACTTATTATTGGCAATTTTTTATTACTGCATTACATTTACAGAATTGCAAAAACTGAATATAAAAAATACAAGCAGAGAAAAGTTTAGACGAAAGTTTACGAGAGAATGTCAATGTACTTTTTATGTCAATGTATTTAACATTAGAACTGTTTTATTATCAAGTCTTTTCAGTTGACAAGTTCAAAAGATCATTTTTTTATTATACGATATTAAAAAAGCATCTTTATGCTTTCGCCAAATTTTTATTTGTGCCTTTTCTCTAAAAAGAAAAAAAGATAAAAAATGTCAGATTAAAAATTCAATTGTTTTAATTATAAAATAGCACAAATGATACCGATCGTTATAATTTGAATAGCGATTCAAATAATTGGTATATATTATTTATATTTATTTTTATTTATTATTTATATTTATTTATATTTTTTTTTATTTCCAAATTATTTTAATTCTTTACTAATATTGTTCTTATTAGAACCGCGTTTGCAAAATATCATCGCCTGTTCCTATTATCTCGTCAAATGAAGTAGCCCATGACCTCATGTTTGAAATTCAGCAAAATCGTGAAACGTTGATAACAATTAAATTGTATTCGTATAAGAATTATGTAAACGAATAGTGTACAAGATAAACAGCATAAACGTTGATTTCGAATTGCATATTATTCAAGAAGCAATACTTTATCAAGAAAAAGAAAAATATGAAAAAGAAAAACATCTCTGGACTTTGTTAAAGGTGAGCCGTCAGGTGTTGACGCCGTGATCATAGCCTTGACAAAAGTCACCGTATATGTAGAATTATGAAACGTTGCACGAAGCAACAACGTGAGAAAACGAGTGTTCCCTTTCATGAGACTGTTTCACTTGAAGCGTTATCAAGTGTCAATGGCCCTGCGATATGACTACATTTGGCATATATCATCTATGCGAAATGTACACTTGAGATAGACATCTTTTAATCATCTCGCTGCGTCAAACATGGATATATAATCGTCCCAATTTAGAAATATCATTCTCTTTTAACGTATAAATTCCATATATAATTATAATAATATAATAATATATAATTATAATAATATAATATATTATATATTATTATAATAATATAATAATATATAATATATTATAACATATATTATAATATTAATTAATATATATATTATAATATTAATATTAAAAAATATGTGACAAGACTTCAACAAGACATCAACAATTTTTTTATCGATAAGACTTATCCTCTCCGTTCCTTATATTATTTCAAAATAAGTGCTGGGATGAGTCAAAGCCTGACTCAAAACACTTACCATTACGATAATAAAAATAATATGACGACTTTAACTCGTACATGTACAGCCAATTATATGTATATGTTGCATGTTTTGAAAGAAGAAAATATGTCAGAAATTTTCCAAGCAAAAAAAATTTAAGCATGGAATATAATTTTACCTATTGGGGGGGAAGGGTTGTAAACACCCTGGAACATCATGGACATTATAGCTCGAGAAGCCAAGAGCCTGGTGTTCCGAATGGATCGGCACGGCTGAACACGCGGATGTCTGCTGATGTGCACGTGATTCCAGCGTGCCACGGTTCCACGGCATCGACCGACTTCCCCCTCTTTGTGCACCGACACAACTGTGCCGACATGTATACATCCATAGGTTTGCCCACACCTGCGACACAGTACGCGAAACGTATCGCTTGTAGATTTAATCCCGAGATACACTATTCGGGATATACGAGAGGGGAATCTCTGACATTTTAAAAATTGACTCTATAAATATTAATTTATAATTAAATAAATAGATATAATTAATAGATAAATAATATATAATAGATAAATAGATAATATAATTAGATAAATAGTATATTAAATAATATATTATTTATAGATAAATTTATAGATAAATAATATATAATAGATAAATAGATAATATAATTAGATAAATAATTAAAGAATAAAATTCTCTTTTGACCTATAACAGAGGCAAAATTCGGAAAAAGACAGAAATTTCCTTAGAAATCATACATATATTATTCTAATCTGATTTATATTTTGCATATGTATATCTTTTGTTTATTTATTAAATTTTTTATCTACATTAAACAATCGGTAAAATTATAAATAGAATGCTGTCTCGAATATTTTATCGCGAATTATAGATTGTTTAAAATAGGCTTTACGATGATTAGGATAGATTCTTCTCTGAAACTACTCTAGAGCCTTAGTCAAAATATTTATACAAAGTCTCAAATCAAATATTATGCAGCTTATGTTTTTGCTCACGTTGTTTAAGATTGACTGTCTATTAGTCGGAACAGATTATTTTATAGTTTCATTATTTTTCTCACAATATATGAAACTTAAATTTAATAATTGCAATAATTAACATTAATAGTTAAACGATATAGCGTTTTTTTCCCTTTTATTCATTTCTCATATTTATCACGAAACTTGAAAAATTAACTCAATTCTAAAATTGGATCCCCGCAACTGCGGATAGCGATCGCTTCGGAATATCTGTGACGTGTATGCAGCGTGTGTAAAAAGGGGTCGGTGTGTCCTCGAGAGAGGTGGCTCGTGCATGTGTAAGATTACAAAGTCAGCGTATGAAATTGTACTCGTGCTTCAACTTGCAACATTTTCAAGTTGCAACATGTAACTTGCAATATGCAAATAATGAATAAGAGGAAGAAAATTATTGTTCTTAAATTAATATTGTTATAAAATAATCCCTTTTCGATCAAATTTTGTAATCCATGTTGTAGAGTTTTAATTTATCTTCACTACTCATTTCACAAATCTTTTTGATTTTATTTTACATATGTGTCTCTTTTTTTGTCCTCAAAATCCGTGTAATATAACATAAATATATACAGGGTATCCCAAAAGTCCCGGACCGGTCGAATATTTCATAAATTATGCACTTTAGAAAGAAATGTTTCAGACAAAAGTTGTATGGCTTGAAGGGGTCCATCAGATAGTGGCAATGATTTGACATGGAAGAGTCATTTGAAAGTCACGTGAAGATCACCGTCAATTTCTTAAATGGAACTCCCTATTTTTTTATTACATATTCGTATAGCCTGTCTCGAGAGCTTTCCAAAACACTATAATAAAGTATTTCTTCATTGAGTATTTTTCGAGTTATGAGACTTGAAATCATTTCTTAATTTTGCATAAACCATAAAATATCTAATAAAATATTCATTTTTCGATTATTTTACCTTAATAATTTTATGTACAAAATAATGAGAGGAATCAATTGGTGTAAAGAAAAAACATAGTTGTTTTTAAGAAAAAAATATGTAATTTGCAATTAACAATTACATATTTTTTTTAAACAACTATGTGTTTCCTTTACACCAATTGATTCCTCTCATTATTTTGTACATAAAATTATTAAGGTAAGATAATCAAAAAATGAATATTTTACTAGATATTTTATGGTTTATGCAAAATTAAGAAATGATTTCAAGCCTCATAACTCGAAAAGTATTCAATGAAGAAATACTTTATTAGAGTGTTTTGGAAAGCTCTCGAGATAAGCTATACGAATATGTAATAAAAAATAGGGGGTTCCATTTAAGAAATTGACGGTGATCTTCACGTGACTTTCAAATGACTCTCCCATGTCAAATCATTGCCACTATCTGATGGCCCCCTTCAAGCCATACAACTTTTGTCTGAAACATTTCTTTCTAAAGTGCATAGTTTATGAAATATTCGACCGGTCCGGGACTTTTGGGACACCCTGTATTAATAATAAATAATTATTAGAAAGACAGACCTTAATCGTCGCTTCGAAAAGAACGAAAGATTATATGAGTTATGTAAACTAATATGAAAAACAATAAATAATAAACTGTTCAAATATTGAATGCGAAAGTATCGAAAAGAAGAAATCTCAGTCGCACGTCACGAGCGTTTTCTCCTCGAGTATTCACTATAAGGCATTGTACCGCACATCAGCTGATTCTAATACAGTACTACTGAACAAGCGAACAAAGGCTAGGCATCGTTACGGTGGGTGATTCGACCTGCTTCTCCACGACCAACTGACGTGGTAAAGCAAGAATATTTACAACCTAGGTTTTTACAAATGTACAATCTTTTTAAATAAAAAATTTAAAATTAGTATCTTTCAAAATTTTGGATACAGAAAAAATAAAAAAATTTATAAAACGTACATCTAATATATTTTAAATTGTACTGTCATAAATTATCTCTTGCCTTTTCTATACGTCTTTATTATTATCATTACAATAATCGTTTGTAACAAAGCATAGAATATTTAGGCAAATTTTCTATAGTGATAAATAAGGATTCATGTGTGTATGTGTATATATATAGCATAAACATGATTATATCTCATTATTGTAATATAACTTCGGTTATATTTCATTATAATAAAGGTCGTATTTATTGTAATTAATTATATTTTTCAGTCAATTAATTTTATTTTTTTTATTTTTTTAATTATATTTTTTTACTTATGCACCCGGCGACAATCTTTCGGAGATACATTTTTGATTTTTGCATATCCGACGAAATGCATTAATCTATTTTTTAACAGCATCAATACGAAATCGAATATATTCTTCACATATACGCGCATGCTCGTTATAGAAAACAGTTCCTTTGTATTCAATGACGCTGCATACACTGCGTGAATCTGTTTATTTGCCATTGCAATGCCAACTTTTTTTTATATTCTCTCATAAAATGCAAAGAACCGATTAAATTGATGTTAATAATAATAGAAAAATTTTTACATAAAATTTTAGAAATATATATTATGCCACTCTACATCTGTCTTATACCTAAATATTATTTATGACTAATGTAGAGTTTTAAATTATATAAGTGAAAATTTTTAAAACTCTCATAAAATTCTCAAATTTTAATGAAAAGTGAAGAAAGAATTCAAGTTTGCAAATATATAATAAAACTCTTTCAATTTAATATTAAATGCCCTTAGTATTAAAATATTTTTAAAAATTGATTGTACAAGTATTTAAAGTTTAGTAAATATATTTGTAAAAAGTATATTTAATGAAATTTTTTCGGCAAAACTATTCAAAAATCTATGACGACAAAAATAACATGGAATTATGTAAGATGATATTAGAATTTTGTTACATTATTATTATTTACTTACATTATTATTATTACTTGAAAACTCATTTAGAATTTTAAATCAAATATATATAACATTTTCAGTTTTTTTACGCAAACTGCGAATATTTTATATATTCTCTGCAATACTAGAATCCTTTAATTATATTATTTTGAACTGTTTTCAATTCATACAAATAAATAAATAAATTATTTTCATAGTTGATTGCAAATTCTACTGCGACAAAACACATGTTTAAGCATATAAATTATCCTTATCTAAGGATTTATTTTATCAAAGGTATTTTTCATTGTAAAAAGGTTGTTTTCAAAGTAGGTCAAATGATATAAAAAAAAAAAGTCTCAAAAACTATAGCTATCAATTAATCATTAATACAAGTTTTAAGGAAGAAGCGCAACGTAACACTTGCACTTGTGTCATGAAAAATCAATTCTGAAGAAGATGTAAAATACCCGTACAAATAAGTAACGAGAAAAACAGTTATTCATCGCTTGGAAATTCTAAATGTGATAATCGTTAAATTTTTGCCGTAATTATTAATTACAACATTTTCAGCAGAAAAGATTAAATTATTATTATTAGATTTATTGTTATTAGATTTTCATAGTATTTGTCACTATAAGTATTATATAATTAAGTGTTGTTTTCAGTAATAATTGTTATTGCTATGCGATAATAACAATTGCTACTGAAAACAACACTTAATAGAGGCAAAGAAACGCATAAGATTTACATATCCGTTCAAAACATCTCCTTGGAATTATTAATGATAAATACTTTAACGCGCAAACACAACATGAAAAGTTAAAAAACATGAAGCACTTTAAAATGTAAATTATTCTTGATAAATATATTAAAATTATAATAGTTTGAAGATGATAGTTTTATTATTATAATTATAATTAATATAAGATAAATGTTTAGCAACTTAAGCTGTAAGATAATATTAAATAACAAATCATATAAATGAAAATTGATTTCACTTTTAATAGGATTTTAATTAAGGCTATCAAATAATTGCGGAAATTGAAGTCGAAACAAACACATCATTTATTAAATATGAATATAAATATCGAAACAACTTATTATTGATAATATCAATGAGTGTATAAACTATATTATTTGTTTATTAAATATGATTAATCCGTATTATAGACTGCTTTTACAGATATGATTAATTAGAATGAAATAAAAAAATTAATAATAATACTATCGATCATAATTATACTGCTGCTTTTTTGCGTTTTTAGATGAATAATTTTAAATATAACGTTACTGTGCAGAAGAAATTCTAATAAGATTTTAAATTAATTAATTATCTTGAAAAGTCTAAAAATTTTAATTATATGTTTTCCATCATTTAAAGCATTTCGAGTTTGGAAATATCCACATAATAAATATTTCTGAACGTTTATTAAAATCATGATAAAGCAATTTTATTTTTATTTCTGTAATAAATTATTTCATGCTGACTTGGGAAAATCTAATGACGTGAGCTTCAAAAGTCAACAAAGTAATTATCCTCAGAAAACAGAGTCCAAGTTCGTCTTATGAGTAATGCACATATCTCTTAATATCATCACTTGTTTACAGGTAGATCACGTGATTACAGAAATATAAATGATTCCAGATTAAACACTGATAATTAATTAATGAATAGCGTTTATTAAAATATTCAAAGTAGAATAAATTTTTATTTTGCAATTCAAGTTGCAAAATAAAAATTTTTCAATATAAATAAATAATTTGCACACATTAACTTGATCATTGCAATGATCGAATAATCATATCATAAACATTGATTACAGAAATGGATAAAAAATATTTTCTAACCTGAGCTATCATAATATCACTCCTGAGTTGTGTTTGAAATTTACCCTGATATATTATAAACTTACAATTAGATTTATAGCAAAAAGCTACCGAGATCTTTTAATGATCGTGAAACAGTTAATGATAACTTGCATATGATTTGCAGATAACATTAATTGTTTTTTATCTAGATAGGAAATTAATTCTTTTTAAAAAAACAATATTATGAGTTGTATCTGATTAGTTTAATTACAAGTAGAGGGAAAATCTTATTTTTTAATCAACAAAAAGATGAATATAACGAAATAAAAATAAAGATTATCCTCTACTGAACGTTTGAAAATTTTGCATTGTTGGGAAAATAACACATATGATTTTATATAATATATACTAAATCCAAATAATCCAGAAAGGATTATTTAGATTTTATCAGATACACACACACACACATACACACGCGTATCCGCACACACGTAGCTTATATTAGATGATAAATGATTCTTCTGAGATTGAGGATCAGTAGAGAAGAGAAAAGAAGTATGTGTTATGTGTGTTCCCTTTCAATAATATTAATTCTAATGTTAATTCTAGCATAATTAGCGTAATTATTAAGTATTTTCAACAATATATCCGTTATTTAAAATATTTAAAACATCCGCATTTGTAATAAAAGAATGTATAAGTTAAAATTGTTTACAATTTTTATATAAAAATTTTTATATAATGCGTTCACGCTAAAGAAATCCCCTGAAACTTAAAAAAAGTTCTTTTCTTTCTTTAAGATTTGCTGTACACTATTTAAATATATTATTTTAAATACTTTAATTATTTAAAACTTTAATGTATATAAAAATACAAATGATATAAAATATTTAGAGAGATATAAGACAAATAAGAATAAAATTTTAAGTATTACATATATTTCTCATTATATTTATAGCTATTAAAACAAAGGAGAATTTTTTGCGATCTTAATATCGAAATTAATATCGAATGTAAAACAAATAGAATAGCAAAATAATTTTGCAATATATATATATATGAAAATAATTATTGAAAATTAAATTAAATTATTATAAAATAATATATTGCAATTATTTATATATATATATATATATATATATATATATATATGTTTCGTTAATATATACTATATATAAAAATATTTTTATCAACTTATTAAAATTAAAGACAAAATTCTTTTTATTATTAATTAATATTTTTGGCATTTAAAAGAGATATATATCGCAATGTATTATTTTTTAATAATTTAATTTTATTTTCAATAATTATTTTCATTTTGCAAAGAAACTCAACAGCTATCTTGATTTTTCAGATATCTTTATATACGATCGTTATGAGATTTTTTGATCACGCTATTAATGAATGTTTGTGAAGTGATCATAAATTTGTAGTTTATATTTATATCGTGAATTTTAACACGTGATAACGTTAAAAATATACAATTATACTTCAGAACTGATAAATATGTTGTCTGTTTAATTTTTATTGAGGTCAGGCTATGATCATAAACAGTTGTTCGATAATTGCACAATGCTTATATAACGAATAACGCTATATATCTTTCATTTTGTTGATACGTTTAACATTTACTCGAATAACGCAAATCAATAGTATAATAGCATTAATTATGAATGTTTTTAAGTATTAAAATTAAGTTATATATCTTCAAAAATATTTTTTCCTAAGATTTATTTAAACTGAATATACACATATGTGCATGCATGCGCGTATACACTCAGATACTTACACAAACACACACGTACATATATATATAAAGTTTTTTTAAATAAAATTTACTAAAAAATAAAAATTTCTTTATTGCAAAGCTTATGAAAAAATAAATTTATATATATATATATATTTTATACATACATTTTAAACATACATTTTTATATATGCATTTTTAAATTTTGTAAATTTATACGAATGTTATTTATTTACATATTTCTTCTAAATTTATTATAATTATATCTTTGTATATTTATATATTTATGTCTTAATTATATTTATTATTATAAATATGTTTTTTTGATTTTTTCAAAAATTAACAGTTACAGATAAAATTTATATAAGTAACAATTTATAAATATAAATTTGATTATTCATTTTTTTAATTAATAATATTTAAAATATCTCAATCGTTTTGTAGAATTTAAATATTTCTAATATTTTTAAATATTAATATGACCATGACATAATCATGGATCTCAATGCTAGCCTCAATTCATGATTATTTTTAGTAATCCGTTCAACCATGCACTTCCGGAATCTCAAACAAATCACCTATTATTATATGCAAAATGATGAATGTTTCATATAATCAGTCTTGCATGACTAAATTTGTAAAAAATTAATTCAGCATCCTTATAAAATAGCAGTCAATATGTGCAGTCGAAAATAGTGCTCTTCTTTGCAGGAGAGGTTTAATTATCCAAAGATAAAACTTGGCATTATAGTTAGCACTTTCTTGATAGCAGGGTAAATATATGCTATCTGTATTGCGCAAATTTAACAAATCATAGATAAATCATGAATCAATAAATGAATTATGTCCAGATAGAAGCTGTATAAATAGCTTATCTAATTAAAAATTTACTAAAGTAGTGCGCGAAAACTATTTCATTTATTCTTGTATGCACAGAGAGAAATCTTTTTACTCAATTTGTTTCTATATTAAATTTCTCAATTTAATTAAAATATTTTAGTTTTGCAACTAAAAATAATAACTAAAACAAAATTAAATAAATTCTTTTCACAATTCCCAAAAGATGAAATCATTTGAAAAAGTACAAAATTTAAAATAAAAAAATACTATACCGATTAATTATTAATCTGTTCATTTTAAATGTGTTGAATATGACAAAGTAAGGTCTGTATCGTAATGAATCATTATGATACAAATATTAAAACAAATATTTGCTATTAATAATAAAAATTTTATGATCTTTTTATAAAGTTAAATAATTTTTATTCTCATTAAAATTTAGTTAATATTGTTATTTTTTTTTAATTTTCAATGTATTTCTCCATTCCTGATTGATATCATTGTTGAATATTTTAAGTGAAAAACTACAAAGATCTGAAAATAATTTCTTGAAAGAAAAACCTTTTAATATTATATTTAATATTATATTATTATTGTACTCTAAAATCATTATTATATTCAATTTACTCTACAACTTTATCATCATTGCTATTTTCGTATGAGATGTATAGTTAACGTTCAATTTTTTTATCGTAGTTAAAGAATAATAGCAATATTTAACGATAAATTGGAACTAATTGATACCATTATTACTATTATACAGGGTGTCCCAAAACTCATAATCAATCTTTCAAAGACAGATTCCTGGGATCATTTGGAGACGATTTTTCCTCAGTGAAAATGTCGATGAAGGTCATCATTTTTTGCATGTCCCCGATTTTTGTCATCATATATCTTTACAATTAAGTCTTAAATTAAAACTCAACTAAAGTAAACTCTATTTAAAATTAATCGAAGAATGTGGTTTTGTTAATATTTTATTTCTACAAAGCTTAGTTTACGAAAAACCCCTTATTTCCAATCACTTATAGTTCGAAAATTATTAGTGCCTCGACATTTTCGTTGAGGAAAAATCATCTTCAGATGATCCCAGAAATCTGTCTTTAAAAGATTGATTATGAGTTTTGGGACACTCTGTATAAGCGGAAGAACAATTAAAATTTGTAGACATAGATATTTTTGTTTCCGTTTGACACCGTTAAAAATGATAAAATACGTGAAACACATGAAAGTCATTGTCTTTCTCATTTTCATATCAAAAAATATTTTAACGTGCACAGATATGCTAGTCGAAGAATTGCGCGATTATATGCCAAACAGTCATACTGTTTAAACACGTCATCACGTATGACACAGCTAATGAATTTATAAACGAAGAATTTGAACAATTCGTTAATATTGCATTACGATGAATGTACGTTTGACTCATTTTTCTTCCATACGATATATTTTACGAAATTATTCGAAAACATTATTTCGAGAAAGAATTTCGTCAACATTATTTATAGAAACGTATTTACATATCAAATACACGCACACATGCACAATAAAAAATATAAATTTATAAACAATACGCCGAATATTACAAAGATTCATATTTTCTGCATATTTAAATATTAATGCATCATATGATTTTAAATAATGTAGTGCATCATGGTATTGATAAGTAATTTATAGAATTACAATTTAATCACCTATGTATCGTAGTGGAACGCATATGTGGGGATATATCTCTATAAGATTTTATATAAAAAAATTTATCTCACAATTTATATCTTATCATTGTCGGAACAAACACTGCCTCCTCTTTTCGTTTTCCCCTCCCGCGACCCCCAGCAATGCAGTCGTGCTTCATAGACGTGAAAAACAGATGCGTGCACGTGGTCTGCGAGTGCTACGCGTGTCTTCCACTGTGTTCTCTGCGTTCACTTTCCCTACCACCTACCACTTTGCCTGCGGTATAAAAACGAACGCGCGCTGACACAACGGATTAGTGCGTCTCTCTCTCTTGTAGAATGAACACGGCGAAGATTTCGTTCTTTTCTTGTTCTCCATTATATTGCAAGTTCTTGCAAAATTATAAGATTTAAATTTGTATTTTAATCACAGACAAAATACAAAGGAGCAGTGCTTGATAAAACGCGATCGTGAATCGACGCAGTGTCAAGATTTCTTGCGTGAATAAAACTGCAGTGATTTTGAAAGATATATTTAATTAAGAATTTGTTATGCCGGTGGAATTGGAATCGATGGCGCCTATCGCTCACAAAACCATCTCTCACAATGGGTAGGCAATTATAAGATTTTTATTTTTCGATATTTCCTTTAATTCTTAATTATTTGTTTATATAAGACACAGTAAACCGCGTCAATTATTCATAATAGTGCATACCGTTATACATCTAAGGTTTAGCAAATTGAATTATTTATTTATAACTGTAATAGAAGATTTGCTTTTGAAAGATTTTTGTTTATGTTTTATTTATGAAATTTTTCAGACAATTTTTATTGTAACGAAATTTAATAAAGTAACGAAATAGTTTGAATAGATCCTTATTAAACAGCTTCAGAAAATAAAAAACGCTATTTTCAAATTAATATAAGTTATAAGTTTTTAAAATATTTTAATTATATATGTATTATTTCAATATTTATAATATTATTATTCAATACTTATTAAACGTGCTATATAACTAAGAGTTATTATAATTATATTAGAGTCAAAAAATACTTTTTATATTATCCATTTTGTAACATATTGGCATACATCTACAAAGTTTATTTAAATTAATCCGCACTTGTTTTTGAAAAAAAAAATACGGACATATTATATTTTTTCTACTTCTTACACAACATTTATAAATACTTCATACGAAAACGTGCTTTCAAGTATTCTACAAGAGATTGAAACAGCTGATTCGCGCGTGAGGCAGATTTCCTCTTGCCCCAGGCATATTAACATTAATTTATTTTGATGTATTAAGATTAATGACATATTTCCGTTAACTTTAGCATCAGCATCAGATCATTTTCTACACGATTTTAAAGAAGGAAAATATATCACAATTAATTTAATAATAAACATTTAATAAACATTCACAGGTTTGACTTGTTACTGGAAAAATTTTTTCAAACAGCAAATTTCATATCATTAATATGCATTTCCACTTTCTAAGCTGCCTAGTTATAAACTATATCAGAATTTTAAGAAATAGAACAGCTCAAAATATATATTTATTTAATATATAAATTTTATGTATAGATGTATTTATTTAAGAGAAAATCTTTTACACGTAAATTTAAAACTCTTTTTATACGCCATTAATATTTTTTCATAATAAAGAAATTTAATTTACTAAAAAATAATGCTTATTTTAATGCTTCTTTCGATTTAAACATTTTGTAAATATAATATCGTAATAAATTAACTTTTCGATGAAATAATATATTTCGCATTAAATGTTATAAATAAACTTTATAAAGATTATTGATCTATTGATTATTATTTATAATTATAGTACATCTACAACGTCAAATAAATTTACATTATGTATAAATATATTTTTTTATGTGCAATGATATTACTTGATGATGTCTCACTTGCTAAAAAATTTAAATCGGATATTATCTAATTTAAGATAATGCACTAAAAATGCAATCAATACAATATTTTAACAAGCCAATTTTAAAATAAATTTTAATCATAATAGATTTCTTGCAGTATAAGAGAACTGATAGAGAGATAACTATCTTTTATAATTATATAATTAATATATATCTTTTATAATTATTTTGTATTACTTGTTATCTTAATATTATACATACAAATTTGATATGAAAGGAGGAAATAAATCTTTCTCTATATATTTCATTTAAAAAACAAAAAGAAAATTCGAAATATTTTCCATAATTCTTGACATACTTTTATATTCTTAATAAAAAATTCTTACAGTCTGCAAGACATCCACTATGATTAAAATTTATTTAAAAATTGGCTTGTTAAAATATTTTATTGATTGCATTTTTAGTGCATTATCTTAAATTAGATAATAATCTGAAACACCCTATATATTCTGCCAATACAAAAGTTGTCAATTTCATGTTACAGAGGGAAAATGAATAAGTTGTGCCGTCAACTCTCGATCGAAAGCCCGAGCGTGACCGGTCGGGACTGCGTCTTCAGCTTCGATGTGCCCGTACCGGATGTGCCAGCGCACGGTGCCCGTATCCGGGTGATATGCGCGGGTGCATGTTATCATCCCCGACGATCGTCAAGCCTGACCAGTTTGACGTCGGTCTCGAGCGGTAGCAGCCTGGCCGCCGACATGTCAATGGAAAGCGACTACCCGGTGTCCCTGCCGCATCATGGGCTGCGCGATGCCGCCCTGTTCCCTGGCTACGAGGTGGCCGGCGTGATCGAGTCGTTCGGCACCGAAGTGCCCGAGGATTGCGGACTCGCCGAGGGCGACCGCGTTATCCTCTATCCCTACGATGGCATTCCCAATGGCTACGTCGAATACCTGGTGGTGCACGAACTCAAGTACCTGATTAAAATCCCGGACAATATGTCGCTCAGCGTGGCGGCTATGTTGCCAGCTGGGGCGCTCCTCGCCATGAACACCGTCTTTGCTGCGCACGAACACGTGCAGGTACGATTAAATTTAATAATTCTGTACCTTATACAGGGTGTATCTGAAATGCACTAAACTTTAGGAGCGTATTCCAGAGGTCAAAATAAGACTTTTTTTTCTTATGAACATGGGTGCATAAATGAACCCCCATTCGAGCTAAAATTCGAAAATGTGTGAAATTGATCAAACACCTGCAATGCAAATTTATTGATTTATAAATATAATAAATAAGATTTATGAATTTAATAAATTTAATAAATTTGTTAAATTTATTTCTCTCTCGAGAGAGAATGATAGGTAACGTCAAAACCATTTTTTTTTTCTGAAATACAGCCAATTTTCAATTTTTTCCCAAATTTAAAGGCCTCTAGCTCGAAGGGAGGTTCATTTGCGGACCCATGTTCATAGGAAAAAAAAAGTCTTATTTTGACTTCTAGAATACACTCCTAAAGTTTAGTGCATCATTTCAGATACCTGTATTTCATTATCATTTGCTAAATGCGAGTATAAAAAGATTAATAAATATGCCATGAAATTTTTTAGACAAAGGGATGCTTTAAGAACAATGCTTTAAGAACAATGATCTTCTCTTTGAAGATAGTTTAAAGTTGTTTAAATCTGATTATAAGTCTCAACTCGTTAAATCTGACCAATTAAATTTAAGCTTTTATTGAATAATGAATTTAATTTAAGAAAAAAATTCTTTCTATGCTATTGAAAAGGGAAACAAAGGCTCAGGTGTATAATAAAATGTTGCAGGCATTGTTGAAAGAGAGAGGTGAAAAGAGCGTGTGCAAGATTCTAGTAGTTGGCACAGGTGGTCTTGCTTTGTGGGCTCTTAGAATTGCGTCGTATCACTTCAGCAACATGAGAGATAGAGTTACTACTACGATAGCCACTCTTAAAGATGACGGTCTCCTCATAGCTCAAGAATTCCAACGGTAAGTTTTATTCGATCAATTATACTCATGTGTAATGAAGGTCAAATAGAAATATCCAATTACTAAAGTTAAATATAATAATTAACCAATACAATCTTGACAAATTATAATTAATCGAATGGAAGAAAAGAATATAAACAAATTTATTTTTGTAAAAATAAAGAAAATATTTTTTTTTCAAGATTATATTGATTAATTAATTATTATATTTAACCTTAATAATCAAATATTTCTATTTATTTTTATAAAAATTAGATCTTCCTGCTTGTGTCCAATTTAAAAGAACCAATAAGACCAATTTAAAAGAATTTATTTATTTAGATAAAATTAAAAATAAAATTAAAATTATTAAGATTAAAATTAAAAATAAACATTTTTTAATGCTCTTGTTAAAAATGACTTGATGCAAGTCCTTTAAGTTAAAATTATTAAGATTAATTATTAAAATTAAAATTATTAGGATTAAAATTAAAAATAAACATTTTCAAATTTAATGCTCTTGTTAAAAATGACTCGATGCAAGTCCTTTAAATTTCGCAATCTTATCTGACCCATCTGACAGTAACTGACATATCGATTACAGAGTGAGTGTAGTGCAATGGAACGAAGACCTGTACGAGAAACAGCTGATCGAGCGCACGATGGATGCTTGCGGTGGCCAGGTGGACGTGGTAATCGATTTCGGCACAACTTCACGCAACCTCCATCGCAGCATGCAATGTCTCAGCAAAGGCGGCGTAGTGTTCGTGATTAAGGAGGTCGCCGACCGGCTGTTGCCCAAGTTCAGCCGACGAGCCGAGGAGCGGCAGCAATCCATCAGACCGGTGGAACTGGGCACGCTAGAGCAATTGCGAGAGCTCGTGCAACTAGTCGCTTCCGGTGAGATTGAACCGCCACCGCACACCGTCTACCCCGCTGAGGAAGCCCTCGATGTCGTGCAAAAGCTTTGCCATTCGGAGATTCAAGGTCGCGCGATTCTCCGCTTCTACCCCGCGGATTAGGAGATTTTTCGCCGAGAAATTTTCCGCACTCGCGCGGATTAGGAGACAGATTCGATGACGACGACCGAAGAGTCAAGATGCCGGCCCCGGAAGAACTGTGATGACGATTATGATGACGTGCGTTTAAAGCTGAATTGGGCTATCGTGAAGGAATAATTATTAACGTATTGACAGCCAGAATTTAGATTAGGCGTTGTGACAATGCATATGTCATGCGGAACGAAGATATAAGAACAGGGAAGGGGGGTCTTAATTGAGTGAAATTCGACGATGCGATAACTTGAAGAGATTTAATCTGTCGTAGATCTCACAGGAATCACGCGAGAGTTTATAGGACACCTTGTTACGCATAATGAAAAAAACGATCTCCCGGTTTATGGTTGATCAAGCATTAATCGTTGACTCGATAAATTATCGTCTTGTATTAGCAATGACACATGCGAATTATATTTGAATTTTATCGAGTATTTTTCGTGTTGCTTTTTTTAAAGTTGCTACCATCTTTAAAAGAAAGATCTCATCGTATAATGTATGAACCAAAGAGCTTTTTCTCGCAGGAGATTTTTTTCTCGTCGAAAATATTTATTGATGAAATGGAGCAGGCTAACTTTCGTTTATCATTTGAAGGATTGACATCTCTTTCAGGCAACAAGCAACTAGTGAACCGAGATAATATTCAGATAATATGAAAAAAAACAGCGTGACAAAGAAAGACATTATCGGAAAATGATGCTATTTTTTATGAATGAGTGTCTTGAAAATTTTTTTAAGTATCTTTTAATTTTTTTTTTTTTTATTAATGAGTGTCTTGAATATTTTTTATCTAATGCGTTTTTTATCATGACAAAATCAGGAATAATAGTACGATTTATGCGTGTTGAGTTTGATGAAGCGTGCAGGCAAACAAAATATTATATCTTTATGGATCTTTAAACGAAAATTATCAAATACGGAAACATAAAACAATACAATTGTTGTTCGACGCGTGTTTCCTTAGAATGAGCATGAAGCTTCGATATTATCGTGCCAGGATTAAATAATAATGCGCACGCTAATTTCAACTTCCGTCGATGTACATTGAAACTTTTATGAGTTTCTTTACCAAGTACGGACAATTACAAAGAATCATACTTATACTATAGCTGATATGATTACTTAAAGTCGTTGGTACTAGAAATAGCAATAGAAAGGTTAAAGGATTAGAACGACTTGAAATAATCATATTAACTATACTATACATTGTAATATTTACATAGTTAATAATGGCTATTTAAAAGCCGCTGATGTATCTTTAAAAATGTCAATAACATGGAAAGGATTAAAGCGAATATTTTTGCTTAAAACGAATGTCGGAAGGATTTTTTTATGTAACATATTTTTCATCGGTATCACTGCTGCGTATGCGATTGTTGAGGAAGGTATATATTTTTCGTCGCGTATATAGAATATGTGATTTGAAACGAGATTTGGATTTAATTTTAAGTCTTTGTTTACGTCAAATATGCACCATATCATAGACAGTCTTGTTGAACTCTATTTGAACGTGACAAGAGGACTGGTTTATATATGTTAACAATATATAAATTCGATATAAACAAGGAATCTTAGGATTAGGTAACAGATCACCGAGTAAATTATTCGATGAGACCGCAAACCAGCGACTAAATGATATTCGTTACGATGTTAGTCGGCATTTGCCGCTATTTTTTCTATCATTGTGCAATATCGCGACATTCTTACAATTATTTGAAATATATAAAATCATTACTTTATAATTGCTGCGTTTTTTCGATAAATAACGCATCGACGAATATTGTTAGCGCAGTAGAAAATACTGGTAGGACCCAAACAAGTCCGATATTTATGAGCACACTTCAATGCATACTGCAGTGATATCGCAACACAAGATCAAATATGTGTATATTTAGTGTCAATTCAGAATAATAATCGGTCATGCCTGTATAAGCTTAGAATAAGTTTTCCGTTAAGCTAAAGATAGAGCAAAGATTTGCTCGATTGTAAAATGAAATGTCGATATAATGAGATAATCTTAAAATGATATAAAACTCGATAAATACATGT
Organism: Camponotus floridanus; assembly: GCF_003227725.1. Lineage (NCBI taxonomy): Eukaryota > Metazoa > Arthropoda > Insecta > Hymenoptera > Formicidae > Camponotus > Camponotus floridanus. The sequence continues at coordinate 1,197,840 of NW_020229592.1, read as the reverse complement.
CTACAAAATTATAAGAATGTAAGTGACAAACACTAAGCTGTCCTCGTAAGATGTGAATATAAAAAAATTAAAAAATTAAAAAAAAACGAAATAATCATTTCGTAAATAGATCTAGGTTCTTCAGAGATTCTGGATTATTTTAAGAGATAAATTTCTTTATAATATACTTCTTAAGTGAACGCATTTCTTCTTGAGACATTCTTACATTAAAAATTGTAGTTGCGTACGGCTTCGCCACAAATCAGCGATATATTTAATTAATGCGCAAACTTTTTAATATATGCTTTCTAAGCCGAAAACAATTGAATAAGGGGGTTAAATTCTAAAATATTATTTTTGACCATACTTGATTTTCCTCATGGGCGTAGCCAGGATTTTATCTAGGGGAGGGCAAGAATTTATCAAATAAAATCTAAATAAAATTTTTTATTATTTCAACTAAACTTTTTATTTATTTATACAGGGTGTCCCATTTTAATTGATCATCCCGAATAACTTTTTTAATTTTGATTGTAGAAAAAAATATTTCAGACAAAAGTTGTATGGCTTGAAGGGGGACATAAGAACTTATATTTAATATTTATGTTAAAGCTAATCCCTCCTCCACCTTGACTACGCCCATGATTTTCCTAGTTAATTCTTCTTCTTCCAAGGTCTTTCTAGATGATTATCATGATCATCATTTAATGCGTCACTTTATGTTATCGTGCAAATATTTGCGCAGAACGCATATTATTTCATTAAGATTGTATGCGATATAATTAAGATTGTATTTAAATTGCGCAAGAGAGTCGCATGCAAGAGTGTAAATTGCGTTTCGAGAACAAAGGAAATATGATGTTAAATAGTGGGTGATTCTCAACTAATCCAGGTCTTGTTGTCACATCTGTCAATGGCCATATTTCGTAAAATTGAAATCGCGGAAATCCGAGTTTTATCAGCGATAATCAGTACAATAAGAGCATAATAGAAGTTTACAATTCAACATTTAACTTGCGTGAAATGAGTGAAATTTTCATCGAACGTGTATACCGTGTTCGAAATATCTCGTTAATCGTCGTTTAATGTTAGAGTATTTCAGTATTTTTTTCGTTTAGCTTAAGTTAGCGTAAGTTCATTCGCGTTAGCTTACAACGCGAGCGCCAATGATTGCAATGCATTTGCAAGTCGCTCGAAAGACTGTTTTGTTTATTTCGAACGGTATACCAGTATATCCCTTTATTTTGTATCATATATATTTAGGCGACAGCTTAACGCCGTAGTACACACATCGTGTCACATTATTGTATCTACTGTTGATTGTAAATGCATTACATTACGGTGATAATGTAGCCAATATATTCTCTTTTCTTTTTTCTAATAATGTGTTTTATTTCTCTTAATCCGCGAAAAACAATTAAATATGAACTTAAAAACCTTTATTTGAATTTTATTTAATTTAAATTAATACTGATTGTATGTTAATTAAAATCTTATTTGTTCCAAATATAAATCAAATTAGAAATTTAGGTTGATTAGATGCTTATTAAATATTTATGATCCATATATATGTCTGGACAAGTTAACTCTAATAGCAAGAACGTATTCAAATTTAATTTCGATGCATATTAAAAACATTTAAATTTAATTACTTTTAAATTTGACATTTGGTTTTTATTGGAGTTTAATTTAGTTCATATAAATAAGCAATATGAACCATATTTAAAGCATATTTAACTGTTTTTCGCGGGAAATAATCTATATTAAATATTTCAGGTCTTTCGTATACGCGATTCAAACTGTCGTTGCTTATAGATTTGATAATAATGTGTTGATTAAAAGATTACAAATGATTAAGAGATTACAATAAAAAAATAACACTCATTGTGATACTAATTGTTTAGCTTACTTTACAATAATTTCAAAGAAAATGAGATGACAAATAGTTTATCATTCACATGAATAAATTCTGTGAATAATAAAAATATTAGTTTGCACGGAAATTTTACTTTGCACATAAATTTTAAATATAATTTACTAATTAATATTAATGATGCTAAAATTACAATGAAAATAATAGTAATTAATCTTAATTAAAAAACTGACTAGTTTTGTTTTTTGCATCATTTTTATTAATTTCTTTGTCATAAATATTCATATTAAAAATAATAGATAATTTTTAAAAAATTTTACGTATGCATAAATATACATTAGAAACTATATCTAAAAGATCGATAGAAAAATCAATACAATTGAGTGATGGAAGTATGAATAAAATATATAAATAAAAAAAATGTGATCACACACAATATATATATATATATATATGAGATGTATAGGCTAGTTATATATATGTATATTAAAAATTGTAAAAATGTTCCATTAGAACACGATTCTGTTTTAAGCGAAAAGGCAAATCGCAATTTTCTGTGCTATAATATCGATTATTAAGCTTATATGATTGAAAATAATTTAAACATCAACAAGAAGACATGTTTCCGATAAAACATTATGTACATTTATATACATGCATAAAACAATTACATAGTGATATTGAAACTTTTAAGTATGTAAAAATCTTAGACTGTAAAAATCCCTTAAGCAAATGCAAGCTAAACACTAACAAGAAATTTAAGAATATCTTGAGTATTTTTATGGATATATCCTGATAGATCATCTTTTTTTTAAATTCGAGGCTTAATATCGAAATAAAGCTTCTTTTTGTACATTTCTTTCACACAATTAGATAAAAAAATTGTATAGGCATATATTGCATTATAAAATAAACTTGCTAATAAAATATTTTTTCTTATAAAATAAAATCCCTTGAAATAATAACAGATATAAAAATAATAATAACAGATCAGTATATAATCGATGATTGATTTCTTAATTAGATTAATTATCATGATTTTACAATGAAATAAACTATAATATGATAAATATAAAATGTGCCCTAATTTGATTTTATTTCACCATTATGACTTTGATTTAATTTGATTTGTCGAACTTAAATAATTCCGCGGGACGTAACCTTGCTTACCGTCGCGATTCTCTACGAGCCACCATTCATCGTTTCCTTTCTCGTCATGAGGTCTAAGGAGCCGAAGGGCTTGGCCGTTAGTAATAGGCAATGTACCCGGCATATTTCCAGCAAAATCATACATCGCGTAGTAAAACTACAAATCAAATTACATTAATAGAAAAATATTGGAGTATAATCGAAGATAGAAGGTACTAACTTCGCTATATATATTCTGATAAACTTGAACTCTCGGCGTTTCTGGCACGTTGCCGTAATGACGATTTATTTTCGATTCTTCTAATAAGAGCAAATCTTGCAGATGAGATTCAGATGCCTTGATCTCCTTCTCTGGAGAATCTAGCGACATCAAATTTGGAGGACTCGAGCTGTTCCTCCCAGCAGCGATATCCGTCGTAGTTTGATCGTGTTGCTGATTTTGCCGTTGAACTGATCTCAATTTTTGAGAGGGCAAAAATCCTTGAGTGACTCCAGTGTCAACATACCATCTCGCTGTGTTTCCCATTGGATCTTGTTTCTTTATAACTGCGATTAATGTACCTCTCGCTGCACTTATATCGAGAGTGGAACTACTGGCGATGTCCTCGATCACCACGTACAATTTGTCCACCGTATATTTCTCTCTAAGCAGGAATCTCTGCTGTTCCGTCTGCTCACAAACTTGTGATTGTATCTCATCTATTCGAGGATTCGTGCCAGCAAATGCGAAACGCATTATTTGATTCCATATTAAACTGTGATTCACAAGAAATGATTCCAGTACGTCTTGTGACGATAAGTTCGGCGATGTCTGATGAATAAAAAAAAATTATTTTTTATTCACATATATCGACATACTAATTCGGAATTTAAAGTCAAACTTCTACAGGGTGTTTCAGACCACCCGTATCACCCATTTAAAAACTAGAGAAGTGGTTATTTCAAAAAAGTAAAAACATTTTCTTTATAAATCAGGTGCGCTCTATCGAAGGGTGGTATTTTCAACTTCTTTTACCAATTGATTCCTCTCATTATTTTGTACATAAAAGTAAGATAATCGAAAAATGAATCTTTTACAAGATATTTTATGGTTTTTATAAAATTAAGAAATGATTTCAAGCCTCAAAACTCGAAAAGTACTTCATGAAAAAATAATTTATTATAGTGTTTTGGAAAGCTCTCGGGATAAGCTACAAGAACATGCAATGAAAAATAGGGGGTTCCATTTAAAAAAATGCACTTCCGGTCTGAATCGCCTATTTCCGGCCGGAACCAGAAGTTGAAAATATCACCATTCGATAGAGCGCACCCGATTTATGATGAAAATGTTTTTACTTTTTTGAAATAACCACTTCTCTAGTTTTTAAATGGGTGGTCTGAAACACCCTATATATCGACATATTAATTCGGAATTTAAAGTCAAACTTCTATATAGATACCTCGCAAAGGGTCAGATATTGCTTAGTAATTCTTCCACTTAATAACTTTCGAGCGCTCGCGAAAGTACTTATGCAATTAACTAAAATGTTTGTCACCGCATCTAATAATATGGGTAATTCTTCGAGCAATTGTTGATTCAATGCTTCGTAATTACTCTTAGCGGTAAATAATTCCTCTTGTATCTGAAACAAAAGGTAAAGTGAATCATAAGAGTGAAAAGATTTTTTTTTTAAATCTACAGGCGTCATACGGGCATCGCTTTTATAACAGATAAATACTAAATTATGTAAACAATTACAATTTTTGATTCTTTATATTTCTCACTCTTAGAAATAGCAGCGTCGTAATCCAATAACTTATCGTGCCTCTTCGCTACCAACATTGCTGGACCTTCTAATAACGTGGTTAAGGAATGCAGTGGTGCATTGACTCTCTTTTCAATACAGGATTTAAAGTCTTGCACATATTGAGTCCAAATTATGGATCTTATGTTTTGTAGCTTTTTCACCTCGGCAGTCGGACTTTCCTGGTAATAATGTACTAAAAATTCGGCTACTACTTCACCGGATATAGCTTCGTCGCTCAAATGCGCGGTACATTGCTCAATATCTTTAGCTAATTGCCATGTACATTTTTCTATGGAGCGAAACTGCTTTTCAAGTTCCTCAAACTCGGTGTCACTCGCGATATTTGTCAGTCCCAGACTCGCCGATAATCTTGTGCTTAGCCTCGTAGACATTTTCGCTACAGAGTGCATATTTAATTTCGACATTTTGCTAATTAAAGTATTATCATTTTCTAAATATTTTGATACAATATCTCTCCTGCGTTTATACTCATTGATATAACTGGCTACATTTGTCATAGCTTTCCATGCTTCTTCTATAGCTGCTTTATCTGGATGATTGTCTTCTGTACACTAAAAATGATTTTTATATGGAAGTGTTATAATACAAATATAATTTTGATCATATATGTATGAGCATTTACTTTTGGAAAGTAATCTAAATTTATTTTTGCTAAAATTGAGAGATATATATATATATATATATATATATATATATATTACATGTATACTATTACATCTCTTTAAAATATGTAACATTTTAATGAGATCTTAAAATTTTAATAAGATCTTGTATTTATTATTTTCAAAATATACTATATATTTAATTAATATTCATATACTTTTACTATTTTTATTATTTTTAAAATATACTATTCATATACTTTCTTATGCTTTATATAATCAATTGCTGACCTTTATTAATTCATACAACATTAGTGGATACTTCAGAATTCTTTGAACTGGTTTTATGAGAATAGAGCTCATATCAAAGCAAGCAACTTGACGACGTAATGTTTCAATACCCTTGTTAAATACTTTCATGATCTCTTCATTATTTTCATACTGAAATATAAACAGAAATTTATATGTAGATAAGCTTACGCAATTGAAAAAGTTACATTTATTTTATACATGTAAAATACCTTTTTTAACAAAGCTAGTGCCGCTTCATGATTTCCACAATATTTAACATAAACATTTTTTAACTTCTCGGACATCTTCACAAAACAAGGTCCAATTGTTTGCAAGCTTTCATCACAATCTTTCATCGCTCTTAAAATCATATCCAACAACTCCTCGGCAATGTGAATAACTTCCAAAATATTCCCAAACAACGTAACGACATCAATCCCTTTCAATCCAAGAAAACTCGGATCGTGCAAGTTAAACGTTTCATACGTTAACTTTAAGTCGCGAACATATTCCTTTTCTGTTATAACTAATTCCGATATAACGTTTTGTCGTTGATCCGCATGTTTTTGCCTTATATCAATCGTATTACTAGTTGTAGATTTATTTTCTTGAGCAGACACTTGTACACTCGCAACAGTTTCCTTCTGTAATGGCACTCTACCTGGAGCCGGAGCTGGCGGTGCTGGTCTGTGCGGTTGCGACATTCTCTTTGGCTTTTGCTCCTCACTTACAACATCGTTCGCCTCCTTATGTCTAATTAAGACAAAATCTTCAAATTCTTCCAAGTTTGATTCTTGTAGATTATCTGAGGAATGTTCGGATATTGAACTTAAATATTCTCGTGGGCATAAGCCAATTAAGCCATTTTTGTTTTTCACATTTACCCAATCCTCATTAGCCATTTCTACCACGGTGACAATTTCATCCTCGTGAACACTTAAATCACCGTCCATCTGCGCGTCAAAGGTAAACAGTACTCTTACAGTAACGCCTGGTTCCAGAGCATCTTTCTTCGCAGGCATAACTTCAGACTGAACTTGATTCTGCTTGATTTCCGCACAATCAACTATAATATTGACATAAGACGATGGAAAAATGCCTTTAGTAGTATCAATCATACCTTCTATCCATTCAGAATCAATGTGTCTGGTGAGATGCACTACTTCACCTACTCCAAAACTCAATTCATTTGGAAACTGTGCATTAAATGGATATAAAGTTATGGCATATGGTTTAATATCGGTAAAATTCGCATTAGTATTGCACTGTATGTCTTTTTCATCGTTGATCGTTGATAAGGCATCTGGGAATAAATCAAAATAACTTGGAGCAGGCTCATCAGGTACATTCATATAAGAATTTATGATAGCAGTTTCACCAAAATCCTTATAAATGGTGCTATTGCGAGATGTCGAAAAAGATGTATTATTCTGTGTTGCGCATGAGATTTCCCCCTGATCAACTGTGTCTTGATCTGTATCTATGTATGATATAAATCCTTCTGGAAATATGCCTTCCCTACCATCTTCCGTAATTCCACGACACCAGCCATCGTCTAAAATTTCTATAACAGTGACAACTTCTCCTGCACTCAGATCCAATTCTTCATCGAGTTGCGCTTTCAGTGTTGTTTTAACCTTTGCTCTTTTTCTTATTGACTTTTTTTTTATTGTTGTCTGTAAAAAGTATATATTATTAGCATCAAGATTCAATGATATAGATGATGTAATATACAAGTGATGTTATATAATTATCTTTTAAGTTTTTTCTTATATCATTATCTTTTCAAACTACCTTTATCAATGCTGTATCTAGTTCCCATGTATGTGTTGTTGGAAAAATACCACTTTTAGAGCTTGTTCTGCCCGTGCACCATCCTGAACCTATATCCCTCGTTCCAATAATAAGATCCCCTATAAAATTCCAAAAAAATATATAATTTCAATTATATATTCTACATCCACACAATTTATTATAATATGAAATATTATTTTTACATTTTTAATTAAAGAATTTAAAATTATTCTTCAATATTCTATACTAAATTTAATTATTTTTATTAGACTTTTTTTTATTCTTATTAATAATATTTTAGGCTTATTCCCTTTCCCACAATATGTTAAAATGTAATATTAAAAAATGTTGTCTTGAAAATTCCTATTAAAGATTAACTCCAAATTTCTAAAATTTGTGATAACATTGATACAATATTTTTGATAACAATTTCACCTTGTGCGAAGGACAAATCTCCAGCTTCCTGGCCAGGAAAAGCAGCTATAGCGACAAATATTCTTTCTGTTTCATTAAACTGAGGGAGTTCCACTTTATGCAAATGGCTCAAGGGAAATTTCCCGACTCTGTCTTGAGACTGACCAAGACACCAATGCTTGTCTAAAATCTCATGTATCTAAAACAAGAAAGCTATTCTATTTTTTCTGTTTACATTTGACTATTTGTCAGGTTATGCGACAAACATTTACGGCAAATACCAGGAAATAGTGTCCTTTGGAGAGGCTCAGCTCCCCGTCGACGGTGGTGAGGAAGTCGTGCAACACCCTCGCCAGCGTCCCTGGCTCCATCTCGGCTGCGAGGCACCCGCGAACGTCGATCTCGCGATACTGGCTACTAGCGATTACTAGCTACTACGCTTCGCAGGCGGAAACGCGCAGCATGTCATGTCAGCTGATAAGTGGCTGTCACGTGGCACACTCTTGCGTGTTGTGTAAGTGAATGAAACGCGATAGCGATCAGCTGTGCTTCCGATCGCCGGTGCTGGCAGTGCTGAAAAATCGTTTAAATGCATAAATATTCATTTATTCGCATAATATATTTATGTGCGTAATATTTACATGCGGAAATTCGAATGAAATACAAGGATATAAAATTGGCTGCAATCAGCTGATCGAGGAAATGCTAATCGTTTTCGCATAATTGATCGAGAGCCATGTATATTTAATATAATATATATATATATATATATATATATATATATTCTAGCATTATATATGCACGTGGAATAATTCTGATGAGCAAGATTGCATTATATGAAAAAGTTGTATGAAATATTATGTGCATATTTATCTCGCAAAAAATGAAGAATTAACATAACCTCGCTCAAAGTGGCAGTGTGATTCTCTCTAAATGTGTTTATAAATTGCTTATCTTGTGTACTTTTCGTCTATAATAGTCTTATATAATAATTATATAATAATTGTGTTTTTTTATGTAAATAATAAAAATGGAGTGAAAAATATTAATGCACATTAGCAAGAAGGTTAAGTGATTTTATACACAAGATATAATGAAATTATATCTAATATTAAATATTTTGTATTTTAATTCATATGATTAATAATTATTATATTAATTATAAAATCTAATAATTTTGTTTTTATGTAAATAATAAAAATGAAGTGAAAAATATTAATGCACATTAGCAAGAAGGTTAAGTGACTTTATACACAAGATATAATGAAATTATATCTAATATTAAATATTTTGTATTTTAATTCATATGATTAATAATTATTATATCAATTATAAAATCTAATAATTTTGTAGATGTAAAATGCATTGCATACGCAAGATTCTAAATATTGCACAGCAGAATTTACAAGGGTATGATAAAACCAACACAATCTATAAAACATCAAGAATATTGCTTCAAAACATTGTTTACCGTTTCAATCATAATTCTGAAGAGTATGCTGACGATCAGAATCAAGAAGTATATACAAAAATCTCCAATCAATATTTAGGTACCGCACTTGGAGGACACAGGGCATTCATTTTACAGCCATACATAAAATGGGGTAGAGACAAGAAGAGAAACACTTCGCCAGAACTACAAATGGCTGAAGCCGTAGCACTCATAAATACTTTATCCAACTGGTGTGTAGTTGGTGCAAAGTATGCTCCATTACTTTCGCTACAAAGGAAGAGTTTATTAGGTACTGGTGCAATGGAAAACCTAAAGAAAGAATTATATAAATGTGAAAACCCAACTGCTATATTTGTCAGTACTAATCTGTTAAAGTTTATTCAAATTGCTGAATTGGAAAAAATTCTTGGTCTACCAGTATACGATCGTTATTCCATAGTTATCCACATATTTCGTCAGCATGCAAAAAGCCCAGAAGCAAAGCTGCAAGTAGCTATAGCAGAAATACCATATGTACGGAAAAAAATACTGGAAACATCCAGGACTCGCAATGGTATAATAATGACGGAAAAGTTAAAACTTATGTTTGACAATAGAGAGAAGAAATTGAACAACGAATTAAAAAAATTACAACAGCATCGAACAGTTATCAGAAGTCAGCGTAAGAAGCATGGTTTTCCCACAGTTGCTGTGGTTGGTTATACAAATGCAGGAAAAACTTCCTTAATAAAAGCACTTACGGATGACAAATCTCTTCAACCTGAAAATAAATTATTTGCAACCCTTGATACAAGTGCGCATGGAGGACTTTTACCCAACAGAATGAAGGTATTATACATGGATACTATTGGATTCATTCAAGATGTGCCAGAAACTTTGATCGAACCATTTATTGTAACTCTGGAAGATGCCATGATTGCTGTAAGCATTACATATAAATATTTATATATCGACCTATATTATTATCCTTTTACAGAAAAAATTTTTTAATTTTAAACTTTTCTAGGATGTTATAGTTCATATATATGATGTCAGCCACCCTGATATGAAAGCACAATATCAACACGTTCAGCAAACGATAAAACCCATGATAAAAGAGGCTCATCCGATAATCGATGTCGCAAATAAATGTGATCTCGTTCAAAGCGATTGCATACCCAAAGATGCAATCGCCATTTCTGCTACGAATTTAACAGGTACGATTAGAATTCATTATTACCAGTGAAGACTAGAATTGCAATTTGAGGAGACAGCTTGTCGAGACTATTTAAATATTTACAGGAATCGATTTGTTACGTCAAAAAATAGAAAAAGTTCTTTTAGTCACCACTGGATTATTACGCACACGTATAAGGGTAGAATCAGGCAGTCCTGCAGCCAGCTGGTTGTACAAAATGACAACGGTGATGAATGCTCAATCAGATCCTAATGATGCTCAATATTTAATTATGGATGTTCTTGCTACTTCAATCGATATTCAAAAATTCAAGAAATTTTTAAGACAATAAAATATTCTATATTATATGTTATTTGCAACATTTCGTTAATATTTCTATTACTTATTTGATAAATAAATTTTAAAGTATTTTCTACGATTTAAACTATTTTAATAGCATGAGAAAATATTTGTTCTTTTTCATGACCGATCTTATTCATTTTAGAGAGTAGAAAATAATTTTTCTTTTATTCCTTTTACAAACAAAGTATTGTAATATGTTATATCAGAGTATATTATATCAGATATGTACAAAGAGTATATTATATCAAATATTTACAGAGTGATTCACTTAAATCGATCATTTTAAATATCTCAAAATCCATAGAAAAACATATAACGTGTATGTATTTTTACAAAACATATAACGTATTTTTTTATTAAGTACTTTCGAATTATCAGACCAAATAATTTCTTAATTTTATATAAATTATAAAATATCTCGTAAAATTTTCACTTTTGTCTAGGATAATATGATTTTACCTCAATACTTTTATACACAAAATAATGAGAGGAATCAAATGATAATGAAGACACACAGTTGTTTTCAAGAAAAAATATATAATCATTAATTGGAAATTACATTTTTTTCTTGGAAATAATTATGTATTTTCTTTACATCAATTGATACCTCTTATTAATTTGTACATAAACATATTGAGATAAGATATCGAAAGGAGGGAATAATTTTATGAGATATTTTATAGTTTATATAAAATCAAGAAATTATTTCAAATCTCGTAACTCAAAATACACTTGATAAAAAAATACTTTATTATAATATTTTGGAAAACTTTCGAGGTAAGCTATAAAAATGAGATAAAAAATGGATGTTTTCATTTTCAAAAATTTCAAGATGACTATAATCTTAACGACATCACCTTAAAAATCTAACTAATATTCCTATTTTTTTTTCTTTTTCAGAATCAAACAACTTTGAATGTCTAAAAAAAGTTTTCTTCTAAAACTTATAGATTTTAAGATAATTAAAATAAGCGATTTAAGTGCATGTATGTGTAACATAAAAATTATGTTACTTCTTATTAAGAAAAAATCCTTGATATATATATATATATATATATATATATATATATATATATATATAAAATTAGTGAAATATAGAAATTAATATATTTTATAAAATATATAATTTATTAAAAATATATAATAACAAAATATGATAGATATATGTAAATCACCATTATTCAATCAACTAATTTGCATATAATTATCATAAATTTGCTTTAAATAGTTTGAATAAATGGCGCACAAACACACACGCGTACATATATTACATACAAAGAAAGTACTTAAAAATCTGGAAGATATCCTTGAGTGCGGCACAATGCCAAGAAGTCATTGCTTTTTACAGCCTAGCATGTACACGTGCTCCACACGTGTTTTCCTATAATCGGCGTTTTTGAACGCCAGATGCACGAGACACGAGTTAAAATTTTAACTGAGATATCATTAGGGTTATTAACGAGATTAAAGACTTTATTACTATGCTTAGGTATAAACACAGCAGATATACAATTTATAACTTGTTTACGCACTCTAAACAATAGTTTTTGAAACGAAGAGTTTATTGCTTGTATGCTTTAAATTTCATAATTATATCTAAACTCTCTCTCCCTCTCTCTTTCATCATTGATTAGAAAAAAAAGGAAGATTCAAGAAAATTTTTTTAACACTGCTTTTATGAAAACATAAATAGTTGTAGAAAAGTCAAATAGTGAAAATAAATTTAACATCTTGAGAATACATGAATTTTTGATATATTAGAAAAATAAAAAGTTAATCAATTTTTATCAATTTTAAAATTTGGGCGAAGAATTATAAAACACTTATTTTTTTATTTAATATTCTTTTTAAAATTTTTCAGAATTATATATATATATATATATATATATATATATATATAATTCTGAATATATATAATTATATTAAATATTACTTATATATATATATATATATATATATATAAGTAATATATATTACTTATATTGTATATATATATATATATATATATATATATATGTATATATATATATCTATATATATATATATATATATATATATATATATAAGTAATCTTATGATAATTAAGCAAATTGATATGTTTAATGGTAATATATATGTTTATCTCTTTTTTTCTTGTTACACACATTCTTAATAAATTACTTTTAAAATATAATAATTTTTATATTTCGTTAGTTATATATAAAAGTGTATAAAAGTGTAGTTCTTTTAGATATATTTATAAAACGAATTTTATCAAGGAAGTTTGAATAGATTTCTTTATTCTCTATACTAAAGTAATATATCTATATCATCGTATTTAAATATTAAAATCTTTCTCACAGAAAAGATTTTCTCAATAAATATAAATTTTTTTAAGTATTTGTAAATAATATAAAATAATTTTAAATAAATATATTTTTTTATAATAAGTTGGATATATTGATGTGTTTATCAGATCTACTAAATCCGTTTTTCCTGAATACAAGAAAATGACTACTTTAACGTATATGCATGAGATGAAAAATATTAACTTGCTATTGAGAAAAGGAAATTTTTTTCTCGGAAAAAATGATCAACCCGCATCGGAATTTAATTCTATTATTGCTGTCTTTTTATTAAGAATTTCGTTTGTTTGCCTTATCTCTCCGTTTGCGTATCGGCGATTATCTTCGCGGGAGAAACTTTGCGATGAGGCTATCGTCATGCGATGTATAATTCATAGAGCTCGATAGTTCTCCGCGTGTATATGAAGAGTGTTCCGAAAATTTTACATAAAGATAGTAAAGCGAAATATTGTACATACATTTTCCAGAAATTTCTCTTTCCATAAACAAAAGATTTAAATCGTCACTTCACATTTAATCCATAATAGCTGTATCTCCTTTATCGAAATCAACTATCAATTTTAGTAATTATTTCATCCAAAATTCAGTCAAGGGAACACGAAATAAAAACGAACACTGAGAAAAATCGTTTGATTGAATCAACAAGACGTATATGAGTGAAGGCATTTTGGTTAAATCAAACAAGAATTTCTAGATATCATGATAAGACTCAATTTTTTAATAACTAGAACGTTTAATAGATTTTAGATGATAGATTTTAATAGATTTTATTAGAATTTTATAAGGGTTTGGTTAGTATTTTCTGGTTGGATCTATAAAATTTCTTGTTACATTAATTTCTTTGCTTGCTTCTTAATTTAACTCGTATTCAATACTTGCCATGAAATGTATATAAAGAACTAGTACTAACATTAAATCCAAAGTACATTTTTTTTTCTTACGAGCAGTAGAGGAGTGCCAGAAAGAGGACGCTAGCTCTCTGATTGTATGTGTTTGAGCTGCATCCTCTTCTTGCATCACTGTTTATCAGTTTAATTTCTAACAAACTGAATTTAAAATAATTTATTCAATAATCTGGATTTACTGCTGGACTTGGTGCTGACGAGTTTAGTATTATTAATCAAAAAATTTGATAAATTTAACAGGAAGAAATTAATCAGATTCATCTGATAATTCCTACAAGAATTCTGATTCGTCCATTTTCCAACAGACATACTGGTTGAATCTACCAGAATTCTAATGCAACCAGATTTTTTTCTCAGTGAATCAGTTGATCAAATTAGCCCAACAAATCTCGATAGCAGCTACGCTATTACGCGGGTGATTTCTCGACCGTAAAACTTCCCAGCGTTCGCTAACTCGAGCAACGCATCATTAATATCCGATGATGGCAGGACACTCTGTGCATAGCTTTATAGAGTATCCCGCAGAATTAATCGCGCCGGGCTCGCGCACGGAGGAAAGTCCTGGACCGCGCATCGTCCTTTGGCTCCGGGAATTAATGAAGGATTGATATCGCGATTATGTTGTAGCAATAGCGGAGGAGAGCGGTGTAGCGTGTGGGCCGATCGGCAGTAAGGACCGCGACGATAATTAATTGCAGGCGTGACGGTGCTTTAACGTCGTTAATTTTCATTATCTCGATCGGAATCCGCTTGTAGCGCGGAACCGCCGCCGCTTTGCAGCTCGCTAATTTCGCGGGAGCGCGCGCGCTTGCTCGCCTCGTAACCTGGCTTCCGGGAGACGCATTAATAATTCTCTGGGCGAGAGGAGCTTCGGAGGAGAGGGGTGGCTCTTGCAAAATTTGTCACCCGCTCGCGGCTATGGTGACGCTAATGTCGCGGCCGCTCATGCGGCCAGGATTCGCGCGGCGTGCAAGGATGCGCGCGATGCACTTTGCGTACTGTTTGGATTATTAAAGCGAGTCAAGTTAAACCTAATTAGCGCGGCACGTTCGGTTGAACGACAAATTTCCATCGCTTGCTACCCGCTCTGCTGCACATCAAGGCAACACAATACAGCCAAAATGCCGCTGTTTACGCTCGTCCTGCATGTAACAAGCACGATATCTGTATCATTTTTTATTTTTCGAAAAATATTGATTTGAGATGTAAAAATGAAGAATCGTAATTTTTAAATCTCGAGTGTAAAACCGTCAATTTAATCTAAGAATTATTTATACATCGTCTGACAATTTAATTTTTTTTTGTTAAGGATGTTTGTACCTACCCAGGTAGAACATGAAATTCATAATGATATCATTATGACGTCATCATGATTTTATTTATCAATTAAAAGTTAACAATATGACTAAACAAATATGATTAAAAAATGAGTTAAAGATGACGAAAAGAATCATAAATTTTTAAGTTCAATAATCGCATTATATAATTTTAAAAAGATTATGTTGCTTAAATATAATTAAAATATACATATAATACATATACATACTATATATACTATAATATATATACATATATACTACATATTGACTATATGTATATATAATATATATACATATAGTCAATATAATATCAAAAATAAGTCAAAAAAACATTGCCAAAAGTATATCAAATAAGATCATTATGATTCCAAAATGATTCTAAAATGACTTTTAAGTGACCTCATAATGATGTCATTATGAGTTTCATGTTCTACCTGGATATTTTCAAAATATTGAGAATTTAATGAAAATTGTAGACTATCCTTATATATGTTTCAAATGTATATATTATATGATTGATTTAAGTGATAAAATAATATCAAGATTTATAACTATTTTGTTTGAATATTCAAATATGTATTTTTAGAATACATTAATTATTAAATTTGTTAGACTGTCCTTACATATGTTAAGAATCTTCGATACAATTTTTAAATCGATTCACTAAAACGTTCACAAATTAAGGATTTTAATTTGCATCGAATTAACATGTGTTCTTATGGAAAACGTATAATCACGTCGATTTAAAACATTGACAAAAACACATAGAAATAATATTCAGAATTTGTTTAAAATTTGCAAAAGTTTAGATACAGAGGAAATATTTGGTCAAATAATATTATACAAGTACCAACTGGTTAAAAAGATATTAAATATAATTCAATGAATCTAGCCATGTATCTCTCACAATGCGACATTCTCTGACAAAAACATTTCGATTAACAAAATTTGGAATATTTCATTAAGGATATTTTGTATCTATTTTCAAAATATTGAGAATTTAATGAAAATTGTGCAGAATGTCCTTACATATGTTTAGAATCTTCAGTACAATTTTTAAATCGATTCACTAAAGCGTTCACAAGTTATAAAGATTTTAATTTGCCCTGATTTAACATGTGTTCTTTTGGGAACGTATAACCACGTCGATTCAAATGACAAAAACACATGGAAATAATATTCAAAATTTGTTTAAAATTTGCAAACGTTTACGTTAGATACAGAGGAAATATTTGGTCAAATAATATTATACAAGTATTAACTGGTTAAAAAGATATTGAATATAATTCAATGAAGTTAGCCATGTATCTGTTACAAAGCGAAATTCTCTGCCAAAAGTGAATCCTTTCGATTAACAAAATTCGGAATATTTCAGTAAAAACGTAATAAATATTAAAAAATACATCTCTGCACTGTAACTAAAATCAAATTGTAATCGTTTCTTCTCCTCACATCAAAATTTATTCCGGAGTTTTCACAAATATGTATTTAATATATAAAATTATATTAATATATACAAAAAATGTATATATTATATGATTGATTTAAGAAAATAATATCAAGATATATAACTATTTTATTTGAATATTCAAATATGTATTTTTAGAATACATTAATTATTAAATTTGTTAATTACTAAATTAATTTAATTGCAATACATAAGAAAAAACTTTAATTCTCGATAAGTTAGTGGAAATATGTAACTCATACACAGAGAAAAATATCATTCTACTGCTAAGAAAAGCGATTACTCGGATTATTTTTCTTTTTTTAAATAATAGTTTTCTTCAACAAAGAATATATTCTTGATAATAATCTTAAAATATACTCATCACAAGTGTTAGAAAATCTCATTATCATGTACTCAAAAGAAGAATTTATTTTCTCTTCAAGAATATTGTAAAGTTGTATCAAAGAAAAATCAAACTTACTTTACGTCAGCTCTTGTAGTAAGCAAACCAAATTTTTCTTTTAATTTAATATT
This sequence comes from Camponotus floridanus, assembly GCF_003227725.1. Lineage (NCBI taxonomy): Eukaryota > Metazoa > Arthropoda > Insecta > Hymenoptera > Formicidae > Camponotus > Camponotus floridanus. The sequence goes on along the minus strand of NW_020229592.1, from coordinate 1,180,405 downwards.
CTTGACTAAAATACTGCACTTACTAAAATTCAGAATACATTCAATTAAATTTAACGCTTGTGGTAAACTTATGATATATTTGCGGATATACAAACTTATGATATACTTAAAAATAAATAATATTTACTTGAATACAGTATACATTTTCTCTGTGTAAGCACAGGTGAAACCGACATTTAATTCTACAAATATCACCATTTGCCCCTTGTATCTCCTATCGTGAAATCGACTTGAGAAGACTGGGTGTGTACGTGTAACATCACATTTCTCCTTATTCCTCGAGCAGAAAGCCGTGAGGAAAATGGCAATAATAATGGAGTACTATAACACAATGGTCCATTAGATCGCAGCTATCGGTCAGCTGGGCCGGGCCCGCGTTTACTTAACGCTTTAAACACAAAGCTGCGGCTTAACCGGGACCTATTGTACTCGCCCCCGGCAATTAAACCGACGATTGGCTAACGAACGCCGATCGCCTCGTCGAGTGTGCGACTCGTGTAACGTAATGATCGCCGCGCTGATTTGCTCGCCGTTACAGATTCAATTACGGACCGCGTCATGCCACGCGGCATGCCCTGGTATTTCGCACGGCCTGACGCGGCATGGCACGACAACGTTCCGAGATCAACGACGGAAATTAAATTAAACCTAACGCCGACCATATACTACGCGCGCATAAATAACAAAAGTGACACCGCCATCGGCCCAGGCGACCTAACGAGCATAATCCGATATGTACTTGCATTGTTTTCAGCGTCATTCGCGAGCTGCCGAGTTGTAAGTGGCGAGCTGTGAATCTACTAACTCGATCAAATTTAGATCAAACAAAGGTTAATTGACTCCGGCTGAAAAACCGATTCATCATCGATACTCTCTGCCAATGTAACTTTCGACAGATATCTGTATTATTATTTTATTCGCATGCTTCCTTGCGGCTTTCTGCACTGAGGGAAAAATTTTTTTAAATCAAATAAATTTGTTTTCTTGAAACTTTTGCTTTAAATGCAAGGAATTGTTTATTTCATTTAAGCAAAAGTATTTAATTTTAATTAAATATGCATGTTATATTAAGTACATTATTTTTATTTATATATTTTTTAAATTTAAATACTATTTTCGTAAAATATATACTATAATTTATTAAATTAAATATATTATTTTTTAAAATAAAAAAATTTAAAATTTTTGGGAATAAAAAATGCATTTTAATAAATATTTTGTAAAATTAAAATAAAAATATTTAATTAAAAATTATATTTTTTTAAGTATATATATTTTCTTAAACATATGTAAATAAATACTTAACTTAAGCAAACAGACGTTTTGAATACAAGTAAATACGTACCCACCGAATAAATAGCTTTCTTGAGTTAACTAAAATTTTTTTATTTCAAGATAATTTTTCCCTCAGTGTATTATTATTTTATTCGCATGCTTCCTTGCGGCTTTCTACTCGCGTCTGTCAAACTTATTATAATATATGTCCCAGGTAGAACATGAAACTCATAATGACATCATTATGACGTCATCATGATTTTATTTATCACTTAAAAATTACCTAAACAAATATGATTAAAACATGAGTTAAAGATGACGAAAAGAATCATAAATTTTTAAGTTCAATAATCGCATTATATAATTTTAAAAAGATTATGTTGCTTAAATATAATTAAAATATACATGAATAATTAAATAAACAAGTAATTGCGTAATATATGTAAAAAATGATATTATTATGATTGATTCTTAAGATTTATACGCGAAGTATATATATTCTCCAACAGAATTCGCTAGAATTGTTTAATATCAAAAATAAGTCACCAAAACATCGCCAAAAATATATCAAATGAGATCATTATGATTTTTCTAAAATGATTTTTAGGTGACGTCATAATGAGTTTCATGTCATTATGAGTTTCATGTTTTACCTGGGGTACTTTGAAATTCATTTTTTTCCTCTAGTTTTTATATCTTTTCCAAAGAGAAAGGGAAAAAAAGAAAGTATGAAACATACATAAATTCTTATAAAATTTTTTCTTGTAATATTTTGTGTAAAATATTTTATTATAGGATATTAAATAATAAATTAATTTTAACGAAATGTGATATAATTGTAAATCTCATTGAATATTTTATATTGTGTGTGTGAAATAATATTATATCATAGTTATTTCACATTTCGTTAAAACTAATTTATTTAATTATTTAATAGCCTATAATAAAATCTTTCATACAAAATATTACGAGAACAAATTTCATAAGAATTTATATATGTAATGTATAGTGTAATAACTATCAAGTAATTTGCTAATATTTATTAAATCATCTCTTTATAATTATCATATGATTTTATAATTTGGTAACTATTATTAAATAATTTATTTATATTTACAAATTGATTTGTTATACTTATCGTACTATTAGGTAATATTTAAGTAATTCAATAACTATTAATCAGAAATTCATTTATATTTATTATATTATTTTGTTATAATTATCATGTAATTGAGAATAATTATCAAATAATTCAATAATTATTAATAAACAATCTGTTTATATTTATCAAATCGTTTAGTAATATTTATCATTACTTGGTAATAATCATCAAACTTTGTTAATATTAATCAAACCGTATTACGTTTTGCTAAAATTATTTGTTAACATTAACCAAATTATTTCGTGTTAATCATCCATATGTTTAGAGAATTGAAACTATTTCACCACAACGGTGGGTAACATTTATCAATTTGACCTATTTTAAAAATTGTGCTCTCGAAAGATGCAATTTGAATAATACATGTAAAGAATTAAAACACGCGTATGTAACACTAAAAATTTTATTGAAATTGAAATGTTCAAAACTGTGTGTTACTCGGAAACTAATTTCCTAGAAAATATACATCTCACTCGGAAGAATGTAAGGAGAGGCTTAAAAGTGACTGTGCTTCTCCGTGCATAAATTTTCCTACATCTAACTGTCGTCTGGTAAGCATACTTGAGATACGTATATCTGAGAGACACGAAAATATATTAAGTTCAAGTATTTGACTTTTGCAAATGTAAATCTTCCCTTCGATTGCTCAGGAGAAGAATGCCCATAAGGTGTTCAATCGGTAAAGCAAGGTGGGGCCTGTTTTGCAGGTGATATTCGCGGCTCGGTTAGTAGCTCCGTCGAGTTTTAGCGGCCGACTTCAAAGGGATGCGAAAAAATTTGTACGCGATCGACTCTCTTCTCCATAGGAGAATACCTTCGCGAAACGATCGACGCGATTCCCTCCTTCGCGAATTATCCTTCTCTCCTTTCTGCGCGCGTTTCTCGTTTCTTTCATCTTCCTCTTTCGCGTATCTACTCGTGTAAGAGGTCGAACGTCGAGCAATGCACGCATTTGCATACGCGCGCCCGTTTCCCCTCCCGTCTCGTTCACGTCCTCATCATTGCGCTTTAACGCGTGTCATCCCGCGCGTGCAGTCATTTATCGCCGCGACTTTATAACGGGTGTCTCCCGTCGTTACGACTCCTCGAATATTTAAGAAATTTGAAACGAAAATCCAATCATTGATAGTTATTCGATAATTAATCACTTGGAATAAGATTACATCTGAGATTGATCTCTCTCGTGAATCAAATCTTAGGAGTGAAAATAGATAATAATCATTTATTCTTACACTGAGAAAAATCGTTTGATTGTACCAACAAGACGTATATTATTGAAGGCATTTTGGTTAAATCAAACAAGAATTTCTAGTTATCATGATAAGATTCGATTTTTATAATTAGAACGTTTAATAGATTTTACTATAAGGATTTGGTTAATATTTTCTGGTTGAATCTATAAAATTTCTTGTTACATTAATTTCTTAATTTTTTTTCTCTCTTCACTTATCTCATATTCAATATTTGCCATGAAATGTATATAAAAAACTAGTATTAACATTAAATTTAAAATATATTTTTTTTTCTCTTATGAGCAGTAGTGCCAGAAAGAGAACGCTAGCTCTCTGGTTGCGTGTGTTTGAGTTGCAATCCTCTTCTTGCATCACTGTTTATCAGTTTAATTTCTAACGAATTGAATTAAAATAATTTATTCAATAATCTGGATTGAATTTATCCAATAATCTTGTTGGAATTCAGAATATTAAACAGACTTTTGAGATTAGATGGGAAAAATTTTAGACGACTTGGTGCTGGCAAGTTTAGTATTATTAACCAGAAAATTTAATAAATTTAACAGAAAGAAATTAATCAGATTCATCTGGTAATTTCTACAAAAATTCTGATTCGTCCATTTTTCAACAGACATTCTGGTTGAATATACCAGAATTCTAATTAACGCAACCAGATTTTTTTCTCAGTGAATTGGAATAAGATTATATCTGAGATTGATCTCTCTCGTGAATTAAATCTTATGGAGTGCAAATAGATAATAATCATTTATTCTTATAATTGACAGAATTTTTAGAAACTTTAGGAGCTTAATTGTAAAATCGTATAATACTGAGAATATTGGAAAATTACAATAATAGATAAAGGTTTCTGACATTCAGTTGAGGAAAAACTAATCAAGAAATTAATTAATTGATACAAAAGTGATAACATTCTGAATATATATACATTAACAGTTGTAGAAAGTAGCGTACACACAAGAAAATTGAAGAAGAATATTGAACCAATTTTTTTATCCAATGTACGAATATGCATTTACACAACATTTATATTTTTTCTTTACATTGTTATTATTCAACCCAACTTTATACAAAATTTATTTCTATAAAATATGTAGAAAATCATTCGACTCAAATTTCAAGATGTTCTTTCACAATGAATGAACAACAAAATTGAATACTGTGTCATATTAATAGGAGAGAGAAGGACATGCGACATATACATATACATCTCCAGCTATCTTCCGGATCGCAAGGCCTTTGTAATTTGTATCAGCTTTCTCCCTTTTCCATCGTCATCGGTCTCGACTGGGAAACATCCCGTATACAAGCCTTCTAGCCTTTTTTTACGAGATACATCCCTGTCACCGGTGGATCGCGCGATTGGACGTCCCGCGGGCGTGGGAGCTCCGCGGGGATTCGTGGCACGTCGCACGGTTAGTACAACTGCGCTGGGGGTGGATCGAGGCGCGCGGAACGGCTAGTACAACCGCCATAGAGCGCGAAGGGGGTAGTAGGTAGAGGCGATAGCCGGTCCGCGCAGGCGCGACGGGGAGCCGGCGGGGGTGAGGGGCGTATCGCGGCCTGGCGAAGCCCAGTCGAGTCCCGTGAGTCCGGGCAGGCACTGCTATCGTAGGTGGCATCGTGGTGGTGGTGGTGGTGGTGGAGGTGGTGGTGTTAGGCGTCGTCCGGGATCGAGGAGAGATAGAAAGAGAGATTCCCCCGAGAGAGAGGAAGAGAGAGAAAGAGAGAGAGAGAGAGAAAGCCGCCATCGGGTACCGCCGCCGCCGCCGTCGTCTTCGTCGTCGTGTTTATCGCTACCGTCATCCCGTGGCCGTCAAGGCGGTGTATCGTTCGGTAAAGCCCAGCCCTGAGGAAAGGAATAAACAGCCTCCCCTCCTCTCTCTCGCGTCGCGTGTCGAGAGAAAAAAACGAGAAATAGAATTAACGCGAGCGAAGAGTGCGTAAATGCGGGACAGAGAGAGAGAGAGAGAGAGAGAGAGAGAGAGAGAGAGAGAGAGAGAGAGAGCGCGATGCAAGGCTCTAAGAAGCTAAATAAATATCTGCTCCGGTTGTTATCGTATTGAAAAGGGAGAGGACGCGCCTACCGGTCGTCCGGCGCGTAAAGTCTCGTCGAGCCGAGCTTCGCCGGTGACGGAGAAGACGGAGGAGGAGGAGGAGGAGGAGTAGAAGGAAGGGAGGGAGAGGCGACGGCGGCGAGAGCTGTCACTTCGATCGCCATTTTAGCGCCGAGGAACGGCCGCGTAGGATACGCACGCCGGGGCCAGTGCGTGCCGCAATGGATGCGCCCCTCGCACATTCCTTGCCGCCCTCGCCCTCGCCGAGCATTCGCGAAGGCTCGCGACTCCTCTCCCTTCTCCCCCTTTCCCTCCACCTCCCCGAGGAGAGCGCGTGCTAAGGTCCGAGTCCGAGGAAAGCGCGCTAGAATGTGTCCATCGCGATATTTTTTTTTCTCTCCACCGTTGGCACAATTGGATTTTGATTCGAGAGTCGATCGCTTGAATTTCGCGCGTGTTTTTCGAGAGAATTTCCCGAAATTTGATGTTTCCTTCGACAGGCGATTTTTCTTTGGCGCGATCATCAAAGAGAGCGGCCATTTAATTTTTAATTTAATTTAATTAATTTTTAATCGTGAGTCTTTCTCTCTCTCTCTTTCGCTCCTGGGGTGACAGAGTTGCGATTTTGCGTGCTTGAAATGTAAGGTTCGTTGCGTGGTTCGCATGCGGTGGCGGTTGACGTATCTCAAAGTGCGTACGCTAGTAATTGGAATAATACGGATAGTATTCGATCCGATTCGGAGTTTTTCGGAGTTTCGCCGATAACGAGCGCGAGTTCCGACGATTCGCGCGCTTTTCGCGGCCGACTTCTCCCGCGGGGGCCAGACAGGCACGCGGTTGGCTAATCGCAAGCGCCAACTTCGCACGTTAGCGATCCGAATCGAGCGTCGCATGCGACATTCCTCGCTCGTGACGTCGACGGTTAAAAATCTCGCGCGACATCGCGAATAGGTAATTAAGCGGTGGTCACATTTCCAAACCGTCCCGCCGGTTCCGCGGAAAGCCACGCGAGTGGCTCGGATTCTCAAGCGCGAGCGACTTCGCGCGGCTGACAGGTACACGCGTCGTGAAGTCGCGCGCGGAACGAGTCGAGTGAAGGAGGTCGCGAGAGACGACGTTGAAGGAACGACGCTCATCGTCGGACATGCGAGCACGGCGAGCGAAAAAGGAGTGGGATGGGACGCGTCAGTGAACGAGAGAGAAAGAGAGAGAGTGAAGGAAAGAGAGAGACGGAGCGAGAAAGGCAGGAATGCATGTGCGAATGTGACGGAGCGAGCGAGAGAGAGAAAGAGCGTGAGTGACCGAGGGGGGAGGAGGAGAGTGCGAAAGAAGCCGGCGCCATACTGGCTCCCCGCGGTTCCACGACACGCACGCACGCACGCACGCATGCCGGCCGGCTAGTGACGTCATTCGCGATTCGATCGGCCGAAAAAAAAAAAAAAAAAAAAACGTGCATGCGTTTCCTCAGATGTCAAAGCGGCGTCACCTGTCATCGCGCGTCACCTTCGCCACCCGCCCCCCCCCGTAGCGCACACAAGGGACGAGCGGACCGCGACCGAGGAGAATCGAACAATGATTCTGCGCGATCGAAAATTAAGATAGACAACGAGGACAGGTACATCTACGCGTGTGCGTGGATTGTTTCGGGAGGAGGGAAGAAGCGGCTGTGAGATAAGATTGACGAAGTTGCGATGGTAAGGTCGTCGGGCTCCGAGTGATCAAGTGCTTCGCTGGATTAGTGCGCTATTAGAGAGATCGAGTGCGATCGCGAATGTGCGGCGTGATCGGAGAGTCACGAGACGACCCGGAATAACGATATAATAGCGAGCCCACTGGCTGTATGTGAGTGTGTATTCGTTACTCGGAAACACGGGGAACGTGTCGAGAACGGCGGATCCCGAGTGACGTCGGGGGGGGCGCGTGCAGGACCGACTTTGCCCCCCCACCCGCACCCTTTACGAACGTCGCCCTCGGAGATTCGGTGAAGGGGAGAGGATCGCTTGTCGGTTTTGCTACGCTACGATTTAGGTGAGTCTTTTGAACGTGTGTCTCTTTTTTTCTTGCCTATCTAAGAAGGTGTCAATTTCATCCGCACCTGGTTTAAAGTTGATATAACAACGCATCGGGGCACCCACGCGATGAACATCTCCTGGGTAAAACATGAAACTCGTAATGACATGATTATGACGTCACCTAAAAGTCACCTAGAAGTTTTGAGAAAAATCATAATCATCTCATTTGATTTTATACTTTTGGCAATGTTTTGGTGACTTATTAATATCACTTTTTATATATATTACGCAATTGTTTATTTAATTATTCATGTATATTTTAATTATATTTAAGCAACATAATCTTTTTAAAATTATATAATGCGATTGTTGAACTTAAAAATTTATGATTCTCTTTGTCGTCTTTAACTTATTTTTTAATTATTTTTGTTTAGGTAACTTTTAAGTGATAAATAAAATCATGATGACGTCATAATGATGTCATTATGAGTTTCATGTTCTACTTAGGTTATTCTTGTTTATTTTGAGGCATTATATCGATATAATTATAAAGATGGGGCGAGAACAAAGTGTGTAAGAGTTCTTCAAAGATAAAATTAATAGCACTTTGTAATTTACTTGATTAACAAAATTAATAATTATTGCTAGACACTTTATAATGAACTTTACTAAATTAACGCTACGATTTAGGTGAGTCTTTTGGACGTGTCTCTTTTTTTCTTGCCTATCTAAGAAGGTGTCAATTTTATCCACACCTGGTTTAAAGCTGATATAACAACACATCGGGGCACCCTCGCGATGAACATTTCCTGGGTAAAACATGAAACTCATAATAACATGATTATGACGTCACCTAAAAGTCATCTAGAAGTTTTGAGAAAAATCATAATCATCTCATTTTTTACTTTTGGCAATGTTTTGGCGACTTATTAATATCACTTTTTATATATATTACGCAATTGTTTATTTAATTATTCATGTATATTTTAATTATATTTAAGCAACGTAATCTTTTTAAAATTATATAAAATTATATAAAATTATATATGCGATTATTGAACTTAAAAATTTATGATTCTTTTTGTCGTCTTTAACTTATTTTTTAATCATTTTAGGTAACTTTTAAGTGATAAATAAAATCATATCATAATGATGTCATTGTGAGTTTCATGTTTTACCTGGGTTATCCTTATTTATTTTAAGACATTATATCGATATAATTATAAAGATGAGGCGAGAACAAAGTGTGTAATAGTTCTTCAAAGATAAAATTAATAGCCTTTTGTAATTTATTTGATTAATAAAATTAATAATTATTGCTAAACGATACTTTATAATGGTTACTAAATTAACAGTGACTATGTTTTTTTTATAATAGTATAGGTAATAGTAATTTTTTTATCATTAAGATATTGACAGCTGTTGCAATATCATGCTTATCTTGTTTTTATACATTTATGAATCTTTATTTAGAAATATGAAAGTTGATTAAATCACATGATAGATAAATTTCTTATCTCAATTTTTTAATTGTAACATATCAATTATACAGTTCAAAATTTTCAAATCTTTAATCCTCTTAAAAAGCTTTGAGTATCTTTATCCGAATATAATTTTCTTGAATTCGTATAGTAATTTATGAAATTTCTAAATTAGTTTAATAATATTTCAATAATAACTTTTATGTACATACTATAATTTATATATGCATACAATTATTTTATATTATTTTATTTGAGAAAGAATATATAAATCGTTAAAAATATAAAACTTTTTTTGTGTGAGTTGAGTCCATACGTAATAAATCATAATAAATTTGTAAATTGATATAAATAATTAATATAAAGAATGTTTTTTAATTTGTAATGTTTTTATAATTTGAGTTGTCTCATTCAAAATAAATTATTAAAATTGTTTTCTTTTTTTTAAGTTAGATGAAATCATTATTTTTATAATCTGAGAGATTTATATGTAGAAATTTAAGTAAACTTTATTTGTCTTCTTGATTAACTGTATAATAAATTAATAATTTTTAGTGTAAATTTTAAATATGAATAATTTTAAATCTGAATAATCTATAATAATAAAATATAATAAAATACTATAATCTATAATAAAATACTAGTAATTTCAAACAAAATTTAAATCTATTTTATATTTAATCTATTTTATTAGCGCCTTCTTTTAGCTACAATGATAAAAGATACAAATGAAAAGATTGATATAGAATAATTTACCTATTTATAAAATTCCATATAAATAGGTATCTGAATTCTTCTAGTTTTTGCTGTCACTTTTCGCTGACACGGTAAACGCGAATTTATCATTATAATATATGCAAATTGTGTCAGATTCCTTTTCCTGTCTTCACGCAAATGAAGTGTTTTCTAGTCTTCAGAGTTAACCCTTTCGTGCTCATAAAATGAAATATACTCTTCCTACTTATCTTGTCGTAAGCCATGTTCAGCGTATGATACTTATCGCAGTGCTCGTTAAGATGTACATAATTTTACAAATTTATTTCAGTTATAGCTTTTAACGTATAAACACAGTTTTCAAAAATATTTAATATTGTTAAATTTCGAGGAGAGCATCATTAATACCAAAAATCGTTTTACGTCATATTCATTTGATCAAATAAATAATAATTCTCAAATAATAACAATAGTAATCATATAGTAAATTTTTATAATCATATAATGATAATAATGATAATATATTATTAAATTATTAATTTTCGCGTATTAATTTTAATAATACATTTATTTTCATGTGTAATTGTTATAAATTTCAATAATACATTGATTTCTATGCACAAATTGCTATAAATTTCCCTACAATTCGTACATTAAAAATAATTAAAAATATCGAGTAAAAGATTAGTATTAGATTAAAAAAAAAATGATCAATAATTCACTCAAGTAATATCAATTGATCAATTGATCAATTTATTTCATTTTTATTAGTATTTTAATTTTAATTTGTATTAAAATTTCTATTTAATTATCTTTTGAATTATCCATAATAATATTTATGCTCTTCTATCTTCAAATTATAAAGAAATATATATTTCTTAAGAATAAATGTTTCTTTATGTTTCGAGAGAGATAGTTGATATTTGGCCACTTTTCCCTTCAATTTATTGAAACTATATTTTGCGATAAGAAATATCACGGAGCATATTGTCATTTAAAAAATGTTATTTGGCATATTCTGACATATCATTTTACTGCACTGAGGAAAAAATGATCTTGAAATAAAAAAATTTTAGTTAACTCAAGAAAGCTATTTATTCGGTGGGTACTAATCACGTATTTACTTGTATTCAAAACGTCTGTTTGTTTAAGTTATTCATTTACATATGTTTAAAAAAATATATATGCTTAAAAAAATATAATTTTTAATTAAATATTTTTATTTTAATTTTACAAAATATTTCTTAAAATGCATTTTTTATTCCCAAAAATTTTAAACTTTTTAATTTTAAAAAATGATATATTTAATTTAATAAATTATAGTATATATTTTACGAAAATAGTATTTAAATATAAAAAATATATAAATGAAAATAATATACTTAATATAACATGCATATTTAATTAAAATTAAATACTTTTGCTTAAATGAAATAAACAATTCCTTGCATTTAAAGCAAAAGTTTCAAGAAAACAAATTTATTTGATTTAAAAAAATTTTTCCCTCAATGTGCGCGATTTTATTAAAATTTAGACTAGATTGCGTGTCATTCAGGGTCAAATATCCGGACACATAATCCGCCATGCGATTGTATATGCGATTTAACGTTATCAACCGTGCGTTTGCTGTTTGTCGATGATACCATGATGTTCTTCACTGAGACCGCATAAGTGTATGATTTACGAAAAGTATAACGTTATACAACATCACTTTCGCGCACCATTTTCCCGCACAGTTCAGTGCCTCGATAATGATATTACGCTTAATGAAGTACCTTGGCTAGTAATTTACTGCAATTCACTTGTATTCAATTTGTTATATATAGTCATACTACGCGTATTTATATCGTGTAACAGCAGTAATCGTTCACGTAATCATTCTTATATCTTATTCAAGAAGTACAATACGCATTTCGCTTTTTGTTATTTCGCGTGCAATCCACACGTCAAAGATTAGTGAATTTAATGCATGTATTTTATATTAATAATAAAAGATAATATTTAATGGAAACTTAAACATATACATAATTATTAGCAACATCATTAAAATTTTAATATTATAATAATAGTGATTAAAAACTAATAATAATAAATAATATGATAAAAATATTAATAATAATAATTACTATTGAATGCGATCGAAAGAATAAATTATAAACGCATTAAAATATGACATGATATAAAAATATATTTTAATCTGTAATTAATTTTCTTCCTTTTTCTCGTTATTATTTCAATCGATAAAGGTACGTACAATAAATATTTTTGTATCAAAGCACTCTCTCTTTCCCTTTAATAGTATTCTACATATTTTATTATTAAATATTAATGTTAGTCTAACTAAAGTTTATATAAAATATAAAATAACACTAGAAATAACAATTATTTGTGCTAAACGACATCGACGATAATTAGTCCACTTCTTCCGAAACTGGAACACAATTTTCTCCAGGCTGTGTTTATGCTCGGACAGACAGATGATGTCCATAACGTAAACGACGTGTTCGACTTCGTTCTAATGAACTTCATCTAGATAGCGCGATCGCGAGCGCTCGATTCTTTTCCGCCTCGTCACGCGATCGATCGTTCGTTCTTTCGCATTCGACATTTAATAATCGGGAGCCGCACTAGGAAATCATTCGATACTTTCGACGCGGGAGGTCGGCGACTCCATTTGACTCGTCCACATTCACGATGATGAAATATCGCATCATCATCGCACTTCCATCGCGCCCTTCAATGAACTTCCTCTCGCCTCGCAAGAATCTGCGAGATGAGAGCCAATCGAAAACGAATCGATATTTTCAAAAATTCATCCGAATATCGATCGTCTTTTGAATATATAAATTTATTTATTAAAGATGTTTTGTATGTACAATCCCAGCAAAAAGTAGCTGAAAATCAATATTGAGAATATCCACTTTTGGTGTATTTTTAGTATGGGAAATTGTGTGGAATATAACAATTTGATCTTAGGTACAGTGCAGAGATGTATTTTTTAATATGAATCGAAATAAGTCGAAATCAAGAAACGGTCCTTCTCTATAACAAGAAAAGGGAATTGCTCGCGGAGAAACAGCTCGTAACATTTTCACATCGCAAACTGTGGACGAGATTCCAAAAGTAAAGTAGACTTCATTTTGTATCAAATAATAATTCTAAGTCTTTTTGTGAAATGTCAGTAACATATAACGATGAAAAAAGGGAAAAAAAGATTTCAAGTGGAAATAAATCGAACAAATGGAAAATGCATCGAATAAATATTATGTAAACAAAAAAATTGCGATACTCTTAACGATTTACTCTTTGGATAAAAGCATCGATGCTCGGTTAAAGGATGTTTTGTATGTTCAATCCCAGCAAAAAATAGCTGAAAATCAATATTGAATATTTACTTTTGGTGTATTTTGAGTATGAGAAATTGTGTGGAATATTGCAATTTGATCTTAGCTATAGTGCAGAGATGTATTCTTTAATATTTATTGCGTTTTTACTGAAATATTTCGAATTTTGTTAACCGAAATGATTAACTTTTGACAGAGATTTTTGTTAACCGAAATGATTAACTTTTGACAGAGATTTTTGTTAACCGAAATGATTAACTTTTGACAGAGAATTTCGCTTTGTAACAGATACATGACTAACTTCATTGAATTATATTCAATATCTTTTTAACCAGTTAGTACTTGTATAATATTATTTGACCAAATATTTCCTCTGTATCTAACGTAAACGTTTGCAAATTTTAAACAAATTTTGAATATTATTTCCATGTGTTTTTGTCATTTGAATCGACGTGGTTATACGTTTCCAAAAGAACACAGATGTTAAATCAGGGCAAATTAAAATCCTTATAACTTGTGAACGCTTTAGTGAATCGATTTAAAAATTGTACTGAAGATTCTAAACATATGTAAGGACATTCTGCACAATTTTCACTAAATTCTCAATATTTTGAAAATAGGTACAAAATATCCTTAATGAAATATTCCGAATTTTGTTAATCGAAATGTTTTTGTCAGAGAATGTCGCATTGTGACAGATACATGGCTAGCTTCATTGAATTATATTTAATATCTTTTTAACCAATTAATTCTTGTATAATATTATTTGACCAAATATTTCCTCTGTATCTAAACTTTTGCAAATTTTAAAGAAATTCTGAATATTATTTTCATGTGTTTTTGTCATTTGAATCGACGTGGTTATACGTTTCCCATAAGAACACATGCTAATTCGATGCAAATTAAAATCCTTATAATAAGGATCTCCTATAATAAGGAGAAGGATCCTTGTGAACGCTTTAGTAAATCGATTTAAAAATTGTACTGAAGATTCTAAACACATGTAAGGACATTCTGTACAATTTTCATAAAATTCTCAATATTTTGAAAATAGGTACAAAACATCCTTAAATGCTGATTATTTTTATCACATATTGAACTTAGGACTGCTTGGCTAATTTAATAATTCATAAATTAAAAAACTTGAAAAAAAGATCGACTCCAGTAGTCAAGGAAGCCTAAGATAATAAAAGAATAGTTCACTAGAGATATAACTTCCTGCTGTGCATAAATTCTTATTTTCCCTTTATGTACCGGTGCTATTTTCACACACAAACCTATAACACCTCTACAAACTCTTCTCTATATTTTTGTCTTACGTAACTTTACAACAGCGATATAAATTTGCGTGAATATAGAGATCCTTGAATTATCCAGCCTGTTGGTCCTCCCGGAGGAATGAATAAAACAGAGCCTCCTTTTTTTTCTCGTGTTTCCGCGTCTTCGTTTCGGCACTCTGGTTGAAGTTAATCGACGCCGCAAAAAGAGTCCGCTGCCGACTTTAAAATACGGCCGGCTTTCGTGGCTCTGACCATTAACAGGCGGCGCGGTTAGCCTCAAAAAGTCTACGGGTCGGCCTTCCGCGGGCAATTTCACCGGTATATGATGGGGGTGGTGAGGAATGAGGTCGGTCGTCCCTTCTTTTTCTCCGTGCCTTTTCCGGTCCCCGATTCGAAAAAGAGCGATCTCGCAACGTTATCGGAGGACATAGGATTCCGCGATCGTCCTTCTGTCACTTATGAAGATTATTTTAGAATTATAAAATTATTTTTAAATTATAAAAAAATTTTTTTTTATTACATTATCACATTATCGGAGGATATAGGACTCCGCGATCGTCCTTCTGTCACTTATGAAGATTATTTTAGAATTATAAAATTATTTTTAAATTTAAAAAAAAAATTTTTTTTTATCACATTATTTTATAACGCGAAAAATTTACAAACGAAACCATTTACCAACATCTTGATATTAATAGTTCTATTATCATGTAGTTCTCTTATCATGTATTATTTTTTTTTCTATTTCCATCGAGATACGTAGAAGAGTTTTGCAATTTATTCGTATAACACATCCATCCATCTTTCGCATTTTGAGAAAATTAAAATGTGAAATGTATGAAATGACAATTAACAATTGTTGTTTTATCATAATTTCCTTGTGATTATAAATCTGAAAACGCAAATACGCTTATTTCACCAAACACTAAGCGAATCTCTTTTGAAATACGATCTACTAATCCGATCGCGCGAGAAAAAAATGTGACCAAGATTATTCAGACCTGGGAAAAGAGATATCTGAAATAACAGGCGCGGAAGGGTTGCCGGATTACATCGTGTATTTGTTTAGAGGGGTGGATTGTTTCTGGAACGCGTTGGCACTCGAGTTTGTTTAATCCCTTCATCGGTAAAGACGTGTTATATGTTTGATTAGGCTCAAAGGCTAGTACACCGTGACAACGAATGAAATGTTTATAATACTTTAATACGAGGGAAATCCATATATAATAATTTCCATATATAATATTTTTTTCTTAAATCCACATATAATAATTTCAAGAGATTATATTATTTATTATATTTATTATTTATTTATTTTTATTTACTATTTCTGTTATGTTTTTTATTTCTATAAATAACTATAAAGATTATTTTCTGGTATATGACTTGTTTGCAATCTTACTAACACATTTCCAACAATTATAATTTAAAGATGCTATTTTTCAAAATTTAAAAATTTAAAAGAGAAAGAAAAAAATAGAAAGATTAAAAAAAACAATGTTCGATATTTAACTATTTTTCAAAATTTAAAAGAGAAAGAAAAAAATAGGAAGATTTAAAAAAACAATGTTAGATAATGATAATAATACAATAGCGTTCGCTTCAAGAGATTATATTTAAAATATAAAATAATATCTTAATGTCTTAATGTCATTTAAATATTATTAAATATTAAATATTAATAATATTCAAATGACATTAAGATTGTAAACATTTTTATCTACTGAAAAGGTCATATTTTTTTCTCAAATTTAATTGATATCAGGGGGGACTCTCCGAAATTTCTTTCTTCATCATTGTAGCGTTTGCTATTGCGATTTGCACACTGAGAAAACAATTTGGTTGCATTAATTAGAATTCTGGTAGATTCAACCAGTATGTCTGTTGGAAAGTAGACGAACCAGAATTCTTGTAGGAATTACCAGATGAATCTCATTCATTTCTTCCTGTTAAATTTATTAAATTTTCTGATTAATAATACTAAACGTCAGCACCAAGTCGCCTAAAATTTTTTCCGTCTTATCTCAAAAGTCTGTTTAATATTCTGAATTCCAACAAGATTATTGGATAAATTCAATCCAGATTATTGAATAAATTATTTTAGTTCAATTCGTTAGAAATTAAACTGATAAACAGTGATGCAAGAAGAGGATGCAGCTCAAACACACATAATCAGAGAGCTAGCGTCCTCTTTCTGGCACTACTGCTCGTAAGAGAAAAAAATATGCTTTAATGTTAATACTAGTTCTTTATATATATTTCATGGCAAATATTGAATACGAGTTAAGAGTGAAAAGAAATTAAGAAATTAATGTAACAAAAAATTTGATAGATTCAACCAGAAAATACTCTAACCAAATCCTTATAGTAAAATCTATTCAACATTCTAATTATAAAAAATCGAGTCTTATCATGATAACTAGAAATTCTTGTTTGATTTAATCAAAATGCCTTCAATCATATACATCTTGTTGGTTCAATCAAACGATTTTTCTTAGTGCACTTGGAATTTTACATCGTGTACGCCACGCTTATTAATCGACACGATACCAACGTAAATCATCGACAAACGTAAATCAAAGAGGGGGGGGGGGGAGCAAGAACAACGAGGAAATCACTCGGTTCCGGAGAAGAAGTCGCGAGATCAACCTGCTCGCTCGCGAGTTCTCCTCTCATTATCAGCGAGACGCGGATACATATTTTACGAAAGTCCAGAGGTGAGCTCTCGCGGTCGTGACGAAGAGGTAGAGATCACCAGCAGATGAGGCGGAATTAAATGTAAGAAACAGGAAGAAAGAGAGAAAAAGAGAAAGGCAGAAGAAAGACAGAAGAAAGACAGAGAGGGAGAACGATCACGTTGGCGGCGTTGGCGTTCCGTGGAAAAGGACAGAGACGAGGCAGACAGGCGGATGGATTCGAAAGGACTGGCCTGCAAGAGAGAAAGGGGACCGAGAAGAGGATCGCGCACGGAGGTAAGGCCCCGCGTCTTTGCCCCCTCCCCCCGCCGCCCCCCGCCCCCCGCTTCTATCCATCACGCCGCCCGGCCGAGATAACTGAGGACACCGAGGCCCCGTGGGACTGGCGAGCCACGGGTTTGCTCCTTCTCTCCTCTCTCACGGATACGAAGGCAAGAATCTAGGACTCCGACGTGTATACACGTCTACACGTATATACACGGTGTCCCTTGGGTTTCCTCGTCGCCTTTCCCCTTTAACACTGCAAGCATAGTGAACTTAAAACTTATGGACAAGGACACCGAGTTTTTTTCGATACACATTTCTTGAAACTTAAAAGTGTAATCGCGTACCAAAACAATAGATTGGTTAGGTGAAAGATTTGTGTAATCTAAATATGCATATAACAAATGATGTAACAATATATAACTGTTGTATAACTATGTAATTATTATATAAGAAATGATTTATTGAAAACTATAAGGATGATGATAAAGATAATTGTTAAGTAATCTTGTTTAACACTCAAGGTATCAAAATAATTTTTTAATTAGAGACAGTTATAAAATTTGAAAATTCTTATTATAGAACATTATTAAATGAAAATTCTTATTATGGAGCATTAAATAATAATTTTCAGTAGTAATACAAAATAATTTATGCACATATTAAGTTTAATTATTTAATAATTAACACATCATTAAGATATTAATAGTAATATTTTCCAAGTGTTTTTTAGATGATTTTTGCGATATATTAAATATATTAAATATGGAAAATAGATTTTCCGAGCAACTTTTTTCGAAAATGCGACGATAAACTACGGGATGGCAGGAATTAATTTTGATTACTTTTACAATTTTTATAATTTTTTATTTTTATTTTTATTTTTAAAATTACAAGATAACAATTTGTAGATTGATAGATTTATTTATTCTTGCCTTTTGATATTGGAAGAAGTTTTACATAAAATATACATTGCAAACTTTATAATAATATTTTATATAAAAATATGCTTAACTTATACAATATAATTTCTTATCATAAATAATTTTAATTACTTCTAGATTGCCTTGGATAATTTCTTTAATTTTATTTTCTTTTTTTAACCTTAGAATTTTCTTCATCCAACTAACACATTGTCTCCCCTTTCTCCCAAAATTTTATTCATTCTTTTATTATTCCTCTGTATGATTTGTTGCAAAATGCTCTAAAATAACATGCTTTTGTATCATCCACAAAATGTTTAAGGATGTTTTGTATGTATAATCCCAACAAAAAGTAGCTGAAAATCACTATTGACGAATATCCACTTTTGGTGTATTTTGAGTATGAGAAATTGTGTGAAATATTACAATTTGATCTTAGCTACTGTACAGAAATATATTTTTTAATATTTATTGCATTTTTACTGAAATATTCCGAATTTTGTTAATCGAAATGATTAACTTTTGACAGAGAATTTCGCTTTGTAACAAATACATGGCAAACTTCATTGAATTATATTCAATATATTTTTAACCAGTTAGTACTTGTATAATATTATTTCACCAAATATTTCCTCTGTATCTAAATGTTTGCAAATTTTAAAGAAATTCTGAATATTATTTCCATGTGTTTTTGTCATTTGAATTGACGTGATTATACGTTTCCAAAAAAACACATGTTAAATTAATGCAAATTAAAATCCTTATAACTTGTGAACGCTTTAGTGAATCGATTTAAAAATTGTACTAAAGATTCTAAACATATGTAAGGACATTCTGTACAATTTTCATTAAATTCTCAATATTTTGAAAATAGGTACAAAACATCCTTAATGAAATATTCCGAATTTTGTTAATCGAAATGTTTTTGTCAGAGAATTTCGCATTGTGACAGATACATGGCTAGCTTCATTGAATTATATTTAATATCTTTTTAACCAGTTAGTACTTATATAATATTATTTGACCAAATATTTCCTCTGTATCTAAACTTTTGCAAATTTTAAACAATTCTGAATATTATTTCTGTGTGTTTTTGTTATTTGAATCGACGTGGTTATACGTTTCCCATAAGAACACATGTTAATTCGGTGCAAATTAAAATCATTATAACTTGTGAATGCTTTAGTGAATCGATTTAAAAATTGTACTGAAGATTCTGAAGAAACATATGTAAGGACATTCTGTACAATTTTCATTAAATTCTCAATATTTTGAAAATAGATACAAAACATTCTTAAATTTTCATGAATTCTTATTGATTGATATTCCACAATTGTTTTGTTTTTTTATCATATTTCTTTTATTGATTATTGTTAGATATAAAATGTGATATAAAATATGAAGTATGCTATATAAATATATATTTAGCATCAAAATTTGCAATATTTTATTATACGATTCAATAATTATAAATATTATTTATCTATTCATTTATCTAAATTAAATTTTAAAAAAATTATTTAATTGCGATGAATTTGCGACTATATTCAAAATATAATAAATAACGCTCGAAGAATGAATTTCATCGTCAATTCAAATATTAATATCTCGTTGAACGAATCATTATTGACAAGACTTGTTGAAAAATGATGGCGAAAATCAAGGCATATATTTTCGAAGACACATGTTCTTTGAACGACACGATGTCATTCTTAGAGGTCTAAAATTCGATTTTGAAACTTCCTTTCATCTCACCACCGGAGATACTTCTCTCTTCTTTTAGTTTTATTTCGTTTCTTGATTATACGTTTCCCATAAGAACACATGTTAATTCGGTGCAAATTAAAATCCTTATAACTTGTGAGAGAGAACGTTTTAGTGAATCGATTTAAAAATTGTACTGAAGATTCTAATACATATGTAAGGACATTCTTTACAATTTTCATTAAATTCTCAATATTTTGAAAATAGGTATAAAACATCCTTAATGGCTGCAGTTAAAAATCATGACGTGCGAGAAGTAGAATCGCCGAGAGAAATCGATTTGTCGAAGAACGCGGAACCGAGGGCAAAAACACCCAGAACACCCTGTAGACTCGGGCCGTATTCGAGGAGAGGCTCCTCGTGCACGAGGCCATGCTTCGCTCGTTTCTTCTCGTGCGCCACGTTTGCCATAAGGGCGCCATACCCGGTTGCATCATTACCGTATGCGCGCTCGTCATACAGCTCGTTTCATCCGCGAGCAGCGGAAAGATACATTTAGATTGTGCTATAAGAGCGAACTCTGCGAATATTTCTCTCCTTAATTCGATTGAATCGTTCATTTCAAAAAGGACGTGATTCCACGAATGTCAAGAATGAGCTTTCCTTAGACACACATGGGGTATTTCTATTTAAATATACACATAGAAAAGATTATTTTCAGCATCTTCCGCTTGACTGGAATAGCCAATATTTTACTAAAATGGAATAAGTTTATTAATATTGTCAGATGTTTTCTGAATAAAAAATTTAAAATTTCTCAAAATGAAGATTTTAATTTAATATTATTACACGTAATTTGATGTAATGTAACTATTTTTTATATATAATAGAAACATGAAAGAGGATTTTTAACGGTCATATCAAAATGATGATGGGAGAATTATCAGTTTTATGTTGGATTATCGGTTATCGATGCTCAATGTATAAATAGAAAACTGGATTAAAGAAAACTAATGCATTTAATATATCGATTATCGTTGAATTTTATAAGACTTATATTATGCGCTACGTAGCTACTGAATTCTAATAAAAATTACAGGAAAAAATATCACAATCTTATTTTATTTTTGCTTCTTTTATCCATTTTTTCTGTCTCTCTTTTTCGAGTTTTAATAATCATATTGTCAATATATTGCTAATATTATTACTTTCATCCGGTCTTTTGTTTATTTTCCTTTTTCCACATGCCAATAATCATTTTCGAAACACATCCTGTCTGCAAATTGTCTGGAAATTTATCGTACATTTAAACTACTTATCGCAAAACAAAGCTCAATAGCTTAGATTAGAAAAATATATTTTTAGCGACCAAAACTTCTCATACGGTTAGAATTCGAGCGATCCTTATTGTCTCTTTTGCATAAGCGAAATTCTCATGCTCGAGTCACTCTCCAAGTCTTCAAGTATGAATTCTCGATTTGCCAATAGTAGATAGAAAAATCGCCAGTCCAGCGGACTTTACTCCCGGCCCGGAAACGTTTCGAATCGTTCTCCAATATACGACCCGTGCGTGTTTGGAATAAATCCCGATATGAAATGCGAAGGACGCTATGCGCCAGGATTCAGAATTTTCCTTAGGTCGGCGCGTAATGATCAAACGATGTATGCCATCTTAATCGCGGATTGCGTTCACGTAGCTGCTTGTTCCTATGCAGCTTGCTGATGCGCACGCGTTATCATCAGCCGCGGAAGTTATCTCGTGTCAAACGGAGTGGGTCACGTATCCGATAAGACGGCGACGTATTCAGAAGCAGCTTCGAGGAACGCGAGTTGAAACATTTGCCGCGGCTCACGCGAGATTTGTCGCCTCTATCTGAATTTGTTCTTCATCTAATTCAGAAAAATTTCCAAATAGATATGTCGGCGTTTCTTAAAATTGTCGAAAATAAGGAAAACACATCAAATAAATGATAATTGTAATAGTTATATAATTGCTATATAACAGTTATATAATTATTATATAATAGTCATATTATTATACAGGGTGTTTCAGACCACGCGAGTTGAAACATTTGAAGCGACTCACGCGAGATTTGTCGCCTCTATCTGAATTTGTTCTTCATCTAATTCAGAAAAATTTCCAAATAAATATATTGGCATTTCTTAAAATTGCCGAAAATAAGGAAAACACATCAAATAAATTATAACTGTAATAGTTATATAATTGTTATATAACAGTTATATAATTATTACATAATAATTATATTATTATATAATAGTTATATTATTATATGATAATTATATAATTATATAATAGATATATAATTATTATATAATAGTTATACAATTGTTATAAAATTATATAATTATTATATAGTAGTTATATTATTATACAATGTGTTTCAGACCACCCGTTTAAAAACTAGAGAAGTGGTTATTTCAAAAAAGTAAAAACATTTTCTTTATAAATCGGGTGCGCTCTATCGAATGGTGATATTTTCATCTTCTGGTTCGGGCCGGAAATAGGCGATTCAGACCGGAAGTGCATTTTTTAAAATGAGATCGCCTATTTTTCATTGCATATTTTTGTAGCTTACCTCGAAAACTTTCCAAAACACTATAATAAATTATTTTTTCATGAAGTTTCAAGACTTTTCGAGTTATGAGGCTTGAAATCATTTCTTAATTTTACATAAACCATAAAATATCTTGTAAAATATTCATTTTTCGATTATCTTAATACTTTTATGTACAAAATACTGAGACGAATCAATTGGTGTAAAGAAAACATACAGTTGTTTTTAAGAAAAAATATGGAATTGTTAATTGCAAATTACATATTTTTTCTTAGAAACAACTATGTATTTTCTTTACACCAATTGATTCCTCTTATTATTTTGTACATAAAAGTATTAAAGTAAGATAATCGAAAAATGAATCTTTTACAAGATATTTTAAGGTTTATATAAAATTAAGAAATGATTTCAAGCCTCATAACTCGAAAAGTACTTGAAGGAAAAATAATTTATTATAGTGTTTTGGAAAGCTCTCGAGGTAAGCTACATGAATATGCAATGAAAAATAAAGGGTTCCATTTAAAAAAATGCACTTCCGGTCTGAATCGCCTATTTCCGGCCGAAACCAGAAGTTGAAAACATCACCATTCGATAGAGCGCATCCGATTTATAAAGAAAATGTTTTTATTTTTTTGAAATAACCACCTCTAGTTTTTATGGGTGGTCTGAAACACCCTGTATAATAGTTACATAATTATTATATAATTGTTATATTATTATAATAGTTATATAATTATTATATTATTATATTATAATATTATAATATATTATAATTATTATATTATAATAGTTATATTATTATATAATAGTTATATAACAGTTATATAATAATTATATGTTATATAATAATTATATAATTATTATATAACAATTACATAATTATTATATCATGATCTCAGACATTTCTGAAGAATCAATTGCGAGAGTCGGTCGCACAGTTTGCGACGAATGAAAAATAAAAGCGGGGGAATATTAGATACAAGTACCATCTATATACCCTGACAAATAATATATGCTACATTCGCGACAAATATCAATTTTATTCACCAGACTGTGCGCGCGACACGACGAAATTCAATGACACGAAATTCCGACGGCGCTCCCGGTGCCGTCGGAAAATGTACGTCACATTCGAATTCCGATTACCCCGGCGTAATACAGCGGAAGTCAATATTGGCGTGCTCCGAAGGAGTTACCGCGACGGCGGCGGAGTTTAAAGGACGTCGCTCGGCTCGCTTTCTCGGGGAGGCCGGCGGCCGCCAACGGGTTCCTCGCGTACAGCAGGACGCGAGAGGCTTTCATTGTGATTTCGCGAGCGAATTCGTCGAATATCTCGGAATTCGGCCCCGAACGGCATGTCCTTATATCCTCCCTCGGATGGTTGTCGGTATTTCTATACGAACGCTTGCTGCACCTCTCCCTCCTTCCCCCCCCCTTGCCATCCTTCTCCCACTCTTTTTCTCTCGCTTCACCTCCGAGTCTCTGTCCCCTTTTTCACCGTACTCGTTTTCTCATTGTCAGTGTCCGTCTCTTTGTCTCTTATCTCTCTTCTGTTCTTTCTGTCCGAGGCCCCCAGCTCTCTCGTGGAACTTCTCTCGCGTTGTCTCTTCTTTTCCTCCTCTCGTACTCCTTCCTACTCTCTCTTTTCCACAGAAATTCCCTTCTTCTCCTGTCTCTCCAGTCGCCTCGAGCTTTCCAAAGTTTATTATCTTCTCGTGTTTGAAAGACGAGAGAAGAGAGCTAGTATCTCTATTTCTCTCTCTCTCATCATTCTTCTCGCAATCTTTCCTCGTCTTGTTAGATCTCTTAGTATTCCTCTATTGAGTTTTTTTATATTGTGCGACGTGTGTATGTGTTTCTTCGATTGATAAGCCAAATGAGCTTGTTTTATTACTTTAGTCTTAAGTTTATATTTGTTGAGTCATTTTGTTTTTTTTATTGCTTCGCGAGAGTTTTTTAAAAATCGATTATTTCGAGCTGTGTTTTATAATTGGATATTTATTTTGTAGAATATTTATTATATTTATGCGCGCATGTCTTGAGATATATATCTCTTTGCCCTCGTTTTATTTTTCGTATATTCTCCGCCTGTGACCTATACTTTATATGCATTATTATTCAGTGCACATCTGGCTCTGATACATTAATCAATAATGCATTGTAATTTTAAAATATTCATATTTATTTGTCAGTATATATATTCTACATTCGTTTATCACATAGTATTTTTTCTTCGGAGAATTTTTCCTAAAATATTGTATATTTTCCTCTTAAGTTTTCATATTTTTTCTGTTTAACTTTGCTGATTTCTTTTTATGAACCTTATACATTTTATATATTATACTGACACACATATATATATATATATATATACAGCGTGTCCTAGACCATCCATACATCCCTTTTAAAATGAAAATAAATGGCTTTTATCAAAAATCGCGAACAATTTTTAAGGATGTTTTGTATGTACAATCCCAGCAAAAAGTAGCTGAAAATCAATATTGACGAATATATCCACTTTTGGTGTATTTGAGTAAGAAATTGTGTGAAATATTACAATTTGATCTTAACTACAAAATATTTTTATATTAAAAGAAATTGTATTTTTATATTAAAAAATTGTATTTAAAAATAGGAAAGAATAATTTCTTTTATTTGGACATATTTATTTCATATTGGACATATTTATTTATTTCATACAGGATCATGCAGTTTAAGTTTGTTGATACTATCTACATATATATATATACATATATATATATATATATATATGTATTATA
This sequence comes from Camponotus floridanus, assembly GCF_003227725.1. NCBI lineage: Eukaryota > Metazoa > Arthropoda > Insecta > Hymenoptera > Formicidae > Camponotus > Camponotus floridanus. Next base: position 1,154,890 of record NW_020229592.1, on the reverse strand, counting down.
AAATTTATATATATTATAAAATATGTATATGTATTATAAAATTTATATATATATATATATATATATATATATATACATATTTTATAATATATTTTCCAAAAATAATACGTATTTATCTATTATACAATATATGGAAGTATATAAAGTATACATGCACGAATATCCACTTTTGGTATATTTATGAAAAATTGCGTGAATATTACAATTTGATTTTAGCTACAGTGCAGAGATGTATTTTTTAAATATTTATTGCGTTTTTACTGAAATATTTCGAATTTTATTAATCGAAATGATTAACTTTTGGCAGAGAATTTCGTCTTGTGACAGATACATGGCTAACTTCATTAAATTGTATTTAATATCTTCTTAATCAGTTAGTACTTGTATAATATTATTTGACCAAATATTTCCTCTATATCTAAACTTTTGCAAATTTTAAACAAATTCTGAATATTATTTCCATGTGTTTTTGTCATTTGAATCGACGTTATACGTTTCCAATAAGAACACATGTTAATTCGGTGCAATCCTTATAACTTGTGAACGCTTTAGTGAATTGATTTAAAAATTGTACTGAAGATTCTGAAGAAATATATGTAAGGACATTCTGTACAATTTTCTTTAAATTCTCAATATTTTGAAAATAAGTACAAAACATCCTTAAGTAAATCGCTCTATCAAATGGTGATATTTTCAACTTTTGATTCCGACCGGAAATACGCAATCCGGATCGGAAGTTGAATTTTTTCAGGGAAACATGATACTTTTTATTACAGATTCGAATTGTACGTGAAAAAATAAGAAACTTTTGCATCAAACGTTTTTTCTGATAGTGCCTCTGTCAATCTTAAAATTGATCTTGAAAGTAACTGTGAAAATAATATTCAAGATCAATTTTAAGATTGACAGAGGCACTTTTGGAAAAAACGTTTGATGCAAAAGTTTCTTATTTTTTCACGTACAATTCGAATCTGTAATAAAAAGTATTATGTTTCTCTGAAAAAATTCAATTTTCGATCGGGATGGTGTATTTCCGATCGGAATCAAAAGTTGAAAATATCACCATTTCATAGAGCGTATCCGATTTACTTAAAAATTGTTCGCAATTTTTGATAAAGGCCATTTTCATTTTAAAAGGGATGTACAAGTAATCTGGGACATCCTGTATATAATTTTTTAAAAGATTATAAAAATATTGAAGTATTAACAATCATTTTTATCTATCTATGTGTACCTCTTTTTTTTCTTTTCTTTATTCTTCTCTTATTTTTCTTCGCTTCTTATTTTTTCGACTTCTTGATTCGTCCCTCCTCAGACTGCCTCATCCCTCTGTACTAGAAATCTTTGTCTCTTTACTCTCCTCACTTTCTCGCTTTGTTCATTATCCCTGGGGTCAGGGCGTTCCTCTGGTTCTTTCTTCCTCCAACTCATGTCTTCGCTTCTCATCCGACACTGTTGGCATCATCGTCGTTGTTCGTCGTCGTCGTCGGTGGTGTCGTCGACGTAGGACGAACTCCTTTCCTTAATTTTCTGCGAAGAACGCGCCTCCGCGATTAAGACAAAGTACATACAACGGATCTATCGAGCCATGCAGACCGTGCGCCGCTGACTTCTTTGTCGTATTCGCGACGGAAAGTGCCTTTGAGATCCTTAACGATGAAACTTTGGATAATTGGATGTAATGCTTACTTTTTATGAGGGAATTTCTATGCCGAAACTACGCCGGTAATATCGCCCAGCCAAACTCAAGCCGAATCCTTTCGAATTAATATTGCAAGGAAAAGAAATTTATATTTTGCCGTTTATTGTACCCACAGGACGAATAAGCTACAGTTCTTATATAGCCGGTCAAGTATAATAAATATATAAAGACAAATATAATGCACAATATTTTTACTTTGATAAAGATATTAGACCACAGGATGGAATATAAAAAATAAATTACTGAAGAATTTTGTAAATCAAAGTATTAGTAAAAGTTAAAAGATATTTGGCTAAAATGAGATATTATTTAATATCAATTTTTTGTTTACGTAATACATAATTATTAATATGCCATTATTTTTGAACCGTTTGATTTTAAAGAATCAATTGGACAATTTAAATTTGTTTGCACTAAATATAACGAAATTTATTTGACGTTTTATTACAAAGATATCCAATGTTAAAAATCAAAATAAACAATAATCACAACAATCGTTTGATTTTAAAGAATCAATTGGACAATTTAAATTTGTTTGCATTAAATATAACGAAATTTATTTAACGCATTATTACAAAGATATCTAATGTTAAAAATTAAAATAAACAATAATCATCACAACATTTTTACTTTGATAAAGATATTAGACCACATGATGAAATATAAAAAATAAATTACTGAAGAATTTTGTCAATCAAAGTATTAGTAAAAGTTAAAAGATATTTTGGTAAAATGAGGTATTATTTAATGTCAATTTTTTGTTTACGTAATACATGATAGTTATTAATATGTCATATTATTTTTGAATCGTTTGATATTAAAGAATCAATTGGACAATTTAAATTTGTTTGTGCTAAATATAACGAAATTTATATGATGTATTATTACAAAGATATCCAATGTTAAAAATTGAAATAAACAATAATCATCACAATATTTTTATTTTGATAAAAATATTAGACTGCATGATGAAATATAAAAAATAAATTACTGAAGAATCTTGTAAATCAAAGTATTAGTAAAAGTTAAAAGATATTTGGCTAAAATGAGATATTATTTAATATCAATTTTTTGTTTACGTAATACATAATTATTAATATGCCATTATTTTTGAACCGTTTGATTTTAAAGAATCAATTGGACAATTTAAATTTGTTTGCACTAAATATAACGAAATTTATTTGACGTTTTATTACAAAGATATCCAATGTTAAAAATTAAAATAAACAATAATCATTTTTTCATAAATTTCCACAAATTATTCCATTAATTATCTAACACGATAATATGTACAAACAAATATATATTGCGATTGTAAAAGCAAATCTTTTATTATGCTGTAAATTTTTCAATTTTGTGTCGTGTGTTTTATAATTGGATATAAACACGGACCATCTTTAATATTTATACAGAACCAATCGCACATGTAAAATAAAAAAAACAAATTGAGCAAACGATGTTTTCATAAAATAATCACTTGAATTGAAGGAAGTTGAGCCATCCTCTACAGCCATTCACTTTGAAAGATCATCCGGCATGAATCATTCAAAGTGAAACATGTAAACAGAGTTTCAACCTAAGTGATTCGTGAAAGTACATTAGAAGACTTCGTTTCGCGCATGATTATAGAGGTTAGATTTATATAGATGATGTTGTGAAATGAATTATGATTCAGTTATTGTACAAATAGATATTGTGTAGTCATGCTGCGAGTTTCAAATGAAAAGATCTTATATCATCTCTCATTTTCGATGTTTTAAACTTTTCATTATCAATATTAAAATAATGTTATTTAATTATTTTAAATATCATTTAGCCATGAAATTATTAAAATTGTTCTTGATATTCGCAAATAAATGAATTTAAAGATGTTTTGTATGTACAATCCCAGCAAAAAGTAGCTAAAAATAAATATTGACGAATATATCCACTTGGTGTATTTTGAGTAAGAAATTGTGTGAATTTATTCCGTTTTTATTGAAATATTCCGAATTTTGTTAATCGAAATGATTAACTGTTGGCAGAGAATTTCGTCTTGTCACAGATACATGGCTAACTTCATTGAATTTATTATATATATTTATATTATTAGAATATATTATATATATTTAATATCTTTTTAACCAGTTAGTACTTGTATAATATTATTTGACGAAATATTTTCTCTGTATCTAAACTTTTGCAAATTTTAAACAAATTCTGAATATTATTTCCATGTGTTTTTGTCATTTGAATCGACGTGATTATACGTTTCCCATAAGAACACATGTTAATTCGGTGCAAATTAAAATCCTTATAACTTGTGAACGCTTTAGTGAATCGATTTAAAAATTGTACTGAAGATTCTAAACATGTGCACAGAAAAAAAAGTGTCAATCAAAACTTATATACTTAAACTAACGCGTTCATTGTTTCGTATATACGCAACAATTTCTAATCTTCTTAGAAGAAGTTAATAATTTTAAATTTCAACAATATTATCATCTTATTTTAATATTGTAATTGTCACCTCAAGAATATATAATTATTTAATTCTACTTTAAGAAAATTATAATCTTTGATTTAAAAATGTTATTTTCTATCCAACATTGTTTCTTTTCCATTCAAGACAATTAAATCTTAAATCATGAGAATATATTTTTCTCGATTGAACTATATAAAATGGCTTCGTTCAAGTAAGCAATTATATTTTTCTTAAATTAATTCGATATAATCTCATTTCAAGATTTCCATGTTAAAACTAACTATATTTTCAAAACAAGAATGTCCTCTTTTTCTGTGTGTAAGGACATTCTGTACAATTTTCATCAAATTCTCAATATTTTGAAAATAGGTACAAAACATCGTTAAATTTTCATGAATTTTTATTGATTAATATTCCATAATTGTTTTGTTTCTTTATCATATTTCTTTTATTGATTATTGTTAGATATAAAAATTAAAATGTGATATAAAATATGAAGTATGCTATATAAATATACATTTAGCATCAAAATTTGTGATATTTTATTATACGATTCAATAATTTAATTCATTAATTATTTATCGATTCATTTATCTAAATTAAATTTTAAAAAAATTATTTAATTGCGATGAATTGTGACTATATTCAAAATATAATGAATAACGCTCCAAAAATGAATTTCATCGTCAATTCAAATAGTTGATATCTCGGTGAATCTATCATTATTGACAAGACTTGTTGAAAAATTATGACGAAAATCAAGGCATATATTTTCGAAGATACATGTTCTTTGAACGACACGATGTCGTTCTTTAGAGATCTAAAATTCAATTTTGAAACTTCCATCTCACCACCGGAGATACTTCTCTCTCCTCTTAGTTTTATTTCGTCTCTTGGTTATACGTTTCCCATAAGAACACATGTTAATTCGGTGCAAATTAAAATCCTTATAACTTGTGAACGCTTTAGTGAATCGATTTAAAAATTGTAGAACTGAAGATTCTAAACATATGTAAGAACATTCTGTACAATTTTCATTAAATTCTCAATATTTTGAAAATAGGTACAAAACATCCTTAATTAATATTAAATTAATACAAAATATATAATGCATTAAGATTATAAAATTACGATATCTCTCCCAAATTATTTATATAAGTTTCTTTATAATGCAAGGAAGAAAATGTCTAGTAAAGCTTCATTTTACACAATATATAGGCTTGTTTATCACGTGAACGACTAACAGAATCATCGAGGAGTAACTTGTGCAAATTTCAGCTTCATATCGCGAAGGTGGCAATAATTCGCACAACATGTGTGCTCCCGACATTAACGGAAACGCGCCATCGTTCATCGGCAGCGAGGAGCCCGGGGATCGCGTCCCGGGGTCAATTCCTGAGATAATAAATCAGTACGCGCGTTAGGTCGATAAATCACGACGTTCCACGTCGGCGCGCCCGGCACCTCTCAGGTTCGTCTTCGGCGTTTGCCGAACCTCCTCGCGATTAGGACCCAACCCGAGTTTCGTTCCTTCAGGACCCGACGTTATCTCGATCATAATCGTTACAAGTTAGACGACGGAGATCCGTCCCGGGCGATTTTATTTTTGCTCGACACTCGCAGATCGCATCAACCGATGTGAGAGAAAATCCGTCTATTTTTATTCAAATGCGTGGGATCGATGTGTATCTCGAATAATCTCGACACGGCTGTTCTCGCATCGCGTATTATTAACGATAACGAATCGCACGATTTGCATTTTTTTCGTTTACGATAGTAATAAAAAATAATATAAAAATACTTACGGTACTTGTCTTTATGTGCATATTTTTTTATTTAGGATGTATACGCACAAACATATTTATTTGTCAAATTCAGCGATTCGGCAAATGTTCGTTAAATTTCTAATTCGTTTCTATCAAAATAAATAAAAAATATTTTTTATATAAATATGTAATGTATTTTTATTATAATATATAATAATAAATAATAAATAATATATTATAATAAATAATATATTTTTATTATATTTTATATTTATTTCTCTCTCTCAGTTTATTATCATGCATGTCGAACGTTTAAGATTACACAGTAAAAAATAAAATGTTAATTATAACATTTGTCACATGTCCAAGAAGGTCCACTCTAAAATTTTAAATTAAAATAACTCATTCATCGTATGTTATTTATTGACAAATTAAAAATGTTAAATAATTGACTCAATGCTTTACATTTATTTTTGTTATTGTGACTTTAAGTGTAATGTAAAAATAACATACAAATTAATTAAAAATTACATGAAAAAATAGTTGCAATAACTCGTAAGAAATGAGGACATTGACATATATTACTAATTATTTTAACTTAAATTATTTGCAATAGAAACATTTGATTTTAGTAAATTTGATTATTTTTGTATGTCAAAGTGCAAGATTATTTGAAGATTTATTTTAACTTTTCTTAGAATGTTAAACTGGCTTTGAAACACATTGATTGTTTAAAATGATTATGTTAAAAATATTCAAAATAATATTCCATTTCTTACAGACATATACAAGGTGTTAAATTATAAAGTTGACATAAATGTAATTCGCACAACATGAAAACGTTATAAAAATAACATATAGGGTGTATGTTAATTTTACATTGAAATATCAAAACGTGGTAACAAAGAAATTTTAACATATGAGCAATTTTTTACTGTGTAAATATTTTCTTCACGCTATTTTCTCTTTAGATTCTTTTGTTCTTTTTAGATTTTTTCTTTGACATTACATTGCTTTACATATTGCATCATATACACAGAAAAAAAAGAAGTGTCAAATCAATACTTATATACTTAAACTAACGCGTTCATTGTTTCGTACATACGCAACAATTTCTAATCTTCTTAAAAGAATTTAATAATTTTAAATTCCAACAATATTATCGGCTTATTTTAATATTATAATTGTCATCTCAAAAATATATAATTATTTAATTCTACTTTAAGAAAATTATAATCTTTGATTTAAAAGTGTTATTTTCTAACATTGTTTCTTTTCCATTCAAGAAAATTAAACCTTAAATCATAAGAATATATTTTTCTTGATTGAACTATACAAAATGGCTTCATTCAAGTAAGCAATTATTCAAGCAATTATATTTTTCTTCAATTAATCTCATTTCAAGGTTTCCACACTGAGGAAAAAATTATCTTGAAATTAAAAAAATTTTAGTTAATTCAAGAAAGCTATTTATTCGGTGGATACTAATCACATATTTACTTGTATTCAAAACGTCTGTTTGCTTAAGTTAAGTATTTATTTACATATGTTTAAAAAAATATATATGCTTAAAAAAATATAATTTTTAATTAAATATTTTAATTTTAATTTTACAAAATATTTATTAAAATGCATTTTTTATTCCCAAAAATTTAAAATTTTTTTATTTAAAAAAATAATATATTTAATTTAATAAATTATAGTATATATTTTACGAAAATAGTATTTAAATATAAAAAATATATAAATGAAAATAATGTACTTAATATAACATGCATATTTAATTAAATGCTTTTGCTTAAATGAAATAAACAATTCCTTCCATTTAAAGTAAAAGTTTCAAGAAAACAAATTTATTATCTATTGATTTAAAGAAAATTTTTCCCTCAGTGCATGTTAAAACTAAATATATTTTCAAAACAAGAAAATGTCCTTTTTTATCTGCGCACCAAAATTAAATTGAACTGTTCTGTAATAAGTCATAAAGATGATTAATTACAAAATTCTAACCTAGCAAATTTTCTCTCTTGGCAAGGATCCACTCTCGGATGGTCGTTTTTGCCGATACAAGTTAAAATGTAATTTCCGTCCGGGTTTTCATAATTTTGACCGAAACTGAGCCATATAGGACTGCGTTTTGTATCTCTCTTATCTTCCTACCTACTATCTTCTTTTTGCGAGCGTAATTATCCCGGTGTGGTGTGCAAAATTTAGAATACACATTGCTCAACGAGATATATCAAACTTAACTTCAGACTCCCGAACTAATTTATCGTAATGAGGAATAATGAGCGGCAATTTTCTCCTCGCTGAGCATATCATATCGATTTCTTTTGTTCTTTCTTTCTCTTTTCCTTCCTGTTTCTTACTCGCGCTTTTTCCATTGACAAAAAATCCCGAAATATATTTCAATTAAAACCTCAAACGTGACCGTTTATTGTACATGACATTTTTCCATTTTATTCGTTATGAATCGGCGACAATTGTCATTCGGGAAACGCGAAATTAATATCTTTTAGCGATTACGATAGGTTTGTATGCGTAGCTGCCGGATATGCAAAGTGGAAAATAATTTGTTGACGATGAGGAGGGGTGGGTTGATGTGAAAACGCGGGGAAAAGGGTGTAATAGCTCTCTCACAGAGTGCGTTTGTCTCCTTTCGTCTATTAAACTCCGGCTGATGGTCAAGACCGTCAATTACATCATAATTGCGGGGTGGGAGGTAACATCAGTGAATTGCATCTCGCTTTACGGCTTTTCGAAGATTACTCGCCGAAAGTTCATCGACTTTCTCCCCCCAGTCGACGAGTCGATGAGGCGAGACGCGGTGGAATTTAATCGGCATCATCGCCCGTCGTCATCAAGAATCACAAATCGGCGTAACGTGAACCTTTGCAGGCTTGTAAAAGAGATAAGTATAATAGATAGAGGGATGTGATTACATGTCCAGGAACTTTAGTTCGTTCGAGACAAGGAACACAGTAGCAAAAAGTGAAAAATAAATGGAAGTGAATGAAGCAACAAACTTGATAAAGTTAATATTCGATTTATATAGGAACTTGTTAAGGTAATGATATAAAATGATGAGAGAAAAATAAAAATATAAAAAAAGATGGAAGATGATATCGCAGTTATATATCAATGACAGCGAAAAATAATCAGACGCCAATCATTGAGACTAGTGATATGATCACTGGGAAAAATCGTTTGATTGTACCAACAAGACATATATGATTGAAGTCATTTTAGTTAAATCAAACAAGAATTTCTATCATGATAAGACTCGATTTTTATAACTAAAACGTTTCATAGATTTTACTATAAGGATTTGATTAGTATTTTCTGGTTGGATCTATAAAATTTCTTGTTACATTAATTTCTTAATTTCTTTTCACTCTTAACTTAACTCGTATTCAATATTTGTCATAAAATGTATATAAAGAACTAGTATTAACATTAAATCCAAAGTATATTTTTTTTTCTTACGAACAATAGTGCCAGAAAGAGGAGGATGCTAGCTCTCTGATTGTGTGTTTGATCTGCATCCTCTTCTTGCATCTGTTTATCAGTTTAATTTCTAACAAACTGAATTTAAAATAATTTATTCAATAATATGGATTGAATTTATCCAATAATCTTGTTGGAATTCAGAATATTAAACAGACTTTTGAAATTAGATGGAAAAAATTTTAGACGACTTGATGCTGAAGAATTTAGTATTATTAAGCAGAAAATTTGGTAAATTTAACAGGAAGAAATTAATCAGATTCATCTGGTAATTCCTACAAGAATTCTGGTTCGTCTGGTTTTTCAACAAACATACTGGTTGAATCTACCAGAATTTTAATTAACGTAACCTGAGATTTTTTTCTCAGTGTATAAATTTACACTATTATTATGTGCGAATTAGAACTTTAACTTTGTTTTGTTAGAACGAAATATACAAGCATTATAGTGATTTAGAAAAAAATTAAAATTACAATTATTTAATTAAATGTATCCAAATTGTAATTTTAATAAACTATAATATATCTATAACAAAATTTATAATATAATATTCTAATTTGTAAACAAATAAAAAATAAAAAAATTTATAATATAATATTAAAAAAATAAAATCATATAAAATAAGAAATAAATATAAAATATAATATAAAAATAAAAAATAAAAAAATTTATAATATAATATTCTAATTTGTAAAAAATTAGTGATTAAAATTTTAAGTATTTGAAGAAAGAGAATTAAAAATTTAGTGAAAAGAATAGCGGGATACAGAAGATAATCTGTTGGAGGGAGTGATTTTTGTGAAACATACCTTTGTCTGAGAAAGTCTGTTGATCTCCTTGGCTTTCGATGGAAGAAAGGAAGGTATATATCGAGACTGCGTTATCTCTCCATCGAGAAACGCTATGCTCGGTGAAAAGAAAAAATCATCCTGATTAATTTGATGCTGTTCACTAGTGCGTGGTCTGATCAACGTTCCAACAGGGATCTATCATCGCTGACGCACGATTAAGGTCAGTAGATGAAAATGGTAGCGCCGAATTTACCCGATATAGTGTTTTATTTTTTCATAATTCGTAAAAAAAGATAAAGATAAAGAATACATATATATTTAATATAAGATTAATATTAAAATAGAAATAAATATATTATAACGTCCGTGCGTATGAATTTCATTAAAAATAATTTATTTATTAATTTTTGATAAATTCTACACAAAAATTTTACAGAAAAACAAAAAATTCCTAAAAACATGCAAAGCTGCATTATTTACTAAATTAACTTGCGTCTATTTTTTGTGTTTCTTTGATAAACTATAAAAGTCTAAGGAAATTTAATTTATATTGACGTCATGAGAATGAGATGACATCCACAGGGTGGTTTTACACTGACAATATTGCTCTTATTCTTCTTGTTATATGAATCTTTTGCCTTTCTCTTCATGTCCCTCGCTCTTCTTACTAAAGAGCAACAGCCCTTCACAAGCACACTTCGAGCTTGCATGCACGAAGCTGCACTCGACCCCGTTACGTTCAGAATTCTCTTCTTTCAAAAAGAGATTACATCCAATGGTCTCCGAGTTTCGTATTTTCTTTTTCTTTAATCATGTTCCGAATTCTAAAATTTGTGTTCACCATTTAGATAAATGTTTTATCGTTCAATTTACTCCTACAAATACAGAAAATTATTACTAACACACAGCTTTTACAAAAAATGGATAAAATATTTCAAAATATATATATATATATGTATTAATAATTTTGGACATTTCAAGAATATTATTTGCAACAATTATCCAGTACAATTAGTTACATTGATGTAAGAAATCAATGCAGGATTTTTTATTTTGAAGTCACAAAGAATTAAATAATCGAAAAAAGATCAATACGGATAAAAATCTCATCCCATAAATGTCAATGATTTGTTCAAGAAGCTTTAAAATATCTCGCGCACTATATCACTATAATGCCCGGCAAGTAATAACGTGACATCCACTAAAATCAATGATGACGACAACGATGTCCCTGTCGATGCCATAAAAAGAAAGCGTTACATATATTAAATGTCGCGCGGATCCGATCGTTCGCTTCTGTTGTAAAATCTGTCGCCTCTTTACGACGTGTAGCACAACGCGTTCTTAATCACGTGCGAAAGAAAAGGAAAGAAAAGAGAAGAGAGAGAGAGAGAGAGAGAAATCCACAATTTTATTCTTTTATGTTGCCACATCGTCCTTCACATTATCAGTTCGTCTAATGATCACGTCTGTCCATGATGACTCACTTTATGCGTAGATTAGATATTGTAATATGGGATTAGATTAAGGGCAGGTTTGCATAGCGGTGAATGAAAAATTATGACGTTATTATTAAGGATGTTTTGTATGTACAATCCCAGCAAAAAGTAGCTGAAAATCAATGTTGACGAATATATTCACTTTTGGTGTATTTTGAGTAAGAAATTGTGTGTATTTTGAGTAAGAAATTGTGTGTATTTTGAGTAAGAAATTGTGAATAATATTTTATAATATATACATATTTTATAATATATTTTCTAAAAATAATATGTATTTATCTATTATATATGAAAGTATATATAAGTATATATTAATAACAATAAACCGAAAAATAATAATAAAGTAAATTAATTATATGAAAATTCAAAAATATTAATTTTGCAATTAAGGATGTTTTGCGCGTACAATCTCAGCAAAAAGTAGCTGAAAATCAATATTGATGAATATCCACTTTTGGTGTATTTTGAGTATAAGAAATTGTGTGGAATATTGCAATTTGATCTTAGCTACAGTGCAGAGATATATTCTTTAATATTTATTGCGTTTCTATCAAAATATTCCGAATTTTGTTAATCGAAACGATTAACTTTTAGGAGAGAATTTCGCCTTGTGACAGATACATGGCTAACTTCATTGAATTATATTTAATATCTTTTTAACCAGTTAGTACTTGTATATTATTTGATCAAATATTTCCTCTGTATCTAAACGTTTGCAAATTTTAAAGAAATTCTGAATATTATTTCCATGTGTTTTTGTCATTTGAATCGACGTGATTATACGTTTCCCATAAGAACATGTTAATTCGATGCAAATTAAAATCCTTATAACTTGTGAACGTTTTAGTGAATCGATTTAAAAATTGTACTTAAGATTCTAAACATATATAAGGACATTCTGTACAATTTTCATTAAATTCTCAATATTTTGAAAATAGGTACAAAACAAACCTCTTCTCATATTTTATTTAAATGCAATTACCGTATTTTTGTAGTGTTCAGATATGTATCTAGAAATGGTACTTTATGAAAGGAAATTATATTAAATCGGAATACGTTCGGAATAATATTTACAGTATTTTAAAAATAAAAATAGGTTAATAAAATATATCTACAGGGGACGTATACGTGTAATGGAATAGAATCTAATACCTGGAAAAACAATTTGTCAGTTATACACGCACAATATTCATTTGAAATTTCTTGTTATTTGTTAACCTTTGTCAATGTTTGTGTAAAGAGTATTGCAATTGAACACTGAAATGTTTAAATTTAAATTTAAATTTAATTGATTGTTTCAATTTAAACTATCAATTTAATTGATTTCATTTTTACTTTATAATAACGAAATATATATGTAAAATTTTATTTCGTTATTTTGTTTATTTTTCCTTTCATCAACATTCGATACATCCAGCTTTTATATATAAAAAAAAAATATCAGATTTTCTTCCTATAATCTCAGAAATCTGCTCGCGTGCGCTGCAACAAATCTCATCTGAAGCACGCACGTGGGCGAGTCCGAGATTTTTTTGCAGGAAAAAGACAAAAAAAGAGAGAGAGAGAGAGAGGGAGAGAGAAAAAGGGGGATTAACAATTAGAAGAACGAGAGAAACGTCCAGCAATCCCAGCAACTCGGGCGACGTAAACGCGCGTCAATCCGTAACGCGGGGCGTCGCTTTGCTACGTTTTGTTTATTTTTCGAGGAGAGCGCTCAGGCAGCACGTGGCGGCTGCCGCTTGCGAATGACACGTGTGCATACAGACAGCGCTGCACTTCCTTGTCTCGCGTTCTCGTCTCCCTCTCTTCGTCGTCGTTCGCTCATTCACAGTGGCTGATCGCCGGCGACACGCATTTTCACGCAGCAGAAAAAAAGGCGCGACATCTCGCCGACAATCGTACGATAATTCGCACGAATAATGACGACAGGGAAACGGAACGAAAGTAGACGTGAGACCGACGTGTCTCACATTAGCACATTAAAAGGAGAAATCAGTCTCCTTCCACTTTTATTTGAATATGAAAAAGTATGAGAAAGTTATTTATTTTTTACTCTTTTGCATTATTTCAATTTACAAAAATATTTATGTTTCATTTGTAGCTTGAAATTTGTCAAATTTCAATTTATTTAAACATGTACATTTCGCATCTAATATGCAAAAAAATGTCGAGATTAAATTTTTTCTTAATCTATTTTTTTTATTTCTCTTTATTGTATTTATTTATTAAAATTTTATATATATATATGTATATATTTATATTTATAATATTTATTTAAACATGTACATTTCGAATCAAATATGCAAAATATGCAAAAAATGTCGAGATTAAATTTTTTCTTTATTTTTTTATTTCTCTCTATTGTATTTATTTATTAAAATTTTATATATATATATATATGTATATATTTATATTTATAATATTTATTTAAATATGTACATTTGGCATCTAATATGCAAAAAAATGTCGATATTAAATTTTTTCTTAATTTTTGTTATTTCTCTTTATTGTATTTATTTATTGTATTTATTAAAATTTTATATATATGTGTATATATTTATATTTATAATATTTACAAAACAATTACAATCCTTTTCTCAACTTACCTTCTTTTTTAATTTCAAGGTATTTTGCTATTTATATTCTACATCTAATAAGGATAATTAGAAGTTCACAATTTCTCGGGACTTGTTGCTGCAAATCGGAACTTTTAAACGATGTTATACTTGACAGATAAATAAGATGTTCTTCTTCATCTCTTCTGTATGAACATTACAATAGTTCTATATTAGATTATATGAATAAGACAGATGTGCAAATATTTATTTTAATTTCCAAAATATGAAATATAAAACACTTTTGATTTTGAATTATAAAAGTACTTTCGAAATGAAAAGATCAAGTCTTTTATATTTCGAAAATTAAAATAAATGCACACACATGCTTTATTCATACAATCTAATATAAAACTATTAATAAATTGAAGAAGAAATCAATTTAACTTTTAAAATATATATCTTTGTATATTAAAATTTTTTTATTTGAAAATTTTAGTACGATAAATGTGAATGTAGAATATTTTTTTACAATACAAAAGTTTCTTGGCATGAAGTGTACATACGTGAGAAAAAATCAATAGGTATAAAAAATATTGGCTGCTACATATGCATTTCTAATTCTGTTAAAAGTGGTTTTAAAGATCGGTTCTAATAAGAGCGTTTCATTCATTATAAGTTCTTATGATGAAACGTAAATTCCACAAAATCAGATTACCAAGTTAAATAGATATGTGATTCGTTATCTGATTCGGTGTCTGTCGACACCTGATTCTTTATCCGGTAGACGCTCTGCTCGAATTATACTTATTCGTATGAAAACAGAAGAAGAATGAGAAAGAGAGAAAAGGAGAATATCAAGTCTCGACGGAAGGATTTTAAAAGTCAACCAGTTCCATCGAGATAAGAGTCTATTTGCTAGCGCAGTTCTCACATTATTTTCATAATTACTATATTCTCACATTGTTCTCGTATAAGTTTAGGCCGTATTCATTTCATATCTCGCACTTAACACTCAATGTGCTTTTCAACTCATTTCAACTTCCGAATCAACTTTATGTCATAAAATTTATTATTTGACAATAATTTATTTTAAATTTTATTTATTCATTTAATTATTTATTTATTTTCTAAAAATATATTTAATATAAAATATATTATTATATAATTATATAATTTAATTATTAAATATAATTATTAAATATTTAATAATTATTAAATATATAATTTAATATAAAAAATATTATTTATTTTCTAAAAATATATTTATAAAATATATTTATTTACAAGAAATTCAAATGAAAATAAATATCTCATTGATGAATATTATATTATAATTGTGTGTGTAAGAGTAGTATAATACAATATTTTCAGTTTAATGCAACGTAATTCCACAAAAATATCATTAAAAATGAAAAAATTCAACAATTATTGAAAGAACATTGTATGAAAAAAATTTGTGATAATATTTGGAATATTATTCATGTGTATTATTGTTTTCCTGGATTCTTAGTTAAATCCAAGTGTCAAGATTCTTCCCTTTAAATTTTTTCATATTTATATTGCTGTCATAATCATTATATTATTCAATTTTTAATATCAAGATTTATTTATTCAAGAATTTACATGAACTACCTTCGTCTCTTTAGACACTTTCAATCTTTTCTTTTGATCCTGTCAAAGTCGAGCTTCTCGAAAATATTGTAATTATGTGCGATATATGTGTGTCTAAGAGTAATATAATACAATATTCTCAGTTTAATATAACGTAATTCCCAAAAAAATATTATTAAAGATGAAAAATATCATTAAAGATGAAAAAATTCAACAATTATTGAAAGAACATTGTATGAAAAAAATTAAATATTTAATTAATTAATAATAATAATTATAAAATCAAGAAATTTAATAAAAAGGTTTCAATGGAAAAAACATATTTCTAAAAATATTCAATAAAAAGAATTTTATTAAAAATTTTATAATTTTAATAGGAAAATATGTGATAATTTTATTGAAAATTAACATATTTAATATTTAATATTCACGTATATTATTGTTTTTCTGGATTCTTAGTTAAAGTCCAAGAGTCAAGATTCTTCCCTTTTTTCTTCCCTTTATTTTTTCATATTTATATTGCTGTCATAATCATTATATTATTCAATTTTTAATATCAAGATTTATTTATTCAAGAATTTACATGAAGTATACCTTCGTCTCTTTAGACACTTTCAATCTTTTCTTCTGATCCTGTCAGAGTCGAGCTTCTCGAAAATTTCTCACTCTCAATAGAGCAATTACGCGGTGAGATATCTGGATTTGCCAGCTTCCTCGAGCTGGTTTTTCTTTGTGCCGCGACGTGGCGCGTTAATCTCTTTTTGAAGGGCTGTTGCTGAATTGGATGATTCAGGTGGAGTTTGCCAGAGCTACAGCTCTACCTCTCCTTCTCTCCCTTTCTCGCCTCGAGTCGAACAGAGAGCAAACGAGGGGAGGTCAGAGGAGAGTTATCTTCTCTCTCGTGAAAAGGGGTTGGAAGCCCTTCGGGGCGCTTTGGAAGGGAGGGTTCGAACCCCCGTTGCGCGTTAAGCCTCGTTTTCAGGGAGGGAGAGCCTGCCTCGTGCCTCGTGTGCAGTTGACAATAAACGCGATGCTCGCAGTAATTCACAGCGGGAACGAACGGGTCCGCCGCCGCGTTGCAAAGTTAACGAACTTCATCGAACCCAAGATATATACTCACTGGCAACAAGTATATGCATGTGCAAGTTCGGCAGGCATGAAACTTCATTACGGTCGCGCAGCTGCACGTCCGAAAAATCCGCGCAGCTCCATCATGTCGCGCAGTCTATTTCGGAGATTCGGTCACGCGATGAGATTTGATTGGATGAGACTCGATACGAGATTCGACAAGAACCGAAAAAACTCGCCGACAATCATGTTATCGATTTTTCGGATGACGGAATATGTATATTGCGCATTTAATAGCGAACGTAATGATGTTGAATCAACGTTTCCAACATTCCTTTTTGAATAACGAAATATTTTTAATTATTAAAAATTTAAAAGAATAAGAAAAACATCGAAAATATAAAAACGCACATATTTACTTGATTGATATTAATTAATATAAGAAATCTTTAAAAAATGTTTAAGAAAGAGTTAAAGATGAGTTTAAAACACAGAACAAATATTGTTTTTATTAAAATTTATGACTTTTTCCAGTGAGAATTAAAAAAAATTTAGTTAAATTTTAATTAAATAAAACTAACGAATCGGGAGCATTTCTTATTTAATATCATATGAAAAAGTCTCATTGTATTAAGTGTTTCTAATCAAAATAGAGATCAGAAAAGAGACATCTAACAGTAATGCTGAATGATGTAAATAGCAGTTTTAAAAAGTAAATAAGAATTTGCTTTTGTTTTTATCATAAAATTAATGCATTTATATACGATATATTTAGAATTACAATATTTCCATACTCATATTATTATACTCACAAACTTACTTTTTTATTAAATTATTAAATTATAGTCTAATTAAATTAAACTTATTTTTATATAATTACAAGAGAATTTTTTACAAGAGACTTTTATTATTAGCACTAAATATTTCATAGAGATTTATTATAAAAAATTTGTAGAATTTAGATAATTTATTAACCTATTATAATTTTATTATAATCGCACTTAAAAAAAAATTTGATTGCATTAATTAGAATTCTGGTAGATTCAACTAGTATGTCTGTTGGAAAATGGACGAACCAGAATTCTTGTAGGAATTACCAGATGAATCTGATTAATTTCTTCCTGTTAAATTTACCAAATTTTCTGGTTAATAATATTAAACTCACCAGCACCAAGTCGTCTAAAATTTTTTCCGTCCAATCTCAAAAGTCTGTTTAATATTCTGAATTCCAACAAGATTATTGGATAAATTCAATCCAGATTATTGAATAAATTATTTTAAATTCAGTTTGTTAGAAATTAAACTGATAAACAGTAATGCAAGAAGAGGATGCAGCTCAAACACACACAATCAGAGAGCTAGCGTTCTCTTTCTGGCACTACTGCTCGTAAGAGAAAAAAATATACTTTGGATTTAACGTTAATACTCTAGTTCTTTATATACATTTTATGGCAAATATTGAATACGAGTTAAGTTAAGAATGAAAAGAAATTAAGAAATTAATGTAACAAGAAATTTTATAGATCCAACCAGAAAATACTAACCAAATCCTTATAGTAAAATCCTTATAGTAAAATCTATTAAACTGTCTAGTTATAAAAAAATCGAGTTTTATCATGATAATTAGAAATTCTTGTTTGATTTAACTAAAATGCCTTCAATCATTCAATACGTCTTGTTGGTACAATCAAACGATTTTTCTCAGTATAAATATTATAATATGGGATTAGATTAAGGGCAAGTTTGCGTAGCGGTGAATGAAAAATTATGACGTTATTATTAAGTTTGCTATTCGTTTATTAAATTAGAATCAGATGAACCTCTACTTATATTTTATTTAAAATGTACTTACCGTATTTTTGTAGTGTTCAGATATGTATCTAGAAATAGTAGTTTATGAAAGAAAATTATATTAAATCGGAGTACGTTGGGAATAATATTTACAGTATTTTAAAAATAAAAATAGGTTAATAAAATATATCTACAGGGGACGTATACGTGTAATGGAATGGAATCTAATACCTGGAAAAACAATCAAACGTTTTTTCTCAGTGTGTAATTTATTAATCGTTATATATATCACATTTATTTTTGCTCTATTCTTGGTCACAATATCTTATTATAGTTTCAAAGTGTCTCAAACTACTTGAAAAAAATCTATCTTGACCCCATCAATATTTTAACAATAAAATATCCCGGACCCTAAGAAAATTAATTTCTTTTCTTTTCTTTTTTCCTTATTAAGACCTTCCGGGATATTCAAAATAATCTACATCTAACTTTAAATATATACATATACTGTACTTAAAAATGATAATAGATATAGATTGTTTATATAGCCTTTATTTTAGAATACGTGAGTGATTGTAAAGATTGTGCACAGTCGTTTTTCTAGCGTTTCACTACAAATTATCATTGCCATGACAATCAATCAGTAAATTATTAGCGTGCTTTGTTCAGAAACGTTCAGAATATTTATGTTTTAAAAGTAATATGTCTAGTATGATTTATGAATTCCATGTCGGAAACTCGGATAATAAAATTTTAAAATATAAAAAAATACATTCATTATTAGAAAACTATTAAATTTGTATATAATTTACTCTAAAAGATCAACTTTTGACATCTTTATTGAAATAAAAATTGGGTGAAAATTTCGCTGGAAAAAACAGAATATTTATGAATTTTAGAAGTAATGTCTAGCATGATTTATGAATTTCGTTTCGGAAACTCGGATAATAAAATTCTAATAAAATATAAAAAATGCATTCATTATTAAAAAACTATTTGTATATAATTTAGTCTAAAAGATCAAATTGATATCTTGATCAGAATTGAACATCGTCGCTAATTGTCAAGAAATATTCAATATCATTGCGAGTACGAATCGTCGACTCATGTCACATATCAACGTCATCAATGTCGCTGCATTTCCAGATATCGATCTATTGGGACGTCGACGCGTGTTCGCGGCTCATTTGCCGCGAACGTCACCGAAAGATTATCCTGTTAACTACGCGATTTCACCGACGACGGTAATTGGCATAAACATATCGCAGGACCGGTCGGAAGTACACCGGAAATAATGGTGGCCTGATAATCATCCTGAAACGAAGCGGGCTCGGGCCGACCGGCCTCCGGCCGGTCAGCTCGTAATTGAAAACCTGAGCAGCGTAACGAGACTGCACTTTGCTACACACAGTAGCAAATGCAATTAGCAACTCCGCGGCTTCGAGCCGCTCCAATAAATCTTCCATCCCCCGTTTCTTCCCTCCCTCGCTCTGCGTGTCGAGTACTTGTGCAGAAAGCGAATTTTTAGCACACTCTCTTAGAAAATAAAGCGCACGTCGGACGCGAATGCGTTATCCGCCTCACGCGATATCTGTATTTATAACGTTCGGTCGCGAAAATGTACAGTCCGTTCCAAGGTCCACGTATATCTGAGACGGTAAGATACTTTATTTCGGAATTGATTCATCCGAAATCAAAATTTAAGCTCGCTTTTTTACAATATTCCTTATTAGCAGTCGTCAGATGTATAATTGCCTTTGCTAAAGTAAGATCTTAAATACAAAATAAAAACAGAAAATTTTATCAGTTATTAATATTATTATTGATAATTTTTATCATATTATATATCATATTATATACAATATTATTATTGATAATTTTTATCATTATTATTGATAAATTTTATTAATTATTAATATTATTATTGAAAATTCAATTTATAATTACCTCTTGTACAATGGCTTAGATTTAAAATATATTAGACATCCTTGTTATAAATAAAATGATTGACAAATCAAATAAGGAATCTCATATATTTATGATTCATGTGCACGTATCTGAGACGGTAAGATACTTTGTTTCGGAATTGATTCATCCGGAATCAAAATTTAAGCTCGCTTTTTTACAATATTCCTTATTAGCAGTCGTCAGAGGGATAAAATTTGCCTTTGCTAAAGTAAGATCTTAAATATAAAATAAAAACAGAAAATTTTCTCAATTATTAATATTATTATTGATAATTTTTATCATATTATATACAATACATTTTTATCATATTATATATACAATATTATATACAATATTATATACAATATTATTATTGAAAATTGAATTTATAATTATCTCGTACAATGGCTTAAATTAAAAATATATTAGACATCCTTGTTATAAATAAAATGAATTATAAATTAAATAAGGAATTTCATATATTTATGATTCATATATAACGATGTTTCAGACTTTCTGTTCCGCGCTTATTCTGAAAGTGTTTAATTTGAGAGCGAATAATCATCCATTAGATTAATGATAAAGCGATAAAGCAATATCGAGCTCATTGTAACATTATTGAATAGCATATCAATCTGACAGTCTTTTGCAGGAAATTAATTCCGGGATGACTGGCGTTTTTCTTATATCGATGTCAAGATGAAACATATTTTCGATTTTCAAATAGAGAGACTAATCTAATTTGCTATGTCTTTGATTCGACAAATAAAAGCCGCATTACAAAATCAGCAATTTAGATTTTGATTATAGTTAAATAATGAATCAGGAAGATTCTAATTTTAAGAATAATAAAAGTTAAATCGGTTATATACACGATTAATAATAATTAAACGAGAATAATTTTAAATAGAAATGCCTATAATATTATTATAAAAATAGCTATGTAAAAAAATAAGTAATAAATAATAATATATAAATAATAAAGTAATATATATATACACGTTCTTGAAATGCCTTAATTATAATTCTCAATAAAAATACTTATTCTTTAAATCTTTTATATAATAATTATATAAAAATAAATTCTATATAACTGAAACTTATATATACATGATAATGATATATATATATATATATATATATATATATATATATATATTCATCGCAATAATGAAGAAAAAAAT
The DNA here is from genome assembly GCF_003227725.1 of Camponotus floridanus. Classification (NCBI taxonomy): domain Eukaryota; kingdom Metazoa; phylum Arthropoda; class Insecta; order Hymenoptera; family Formicidae; genus Camponotus; species Camponotus floridanus. Next base: position 1,133,002 of record NW_020229592.1, on the reverse strand, counting down.
GCACGCTATTTTTAACGAAAGTAAACGTTCGCTCGGAATAATGACTATATGTATTATATAGTAGAGTAGTGCTATTAGTATAATTTATTTACTGTTATCGTTTAATCGCGATATTAAATAAAATTGCCGCTATAAAAATGAAAACTGCATTAATTACGAGACATTAGATCGGAATTAAGTGAAAAACCGTTAAATACGTTCATGAGGTATACAGACTGCGGTATTTGGTTATCAATTATCGTTATCCATTCTTTTTTTCTACTGACAACGGACTCATTATCGCATTAATTATATCGTTAGTCATGCTAAAAATGTTTTTCATTTCGAACGATGACAATTTTATTACTTTCTCGTGTTACAAAATATCTTTTTTCTCACTTCGTTTTTGCATTCTCTATTTTTCCGATTTAAGCAGACGAGAGAGATGATCTTTAAATAATTATAATTATATAATTATATAATTATAATTATTTAAAGATCATCTCTCTCGTCTGCTTAAATTGGAAAAATAGAGAATGCAAAAACGAAGTGTTAAATAATTATAATTATATAATTATATAATTATATAATTATAATTATTTAAAGATCATCTCTCTCGTCTGCTTAAATCGGAAAAATAGAGAATGCAAAAACGAAGTGAGGAAAAAGACATTTTGTAACACGAGAAAGTAATAAAATTGTCATCGTTCGAAATGAAAAACATTCTTAGCATGAAATAATTATAATAATTATAATTATATTTCGTAATTATATTATTAATAATTATGGAATAAATTTAAGAGAGATTTAACGTTAAAAATATGTTGAAAATACAAATTTTACAAATCAAGAGATTGATTGAGATTTTTTATCGTGATTGAGTATAGTGTGGTTGAAATATTTTTGCTCTCTTTTTTCAAATGTTCATTCTATCCCTGTTTTACAGTTTCGACAGTATAGAGCCTATACGATTCGGGTGAAAATTGCGAGAACTGAGCTTGCACTCATTTTTTTGTGTTCATGCATTTCTGTGTGCGCGAGATATTCCGCGCTTCAGATATTCTACGAAGAGACTTTAGGGCTTTTCACTTCATGCTTTGCCTTTATGATTCCGTCTTGCGTTTGCTTGCAAATGAAAAGTGAAAAGCGTAAAGTGAAAAGAGAAGTAACTGGAATTTTCAATGAAATTCTGTCAAAGCCTCTTTTCCGATATCAGTCTAGATTCGTAAAACGTCAAAAAAGCAAATATGTTTCTTGCGCAGATAGTACATTTTTTTTTACTATACAGCTAGAAAAGGAAAGAAAAAATCAAATATACAAATGTTTCTCTTTGATATATATTTTAAGTGTTGACATTATTATCTAAATATATTTATTTTATCCATGTAATATAGAATTAAAAAAATAGGAAACAAATATATTGCGCGAAATATAACACATCAGACAAAGGAATTTGTAATAAAAATTAATAACTACGAAATTTTAATAGTATTAATATTTATAAAAATTACATCGTGAAATAAACGCTGAATTCATAGCATTTATGTGTATTAGATTTGTCCGCATTATCATTTCTCGCTCCAACTACATGACACCGAAATTATTTTGCTTCTTGAACATTTAGAGTATGTTCTAAACTAAGTAATTCAGAATTATTTCGGTCGAGTATCTATTATTGCACAGCAACCGGTTACGCGGGTCCAAGCGTTTCCGCTGACGAGAGGAGATAATTTTCTTATCGCTTTATAAGCTTTATACTGCTCTCTTTCGTCGTTACATCGACGGATGCAGTTGTCCATGTTTATCATGCTGCGCAATATTAATCGATATTGCGAGCTAAAACGTGTACTAAAACGCATAGAGTAAAAGCTTTTCTTCTCGTACAACATAATTATTTATTTAATATGTATTTACTCATTATTTTTTTAATATATATAAAGAAAAAATGGATATAATTATATATATTTCTTTCTATATATTTTTCGAAAATTCGAATTATTATTATGAAAATAATAATTTTTTGTTTTATTTGTTTTATTGCAATTTTTTGGATTGATCGTTCCTTCACAATATTTATTGGTTATGACATTAAACGTGATTCATTGAATAATGCTGGCAAACTATCAAAAAAAGTCGAAAAGATATTAGTATGTGATAAGTTGGTTACGAAATTACAGAAATATACAATCGTCCACAAAAGCATTCGAGAGCAGATTTATCTTATTCATGAGTACAATAAAGGAGGAATACAGAAATATTTTAGAATTTGAAGCGCATTTTTTTGTATATACCTATACATGTATTATTTATATATTTTTCCTATATAATAAAAATATTTAAAATTTACGATATTATTTTACATATATAATCTTTTTATTTAAATAGAATTTCGAAATAATTTTTGTCTCATCCTGTACTTTGGTCATTAACCGTAACTTACCAGAAAGTATTGGCAAACGTTCAAGTGAAGTGAAAATTCCAAACATGCGATAATTTTCTTAAAGAGAAATCGTTTGCATATTTCAAATATTTTTTTCTCTTAATTAAATAATTCGAGAATTATTATGAAACATTTATTTCACGTGCAATTTTACAATGCTTTTATACACTGAGAAAAAATCTGGTTGTATCGATTAGAATTGGTAGATTCAACCAGTATGTCTGTTAGAAAATGGACGAATCAGAATTCTTGTAGGAATTATCAGATGAATCTGATTAATTTCTTTCTGTTAAATTTATCAAATTTTCTGGTTAATAATACTAAACTTTCCAGCACCAAGTCATTTAAAATATTTTCCATCTAATCTCAAAAGTTTGTTTAATATTCTGAATTCCAACAAGATTATTAAATAAATTCAATCCAGATTATTGAATAAATTATTATAAATTTAGTTTGTTGGAAATTAAACTGATAAACAGTGATGCAAGAAGAGGATGCAGCTCAAACACACACAATCAGAGAGCTAGTGTCCTCTTTCTGACATTACTATTCATAAGAGAAAAAAATATACTTTGGATTTAACGTTAATACTAGTTCTTTATTACATTTCATGGCAAATATTGAATACGAGTTAAATTAAGAGTGACTTGAAAATTATTTTCACAGTTATTTTCAAGGTCAATTTTAAGATTGACAGAGGCACTTTTAGAACAAACGTTTGATGCAAAAGTTTCTTATTTTTTTACGTACAATTCGAATCTGTAATAAAAAGTATCACGCTTCCCTGAAAAAATTCAACTTCCGATCCGGATTGCGTATTTCCGATCGGAATCAAAAGTTGAAAATATCACTATTTGATAGAGTGATTTATTTAAGGATGTTTTGTACCTATTTTCAAAATATTGAGAATTTAATGAAAATTGTACAGAATGTCCTTACATATGTTTAGAATCTTCAGTACAATTTTTAAATCGATTCACTAAAGCGAACACAAGTTATAAGGATTTTTTATTTGCACCGAATTAACATGTGTTCTTACGGGAAACGTATAACCACGTCGATTCAAATGACAAAAACATATGGAAATAATATTCAGAATTTGTTTAAAATTTGCAAAAGTTTAGATACAGAGGAAATATTTGGTCAAATAATATACAAGTACTAACTGATTAAAAAGATATTAAATATAATTCAATGAAGTTAGCCATGTATCTGTCACAAGGCGAAATTCTCTGCCGAAAGTTAATCATTTCGATTAACAAAATTCGGAATATTTCAGTAAAAACGTAATAAATATTAAAAAATACATCTCTGCATTGTAGCTAAGATCAAATTGGAATATTCCACACAATTTATCATACTGAAAATACACTAAAAGTGGATATTCGTCAATATTGATTTTCAGCTACTTTTTGCTAGGATTGTATATACAAAACATCCTTAATTGCAAAATTAATATTTTTGAATTTTCATATAATTAATTTACTTTATTATTATTTTTCGGTTTATTGTTATTAATATATACTTATATATAAATTTATATATTCATATACACTTTATATACTTCCATATATAATAGATAAATACGTATTATTTTTGGAAAACATATTATAAAATATGTATTATAAAATATATATGTAGATAGTGTCAATAAATTTATACTGCATGATCCTGTATGAAATAAATAAATATGTCTAAATAAAAGAAATTATTCTTTCCTATTTTAAAATACAATTTTTTCTTCTTTTAATATAAAAATATTTTGTAGCTAAGATCAAATTGTAACATTCCACACAATTTTTCATACTCAAAATACACCAAAAGTGGATATATTCGTCAATATTGATTTTCAGCTACTTTTTGCTGGGCTTATACATTCAAAATATTCTTAAACGTTCTAGTTATAAAAAATCGAGTCTTATGATAACTAGAAATTCTTGTTTGATTAATAAATTTAACCAAAATACTTTCAATCATATACGTCTTGTTGGTACAATCAAACAATTTTTCTCAGTGTACGAATTAAATACAAATATACATATTTTAGCTTTTATTAAAAATCAATAATCTTGACAGGACCAATAATTCCTTGATAATCTTATTTTTGGAATTGTCTTGGCAATGAATTAAAAATCTAATATTGATCTCGTCTTGAATTTTGAAACAAGACAAGACTATATCAAAATCTATCTTGGTATCTCATGAACTCTAAATGAGATCTCTAAACTTTGACATTTAATGTTTCTATAAAATATGACCATTTAATTACTTCTTTCTTGACTTCTCTCAATTTTATATAAAAAAAAGTCATAACATAGTTTACCTGGAGACATATTTACGAAAACGTTACCTTGAAATTTATGCAAAACGCTCTCGACATCTCTCTTGATTCGAGTTGATTTTCAGAGTGCCTTTTAGCTCTTACCTTCGGCGCGGCATTTAAGCGCGCGACTTGGGGGGATAATATTGGCAGGCGTTCAAGTAAAGGTCAAGAACTCGAGCGCGCGATCATTTTCTTGCGGGAAGATATACGCGATACCGGTAAGAACGCTCGCGATACAATAGGGCCGTGGTATCGCGCGCCAATGCCATGAATCCCGCGCGCGTGCAATAATTTGCCCGACAAACAATAGCGCCTCCGTGTCGCTCCGCGATCGATATTAAGTGCACGCCGGAGACACCACGTTGGCGGAAAACGGCGCGGCCGGCCCGGAGTTATCGAGTTTTGATTGGTGTTTTCATCGTCGATCGCCCTCGCTACGTTCGCCTCGCGTCGCGCGTGCGACTGACGTGCTCGGAAATTGAAATAATAATGCAAAAAAATGAAGAAGAAGAATAGCAACGTCGCGACCCGACGTTATTGCGATGCAAAACCATCGCGCAGCGCGCCCGCCGACCGACGAGAAACGAGAAGGAATTCTCTCACTCTTAACGGGGCTTCGTATGCATGAGAGTCGGCCAATATTTATGGCTTGCCTTTAAGGGAATACGCGTGTGCGCCCGCGTTTTACGTTTCTCCTCGCGATTCGAATAATCCACGGCGTGTGTATCCGCTTAACTTTTTCCCCTTTCCGTGATTTGTGTCGTCCGCCTTTTTGCGTTCGAGTAAAATTGCGCTTATTCGATTATGCTAATTTTTATTTACGTGAAAAGAGAAAATAAAATTATAATATTCCCCTTGTTATCTCTGTTATCTTCATAAATATTGCAATTTTATTCTATTTAATTTTTCCCCATGTAGGGAAAATTTGCTAAAAAATATATAAATATTATGCAACAAAATTTAATTATTTTAATCAAAACTCAGAATAACCAAGTTTCGAAATTTTTGGTTAATTTTTGGTAAATCCTAAAATTTTTCGCATTTATTAAGAAACACCCTCAATGTTGTGCAACAAAATTTAATTATTTTAATTCAATTTATATAGAGTGTTTTTTAATAAATGCGAAAAATTTTAGGAGATGATTCTTTGTCGAAAATTAAGGATTTTTCATTCCACCAAAAATGGGGATAAAAATTAGATTTTTATTATAATTTTGTTTTTGTTCCAATTTTCCTAACATTTTATTTTCCAACTTTCAATCGAGATTTATAATATTGATATCACGTAATTTCAGCGAAGCATATCCATTCTAAGAATAATCTGTTATTAAATTTAACATTAAATATTGCGAATCACATCTTATATATTATCTTATTCGCATAATTTTTATCTTAACTAAAAAAAAATATCTCGTGCGAATTGCCACATAGTTTGGTGGATAAGTGCAGCATAAACAAGATATGCAATCGTCTCGCGACACAATGCAATTATCTATGCGAAGCGCATTTTCTTCGCGCTCGATATTTTTACCGCTTTATCGCAAGCCTTATCTCCCGTTCTCCCCTGTCTATTAGGTTTACACGCGTCGATAAACGCGCACGGATCGCTGTTGCATAATTACGCGTTGCGGGGAGCTTGTAGAATATCCTCTATCCCCGTTACCGGCGAACTATATTCACTCTTGCGGAAATGATGCGACCGATACGGCGCAAAGTCGTGCTCGCGTCACACCACTGAGAGAACTAAAGGTTAAAGACATTAAGAAACAAGCGTAAGCGAGGATGCTATTGTTGTACCCACCGGTGCATACCGTGGTATACTCACGACCGGAAAAGTCAAAGCTGGTTGGTCGATTCACAGGTATGTCGTCAATGGGCAATCCAGCCTAACACGTTCACTAACTAAACTATGACGCCAGCAGTCTCTGACTTGTACAGTTTGCCCTCTATCTTTTGTCTTTATAATATTTGAATATGATAATATGAATTTAAAATAGATAATATGGAAAGTTGGAATCGAATTAAAATAATTAAATTTTGTTGCATAATATTTATATTTTTTTCAGATTTTTCCTACATGAGGAAGAATTAAATAAGATTGCAATAGTTATGAAGATAACAGAGATAACAAAGAGAATATTATAATTTTACTTGAACACAAAAGTTGGGGTCTCATTAGTTATTAGTTAAAAAATTATATCCAATTAACCAAAAATTTCGAAACTTGGTTATTCTGAATTTTGATTAAAATAATTAAATTTTGTAGCATAATATTTATATATTTTTTCAGATTTTTCCTACATGAGAAAAAATTAAATAAAATAAGATTGCAATAATTATGAAAATAACAGAGATAACAAAGAGAATATTATAATTTTACTTGAACACAAAAGTTGGGGTCAAAAAATTATATCCAATTAACCAAAAATTTCGAAACTTGGTTATTCTGAATTTTGATTAAAATAATTAAATTTTGTTGCATAATATTTATATATTTTTTTCAGATTTTTCCTACATGAGGAAAAATTAAATAAAATAAGATTGCAATAATTATGAAGATAACAGAGATAACAAAGAGAATATTATAATTTTACTTGAACACAAAAGTTGGGGTCAAAAAATTATATCCAATTAACCAAAAATTTCGAAACTTGGTTATTCTGAATTTTGATTAAAATAATTAAATTTTGTTGCATAATATTTATATATTTTTTCAGATTTTTCCTACATGAGGAAAAATTAAATAAAATAAGATTAAATAGTTATGAAGATAACAAAGATAACAAAGAGAATATTATAATTTTATTTTCTTCTCTTACATAAATAAAAATTAGCATAGTTTTACTTGAACACAAAAGTTGGAGTCTTATTAGTTAAAAAATTATATCCAATTAACCAAAAATTTCGAAACTTAGTTATTCTGAGTTTCGACTTTACAATGGTTTTTTTATAGAAATAAATTTATTTTTAATTCTCTTTTTCATCATCAAAAAAATAGGATTTATACAAATCATGCGTTTATCGCAAATTATTGCAATTATCTAAATCCCAAATGATATGCGAATAAGGTATAATTGTAATTATTCGAAAGAAATCAATTTACCATCTGTCCATACCTTCTGAAAGTGGAAAGGACGCCACTGATTAGTTGATTCACGATAATAAGCAGATGTTCGATGGTCATTCCCAACAACATTTTATACAACGATATAATATTAAATTAAATAATTTGTACGGTATAATCAGCCGTAGCGTATTCAAGTAATCGTACGGTATAATCTTGGCATGGCTTAAGTAATCTTTTTCCTAGACTCAATGTGGGCAAATGTGCATGGTAACCAAAAATTTCTTCGCTAATCCCGCTTAAATAACACCCGTTAATCTCCCAACGACTTATACATCGTCGTAACCCTTCAATTTCCCGTCGCTTATTACTCGGAGACCTTCTCTCGATGCCTCGACATATCATCGGGCCCGTACCTTCTCCGTTTGCTCTCTCGATGTATATACGGTTGACAACGCAGAGTTACGAGACACCCCGTGTGTATCCCATTGTTCCTTCAATTGAGGGTGGTGTTCTCACGGAGAAGTAGGTGGGCTCGAGTTTCCACATGGCGCGAGTGGGTGGAATAATTTAGCGAACGAGACGAATGTCTCGAACGCGCGGGTCCGCTCGAGCTCGAAATCGCCGGGTCGCGTCACGCGCCATGCCATAAAGACGGATCGATATGGGTTTTTAAGGGACACGCGAACTTCTATTTCCGAATCCGTGCCGCGACTGTTGTTTTGCGTTCTTGGAAGTGTGTCGAAGGGTGGTGGGTAAGAGCGAGGAGGAGAGAAAGGGAAGGATTTCGCCACGTGGAGTCTGGGGAAATTTTCAAACGACTGAATGACTCGAAAGAAAGTTAAAGGAATGTCTAAATTTAAGAATGTTTTGTATTGCTATTTTCAAAATATTGAGAATTTAATGAAAATTGTACAGTATGTCCTTACATACGTTTAGAATCTTCAGTACAATTTTTAAATCGATTCACGAAAGCGTTCACAAGTTATAAGGATTTCAATTTGCATCGAATTAACATGTGTTCTTCTGGGAAACGTTCTTATAATCACGTCGATTCAAATGACAAAAACACATGGAAATAATATTCAGAATTTGTTTAAAATTTGCAAAAGTTTAGATACAGAGAAAATATTTGATCAAATAATATTATACAAGTACTAACTGATTAAGAAGATATTAAATATAATTCAATGAAGTTGGCCATGTATCTGTCACAAGGCGAAATTCTCTGCCGAAAGTTAATCATTTCGATTAACAAAATTCGGAATATTTCAGTAAAAACGCAATAAATATTAAAAAATACTCTCTAAGATACTAAAAAATACTCTCTAAAAATACTAAAAAATAAATCTCTGCACTGTAGCTAAGATCAAATTGGAATATTCCACACAATTTCTCATACTCAAAATACACTAAAAGTGGATATTCGTCAATATTGATTGTCAGCTACTTTTTGCTAGGATTGTACATACAAAACATCCTTAATTGCAAAATTAATATTTTTGAATTTTTATATAATTAATTTACTTTATTATTATTTTTCGGTTTATTGTTATTAATATATACTTATATATAAATTTATATATTCGCATATATACACTTTATATACTTCCATATATAATAGATAAATACGTATTATTTTTGGAAAATATATTATAAAATATGTATTATAAAATATATATATATGTAGATAGTGTCAACAAATTTATACTGCATGATCCTGTATGAAATAAATAAATATGTCCAAATAAAAGAAATTATTCTTTCCTATTTTGAAATACAATTTTTTCTTCTTTTAATATAAAAATATTCTGTAAATCAAATTGTAAGATCAAATTGTAATATTCCACACAATTTCTCATACTCAAAATATACCAAAAGTGAATATTCAATATTGATTTTCAGTTATTTTTTGCTGGGATTGTACATACAAAACATCCTTTAACCGAGCATCGATGCTTTTATCCAAAGAGTAAATCGTTAAGAGTATCGCAATTTTTTTGTTTACATAATATTTATTCGATGCATTTTCCACTTGTTCGATTTATTTCCACTTGAAATCTTTTTTTCCCTTTTTTCATCGTTATATGTTACTGACATTTCATAAAAAGACTTAGAATTATTATTTGATACAAAATGAAGTCTACTTTACTTTTAGAATCTCGTCCACAGTTTGCGATGCGAAAATGTTACGAGCTGTTTCTCCGCGAGCAATTCCCTTTTCTTGTTATAGAGAAGGACCGTTTCTTGATTTCGACTCATTCGAGGAAATTGCAAAGGGATTTATCTCCTTCCCAACAGCGACACAACTGGCAACGGCTTCGTTATCGTCATTAAGAAAATGCAGACATTGTGCAAATGCGGAAGAGAAGAGAAAAATTTCGAAATTATGAATTGTCGTTTGTTGTTTGCGAGCAAAATCGGTATCATTTATTCAATTTCTTATATAAGACAAATTTGACGAATAGAGAAAGAAATATTCTCTAAATTGCTTAGTTTCAACTTTAAATTATTTTTAACTCGGATAAAAAACATAATAATATTTTAAAGATTTTGAAAAAAATATGTTTTCCTACTATTTATATAAAACACAATAGCCGCTTGCGTAAAAAGAATTTTTTTAAATTGCATAATTTTTTAATATAAATCTTTTTAAATATAAATTGATTCTTTATTAATTTCTCCAAGGAAAATTTGACGAGTCAAAAATATTCTAAATTACTTAGTTTCAACTTTAAATTATTTTTAACTCGGATAAAAAACATGAACATATTTTAAAGATTTTGAAAAAAATATGTTTTCCTACTGTTTATATAAAACACAATAGCCGCTTGCGTAAAAAGAATTTTTTTAAATTGCATAATTTTTTAATATAAATCTTTTTAAATATAAATTGATTCTTTATTAATTTCTCCATGGAAAATTTGACGAGTCAAAAATATTCTAAATTACTTATTGTTAGTTTAAACTTTAAATTATTTTTAACTCGGATAAAAAACATAAACATATTTTAGAGATTTTGAAAAAAATATGTTTTCCTACTGTTTCCTACTGTTTATATAAAACACAATAGCCGTTTGCGTAAAACGCCATTTTTTCAATAAATTGTATAATTCTTTAATCACATTTTTTAAATATAAATTGATTTTTGAATTCACTACAATGTTAAAATTAAAAATATATGTTAAAAGAATTTTTCGATTATTTTTATCAATATAATAATCGCTTGTAAAAAGACAATTTTTTTTATATACGCCAATGTTAAAAACGAGGCAATACATGCACATGATATCGATATTATGTTAATAATACAACGATTGAACACGGATTATAATTTGATAAAGCAAGCATCCTACATCTCGTGGCGTGTAATTATGAATGTGATGTTTCCATCGGTTCATTGTTCATTTACGCAAGGCAGATGCAGCATCTGCTCGAATTTCGAATCAAGCATGAATAACCTATTATCCATTCGCTGACAACGGCGGCGCGGCGTTTTCCACGTAACGCGATTTTTAATTCACGAACGCGAAGGCTATTTATGTTCATGTCCGTGAAAGCGTTAAGCTATAATTAGCCGTGTGCTCGTTTCTCGCGCTTGCACGAGACAAACGCGCGTACCCTCGAGGTTGAAAGGACCCGATATCTCGGGCTTGGCCTCTTCGTTTCTTCTCGCCTCTCGCATCCTCTCGAGCTCGAGCCGCTTCGGCTTTGCCGGGCGCGAGTTTACGGCCGGGGAATAAATTTATCGGGCCCGAAATCGCGCACGCGGAGGGTTAAGAGTGCTTCCAGAGAGAATATAAAGATCGGATCGTCCTTCGTCGAGGGCAGATTGAGATCCCGATAATGGAAATTTGCGACACGACGCGGGGCGCCTCGATCCCCTGTCGAATCGTTCGCGCGCGCGCGCGAGATCGTAATCGGGCATTGTTATTACTTCGCATCGTTATTATCCGGCGAGATGGATAATTATTTCCAATTAGATTTTTCCGCGAGCCAACTCGCGTTCCGACTCTCGCCATTGTGATGGAGGCTTTTATTTTCGCGTACGAGCAACTCGTTTCGCGCGCTACAATTATTCGCATCGTGCATTTATCGTCGCGATTATATATTATAATTTAATATATATATATATATATATATATATATATATATATATATACACGGTGTTAAAAAAGTTTGGCGTCTCACGGTCGAATATCTCGATAAGGAAGAGTTTTGCTAGAAAGTGTTTGAGACAAAAGTTGTATGGCTTCGAGGGGGACATAACGTGATACCATTGGTTTGACCTTGAAGAGTTATTTGAAGGTCACATGAAGGTCACCTTCAATTTTTTTAATGGAACCTACTCTATCTCATTACATATTCTTGTAGCTCATCTCGAGAGCTTTTTAAAACACTATAATTAAATTAGTTTTTATTAAATACTTTCCGAGTTATGAGGCTTGACATCATTTCTTAATTTTACATAAAATATTTTGTAAAATATTCATTTTTGGATTATCTTACCTTAATACATTTATGCACAAAATAATGTGAGAAATCGATTGATGTAAAGAAAAAAACATAGGTATTTTTGAGAAAAAATGTGTAATTATTAATTGTAAATTACATATTTTTTCTCCGAAACAATTATGTGTTTTCTTTACACCAATTGATTCCTCTCATTATTTTGTGCATAAATGTATTAAGGTAAGATAATCGAAAAATGAATATTTTACAAAATATTTTAGTTTATGTAAAATTAAGAAATGATTTCAAGCCTCATAACTCGAAAAGTACTCAATGCAAATATACTTTATTATAATATTTTGGAAAGCTCTTGAGGCAAGCTACAAGAATATGCAAAAGTATATAGGGTTTCCCATTTAAAAAGTTGGAGGTGACCTTCACGTGATCTTCAGGTGACTCTTCAAGGTCAAATTAATGGCACCATTTTATGTCTCCCTTCAAGCCATTCAACTTTTGTCTGAAACATTTTTCGATTTAATACAGTGTTTCTGAGATATTCGCGTGTATTGATTGAAATGGTCTACACAGAGAAAAATATCATTCTACTGCCAAGAAAAGCGATTACTTTATTTTTCTTTTTTTAAGTGATAGTTTTCTTCAATAAAGAATATATTCTTGATAATAGTCTTAAAATATACTCATCACAAGTGTTAGAAAATCTTATTATCATGTACTCAAAAGAAGAATTTATTTTCTCATCAAGAATATTGTAAAGTTGTATCAAAGAAAAATCAAACTTACTTTACGTCAACTCTTGTAGTAAGCAAACCAAATTTTTGTTTTAATTCAATATTCTTGACTAAAATACTGCACTTACTAAAATTCAGAATATATTCAATTAAATTTAATGCTTATGGTGAACTTATGATATATTTGCGGATATACAAACTTATACATAAAATAAATAATAATTTATTTGAATACAGTATACATTTTTCTCTGTGTACCCCGTATATATTTTTTTATATATTTAATTTTTTTTATTTATTATTTTTTTTTTATAATTTCGAGCGATAAATCGAAGAATCTCTTGCCGCAGGATATTGAAAATATCCTTGAGTAAATTCGGATTTGAAAATTCCACTACCTGTGTCTCGCGCACGCATTCATACTTCCATCCTGATTTTGAAATTATTTCTGCCTCGAGTGTAGCGCATACATGCATAACGCGACACCCACGCGTCAAACGAAATCGCATGACTCGCGGAAATTAGATGCCATGTTTCCGTTCTCGTGTAAGTATCCCTCGCATTTGTCATACAACAACATGTTCCCGACGCGCGCGCCGCATATCCGTTCGATTTTTCCATCGGAACGAACCCGCCCTTCGCCGCATTTTTTATCCGGTGACGTGCGAGCGCTGCCGTCGTCGTCATCGATTTCATCCTAGCTCATCCAGATGCCGTCTCCTTTAAGGATGTTTACGATAGTAAGCTCTTTCTCCGCAATTCCTGTCGTCCTATTCGATTCATTTTAGGGTTGTACGAGATACCAAGATTAATCGGACGATCCGATTATTGTTTTGGCTTGTCTTGAATTTCAAGACAAGATCAAGACAAGATTTTTAATTAATTATCAAGACAATACCAAGACTAAGACTGTCAGGATTATTAGTCTTGTCAAGATTATTGGTTCTCAAAAAAACTAAAATATTTATATTTGTAAATGAAAAAAAAAATCACTATATACGAATTTAAAAAAATTTTATTCAATAAAAACATTTATATTAATAAATTTAAAAACATTTAATATTAATGCAATATAACATTTTTATAAATTAGAAATCAAACTCGCAAATTTTAGACATTAAAGAGCATTTCACCCAGGAATTGATGCACATTAGTGATTTTAAAAATTTACTTTGTAATCTGGTTTTATTTTTTGACATAGTCAGAGTTCCTTTTGAGAAAAGTCTTTCTATTGGCACGGACGAGGCAGTTGAACTTAAAATGTCTCGAGCCATTTTTGTGGGATAAATATGAACCTGATTTTTTTACCACTCCAAAATATTTATATCTGCACATTCCCTTGGAGTCTGTAAATAGTTATTAATTTCTGTTTTCCATGAAACAGTAAATGTTTTTTTATGTAAATAGACGGCATTTATATCGATTACATAGTAATAATTATAATTAAAATATAATACAATAGTAATAATTATTTCAAATTATATTACAAAAATTATGTTAAATATTATTTAAATAATTTTTTAATATTAGATAAAAAATTGTTAATAAAATCGAGACAAGACAATACAAGATAAGATTTTTGCTACCAATATTCACTCAAGACCAAGACAAGATTTAAATTTTTAAAAATTTTCAATACCAATACAATATTTTTACGAATATTGTCTTGGATCTTGTGCAATCCTAATTCATTTGAGAAACTCGTCTTTCGAAAATGACGAGTATCTCGCAGGAAAAACTTGTAATTGCCTTCAGCATCGGCGAGATTTCATCTCTATACTGGAGTTAAGTCGGTTCACGCTCCGCTGATCGGTATGATGGCCAAGTGAATTCCATCTGTCATCGACGAACAGGCCGGGCAGGCATCGGAACGTCCTCGCGATTTCGACAAACCTTCGTCGTTTTGACGTTTCTAGGTCAGGCCGATTGCGCTTCTGGGTCGCCCGAGTTCCTGAATGCCTTTATCGTTGAAAGTCAAGCTCGAACGAACTTCGTCACTGCCACCGTCGTCGTCGTCGTCGCCTCTGCCACGTCATGCACGAAGTTTTAACTGGTGTTGTACCGCCTGCGATACCGGAAAATTAGTTGTTGCGCGCGAGAAGCAATAGATAAGACAAAGAGAAAGTTACAGACGAATATGAACGGAGGATAATTGTTTGCCGAATTCCCCCAGCGATGAATCGCGTGCCAAAGTGCCTCGTATTTCTCGGCGCGATCGCAATTATTTCCGGAGTCATATTTTCCCTTTTTATTTTCAGGGAAAAATATCTCAGAATTTTTTGCATTTAATAGATGAGGTACAATTATTACACATTTTATTTTGTAGCGTATAATAAAAGATATTTTAGTCAAAGTATATCAGGTACTTAGCAAAAAAATTGGATCAGGATGATTAATGCAATGTTTTTGATACGTGAAATATATGTGCACAAAGCGATAGATTGTCAATGATAAAAAATTAACACAATTCTCTTGATATGTATGTACATTTAATGTTATAATTTTAATTAATTTTATTGTTAGAGATGTAATATATCGGCTCATTAATCAAAAATATTCTTAAAATTATTTAACTATATTTAAACAATAAATTTCCCCTCAAATTTTGTCTCATGTAATATAAAATTACACGCATTCATTAAAAAAAATCAATTTATGTTTTATATATGTGAATATTATATATCTATAAAGAATGGGAAACATTTAAATTTGATATTATTTCATAGGCTAATATATATATATATGTATATATATATATATATATATATATATATATATTGCTATATATTTTATATATATTTATGTAAATTATTAAAATGAAAAAAATTTTTTTTAGTGAGAAAAATTTATTAAAAAATGTATTAGTAAGATCGATATATTCTGTGCCAAAAAAATTAATATTTATCTCATTTCGCATCGAAGGAATAAAATATAAAGAAAAGAAAGGCGTTTAAATTTGATTTATTAAATAGTAAGATGTTTTTAGATGTTCAAATCGATGATAATTTTCGGTCCTTATTCGATACATGAGCGTGATTCGTATAGATATTATCCTTACAACGATCCTTTCGCACGATATTTCCGCATTCGACCATGTTTTCAATCGAATTTCCGCGTTTGTAATTTTGTTACATTGCGGCACAAATAGTAACGGATTCCGTAGTGTCAAGCTACAATGCGAATTATCCTTTTGTCCTTCGAGTTCCTTTGTTCTGATACTTCGGTACTTGCGATACTCGCGTCCCGAGGACCGAACAGAATTCCTCGTCTCTCGGAATTATATGGCGAAACGGCAACAGGGAGTTGTTCTCAGGGCTGTAATACGAACGGACGTCCTTTAAATGACCATTGTTACGCTTTACACCATGCACAAGTGAGATTGCATTTTATTTCGGAGATTATTACGTGACTCTGGACTAAGTTTTACGGAAAATGTATCGAAATCACTTCAAATTCGTTTCTTTTTCTCCAAAACTAGATCATTTCCTGGGTAACGACAATGAAATTATTGCTTAGTTGATTAAGGATGTTTTGTATTATACCTATTTTCAAAATATAGAATTTAATAAAAATTGTACAGAATGTCCTTACATATGTTTAGAATCTTCAGTACAATTTTTAAATCGATTCACTAAAGCGTTCACAAGTTATAAGGATTTTAATTTGCACCGAATTAACATGTGTTCTTATGGGAAACGTATAACCACGTCGATTCAAATGACAAAAACACATGGAAATAATATTCAGAATTTGTTTAAAATTTGCAAAAGTTTAGATACAGAGGAAATATTTGGTCAAATAATATTATACAAGTACTAACTGGTTAAAAAGATATTAAATATAATTCAATGAAGTTAGCCATGTATCACAAGGCGAAATTCTCTGTTAAAAGTTAATTATTTCGATTAACAAAATTCGGAATATTTCAGTAAAAACACAATAAATGTTAAAAAATACATCTTTGCACTGTAGCTAAGATCAAATTGGAATATTCCACGCAATTTCTCATACTCAAAATACACCAAAAGTGGATATTCGTCAATATTGATTTTCAGCTACTTTTTGCTGGAATTATACATACAAAACATCCTGAAACATTTTGTAGATGATACAAAAGCATGTTATTTTAGAGCATTTTGCAACAAATCGTACAGAGGAATAATAAAAGAATGAATAAAATTTTGGGAGAAAGGGGAGACAATATTAGTTGGATGAAGAAAATTCTAAGGTTAAAAAAAGAAAATAAAATTAAAGAAATTATCCAAGGCAATGTATGTATTATGTAAAGAAACTAGGAAGTAAAAACAATATTTTATGTTGAAACGTTCAAAAGGTAACTAAATTTTCTTTTAAAGCCCATTGCCCCTCTTTTGTATTCATCGCAAGATTAAGTGCTCATCATCATATCCTATTTACCCCGTGTTTATCACGCTAGGATTGTACATACAAAACATCCTTAATTCCATAAAATTTTAAAAATATAGTGGACATAAAACGACAGGTATTTTGAACAGGCAAATGCACGATGCATACACAGAAAAAAAGAACATTCTTGTTTTGAAAAATTTTTAGTTTTAACGTGGAATTCTTGAAATGAGATTATATTGCGTTAATTAAAGAAAAATATGATTGCTTACTTGAATGAAGTCATTTTATATAGTTCGATTAAGAACAATATACTCTTATGATTTGAGATTTAATTTTCTTGAATGAAAGAGAAACAATGTTAGATAGAAAATAACACTTTTAAATCAAAGATTATAATTTTCTTAAAATAGAATTAAATAATTATATATTCTTGAGATGACAATTACAATATTAAAATAAGACTATAATATTGTTGAAATTTAAAATTATTAAATCCTTTTAAGAAAATTATAAATTGTTGCGTATACACTGAGGAAAAAATTTTTTTAAATCAAATAAATTTGTTTTCTTGAAACTTTTACTTTAAATGCAAGGAATTGTTTGTTTCATTTAAGCAAAAGTATTTAATTTTAATTAAATGTGCATGTTATATTAAGTACATTATTTTCATTTATATATTTTTTATATTTAAATACTATTTTCGTAAAATATATACTATAATTTATTAAATTAAATATATTATTTTTCAAAATTAAAAAGTCTAAAATTTTTAGGAATAAAAAGTGCATTTTAATAAATATTTTGTAAAATTAAAATAAAAATATTTAATTAAAAGTTATATTTGTTTAAGCATATATATTTTTTAAACATATGTAAATAAATACTTAACTTAAACAAACAGACGTTTTGAATACAAGTAAGAGTACTTGATTAGTACTCACCGAATAAATAGCTTTCTTGAGTTAACTAAAATTTTTTTATTTCAAGATCATTTTTTCCTCAGTGTATACGAAACAATGAACGCGTTAGTTGAAGTACATAAGTTTTGATATGACACTTATTTTTGTTCTGGGTACGGGTTACGTAATAAGATTGTATCATCCAGTCGTAAATCGACTAATGAACTTAATTTCATATCTCATCGCTGATAAGTATTTATCATGACTGAAAATACCGCGGTTTATGAGAAAGAAGACTCCGGATATGCATCGACGACGAAACGCGCCATAGTTAATAATCAGCATGCGTTGATAAGGGGAACCAGGCGTGATTAATACCGAGAACTCTCTCTTATCGCCGAGACGTGGAATATATACTTGCTTACGGTAGTATTACTTTGGTGCGTGTGTAACGGTCACTCGCGATGAATGCGAATCATTTCTCGGATTTCTTCGTGTGAAAACATCCAATCGCGGCCGGCACGTTCATTGCGATCCCTCGATGCAGATCGTGCCATATAAATTTGTTCCACGAGATAGGTAGTGAAAGATGCAATGGTCTTGTTTACTTGAAAAGTGATATATGCGTACGATGTTTCAACATTATGCGAGTCTTAATGCAAATGCATCGAATTTAACAAAATAAGATTTACGTTTCCAAAATAAACGAGATAGAGTGGAATCAATATGTTTTTGCAATAACATTCTCCCTACCTTTCCTTTTCATATTGTAATTTCTTTGATGATTTATGCTTGATTATAATTCAGTCATAAATGTATATAATGTGTTCTAAAAACAATTTGCAAAGCATTGAAAAGATGATATATTATAACGTGATAAGATGATATATTAAACGTTGTATATTTGATTTGAAGATATATATATATATATATATATATATATATATATATATATATGTTACAAAATTCATGTATGTATATATTTTTTTATTTACAATATGTAAAAGATAAAGTACGAAAAATATCAAAATTTTGGAACTTTGGATTCTAAAATTGAAATATTTTTTTTTGCAATCGCTATAAGAATATTCTCGCAAGTAAACCTTTATATTCTGATTAATTTTATTGAGATTGTATGTTGATAAAAATATTATATATACAGGGTGAGGCATCTAAAACAGGCCACCTGAATAACTCCGTTGGTAAGACGAATACAAAAAAATTGTTCAGACAAAAGTTGTATGGTTTCAAGGGGGACATATGATGGTGTCATTAGTTTAATCTTGAAGAGCCACCCGAAGGTCACGTGAAGGTCAGCTCCAACTTTTTAAATGGGACACCTTATATGCTTTTGCATATTCTTGTAGCTCATCTCAAGAGCTTTCCAAAACACTACAATTATGTTAGTTTTCATTAAATACTTTCCAAGTTATGAGGCTTGAAATCATTTTTTAATTTTACATAAACCGTAAAATATCTTGTAAAATATTCATTTTTCGATTATTTTACCTTAATACTTTTATGTACAAAATAATGAGAAGAATCAATTGGTGTAAAGAAAACACATAATTGCTTCGAACAAAAAAATGTAATTGTTAATTGCAAATTACATTTTTTTGTTCGAAGCAATTATGTGTTTTCTTTACACCAATTGATTCTTCTCATTATTTTGTACATAAAAGTATTAAGGTAAAATAATCGAAAAATGAATATTTTACAAGATATTTTACGGTTTATGTAAAATTAAAAAATGATTTCAAGCCTCATAACTTGGAAAGTATTTAATGAAAACTAATATAATTGTAGTGTTTTGGAAAGCTCTTGAGATGAGCTACAAGAATATGCAAAAGCATATAAGGTGTCCCATTTAAAAAGTTGGAGCTGACCTTCACGTGACCTTCGGGTGGCTCTTCAAGATTAAACTAATGACACCATCATATGTCCCCCTTGAAACCATACAACTTTTGTCTGAACAATTTTTTTATATTCGGCTTACCAACGGAGTTATTTAGGTGGCCTGTTTTAGATGCCTCACCCTGTATATATGAATCTTTAAATGAAATATGTAACATTTTTAATAAATCATCTCCAATAATGTTTTACAAATTATTATCTTTAGACATTATGGCAGAATATATATATATATATATATATATATATATATATATATATACCTATATATATATATGTATATATATATATGTATATATTTCGAAAAAAAAATATGTAATTTACAATTAACAATTACATATATATATATTTTTTTCGACACAATTATCTGTTTTCTTTACACCAATTGATTCCTCTCATTATTTTGTACATAAAAGTATTAAGATAATCGAAAAATGAATATTTTACTAGATATTTTATGATTTATGTAAAAATTACGAAATTATTTCAAGCCTCATAATTCGAAAAGTATTCGATGAAAAAATATTTTATTATAGTGTTTTGAAAAGCTCTCCAAGTAAGCTACAAAAGCTTCTTTTTAATATCAGATAGCCCTGACATCCTGTATATATATATATATATATATATATATATATATATATATATATATTATATATATATATATATATATATATATATATATATATATATCAATACACAGAAAAAAAAGAAGTGTCAAAACTTATATACTTAAACTAACGCGTTCATTGTTTCGTATATACGCAACAATTTATAATTTTCTTAGAAGAATTTAATAATTTTAAATTTCAACAATATTATAGTCTTATTTTAATATTGTAATTGTCACCTTAAGAATATATAATTATTTAATTTTACTTTCAGAAAATTATAATCTTTGATTTAAAAATGTTATTTTCTATCCAACATTGTTTCTCTTCCATTCAAGAAAATTAAATCTTAAATCGTAAGAATATATTTTTCTCGATTGATCTGTATAAAATGGCTTCATTCAAGTAAGCAATTATTCAAGCAATTATATTTTTCTTAAATTAACGCGATATAATCTCATTCCAAGATTTCCATGTTAGAACTAAATATATTTTCAAAACAAGAATATCCTTTTTTTCTGTGTACACAGCCACAATAAAATTAATTCAAATGTAATGATTACATTTGATTATAATTCAGTCATAAAGTTCTGCGACACATAATGTGCTTAAAAATAATTCGTAAAACATTGAACATGATTTATCAAATATATATCTGATTTAAAGATCCATCATATATACATACATTATTTTTATTAATAATACAGCAGAAATGAAAAAAAATTAATCCAGAGATGTAAAAGTTTAATTACGAGAATATTTTTATTCACTAAGGAAAAAATTATCTTCAAATAAAAAAATTTTAGTTAACTCAAGAAAGCTATTTATTCGGTGAGTACTAATCACGTATTTACTTGTATTCAAAATGTCTGTTTGCTTAATTTAAGTATTTATTTACATATGTTTAAAAAAATATATATGTTTAAAAAAATATAATTTTTAATTAAATATTTTTATTTTAATTTTACAAAATATTTATTAAAATGCACTTTTTATTCCCAAAAATTAAAAATTTTTTAATTTTGAAAAATAATATATTTAATTTAATAAATTATAGTAAATTATAAATTATAGTATTTTACGAAAATAGTATTTAAATATAAAAAATATATAAATGAAAATAATGTACTTAATATAACATGCATATTTAATTAAAATTAAATGATTTTGCTTAAATGAAATAAACAATTCCTCTTCCATTTGGAGCAAAAGTTTCAAGAAAACAAATTTATTCGATTTGAAAAAATTTTTCCCTCGGTGTAGCGATTGCGAAAAAAAGGATATTTCAATTTTAGAATCTAAAGCCCCCAAAGTATCCTTTACATAGTAATTTCTTTTAATCGTATTATATACATATAAATCTGATTATAATTTCTGGACGTGATGGAACGAGCTCGCTCTGAGATAACACTTTATTTTCGCGGGCATCGGGCGTATAATGCACCGGGGGACGCTTTTTTAAATCCGAAACTGGTTTATACAACAAGTAGCGCACCGGTTTAGGACTCTTCGACGAGTCTGGGCGAGAAGCAGGGGGGGGGGACTCTTCGGCGGGGGAGGCGAGGAGGGAGGGGGAGAGACGATTCGCATCTCTCCTCGTACGCGCCCCGTTATTACAGCAGCGGTGTCGATCGAGGTGTGCGCCCGTTTTCTTTATTTGTAACTACAGCCCTGGTTCTCCTTGCCAGCAGCCTTGCCCGAACCGGCCAACGACCGTATCTCTCTTACCCTATCCTGCTTCCCCTCTCTTTCCGTCCCTCGTTACCTACCTACCTACCTACCTCTCGCCTTCCCTTTGTCTCTTTCTCGCCTCCTGTCCGTCTTTTACGCTCCTTTCTCTTTCGCTGAACAAACTCTACTCTACCACGAGGCTCCCTTTGATCCGGCGTAACCTCGCGCTAAACTTGTACGAACTTGCACGAATTTAAAGAGAGAGAGAGAGGGCTGATCAAGACCGACAGATTCGAGAGATGTCGCGAATTTGAAATGAAAAAAAAAAAAAAGAAAGAAAAGATGTTTCCGGTGATAAGCGTACATTCGCGACATTTGACTTTACGTTGAACGACACGTTGCGAAAACACGCGGAGAAATTTCGGCACGCTATTGCGTTCGTAAATACAAGTTGCGAAGTTCGTGTGACGTGAGATTTCATATTTTCGATGCGATTATCGGGGTACGCGTGGCTTTTACGACTTTGCGTGGCGAGTGTCAGATCGAAAGATTAGCGACGCGCTTTCGGCGCAAAAACGTGAATGAACTTTACGACAGCAATAATTTATGCGTAGAATATCCCCGATCTTTATTTTATATTCCTCTTTATATTTTATATAGAGAAGACAATAGTCAATATTAAGAATCATCTTAAGGATGTTTTGTATGTATCCCTAGCAAAAGGTAGCTGAAAATCAATATTGATGAATATCCACTTTTGGTGTATTTTGAGTAAGAAATTGTGTGGAATATTCCAATTTGATCTTAGCTACAGTGCAGAGATGTATTTTTTAATATTTATTAAAATTTATAATTTATAATCTTCTTAGAAGGATTTAATAATTATAATTTCAACAATATTATAATCTTATTTTAATATTGTAACTGTCACCTCAAGAATATATAATTATTTAATTCTACTTTAAGAAAATTATAATCTTTGATTTAAAAATGTTATTTTCTATTCAACTGTTTCTCTTCCACTCAAGAAAATTAAATCTTAAATCGTAAGAATATATTTTTCTTAAACGAACTATATAAAATGGCTCCATTCAAGTAAGCAATTAAATTTTTCTTTAACAAAAGCAATATAATCTCATTTCAAGATTTCCATGTTAAAACTAAAAATATTTTCAAAACATGAATGTCCTTTTTTTTCTGTGTATGCATAGTGCATTTGACTGTTCAAAATACCTATCGTTTTGTGTCCACTATATTTTTATGGAATTTTATGGAATTAAGGATGTTTTGTATGTACAATCCCAGCAAAAAGTAGCTGAAAATCAATATTGACGAATATATCCACTTTTAGTGTATTTTGTGTAAGAAATATTGTGTGGAATATTACAATTTAATCTTAGCTACAGAATATTTTTATATTAAAAGAAGAAAAAATTGTATTTTAAAATAGGAAAGAATAATTTCTTTTATTTGGACATATTTATTTATTTCATCAGGATCATGCAGTTTAAGTTTGTTGACACTATCTACATATATATATTTTATAATACATATTTTATAATATATTTTCCAAAAATAATACGTATCTATTATATATGGAAGTATATAAAGTGTATATGAATATATAAATTTATATATAAGTATATAATTTATATTAATAACAGTAAACCGAAAAATAATAATAAATTAAGAAATTAGAAATGTTGATGAATATAAATTACATAATGTTGATTTATAGTTATATACACAGAAAAAAAGGACATTCTTATTTTGAAAATATATTTAGTTTTAACATGGAAATCTTGAAATGAGATTATATCGCGTTAATTTAAGAAAAATATAATTGCTTGAATAATTACTCGAATGAAGCCATTTTATATAGTTCAATCGAGAAAAATATATTCTCATGATTTAAGATTTAATTTTCTTGAATAGAAAAGAAACAATGTTGGATAGAAAATAACATTTTTAAATTAAAGATTATAATTTTCTTAAAATAGAATTAAATAATTATATATTCTTGAGGTGACAATTACAATATTAAAATAAGACGATAATATTGTTGAAATTTAAAATTATTAAATTCTTCTAAGACTATAAATTGTTGCGTATATACAAAACAATGAACGCGTTAATTTAAATATATAAGTTTTGATTTGACACTTTTTTTCTGTGTAATGTTGAGTAATATAAATAATATAATGAATAGTTAGGAATGTTTAATTAAAAATAATAGAAATATAAATGGAAAGAAAGAAACATAAACGAATGCAAAATCGAAATAGCGATTAATTTATATTTATATTATATTCAGACAATAATTTAGATACATTCTATGTATATTATACATATAATTTGTGCGTAGATTATGCTACTTTGAATCCCGTTGTAAGCGTCGATTGCGTTGTTGGACTCGACTTGTTCGAAAGAATGAGTGGGCTAGCTTTCGTTCTGGTAAGCGTGTGGGTGGCGTGGGCCTATCCCATCTTATCAACTGCAGCAGCCGAGGCGGATGTCACGATAATGCGTTCCATGGAACGTTTTCGTCATTATAATGAGCCCAAATATCGTTTAATGAGGAACCGAGAAATTACATGTCATCTTGACAATGCTTTTTTTTCAAAATCGTGTTGTGCTTAATTAATCGAGATTTTTACTTTTGACTTTTTTAAACTGTAATCAAATATTAATTGATGTGAATAAAAAATGTAAGATTTGAAGACATCTTACACACAGACATTGCATTGCATTGTTGAGATTTATTTCTGAAAATATATCTCTGAATTATAAAAAAAATCACACTTAATTGACGAAATTTTATTAGACTAAAATTAAGAATTTTGCAATTTTTAAAAATAAAATTTAGAATATTCAATATATTGCTGTATTTTATTTTATTTAAATTTTATTTGAGGGAGATAAATTGATAACCTGCTTTCTAATCTACTAGTTTTACTTTATTTCCTATTTATTTAGTAGCAAAAATTCGAAAAAATCTGAAATATTTATATTATACTCGATTGTTGTGTAACTATATTCTTGTGCAAATGCGCGTAACCAACGTTTACTGGCTCGAATTTCGAGCCACTGCGTGCACTCTAGATCCAATCCTAGTAGCAGGAAGGAAAGCTCGACGAAAAATGATATGTATTTCTTCGCTTCGCGACTTGCGGACTCGCTCGTTCGATGTCCACATTGCACCAGTATACGCAATGCTTCTCGCCCGTTGACGAGGAAGCTATCGTATTTCGTCGTCCGTATCGTGTAACACCTGGACGCACTAATGCGGTGGTATACATTACGGAATAGAGGTGCACGAGCCAGTGATTTGCGCCGCGCATAGTGACCCAAGTGCTTAAAGATCGATCGCGAACCGATCGTTTTCGAACAAGTCCCATCGTAAAACTCGGGAGTAGCTTGCAAGCAGCTGATCTAAATTGCTCTTGGAATTGCTCGCGGATTTCGGAGTAGAAATATAGCTTAAATATGGCTTAATTACTGTACCATGTTATCGATTTATGAACTCGATTCAAATATTTTACAAAATGTCAAAAAGAATGTGTGCTCCGCATTCCTTTGTTATCTCTTCTTATTTCTTCCCAGCAAACATCAAGTAACATTTATACAACTGTTGGTTGTAATTTCCTACTCAACAATATAACTGTTACATGTTATGTAACTGTTACATAACATGTAACAATTATATTACTTCCCAGCAAACACTAAGTAACATTTATACAATTGTTAATTGTAATTTCCTACTCAACAATATAACTGTTACATGTTACATAACATGTAACAGTTATATTTCTTTCCAGCAAACATCAAGTAACATTTATATAATTGTTAGTTGTAATTTTCTACTCAACAATATATCTGTTACATGTTACATAGCATGTAACAGTTATATTTCTTTCCAGCAAACATCAAGTAACATTTATATAATTGTTAGTTGTAATTTCCTATTCAATAATATAACTGTTACATGTTATGTAACTGTTACATAACATGTAACAGTTATATTACTGTTATATATTTTTTATTAATGATAAAAATAAACAAAAAATATCAATAAAAATAATCATTGCTGATAAATCTCTCTCTCTCTCTCTCTCTATTTTTATTATATTAAATATTTCAATTTTTATTATATTATATTATTTATTTTTATTATATTATATTATATTATTATATTATAGATTATTATAATATTCATTTACTTATCGTTTTCGCTGTCAAGGCAGCGTAAACAACGAGCTACATAATATCATATAATAAATTAAGAAACTCGGTCGATCGTAATCGCGTTATTTCGACTAACGCGTGTTACTTAAATTCGCGAGGACGACCGTCGCAAGGTAACATCGATGCGCATCGACTATAGAGGGAATTCCATTGAAGTCGAAGCTTTCCCCAGGGCAGGCGCGATAAAAATACGTGAGAACGCGTCGTCTCGTCGATCTGCCGTTGCAGGAAGAATCGCGCGCGCAGCTCGATGTTTTCTCCGGAGAAACTCGATACGCGACGAGGGGGGAGTCACATTGCCCGAACGTCATTTTGCAACGTCCTCGCTCGTAGGAAGGTCACCTCGCGTCGTCGAAAAGTGCATTCGCTCGTCGTACGTACGTCCACGATTGTGAAGGATCTCGTAAGAGCTCGCGATCCTCCTCCTTTAATTTTCAGAACGAGCAGTCTCTCGCGTTTCTCGCCGTCATTATTCGCAATGAGCGAAGAAAAGCGGCGATTTAAACGTTTCGGGGAAGGAGACCAAAGGGCTACCGCGATCGCGCTCCCGTTTCTTCTCTCTACCTGCCTGTCCACCGGCCTACGGCGAATCTCGCGATCGGGAACGAGAGCAAAAAGATAACGAGCGTAGCCTTCGTGCCAGACGGTGCACAGTCGAGTTGCGACTTGTCGCGGTCACGCGACAGCCCTCGAAGCGCAACACGAAGCGCAACACGGTGCAACATCGAGGCTACTCCGAATTTTTCCTCAGGGGCGAGAACGTGAAAAATTTCGCCGTAGAAAAATTAATGGCAAAATTTTTCACTTTTCTGCCCCTCGGGCGAAGGGAGGGATGGTCTGCGCGCGGAGGGACGAGCGCTCCGGTTCCATGCACGCGGGGAGCTGCGCGAGCTCGGACTGACTCGGGCGAGTCCGCGCATACTCGGGCGGACAGTCCGCGCATGCGCGGGCGCGCTCGGCCGCGCTCGGCCGTCTCCGCCGCCGAGCTCGCGAGCCCCTCGCCGCCGTCGCTCCAGTCGTGAATCGTCGCTCCGCGAGGGAGGACGTGTGCGCGAGTGCCTCTGTGTGATCACGTGAGAGTAAGTGCAGAGCAGTTCGATACGATTAGTTCGGTGGTGACTAACCGCGTTCGCGCGTTTGTCGCTCGGTGGTGTATATATATTGCATTCTTTGGAAACATCCTGCAAACAAGTGATAGTGATTACACCAACGGAGCCGGATATAGGGTTAGTGACGTGCCGAGGATAATGTGCAGGCGTGTCGGCGTGCGGGCCGTCGTCGAAGTTCCACGGAGAGACACGAAAGTCGCCGATAGGCACCGACACGCGTGACAGGTAAGACTTAACCTCCACCATCATGGTGTTGGCTCGGCTCCGAATTTTCCAACGGACGATTCCCCGAAATGAGTATCTGTCTCTCGTTGCGTAGGCGTGGTTTTCGTGCTCTTTCGCGGGTGTCGGATAGTGATCACCAACGATTATCGGATATTCACTTTTTCCGAGAACAATAGAAGGCTTACATCGCGTGGGAAAATCGTAAAGGAACGAAATTTAGGATTAAAGTATTAATCGACAGCTGATAATTAGACGTCGATCGATATCTGTGTCGTAAGAAAATTTATTCAAGTTTCATTTGAAACAACTTCGTGTTCGGTTTCTTTAACCTTGAGGGTCATTCCTTTCGAGAGCTCCGATAAATACGAGTAATTCTTTATTTCTCCTTCTTTGTTTAAGCGTCGACTTCACTTCGAATAAGTCGAGTGTTCCGAGCAGAGTGTTTTATGGAGGTTTAAATGATCATTGCATTCCGGATTGCATTTTCGCCCACGAAGTCGACTCGGATGCACTAAATACTGCGGTCGCGTCAAAAAGAAAGCGAATCCGGTTTGAGAAAATAACTTCGGAGCAACAGTTCTTCGTCTTTTCACTTTCCGTTGAATTATTATTGCAAACCAGATTTTATCCGAGCATTTCAAATATTCAATTTTATATTTATTTTATTTTATTAATTTATTTTTAATTTTATTATTTATTTTATTTTATCCTGTTTTTTCATTTATGTCAAAAATGTAGAAAGTAACTTGTTGGGAGGGGAGAGGAGTAAAATTTGTTTTAAATTATTGAAAGAATTTACGGAGAAATTACCTGAGAATTTGGACTGCACATTCATTTTTTCTATTCTTTAATAATCCAATATTCTGAGTGGATTTTGAGAACCGCTGCTCTAGCTACACCATTGAATTCTAAATTAGAGGGAGGAAAGGAGGGTGTCAGAATTTCAAGCGTGACGTAAAGTTGTCTAGCGGGTAGAAGGAAAGAAAGTGATTAAGGGAAGAAACTGATTAATGTGAAAACTAATTTTTAAATTTATCAAGCAAATTTTTTTTGTTTGCTAATTAAAAATAATTGTGTGTAGGACATTATTCCGTTATTGAAATAAAATGGAATTTTCTCCAAAAAAGGAGAATAAAATATTTTCGCATTAATATAAATATTTTCGTTATTAAAATAAAGTGGAATTTTCTCCAAAAAGGAGAATAAAATATTTTCGCATTTTTTCCATGTGCATTATATGCTGTCATGTTTTAAGATACGAAATCTTGCAAATGACTTGACAAGATTCACTAAAGGAGTGTTGTAGAAAGTACTTTGGCGCCTGTTCAAAGAAAATAAAGGCAGACAATTATTACGGCATTGTGGACGTGAAGCATGCGAAACAACACAATGAAATCAAATATTCTGGCATATTATCTTACCTACCTATCTTATCCTATTTGTGATACGCGAAATGTTTCTAATTAGTTATATTTATTTTCTTTTTTTGTCTATTATATTATATAATGTATCGAAATATCGATTTTTTTAAATGTATTATTTAATATTATGTTCATTCACTAATTACGAGCAGCAATCATAACTTTGACAGATGTATATGAATCTGATATTATCATTATTCAACAGGCATACATTTATTTCGCACAAAAGATATGAAATTTTTTTCTGACGTATTGTTAAGTAGAATTGCATAATATTGCATAATATTGCAGAATTGCATATACTCCATTATTACTTTTTGTATTTTACAGATTATTTTCAATCGTATAACTGCAATTGTAATTCTTTCACATCTTTCAAAAAAGTATAAACGTATGTAATTCGAAAATCAAATGCAAAATAATAAATATAAATATATAATAATAAATGTAAATGTATTCGAACTATTAATTTAAAAATATTTGCGCATTTTAGAATTAATGTGATATGTTTCACTTTTAAAACGCAAAATGTGATAGTAAAATTAATAATATAATATTTTATTTGCTACAATTGAAACAGATGTAGGTACATTACGCAAAATATAGGTGTAGAATATTGATATATCCTTTAATCTGTTATACAAAGAAAAACGCATTTCGATATTTGTAAAATCATTGATTGGTGTAAATCGCTCGAGAGATTTGCAATAAAATAATACATTTAACGATTTATGACCAAATATACATACACGACGCGATTTTCCAGAATGAAAAATTTATACATTGGACAAAAAGAAACTCGGCGAGACTTTAATATTATAATATTGTTTTAGAAAACAATGTGGGTGAAAGCCCGGAATTTTTCGGAATACGAATTTATTGATGCAATCTCATCAATGCGACTTTATTATAAATTAAACGAGTGATTGACAATTATGTAACACAATTGAAAATTTGATAATCTACCGAAACATATTATGAAACTAAATTAAAAAGAAATTAACAATAGAAATGTAAACAAATTATTTTAAAATATTACAAATAATATTTCATTATTCAATCAATTTTAAATAGACCTTATTTTATTGTAAATTTTCATTTAAAGTTGATGTTTATTCGATTATAAAAAGACATATTGAAAAAAATTAACAAGTCGTGATATAACATCAAATAAAAATATCCTGCATACATATACGACTTCTTGAATCAAGCCAAGAATAAACTATTCAGAAATTATAAAGACATATTGAAAAAAATTAACAAGTGATATAACATCAAATAAAAATATCTTATATTGAAGTAGAATTATTTCTTTTGCATACATGTTAATTTTTAAAATTAGAAAAATTATCTATAACGTTAAAAAACCTACGTGGAAAAATAAATGCCGATGAAACACTTTCTGATAAAAAAAATAGATATTTCGATTCCATTGAAAAATATATCATTAAAAATAAAACATCCGATGTTTTTAAGACATTCCATACATATATACTTGTATTTTCGAGATACCTGCATACATATACGACTTCTTGAATCAAGCCAAGAACAAACTATTCAGACGCGGATAGCGAGGCTGTTCTCTCTCTCTCTCTCCCTCGAACTTTAATATTTCAATATTCTTTCGCGGAGCAAGTTCCGGGAATTTGCCGAGCACACGTTGAATGTTTTACGCGTTCGTGTTTCGATGTTTGTGTGAAATAATTTTCGCGCTCGTGGCAAAATAACGCGGTTTTCGCGATGTTTTAAATATAATGTTCCACACATATATTTCGCGGGGGATCGAAAACGGAGGATCCGAATAAACGGGACGGGAACGCTTTAATACTTTAATACCGCTCCGGGGTACAAACGCGAGTCCGGGAAATATGTCGCTTAGCGTCCTCGTCGTCGTGTGACTCGCCCCGAATTTATGCGGCCAGTATTCTTTCCTACGGTATTCTCCGTTGCGTATATATCATTTCCGAGTCTCGTGCGGTGAATCGTGTGTAATCCACCGTTCTCGTAACGGCCACAATACGCTCTTTGTATTCCTCCGTCCACGGCACGAAACTGCAGCTTTTTCGAGTGGTTTGTACTACTTCAAGCACGAGGGCTCGTCGTGAAACATTAGACCGTTTTGGAAATAAGCTCCGCCTGTGTCAACAATGATCCTATAGGTTGTATTTTTGTCAGATATTTATTTACAAGATGAAAGTAATATTATTATCATTACTTGTTCTACAAGGAATAAAAATTTTGAGTATAATTAATGGTTAAGATATTTAACGGTCTTGACATATTTATTAGAATGATTTTTAAAAAGCTGAAAATTTTGAATTCTCATTTTTAGAATTGTTAGATAAATAAATAATTTTAATATACAGGGTGTTTCTTAATAAGCGAAGTATTTTAGGAGA
The DNA here is from genome assembly GCF_003227725.1 of Camponotus floridanus. Classification (NCBI taxonomy): domain Eukaryota; kingdom Metazoa; phylum Arthropoda; class Insecta; order Hymenoptera; family Formicidae; genus Camponotus; species Camponotus floridanus. The sequence goes on along the minus strand of NW_020229592.1, from coordinate 1,101,139 downwards.
TGATTCTTTGTCGAAAATTAAGGGAAGTTTTATATATAAACATATACTATAAAATAAAAATATTATTATCATTGCTTTTTCTGCAAGGAATAAAAATTTTGAGTATAATTAATAGTTAAGATATTTAACGATCTTGATATATTTATTAGAATGATTTTAAGAAAGCTGAAAATTTTAAATTCTCATTGTTAGAATTGTTAAACAAATAAATAACTTTCATATACAGGGTGTTTCTTAATAAGTGCGAAGTACATTCTGTCAAAAAAGTATCGGGAATTGTCGATTTAAACTGCCTGCGCTGGTCGAAGCTATGAAAATTTTTTTTCCCAGGTACAACTGTCCTTTATTATGATGCCAAATTTGAGTGAAATCTGTCAACCAGTGTGTTTACAACAGCTGGTTAAGTCAGTCGATGTCAGTAGTGCGTTCCGATTTTTACAATGAGTGAAAATATTGAACAAAGAATTTGTCTCAAATTTTGTGTTGCGAGAGGTAGCACACGAACCTAACATGTCCCATGAGTCCGTTCGTTCGATTTTGGTCGATAATTTGGGCATAATGCGCTGTCTCACCGAGCTACGATTGTGACCGATTTTCTCGCTAAAAACTCAACAAATGTACTTGAACAACCACGTATTCACCAGATTTGGCACCGTGTGACTTCTTCCTCTTCCCAAAACTGAAATTTTTGCCGCTCCGGGGTACCCGTTTGAAGCCATAAAACAAAAATCGCCGCGTGAGCTGAAGGCCATCCCGGAAAGCGCCTATAAGAAATGTTTCGAAGATTGGAAAAAACGATAGCATACGTGCGTTGCTTCAAATGGAACCTACTTTGAAGGCGACCCAATAAATTTTGATGAATAAATGAAATATGTGTGTTTTATTTAACAATTCCCGATACTTTCTTGACAGAATGTATTTTAGGAGATGATTCTTTGTCGAAAATTAAGGGAAGTTTTTTATATAAACATATACTATAAAATAAAAATATTATTATCATTACTTTTTCTGCAAGGAATAAAAATTTTGAGTATAAATTAATAGTTAAGATATTTAACGATCTTGATATATTTATTAGAATGATTTTAAGAAAGCTGAAAATTTTAAATTCTTATTTTTAGAATTGTCATACAAATAAATAATTTTCATATACAGGGTGTCTTAATAGTGCGAAGTATTTTAGGAGATGATTCTTTATGGAAAATTAAGGGAAGTTTTTTATATAAACATATACTCCTTCCTGTGGAGTTACACTCCTCCAAAAATGGGAGTAAATTAGATTTTTATTTTTTTAAGTTTTTATTATACTTTTGTTTTTGTCCCAATTTTTTCCAACATTTATTCTAATTTTATTTTAAAATTTAACTTCTCGTAATTCGAAATCTATATTATTTAGCATCGTGCTGCGCACGATAAAAAAGTTTCTAAATTAATCAAACTTTTTAATGCATATTTTTAGATGATCATATTCCGGCTCATTAAAAAGTTCTAAAAAAAAATTGAGAGTTGCTAGGTTCATTCCATTATAACAATACGGAAGGCTTAAAAAAATATTAATAAATAACCTTTTTACTAGAAAATATCCACCTAATTTCATTTCTTTAACTTGTTCCAAATTTGAGAAAAAAAATAAAAGCCTAATTTTTACCCCTATTTTTGGAGGAATGCAACTCGCCAGGAAGGGATGTAGGAGTATATGTTTATACAAAAAAACCTTTCTTAATTTTCGACAAAGAATCATCTCTTAAAATTTTTCGTACTTGTTAAGAAATACCCTGCATAATTATCTAAATTATAGCTACAAGTGTGTCTATTATTAACGATTGTTCTCAAATGAGCAAATCTAGAGGATTGGAATAAATTCCAATTTTATGTACATAAAAAAAAGAATAATATATAATATATAATATATAATATTCTACGAAATTATGAGTGGACAAAAATACATTTAATTTCATCCGGGCACTAGTAATCGCAGGCTACACCACTGTCCCCAAGCTACGTCTATGTAAAATGGACAGTAATAGAGAGATACGTCATTCAAGCATGTACTCCCTATGTACAAGCTAGGTGCATTTTTCAACACGCAGTCAAAGCGACGTGGCTCTGCATGTGTTTATGCGCATGTGAGAGAGGAATCTGTCGACGGGAATCGACATGGCGTCCATATTGTGCATACCTGGTGTATAAACGTCTCCGTGACTCGAGCATTTTCACGGCGGAAAAGTTAGTTCTCTCGTTAGAGGCAACGCGATGTCGCGGTGTTAACGACGCGGTCGTGCCGTGCACGTGGTGTGTGTTTGTTACAGAGAGGCACGGAAACAACGTCGTTACAATCCCGAAGTATGGCGCTCCTCTGCCGGCTGGATTTCGTCTTGTCGCGACGAGAATATTAAGGAGCGACGCGTTGTTCATTCGAATGAATAGATACGTGCATTAATAAAACGAAAGAAGTCATACATCATATTTTGTTGATACACTGAGGACAAAATTATCTTGAGATTAAAAAAATTTTAGTTAACTCAAGAAAGCTATTTATTCGGTGGGTACTAATCACGTATTTTTACTTGTATTCAAAACGTCTGTTTGCTTAAGTTAAGTATTTATTTACATATGTTTAAAAAAATATATATGCTTAAAAAAATATAATTTTTAATTAAATATTTTACAAAATATTTATTAAAATGCACTTTTTATTCCCAAAAATTTAAAATTTTTTAATTTTAAAAAATATATTTAATTTAATAAATTATAGTATATATTTTACAAAAATAGTATTTAAATATAAAAAATATATAAATGAAAATAATGTACTTAATATAACATGCATATTTAATTAAAATTAAATACTTTTGCTTAAATGAAATAAACAATTCCTTCCATTTAAAGCAAAAGTTTCAAGAAAACAAATTTATTTGATTTTAAAAAATTTTTCCCTCAGTGTAAATGTAATAATATAGAAGCGAGCACGTTTAAATAGAAGTATTTAAAAAAAATTGCAAATATTCTTTATATTGATCTTTTATGGAGATTTTTGCGACCTAAGTGTTTTCGACGTTGAAAATAAATTCTTCTTTTTTTCTTTAGAGAATTTTATTTGGCTGAAATTTTCGATTAGATCTTCGTCGACAAAAAGTTGACTCTATTTTCAGAAATATATGAGAAAGATATGTTCATGAAACTCAAATATTTTACGAGCATTGTGATATCTACGAACATTTGGCAAGCGTCTAAATTCGGTTTTAATGGTGCATAGCTGTGATGAATGAACAGGAGGAGGGGATGGCGAGCTAAAAGTATGAATGGGCTAATCAATTTACAGACGTAGTCTTTGCCCGCATCCCGGGCGATCGTTCACACTGGTATACCAAAAATTTTTAATTACGAATGAAGAATGTATGAGAGAAAAAAAAGGTATAATTATAGAGAAAGATATTGCAACGAGGAATTCTATATTGAAAATTTGAAGTAAAATTAGCATATTAAGGATGTTCTGTATTGACAAATATATCCACTTTTGGTGTATTTTGAGTAAGAAATTGTGTGGAATATTACAATTTAATCTTAGCTACAGTGCAGAGATGTATTTTTTAATATTTATTGTGTTTTTACTGAAATATTCCGAATTTTGTTAATTGAAAGGATTAACTTTTGGCAGAGAATTTCGCCTTGTGACAGATACATGGCTAACTTTATTGAATTATATTTCATATCTTTTTAATCAGTTAGTACTTGTATAATATAATTTGACCAAATATTTCCTCTGTATCTAAACTTTTGCAAATTTTAAACAAATCCTGAATATTATTTCCATATGTTTTTGTCATTTGAATCGTGGTTATACGTTTCCCATAAGAATACATGTTAATTCGGTGCAAATTAAAATCCTTATAACTTATGAACGTTTTAGTGAATCGATTTAAAAATTGTACTGAAGATTCTAAACATATGTAAGGACATTCCGTACAATTTTCATTAAATTCTCAATATTTTGAAAATAGATACAAAACATTCTTAAATACAATAAAGTTCGAAACTACAATAAAATTAAATAAATTATTCAAAAATAATTGATACAAAAATTTTAGTTATGATTAGAATATCTAGAATATGTAAGGTAAGGTTAAAATTGTACATATTATCTGCAATAATTATTTAATATCCGAACATCTAAAAAGATTCTTAATTCGACTTTTTGAATTATTCTCTTTTTTACAGAGAGAGTACTGTTATATATTTATAGTTTTTATAGTTTCTTTCTAAGGATGTTTTGTACCTATTTTCAAAATATTGAAAATTTATTGAAAACTGTATGGAATGTCGTTACATATGTTTAGAATCTTCAGTACAATTTTTAAATCGATTCACTAAAGCGTTCAAGTTATAAGGATTTTAATTTGCACCGAATTAACATGTGTTCTTATGGGAAACGTATAACCATGATTCAAATGACAAAAACACATGGAAATAATATTCAGGATTTATTTAAAATTTGCAAAAGTTTAGATACAGAGGAAATATTTCGTCAAATAATATTATACAAGTACTAATTGGTTAAAAAGATATTAAATATAATTCAATGAAGTTAGCCATGTATTTGTCACAGTGCGAAATTCTCTGCCAAAGTTAAATCCTTTCGATTAACAAAATTCGGAATATTTCAGTAAAAAACGCAATAAATTAAAAAATACATCTCTGCACAGTGGCTAAGATCAAATTATAATATTCCACACAATTTCTTACTTAAAATACACAAAAGTGAATATTCGTTAATATTGATTTTTAGCTACTTTTTGCTAGGATTGTACATACACAAAACATCCTTAATTCGACTTTTTTAATTATTCTCTTTTTTTACAGAGAGAATTTATTGTTATATATTTATAGTTCTTTAATATTTAGTATTCTTGGAACGATAAATATATCCTTCGTATGAAAGATAGCGAGCATCGATACATAATACTTTCGGAGCACGCTTCTCGATAAATGAACCGTGATGGCGCAGGGTCAAGCGACACATTGCCCTAATTGCATGTAACATGATCTCTATCTCTAACCGGTACTCCCGACCAATTTGCTTAATAAGAAAACTTTGTTACGATGAGCTCTGGGCGTCGATCCCGTCGAGCCCGTTGCGAGAATTGCGAATATATCGCGACGTGAGCAAAAAAAAAAAGACAGCCCGGTGAACTCGCGCGAATGACTGGTCACTGAATCATTCGTGCAATAATCCACGCTTGCACGCCCGAAAGGCGCTCGACCGTGTGCATCTACATGCGTTCTTTTATATGTGCCGCCTTAAGCCCATATCACACTAGCGATTGCGAATCACAAAAAGAAAAAACAAGAAAAATGATGGAAAACTAAATCGCAGTCACATCAGTCGCAATCGCTGACCATTGCTTTCTGATTGAATTCTAGGGTTGCACGAGATTAATCTTGATATTGTCTTGTCTTGTCTTGAATTTCAAGACAAGATCAAGACAAGATTTTTAATTAGTTATCAAGACAATACCAAGACTAAGACTGTCAAGATTATTAGTCTTGTCAAGATTATTGGTTCTAAAAAAAAATTAAATATTTATATTTGTAAATGAAAAAAATCATTATATACGAATTTTAAAAAAATTTATTCAATAAAAACATTTATATTGATAAATTTAAAAACATTTAATATTAATACAATATAACATTTTTATAAATTAGAAATCAAATTCGCAAATTTTAGAAATTAAAGAGCATTTCACTCAGGAATTGATGCACATTAGTGCTTTCAAAGATTTACTTTGTAATCTGGTTTTATTTTTTGACATAGTCAGAGTTTTTCTATTGAGAAAAGTCTTCCTACTGGCACGGACGAGGTAGTTGAACTTAAAATGTCTCGAGCCATTTTTGACAATGTGGGATAAATATGAACCTGATTTTTTTACCACTCCAAAATATTTATATCTGCACATTCCCTTGGAGTCTGTAAATAGTTATTAATTTCTGTTCTCCATGAAACAGTAAATGTTTTTTTATGTAAATAGACGGCATTTATATCGATTACATAGTAATAATTATAATTAAAATATAATACAATAGTAATAATTATTTCAAATTATATTACAAAAATTATGTTAAATATTATTTAAATAATTTTTTAATATTAGATAAAAAATTGTTAATAAAATCGAGACAAGACAATACAAGACGAGATTTTTGCTACCAATATTCACTCAAGACCAAAACAAGATTTAAATTTTTGAAAATTTTTAATATCAATACAATATTTTTACGAATATTGTCTTGTCTTGGATCTTGTGCAACCCTATTGAATTCAGACAAAATTGCAATCATAGTCGCAGTCGCGAGTCGCCAGTGTGATACGGCCATTACATGTGTAAAACCGCGCTCCACTCTCCGCTCGCCGAATATATTTACCGACCCGAGGCGGGTATCGCATCATATGGGTGATGTAAGATAGGATTAGATAGTTGTCGAACGTGCTCAACGTGGAGTGTATTTCAAGTTTCTTCCATATTTTACGTATAACGAGAAATTCAATTATCCGAAAAGTTTGTAAATATTTTTTTTTGTCAAAAAATACTTCGCGAATATAAAGTATCGATAACATGTCGCGACGATGAAGAGGACAAAGGCAGAGATCTCGCGTGCAATTCTCGAACACGTCACTCTTATCAGATCGGTGATTCTTCTCTCGACGTGTTGTACAATCGTACAAAAGATAAATTTCACTGTCGATAAAAGTGTAGAAAATAATATCGAAACACGTGCATTAAAATAAAATTGTTAAAATTTATATTAATATTATTTATTGTTAATTTAAAATTTAATTTAAAATATAAATTATTAAATTATAACTTTAAATTTAATAATTTAACAAGTTTATATTTTCCAATATTTTTTTGTACTCTTGTCGATACTGAGATTTTCTAGTACATTTTACATCTATAGTTGTACAAGATGCGTCGCGCGTCAAGAAATCACGTTCGACAAGTGTGTCGCGTTCGAGACTTCTGTATGGTCTGCCTTTGTTCTTTTCATCATCGACATGCTAATCGACAGCTAGACACGACTCTGTCTCTATAAATAGCTCGACGATACTTCGTGCACGAAATTCTAAATGAAGTTGTGCACAAGTGTAAATAATTGAGAATAAAATCGAAGAAACGCTTCTCTATTATTCTTAAGGATGTTTTGTATGTATAAATGAGAAATAGCACTCTAATTTAAATAAAAGATTTAAATTTTATTATTTTACATATATATTAACATTTCTATACATGAATTAATTTATTACTTTATAATTTTTTTTTATTTTGATACCTTTGACCGCATATTTTAAAATTGAGGAATAAAAAATATAAATTGCAAAACAAAAACAGGTTTTTTAATTTTTAACATATTGTTTGAAATATTTGCGGAAAAAATATGTCAAATTCATAAATAAAAAGCACTTAACTGTTTCTTAAAAGTCGAAATAAATATTCTTCAATGTCATGTAACTCATCATGAACATTCATCACATTAGAGAATTTCGCCTTGTGACAGATACATGGCTAACTTTATTGAATTATATTTCATATCTTTTTAATCAGTTAGTACTTGTATAATATAATTTGACCAAATATTTCCTCTGTATCTAAACTTTTGCAAATTTTAAACAAATCCTGAATATTATTTCCATATGTTTTTGTCATTTGAATCGTGGTTATACGTTTCCCATAAGAACACATGTTAATTCGGTGCAAATTAAAATCCTTATAACTTGTGAATTTAGTGAATCGATTTAAAAATTGTACTGAGAATTCTAAACATATGTAAGGATTCTGCACAATTTTCATTAAATTAATTTTCATTAAATATTCTGTACAATTTTCATTAAATTTTCAATATTTTGAAAATATTGAATATTTTGATAATAATATATTACAAAACATTCTTAAGAAAATGATATAATTAAATGCTGTTAAGTATCAAATCGTGACACTTTAATGACCACAAACTATATTTTTTGTCAGTAAAAATGTGAAATTGAACTATTTTACATATGCATATTTTTTCGTCGGTTATTATTTTCGATATAGATTAAGATATTTCCTTTTCGATGACTCAATCTTTTTTGCGACGTGGATTAACTAATGTGGGAGACGGATCCACATGATATCATAATAATCTTTCATACTAGGTACAGACGCGGCATTCTTGGAATTAGATCCTTCCTTATAATTATCGCATTCCGACTCGTTTATCATTCTGCCATCGATGAATATTCAAGGAGATTACGTAAGCGATTCGTCGTTTTCATTTCGGTGCACTTCAATTTCACCACTCTATACATCTCGTAACACATTAAATACGCATTAATAAACATATATCAGTTTTAATCGTGGTACGATAAATTACATCTTTTAGCTATGGTTTTGATGACAGATATATTATTATCTCATAATAACATGCAATGCGGGGGACATTTTATAAGCTAAAATATAAGATTAAATTTATTTTTTTTTTCATTTTTTTCATATTTCATTATTTTCATATTTCCTTTTTTTGATACGTTTTTATTTAACGAAAAACTTTTGATTATTAAATATTTCTTAAATAATAAACTTGAGAGAAAATAGCAGCATAATACATTACATTTCAATAATAATATTAATAATATAAGGTATATTTAATTTATAAAAATTAATAATATAATTTATATATGTTATTAATAATATAATTTACATTTCCATAAATTTCCCACATTCTTGTTTTATACAGAAATATTTCTTAGATTTATATTTATATCCTGTTTTATCGCATTCATATGCACCAAATGTGTATATTTTCACAAACTGATGAGACTTCTGGCGCCGTTTCATATGAGTTTCCAAGGAATATGATACTAATCTAGGAATAAATATTAGAAAAGGCTTTCGTCCCGCTGTGAGTTAACGTAAAACATAAATTCTCACGCGTCGTCGAATATCTACATTTTCGTGCAATTAGTACCATATGCGAGCGTATTTTATTTTTTTTTTGTTTTTGGCCTTTGTGAGGGAACGAGAGAGAAAGAGAGAGAGAGAGAGTAGCCAAAACCATTAATCTTGGAGCAGGCCAAACGCGCCACAAGTGGTTTAAAATTCAAACGATTTCAGTCTTTTCGGTTTCTCGTTTGAAGGTCCCCTGGAGGTAAACGTGCCTCTCGATCCTCCGGTCTCTGGTAATGGCCATCCGGACTTCCCTTTCCGAGGCCTTTCTCCTCGAGACGGAGAAAAAGAGGATGTGTACGTATCCGCGCGTTTTCTTTTGTCCCTCGCATACGACCCGACGATTTCGCAATAAAAGTGCGAAGTCAAATTTGTCAGGAACAGCTCTCTCTTTCGTTCTTTAATATTCTTTCCGTGCATCGCGCTCCACTTCACCATCATTATATCCTTTGTCTTGCTTCCTGGAACTCGTTCAGGCTCATCTCGATGAGAGCGGGATCCGCGAAAACGATCGCATTCCTGATCTCGCTTCGCTCCATCCTCGGGTCGAGATTTTAACCAGGGTTGGCAAAAAACTTGTTTTTGTTTTTTTAAATTTATACATTTTTAATTTTAAACAAAAAACATTGCTTTCTTTTTTGTTTAGAACAATGTTTTTTGTTTTATTTGTGTTTTTAAGTAAAGTAAAAAAAAACATGTTTTAAACAAGCAAAAAACATTTAATAGATTTGATCTGTGTAAATATGTAAATTTTTCGCTAACGTTAAACTGTAAATGACGTTGCCAAAATTGATAACGCTATTAAAAATATAAATAATAAAATAAAAATGATAAGATGGGTACTATTTTAGCAGAATATTTATTTTTGGAGTTATTTATTTTTGGAGAAAAAAAGTTCTAGTTAATAATATTTAATATATAATACTTTAGTTCCTTTCCTATTCTTATTAAGGAACAGGGTTGGCAAAAAACTTGTTTTTTTTTTATTTTAAACAAAAAACATTGTTTTTTGTTTAGAACAATGTTTTTTTGTTTTATTTGTTTATTTTTTTGTTTATTTGTTTTTAAGTAAAATAAAAATGTTTTAAACAAGCAAAAAAACACTTAATAGCTTTTATCTGTGTAAATATTTAAATTTTTCGCTAGCGTTAAACTGTAAATGATATTGCCAAAATTAACAATGGCATTAAAAATATAAATAATAAAATAAAAATGATGGGTATTATTTTAGCAGAATATTTATTTTTGAAGTTATTTATTTTTGGAGAAAAAAAGTTCTAGTTAATAATATTTAATATATAATACTTTAGTTCCTTTCCTATTCTTATTAAGGAACCTCATGCTTAACTCTCGACATAAATTAGAAATAAAAGAAAAATAAGAAACCTCAATTCTTCTTTTTAAAAGAAGAACTTTTTTTTAAGAATTACTGACCTGCTATGAATTATGCTATTAATTCAAAATGCTAAAATGTAAAATGTAAAGTCAGTCAATATCTTCTAAGTAATCTTTATTGTATTGATTGTTATTTAATATATCCAAAAATAAATATTCTGCTAAAATAATACCCATCTTATCATTTTTATTTTATTATTTATATTTTTATATCTATGTGTTACATAAATATAGATAAAAAACTAAAAACACTAAAACAAAAACTTTTTTGAAATATACACATCTATTAGTTTTTGTTTGTTTTTAATTTTTTTACGATTTCTTTTTCAAATAATCATATATTTTATTTTAAACGGTTCTAAACAGTAGTTTAAAACAGTTTAAAACAAAAATGTTTAAAATAGTGTCCACTATTTTAATCAAGTTTTAATCAAACAGTTTTAAAAACATTGTTTAAAACATGACAACCCTGATTTTAACCATAGATTCTTTCTTTAATTCCGCGTTAAAATAGAGAAGTTTGAAATTCTCAGGTGTGTCTAATCTTAAGAAATATTGAGAATTTTTATTTATATCTTTGCATACATATTTTCTTGTATTTAATGAAATTTAAATACTAATTACTTTTCTAAATTAATTTCAAAAATATGACTATATTTCACACATGTAAAAAAAGAAATTGAGAAAAAATATATTATATATATTATTTTTTTCATATAAAATATACAGCAAAAAAAAAGAACATTTTTTTATTTAAATATAATAGAACGATAGATATTTGTCATTTGAAAATGGCAGACATAAAAAAAGATTATCGAGTAACAATAGTGCTTGTTCTGTGTCAAATATATAATGCTACAAATTGATATGGATATTTGAAATTTGAAACTTTTTTTTTCGTTGTGCTTAAATATGTGAGGGATATGATGAATGTTGTACAAAGATTCTTTATAATAATTCAACAGAAATTTAACCGGCGATAGAAGTTTACGTAACGCAAGATTTTTTTTTCTTGCATGCATATACATAATTCATATATTTTATTTTATCTTGACAATTTTGCACTGACTTTTGACGGATAAAAATTGACATGTGGAAATATATTATGTTGCACTGTTACCATGCGATACGATCATAGTAACGTGTCCAATCTAATCATAACTCTTTGCGGTACGATGATTATTTTTAGAAGTAGGTCTAAGAAATGTTAATCGACTAGGAATCCAACACTAGAGCGACTTTCGTCGTTGACATGCTAACATCGTTAGATGACGGCAGTCTAAAGAATGTAACCATCGTATTTGACATTTTTCAAACGACATTTCTTAAGACACGAACAGTCATTATTATGCTGCAAATAGTTTGGTAAAAAAGAAACGACATACAATCCTGTCACATCAACTTCTTTTGCTCCTTTAAATGGCCGCGTTTTTGTCCAATGATGCCTTTTTCAAATAAGTCTGTGAAACCTAAGTTAAATAAAGGCAAAACAAATTGTGTGATCAGATCTATAACAAGAGTAATAGCTTTTTAAAATTTCTTGATACATATTAAATTGGATTAACATGTTGTATCAATTTAATATTAAATTTTGTATTTTATTTTTATACGTTTTTCTAATTATTTTATTTTTAGCGAAAAAATAAGTCGGTTAAAAAATAATGAATACGATAATGAAATAATTCAATTTAGCCATTTGAGAAGGAATTATTTATATTTGTTTGTACCACTTTTTATTTTATTTTTACTTCAAACAATTTGAAACAACAATTTAATATCATAGGTTAACAGAGCGACTTTATTTTTTGGAACAATTTAAAAAATATCCAATAACATATATATTTAAAAAATATCATTTGTTGCTCAAAGCTACATAGCATTTTTTGAACTTTTGAAATCAATTAAAAAGATAATTTAAATTACAACAGTACACTTTTGTATCTAAACTTTAAGAAATAGCACTCTAATTTAAATGAAAGACAAAATTGTATTATTTTACATATATATTAACATTTCTATACATGAATTAATTTATTATTTTATAATTTTTTAAATTTTGATACTTTAATCGCATATTTTAAAATTGAGGAATAAAAAATATAAATTGCAAAACAAAAACAGTTTTTTTTTCATTTTTAACATATTGTTTGAAATATTTGCGGAAAAAATATATGTCAAATTCATAAATAAAAAGCATTTAAGCTATTTCTTAAAAGTCGAAATAAATATTCTTCAGTGTCGTGTAGCTCATTATGGACATTCATCACATCATAAACTGTATATTTCTCTGATGAAATTTTTCACGGATATAATGGCTTTGTTTTTTAAGGATGTTTTGTATGTACAATTCCAGCAAAAAGTAGCTGAAAATTAATATTAACGAATATCCACTTTTGTGTAGTTTAAGTAAGAAATTACAATTTGATCTTAGCCACAGTGCAGAGATGTATTTTTTAATATTTATTGCGTTTTTACTGAAATATTCCGAATTTTGTTAATCGAAATGATTAACTTTTGGCAGAAAATTTCGTCTTGTGACAGATACATGACTAACTTCATTGAATTATATTTAATATCTTTTTAACCAGTTACTTGTATAATATTATTTGACCAAATATTTTCTCTATCTAAACTTTTGCAAATTTTAAACAAATTCTGAATATTATTTCCATGTGTTTTTGTCATTTGAATCGACGTGATTATACGTTTCCGATAAGAATACATGTTTAATTCGGTGCAAATTAAAATCCTTATAATTTGTGAACGCTTTAGTGAATTGATTTAAAAACTGTACTGAAGATTCTAAACATATGTAAGGACATTCTATACAATTTTCATTAAATTGTCAATATTTTGAAAAGAGGTACAAAATCCTTAAATACAATAAAGTTTGAAACTACAATAAAATTAAATAAATTATTCAAAAATAATCGATACAAAAATTTTAGTTAGAATATCTAGAATATCTAGAATATGTAAGTTTTAAGCTTAAAATTGTACATATTATCTACAATAATCATTTAATATCCGAACATCTAAAAAGATTCTTAATTCGACTTTTTTAATTATTCTCTTTTTTTACAGAGAGAGAGTTACTGTTATATATTTATAGTTCCTTTAGTTTCTTTCTAAGGATGTTTTGTACCTATTTTCAAAATATTGAAAATTTAATGAAAATTGTACAGAATGTCCTTACATATGTTTAAAATCTTTAGTACAATTTTTAAATCGATTCATTTAAAGCGTTCACAAGTTATAAGGATTTGCACCGAATTAACATGTGTTCTTATAAACGTATAATCACGTCGATTCAAATGACAAAAACACATAGAAATAATATTCAGAATTTGTTTAAAATTTGCAAAAGTTTAGATACAGAGGAAATATTTGGTCAAATAATATTAAAATTAAAATCCTTATAACTTGTAAACGCTTTAGTGAATCGATTTAAAAACTGTACTGAAGATTCTAAACATATATAAGGACATTCTGTACAATTTTCATTAAATTCTCAATATTTTGAAAATATACAAAACATCCTTAATCGAAGTTGACTCGGAAGGAGTCGGACTTTAATTATTGACAGGAGGAACGAGTTTCTTCAAGGAAAGGTGTTTCTTGGCATCTTGGTGTTTTACGTGTTAATCAAACGCGTGATCGGCCTCACCTGTCGCGCAAGACAGTAACCGGGAGACAGAGTTTAGTAGAGGTTGGCTTTCCATTCGCGACACCAGGCGTTCCTCATTCTGGCGAGTTTATCCGGGCGATAAAACGGCTTCTTGGCGTGGCTATGTCGAGCAAATTGCAGGACGGAATGTTGGTGCTGTTTTCCTCTCTGGAAACTTCGCACTGGAATGACCTCGGATCCTTCCATCCACGTGGATCCTCGAATAAAAGAGTCGACCAGCTGTAAAACGACGAACCGTTATTACGAGGGGAAGCTTGGGAAAGGGGGCAGGAAGGACGGAATGGTGGTTTGGGCGCTATATCAGAGTCGTCATCCCCAAACGACATTATACTTGATATATAACTCACAGTCCATGACCTTTTTTCATTTTCTCTTTATTTGTCAAAGGTACAAAGTGATAAGATCAAACAGATCGCGATAAACCGAACCATTAAGACGTTAGGAAATAATAATACAAACTTGTTATGAAGCAAATAACATTTTATGTTTTATCATGAACTAGTCAAATAATGGAAATATTATTAACATTAAAATATATGAATATTATAATTAAATTGAATAGTTAAAAAATTGTAGAGAGATTGCAGAGAAATAATTGTAAGAAAATAGTAGGAATAAAGGAGACATATGAAATCATAATACGATAAATTTTTTTATCAATTTTAGTAAATATTATATATTTTATAAATTCTTACAAAATTCACGATTGAATAAAAAATATACAAAGCAATTTTGTTAATAAATTTATTAAAAAAAGTGCTTTTGAATATTTACTGTAAATTGTTATTGCAATATATTTAAACAATCTCAATGCATAAAAGAAAATTTATGTTAAATTTATGTAAATTTATCGATGAATTGCGATTATATCAAACACAGTTGTGTATGTGTAATTACATCTCTTATTCTTTTTTTGATCTTCGATATAACGTTACGATAAAGGATCAGCTTACTGTGTTTATGATGCCCTGGCTTTCATTGGATTTTATTCACTGTGAAAGAATACTCTTTTGACATCCTTTTGCCTTTCATCTCGCGTTGTCGTGTAAAGAGAGAAAGGGAAATTGAGATAGATGAACAGGGCGAGAGCGCGAGGATCAAACGAACGCAAATTATTTCTACTTCCAAACGAAATAATCCCGTTCGTATCATCATCGTGGAAACAACGAAAAGCAATTTTCTCCGCAAGTACGAAATAGGTACAGTGGATCTATACCGGGGTTCCATTTTAATAGCAGAGCTCGGCTCTGTGTGTGCAAATGAATTCGGTTGCACTCCGTGTTGCCTCAAAGAAATCATCCCACGATTTTATTTTCTCTCCATCGATATCCATAAATTGATATTTTTGTCAATTATAATCATCTCATATATATATATATATATATATATATATATATATATATATAAATATATATCATTTTTAAAAATTTAATAAAATGTGAATAAAATGTTTAATAAAATTAGCTTCAGATATGCTGATTTTATGGAAATATTATAAATAATCATCACGTTAAAAAAGTCGTAATAAAAAAGTAATCATGATTAGAAATTTTGTCGTATGCTTTTATCATAATTTTTTTTAAAATAATTATTTAGAAGTTTATACACATACACATATTAAGAACACATTACATAATTAAATAACATTATATATAGAAAATCTTTTTGTTTTATTTTTATTTTTATTTTTGTTAAATTAATCTTGCTTGTTTTTACACTGATTAGTTTCCTTATTTATTTATTTATTTACAAACATAAATAATTGAATTCTCGTATCTTTGTTCTTTCTTTCTCTTTTTCACATACACGCTCACTTTGTACCACGTAACCGAGATTGCGACAAATATTTCAAAGATTACGTCATGCGCAATATTAGTGAAATGACTGTGTATAATTATTAGGGTATAATTAACACAAATATCAGTATATGGATGATTATTTTTGCTCACTGTAAAGTTACGCGATTATTACTAGCTAGTCAAATAATAGATCTGTAAATACCGATTACGACATTATCGTGATATTATACTTTGTTATTTTCTCTTTGCTTCTGCCTGTGTTCAAGAATAAATCTACAAATTGCATTTAACAATATTTCCTTCCTCTAAAGAGTTCACGATCTTTTCTTTCAGATATTTTTTAGGAAGGAAAATAAATGAATTAATGTGAACTGATTTTTGATCGAAAATATATTATTTTCTATTATGCAATTTTATACATCTGCAAAATTAGAATTCATTTCTAAATTTAACAAAGTTTATTTTTGTTCACGCTATTTATTTTGATTGTCACGAAAGCCAATTTTAGATTGAAATTTGAAGTTACTCTATATTTAAATTAGAAAATCATTAAATTATTAATTTGATCCGATTATACATGCTATATTTTGCAAGTATATTTATGTTGACAATAACATGACACAAATTATGTTGAGATTTTTTTAGATCAATTTTTTGTCATTGTGTCAATTTTTTCACATTGTTTGAATTATCTAATTAGAGGCTCTAGATTATTATTATTCATTCACTATAATATATATTTTGTATATGTAAGTGGTCCATGTAAAATTTATTATTTTATTTTTACTTTTGATATATTAGACATACAGAAATAATAATACGACAAAAACACATGTCTATCCAGTCCATATAATCCATTGTGCGGTCTTGTTCCTGTACTCAGCGTTGCACAGAATACTAGACTAGGCTATCCTAATCGCTGATGGGAAGAATCGCGTGTCGCTGCTTCCCGTCACGCGCTGATACCTCTGTGAACGTGGCATAAGGGCACTGGGACGCCGGAAGTGAATGTAAATACCTGACGTTGCTGGTTGCGATTCTAGAAAGAGAAGAGAAGACCAGGCGTCTTTTTTAGAAAATAAAAAGGATGCAAGTAATTAATATTAATTACTTTATAATTTTTGTTTTTATTTATCATACATATGGCTTGGATAAATTTTAGGACAATAAATTATAAATTATAAATCATAATCATAAATAAATTCACTGTTGTAAAAATTCTAGCTCTCTCTCTCTCTCTCTCTCTCTCTCTATATATATATATATATATATATCCAGATGTTTTTATCATTGTGTGAACAGGAGAGAGTATTAAATAATATTATCTTTGAAAATTTGCCTAATCTCTCGATTTCAGAATTTCTGAAAATCAATATAATAAAATTATTTTATAAATATCTAATATATAAATATCTAATAAATATATCTAATGAATGAATATAATAAAATTATTTTTTCTAAAGAACTTTGGAGTGTCCAATAAAGAAATTTTGGGGCAATTATATATATACAATTGTCACAGAATTTCTTTATTGGACACTCTAGAGTTGTTTAGAAAAAATAATTTTATTATATTCATTTATTTATTAGATATTTATAAAATAATTGTATTGATTATATTGATTTTCAGAAATTCTGAAATTGAGAGGTGCTAATTTTCAAAGATAATATTATTTAATACTTTCTCCTGTTCACACAATGATAAAAACATCTGGATTCCGAGCGAGAGTCAATGACCCTGAATGGAACAGGTATTTCCATATGAAGTATGCATATGCAATGTATATGTATGTTTCTGCGTCAGCGCGATTTACTAGAAATTATCTGCGCTTATCAATAATACAGAGAACATTATTGTAACCTCTGTCGACCGATGCAATTTTCAATTTGATTCAGCCTTCTTGCTCGATCCTCGCGCCAGTTTTTTTTCTTTCTTTTTTTTCTTTTTTTTTTTACACAAATATCGACCGTGGATTATATATATCCGTGTCAATATTATTTCTTATGAGTTTCCAATATTAGAAAATTAAGAAAACCAATCTACGAAAAGCTGTAAAGTCATGGAAATAATAATGTATAAACTTCGTTTTTTTCTTTAATTTTATTTTTCTTTATTATTCTTTTTTAAAAATATAAAATAATTTCTTTGTAGCATCCGAATTGTCTTGAATAAATTGAATATTTTAGATGGGCTGTTAAAAATCAACATTGCTTAATTAGACCTTACAATTACTGCATATATATACATATGCAAGAGAGTTTATATGAAAAATTTAAATTTCCTTAAATTTTACGTTTAAATCTGGAAAATTATTTCAAGTTTATTTTTTATTTGCTATTTGATTAATTTTATATAAGTTTTTAATTCTCATATATTATAATTATTTAATAATATGACAGATCTGTTCTTACTTGAATTATTAACAATTCAATTACTAATTTATAAATTGACAAATATTTTCCAAATTTCAAATTTTTTTCAAATTTAAAAAAATAAAAGATTCTTTTTGTTCTTATTTTTTAACTGCTCTTTCTTGAAAATTTTTACCAGTTGATTTAAGTTTGTAATTGCTCGCGAGATTGATTTGCGTTTCATGCAATACTCGGAGAGATTTCTTGTTTTCTAGAATGCTTATTGTTTTGTCCTTGATTGTCTACGGATGGATTCTCTTTCTCATTAAAATAACAATCAAAGAGCATGTAATGTTTCGCATTTATATTATCAATCATTTTCAGCTAGTTTTAGCTAAGAGGAATTATTTTATAAATTTTTAAATTAATTATTTTTAAATTAATAATAATTTTTTAAATTATATGCGCACGTTTTCCACGAAAAAAATTAATTTGGTATTTTGTAATAATGATGTTTTATTAATAATGAATAAATAAATGTCCATTATCCGAAAAAGATTATTTTTGAAGGATTATTCTATTTTATTTACATTTCTAAAAGGATGCATAATAGACGCTAAATACTTTTTTTTCTCAAAATGTATTTTTTTCCTCGCACTCGCGGATTATTTTTTTCTATTCTATTGTTTTTAATTCAGTAAAAAACTTTTCCGAATATATATTCATACTTTATGTAAACAAATATATATATCTTTTCGTCTTCTTTTCTTCGCAAGTTCTTTAATAAAAGAAAATTACACATTCAAGTGAACATGCATGTTACTCCATATTAAATGAAACATCATGTTTGCAAATTAATTTTTTTAGAGTATTTTATTATTAAAATAGTACACTATAATGTTTTTCGTGCAAAAATTGCGTAAGATCTTTTCATGCCCTTTCATCTGGTCGAGATTTTTTTAAAAAAATGTGGGTGTGTGCACACATTTTATTTCGAACCTTTTCAAGTAGCTTTTGTTTGAACCTGTTGTTTTGTAGAGGAAGAGATTCGGACTTAATTTTCACGGTGGAATTCATCGGGATTACCATGAGCAGATTTTCCCAGACTTTCACAAATCAAATGCAAATCACAGCTTTCCGGTCTCATGTAAGAAAATAATACCAATCACTTAGGTGTGGCGAAAAGCCGTTACTCGATTCTGCGAGGCATTATTTTACTGAAAATACCAGATTCCGAGGAATTATATATTCAAAGGCGTTTTTGAGACAAATATCAGAGTTCATATAGCAAATCGAATCTTACTTCTTCATTCCATCCTCGTACGAGACCTTCGGGTTAACCGGCGAGAAGCCATACGTAATATCCGCGATGAAAGGAGCAGTAATGTTTGTTATTCTGGTATACATCAATAGAATGCAAACGCAATAAATGTTTAGCTTCATGTAGTACATAGTATAGCTTAGGCTGTGATTGATTGGCTCAGAAAAACAAACTGATATGCCACTTATACTACGGTTATCAAAGCCGATGCTCTATTTCTTGCTCATGATAATTCTGAACTCGAAGCAGAACGGAATTTAATGTCCGGGAATGTGTTTGTTAATCTTGAATATCAATTGAAAATTCATAAGCTTGAAAAAACGTTTATGAAAACAAATATATATCCGGTGTGTATCAAAAAAGCTGACTCGATTTTTTATAACTAGAACGTTTAATAGATTTTATATAAGGATTTGGTTAGTATTTTCTGGTTGGATCTATAGAATTTCTTGTTACATTAATTTCTACATTAAAATACACATGATTTAGACTTCTGATATTTCAAAATATATCTAAAATAAAATAAATAATTATTTTATTATTAATATCGGTTACGTATTTTTATTTTATACTAGATAAAGATGCACGCATGATTTAGACTTCTGATATTTTAAAATATACCTAAAATAATTATTTTATTATTAATGTCGGTCATATATTTATATTTTATCCTGGATAAAAATACACACATGCATTGAGAAAAATCGTTTGATTGTATCATCAAGACGTATATGATTGAAGGCATTTTGATTAAATCAAATAAGAATTTCTAGTTATCATGATAAGACTCGATTTTTCTATATTTAGAACGTTTAATAGATTTTACTATAAGGAATTTTGATTTTCTAGATTTCTGGTTAGCTATAAAATTTCTTGTTACATTAATTTCTTCGCTTGCCACTCTTAACTTAACTCGTATTCAATATTTGCCATAAAATGTAAATAAAGAACTAGTATTAACATTAAATCCAAAGGTTTATATTTTTTTTTCTATGAGCAGTAGTGCTAGAAAGAGGACGCTAGCTCTCTGATTGTGCGTGTTTGAGCTGCATCCTCTTTTTGCATCACTGTTTATCAGTTTAATTTCTAACAAACTGAATTTAAAATAATTTATTCAATAATCTGGATTGAATTTATCCAATAATCTTGTTGGAATTCAGAATATTAAACAGACTTTTGAGATTAGACGGAAAAAATTTTAGACGATTTGATGCTGAAGAATTTAATATTATTAAGCACAAAATTTGATAAATTTAACAGGAAGAAATTAATCAGATTCATCTAGTAATTCCTACAAGAATTCTGGTTCGTCCATTTTCCAACAGACATATTGGTTGAATCTACCAGAATTCTAATTAATACAACCAGATTTTTTCTCAGTGTATGAAAAAAAATAAAATGTTAAAAAGTTACAAAATATTAAATAAATCAAGTTAATCTCAAAACTTGCTTTAAAGATTGAACGATTAATTGAATTGAATTAAATTGGATAAATATGGGATAATAATAATAATAATAATAAATATGATAGTATAATAATAATAATAATAATAATAATAATAATAATAATAAATATGATGTTAATAAAAAAAATAATAATAAATATGAATCTTAAATAATAAAATTAATAATTTTGTTCTATTTAATAATATTTAATAATATAATGTTATGGGAGAATATGAAATAAGTCTCTTCATGCTAATAATTGTAATAAATATAATTTTTAATTTTATTCCCACGATTTTATAATAGATATATTAAATGTATATATTACTAGAAAATCAGGAGAGGACGGAAGGAAATTATATATTTTATTCATCGGATAATTTCAATTAATCTGTTTGAATTTACATTGTTTTAAAATGAACTAAGGCCTTCGAATATAGAACGTTTTACTAAAGTTGGGAGCTTGGAAGTTGGGACTATCACTTTATTACCATTTTGTCCCATGAGGTCTTCGAGTTATTCTTGACTCGAGAAGATCCAAGGACTTAATCTCCGCCGCGAAGCATTATAATCTGTCTTGTTCTCGGAATATAAATCGAATGCAAATTGCCAGGCGATTTCCCGAACGATTCAGGAAATAATACCTATTGATTAGCGGCGTTGAGTGCCGTTGCGCGATTATTTGGAGCCTTCTGAGAAGACGAGGGACTTATCGAACAGCTCGATCATCCTCGTTGTTGCAGAAGATTCGATAAAGCGGATAGAGAGAGAGATAGTCCACCTTGGCTCACCTTGAGTGAATCACGTTACATCAGACTAGGAGCTTCTTACGTGTATGCTTGCGGTCACATTAGCCGCCTGTTATGCGAGAAAATCGACGCGCGGGAATTTATCCGTTTTCAGCCTGTAAAGCGAAAAACGAGTGTCCTGTCGTGAAATTATTACATCGAGATGGCGCGTTACACGATGGTTTCTTTAGCTGCGCGGAACTGTTATCGCTAGGAAAACTGCATATTACGAAATGCTGCAGGAATGCGTGGCAGTATTTTTACAAAAGATAATGCGGTGACTTGAACGTATGTGCGAAAAACGCATATCTGATTTGTTCGAACAGAGGCATAAGTAAAAAGATCGTAAATAATAAGTGTGTGTACTTACACAGTAATGTTATATGCTAACAATCTTCCTCAAAGATGTTATTCCACGTTCTAATGGAAATCTTTGTTATAAATTATCTTTTATTATCACCATTTGCGTAGTTGACGTCAGAAAAAATTTTAAAATGTGTACGTTAAAAGAAATATAATAAGAGAAAAATTTATTAATATACAGGGTGTTTCTCAAAAAATTTTTTAGATGATTCTTTGTCGAAAATTAAGGGAAGTTTTTCATATAAACGTTAAAAAATTAAATAGGAGTTGCTAGCTTCATCCCTTTATAACAATACGGAAGGCTAAAGAAAATATTAATAAATAACCTTTTTACTAGTAGAAAATATCGACCAAATTTCATTTCTTTAACTTGTTCCAAATTTGAAAAAAAAAATAGAAATCTAATTTTTAGATTTCTATTTTTTTCTCAAATTTGGAACAAGTTAAAGTTTAGATAGATAGATAGATAGATAGATAGATAGATAGAGTTTAGATAGATAGGTAAAGTTTAGATAGATTTGGAAGTTAAGTTTAGATAGTAGAAAATATCGGTCTAATTTCATTTCTTTAACTTGTTCCAAATTTGAGAAAAAAAATAGAAATCTAATTTTTACTCCTATTTTTGGAGGATTGTAACTCCATAGAGAGAGAATTAGGTTTCTATTTTTTAGGTTTTTATTATAATTTTGTTTTTGTTCCAATTTTTCCAACATTTATTCTAATTTTATTTTTATTTTAAAATTTAACTTTTCGTTATTCGAAACCTATGCTATTTAGCATCGTGCTGTGCACGCTAACATATTTTTTTTTCTTGAAAACTACTGATTTTATGAAGAACATAAAAGAAATAAAAAAGTTTCTAAATAAATCAAACTTTTTAATACATATTTTTAAATGATCATATATCGGCCCATTAAAAAGTTCTAATAAAAAATTGAATAGGGATTGCTAGTTTCATCCCCTTATAACAATACGGGAGATGGAAAAAAATATTAATAAAAAACCTTTTTACTAGTAGAAAATATTCATCTAATTTCATTTCTTTAACTTGTTTCAAATTTGAGAAAAAAATAAAAACCCAATTTTTACCCTCATTTTTGGAGGATTGTAATTCCACAGGGAGAGATGGATTATATATTTATATGAAAAAACTCCCTTAATTTTCGACAAAGAATTATCTAAAATTTTTCGCACTTATTAAAAACACTCTGTATATACATTTTTATCTTAATAATCGATTTTTTTATCTTAATAATCGACTAAAAATGTTTGAATATTACGATTTTTATTTTTTTTGCATGATTGTGAGTCATACATGACGTAAATTCCGCGTTTAAGTTTCGAGTATGACATTTCCCAAGAATCTTACAGTTGAATTATAACGAGGCACGTTGTATTCTTTCAAGATCTGACTAATACAAGTGGAATTGTCATTAATTGAAAAAGATAGCTGACGATGATCGGAGCCACGGATATTAATAGACATATTCATCATGTTTGCACTCTTTGTGTTTCTCATTTTTACTTCGCATTTTTTTTCTCTTTTTTTCATTTTTAGATGCATGATGCATACCAGAGGAAAATTTCGATCGCAACTCCAGATCTCATTCACAGTTTTAGATCCCGTTCTCATGCGGTGCGCTATTTTCATGAATTTATTTCTCGAGACTAAAATCTTTCTCGTTTCACGAATTAATTTTCCTTGCTCTAGACAGAGTATCTTGACATCTCGAATTCGAGTATGTCGAGAGCCACTTTGTGGTGCTTTTCGTGGCATCCAACCTGTTAATTAGCGTGAATTATTATGGACGGACATATCATAAGCACCGCAAATAATATAGAACAGTATAAAGATCAGACGGAAAGATAAAATGAAAGGAACTGAGATATGCTCGTAGCATTTTATGAGACATCTACATAAGTTTTATTTTCATGTAATTTTGTCGAGACTAGCTGACAGATCATTAGTTATTACATCAAATTGGACTTTATTTTAAATTCCCGACTTATTTTAGTTATTTCTTAATATGTATGCCTTGATAAATTGAAAATATATTTTATGTATTTAGAATATCAGATTAATCCAGTATTAATTTTTAAAAAATTAAAAAGACTCTTTTAGCTTATATATTATTATAATAAAATATTTAAGCTTGCTATGTAATTCCATATAAAAAAATCATACGTGATTAAAAATACAATTTTTAATTCTAAAATTTTAAGCTACAATATTTTAATCCAACAATATTAAAATGCAATGTTTAAATTTTAATCGTACAATTTTTTAAGAGTACAATTTTTAATCTAAATTTTAATTCTAAATTGTATGTTTATAGAGAACTAAATATCTCTAATATGACTTAAAATTTGTTAAAATGCCACTTTTAATCGTACAACTTTTTAAGAATACAATTTTTAATCTAATTTTAATCTAAATTTTAATCTAAATTTTAATTCTAAATTTTATGTTTTGAACAATACAATTTTTAATCTAAATTTAAATTCTAAATCGTATGTTTATAGAGAACTAAATATCTCTAATGTGATTTAATATTTCTTAAAATACCGCTTATTCGTTCCATTGGATTAACACAATCGAGTTTGTAAACAAAACGAACAAAACGTCACGTTCGAGATATCGTGTGGCACCTATTTCCTGTGTCAATACAGTTTATCTCGAGCTATCTGGGAAACCGTTCGATCTCTGGCGATGCAGCTCATCGACACAGAGCGTGCTTGTACGGAGCGAGGTCATTCGACGTTCCCAATAATCGATCCGTTACACGCCGCTAACAAAGTGCACGCTCACCACGGCTCGGAGCCGTTGAACTTGCCGAAGAATGAGATTTCGTTCACACCACCGTGCCGACACCGGAATCAATAAAGAGCCCGGCCGACTGAACTAGGTTAATACGAGAGCAGAACGTTACAATTCGGTGCGAGAGCTCCTCCGAGTTCGATCCGTTTCGTTTCACGTGCGAGCCTATTCTCCGTCTCTGCTCTTTTTACCAGCACGTGTAATGAATTACACAATTTAATCTGCACCATATCTCGCGTGTGCAGCTCTCAATCGATGCTTCTCCTTTCTCTTTCTCTCTCTTTTTCATCGCTTATTATTATCATTTGCGTATGCGATCGTATTCGTAGACAAGTCATTACTTGGATCATTATTTTATAAATTGAGTCAGTCGGCGTCATTTTTATCATCACAAAGATCGTTACCTTGTTCCATTTACGCGATATGTAAATCTCTCAATTGTCAATTATATTTGAACTTTATGTACTTTATAAGATTTTTTTGTTAAATAATAAGAAAAAAAAATGATTGACTTTAATCATAGTTTTCAATATATTATAAAACTATTTATAAATCTTTGTATAAATTGTTACATTATTTTTTAATTCATTTTTTTATACAGGATGTTTCTTAATAAGCGCGAAAAATTTTAGGAGATGGTTCTTTGTCTCTCGAAAATTAAGGGGGGTTTTTCGCATAAACTGTGAATTACAATTAACCCTGTGGAATTATAATTCTCCAAAAATGAGGGCAAAAATTGGGTTTTTATTTTTTTCTCAAATTTGGAACAAGTTAAAGAAATTAAATTAGATGAATATTTTCTACTAGTGAAAAGGTTTTTTATTTTATTTTTTTCAGCCTCCCATATTGTTATAAATAAGAGGATGAAACTAGGCAATCCTTATTCAATTTTTTATTAGAACTTTTTAAACTTGGGCCGAAATATGATCATCTAAAAATATGTATTAAAAAGTTTGATTTGTTTAGAAACTTTTTTATTTCTTTTATTTTTTTCATAAAATCAGTAGTTTTCAAGAAAAAAATAAAGTACGTTATGCTGTTCATGATGC
This sequence comes from Camponotus floridanus, assembly GCF_003227725.1. Lineage (NCBI taxonomy): Eukaryota > Metazoa > Arthropoda > Insecta > Hymenoptera > Formicidae > Camponotus > Camponotus floridanus. The sequence goes on along the minus strand of NW_020229592.1, from coordinate 1,075,139 downwards.
TAAATAATATATAAGTTTCGAATTACGAGAAGTTAAATTTTAAAATAAAAATAAAATCAGAATAAATATTGGAAAAATTGGAACAAAAACAAAATTTTAATAAAAACCTAAAAAATAAAAACCTAATTTTTATCTCCATTTTTAAAGGAATGTAATTCCTGAGAGGGATGCATATGTTTATATGAAAAACCTTAATTTTCGACAAAGAAATCTCCCAAAATTTTTCGCACTTATTAAGAAACCCTATATATTTAATGCCAATAATTCTCTTTTCGAGAAAAATTTGAAAAGCGATGCTTCTCTTTATTAAAATTTAATTAGAGTTTTTTGCGTAATATTTAAAGTTTTGACGCATTAAAAAGCAATAACATAATTATAGCAGTTCTGACTGGCATTCATAATTTAATTAGTATATAATATTATAATATTATCCCTCTTATTTTTCGATAAGCGTTTTCTTCTCCACCTTACTCTACTCTACTCAACTCTGTTCTCTCTTCTGCTTTTCTCTTTTCTCGTCGACCTAGCCAGAACGTACGACCGAACGTATAACGCGGTCATGCTATTAAATCTAAGTGGCTTAAGGCCTTAAAGTCCGCTTCGCGCCAATAAAAAGTAGATGAAATTACATTGGCCGGCAGGCTTGTGGCTTACTCTGCCCTCCGATCGTCCTCTCTTCGCCAGCACTTTTGCTCGGAAAAAATCCACCGCTACCTCCCCCGTATTCGCGAGTTATCGCACCTTTATCCTCCGGAAATGGTTCTTACTCGTAAGCAAAATGACGCTGGTGGCGACGATATGTACGCCACTGCCTGGACCGAGTTTCGTAGCCAACAATCTCGTCGAGAGATAGTATCGCCGCGTATTTTCTTGGGGAAAAAGAGATTACGGGACAAGTCGCGCGAGTCGCGTTTCTAAATATGTATACGTATTGTGTTTATACAGGGTGGACCAAAAGTCTGAATACAGTCGAATATCTCGTGTAGAGTGCATTTTCGAACAAAATGCTTTAGACAAAAGTTGTAAGGTTTAAAAAGATGTATTTGACTGTAATATCCATTTGACATTGAGTGGCGTCGTCAAGGTCAGGGCAAGGTCAACGTGAATTTTTTAAATGGAACCCACTATTTTTCATTGCATATTCTTACAGCTTACCTCGAAAACTTTCCAAAACACTATAATAAATTATTTTTCCTTCAAATACTTTATAAGGCTTGAAATCATTTCTTAATTTTATATAAACCGTAAATATTTTGTAATATTTTGTAAATATTCATTTCTCTCTATTATTTTACCTTAATACTTTTATGTACAAAATAATGAGAGGAATCAATTGGTGTAAAGAAAACACATAGTTACTTTTAAGAAAAAATATTTAATTGTTAATTGCAAATTACATATTTTTTCTTCGAAATAACTATGTGTTTTCTTTACACCAATTGATTCCTCTCATTATTTTGTACATAAAAGTATTAAGGTAAGATAATCGGAAAATGAATATTTTACAAGATATTTTACGGTTTATGTAAAATTGAGAAATGATTTCAAGCCCCATAACTCAGAAAGTACTTAATTATAGTGTTTTGGAAAGCTCTCGAGACGAGCTACGAGAATATGCAATGAAAAATAGGGGGTTCCATTTAAAAAATTCACGTTGATCTTGCCCTGACTTTGACGACGCCACTCAATGTCAAATTGATATTACAGTCAAATACATCTTTTTAAACCTTACAACTTTTGTCTAAAGCATTTTGTTCGAAAATGCACTCTACACGAGATATTCGACTGTATTCAGACTTTTGGTTCACCCTGTATGTATGAGTGTGTGTGCGTAAATTTGAGCGTAGCTTGCGCGTCAGCTTTTGCACAGCTCCTTTGCACAGGATGGGAAAATTAGACGGCGAGAAAGCGGGACTTTAACTCGCTCCCTCGGAAACTCGGAGTATTTTTATATCCGTGCGCTTTTCTCTCTCTCTCTTCCTCGTCTCGAACCGTTTCTTCTGGCGTTGCGGTTTCCCACAAATGAAGCTATATCTATGACACGTTACACATGTACATAGAGCCTCGGTTAAAAGATATTTTAACCATGGTCTAATTGTCCTTTGCCGACAAAAAGCATTTAAAGGAGAGAAAAAGAGGGGGAAGAGGAGACAGAAAGAGGGCCATTGAAATTTTAATCGATGAATGCGATAATAATTGGCTTTGAGAATTTTTGCTATCGACGTCGTTTATGTCTATTACTTTTGACAAGCTTTGTGTCGGCGGATATGATGTTTCAGTGCACGTCGTTCTCACTCAGAGGTGTGGACTGCTTCGATCTCGTGCGGCAGATTCGAGAAGCCGATACGACATCTCGTTATATACGCGTTTAGCATCAAGCTTCACTTGGCTTTGTTTGCGCATAACGATCGCAATTATCTCGGCGCGATGTTATCCGCGATGAATCACCTGCTAACCTGACGTAATGCATGCCGTTGCGATTTGATATTGCTGCGACGTATTTAGGAAGAAGAGTCTTGCGCGATGTATCATTTTAGATAAGTACAAATTGGCTCTAACTCGCGGTTCGACAAGACGACTCGCTATGATTCAGTCGATATTAACCCATTGGATCTCACGGTACCATTTTTGGAACGTTACTTAATATGCCAGATATATTGTGTGATTTATAGATTAGATATGCAAAACGTTAGAAATGGAATAGTGAGAAAGTAGTTTGGAATATAAAAGAAAGTTTCCAATTGACAGGTAATACTTTCACTATCACTTTTATAAACATTTGGAAGAATGGAAGTAGATAATAAGAATATTGATAAATATGTATATAAGAAATTTTTTATTTAAATGCCAAGACAAGATCTGGTCGAAAAAATCTTGAACAAAAATTACAAAAATATATTTAATTATATATGGATAAGAAACAGGAAAATAGAATCAATGGTAATAAAAATTATTAAAAATATTGCCGGATATATTGTGTGTCTTATAAGTTGAATATGCAAAACAAAACGTTAGAAATGTAATAGTGAGAAAGTAGTTTGGAATATAATAAGAAAGTTTCCAATTGACAGATATCACTTTTATAAACATTTGAAAGAATAAATGAAAGTAGATAATAAGAAATATAAATATAAATATGATAAATATGTATAGAAGAAATTTTTTATTTAAATTTCAAGACAAGATCTGGTCGATAAAATCGTTAATAAAAATTACAAAAATATATTTAATTATATATATAGATAATAAACAGGAAAATAAATCACTGGTAATAAGAATTATTAAAAATATTGAAAGAATAAAATGTATATAAGAAATTTTTTATTTAAATTTCAAGACAAAATCTGGTCGAAAAAAATCGTTAATAAAAATTACAAAAATATATTTAATTATATGTATATAAGTAAAAAACACAAAAATAAAATCAATGGTAATAAAAATTATTAAAAATATTGCAAAAATAAAATTATAACAAATTGTTATTGATTTGCATTATTAATTTATATATCGTCAGAAGCAATTATATTTAAATTATATTTATATTGCAAATATTATATTTAATATTGCAAAATTGTATGACAAATGAACTCATTCGTTATCGAATGGCCGAAAGCTGCGCTATTATAATTGTAGTTAATGCAAATCCACTCGGGTAGCATCTGTGCGAAAGGCATGACGGAAATATAATCAATAAAGTGCATCTCGGGCTTAATCGCATCGACAGGTCGGCCGCCTCGTTAACTCTTTAAATGAAAATTAATTTAACGAGCTCTTTCTCAGGATCCTTCTCTTTTTCTTTGTTTAGGGAATATGTTTGTAGCTCGGTCAGGGGATTAATCCTGCTTTTAATTTTAGTATCTATTTAATAACACTTTCGTTGCTATTTTTCCTCTTATTATTAATAAAAACAAAGTACATAGTCAATAATAATTTTTTTCTCCCTTTATAAATATTGACTATATTTATTAAACTAAAAGCTGGCAAGAAATTTGCACGAGATATATTAAAATTTCTATAATGACGTATTTTTTAATATTTTTTTTTACAAAGAGATATTTCAAATAACATATTTGTAAACTTGTCAATATCTCTTTAATTTTCATATATTTTCTCTATGCTATTTTCATATATTTTTTCTATGCTTTCACATACAATATTTTTCATACGCACGAAATTAAATCGCGAATAAATATTCGTGCCATATTAATGGTATTCATACCGTAAATTATAGCAACCCAGAAATCTCGTTTCGTCCCTTCTCAGACAATTGCGTGCGTTTTATTGCAACATGTGACGCGCAGCTCTAAATATAATCACGCACAGACGACATGTTATAGCAAGACGTAGCAATTTGGAGCTTCGAGTCGCAGTCGATTCTGTAAAGAGCGTAAATAAATCAACTTCGGATAATCCCATTTCAAATGGACACGGCGTTTCAATTTGTAACCGCACCTCGCATAAAATTACGTTTCGTAGTTTGATTTACGTCCCCTTCGCAATGAACAGCGCGTTTATCACGCGGCGGAATTAAAAAAATCGACAGCGTTGATACAACGGTAGAGCTAAGATAAAACCTCGGACTTGTCGGGCAGATTTAAAAAAAAAAAAAAAGAAAAAAAGTCGTCCACCCACGCTCTCCGCTTCTCTCTCTACGCGCGGCGCTTTTCTAGATAAATCCTTCAATTACGGCGCGACCGGGCAAGTCGGTAAACATGGACGCGACGCGACGCAGCCTTCGGAAACTTCGTTTCGCCGTCTCGGGACGGCGGCTTTAAGTGATTTATAATCAAAACTGGATTAGAGACGGGTTGGAAAAGCCTTAAGTTACCCCGCAAGCTTCGGGCGAGGCTCGAGAGCTTTATGCGACAGGCTCCGCCAGATGATTTAAAAGTCGTCTAAAGTGTATTAAACGTGGGATTTTCGCAAAAGCACGTTCGATGTTTGCAGCATCGACGTTGCCTCCCTTTCCTCTCTCGTATTTACGCGGTTAAAGTATATAAGGTATCCTAGAACACCCTTAGAGTCACGAGCTTTATAGTCATAGTTTGTTTTTTCACTCAAGCGTATTTTTCTGGAAATGTTCCTCGTAGTGTTAAATAATTTTGGAAATATTAGAAATAAGAATTTGTGTAAATAAATTTTGCAGAACAATTCGATAAATCATCTTTTCGAAGTAATTAACTTGAGATTTAATTATTTACAAATAGGGTTGCACAAGATTAGTCTTGATATTATCTTGTCTTGTCTTGAATTTCAAGACAAAATTTTTTATTAATTACATGACAATATCAAGACTAAGACTGTCAAGATTATTAGTTTTGTCAAGATTATTGGTTCTCAAAAAAACTTAAAATATTTATATTTGGAAATGAAAAAAAAAATCACTATATACGAATTTAAAAAAATTGTATTCAATAAAAACATTTATATTCATAAATTTAAAAACATTTAATATTAATACAATATAACATTTTTATAAATTAGAAATCAAACTCGCAAATTTTAGACATTAAAGAGCATTTCACCCAGGAATTGATGCACATTAGTGCTTTTAAAGATTTACTTTGTAATCTGGTTCTATTGACATAGTCAGAGTTTCTATTGAGAAAAGTCTTTCTACTGGCACGGACGAGGCAGTTGAACTTAAAATGTCTCGAGCCATTTTTGTGGAATAAATATGAACCTGATTTTTTTACCACTCCAAAATATTTACATCTGCACATTCCCTTGGAACCTGTAAATAGTTATTAATTTCTGTTTTCTATGAAACAGTAAATGTTTTTTTATGTAAATAGACGGCATTTATATCGATTACATAGTAATAATTATAATTAAAATATAATGCAATAGTAATAATTATTTCAAATTATATTACAAAAATTATGTTAAATATTATTTAAATAATTTTTTAATATTAGATAAAAAATTGTGAATAAAATCGAGACAAGACAATACAAGACGAGATTTTTGCTACCAATATTCACTCAAGACCAGATTTAAATTTTTGAAAATTTTCAATAACAATACAATATTTTTATGAATATTGTCTTGTCTTAGGTCTTGTGCAATCATATTTACAAATATACAGGATATCCCGTACACTCCTTTTAAAATGAAAATGGCTTTTATCAAAAATCGTGAACAATTTTTAAGTAAATCGGATACGCTCTATCAAATGATATTTTCAATTTTTGATTCCGACCGGAAATACGCCATCCGGATCGGAAGTTGAATTTTTTTAGCGGAACATGGTACTTTTTATTACAGATTCGAATTGTACGTGAAAAAATAAGAAACTTTTGTATCAAACGTTTTTTCTAAAAGTGCCTCTGTCAATCTTAAAATTGACCTTGAAAGTAATTGTGAAAATAATTTTAGAATATTAGAATTTTAGAATAATTTTAGAAAAAACATTTGATACAAAAGTTTCTTACTTTTTCGCGTACAATTCGAATCTATAATAAAAAGTACCATGTTTCCCTAAAAAAATTCAACTTCCGATCCGGATGGCGTATTTCCGGTCAGAATCAAAAATTGAAAATCTCACCATTTGATAGAGCGTATCCGATTTATTGAAAAATCGTTTATTTTTAATAAAAGCCATTTATTTTCATTTTAAAAGGAGTGTGTGTACAGGTGATCTGGGACACCCTGTATATAAATTTAACGTTGAATATTATAAAAGAAGTGTAATACATGTTATAATACTCTTTTCTTTAACCAAAAATCGATTTCAAGTCCATTACATATTCTGTCATAACTTTAGAAACATTCCATATAACTTGTAATGATTTACGATAAATATCGTAAAGATTTGGCACGATACTACTAATGTGTAGCTTTTTCACAGAAACATGATTTTTTGCATAATTAATTACGTGTCGGAAGTGCTGTGCGATAATCATGGCAATTACTAAAATGATTAATTGCAGAAGTCGATGCGTAATGGTGGGATGACTTTCGTGCTAAAAATTTATTCGCTGCAGATTGCAATCAAATCGTTCCAAAGCACGTTTATTACGCGGCGAGTAATATACGGCTGTACATTTATTGTAACACTATCGATGCAATCAATGACATTCGCGTCTCGATATAACACTTGCGGAAGATGAGTATCATTACATTATAATCGTTTCTGAAGTCCTCATTACTTCTAGAAACGAGATTACTTTTTTTTGAAAGAAAACTAATTGCTACCTTTATTTAACAAAAAATAATAATAATAATAAATAAAATAATAATAAAAATAAACATAAAATAAATAGTAATAATAAAATAAAATAATAAAAATAAAATAATAATAAAAATACAAAAATTTTTTTAATTTATTTTTATGAACATTACTATTTATAAAAAAAATTATATATCTAGTATAAAAATGTCAAATTTAATTAAATTACAATTAAATAAGTTTTAGAAGAAAATAGGAAAGAAAAGTGGATTTCGCAATTAACTCAAAGAAGATATGTATCATTTCTCTGATGTATCACTCGTTTTCATATCTAAAAGTAATTTACGGGATGATACGTTTGATGGAAGTTCCACCTGACGAGACGTCGAAAAACAGGAATGATTTGTCGCTATACAATAGTAACACACCGCTACTATTTCGTACGATGGGAAAACGCTGTACGAATTCTCACGGTGAAACGGAAAATCGTCGAAAGCCCTACGTCGGTGGGTGACAGGTGTGTCTGATAGCGATATCTCGACATCGTGTTATATAATACATGGACGTATCTTCCACGACTTTGTTGTAACCTCGGGCTCTGATTCCTGAAATAATCCCGAAATAATCATTCAAAATGTCATATTTAAATATGGATCTAATTCTGAATAATTACATAATCCTTGTACAGATTTTACGATACTTGTCTTGAACATATATCGTATCCTCGTTTTTAAAATTTAATTTAAATCTATATTGCGAATAAAAGATTTTATATGAACTTTAATATGTGTGTATAAATTTAATTTTATAAGATATATAAAAATAATTTGTAAGTTTACAAAAGAAAACATATAAAAATAATTAAAAGTAATTTTTAAAAAGAAATTTTTCTTATTTTCATTTAATTAGAAAAAGGATTCTGATTTTATATAAAAAATTATTTTACATAATATCGATATTATATATTGTATTTACTCGTACATATTCTTATAAATATTATTTTTTTATTATAAACATAATTATTGTATTTTATTTTATTTTATTGCAAGATGCAAAATAGTTTTACTTGTACAAGTTGAGAATTGAGTGAATTATATTCATGTAAGATTTTTGACTCGTAATCACTCACAGGAATCAAATCACGAACCTGATCACAATATCGCGGGGTACTCTGTATAACGGAGATGTCTCGTGGTGGTTTTGTCGAGCTCTTCTCTTGACGTGACAGCTCGCAAATATGCGTCCATATGGTCATCCGACACGCTCGTGCATCTCGTTGCATTATTTCGGCTACGCCGATTCATCATGTTCTGACACATCACCAGTGACTGTTGCATTACGACGAATGTCATCCAAACACACTCTTTTGTTCTTTCATCTGTTATCTTGCGTAATAATGGACGATGAACATGATAAATTAGAAGAACGAAGAAGAATTAAAATAATAGGAGCATGAAAAAAGAATAGAAATTAACTTAAGGATGTTTTGTAATTATTTTCAAAATATTGAGAATTTAATGAAAATTGTACAGAATGACCTTACATGTGTTTAGAATCTTCAGTACAATTTTTAAATCTAAATAAATTTCACTAAAGCGTTCGCAAGTTATAAGGATTTTTATTTGCACCGAATTAACATGTGTTCTTATGGGAAACGTATAATCAAGAGACGAAATAAAACTAAGAGGAGAGAGAAGTATCTCCAGTAGTGAGATGGAAATTTTAAAATCGAATTTTAGACCTCTAAGAACGACATCGTGTCGTTCAAAGAACATGTGTCTTCGAAAATATATGCCTTGATTTTCGCCATAATTTTTCAACAAGTCTTATCAATAATGATACGTTCAACGAGATACTATTTGAATTGACGATGAAATTCATTTTTGGAGCGTTATTCATTATATTTTGAATATAGTCACAATTCATCGCAATTAAATAATTTTTTTAAATTTAATTTAGATAAATGAATCGATAAACAATATTTATAATTATTGAATCGTATAATAAAATATCGCAAATTTTGATGCTAAATATATATTTATATAGCATACTTCATATTTTATATCACATTTTAGTTTTTTTATATGTAAGAATAATCAATAAAAGAAATATGATAAAGAAATAAAACAATTGTGGAATATCAATCAATAAAAATTCATGAAAATTTAAGGATGTTTTGTACCTATTTTCAAAATATTGAAAATTTAATGAAAATTGTACAGAATGTCTTTACATATGTTTAGAATCTTCAGTATAATTTTTCTTCGATTCACTAAAGCGTTCACAAGTTATAAGGATTTTAATTTAACATGTGTTTTTATGGGAAACGTATAACGTCGATTCAAATGACAAAATCACATGGAAATAATATTCAGAATTTGTTTAAAATTTGCAAAAGTTTAGATACAGAGGAAATATTTGGTCAAATAATATTATACAAGTACTAACTGGTTAAGAAGATATTAAATATAATTCAATGAAGTTAGCCATGTATGTGTCAGAAGGCGAAATTCTATGCAGTTTAATTACTTTTTTCCCTTTTTCAGAAAAATGTCTAAGAGACTTTTTTGAAACCTGAATTATAAATTTATAATTTTTTGGGGGAAAAATTATACCATTTGATATGCAAATCTTTCGAAATGTTTAGTTGAAATATGCAAATAGCATACATGAAATAGTATATTTTTCTTCTACTTTCTAAAATATTCCAAAAGTTAATTATTTCGATTAACAAAATTCGGAATATTTCGGAAAAAAGACTATAAATATTAAAAAATCTCTGCACTGTAGCTAAGATTAAATTGTAATATTCCACACAATTTCTTACTCAAAATACACCAAAAGTGGATATATTCGTCAATATTGATTTTTAGCTACTTTTTGCTGGGATTGTATATACAAAACATCCTTAAGTAAAAAAGAGATAATATAATATATAATTTTGTAGAAATATAACGGTTTATTAAAAATTAGTTATGGAAATGTCTCGAAATTCAGAAAAATGATTATCGAATTATTCTAAACGTTAAATTAATATTTAAATGTTTCACATAGTTTACTGCTTTATTAAACTAAATTTGTCACATATATCGAAGTAAGTCATAAAGAATGATTGATCTATTATTTATTTTGACATATCACAATTGTTACAGTTGCCATATTATTATTGTCTTTATTTCTTTATTGCCCAATTTTGGACTTGCTTCAACGTCGATTTATCATGAGAATTTGGACAGCATAATACAACATGATAAGAAAATTTCTTTCTTTCATGTCTTTTTCCCATTTTCATTTCTTGAAAGTGTTATTTCACTTTTTTGGTCGGTTTTATTGAACTTACGAATACATAATGCATGTTTTATCGGATAATTTTCTGAGCCGTCTAATGCGACATTCCTAAATCAATCCAATTTCTAAAGTAATAAAGTAATGTAGAGAGGATCGAGCGAAATATAGCATTTCTTATGTCATATATGTCATGTACTATTTTTAATTCAATCAAGTAAATTGAATCGAATATTTTGAATATGTAATTGTAAATTTAATTTCATAAGCTATGAAGTTAAATTTACAACATACTCAAAATGTTCGATTCAATTTATAGAAATATGACATCAATCTATATATCTTCTCTCTTTTAAAATATAACGCGAATTTTGAGAGATATCTCAGCTATTTTAAAAGTATTTTTTTTTTTTTTTTTTTAGGAAAAGAGATCCGAGTCATAAAATATTTTAGAAAGTAGAATAAAAATATGCTATTTGCATATTTCAACGAAACATTTCGAAGAAAGATTTACACATACCAAATGGTATAATGTTTCCCCCCAAAAATTATCAATTTGTAATTCATAGGTTTTAAAAAAGTCTCTTAGACATTTTTCTGAAAAGGGGAAAAAAGCAATTAAATTAATTACTTCCATGCCATGTGCCTTTTACGAGAATCCTATTTGTGGCTCTCTCGCTTTTGGTGAAGTGCGTTTTATTATAAGGTAACACCAAGTCTCCATTTATATCCCTCTCACCCCTCCCTGCTCATTTCCTAGGTCGGTTTAGGCCAGAACGACGGTGAGTACACCCCTGGGTCGATCCTCCCGGACAACCAACCCCGAAGCCCTGGCGTCCCTCGGGGGGCTTCGGCGCACGCTATAATACTCGGGAAACTTAACAGGCATCCAGCTTACCGGCAGCCCTGTACAAGCAACATCCCTCTTCTCTTTCATCCCCGACCCTCTTGCACGAGCCGATATATCTCCTCTCCCTTCTCCGAGACTCGTACCGCTATACTTTCTCGTGACGTATGCCCTTTCTAACATTCATCCGTGCGCCTTTCGCTTTTCTTTAAAGTGTAATTTTTATAAATTGCCAATTGTAATTCCCGATCTCCCTTCGGTCTCTAAATTTTTAAATCAAGTCTCCACTTTATGTTTTTCACGATGTAAAAACAGTTGGACCACTGATAATTTTTTTATACCAATTATTTAAAGCGTATAAGAATACGTATAAAATTGTCGGTTAAATTGTCTGATTTATTTTAAATTTTTATTAAGTTTCTTTCACGTGTTATCGCCTAAATGCTGTCCATTATTCTTATCACTCAAGACATTTAAGGCGTGTTTTTCTTTACGAAAAGATTTTTTAAAGATTTCATATTAATAGTTTTATTTATATATTTATTAATATTCTTTTTTTTATATTTATATATTTATTTATTTTAATATTGTCGTGTTTTCTTTTTTTTCCAAATAAAATTTTCTTTATTTCAAAGAAATAGAGATAATTTTATTTGAAAAAAAAAAGAATGATAAAAATCAAACAACAAAAAAATATATCAACCTAACGTTTATTCATTTCATGAGAGATTATCCCTTTCGTACTTAAAGAGTAAACTTTGTCTCTCTTGCTCTATGCTAGTGCATCTCTGCTAATGCAATTTCCAACGAGATTACAAATTCTGCAATTTGGCAGCCATTCGTTTACAACGGCGTGTGAATCACTATTGGTGACGCGCAGCTGTAAATAACATTTTGATGTCGACCGAATATTAATATTGTGTGCGCGCGCACGCCTCGGAACTGCGCTCGTTAGTCCTACGGATTATGAACTGCAATTACGTCCGGGACGTGTGCAAGGTGGCTCCGAATTCGCTGGGGACACACTGTAATACAGGACGTTTCGACAAGGATGGAGAACAGTTTCGGTCGTCAACTACATTTAGAGCTCGTAACACACGAGCAATTTCCACGAAACCTTATTGGTTTTCATGCAAAATGTGGAGGGTGTTTCAAAATTATTTTCCAATTAATTAATTTTTCGACAAGACTTTGGATTTTTTTTCTCCATGAACGTTTTCAATTTTAATTTATTTTATAAAGAAACATATCTTGACAAAATTCTTAAAATCGGAGAGAAATAAAAGGACCTATAATTTTTTAAATATCTATTTTATATTCAATAAATAGGAAAAATATATAAGACTTTGGATTTTGTTTTCTCCATGAACGTTTTCAATTTTAATTTATTTTATAAAGAAACATATCTTGACAAAATTCTTAAAATCGGAGAGAAATAAAAGGACCTATAATTTTTTAAATATCTATTTTATATTCAATAAATAGGAAAAATATATAAGACTTTGGATTTTGTTTTCTCCATGAACGTTTTCAATTTTAATTTATTTTATAAAGAAACATATCTTGACAAAATTCTTAAAATCGGAGAGAAAAAAAGGATCTATAATTTTTTAAATATCTACTTTATATTCAATAAATAGGAAAAATATATAAGACTTTGGATTTTTTTTCTCCATGAACGTTTTCAATTTTAATTTATTTTATAAAGAAATATATCTTGACAAAGCTCTTAAAATCGGAAAGAAAAAAAAGGATAATTTTTTAAATATCTACTTTATATTCAATAAATAGAAAAAATATATATTGGAAGAGAATAATACATAATCATTTTTTTTTATATTATGATCGATACATATTTTTAATAATTAGAATTGTACGATTGATTTTGGATCATTCTGTATTATTTCGCATACACGTTCGTTCAGCGGATAACAATCATGAGCGACTTTCGACGGTAAGCGAGCATCGTTATCCACTTCGACCTGCGATAGGCGGTTTACACGATCGTATAATACGCAACGAGCGGTCGCTCGCACGCGCGTCTGTCGTAATCGAAGTTTATAAATCCACCACGTTATTAATCGCATCCGATATTAATTCACGCGCATACAAGCGCACACATATGCATTGGGCGTTAGTCCTTTCGAGTTGCAAATTAGGGAGTTATCTCCACATTTGAACGCGCGATATCGATTCGCAGACTTAATTTGCAGACTTAATTGTTCATAATCAATCTTTTTTAATTTTCTATAATAAGAACTTTTCACCGCAATAATAATAATTTCAAATTAATCCTAATAAAATTTGTAAACATATATATATATTTAAAAAATATATATATAAATATTTTAATAAAATATATATATAAATATTTTAATAAAATATATATATTTAAAAAATATATATAAATATTTTAATAAAATATATATATTTAAAAAATATATATAAGAAAAATATAAAAAAATATATATAAAATATATATATTTTACAAATAAATTTGTTTTATTATAGAGAATGTTTCTTCTATGAGAACTTGCTTATGATATATAGAGCGTTTGTTACGAAATTATGAAAAGAACACAGATCGAGTCACAGCGTTGTGAAAGGCATATCGTGACGGAATTCACTCTCGTAGTGCATCCTCGTGAACTTCCTCGTCCTTCCTTTTTTTCTGTTTCGTCTAACTAGACGCACGCAGAGTCCTTCCTCACGTGGACCTACCTCCTAGAACTTACCCGGTTCTATTTGTCTCTGTCATCAATAAATGGCTTTGCCGAGCATTACGAGGCTGTCTATTCCTTCTCTCTTTTTTTTCTTTCTTCTCTCTTTCTCTCTCTCTCTTTCTCTTTCTCTCTGAGTTTGCAGATTCTCACAGTTTTCTCTTTTTCCCTTCGTATATCTTTTTCTTTTCGTATTTCTCATGCGTCTCTTCCTGAATTTTCTTTTTCTCTCTTGCTCAGACCTCGAATTGGGACCGATAAAAATTGGTCTGAATGACACCACAGGGAGGACTCTTCTATTTCTTATTGGTTATCTTTCTAACACAATTTCGTTTACTCGTATTTCTTCGTCTTTACTTATTTGCCGAATACAGTTTTATCTAGTTAATTCTTAAATTTTTATGATATTTATCTCGGAATATAAAAAAACTGAATAAAAAATGATAGTTGACATATAATAATGAATTTCGGAAAAAAGATTAAAAGCAGCAGCAAAAATTAGAAAATTTAGCTGCACGAGTTTGCGAAATAGAATTGTCGAATTATCAAGAAGAAATATATATTTTCTTTGCAAATCGTAAAAAGCAGTATACCGGAGTAGTTTGTATGTTTTAAAGAATAAAACTTAATCAATAAAAGGCGAAACATACAAGTTTCACTCCGTGAAATACATGTTCTCTCGATAAAATGTTTGCCAGTTTGTAATAGCAGTGCAGTTAAAAAGGTAATAAAAGAATAAAAATAAAAGATTAAAAAGACTATATTTACAGAAAAAATTTTAAACTTTGTTATTTATTTGAATTCAAAATTTAAATATAATTATATATATATATATATATATATATATATATATATATATATATAAGTAATTTAGGAAAACAATTGTAAAAAATATATTACTATTACTGTTTTATAATTACATTTTATAATTATATTTTATTATTAATAAATGTTATTAATGACGAGAGATAATAAATTTATACAATAAAAAAAATTATTATAGAGAACGTTAATATTTATCTTGTATTTATATCTTCTGCAAATTAGCTCTGAACTATCCTAAATAACGACAATAATTAATACAATAAAAATATGTTAATGTAATATCAATTTTATGAAAATTATTAAATAACGATATTGTTTCTTGAATAAACGATATTACAACGTGACACATTGTCCATTTAAGGATTAAGCAGTTGATACTGGCAACTTGCCAATCTTCCGTGAATGTCGTGTGCCTGCTGTTTGCCAGCTTTGTTCCATTCACTATCGAGCAATAGATATCAGAGGAAAAATCCATTTTACTGATCTGATATTTCATCGGATTTTACTGTGAACTTCAACCGTTTTTCGTATAAGAAACATCCAGTAAGCAATGGATTGTTAGCTGAATCAAACATTTTTCTTCCTCAAAACTGTTTTATTATTTGATTCTTCGAGCAAAATCTATTTCAAATAACTAAAGGTACGAAGTTGATGTATTTTTACGTTACTCTATGTCAGATTTATATCGAAATTTATATATATCAATTAAATATTATTATCGCTTCCTTTTTTTTTAAGCTGATATTGTGTAACATATATATATATATATATATATATATATATATATATATATAAGATTAGATTTTATTATGATATATAATGTATTATATATTATTATTATTAATTGTAGTTATATTAATAAATTTTAGAATTATAAATGTGTTAATTATGTCGAATGCTACTTGCATCAAATTATTCGTATAGTTAAGAATTAAATTTGTTGACAAAACTTGAAATATTTTATTATTATTTATAATATCAACTAATAATTGCGTGAGACTTTTATTTTTGGGAAATAGGGTTGCACGAGATCCAAGACAAGACAATATTCGTAAAAATATTGTATTGGTATTGAAAATTTTCAAAAATTTAAATCTTGTCTTGGTCTTGAGTGAATATTGGTAGCAAAAATCTCGTCTTGTATTGTCTTGTCTCGATTTTATTAACAATTTTTTAAAATATTTTTTAAAATATTTTTAAAAATATTTTTTCTAATATTAAAAAATTATTTAAATAATATTTAACATAATTTTTGTAATATAATTTGAAATAATTATTACTATTGTATTATATTTTAATTATAATTCTTACTATGCAATCGATATAAATGCCGTCTATTTACTTAAAAAAACATTTATTGTTTCATGGAAAACAGAAATTAATAACTATTTACAGGCTCCAAGGGAATGTGCAGAAGTAAATCTTTAAAAGCACTAATGTGCATCAATTCCTGGTTGAAATGCTCTTTAATGTCTAAAATTTGCGAGTTTGATTTCTAATTTATAAAAATGTTATATTGTATTAATATTAAATGTTTTTAAATTTATCAATATAAATGTTTTCATTGAATACAATTTTTTTTTAATTCGTATATAGTGATTTTTTTTCATTTACAAATATAAATATTTTAGTTTTTTTGAGAACCAATAATCTTGACAAGACTAATAATCTTGACAGTCTTAGTCTTGGTCTTTGTCTTGATAACTAATTAAAAAATCTTGTCTTGATCTTGTCTTGAAATTCAAGACAAAACAAGACAATATCAAGATTAATCTTGGTATCTCATGCAACCCTACTGGGAAATACGATATTAATGCGCACAATCAGGTAATTTTATTCGAGAAAATTGATTACTGTTACGAAGAATAAATTCAGGAAATATCTTTCAATTAATCCCGCATTTAACACGGCAACGTAATGCCACTTAATCCCACTATGCAACAGAAGTTATTAGACGAGATTATTAAAAATCAGGAGGTACTATCGTTGATGCACTACCGGGTAGCCTCTTACTTCTCATTAGCTTCGATGGACCTACGGTCGTTCTCCTACGCCTTTTTTTTTACGTCCGACCTGATTTTCCCTGTAAGCGATCACCTGATACGTGATAGTTTCCACCGAGCCAAGCGATATATTACCTTGTTACTTTATGGATCGTACCTCGTTAACTGACGAAACGAATGATCTTACTTTTGCAACGTGTGTCGGTACAAATAGCTCCGCAGAATTTATGTTTGCGCATATTTATAATAATTGGTAAGCTCGGATGCTGAATTAGAATCGAGAGGTTGTAACTTTCAAAATTGTGTATTTACTTACTTAATTAATTTACTTTTTTAAGCAGTAAATACAGTTTATTTAAATTATTATTATTATATTTATTGTACAGAAAAACATATTGCTTAATTACATAATTGAAATAATATATTAATTATATTTTATATTTTGTTACACATTTTATTTTTTTCAAAATAAGATGTATATTTATGATATATTTATTATACAAAAAAACATATTGCTGAATCATATAATTGAAATAATATATTAATTATATTTTATATTTTGTTACACATTTTTTTTTTCAAAATCAGATGTTTATTCATTGTTTCAAAATTATTCTATATTGAAGAAAGAGAATAATTTTTTACAACACTAGTGACATCGAATTATATTTGATATATTTTTCGCACATTTTTTTTGTTCTTTAATAAGTGGTAACTTTGAAGTAATAAAAAAGAGATAGGCAATCGCTCAATAAGTAGCTATGTTGTGTTTAGATATGAATTGATAAAGATATCATATTTGTTCATCTAGAGTCCCATTTTCTTCTTTTTTTTAGAAAAAATATAATAATAAATAATAAGGAGAAAAATAAATAATAACGAAAAAACATTATATTTTACGAGAATACATATTTTATCATAATACATATTTTATCATAATAAAAAAACATGGGATATTTTTCTGTCGGTTTTAATTATTTGAAAAAACATGCGTTACTTTAAGTTAATATAATAAATATTACATGCACACGATATTACATACATTTGTACATGTAACAAAATTTATAAAACATTTACATATATTTGGAATAAATAATATTATATGAAAAAACAGAGATGTAAATTTTAAAAAAATATCTTATATAATTTTAAAATGTAAAATTATCATTTGGATCATATAATTCCAGTAAAACGTTGAATCCTTTTGTATCATGTTTCCTCGAAACTTCTATCGGTCTCGTTCTATCTTAAAAAAGCGGAAGAGTCGCATTTTCGGCGCAAGCGCCGGAAAATCGACTGGGATAATAGTGGCTTTGTAAATCTTCTGGGGGACAAGGCGGAGATAACGAGCCAGGATGTTTTCGTAGAGCTCAACTCCCCCCCTTCACGGTACATACCTCGCGAGCATTTAGTTTTGGTTTAAGTTTGTCGGAGAGAGAGTTAAGTTCACGTTTCTGTCGCCGCTGGCACTCGATATGGGAATCGGTCGTTTTTAAAAAGTCAACGACCGGACGATTGTTTAAACCCTTTAACGATTGTTCAACTCGTTAAGGATCCATTAGAGGCTTCGGACTCGGTAGACCGCGCAAATTTTCCGCTGCTCCGAGTCTCTCTCTCTCTCTCTCTCTCTCTCTCTCTCTCTCTCTCTCTCTCTCTCTCTCTCTCTCTCTCTCTCTCTCTCTCTCGCTCTCGCTCTCGCTCTCGCTCTCTCTTTCTCTCGTTCTACATTTCCTGCGCTTTAGCGGTGGCAAATTAATTCAAGTTTTCCCATCCCGGCTGGTTATACTAAGTTTTTGCTAACGGCCGTTCTCTCCTCGGAAAATTTCCCCGTAGACTATAATAGCTATTCCACTATGTTTAAAGGCTTTTAGTTTGTTACTTTGGTGAGCAGTAAATCGCTGTTATCGAAAACAGTTTACTTACTGAGGTAGATTAGAATGTAGATTAACTGACACTTTTAGGAAAATGTGCTAACAGATAGGAGGATCTATATTTAGATTTCTTAGTTAATTACTTATTAATTAGCATGTTATCAGTGGAAAACTGCAAAATGTATCAATAAAATGTGACACCAAATATGATTATAAAATCAATAGAAATAATAATAATAATAAACGTAAAATAATATTATAGATAATAATAAAGCAAGCTTTTTTTATAGAATTTTATAAGAAAAAAAATAAAGTAATAATAGAAGGAATTAATTAATAAAATAAATAAAAGGAAAAGAAACTAAGAAAGCGCAAAAAACAAAAAAATAATAAAAATAGAAAAAATAATAAAGATTAGAATGTAGATTAACTGACACTTTTAGGAAAATGTGCTAACAGATAGGAGGATGTATCTATATTTAGATTTCTTAGTTAATTACTTATTAATTAGCAAGTTATCAGTGGAAAACTGCAAAATGTATCAATAAAATGTAACACCAAATATGATTATAAAATCAATAGAAATAATAATAATAAACGTAAAATAATATTATAGATAATAATAAAGCAAGCTTTTTTTATAGAATTTTATATAAGAAAAAAAATAAAGTAATAATAGAAGGAATTAATTAATAAAATAAATAAAAGGAAAAGAAACTAAGAAAGCGCAAAAAACAAAAGAAATAATAAAAATAGAAAAAATAATAAAGATTAAAATGTAGATTAACTGACACTTTTAGGAAAATGTGCTAACAGATAGGAGGATGTATCTATATATTTAGATTTTCCAACAAATTTCTTAGTTAATTACTTATTAATACAAGCTATTAGTGAAAAACTGCAAAATGTGATATTAAATATGATTATAAAATCAATAGAAATAATAATAATAAACGTAAACTAACTTATAGATAATAATAAAGCAAGCTTTTTTTATAGAATTTTATATAAGAAAAAAAATAAAGTAATAATAGAAGGAATTAATTAATAAAATAAATAAAAGGAAAAGAAACTAAGAAAGCGCAAAAAACAAAAAAATAATAAAAATAGAAAAAATAATAAAAATAATAAAAAAATAATAAAATAATAAATATAGATAAAAAAATAGTAACTTAAATTTTTTTCGATAAATAATTTTAAGCTCGAATCATTATGCATTTGTCATCGATACAATTATTTAAGTGTATACGAGTATTTTTTTATTGCCTTTTTTCCTCCATTAGAATTTTGTTTCTAGGATTAATTAAACACTGGAAAAGACTATAAATTTATTCTTGATGTATCCTTTTGAATTACATCAGAAGTTTCCGCGGCACGTTTTCCACGTCAACCATTTACTTAATGAGGAATCGGGAGGACTCGAGGCGAAGGAGTGGAGGATTTAAAGGCTGGAGAAAACGATGCAATTCTTGCGTTTCGATTTTTCCCTCGCTCCATTATCTTTCTTTCTCGGCGTCCTGTAAATCGCATCCTTTTCTATGCTTTTAATACTGACACTTTCTTCCAAAGCACGTTTGTCGAGCAATCGCATTCGTTACGTAACCTTTTCTTAAGAAGGCAGTTTGTCTCTTAAGCTGCTCTTGGCAGCTATGAACGGCTTTATCCTCGATGTGCATTCCTTATAGAGGCGCCGTATGCAAGGACACGTTTACAATAAGATCGAATGCATAGTATATGACGAACTGTATTGTTACACTTCATATTTGCTGTTGGCTCTATTGAATAATCAAACCTCTGCGATAATAAATCACGATTTGAATAGATGAAAAATTCACTATATTTGGCATTTTGCGAAATTTTATATCACGAAATTATCGGATATTTTTCATTATTAATATAATTCTAAAATTTTATGCATAATATATGTTATATATAATATATGATATCAAGTTATTTTAATATATGCAAATATTCTCATTATTTGACATCATTTAAATTTCATAACTTATTTTTGCATCAATATTTATTTTTTTATTATTAATGACATGCGAAGAACACATACGGTAATTTTAATTTTAATAAATTACATTTTACACATATATACACTGAGAAAAAAATCTGGTTGCATTAATTAGATTTCTGGTAGATTCAACCAGTATGTCTGTTGGAAAATGGACGAACCAGAATTCTTGTAGGAATTACCAGATGAATCTGATTAATTTCTTCCTGTTAAATTTACCAAATTTCCTGGTTAATATTTATAGTTAATATATATTATAAGTTAATATTTATTTTTTTATTATTAATGACATGCGAAGAACACATACAGTAATTTTAATTTTAATAAATTATATTTCACACATATATACACTGAGAAAAGATCTGGTTGCATTAATTAGATTTCTGGTAGATTCAACCAGTATGTCTGTTAGAAAATGGACGAACCAGAATTCTTGTAGGAATTACCAGATGAATCTGATTAATTTCTTCCTGTTAAATTTACCAAATTTTCTGGTTAATAATACTAAACTCGCCAGCACCAAGTCATCTAAAATTTTTTCCATCTAATCTCAAAAGTCTGTTTAATATTCTAAATTCCAACAAGATTATTGGATAAATTCAATCCAGATTATTGAATAAATTATTTTAAATTCAGTTTGTTAGAAATTAAAACTGATAAACAGTGATGCAAGAAGAGGATGCAGCTCAAACACACACAATCAGAGAGCTAGCGTCCTCTTTCTGGCACTACTGCTCGTAAGAGAAAAAAAATATACTTTGGATTTATTGTTAATACTAGTTCTTTATATACATTTTATGGCAAATATTGAATACGAGTTAAGTTAAGAGTGTCAAGCAAAGAAATTAACAGGAAATGTAACAAGAAATATGATAGATCCAACCAGAAAATACTAACCAAATCCTTATAGTAAAATCTATTAAACGTTCTAGCTATAAAAAATCGAGTCTTATCATGATAACTAGAAATTCTTGTTTGATTTAACTAAAATGTCTTCAATCATATACGTCTTGTTGATATAATGAAACGATTTTTCTCAGTGTACTAATTATGGTTTATAATTTTTTAACGTTCCATTAAATCTCTTTGCGACTTGTACTCATTATACATTATAACATATCAATGTTGCAGAACAAGATTGTCGATACCATGACAATTTTGATACTTTGAAGTATCTTCCCTTCCCCCCCCGCCCTTCCTCCTCTCCTCCTCTGTAGCCATGAATTTCGCATCGCCTCGAGTCAGCACGCTAATTAGCTCGTAGTTTCACGCATGTTTGACTTTCTCGACTAACGTAGTTCGTCGTCGGAAACGAGAGGTGTCTCCGTCGTGTATCGCTTCGGTGAGATCGCGGTACAAACTGCCGAGAGCAATTAAGACACTCGTTAATTACCGTTTTAACCGACATCAAGGTGCGTGTCGCTCCTCCTTAACACAATGGGAATTCGCGAAGAAAGGTACGCGCGTTCTGTTCATCAGATACGGGGAGTTACCGGAGTTTAGCGTGTACGATAGTTAGCGTGCTCGTCTATCCGCCTCTCTGGGCCACAGAGATGCGACATCGTGTTCGTTATTTTCAATAAAATATTAAGGAATTAGAGACACTCGCTCGCTGCTTGCGCCGTTTCTTAAGCAATTTTATCTCGGCGAATTCTTGCATCGTAGAAATTTCCCCCCTGCACGGAAACTGCATGCTTCACGGTTTGATTCAATATTTATCGGTGCACGTGTCACCTGATCTACTTTCTTTGTACCTGCAATCGCACATTATTTATACCGCTTATTCACCGCGAATGGCTCATACAATCACGCGAACTTTGTTATCTCTTTTTTTTTCCGTGGAACAAATGTATACTGTTGTGCGATATTGGACTCTCCGATTCGTCATTTAATGAATGACGCGTATTGACGATTCCAAGTCTATAGTCTATGAGACATACTTCGAAACTACGTCGCAGTTAATAAACAAATCGATAGCAGTCGTCGTTCCATTCGAATGGAATGCGCAAAGCACATATTGTATGTATTGTTTCCTCCAAAAAAAATCATTTATTTTTATATTAATTTATTATTTGTATTAATTCTGTTTCTATTAGTCTTTTTTTATTCGTTTTAATTTTTATTAATTTTAATTTTTTTATTAATTTTAATTGTTATTAATTTTAATTTTTATTAATTTAAGGATGTATTGGACGGACCGTCTGTCTCAAAAGTTAATCCAAAGTACCAAAAAATTAAAGTTGAGCAGAATACGAATTCTAATTGATCAAAATTTTTTTAAAAATCACGAAATCATACTTCAAAGGATTCTTTAATATAAACAGGTCTTAATTTCCAAGAAAATGTTGCCACATCAATCATCAATATTTTATCATCAATATTGCATCAAACCGATAATCAGTTATTTTTTAATAATAATTTCAAAACGAGCAAGTAAATCGTTTTAAAACTTTGTAGGAACAGTTTTACATGTATTAAGAATATAATATTAAAAAATGAAATTTTTATCATTGCTTTTTATAGTTTGTGAATAATTTATTACCTGCCTCTTGAACGTTTACATAAGATCCTATGTTAAAATCGCAAAATTCAAAAATTAATAACTTTTAAGGGAACAAGTAAAAAAATTTGAAATAATTCATGACGATTTATAATGTTATTAAGAATGTTAAATTAAAAATTCACGGCGATCTCATTGATTGTAATATATCTCCAATACATCCTTAACAATTTTTTCTATCTAATCTCATTATAAATTTATATGAATATATAATCCTGCTTTTTAAAATTTAATTTTAATTGTTATTAATTTTAATTATTATTAATTTAACAATTACAATTTTTTCTATCTAATCCTATAAATTTATATGAATATATAATCCTTCTTTTTTTTAAATATATTGAAACTTTCCGCGATCGTTCGGAATTATATCTTGAGATTGTGCAAAGTACGGAGGATTTTCGCACGCGGATGTTTTTAATCTGCAAAACGCTATAAACCGAGATTGACATCGAATAAAATCGGTGGGGTGTAATTCAGATGGAGAGGAGGGTAGGGGAGAAGGGGGAGAAACGGGTCTTCGGGAAATAAGAAAAGTTTTGTTCTCGATCAGCCGTTACCCTTCGCGTCGCGATAAGAGACGAGAGCGAGAGAGAGAGGGAGAGAGAGAGAGAGAAAGAGATTGTGCCGTCTCTTTTTTTCCTCCCTTCGTTCGCCCTTTACTCCGCCTTCCTCTCCCTTGGCTTTTCCCAACGGCTGCTCGAAGTCGGCCGTTTCATTTTCTTAAGAGGGGGGGGCCGAGAGATGCGTCGGGGGGGCCACGTTTCAAAGGCACCTGGTTTTCCTCGCTCGATAAATCGCACGTTCCCCTCCTCCCTTCCCTGCCCCCCCCCCGTCTCGCTGCCGCCGTAGCCTCATTACTTTCATCCTGCTACGTAGTCTCGTTCGTCGAATCTCTCAAGTACGTGAACTGCCAAACGATCGGTGAGGAGCACTTTCGATCGCATAAAAAATATTTACGTTCCATTAACGAGAAGTAACGTTTCATTTTAAATGCCTTTCTTCTCGACGACATACCTTTGTTGCTGAATCCGGGATATGTAATTATTATTATTTATATATATATAAATTATTATTATTATTATAATTATTATTATTATTCATATATATTTATATATATAAATATATATCTCATTATTTATTTTTTGCCTATTCTAAAGTTTTTATAAGAATTTTTTATTTAATATTAGCTTTTCACCGCGCATTGTTTGTTATCCTCTTTATTATTAGGCTTGATCCCTATCTCGTAGACCGTTGGCAATAATTGTTCCGTTGCACTAATTGCACCTTTCCCTTTGATCGAAAGTAGATTGTATCGCGTGCAAGAGGTGCTCTCACCTTGAGTTCGAGGAGATAATAGTTGCTTGTGTGTAGTGAATGTTATTTCGTACATATGCATGATATTTCTAAAAATCTATTCGCAATTAATTACATATCGGTGTAATTAACTTCCTCCACTCCATGAACTTAACAAGTCTTATTATAATCGAGAAGAGAGAGAACTTTGTCGCCACATAAAAATGGAATTTTCATTCTTTTAATTGATTTTTTCCTATGTTTGTATTACACACTTGATCTTCAAGTATCTTTACTATTCGTGCGTTAATATATATAATTTTATATTGTTAATATAATTACAAATTTATTTTATATTATATAATTGTTATATAATTGTTATATAATTATTATACAGGGTGTATCTGAAATGATGCACTAAACTTTAGGAGCGTATTCTAGAGGTCAAAATAAGACTTTTTTTCCTATGAACATGGGTCCGCGAATGAACCCTCCCCCGAGCTAGAGGCTCCTAAGGTTTAGGGAAAAAATTAAAAATTGGCTGTATTTCAGAAAAAAAAGGTTTTGATTGTTTGATTATACCAACAAGACGTATATGATTGAAAGCATTTTGGTTAAATCAAACAAGAATTTCTAGTTATCATGATTAGACTCGATTTCTTTATAACTAGAATTTAATAGATTTTACTAATTTCTTTATAAATAGAATTTAATAGATTTTACTATAAGGATTTGATTAGTATTTTCTGCTTAGATTTATAAAATTTCTTGTTACATTAATTTCTTTGCTTGACACTCTTAACTTAACTCGTATTCAATATTTGCCATAAAATGTATATAAAGAGAGAGAGAGAACTAGTATTAACATTAAATCCAAAGTATATTTTTTTTTCTTACGAGCAGTAGTGCCAGAAAGGGGACCCTAGCTCTCTGATTGTGTGTTTGAGCTGCATCCTCTTCTTGCATCACTGTTTATCAGTTTAATTTCTAACAAACTGAATTTAAAATAATTTATTCAATAATCTGGATTGAATTTATCCAATAATCTTGTTAGAATCTTGTTCAAAATATTAAACAGACTTTTGAGATTAGATGGAAAAAATTTTAGACGACTTGGTGCTGGCGGGTTTAGTATTATTAACCAGAAAATTTGGTAAATTTAACAGGAAGAAATTAATCAGATTCATCTGGTAATTCCTACAAGAATTCTGGTTTGTCCATTTTTCAACAGACATATTGGTTGAATCTACCAGAATTCTAATTAATGCAACCAGATTTTTTTCTCAGTGCATGTTTATAAGAAAAATGTCTTATTTTGAGAGATTTTGCCTCTAGAATACGCTCCTACACAGTAAAAAGTTTTGTAAAATTTAACATATTTCACATGTTCCAATTTATTCACTCTAATTTTAATGTTAATTTAACAGAAGACAAGTATGTAAATAAATAACACAAGTAATATGTTTAAAAATTAACACGAAAGTGTAACACTTAAACTTTATCTGGAAATAAAGTTTATGTTAAATTAACATATTTATAATGTTAAATTTAATTAGAAGAAAATGTTATTCTTACATTTTTATGATAAATAACAGAAGAGATATGTCGATTTAACATCTGTTATAGAGAGAAAAATAACACAACTTATCTGTTCATTTTAACATATAACATATTTCATCAAAAATTCGTGCATTTACACATTAATTGTGTTGTTTTAACTCTTAGAAATGATGAATATTAACTCAACGCAGAAATGTCAAAATAACGCAATGATAATATATTACATTAACACACTCTTATGTTAAAAAAATTTAACACAAAAATTTTGACACGAGAAAATTTTAACAGAAATATAAAATGTTTTTTACCGTGTAAAGTACAAAATGTTTTTTACCGTGTAAAGTTTAGTGCATCATTTCAGATACACCCTGTATAATTGTTACATAATTGTTATATAATTATTACATAATTTTCTATTATTAATATGATTAAAAATGTAAAATTGCCTATTATATTTCTTCGTTAAATTCCTCAAGCACTTCATATAATAATCGACATGTATCTCTTTGTCGCAGGCCTGGGCGAGGCTCGAGAAAGAGGCCGCCTCCGCCAGGATCGCCGGGCAGAGCGGAGGAGGAGGAGAAGGAAGAAGAAGACACGACGGAGTCCATAGCGTGGAAGTAGAATAGACATGTTGTCAGTCTTCCCAGCAGCGATGACGGGGACGATGAAGGCGATGCGGTCGACGATACCGCGGTCGCGTCGACGAGGCTGTCGTCTGCCGCTGCCGCTTATGATCCTAATCCTGACATTGTCGCTATCATCGCGGTTGCCGACAGCGCGCTCATTGCCGGCCGATATCGTGCAGAAGTTCCACGATTCGGAGGTGGAACGCATGAACCATCTGGTAGTGGACAAGAACACCGGGCGGGTGTACGTGGGCGCGGTCAATCGTCTCTATCAGCTGTCGCCGGACCTGGTGCTGGTCGTCAAAGAGGTCACCGGGCCGAAGGGCGATTCCACGGCGTGCTCGATGCTGGATTGTCCCCGCGAGGCGCAAAAACGCCCGGTCGACAACGTGAACAAGGCCCTGGTGATCGATTACACCACCACGCGGCTCATCTCCTGCGGCAGTCTCTTTCAGGGCATGTGCACGGTGCGCAATTTGCACAACATATCGGATGTGGTGCAGGAGGTCAAGGAGGCGGTGGTGGCGAACAATGCCACCGCCTCGACGGTCGCGTTCATCGCACCCGGCCCGCCGAATCCTCCCGTCTCCCAGGTCATGTACGTCGGCGTGACCTTCACAGGGAATTCGCCCTATCGCTCGGAAGTGCCGGCTGTGAGCTCGCGCTCCCTCGACAAGGACAAGATGCTGAACATTGCCGAGGCCGCGGTCACGACCGGCACGCGGATGTACGTCAATTCCTTGTCACGCGAGCGTTACCCGATCAACTACATCTACGGCTTCAGCAGCGGCGGCTTCAGTTACTTCCTCACCACGCAGATGAAGAATACGGAGACGCCGATCTACCTGTCGAAGCTGGTGCGCGTGTGCCAAGACGACGAGCACTATTACTCGTATACGGAAATACCGATTAATTGCACCAGCGACGAGCGCATCTACAACCTGGTGCAGGCCGCCTACGTTGGCAAGGCCGGCTCGGTGCTCGCCGGCGATCTCGGCATCACCGCCCAGGACGACGTGCTGTTCGCCGTGTTCGCCGAGAGCGACGGGCCCAACAGCGACGTGCCGCGTCCGCATTCGGCTTTATGTGTTTACTCCCTCAAAGCGATCCGCCGCAAGTTCATGAGCAACATACAGAAGTGCTTCAGCGGCGAGGGGCAGCGGGGCCTGGAATTTATCTCGCCGAGCCACAAATGCATATCAACGGTGAGTCATTTTCAACAGCTTCATTTAACCCTGCCTTGCTTCACATGTTATTTGAGGTATCCTTTGGTCGGTCGAGTCGAAAGAATTTAATAAATGGAGAAATATTTCGAGATTCATGCAGTGAAATAAAATTTATTATAATTTATTATTTAACAGAATAATAAGAAATACATGTATCAATTTTTGAATTAATATTTGCAGTTATTATAAAATTTTAAAGAGAGATTTATCATTATTTTATCTACTTACATCATAATTAGAAATATACAGAGTGTCCCATTTTGGGGCACCCTGTATAATTACTCGAGATGGCGAAAATTATTTATCTGGTGAGTAAGGCACGGTTTAAACAGCTTCAAACTTTAATTTATTAAGAGATAATATAAAGTAAATTGCAGCTTTTATTGTGAAAAATGTGGGGGGTATAATAAAACGAAGAGAATTGATTTATCTTATATCTAAAGAAGTTTTGGTCGGTTGATTAAAAGGAATATAATAGATGGAGAAATTCGAGATTGATACAGTGAAATAAAATTTATTATAACTTAATAATTTAATAATTTCAATAATTTTATAATTTGATAATTTATGATTTAACAAAATAATAAGAAATGCATGTATCAATTTTGGAATTAATATTTGCAATTATTATAAAATTTTCAAGAGACATTTATCATTATTTTACCTCTACATATATCACGATTAGAAATATATAATTACACGAGATGGCGAAAATTATTTATCTGGTGAGTGAGGCACGGTTTAAACAGCTTTAAACTTTAATTTATTAAGAGATAATATAAAGTAAATTGCAGCTTTTATCGTAAAATATGTTGGGTATAATAAAACGAAGCGAATTGATTTATCTTATATCTAAAGAAGTTTTGGTCGGTTGATTTGAAAAAGAATATAATAAATGGAGAAATATTTCGAGATTGATACAGTGAAATAAAATTTATTATAATTTAATAATTTAATAATTTTAATAATTTTATAATTTAATAATTTATTATTTAACAAAATAATCAGAAATACATGTATCAATTTTGGAATTAATATTTGCAATTGTTATAAAATTTTCAACAGAGATTTATCTTACCTACACTGAGGGAAAAATTATCTTGAAATAAAAAAATTTGAGTTAACTCAAGAAAGCTATTTTTATTCGGTGGGTACTAATCACTTATTTACTTGTATTTAAAACGTCTGTTTGCTTAAGTTAAGTATTTATTTACATATGTTTAAAAATATATATATACTTAAAAAAATATAATTTTTAATTAAATATTTTTATTTTACAAAATATTTATTAAAATGCATTTTTTATTCCCAAAAATTTTAAATTTTTTAATTTTAAAAAATAATATATTTAATTTAATAAATTATAGTATATATTTTACGAAAATAATATTTAAATATAAGAAATATATAAATGAAAATAATATACTTAATATAACATGCATATTTAATGAAAATTAAATGCTTTCGCTTAAATGAAATAAACAATTCCTTCCATTTAGAGCAAAAGTTTCAAGAAAACAAATTTATTTGATTCAAAACAATTTTTCCCTCAGTGTACATATATCACGATTAGAAATATATAATTACACGAGATGGCGAAAATTATTTTCTGGTGAGTGAGGCACGGTTTAAACAGCTTTAAACTTTAATTTATTAAGAGATAATATAAAGTAAATTGCAGCCTTCGTCGTGAAAAATGTTGGGTATAATAAAACGAAGCGAATTGATTTATCTTACATCTAAAGAAGTTTATAGCCATAAATATCTTATTCGCTACCTCGTTGAAATCTCTCGTTATTTCTCGTTCTTACGACGCACGTGGTGAATTGATAGCTCGTTTAAATGAATTGATATCTCACTGCGAGGCTGTTGCCGGCCAACAATAGCTCGCGGAAGGTACCACGTACTCGATAGCTCAGCGTCACCAAGGGTATCAATGCCATCGCTAGCTAGAATTATTATAATCATACGCACGGTGGTACTCTCCGTTGTCGAGCGGCTGAATGGTGGTCGTCAGGTGGGAAGAGGAACGTGAATCGTTGATTACAATGCGAATCAATCGACCGCGTCTCTCGCGAAAAGGCTCGGGGGGTCCTCTTCCTCTCGCATTTACGTAACAGGTGGCGTCGAAAAGCCTTAAAAGAAGGCAAGATGCAGGAGGCCTGGCCTCGTATAAAACGCCATATGTTCCTTTCACGCGTCATTCGTGCGTGCGAATGCCAGACTCGTGCGCGCGCGCGCGCGCGAGAGAGAGAGAGAGAGAGAGAGCAATCTTCCTCGGCTGCATCCGTCGAGATTGAACATCGAACCGAGGGTTGCTTCGTTCTAGTATCGAAAAATCGCCAAGCACGTATTATATTACGCAAAGTAAAGTTTGGACGTGAACAAATAAGTTTTTCCGACGGGGATTTATCGCGATTTCAAAGACATGCATTATTGAATAGCGCGAGGAATTTTCTTATGTGTATTAGCTCGATGACAAATATTATTATTTGCGTGCGAAAATGTTATTATTTTTGCCCGGCGTGCAATAATTTCGCAAATTTCGCGAGTAATATTGCATTTAAATTATTATTTACATGATTTCGGAAATATATATGCGCAGCAGAATATTGTTTTGTTTACTTAATTGCGTAATTATCGTCATATTGCAATTTATATACATATATTATCATCTGTATAACTGGATGAAAGATATATATTTAACGGCAATATAGTGAAAGTACGGAACGAATTAAGTGCTCGCTGGGCATATCGTGAATTGGCTCGGTTCCTGATTCGCAAAATCATTATTATTTTCCGGCTCGAATACTTATTCGCACAGAAAAAAAGGACATTCTTGTTTCGAAAATATATTTAGTCTTAACAATGGAAATCTTAAAATGAGATTATATTGCGTTAATTAAAGAAAAATATAATTGCTTGAATAATTGCTTATTTGAATGAAGCCATTTTATACAAGATGTCCCATTTTAACTTGGACAGTAAAATATCTCAAAAACTAAGCCCAGCAAACAAAAATGTTTCAGACAAAAGTTGTATGGTTTCAAGGGGGACATAAGATGGTACCATTGGTTTGACTTTGAAGAGTTATTTGAAGGTCACATGAAAGTCACCTTCAATTTCTTAAATGGAACCTACATTTTCTCATTACATATTTTTGTAGCTTATCTCGAGAGCTTTCCAAAATACTATAATTAAGTACCTTTTCGTTAAGTACTTTTTGAGTTATAAGACTTGAAATCATTTCTTAATTTTACAAATTATAAAATATCTAGTAAAATATTCATTTTTCGATTATCTTACCTTAATACTTTTATATACAAAATAATGAGAGGAATCAATTGGTGTAAAGAAAACATACAGTTGTTTTTAAGAAAAAATATGGAATTGTTAATTGCAAATTACATATTTTTTCTTCGAAACAATTATGTGTTTTCTTTATACCAATTGATTCCTCTAATTATTTTGTACATAAAAGTATTAAGGGAAAATAATCGAAAAATGAATATTTTACAAGATATTTTACGGTTTATGTAAAATTAAGAAGTGATTTCAAGCCTCATAACTCGAAAAGTACTTGATGAAAAAATACTTTATTACAGTGTTTTGGAAAGCTCTCGAGATAA
Source organism: Camponotus floridanus (assembly GCF_003227725.1). NCBI lineage: Eukaryota > Metazoa > Arthropoda > Insecta > Hymenoptera > Formicidae > Camponotus > Camponotus floridanus. Next base: position 1,043,497 of record NW_020229592.1, on the reverse strand, counting down.
GCTATAAGAATATGCAATGAAAAGTAGGTTCCATTTAAGAAATTGAAGGTGATCTTTATGTGACCTTCAAATGACTATCCAAGGTCAAATTTTTGCCACCATCTTATGGCCTCCTTGAAGCCACACAACTTTTGTTTGAAACATTTTTCGATTTAACGCAGTGTTTCTGAGATATTTGAGTGGGTCCTTTAGAATAGGACACCCTATAGTTATGTTACCCTATAGTATAGTTCAATCGAGAAAAATATATTCTTACGATTTAAGATTTAATTTTCTTGACTGGAAAAGAAACAATGTCGGATAGAAAATAACATTTTTAAATGAAAGATTATAATTTTCTTAAAGTAGAATTACATATTATATATTCTTGAGATAACAATTATAATATTAAAATAAGACTATAATATTGTTGAAATTTAAAATTATTAAATTCTTCTAAGAAGATTAGAAATTGTTGCGTATATCTGAAACAATGAACGCGTTAATTTAAGTATATAAGTTTTGATTTAACACTTATTTTTTTTCTGTGCGCCTGTTTACGATTTTCCCATTTAATGCAATTAAATTTTCCGAGAGGAGACTGTGAAGTCAGGCGAAGTCTTTCTTCGCATGACTTGCCCGCGACGGATACCATAATTTATTAGCATAGCAAACCGGTCATCTTATTGCGAGGCGATTTTATTGCGGACGATCAACGGCAATCACATTCCACGACTTTTTCCGCGCGTCACAGACAGAAACGCGATGAACATGCGGTCCTTTCGCGTTTACCGCCGTCATCTCTGCCCGCAACCACCGAGGCTATTTCCTCACGATCGATCGCTGTCGATCATTCGTCAGCGGTTAACCGAAACTTATAGAGAACGCCGATGAGTCTTCGATTTCGCCGATCGCTTTCCCTGACGTGGACCATATATCTGAAAATGTTCTCGCGTCATATATACTAAATTAATGCACTTTTCGAATTTGAAATTGAATCATTTTAATGAATATTTATTCCTTAACTTTATTCATTAAAATCTCAAATTCTTTATAAAACAAAGATGGGTATCTCGACTAATTTTTATTGTAGTTTTAAAGTTATATGTTATATGTATTTTTTTTATTATGAAAATTCTGTGAATTAATGAATTCGATTTTGCACGGATACTAAATTAATGCGTTTTTCGAATTTGAAATTGAATCATTTTAATAAACATTTATTTCTTAACTTTATTTATTAAAATTTCAAATTCTTTATAAAACAAAAATGGGTGTCTCGACTAATTTTTATTGTCATTTTAAATTTGTCGAACAACTCGCATATAAAGAGAAATCTGAGTTGCATGTATTCTTTGTGTGTTTTCTTTTTATTATGAAAATTCCGTGAATTAGTGAAATTGATTTTGCACGGATACTAAATTAATGCGCTTTTCGAATTTGAAATTGAATCATTTTAATAAACATTTATTCCTTAACTTTATTCATTAAAATCTCAAATTCTTTATAAAACAAAGATGACTATATCAACTAATTTTTATTGTAATTTTAAATTTACCAAATAACTCGCATATAAAGAAAAACCCTAGTTGTTGTATGTATTCTTTATGTGTTTTTTTTATTATGAAAATTGTAATGAAATTGATTTTGCACGGATACATACAGCTTTAAGTGAATTTCGCGAATCATGCTTGTCTCAATAAAGGATCGCCAAGGACGTTTCTTTCTATGTAGCCGTATTGCAAAGTCATCATTTGAAAAGGAGCGAAATGAATTCGATATTAAATTAGGTGGACACACTTTATCATTCAACTGGATTGAGTTGATTTCACTGACAGAAATATGGTGAAAATAAATAATGTATTTGATACGTTTGCATTCCAAATGTATGCTAATATATTAATGAATACACATATAAAATTAATCATGCAAGATAAATTTTTCGTATATTATGTTGGAATCATTTATTCACGATTTTTTTATGTACGCTTTTATTAAACATACAGTTTTAGTTGCAAATGCGATGAGTTAAATTTTATAACTTGATTGATTTATTCAAGTTTTCAGTGTAATATCATATAAAATGAAATTATATTTAGCGATAAATATGTTTCGTTAATTTTATTTATCTTGTCAACGACTTGAAAGTTTCTTGATAAATAGAGAGAATTTCGAAATTATATATCGCATTTTTTTGCATCTGAATTCTTCAGAGACTTTAATTTAATTTCATTTTAATTTAATTTAATTTCTGTCTTATAAAATATACTATTAATGAATCGAGCAATCTATCGTCATTTGTATGTCGCCAACGTTTTTATCTCTCTTTAGAAAGACTCTTTTACTATTTCACGTGTCGATTTATATAAATTTAGCATTCGCACATTAACATGGTATTCAGATTGATTGCAAGAAAAGCATATACCAATACATTTTTGAACCAAACTGTAAATAAATTTCCGACATATATAATCAAAAAGCGAAATCAATAAGTACCTTAAAAGAGATTGATCGCGATATATCGCGCAATATTACATTAAGAAAAAAATGAGAACATATTGTGAAAAATTTCGCGCAGTATTCGATTTAACACATTTATCTCAATTCTTTTTTTCCGATTTACTTTAACAAATTCAGGACAATTATTTTACAGAAGAAACGATTCATCTTCCATATCGGCGCGATCATTTATCTTCGATATCGACTAAACGATATAAGATATTTTCTCTCTTTTTCTCGAGGGAAAAAAACACGCCAAAGATTTTTAAGGATGTATTGGAGATATATTACAATCAATGAGATCGCCATTAATTTTTAATTTAACATTCTTAATAACATTCTAAATCGTCATGAATTATTTAAAATTTTTTTACTTGCTTCTTTAAAAGTTATTAATTTTTGAATTTTGCGATTTTAACATAAAATCTTATGTAAATGTTCAAGAGACAGGTAATAAATTATTCACAAACTATAAAAAAACAATGATAAAAATTTCACTTTGTAATATTATATTCTTCATACATGTAAAAATGTTTCCACAAAGTTTTAAAACGATTTACTTGCTCGTTTTGAAATTATTATAAAAAAATAACTGTGATTATCGGTTTGATGCAATATTGATGATAAAACGTGGCAACATTTTCTTGGAAATTAAGACTTATTTATATTAAAGAATACTTTAAAGTATGATTTCATGATTTTAAAAAAATTTTTCATCAATTAGAATTCGTATTCTGCCCAACTTTAATTTTTCGATACTTTGGAATAACTTTTGAGACAGACGGTCCGTTCAATACATCCTTAAACGGCGGTTATAACGAAGCTTGGCCTGGTTATCATCGTCTGAGATGCACCGGCACGGCTTGAAAGTTTATCGAAACGGTACTTAGAGAACTGTTTTCAGTTCCTCCTCGCTTAAAGATGCGAAACAAAGTCTAGCGAAATGATATTCACGACCTAGCGCGAAATTTATTCAAATTTTCTATGTTTCGTCTTCCCCTCTCTCTCGCTCTCTCTCTTTCTCCTGCGTCCTCAACTTTTCCTCGGTCGTGAGAACGTATGCCGGAACACAAAGGATTTCTTTACGTAGGAAGGCGAGAAAAAGTTGCGCGACCTGTCGGCTGAGAGTCAGTCGCTGGACGGAGATAAGCGGGCGACCATAAAGGAGATAAAGATTGTTTGTTTGGTCTAGAGCTAGACCACGAGCTGCCGTGGGACAACGCGTTCGCCTTTTTTATTTTCGTATTCATCTCTTTCCTTCTGTCCTGGTCGGCTTCCGGAGCCTCCTCCTCTTCCTGTTCATCTTCATTTATCTCTCATTCGAACCAACTACCGCAAGATTCCGGTGAAAACCGCCAATTCACCGGATGTCTGTATGTTCGTCTGGTTAATTGAAGAGATGTTTAGTCTTCGTGAATCTTATAGTAAGAGAGTATTATAGGTAAAAAAATAAATAAATTAATACGATAATAAAAAAAATAATAATCAGCGAAAATGAAAGAGAAAAATATTGACAATGTATGTCTCTTATATTTTTTGTTTATATTTGATTATTATAAAATTATATTTGATTATTATAAATATTATATTTGATTATTATAAAATTATATTTGATTATTATAAATATTATATTTGATTATTATAAAATAAATTATAAAATATAAATATAAATATTATATATTAATAATTTTATATGTAAATATAAAATATAAATATTATAAAATAAAATATAAAATAAAATTATTTTTAATTTTATAAAGAAATAGTTAAATAATTAAATAATTAAATAATTAAATAATTAAATGGAAAAGTGGAATTTTGAATATTGCATTTTGTAAGTGCTATATATTCGTTTAATGGAATAGTCATAATTTATTATTTAAACTTGCAAAATTTAAGGATGTTTTGTATGTACGCAAATGTATGTCAGCAAAAGTAGCTGAAAATTAATATTGACGAATATTCACTTTGATGTATTTTGAGTGATGAGAAATTATGTGGAATATTCCAATTTGATCTTAGCTACAGTGCAGAGATGTATTTTTTAATATTTATTGCGTTCTTACTGAAATATTCCGAATTTTGTTTATCGAAATGATTATTTGGCAGAGAATTTCGCCTAGTGACAGATACATGACTAACTCCATTGAATTATATTTAATATTTTTTTAACCAGTTAGTACTTGTATAATATTATTTGACCAAATATTTCCTGTATCTAAATTTTTGTAAATTTTAAACAAATTCTGAATATTATTTCCATGTGTTTTTGTCATTTGAATCGTGGTTATATGTTTCCCATAAGAACACATATTAATTCAGTGCAAATTAAAATCCTTATGAAACTTGTGAAACTTGTGAACGCTTTAGTAAATCGATTTAAAAATTGTACTGAAGATTCTAAACATGTGTAAGGACATTCTGTACAATTTTCATTAAATTCTCAATTTTGAAAATAAATACAAAACATCCTTAAATTTTCATGAATTTTTGTTGATTGATATTCCACAATTGTTTTGTTTCTTTTTCATATTTCTTTTATTGATTATTGTTAGATATAAAAACTAAAATGTGATATAAAATATGAAGTATGTTATATAAATATATATTTAGCATCAAAATTTGCGATATTTTATTATATACAATAATTCAATAATTATAAATATTATTTATCGATTCATTTATCTAAGTTAAATTTTTAAAAAAATTATTTAATTGCGATGAATTGCGACTATATTTAAAATATAATTATTTCCATGTGTTTTTGTCATCTGAATCGTGGTTATATGTTTCCCATAAGAACACATGTTAATTTGGTGCAAATAAAAATCCTTATAACTTGTGAGACCGCTTTAGTGAATCGATTTAAAAATTGTACTGAAGATTCTAAAATGTAAGGACATTCTGTACGATTTTCATTAAATTCTCAATATTTTGAAAATAGATACAAAACATCCTTAAACTTTTCAATAGCAATTCCACCTTAATTTAAAAGAGAAAAAAAATTAAAACGTGAGAAAGAACAGCTGAAGAAGGAAAGAAATAAGATAGGGACTTTATTTCTCCTCCAAATTTTATCGCGTGTGTACGACATGTATGAGCATGACATGTTCATGTTCGTGAGCGTACCGTAGCTATGTGGATTCAATTTTTACGTCACAAAAGAATCGCGGCAAAGGGATCGACACGAGGGTAGGGCGAGGAAGGAAAAGCGTTCGAGAAAAACCCATTCGCACAAATTGGATGGCCTCCTCTCGCCTCGGCCATCGCAATGAGCCTCGCAATTAAAAAGTTTTGTACGGTAAAAAAAAAAGAAGAAACAAAAAAGGGATTCGCGACTAGTGGGTGGTGTAAATGTGCTGCAGTTTCGCGGAAATTTTTTTCCTCTATCCGGAAAACGAAACGGCTGTGTGTGAAAAAAATCACTCGCGCTCTCTCGATTGTCTCTTCTCGATTGTGGAAAAACTAGAAATTCAATTCATTCGCATCGAAAATAGAAGATGCATGGATAGGCCGAAGAAAAGAGCAAAATATGTTTTTATAATATTCTTTTATTTTACGTAAGAGTTGTGCGTTTTCAAAGTACGAGTAACACAAAGTTTTCGGAGAGTTTCATTTTTTTTAACAAAAAATGAATTTACGGGGAAAACATATGTATTATAAATTCCTCTTTTATAGTTGTTATTTTAACAGTCATTATATTCATATTTTATCTTTACACACGTAACTTTATAATTTATGCTAAATTTTTTATATAGGACTATAGAAATAACTGTTTTGCATTAAGCTTAACTACTGTTCACTAAAGGGAATATCTAGAGCGACAGATGTCAGATTGTTTCGCAGCAATGAAATAAAATTCTCTTGGGATGAATTTTCACCGCGAATTGAAACCGGTAAAATTTCAGCGAGTTTAGATTTTCATGCTGCAGACACTCGAAAATGATCTGTATATTTATGCGGTACAATGGAAACGGCACAACTGATGCAAAATACATTTTGCATAAATGTCGAAAGTTTTACTCACTGATGTTATATTGTTATGATGTTATAGCACTTATCTGCCCGATATTTTATTTTTACGATAAATTTTATAAATTAAATGAAATACAGAAATAGATTTGTTGTGTTTCTTATTTTTTTAATTTTTATTCGCAATTGTTTAATGTATTTTTTAAAATTGACTTTTAAATCTGCAATATTATTTTTTTTTCTTTATTAAATATTTTGAAATGTCACTTCAAAAATGCAGATATATCGGAAAGGTACAGCATGTTTGATGCATTAAGCTATTGTACTTTTTGATTGTATGAATTTTTATAACGGCTTTTTTAGTTGAGAGTAGATGTCAATTGATCGACCAGACACATAACAGTACAATTGCAAATGCTTCTAAAACCGGATGCTTCCAATAATATGTGTATATAAATTACACAGGATATGACGTCTAGACTTCTATTTTACTGATTTATCTCGGAATAGATTTGTAATAAAATGAAAATTATATAATATATTTAATTTTTTTATTATTTTATACACACATAGTGTTTTTTCCATATAATGATATAAAAAATTCATATATGTAATAATAGCAAAAAGAAAGAAGAAAGAGAAGGCAGTTAATTTTTATGAAATTTTGAGACTTTCAAATTCAGATGTATGTGAAATATTTTTCCTAGATATATATCATTTTTCTTGTTTTTTAAACTTTTAAAATTAAATTTCGTGATAAATTCTAAAAAATTTTCTTTCTTATATCTAGTTCACTCTCTATTAAATAGGGACAGTTTCAATTTGCAGATAACTTTCGGAAGCTTACATCACAAGAAGCAATTTTTAATTGAATAATACTTATCTCAATCTCGACTAAGGATAAATTGCTTGAGGATTTACTCGAGAATATCACTTTACTATCGTTATACAGGTTTCTTGAGACAACTTATATACACTTAAAGAAGCCAACGGCGTCGAAATGAATCGATCGAATCTAATCGCAACTGAAACTTCTATTGAAAGCTCGATTAAAAGCTGATATTGTTTTTCGCTCATAATTTACGAAAGATAAAATTATCGATCGCGCTTCTTACAAGTGATGGCAACAAAATCGATTCGTATGTGGCGAAATGCAAGATGCAGATTTTTCCGGTTACCTGAAGAATATTTTTCCGATAATATTTCTATCACCTTTCCGAGATGATCTCTTCTCTCCTTCTTTGTGCTTTTTACTCTCCTTCTTTCCCGTTCGAGTGTGACCTCACTTTCGCATCTAGAAACAGTTAGAAATAACACACACTGCGGAATACCGTATAAACTAAACTTACTAAGGCGTGGAATAGTAATTGTCGAGTGATGATGCCGTGTATAATTGTGTCGACGTATGAACCGTTGCGATAATAAACTCTCCCGAGTATAAGAGACTGAGAAAAGGAATAGAGAGAAATAGAAACTGGAGAAACATGGGAATCTTCAGGATTAATGCACTGAGAAAAAAATCTGGTTGCATTAATTAGAATTCTGGTAGATTCAATCAGTATGTCTGTTGGAAAATGGATGAATGAGAATTCTTGTAGAAATTACCAGATGAATCTGATTAATTTCTTCCTGTTAAATTTACCAAATTTTCTGGTTAATATTTATAAGTTAATATATATTATAAGTTAATATATATTATAAGTTAATATTTATTTTTTTATTATTAATGACATGCAAAGAACACATACGGTAATTTTAATTTTAATAAATTAAATTTTACACATATATATTAATTATGCACTGAGAAGAAAATCTGGTTGCATTAATTAGAATTCTGGTAGATTCAACCAGTATGTCTGTTGCAAAATGGACGAATCAGAATTCTTGTAGGAATTACCAGATGAATCTGATTAATTTCTTTCTGTTAAATTTACCAAATTTTCTGGTTAATATTTATAAGTTAATATATATTATAAGTTAATATTTATTTTTCTATTATTAATGACATGCGAAGAACACATACGGTAATTTTGATTTTAATAAATTATTTTACACATATACATATATTAATTATGCACTGAGAAAAAAATCTGGTTGTATTAATTAGAATTCTGGTAGATTCAACCAGTATGTCTGTTGCGAAATGGACGAATCAGAATTCTTGTAGGAATTACCAGATGAATCTGATTAATTTTTTCCTGTTAAATTTACTAAATTTTCTGGTTAATAATACTAAACTCGCCAGTACCAAGTCGTCTACAATTTTTTCCATCTAATCTCAAAAGTCTGTTTAATATTCTAAATTCCAACAAGATTATTGGATAAATTCAATCGAGATTATTGAATAAATTATTTTAAATTTAATTTGTTAGAAATTAAACTGATAAACGGTGATGCAAGAAGAGGATGCAGCTCAAACTCACACAATCAGAGAGTTAGCCTCCTCTTTCTGGCAGTACTATTCGTAAGAGAAAAAAAATATACTTTGGATTTAATGTTAATATTAGTTCTTTATATACATTTTATGGCAAATATTGAATACGAATTAAGTTAAGAGTGACAAGCAAAGAAACTAATGTAACAAGAAATTTTATAGATCCAACCGGAAAATGCTAACCAAATCTTTATAGTAAAATCTATTAAATGTTCTAGTTATAAAAAATCATGTCTTATCATGATAACTAGAAATTCTTGTTTGATTTAACCAAAATACCTTCAATCATATACGTCTTGTTGGTACAATCAAACGATTTTTTTTTTCTCAGTGTAACTATTGTAAAATTTAAAATGATTTTAAAAGACTCGCCAGTAATTTTTGCAAATTCAAGCTTTCAAATTCGCAATTATTCGCACATTTTTCCATATGCATTTGATTCATGTTATTAAGTTTTTAATATCTCTTTGCTTTGTCATTCACAGATAGCGTTTAAATTTTTGAACTTCTACATAAATGCAAATTTTTTCTTATTTATCTTCAAGATTAATAACTATTGTAAAATTCAAAATGATTTTAAAAAACTCGCGTAATTTCTCGAGAAAACATTTTAAAACGGTAATTTTTGTATGTTTGCAAATTTAAAGCTTCAAATTCGCAATTATTCGCATATTTTTCCATATGCATTTAATTTATGTTATTAAGTTTTTAATATCTTTTTTGCTTTGTCATTCACAGATTGTATTTAAATTTTTGAACTTCTACACAAATGCAAATTTTCTTATTTATTTCTTTTTTACAGAAGGATATAGAAAAGATTTTCTTTTAATTAAAATTATGTTTATAATTCTATTACAATGTTTTTTTATTCTGTAGAAGATAACCTCCTCGACATTGATTTTATCTAAATATACTTAATCTTTGCTTATACAATTAGTAGCGTTCGACTAGTGATTTAATTACATAATAAATATCCGATATTCGAAAATATCACGATTTTGTTTTCAATCGATTGAAATATGGATTGTAATACAAATTGTGAGGCCATTGGCCCGTCTCGATTAAATTTAAACCGACGTGACCCGTAAAAGTTATTTCTAATTCAGATGACGGCGAGCGTATGTAACTAATTTAATTTTGCAATAATGTTTAACTTCGGAAGATTGGCTTCGTTTCTGTACACTTATGTTTAATTATGAAAGTTAAAGGTTTTCCTCCCATACTCGCATTTTGCCTATTACGAATAGACGGAATTTTAAAAATGTAAGCGCAGAGTAAGTAGAAAGGTAAAAATAATTTTTTAATTAATTTCTATCACATTGATTTTCATTTTCTACACTGAAAAAAATCATTTGATTGTATCAACAAGACGTATATGATTGAAGATATTTTGGTTAAATCAAACAAGAATTTCTAGTTATCATGATAAGACTCGATTTTTTATAACTAGAACGTTCAATAGATTTTATAAGGATTTGGTTAGTATTTTCTGGTTGGATCTATAGAATTTCTTGTTACATTAATTTCTTTGGATAACACTCTTAACTCGTATTCAATATTTGTCTTAAAATGTATATAAAGCACTAGTATTAACATTAAATCCAAAGTATATTTTTTTTCTCTTACGAGCAGTAGTGCTAGAAAGAGAACGCTAACTTTCTGATTGTGTGTGTTTGAGCTGCATCCTCTTCTTGCATTACTGTTTATCAGTTTAATTTCTAACAAACTGAATTTAAAATAATTTATTCAATAATCTGGATTGAATTTATCTAATAATCTTGTTGGAATTCAAAATATTAAATAGACTTTTGAGATTAGATGGAAAAAATTTTAAATGACTTGATGCTGGCGAGTTTAATATTATTAACCAGAAAATTTGGTAAATTTAACAGGAAGAAATTCATCAGATTCATCTGGTAATTCCTACAAGAATTCTGGTTCGTCCATTTTCCAACAGACATACTGGTTGAATCTACCAGAATTTTAATAAATACAACCAGATTTTTTTCTCAGTGTAGTACAATATATGTTTACTGCATGATAAAATTTTCTTTTAATCATGCGAGCACAGAAAAAAAAAGAATTAAATCAAAACTTATATACTTAAATTAACGCGTTCATTGTTTCGTATATATGCAACAATTTCTAATCTTCTTAGAAGAATTTAATAATTTTAAATTTCAACAATATTATAGTCTTATTTTAATATTGTAATTGTTTCTTCAAGAATATATAATTATTTAATTCTATTTTAAGAAAATTATAATCTTTGACTTAAAAATATTATTTTCTATCTAACATTGTTTCTTTTTCATTCAAGAAAATTAAATCTTAAATCATAAGAATATTTCTTGATTGAATAAATAAAATATAAAATGGCTGTATTCAAGTAAGCAATTATTCAAGCAATTATATTTTTCTTTAATTAACGGAATATAATCTCTTTTCAAGATTTTCAAATTAAAACTAAATACATAGAAAAAAAGGACATTTTTATTTTGAATATTTATTTAGTTTTAACATGGAAATCTTGAAATGAGATTATATCGCGTTAATTTAAAAAAAAATATATTTGCTTGAATAATTGCTTATTTGAATAATAAAGTCATTTTATACAGTTCAATCGAAAAAAATATATTCTTATAATTTAAGATTTAATTTTCTTGAATGGAAAAGAAACAATATTAGATAGAAAATAACATTTTTAAATCAAAGATTATAATTTTTTAAAAGTAGAATTAAATAATTATATATTTTTGAGGTGACAATCACAATAATATTATCATAGAATAATATTGTTGAAATTTAAAATTATTAAATTCTTCTCTAAGAAGACTATAAATTGTTGCGTATATAAGCAACGAACGCGTTAGTTTAAGTAAATAAGTTTTAATTTGCCACTTCTTTTTTTTCTGTGTATATTTTCAAAACAAGAATGTTCTTTTTTTCTGTACACCCATACAATATTTAATATTTAATCTCTCGAGATTTTTTTACTAAAAGTGACGTATAATTCCACAATAATGGAAGAAAACGGTAAATGATAAGTCGAGAAGAAAACACAATCGATCGCTGTTATTGATTTCATTAAATAGTCACGGATGAATAAATTCCTTTGTCGATTAAAAATTCGACGAACCGGGACGATCTTCCGGAAACACCTGGCGGAAGCTTTTTGCGGACCTCACCGATTTGCACGAGCATATAATATTGAGTCGACGCGTCATATCCGGCACGTATTAGACTTGCACGGCAATAAGAAATATTTTCTCTCTGAGCGATTTCTACTCAAGCAGCCGTAGAACGGGTCGGAGCACGGAAAGCACGTCGCGCTTCGATAGAGTGCACATTATGCAAGTACATCGCCGCGCATTTGCGTCGCGCTCTTAAAACGTGCGAGTACTCGCCTTCGCGGGTGGCTCGTTATTTTACGGTCATTGCACTTCGCTCGCGTTAGCTTAGTTTTGGTGCCGGAAAAAAAGTCGGAATTGTCTATTATGGTTTTTATGCCGTATTCCTCGTAGGAAGGGTACACTGAGGAAAAAATTATCTTGAAATAAAAAAATTTTAGTTAACTCAAGAAAGCTATTTATTCGATGGGCACTAATCACGTATTTACTTGTATTCAAAACGTTTTTTTGCTTAAATATTTATTTACATGTGTTTAAAAAAATATATATATGCTTAAAAAAATATAATTTTTAATTAAATATTTGTATTTTAATTTTACAAGATATTTATTAAAATGCACTTTTTATTCCCAAAAATTTTAAATTTTTTAATTTAAGAAAATATATTTAATTTAATAAATTATAGTATATATTTTACGAAAATAATATTTAAATATAAAAAATAATTGAAAATAATGTACTTAATATAACATGCATTTAATTAAAATTAAATACTTTTGCTTAAATGAAATAAACAATTCCTTGCATTTAAAGCAAAAGTTTCAAGAAAATAAATTTATTTGATTTAAAAAAATTTTTCCCTCAGTGCTAGCGCGTTTATTAACAAATAAAATTTTAAACACGCTATAAATTTCAGCCACGAAGTTTGCGGTAGAAATGTGAAAAAAAACCCTGTAAAGTTTAGAAAAGTAATTTATGTTAATTTTCCGATCGTGGTTTATTCAAAGAAATTATTAATGTGTTGAATTAATTGGGTAATTGTTATAGAAGCAGTTGGAGAAAATGTATTTTTTATAAAAAACATTTCTTAGCACGAGTTAATTGAGTATTGTTGCAAGTCTGGCTTCAGGAGTATTTATCATTTTCGGTTCGTTTCACGTTTATATACATGAAATTTGCATAAGTAAGCGCGAATGCGCGAAACTTAGCAATCTAATTGCATCTCTATCTAAGTCCGCGGATAATTTATGAGGAAAGAGGAGAGAAAAGATGGGATATTAAAATATTATAATAAGATTAGATGGAGAAATACAAGATTTTATATGGTAGAGAGGGGAATAAAGGGGAATAAAGGGATGGAGAGGGCAAGAGGCAGCGGAACATCCGCGATTCGCGAGAATTTTTTGTCGGCTGGAGTGAAAGAGAAGTCAACTGCCGCGCGCGCGAAGTTCTTGATGTGTTTTTAATGCGTTTTAAGTTCATATATGTTGAGCAAGTCAATGATTAGCTTTGCAGTTTTTTTTTTTTTACAAATGGTGTGTGCTAATCGTGGTGCTAACGATGTTGTGACATAATATCAACAGATATCGATATACTTCCAGTTAAATATCAACATTCATGCCCTTCGCTCGATATTTGCAAAGTTTAAATTCTTTTATTCTTTTATTCTTTATTCTTTTTTCTTTGACATTAATGGCTTGTCGAAAATAATAATGAAATCCGACTGTTAAAAAAGAATTATAAAAAAATATAAAAATTTATAAAAAAATATGTAAAATATTATAAAAATATTATTAAAAATATATTAATTATATATATTAAATATATTAAATATTATAAATTATATATATTAAATATTAATATGAAATAATATTAAATATTAATATTATAAAAAACTAAAAGAATTTATAAAAATAATAAAAAAATTTGTAAATTTTAATATTAAAATCCTATTATATAAAAATTAATGAATTCTATTATTTAAAAATATTTCTCGTAGGGGGAAGATCCATGAGAACTTTACTGACCGTTTTATTGGCTATCATAATTCGCGTTATCACGTTACATTATTACTGCGATTCCGACATCTATTCCGCGAGTATCCGGTTACAATTCCGTGCTTAGCTGCGTTACTTGCGAGATCCTCATCGTCAAGGTACATCTTGTCTTTGTGCGCCAGCATAATTGACGAAGCCGCGGATAAAGGGAATACGACGGAAAGAATGGAATTGTTACGGCAAGGTTCGCGAAAGGCTGGAAAACGCGAAACGATAATGACGAACGCATAATGACGCCGCAGCGCGGACAAACAAAGAATAGCTCCGCTTAAAGGGAGAGAGATGAGCCGGAGGTAGAAAAATATAGACGGGGAAAATGAGCGAAAGAGTTGAGCGCGAGCCAAAGGCCGTTTTACCTGGCTTGTGCGCGACGTCAGGTTAAAGAGAGGAGGAAAAAAAGTGATCAATGTGGAGACGTGTGTTGAGAGAGACCCAGAGAGGGAGGAAAGCAAAGGTGAAATCTCGAGTTTTAAAAGTTTCACGCCATCTGACCTGTGTAGTAAGAATTCTGGAAAGTAACGTAACGTGTTTTTTTTTTCTTTTTATTTTTTCCCTTTCTATTTTTTCCCCTTTTTTTTCCTCCCGAGAAAGAAGGTTAATGAGACGCGTTTCTAAGATCGCGGGGGGCGAGATATTTTCGCAAAGTACGAAGAAAAGAGTACAAGGTTCTCCTGTCAAAGAAGTCTCTTACACTTGATCGTCTCGTTAACCTTCTGACCTTCTTTGGTCTGGTATTTTCGACTGGATCGATTGAAAAAATCAAATGAGATTTCATTTAATGTCTTATTTTCGATCTTTCATTTTCTATCCGATTTTACTTGACGGAGGATCACACAATTCAAGGTAAAAGTGAAACGGTGCGAGAACTATCGGCATTTCGTTCTCACCTGGTTTTTAATGGGGAACTTAATAACAGTCGTAGACGTGAGATATTGATCGTTAACGGTAAACTTGAATATCTTTATAAAATATAAGGATTTACCGATCGTGCTTCATCCAAATTACCAAAAACTATAATCAATTTTATAGCAAAAGTACTATAATATATGCTTTTAGTTTTGCATTGCTCATTACTCGATACATTTATGTAAGCTGGGAATGATAAAAAGATTTCAACGATGTTTATATATTTTACGTCTATATTTTATGTCTATATATTTTACAAAGAAAATTCATTTTACATGCTAATATTTTTTTTCTAAATTTTATATAAAATATAAAATCTTTTAATCTATCTTAATCTTCATCAAACTTTTCAATAATTTGTAACAAAGCAATTAATATATTAATTTTTATTACTTATATATATACCTATTTTTTTATTACTTATTCTTTTAGCTTGCCTCAAGAGCTTTCCAAAATACTATAATAAAATATTCCTTCATTCAGTACTTTTCGAGTTATGAGGCTTGAAATAATTTCTTAATTTTACATAAACTATAAAATAACTAGTAAAATATTCATTTTTCGATTATCCTACCTTAATACTTTTATGTACAAAATAATAAGAGGAATCAATTGGTGTAAAGAAAAAACAACTATGTTATTGTAGTGGACGGATTAAAATGGCCCACCTTGTATAATTATTTTATGCTTCATAAAGATGATTATTCCATTTGCAGATGTGATGTCATTATTCTTATCGTAAAATCTTTTTTCCTTTAAAAATATTTCTTTTAAAATATTTCTTTTAAATATTTTCTATTAAATTATAAATTTCGTAAAAGACATTTCGAAATGAAAAACTTTGTTTCAGTTTCTTTCTCAATTTTCGCAGCTGCAACGAAGAAATCAATCGAGTATTTGCGTCATCAGTTAAGCGTTAAGTCGTTCGCAGCAGCCGGATTATTGGAAGACTTACTATTTGAAGAATCGAGAACTTTAGCTACCTATAAATTGCACCCGAACGATTCGCCTTGAAATGACGATATATAATACAAGCGAACAAGAAGATTACTAAATCGTATTTTCGTGAGATGCAATCTTTCCAAAATCCTTTTCGATGGGAAAACAAAAATGATAAATTTTTTAGTAATATTTAAATAAATAAATTTTTCAGTGATATTTAAATAAATAAAAATATCCGCAAAAGCAATTTAATTTATTTAAATTTATATTAAAAACACAAAAAAGAGAATATATATACACGTTATATAATATTATATTACATACTATGTAATATTATATAACATGTATATATATTCTCCTTTTTGTGTTTTTAATATAAATTTAAATAAATTACACATACTTTATACATACTATATAAACATACTATATAATATTGGAAGTCTAAAAAAAATAAAAAATATGATTTAATTATTTTACAAATTAATAAATTGATAAAGAATTATTAATTAATTATTTTATTTTCAAGAGACGCCGCATTAGATGTGTTCCGTGCACATGAGTGTGTATGTGCATATGTTTCAAATCTTAAGCGTGGCGTCTCTCGATTTCTCTTGTAAAACGTGGAATTAATAATTACAATGTAAGAAAATAATTTATTGATACTATGTGATTCTAAAATCTTGAAAACCTTTGTAAATAACATTAAATATGTGAAGAGAGTAAATTAACTTAATCAAATAAGAATAAATTGGAATAATAATTTCAAATTAATTATATTAATATTTACAAATAGATATGTTATTTCAAACTTTTCTAAGCTTACATTTTTTATTATTAAATATTTGTTAAATTCTTATTTTTTATTATTTACTTTTCGTTTTTTACTTTATTTCTTTTTATTTATTTTTCCGTTTTGTTTTCTTTCTTTATTTAATTATTTTTATTTTCTATTTTAGATTTTTTGTTGTTTATTTTTTTAATACTATTTTTTCTGAATGCCCTAGTTTTTTGTTGAATCGCCGAAAGAAAATATAAATCACATAAGCCTCGGGACAAACATTCGTTATAAAGATCGTTTCAAATGAATTTTTTCTCCTGCTATCGATCGAAACGCGACTCGTTTCATATCTCTCCTTTTATCTCGCACCGATCTTGTCGCCTTGAAACGCCCACGATTTCGAGGTCACTTTCGAACTTTCGAATCATTTTCCGTTGTTTCTCTCTACACCCGGCAGCTATTTTTACTTCTATCATATTGATCAGTTTCTGTTATCGATTTCGAGAGAGAGAAAACCTTTCTGTTTATTATTATCTTTTCCATACATCAATCATCAGCTTGTATTTGATCTGTATTAATATTTCAAAGTTCTTTACATATTTTTACAATAATTAAAAGTATTAGTTTATATAGTGTATTATAATTTTCTCGTGCATTTCTCATTTATTATGGAACATTTTCATGAAATTTCACAAAAGCTTGCAAAGAATTTTACAACAATAAATCTGTCCTGTTTTCCTTCTTTCTCTCTTTCTCTCTCTCTCTCTCTCTCTCTCTCTCTCTCTCTGTCTCTGATATTTTGAGCGCATTAGGCTGCTTGAAATAATAATCGACCGTCTCTTCCTTCCGTTCGTCGCCATCGCATCGAATAATCCGACGTGCCAGTGAAATTCACGCTCCGATCTCCGCGAATCCCGTCCAGTTTTTCGTCCGACCGACGCTTCGACGGGCGCGGCTCAAACAAATGCAAATCCGTTAAGCTCGGGACTAAGCTCGGGGCTTTTATCGAAAAAAAGCTGTGCCCTCGAAATCGGCGGCCCTTCGCGACGCGACGGTGAACCGCAAGCTCGGTGCCATCGAGGAGAAGCAACGTTTTTAATCCCTGCGAACTCGTTCCAGAGCCCCTGCAAGCTTTTCTGTCCTAAACGACCGCATAAATACGTGGGCGAGACGCTTTGCAAACACGGAAAAAATATGCTGCTATGAGATGTGTGTATCTTAAGGATGTTTTGTAATTTTCAAAATATTGAGAATTTAATGAAAATTGTACAGAATGTCTTTACATATGTTTAGAATCTTCAGTACAATTTTTAAATCGATTCACTAAAGCGTTCACAAGTTATAAGGATTTTAATTTGCATTGAATTAACATAAGTTCTTATGGGAAACGTATAACCACGTCGATTCAAATGACAAAAACACATGGAAATAATATTCAGAATTTGTTTAAAATTTGTAAAAGTTTAGATACAGAGGAAATATTTGGTCAAATAATATTGTACAAGTACTAACTGGTTAAAAAGATATTAAATATAATTCAATGAAGTTAGCCATGTATCTGTCACAAGGCGAAATTCTCTGCTAAAAGTTAATCATTTCGATTAACAAAATTCGGAATATTTCAGTAAAAACGCAATAAATATTTAAAAATACATCTCTGCACTGTAACTAAGATCAAATTGGAATATTCCACACAATTTCTCATACTCAAAATACACTAAAAGTGGATATTCATCAATATTGATTTTCAGCTACTTTTTGCTATGATTGTACATACAAAACATCCTTAAAAAATTATAATTAGCGTATTCATTGACTTTCCTCAAGATATGATGATGTGTCATAAATAAATTCAACTTTATAAAAATAAAGTACCCTAATATTGATTCTAATATTCTCTAATTGCAACGATAAGGTCCTACGATCGGGTTCAACGGGGCACAAAATATCCTTAATATATATCATTCTTATTATATCTTATTAAAATATATTTAAATATATATTTTATTATATATTAGTATAAATGAGAAAATAAATATAAAAATAAATGATGCCAAGCGTGAAAAAATATTGGATATTTTTAAGGATGTTTTGTACCTATTTTCAAAATATTGAGAAATTAATGAAAATTGTACAGAATGTCTTTATATATGTTTAGAATCTTCAGTACAATTTTTAAATCGATTCACTAAAGCGTTCTCACAAGTTATAAGGATTTTAATTTGCACCGAATTAACATGAGTTCTTATGGGAAACGTATAATCACGTCGATTCAAATGACAAAAACACATGAAAATAATATTCAGAATTTGTTTAAAATTTGCAAAAGTTTAGATACAGAGGAAATATTTGATCATATAATATTGTACAAGTACTAACTGGTTAAAAAGATATTAAATATAATTCAATGAAGTTAGCCATGTATTTATCACAAGGCGAAATTCTCTGCCAAAAGTTAATCATTTCGATTAACAAAATTCGGAATATTTCAGTAAAAACGCAATAAATATTAAAAAATACATCTCTGCACTGTATCCTAAGATCAAATTGTAATATTCCACACAATTTCTCATACTCAAAATACACTAAAAGTGGATATTCATCAATATTGATTTTCAGCTACTTTTTACTGGGATTGTACATACGAAACATCCTAATATATTTCCGTTTGCGAAAAAGAAAATGTATTAAACAATTTGGCAAAAGAACGTCGATTGATTACATATATATATTATTAATATGTATAATTTCGTATACGTCCATAAAAATGTACATTTTATGTATATATATAATTTAATTGATGTGCTTGTTTTGTTTCAATATATTTTTTTTTGTAATTTTTATTAGAAAAATATTGAAAATTATAATGTTGATTTTCCCAACAATATCTTAATTAATTTATTTCGTTATTGCTTTTTTCAAAAAAATGTTAAATTTGTTTAATTTGATTAATTACTTTATATATTAATATATCAATACTTCAATATTTATTAAATCAATTACTTTATATATTAATAATTTATGAAGAATAGGATATTTTACAGAGAGAGGGTAAAGAGAAACAGATAAAGTTAAGACATTGAAGCAACGATTAAACATATATGTCTTTTTAATTTCTTTTTAATTTCATATGAAATATCGAAAATCAATAGAAATATCTCGTGAATCTGATAAATAAAAATGAAGCATTTAATTATTCCAAAATTGTTAAAAATCGTTTCCATTTCGAATAGTTTCAGCATTTGATTAATTAAAAAAAAATAATATATAGAAAAAAAATTGATCAATTATGAATAGATGACTTGGTATTATGTCTTCGACATCGAGCATTGTTAAGTAATTTGTCGTGAAAAAAAATTCATGAAAATGTCACGACATTTAGCTCCCTCGATACAAATAACATTCCTCTGAAATACCAATGTATTGCCTGACACGACGATGACGACGAAGGCCGCGGCGATCTTACAGCCTACAATTTCGTAAAGTGCGAAACGTAGAGAGGCGAATCGTCTGATTTGCATACGGTCTTGCGTGCAAGAGAGGAAAAGAGAGCACGCTTTTTTGCAGCAATGAAATAACAAGGTTACCGTGTTTCTTCTTCGAAAGATCATATCTTTCGGTTATTGTAAAATTGTGCTTTCTAGATTATATACTAAGATTCCATCAACGTAACTTTAGCAGCATTATCGTAATTATTATTATTATGGCTTTGTATATAATCTCTTAAATAATTTATTAATTCTAATTTTAAAAAATTTTTTATATATATTATTATAATTTGTTTCTTTTAATTTCCGGCTTTTATATTAATATGTTATTAAATATATTTTTATAATTTTCAATCAACGATGCTTGAAAAAGATGACAATTTAAATAAATCTTTTATTTATTTCTTTTCGAAATTTTTAAATTTTGGCACATTTGACTGCTTGAATTAAAATTTTTTCTTCCCTACGATTAATTTTTTTTTATTTGCATTTATTTATGCATTTATTAGATTTTTTTCAGAATTTTATATTTATACATTTATTAGATTTTTTTTTATTAGATTTTTATATTGATAAAATTCTTATTTCATATAACACGCGATTAATAATTGCATAACCTTGTTACTCATTTTTTACAGATAAATCAGTTTAAAAAAAAACAGAATTAAATCTTTTCAAAGTAATATAATAAATACTCTCCATTTTTTTATTTTCTTGTTCTCTTTCTCTCTTTCCATTTTACTCCATTTTTTTATTTTCTTGTTCTCTTTCTCTCTTTCTTTCACTGTTTATTTATTATGTATCGAACCATAATCACGCTCTCGATATAACTCTGG
This sequence comes from Camponotus floridanus, assembly GCF_003227725.1. Taxonomy (NCBI): domain Eukaryota; kingdom Metazoa; phylum Arthropoda; class Insecta; order Hymenoptera; family Formicidae; genus Camponotus; species Camponotus floridanus. Next base: position 1,022,475 of record NW_020229592.1, on the reverse strand, counting down.
CACGTTGCCCTGATACCATCCAATGAATGTCCTTCTTTTGTTGCGACACTTTTTACTACGCGAAAAAAGACGAGAGGCCAACGAGGTTGCTCGTTCAGACTTTGAACGACTAGTGTGCAACGCGTTGAGTATATTCGAAGTTGCTTGTCGTGAATTTACTCTGTAGAATGCATAAGACATGACATCGTATGCCTGTGAATATGACCTGTGAGTTTGTTGAATTCTTTTGTCTGGGCTTTGCAAGCAGTATATTTCGCACTATGCATGATGCTAGGTTTTTTACTGTTATTTAACGCGTCTCTTCTTGATATACAGATGCAGCCTGAAAATTGATGAACATAGTATGCCTGTTTTTAGTGAAATTTGGTATAATTTTGGAACTTGATATACTGACAAGTATAAATTAAAATTCTAATTCTTATAAATATATGCATATTTCGAGTTGTTATTTCATGTGAGTTGTGTCTGTGATAGATAGCATGTTATAATAGATAATAATTTTTATTTTGTTGTAAATATATGTATATATATATATATATATATATATATATATATATATAATATCAAGGATTTAATCATAAAAGGGCGTATCTCCAATTTCAATGTCAAGTTATTATATTAAAATAAAGATTAATATTTTGCAAATTTAGGAATACACTTGCATTCTTAATGCTTTCTTATCCAAAATGTATAAAAATTGTATTCCCATAAAATTCGAATTTAAAAATATTTTCTCTCTCATTCTTATAAAATATATATACAATTCTAGGAAAAATTTATTTAATCTTACGTACAAATAAAATTCAAAATTCCGTGCATTACTATAGCAACTTAAAAGTAATATATTTCTACATTTTAATGATAGGATTTAGCTGGGCTTAATCTTAAGAACTTATGACAAACTGTACAAATTTTTAAATAGCTCTTTTACTTTACGCAACCTCCTCAACAGTTTATATATCATTGTGTACACATCTTAACATCAATTAAAAGCACTCGAGTGCGGCATGGCAGGAATAAATTATACATTTATTTAAATTCAATATTTTCGAATATATTAATTCACATATTAATTCAAATAAAAATCATGATAATATAATCAGCAATATTATAATAAAAATTGATTTCCCAGTAATACATTAAGGGCCGGTTGTTCCAACTTCTTGGCAAAATCACATTAACTAATAGGTGGCTACCTTACAAGTAAAATATACTTATCAGTTTACCGATAGGTTTTATTGAACGTGTTGTTCCATGATGAAAATACTTATTGGTAATTATCTTGCAGGTAAGTATGAAAATGCACTTCCGATTCATATAGGCTGTGTTCCAAAATTCACTGCCAGTACTGAAAATCTATAGTTTACGTGACGTACACTATAGATTTTCAATACTGGCTGTGAATTTTGGAACACAGCCATAATGCTAGCTCCAGATCATTAAAGTAAGGTTAATTAGTATTATTAAAAATTAAATATTAAAATTAAATGTAAGTTGCTATGTAAGTATATTTATTCATATATATTTTGTGTATTATGGTAAAAATTTAAATAATGTATATATATATATATATATATATATATATATATATAATAATAATAATTTATAAATAATAATTTAACATTTCATTTCTGCAGTTATACTAAAAATGGAAGAATCCATTAATAAAGAAGTGTAAATTTTACAGTTAATGAAATCATTACATTAATCGAAATTGTAAAAAAATATGAACATATAATCGAATGTAAAAAAACTGATAGTACCACATGGCGAGACAAAGATGCATGTTGGTCGACAATAACTGACGACTTAAATTCTCGATGTGGAGAAGCTTTTCGGAAAAAAAAAGCGTAAAAACAAAATACGAAGATTTGAAAAAGAATTTAAAAAAAAAATTATCCAAAAATAAAATGGAAATGTTTAAAACTGGCGGAGGAACTGCATATTTGAATACATTTTGTCACAGTCGTAATCTAAAAAATAAAAATGAATATATTAATATTGAAAAAGGATTTTTTTAAATAATATTTTAAATATATTACAAACTTGCTAAAATATGTATTAATTAATACTGTTCTAGCTGTATCAGCTCGAGCGTTATTTAATATTGCATTATTTTCATCATTTTCCAATGCTTCAATTAGTTCTTCCATGTCGAAATTAATTGGTGGATCAGGATCGTTCATTTGACGAGCAATATTATGTAATATTGCAGTTGCAATTATAATAGCTTGAACAGTAACTATGGACAATCTCATGCCTACTGCTAATACAGGAAACCTGCGTTTCCATGTTCCAAAGGCACGTTCAATAACGTTTCGAGTGCGTATTTGCGACTCGTTATACAATTCTTCAGCACGATTATGTGTTTGCAATAAAGGAGTCATTAAAAATTTTGTACAAGAATATCCATTATCTCCTAGTAAGATTCCATCTTGCATTTCGCCCCGAACAAATTTGGCACGCAAACAACTAGCATCAAAAATTGTAGCATCGTGAGTTGAACCAGGCCATCGAGCTACTATGTCTTGAAATTGCAATTTACTGTTACACACAGCTTGCACATTAATAGTGAAAATACCTTTTCTGTTTCGAAAAACTTCTGCCTCTTCTCCGCCTAAATAAATTATAAAAACATATTTACAATAACTATAAAATTATTAAAACATATAATTTACATAATAATAATATATAGTAATGTTCTTTTTATTTTAATTAAAATCTTTTTATTTTAATTTGCATATCTAAATTCTACGATTTAATTACTATACCTGGAGATTGAATTTTGACGTGAGTACAATCTATTGCACCAATGACACGTGGAAATTTAGCAATGTTGTAAAACTCTTGACGTGTTTTTTCTGTGTTTTCTGGAAAATGTATATGACGATGACATTCAGAAGCCAAAACTATTGTTACTTTTTTTGTAATTCTGCATGCAGTTGATTTATGAATTCCTGCAAAATCTGCTATAGCAATCTGAAAAGTTCCAGTTGCATAGTAACGCAACGTCAATAATAATTGATGTAATGGTGTTACAGCATGTTCCTAAAAAAATGGTGTTACAGCATGTTCCTAAAAAAATAAAAAAGAGATAAGTTTATTATATTATAATCAATCATATCTCATAATACAATTATAATAGATATTCTGTTTACTTATTATACTTACCTCATTGTTCTTGTTTGTATTTTATCACGAATAATATCATTCTAAGAACTGTTTCTTTACACAATCTAAATCGTGCAATAAATTCGTTTTCATCATACATATTTAAAAGATCTGGTCGCGGTCGAACAGTATATGGTTTACGAATTAAAATTATTATATTATAATCTTCCTCATCATCTTCATCTTCAAAAAGTTCTGCATATACATCTAAAGCCATTTCTGTAGTAAGTAAAACAGAACCTAAAATGTCACATTATTCTCAATAATACGTAAAACATAACCTAAGATTTTCACTTTACCTAAAACATAGAGGCTTTACTCGATGGTTAGAGTACCGAGTAAAATTACCTCTTGGTAATAACAGTTTAACCCATAGGTAAACTTTGTCAATAGATGAAACAACAGTTATTGATATTTACCTAACAGGTAATTCACAAGTAAATTTACCAAGGAGTTGGAACAACCGGCTCTAAGTAATATATGGCTAAATTTATTTTAATATTATTCATGCAGGAAGCATCAGGTACCCATATAAAACATACCGCTTCCAGGACACTTCGTATTACCATTAAACATTAATCCATAATAAATATTCAAACTTCCAAGTACCGGTGTAGTTACTTCTTAATAGTAGTATATTTTTGCGTTTTAACGAACAGGATTACCTGTGCATTAAGGGCTTAGAACTATACAAATTTTTGAATGGCTCTTTACTTGCGCAGTTTACGCAACCTCCTACAGTTTACATATCGCTATTCACGCGTACACACCTTAGGGAACACCAATTAAAAGCACTCGAGCGTAGCGCGGCGGGAATAATCCTAAGGATAACGGTTAATGGAGCGGCGGGCGGATAACGACAATAGCCTCGATACAACGTTGCAGACACATTGCCTTCGTGCCTTCGTCGAACATTCGCCTTTTCGGAGTTTCTTTTCCCAACGAGAGGGAGTTTCGACTTCCGGATAGAAGTGGATGCTCTGTCTCTAACTGGATTACCATACTGAGGAAAAAATCTGGTTGCATTAATTAGAATTCTAGTAGATTCAATCAGTATGTCTATTGGAAAATGGACGAATCTGAATTCTTGTAGGAATTACCACATGAATCTGATTAATTTCTTCCTGTTAAATTTACCAAATTTTCTGGTTAATAATACTAAACTCGCCAGCACCAAGTCGTCTAAAATTTTATCCATCTAATCTCAAAAGTCTGTTTAATGTTCTGAATTCTAACAAGATTATTGGACAAATTCAATCCAGATTATTGAATAAATTATTTTAAATTCAGTTTGTTAGAAATTAAACAGTGATGCAAGAAGAGGATACAACTCAAACACACGCAATCAGAGAGCTAGCGTCCTCTTTCTTGCACTACTGCTCGTAAGAAAAAAAAATATACTTTGGATTTAATGTTAATATTAGTTTTTTATATACATTTTATGGCAAATATTGAATACGAGTTAAGTTAAGAGTGACAAGCAAAGAAATTAATGTAACAAGAAATTGATAGATTCAACCAGAAAATATTAACCAAATCCTTATAGTAAAATCTATTAAACGTTCTAGTTATAAAAAATCGAGTCTTATCATGATAACTAGAAATTCTTGTTTGATTTAATCAAAATGTCTTCAATCATATACGTCTTGTTGGTACAATCAAACGATTTTTCTCAGTGTATTCATAAAAGATTGTAATATAATATCACTGAGAAAAAAATCTGATTGCATTAATTAGAATTCTGGTAGATTCAATCAGTATGTCTATTGGAAAATGGACGAATCTGAATTCTTGTAGGAATTACCATATGAATCTGATTAATTTCTTCCTGTTAAATTTACCAAATTTTCTGGTTAATAATACTAAACTCGCCAGCACCAAGTCGTCTAAAATTTTATCCATCTAATCTCAAAAGTCTGTTTAATGTTCTGAATTCCAACAAGATTATTGGATAAATTCAATCCAGATTATTGAATAAATTATTTTAAGTTCAGTTTGTTAGAAATTAAAGAGTGATGCAAGAAGAGGATGCAACTCAAACACACGCCAGAGAGTTAGCGCCCTTTTTCTTGCACTACTGCTCGTAAGAGAAAAATATACTTTGGATTTAATGTTAATATTAGTTTTTTATATACATTTCATGGCAAATATTGAATACGAGTTAAGTTAAGAGTGTCAAGCAAAGAAATTAATGTAACAAGAAATTGATAGATTCAACCAGAAAATACTAACTAAATCCTTATAAAATCCTTATAAAATCTATTAAACGTTCTAGTTATAAAAAATCGATTCTTATCATGATAACTAAAAATTCTTGTTTGATTTAATGAAAATGTCTTCAATCATATACGTCTTGTTGGTACAATCAAACGATTTTTCTCAGTGCATATACTCGTACGAGAGCAATGACGTCAACAGCTTTCCTCTGCCCTTGGAAATGGAGTGCTTGGTACAGAGGGTGCGTTGCAACCCTCTTGTCTCTCTCTTCCCTTCCCTTCTCTCTTACTTTCCCTTCCTGTTTTTTTCTTAGTTCATTTTCTTTATCGTTCTCGTTTCCCTATACCTCTCTCTAGGTCGGTCAGCGTGACGCAACGGTATCATTGTTCGAGCGCAGAATGCGCCGGGAACGACAGCACTCCTTTCCCAGAGATGGCATCGCGAAGTGCATTCGGTCGGTCTCTCTCTCTCTCTCTCTCTCTCTCTCTCTCTCTCTCTCTCTCTCTCTCTCTCTCTCTCTCTCTCTCTCTCTCTCTCTCTCTCTCTCTCTCTCTCTCTCTCTCTCTCTCTCTCTCTCTCTCTCTCTCTCTCTCTCTCTCTCTCTCTCTCTCTCTTTCTCTCTCTCTCTCTCTCTCTCTCTCTCTCTCTCTCTTTTTCAGCGTATCTGTCTCTCGCATTTTCTCTCGTACTCTCCATCGTCATTCCGGTATCGTCTCCTTTCCTTTAGCGATGAGATGGCGCGATACGTTGAACGAAAGTAAGATGGCCTAGATGCAATCTGTCGTGCGGAGCAATGTCCCGTGAGAACATTGTTATGGAATAATGCTTAATGGTGGTACAAAATGTCCTGGGAGCGGTATGTTTTATTATACGAGTATCTTGGCGATGTTTTCTCCGCACGAATAATATTAAAATAAATTTGCCCATATATTACTTAATAAAATAGTGTATGGGCTAATTTATTTTAATAGGGAAAACATTATATTTTTATTATCATTACTTTTTCATCATAATAAATATTACTGTTGATTATTATTATGATTTTTATTTAAATTAATATTTTGAAAATTGGACTATTTAAAACTCTATTAATGTCGACATTTACTTGAAATATGAATAAAAACAATTTTTTTAAATATTTTTGTGTTTGTTATTATTTAATTAAATAATTTTATAATTATAATTTTTTATAGAATTCCTCGCTCGGATTGAGATAAAAATTCCAGAAATTGAATTACATAATAGATTTTTTGAAATATATTTCTATATTTAAATAAAATAATAATAAAATAAAATAAATGAAATAATATTTCTATATTTTATTTTTTTATATTATGGAGAATTTTCGTGTTAAAAAAATATTAAATATATGTCTTCATTTTATATGCAAATAATAATCGATTTTGTGCTTGCGACAAAACGTAGGGCGCCGCATTTGTAGAGTGCAAGTCAGAATATGTGGATTAAACGACGTTGTTCGGGTCGTGCTAATCTCAACCAACTAGAAGAGACTATCACAAGGAGGGTCCACGTACGAACGTGAAAAATTCCACACGGTCAAATGGACATCCGTAAATCAATCGAGCGTTTACACTTTGCCCTCTCGAGCCACCCTTGGTGCGAGCCAACGATTACCCTTCTCCGCGAATTACGATGAAGAAGCGGACTTGACTTCTATAAATAAGGAATATTATGAGGGTGGAAATTGTTGTTTCTGCTGCTGTTACCTGCCTGTCCTCATCGCGCGGCCAATTTTATTGAACATTTAATTGCCATGAACGAGAGCAATTTTTTTTTACAAAGTTATAATTGTTTCAAGAATCAATATAAAACAATATAAAAATTATTTGTGGAATTACGATTGATTTAAGAATTATCCAAGTTACATATATGTCATCATACATTAAGAATAATTGAATAAAATGCTTGATATGGAAATAGTGAATTATAATTTTGATATGAATTGTGAATGAAACTAGATTATAGATCAATAATTCTATAAGATATTTATATGAAAAGAATTTTTAAGATTTCAAATATTCGGAAATATCGAAGATATCGAAGATATCGATTGGCATTTTTCAGAGTTAAATTTAATTTCTGACGTGCATGTGTGTTGAAATATTAAAATCTTATAAAATGTGTCATAAATTTTAAATATAGTAATGAAAAGTTATCTATATGTCTCTCTGACATTTATATTTATCTCTTTTTTAAAGAAATATATAAAATAAAAATTGCTCTTTTTTACATTAAGATACATAAAAGTAATACTTGAAAAGGAAAATCTAAAGCTTTAACCATAGTATTCAAATATTTCTGACATTTAAAGATATAGACTTGCCACAAAAATGTAGAGCTTGAATTATTCAAATATTTAAATAGAAGTAAAGCAGAGAGAATATATAAATAACAATAAAATTTCAAAAAATACATATTCTAGTTAATTTTTAGCTTTTTCTTGTAATGGAAATAAGCTGCCTGCAGGTTTTTAATTAAGAATCAAGTATATACCTTAAAGAATGTAGTCTTGTTAGCCAATTGGACAGCTATTACTGGCAGCGGTTACTGAAATTTTCTCAAGCAACCTTGCACTTTTATACTTTTTGCGGACTAGATTGGCTGAAAAGAATGGAAGGAATATTGGCAGAAATAGTACCAAACGGATGTAATTTCAATTCCAGAGATCTGATTTAATCGCATTTCGAATCTTCCGAAGAAATTTGTATCCACGTATTTCCCTCCTTTGTGAATACACTCTACATCTTTGACTCTTGTAGATTTATCTCTCGGGCATCCAGTTTTCCTCTCGGGAATGCTAATGCATATGTCAGTATCGCCATTATTCAATTCCTCTTCGGGATGTTGCCCCGCTCGAAGACGTTACGTTTGGAATATTGCATATTAAATGCAATATTGCATTTTTTGTATTTCATATTTGTATCAGATTTTCCCGATGTCGCAATAGAATTCGTGACATGTATTTTTATCGATCAATTGCATCGAGAGGAATTATAATACGTTTTGTTAATCAGCGAATTATGAAATATATATTTTCGATTGTATTTAATAATCCTAACGTATGGCTCGAATTAAAAATGATGAATATTTTATTTCTTTTGACACACATGGAATGTCCGATTTAGACTTCTGATATTTTAAAATATATCTAAAATAATTATTTTATTATTAATATCGGTTACATATTAATATTTTATCCTAGATAAAGATACATACATAATTTAGACTTCTAATATTTTAAAATATATCTAAAAATAATTATTTTATTATTAATATCGGTCACATATTTATATTTTATACTAGATAAAGATACACACACGATTTAGACTTCTGATATTTTAAAATGTATTTAAAATAATAAAATACTTATTTTATTATTAATATCGGTCACATATTTATATTTTTATACTAGATGAAGATACACACATGATTTAGACTTCTGATATTTTAAAATATATCTAAAATAATTATTTTATTATTAATATCGGTCACATATTTATATTTTATACTAGATGAAGATACACACATGATTTAGACTTCTGATATTTCAAAATATATCTAAAATGATTATTTTATTATTAATATCGGTTATATATTTATATTTTATACTAGATAAAAATACACACATGATTTAGACTTCTGGTATTTCAAAATATATTTAAAATAATTATTTTATTATTAATATCGGTCACATATTTACATTTTATACTAGATGAAGATGTACACATGATTTAGACTTCTGATTTTTTAAAATATATCTAAAATAATTATTTTATTATTAATGTCGGTCACATATTTATATTTTATCCTGGATAAAAATACACATATGCACTGAGAAAAATCTTTTAATTGTCGTTTAATTGTCGAAAAATCGTTTAATTGTATCAACAAGACGTATATGATTGAAGGCATTTTGGTTAAATCAAACAAGAATTTATAGTTATCATGATAAAACTCGATTTTTTATAACTAGAACGTTTAATAGATTTTACTATAAGGATTTGGTTGATATTTTCTGGTTGGATCTATAAAATTTCTTGTTACATTAATTTCTTCGCTTGACACTCTTAACTTAACTCGTATTCAATATTTGCCATGAAATATATATAAAGAACTAGTATTAACATTAAATCCAAAGTATATTTTTTTTTCTCTTACGAGCAGTAGTGCCAGAAAGAGGACTAGCTCTCTGTGTGTGTTTGAGCTGTATCCTCTTCTTGCATCACTGTTTATCAGTTTAATTTCTAACAAACTGAACTTAAAATAATTTATTCAATAATCTGGATTGAATTTATTTAATAATCTTGTTGGAATTCAGAATATTAAACAGACTTTTGAGATTAGATGGAAAAAATTTGAGACGACTTGGTGCTGGCGAGTTTAGTATTATTAACCAGAAAATTTGGTAAATTTAACAGGAAGAAATTAATCAGATTCATCTGGTAATTCCTTCAAGAATTCTGGTTCGTCCATTTTTCAACAGATATACTGGTTAAATCTATGAGAATTCTAATTAATGCAACCAGATTTTTTTCTCAGTGTGCGCATGCATATGTCAAAATACTCTAAAACACTCTAAAACCACGTATAATTTTTATTCACATTCTAAAGTTAATACATCATGTAGAAACTATATATAACTTCTTGCTTGAGAATCTTGAAACCTCTTAGAAAATGGAAATTAATCCGTTCTTTTTTTCCTCCTGTGTCCCAGAATCCGACGAGCGAAATAATCTAGTGGGACGCCAGGTGGCGGTGAAATTTTATCGAGAACACATTGTCTATAGTTGTCTTGCGCTTCCAACGAGACAATCAATTCAGATCGTGGGAGATAATGTGAGAAACGGCGGAAACCGTATAATCCGGCAAGCGAAAGTCGATTTGGAGGAAGCCTTCGACTTTCGGAGAGAGAGAGAGAGAGATCTTTATCAAGCTGTAGTCGCGCCGTCGTCGCCAGTGGCAGCGTGAAATCTATCGGGCTAACTTTAATCGAACCCCTACTAGTCGCATAAAATGCGAGAAATGTCACTCTGCGATCGTCTTTTAGATCGAGAATATCACGGGAAACGTTATCACGCGATAGAAACGTTTCAACTTTTATGCGCTTTGCGGTCGCACACGGTGCATTTACCTCAAGTGTGACTTTCTGCATCGAATAGTCCACCTGGAATGAATAATGGTGAGCCCCGACGTAAGCCATTTGTGCGGTCGTTATTAGTGAGCTGCTTTGTACTCGGCGTGTCTTCATTTATTTGTTAAAACATTGCGCAGAAATGCATAGCTGCAGCTCGCGTTGTGTAGCTTTTACGGTATTTTTTCAGAGATATGCACTGCGATTTACAATATAATAAAAAATACAGTTCATGCATTGCCACACATGCTCTTGGGCTGTTACATTTTAACAACATTTGAATCTTATCGTTTTGCAAATAATGTTGGAATATATATATATATATATATATATATATATATATATATAAACTTGCACAAGTTCGCAAATTTATTAACAAAACTTCTCTTGACAGAAATGTCGATTTTTTTTTAAATATCGATCATGCAACTTAATCTTACTGGATAAATATGCAACAATGAATATAAAAAAATAATATAAATAATATTGAAACATTATTATAGCCTGATGACGATGACAAAAATATTATAGAATTAAACAGTAACATATATTTATTTTTATAATAGTTTTTAGAAAATTTATACTAGGTTTGGAGAAATAGTACTGTTGGAAAAAATAGAAATTTTCTTATTTTCGGGAATCCAAAGGATTTTATATTGTATACGTAAAATCAGTCAATGGAGTTATGGTTCTTGCTACAATTCGCTTTCAAAGCTTGCATACATGGATAAGTTTCATTAACATCAATGGAGAAGTGATTCTCTTATCTTCTTATGTAGACACCCATTGTATTTTTAACACAAAACGGAATGCAGGTCAGAAATAAAATAGATAAATTATCATAAGATTGCATAATTCAATAAATGTTGTTACTTTGAACATCATTGCTTGGGGCATATATTAAAAATAAAATTTGTATATCTCATATTTTATTATCATTATATCCATTGTTCTTTGTACATTAATTCAATTTTTTATTTTTTTAAACAACTTTCAATTCGAATAGATTAATTATTAATAAAAAATTAAAGATCTTGGTCAGCTTTGAATTATACAATTTTGAAGAACGTATGCTGAAAATATATGAGATTTTGATTAACATTCCTAAAAATTAATAAACAATATAATAAGTAATAAGTAATATATCATTAGATTTTTAAAATATCTGAAATTCTGAAATAAAATTTTGTAAATAATTAATTAGAATTATATTCGATAGGATTTATTAATAATATCATTATCTCAATTAATCAGTATTTCTAAAATTTTATCTCTATAAGAAATCGTATCAGAAATCATTGACCTCTGTGAAAGATTAAATCAATAATGCCAGCATTTTCAGCTCCACATTTTATAGCTTTTATATGAAAGCAATTTCTATTTTTGTTTTATTTAGCTGTTATATACAGTTGTAATAATATTTAATTTCCGAAGATTTTTTTTCTCTCTTTTTTTTCCAAAATTGTTTTTTCTCGTTAAGTTTTCAGTATTACTCTCTGCGCGTAAGTTTTTAATTTTTACATTTAAAAAAATATAAAGTCTATTTAATAATTTAATTTAATAATTTATAATAAATTTAATAATTGATAATAAAAAGTTTCCCTCTTAAAATCGAGAAGCATTGATTTAGTTGCGAAAAAAAAAATCGTCAATTATCAGAAACGAATAGGGATCTTGGATTGCAAAATTTACGGAAAAACTTTTCTTCCTCGAGTGTATTACGGCAAAGTGGTAAAAATCCACATAACCGTCACCGAAATGTATATAATACCTACATCTCACTCAGTTTGACGAGCCTCCGCTCTCAGGTTTGCTCATGTAAATGCGACGAAATTGGAGTTTCTGGGAGAAGAAAAGCTTTCGTCGAAGAGTCGCGAAAACGCAATCCCACGAAGGGATTCGACGTTCTCTCTCCCTTTTCCCTTTCGCATTTACACTTTCCTCTCGATGTGGCCGCCGAGAATTCAGCCGTGGGCCTCTGCGGAAAGCAGTGGCGGGGTGGGGAGGGGAGGGGAGGGGGCGATGGCGATGGTTGCTGCGAAGGGATGAGGCAGCGAGAATAGGTGGGAGAGAAATGCAGATTGAAAATCTGCGGCCGTCCTCCCCTCGGAGGGTGCATCAGCAAGAAAATTGGGGCCGGGGCGAGAATAATACGAGCCGCGGGGGATGAAGGAACGGTAGGCAGTCTTTTTCCGCCCCTCGCGCCCGAAATATGTTAATTACATTTGGACACCGCCGCCGGCGACCCTCCCCGGCATCGGATTGCGTGGGGGATATTACAACGCCGGGATTTTCGTGTAAATAACGCGCCATAACTCATTTCTTTCGGCGTATCCGTGATTGTCTCTCTCTCTCTCTCTCTCTCCTTCTCTGTTTCTTTCTGTCCGTGCTTCAATTTTCTTCCTCTCATTTCTCTCGTGCGCATCGAATATAATAAATTTGAAGTCGCCACAGAGCTAGGAAGCTGTCGAAGCGCGAATGGCGATGATATATTACACGCTCGCTCGCTGATGATACACAATCGGCTCGGTAACTTGGAGTTTTTTTCACGGATGTGACCGATGATTACGGGAAATAAAATATATCGGTGTAGTTTGAAATTCGAAAGATTATGCGCAATTTAATCGGAATGTTGATAAATTTTAATCAAAATTATTTATTATATTTTAGAAATCTTGACTGTTCTAAAATCAATTACTTGTCGATTTTTATAGCCAGTAGTAATATTTTAGCATGAATTATACACTCTACGAACTCGTCCGAGCAAGAAAGTAACTATAAATTTTTTTCTCCAGAATATATTTCTTAACCACAAATATTTCTCGACCGCAGAAATGCAGTAAAGAGAGTTTCGCAATTAAGGCTCATTTTTTTGCAACTAATAATTATCTATAAATTTTAGTTTTTTAACAGTTCTTTGTTATTATCATATCATTAATTATTAACGCCAATTATTTGATTTTATAAAGAGAAAATAAAATGTTTAATATTATCAGCAATACTTTATTTATTTTTTTTTAATTTTCATAAAATATTTATTAAATATTTTATATTTTATTAAATATTTATTTTTATAAAATTATTATTTTCGTACATAGTAAATGTGCTATATTAACGTATGACTAAATCTCGTGCTTGCTTGCTTACAAATTGCTTCTTCTTATAATTGATATCATCGTTGGTGAAAAATGCGTACTTTTTTTATGAACTATACGATGATCGAAGACATTCCGTTGCGTCGACGTAATCACGTGGGACGATTGTAATATCAAGCAATTGTAGGATGACGCATATCAGCTAAATGTTGCCAAACAAAACGCTTTAAAATTTTGTAAAATAAAATTTGAAAATCACCAAAAAAAACCTTCATTATAATTCTTGTCTAGAAATCCAAATATCTGCACAAACGAAATTAATTGTGTTAATTGAAAGTAAAAAATTGCGGAGATTGGCAGGAAAATTAATTATTATTTTCCTACTTAAATTAATTATTAGTCGCGATCGTAAGCTAATTAATCAATTAATTTAATTCTAACAAGTACCGCGACCAAGTAAAATTACGTAGCATTAAAAGACCGCACTTCATTCTATGCATTCGATAGTTTACGCAATGCGTTTAGGAAGCCGCGTGTCAGAATCGCAGCGAATAATTCAACCTCCGTAATGAATTGGTGGTATTGTGAAATCTCGCAGAGTTATTACGTTCGGTTTTACTTCGTGCAACATCTTGATAGCTACTTTCGCAAACTTTACTTAAAATAATACATTCTCAAACTTTACTCACAATATTATTAAAAGAAATATCAAGAGAATATTCATGGGATAGAAATATATTGAATATAAGACTAACAAATATATTCTATTTTATTAAATATTTTTAATAAAAGAGAAAGCAAAAGAATAATTGTTATGCAATTGCTATTTATTTACAATTCATTAATAAGTATTTAAATAAATTGATATTTACTAAAATAAAAAGATACATAATTATATAGAAAAAAGTTGTTTTTTTAAAAAAGAAAGCGTTAAAAATTTAAACAGAAAATATATTTGCTTTCGTGCATTTAACATGTCAGTGATAAATAATTAATTAATTATTCTTATAAAAAGAGCTCTTTTTATATTTAATAATATACTGAGCAAAATACTAAATATATAGAATACTATATTAACTTTGTTTAATTCTTTGTTTAATCTATTATTGGAATACAATAAATACATAATACTGAAACCAAAATAATTAAATCTTGCGAAATAGTTAGTCTTAAAATATATACGAGTAGTTCTAATACTGCATTGCATGTGCAATTTTACAGATTGATTGAAATCTGATCTGGATCCGAATTACGATTTGATATGCGCGATTAGGAATGCAGATGCTGCGAAGCATCTGCCGTAGTTTCGCATTATCGAATTATCAGATTATACGTTGGAATTAAGGTTTTAAATCCACGGCTCAACTCGTTGCGCTGTTTAAGCCGCAGCTCATTAAAATTGAAGACTCGAGACGCCTGTATATCTCTTTCTTTCTCTTTCTCTCTCTCCCTCTCTCTTTTAACAAGTCCTGCCAGATTTTCGGAGGTAATTATATGCGCGATGAATAACAGGAACGCGAATTTAAATCATTACGTATGAATGAAGGAGATGACATAAAAGCGTAAAGATTAAATCCGCTATTTATTCA
Source organism: Camponotus floridanus (assembly GCF_003227725.1). Taxonomy (NCBI): domain Eukaryota; kingdom Metazoa; phylum Arthropoda; class Insecta; order Hymenoptera; family Formicidae; genus Camponotus; species Camponotus floridanus. The sequence goes on along the minus strand of NW_020229592.1, from coordinate 1,007,251 downwards.
AATTATTGCTTATTTATTTATGCATATGTTATGAATTCGTAAAATTAATAAAAATTTAAGAAAAGGCAATTTAATTTAAAAAACATAAATTATAACTATGGAATTTTACATTGAAACTGAAAAGTAACTCTAATTATAATTTTATAAACACATGAAACAATTTTTTTTACCAAAATGCAATTTTTGTTGTTGCAATCTTATCATTACAGCTTGCAATAATAATTATTAATAAAATGAATGGCTGTAACAATAGAAAGATATATATGCATATATTATGAATTCGTAAAATTAATAAAAAATTTAAGAAAAGGCAATTTAATTTAAAGAACATAAATTATAACTATAGGATTTACATTGAAACTAAAAGTAACTCTAATTATAATTTTATAAACACATGAAACAATCTTTTTTACCAAAATGCAATTTTTGTTGTTGCAATCTTATCATTACAGCTTGCAATAATAATTATTAATAAAATGAATGGCTGTAACAATAGAAAGATATATATGCATATATTATGAATTCGTAAAATTAATAAAAAATTTAAGAAAAGGCAATTTAATTTAAAGAACATAAATTATAACTATAGGATTTACATTGAAACTAAAAGTAACTCTAATTATAATTTTATAAACACATAAAACAATCTTTTTAACCAAAATGCAATTTTTGTTGTTGCAATCTTATCATTACAACTTGCAATAATAATTATTAATAAAATGAATGGCTGTAACAATAGAAAGATATATATGCATATATTATGAATTCGTAAAATTAATAAAAAATTTAAGAAAAGGCAATTTAATTTAAAAAGCATAAATTATAACTATAGGATTTTACATTGAAACTAAAAGTAACTCTAATTATAATTTTATAAACACATAAAACAATCTTTTTCACCAAAATGCAATTTTTGTTGTTGGAATCTTATCATTACAGCTTGCAATAATAATTATTAATAAAATGAATGGCTGTAACAATAGAAAGATATATGAAGATATATGAAGATATATGAATTCGTAAAATTAATAAAAAATTTAAGAAAAGGCAATTTAATTTAAAGAACATAAATTATAACTATAGGATTTTACATTGAAACTAAAAGTAACTCTAATTATAATTTTATAAACACATAAAACAATCTTTTTCACCAAAATGCAATTTTTGTTGTTGCAATTCTATCATTACAGCTTGCAATAATAATTATTAATAAATGGCTGTAACAATAGAAACATATCTAGATAAGAATTTTACAAAACATTTCGACATTACACTAAAGTATCATGGAATGCCGTTTCCCACGCGAAGTGAGAAGAGATTTTTCGAAACGTCAGTGCAACGAGGCAGGATAAGCTAAGACAGACAGCTAGTAACTACTTCCACGGCTGGTGGAAAAAGAAGCTTAGCCGGGCAATTAATTAGTGCACGAGTTGAATCAAGAGAGACCGAGAGAGAGAGAGAGACAGAGAGAGAGAGAGAGAGAGAGAGAGAGAAAGATAGAGAGGCTTTGTTTCTGTCCTCGATCAACCGCTGAAAATAAAAATTAACTGCAAGAAGTATGTACAACAACACGTAGTTGCATTAACCCATTTGCCACGACCGCCATAAAATGTCCGTAATACATCCTGCTTATACGACGATGCGAATCACCAGCGCCAACCCCAGCTGGGTGAGAAAAAGGGGCGAGAAAATGAGAGGAGGAAAGAGAAAGAAAGGAGAGGGTGACGTCGAGGTGCTTCGACCAGACGGCGTTCGTGCTTTCGAGCACTGAGCGTGCCTCGCAATTGTTATCTAAACACACGAACATACGTTACGAGAAGAACGCCGGCCAACGGGGGGTCTCGAAGGAAGCTCGAGCTTCGGGGCGAAGGAAATGGCGAAAGTTCCGGGTGAATGGGGTGAGCGCCGAGCGCGATTCGAGGGGTTGAGAAAAGTTTACGACGCCGTCTCATAATTCTTTCTCTCGGTATTCATTTCGAAATTTCGCATCGATCATGGCACGCCCGTATTAGGGCGCAAGTTGTGGGTGGCACGGTTATGGTTGCGAGAAAACATTATGCGGGAAACTGCCTTAAAGGAACTTAGGGGCTTTTGTTTTCCGATAAAGCTTTTTACGCACTCGTTACGCAAGAAACTTGCTGTTGAGCAATGCACTCGAATACGTTTATGTTTGCGTGACTTTTTATATAATCGGGATATTTCTTATTGTTGGTATTTTCTGTAATTGTTCGATTTGGGAATTGCGAACACGAAATCGAAAATATTTTTTCTTTCCCTTTCGCCGTCATTTGCTGTAATAAGTTTGTCGTCAGATTTTTTTTTTATTTAGTAACGATATCTTGAAAGCAATTCAATCTACCGCAATATGGTGACAATGCCATCACAACTCTTAGAATCTATCTCATATCGAACCGTGGTATAGATACGTGACATCATAATAAAGGGAAGAAAACATTCGGACCCTATGGTCTTGCAGAAACTTTTATTACGATGTTGCTACACACATAAGGACAGTCTCAAAATTTCGAAATAATATTTCTAAAGTTAAATAATAAATTATATTTTACTTTTCTGTTTAATATTTCATATTTTAAACAATTTAATATTTTAATACTTTATATTTTAAATAAATTTTTAAAATATATTTAATATATATTATTCTTATTATATCTTATTTAAAATATATTTAAATATATATTTCATTATATATTAGTATAAATGAGAAAACAAATGTATAAATAAATGATGCCAAGCGTGAAAAAAATATTGGATACTTTTAATGAAAAAAAAAAAATAATGATGCTTATTAAAAAATAGAAATATTTTCAAATAATTTCTCTTAGATTTCTTGATTAAATTGATCGAGAAATACGATCTTAAATTTCTGAACTTTTCTCAATATTTTTTATTCGTCAATATTGATTTTCAGCTACTTTTTGCTGGGATTGTACAAAACATCCTTAATATATATTATTCTTATTATATCTTATTTAAATATATATTTCATTATATATTAGTATAAATGAGAAAATAAATGTATAAATAAATGATGCCAAGCGTGAAAAAAATATTGGATACTTTTAATGAAAAAAAAAATAATGCTTATTAAAAAATAGAAATATTTTCAAATAATTTCTCTTAGATTTCTTGACTAAATTGATCGAGAAATACGATCTTGAATTTCTGAACTTTTCTCAATATTTTTTATATATGTCGCATGCTCAAAAGAAAGGAAATATTATGTAAAGAAACCAGGAAATAAGAACAATATTTTACGTCGAAATGTTCAAAAGGTAACTAAATTTTCTTTTAAAGCCCATTGCCCCTCTTTTGTATTCATCGCAAGATTAAAGTGCCCATCATCGTATCCTATTTACCCCGTGTTTATCACGCCCTTTTTTTTTTTCAAAACGACGACAGAGAGTGACGGGTTGCACGATGCACAAAGAGTCCTCGTGCGATAAAACGGGGCACGTGCTTCGTGAAAGCGCGCCTCTCGTCACCCTTATCTAAATACGCGAACATACGTTAACGGAAGATTCGCGCGGGGAAAGGGGGGGGTGAGGGTGAGATGGCAAGGAAGGGCGCGAAAGGAGACTCTCGAGGGTGTCCGTAAACGAGGAAATGGCATAGGCTCTGGCGTGTGCGATTGTCGACGAGGATGTACGATCAGGACGCGGGGGAGGGGAGGGGGAGGGGGGAGGGGGGAAAGGAGAGTTAAGAGCCGAGCGCGTGGCGGAAAAAAAAAGCGAGTCCGAGAGGAAGAATCGGGGAAACGCAACAGGGCGGAAATACGTCGTGGAGATAGCATTGTGCCGTGGCGGAGTTGAAGTCCGCCCTTTGTTGGGTCGCCATTCTACATTTGGCAGGGTGTGTGTTGCCTTCGCGCGCAGAAAATATCGAAGGCGAGCATCGAGGAAAAGGGAGCGCTGTTTCGTACCACCCTTCGAGAGGGTGCTGCCCCTCCCCCTCTCCCTCCGTGTACTTTCCAACGCGCCGCTGCTGGTGATCGTAAAAATTTACCGAAGTCCGTCGATAGGAATTGCGTATTGTTCGATGATTTACAGCCCTCGAAACGCCCCCGAAATATTCTTCTCCGAGAGAGTCCCGTTCTGGTCCTTATTTCCCTTGCGAGTGTATATACTCAAATCAGATCGGTAGTCAAATAATTGAAAGTGGTATACAGGGTGTCCCAGACTTAACGAATTGGCCGTTAATGGTAGATTCCTGAGACCATTTGGAGACGAAAATTCTAATACCAAAATGTTGAGAAAGGCTTCGTAAAAATGTTCAAACTACTGATTACTGTCGCATGAAAAATACAATCGCGCTCACTGTAGAATCTTATTTTTTATTTTATATTCATCCCTCTATCGATATCGATATTATCGCGCTGTACGCGGACCCCTTGATGCGCTGTGTCCCTGAGCAAGAGAACGTAACGCGCCGATTGGTAATCTTTAATCTTTTATAGCGCCGAAATTACATCTTCCTCAACATTTTGATATTAAGATTTTCGTTTCCAAATGATCTCAGGAATCTACCATTAATGGCTGATTCATTAAGTCTGGGACACCCTGTATAAGTGTATGGATAAAATACAATTTTATAAAATTTCCGAAATAATTAGCAATCGTGAGCGAATAATATCAATCATCACGACAAATAAATACAATTCTTTATCATTATATTATTATTATAATTATATTTAGTGATATTTTGAGGAAAAATTTTATAAATAACAATAATATTTTTTTTCATTGCGATGATAATTCTAGTTTTAATATTCATATTACATAATATCGCAAAGTATATCCATTGTATGCATTTATAAAAAATTTTACATGTTATATGGATTATTACATATATATTATATTGATCATTTCACACATTATAACATTGATTTGTCTTTATCGAGGACTTCGTCTTACATTTGTACGGCACAATTATCTCTGCAATCGTGCCAACGTTGAGTCAAGAATCTCCGTAGCTAGCGTGACTTTCGCATACGACAATGCGCCGCGTTACACCATCCATTATTACGTTACGTATGCGTACACGCATACATGCACTTGCGTATGCATCGTCGCAATCAAGTATTGGTGCATAGTACCGAGCACGTGCACTCCGCTTGTACGAGAGATAGATTGATAGATAGCTTAATGCACCCTGGGAATCCGGTCTTCCACCACCCTCCCTAAAAGCCGACCGCGTAAATACGCACCGATGAATATAACGCCGATCAGATAACACCTTAATCAAAAACGGATGCGATAGGCGTCAGTCGGGTGAAAGCTCTCACCAATGATTGCTCGTGAATTAAAAACGTATCACGATTTTAACAAATATGGATTGTAGACGGTAGGAGGAAGAGGAGAAATATATTGAATGAACAATTTATTAATAGCAATTTTTTTTTATTTTTTTATATTTATTACGAGTTTAATTTAATGAAATTAAATACATACAGATTTATTTTGTATTGTGTATATTATAGTATATATATTTAATAAATTGTAGTATGTTGAATTGATTTCTTGCTAGTGCTATCTTAAGTAAGTAAAATAGTAATGTAATAAAAAAACTTTTTTAAACTTTAATTAATTTTAATTTATTAAAGAAGTATACGAAGATATTATGCATATACTTATATGTACTTGTTCTTTATATATGCACTTATTCTTAATTATTTAAAAGAGAAATTAAATTTTTGTTTATTTGATTTCAGATAAAATGTTAGGAAATTTAATATTAACTTAAAAGAATTCTTAGATGTTAATTTGATAAAAGAAGAAAGTTATTTAAACAGAGATCAGATTTTCAGAGAATTATCGATAAGGAATGAGATTTTTTATATATCCGATAATAAGAATTACTTCAAGATTTTTTGATTATATCATATTTTGATTATATTATCAATCTGATGTGTAGTGCAGTGTTATAGATACAAGATAAGACTAGTACTAATGTAAACACAGAGATACGCAACCACCAGAGTGTAATGTTCTGAGATTTGTCGGATAGATAGTGCCACAATCAGCGACAAAGACTCGTGCTTTGGTTAAGAATAGAAAGATACTCTTGCAAGAAAAGATTTAACAATGCTCGATAATGATACATCCAGATTACATATCTTGATGATTATATTATATCTTGATTATTACATGTATATGTACATTTATTTAAACTTAACGTACCTTTTTTCGATTGCATACAATTAAATCCAACACAATTAAAATAAAATCTGATTGTTAAGAATATTTGTTGTATATCTTTTTAGTACATTTATTTGAATTTCAAATATTTAATGTGTTTATTATTTTTTCAAAATTACTACATTTTTCTTGTTTATAACATTTACAATTTTTACCGCAATTAAAAAGCTATTACTCATATTTACTGGTCGGTACCGAGCAAAACATAAAACAAAACGCGTTATAAACGGGTTCATTTAATTTAAACATAAGAATTATTTGTTTTTACTACATGTAAAAAAATGGAAAGGTCTCTCTCTCTCTCTCTCTCTCTCTCATTTTGCTTTATTTTCTTTGTTAATAAAGTAAATTAATCGATATTTAATTGCACTACCAAAAACACACATCTTCATCTTGTTCCAGATAACTGGATGACTTTGTACTTTTTTAAATTTCCAGTTAAGAGTATTAAGAGATTAATGAACAAATTAAGAGCGGGAAACGTTTTATACGAATAACAGGTTTTTAATAAATTAAAAAAAGAAACTGTTTACCCTCTTTCTCTCGCGCGTGCTCTCCGCATGCAAAAATCCAGCAGTTTCGTTTCATCTGTTTATATTTCATTGTTTATCTGTTTGTCGATAATATGAAATTGTTAACAAAAAGACGCGTGGCTGGGAGGGAAAAAATATCTGCAGGATAAAACACACGTATAGCTATAAATTTTATTATTTTATTTCGCACAAAAGTCGTGCGCGAGATATACAATCGTCCTTTGTGCCGGATATGCTCTAAATCTATTACTGCGGACGGTTTAATTCACATTTATTTTGCTGTCAGGAATGTCTTTATCCTCTTGGATGCAACATAACCTACGCTTGTAACCCCTTTCAATTTCCACGATACCGCGATTAAAGGGCCGTTATTCGGGATTGGTGGCTGCGATCGAAAGCAGGACATTTAATCCGTTCTCCATACACACACACACATATATACACTCATATACTCGTCTAGCATTGTAGATAGCTCTCACGTATTATGACCACCGGGTTGAAATGAAAAGCACAAAACTGTTCGCGTCCATTAAACGATCGATGGCAACCTTTGAATCGATTCTCGAGAGCATCCTCTCGACGATGAGCAGAGAACCGATGGGGAGGGTCAAGCGATTTCGACGACGTCGGGATCGGATCGCACCGGAAGTCTCATGCGGGCCCGGAAGGGAAGCGGGAGTCCCAGGTGAGAGATAACGATGCGTCCGTTATATCGTCATCACCACCCTGGGAAGGTGAGTTTCTCAACGAAGGACTAGAGCGGGAACGAAGATGTCTGGAGAGGTGAGAGAGAAGGGATCGAGTAAGTTAGATCGTACATTTGAGCATCTTTGTTGTTTGGTTTCTTTGATTCCCGGCTTGATGGTGGGGAGAAGTTAGGATTAAAGTCGGGAGGAAAGGAGGGGAGTATCAGACTGAGTGTTCCACCGCACTGTCGGGATGAAAAAACATGGGTGTTGCACACCTCTCTTCTCTTTCTCGGTGCCCTCTCACCTCCCTCTCGTTCCGGCTGTGAATCTGGCGGCGGAAGGGCTGGGGAAAAAAGGGCGAGAGGGGGACCCGGGCACGCGCAGCTCAAAGGCGTTAACCGGCCCGTCGTCGCGGTAGGGGTGCGACGCGGCGCCCACCAGGATATCGACGAAAGTCTTCGCCGAGGGGTCTTCTCCACGAAACGAGACGTAATAACACTCCCACCCTGCCTCTTCGTTTCCGTTCCGGCTCCCCTGAAGACTGGCTGCAATAACCGGCTCCCGTCTACGTCTCCATTAGCCGTACGAAACCCTGACCTGGCAAAGAACTCTTCCGATTGTATTCGAGTATCGATGTCGTACACTGAGAAAAAAAATCTGGTTGCATTAATTAGAATTCTGATAGATTCCACCAGTATGTCTGTTGGAAAATGGACGAACCAGAAATCTTGTAGGAATTACCAGATGAATCTGATTAATTTCTTCCTGTTAAATTTATCAAATTGTCTGATTAATAATACTAAACTCGCCAGCACCAAAGCGTCTATAATTTTTTCCATCTAGTCTCAAAAATCTGTTTAATATTCTGAATTCTAACAAGATTATTGGATAAATTCAATCCAGATTATTGAATAAATTATTTTAAATTCAGTTGGTTAGAAATTAAACTGATAAACAATGATGCAAGAAGAGGATGCAGCTCAAACACACACAATCAAAGAGTTAGCGTCCTCTTTCTGACACTACTGCTGGTAAGAGAAAAAAATATACTTTGGATTTAATGTTAATACTAGTTCTTTATATACATTTCATGGCAAATATTGAATACGAGTTAAGTTAAGAGGGAAAAGAAATTAAGAAATTAATGTAACAAGAAATTTTATAGATTCAACCGGAATATACTAACCAAATCCTTATAATAAAATCTATTAAACGTTCTAGTTATAAAAAATCGAGTCTTATGATAACTAAAAATTCTTGTTTGATTTAACTAAAATGCCTTCAATCATATACATCTTGTTGATACAATCAAACGATTTTTCTCAGTGTAGATTTGATGTTTGCAAGGAAAATTTGACAATCTTGAAAAATAGAAAAAAAATTCATTAAAAATCCTTTCAATTAAATTTTTTCTCACAAAATTGTAACAAATTATAACAAATATTAAATACATATATAACAAATATAGAATTATAACAAATAATAATAACTTTTATATTACTTTTATAACCTTTATTATTGCAGTTTTTAACTCTTAACAAGTGTTAAATTATTTGTAATTATTCTCTCGATGATAAAACTGTGGATACAAACATGTAACGAATTTTATCAATCTCGTAAAATGTTTTGGCAAATGCAATTTTAAGAAGCACTGAAAGAGTTTTCTTTCTACTTAATTTAGAAATTAAATTTAAAATTTGGAAAATTATATTTCCTAATTCGGAGAGTGAATGTTTTTTAATATTATATAGCATGAACTTTCATGCAAGTTTTTAATTTAAAAAATTTCAATTTTAATTTATGATTTGTATTTTTAAACTCTATCGGTACTTTCTGTTGTTGACAAAATTTTCCATTGCAATATGAAATTAAAATTTTTGTATTTCCATGAATTCAATTAACAGATTTTCAACTGCTTTCATTTTGTGAATGATATTAAAAAAAATTTTTTATATTTTTTACGAAATTAATATATATATTAATATTTTAATTAAATACTTCATAATATGTTTCTCTGAATTGTGTTGACAGCAATACGCAATTAGATATTTATTAATAAAACATTATCAAAAATCTCTCGTACATATACCTAATACGTGATTAATAGCAATCAGATGATTACAAAATAATCATTTTGATCCTCTGATTTATATTAAAGTCAATGTCTTATTAAAAATAATATACTATCATTTTTTCATTTGCCTTTTAAAATTCTCTCTCTCTCTCTCTATTTTTTTTCTCTTTATTTTTTTCTCTTCAATTTATGATTAATTCAATATATAGCATAATGTGCACCTTCCTATATTTTAGCTTTGCACGAAATAAAAAGAATACGCACCAAGAGAGACGCATTTTTATGAGCGCATAAATTTACATTAGAGTGGGAAAGTTTATAAATTAGCGTTAACGTGCGGGTGAGGGATGAATTTGAGCTTATCGCATGGATGATAGCAGTGGGCTGGACGGACAAGCATAATTGTTTGCTTTGCTAAATGCCAATCCGATAGCGGCGGCCAATGAAGTCCGTGATTATGCTACCGGGATGTGTTCGCGGCGAATCGAAGGGAAAATTAATCTCAGTTCATTGTTGGGGTGTAAAACGCGCACCCCAATCTCGAACAAGAAATCAACGATAAACTAGGATATATTGATTCGTAAAATTTTTTCTTATAAAATTCTTTATTATATAAAAAATTGGAATAAATAATATAATAATTATATATAATAATGATAATTATATAAATAAAATTATATAAATATTTATCAAAATTTATATCACACACACACAGACAGTCTTATAAATATAAAATGTAAATGAGAAATATTGGCAAATGTATTAAAGTTTTATTTTGAAAATATACTGAAAAACTATGTTGAAGGATTGAGGAATATATAATGTCTAGATAATGGCATTTTCTAGCTTATAAATTGTCCCAGTTTCGAATCTATTTTGCTTCAGATGTCTGATAAAATTTATTTACATGTCTCTTCAGTTCTTTCCAAATTTTTCAACTTTTAGTATTTTTCAGTTTTTATTGGCTTAATTTAATTTAAGTTATCTTTAGACAATGGAACTTTACATTTCAAAATGTAATTAGGAAAATGTAAGAGGAAATTTACTTAAATCAAAATTTTGTTATTTACGTACATTGCTTTTAAACATGTGCATTTCCTTTACAGATTAAACTCTCAAAAAGCTTTCTTTATGTCAATCAGTTATAACAATCAAATAATATTTTGACATTTCTCTAAAAAAAATTTTACTTTGAGGAAAACTGATATGATGACAGTTTTGGAGCATCTTATTGACATCTATTGACGTTTCATGTTTCAAAATTTAAAAGATTGGATATGTTAGTCATTTCGGATGAAATAAATTAGCTCGAATCTCGTCGGGGATTCTACATCATTTTTCAGGGAAAATGTTAAAGAAAGAGAGAAAAAGCTTCTCGCGAAAAACAATATCGTTACACGTCGTCGCCTGAATCCCGTGTCTCCCATTGGCCGAATACGCTGCGATGTTACCGACGATTCCCAGGCGAATCAATAGCGTTACAGAAACTCGCTCTCGCGTTGTAACACCGAATATTACTCGCGCCACGAACGAACCCTGTTACATCTCCCCCCGTCCATCTCTCTCTCTCTCTCTCTCTCTCTCTCTCTCTCTCTCTCCACCACTCACCGATATTACATATACAGGGTGTCCCATTTTAATGTCCCACTTCAAATAACTTTCTTATTTTTAATTTTAGAAAAAAATGTTTCAGACAAAAGTTATATGGTTTCAAGGGGGTCATAAGGTGGTGTCATTAGTTTGACCTTGAAGAGTCATATGAAGGTTACATGAAGGTCATTTTGAATTTCTTAAATGGAACACCCTATATATTTTTGCATATTCTTGTAGCTTATCTCGAGAGCTTTCCAAAACACTATAAATAAACATTTTATCATCAAGTACTTTTTGAGTTATGAGGCTTGAAGTCATTTCTTAATTTTACATAAACCATAAAATATCTTGTAAAATATTCATTTTTCGATTATCTTACCTTAATACTTTTATGTACAAAATAATGAGAGGAATCAATTGATGTAAAGAAAAAGTACAGTTATTTTTAAGAAAAAATATGGAATTTGTAATTAACAATTCCATATTTTTTCTTAAAAATAACTGTACTTTTTCTTTACACCAATTGATTCCTCTTATTATTTTGTACATAAAAGTATTAAGGTAAGATAATCGAAAAATGAAATTTTACAAGATATTTTACGATTTATGTAAAATTAAAAAATTATTGCAAGCCTCATAATTAGAAAAGTACTCAATGAAAAAATACTTTATTACAATGTTTTGGAAAGCTATTGAGGCAAGCTACAAGAATATGTAAAAGTATATAGGGTATCCCATTTAAAAAGTTGGAGGTGACCTTCGCGTGTCCTTCAGGTGACTCCTCAAGGTCAAATTAATGGCACCACCTTACGTCCCCCTTCAAGCCATACAACTTTTGTCTGAAACATCTTTTTCTAAAATTAAAAATAAGAAAGTTATTTGGGGTGGGACATTAAAATGGGACACCCTGTATACATGCTTGTAAATTTGTAACTGTATTAGCGCACTACACTCGAAACGGTCCAATGATGCGCTCGATGGCGGCTTCATCGGATTTTGACGTTATTTCGAGAGAGAATGAGAGAGAGAGAGAGGGAGGGGACGGGAACGAGAAGAGAGGGTGGGAGGGGTGGGACGGGCAGGCACTTCGTCGATAACGTTTTCCAGCGGCGGCAACACGGTAATGTCCGACGAATCGATATTCGGAGCACCCCCCGGGGAGGGAGGTGGCGGCCCGAAGGCGCCCGGGCGATGAGGGGCACTGCCGTGGTCAGGGTGAAAAGGGACGGGACGACGGGGTTGAGGGAGGTTCGCTAGACGGCAAACGTGTGTTCCGGACGGCGTGTCGTTGTTCGGAGACGGCGATCGCTATTCGATTAGGTTTCACTCGGGCTTCGAAGAAAAACGGTTGGATGATATGCGATTACATACTCGCCGGCGTGGATTGCCTATTTTTTTTTTTTTTTTTTTTTTTTTTTTTTTTCTTTTTCGAGCGAATGGAAAACGCGTCAACCCTCTCATTTTCAGCATGGCCGCGTATGGATGTGCGGCGTTAGGCATTTAAGGTGGGATAGTTTTGTATCGCGAATTAAGGATGTATTGGAGATATATTTGCAATCAACGAGAATTTTCGTCGTGAATTTTGAATTTTTAATATTATTTATTATTTATTATCCATTAATCCTTGCCTTTCGACTTTGGATAGACCTCCTGTTCAATACATCGATCTTTACAATATAAATACTTATGTTTATAGTCATTTTATTTTACTTTGTTTTGTTTTATATTATCATCACGATTAATCCATAAACTCAACAGTCTTTACTCCTTTAAACTCTATACTAAACATCCTATATTCCTTTATATTTTATAACTCTTAATTCTTTAAAATCTTGAAATCATGAAACTTAAAATTTAACTTTGACTTTTCTTAACTTTAATTTTTAATTTTTACAAGCTTTAAATCCGTAAAATCCTTAAAATCTTTTCAATCTTTAAAATCCTTAAAATTTTTAGAACGTAAAACCACAACTATAAAACACAAAGACATAAGAACCCAAAAACCCCAACAACTTGAAAACTCAAAATCTCATAAGCTCAAAAGCTCTAAAACTTAAAATCTTGCAAATCCAAACACTTAAAATCTCAAAAACTTAAAGTCATTTAACTCTGCGAATTTTTAATTTAACATTCTTAATAACATTCTAAATTCGTCATGAATTATTTCAAATTTTTTTACTTGTGCTCCTTTAAAAGTTATTAATTTTTTAATTTTGCGATTTTAACATAGGATCTTATGTAAATGTTCAAGAGACAGGTAATAAATTATTCACAAACTATAAAAAAACAATGATAGAAATTTCATTTTGTAATATTATTTTCTTCATACATGTAAAAATGTTCCCACAAAACTTTAAAACGACTTACTTGCTCGTTTTGAAATTACTATTAAAAAATAACTGTGATTATCGGTTTGACGCAATATTGATGATAAAACGTGGCAACATTTTCTTGGAAATTAAGACCTATTTATATTAAAGAATACTTTGAAGTATGATTTCGTGATTTGAAAAAATTTTTCATCAATTAGACTTCGTATTCTGCCCAACTTTAATTTCTCGATACTTTGGATTAACGTTTGAGACAGACGGTCCATCCAATACATCCTTAATCAAACGACAACTTGGTTAAAGTCAAAGCTGTCTTAAGGGTTTTTCGTTTCTCATTTTTCTCGTAAGAAGCGTGTAATTTTATGCATGATATAATCGTAGCATAAATAGTAATGATTTATGTAGACGAGAAATGTATATATATAAACTTCTAATATTTATAAAATATTGTTTCTTGAAAATTTGTATAAATATGTAGCACTTTTATAATATAAATATGATTACGTTAGAGTTTCTTAATTGAATAGTAAAAAAACTTTCTGTCTCTTTCTGAATTTTTGTTGAAATTTAAGAATATGCAAACAAACATTAATAATTTTTGAAAAAAAAATAATTTTTTAATGAAATATGAATTTTATAAGCTAAATCTGTGCAACTTGTGTGAAAAAAATATGAGTACGTATAATGTCTATGTGAATAATTAAAAAAAAATATATATATAATTTTTCATTATATTTTAATATTTATTTTAATATAAACTTTATCATATCTTATATTTTGTATAAACATACGTAGCTTAATATTTTAACATTGTTTCTTCGATATTTTGACATTTTCAGGCTTACGGCATTTTCTCCTGAATTTAATTAGTTATTCTGAATTTAATTAATTAGTAGATTCAAGCGGATTAATGATGTCGGTTAATCCATGATTCACGCATTATAAAATGTATATCTCGTTGTGTATGGAATTTCATCCCTATTTATAGGGCGTAGGTTTGCAATCGAATGCATTCCATCCCCCTCTAGTCAATGACGTCATAGATTGTCACATGGCATCGGTGCGTGTTAAATATGTAGGAGCGGATTATGCTTTAGCTTTGTGATTTATGGGCAGAGTTCTTAAAGGCCATATCGAAACTCGCGAACCCTCCCTCGTAATAAATGTCGACGCGAAAGATTACGAAGAAAAAAGGAACGTTCGCGCGAGTGAGTCCCGCGGGATTATCCCGAGCCAGTGTTGCCTTCGTTCGCGTTAAACGTCGGGATTTATAAGTCCGCTGTCGTCGGTTCATGCGACGACGACGACGAATTCCGGACTGGTCCATGGGGGTCTCCTCCGCCGCGAGTCTGGACTTCTCGATAGTCGAGATTTATCGGGTCTACGGCTTGACGAATTCGATCCTGAGGCAATCCGGCTCACTGCCCTGCTCCTCGTCCTCTCTTCCTTTTCAGACTTTTGTACGTGTCTGTCGCTTCCCATGGGAAGAGGTCTCTCACCGATACATTCTTAGTGAGATTTATTGAACGGATAACTCCTGCCATCGACTGTATTGCCTCGGAAGTATCTTTCTCGACCAGCTCCAACTATCTGTTTTGAAATGAATTAACTGTTATTTTATCATTGACTTACTTATTTTACGAGAAAAATTAATTTTCCAGAATGCACGAATATCATTTGGATTTAAATTAATTAATATAGTATACTTATTTTCTCTTTTCAGAAATATATTTATTATTATAATAATATTATAATTATATAATTAATAATATTATATAATTATATTTATAATTATATTAATAATTATATAATTAATAATATTATATAATTATATAATTAATAATTATATAAATTATATAATTTATATAATTTTATTATTATTATAATAAAATTCTAGCGATTGGAATATTTCATCATTTGACACGAATTATATTTGTAATTTCATTTATTAATTATTTAAGTTTCATCAAGTTGTGAGTCTCACAATTTTCTCTCTTCCTTTCGAATCTGATCTAATTCTCTTCTTTGCACGAAGAAGAAATTTTCTCCTGTAATAGCCGGGCTCAGAAAGCATTCGTAGCATTTTTACAATTTTCTAAATAGAGTAATGGTAGAGAAAACGTTGCGTTTGATGCCATTTTATTATTTTTTAAATGCCGGTGGCAGCAATCGCGTTGCTTAATTACTCGCTTCTTTTTAGCGTTAAAGCATTCGTTCACTTCCTCTAATAGTTATAGGGAGCACAGCGGGATGGCATTTCCAAGATTCGTGATGGAACTTGTGTCGTGCGCGTAGTGCAATTAAACCCGAAACATTTCTAGCGTCAATTAGACGTTAATGTTTGTAATAACGACTGACGATGGCAGTTTTAATCGCAATGTCGCATGCGACATCGTATGATTCGAAACTACGGGAGTACATTCCTGCTTTTGCGAGACATTCATCCTGACACGAGCTATAAAATAACGTGAATATTCTATATTGAATATTAATAATACGTATAATAATATGTATGAATCGCGCTTATTATACAATAATGAAAGATGAATTTTAAAAGATAATATTTATGCGATTATAAATATCTTCAAAAATATATTTTGTTTTTTATTGTATCAAAATTTGCACTTCTTTGGTTCCTGCACTGAGAAAAAAATCTGGTTGCATTAATTAGAATTCTGGTAGATTCAACCAGTATGTCTGTTGGAAATTGGACGAATCAGAATTCTTGTAGGAATTACCAGATGAATCTGATTAATTTTTTCCTGTTAAATTTACCAAATTTTCTGGTTAATATTTATAAGTTAATATATAATATAAGTTAATATTTATTTTTTATTATTAATAACATGCGAAGAACACATACGGTAATTTTAATTTTAATAAATTATATTTTACATATATGTACTAATTATGCAATGAGAAAAAATCTGGTTGCATCAATTAGAATTAAGATTAATAGATTCAACCAGTATGTCTGTTGGAAAATTGACGAACCAGAATTCTTGTAGGAATTACCAGATGAATTTGATTAATTTCTTCCTGTTAAATTTATCAAATTGTCTGATTAATAATACTAAACTCGCCAGCACCAAGTCGTCTCAAATTTTTTCCATCTAATCTCAAAAGTCTGTTTAATATTCTGAATTCCAGCAAGATTATTGGATAAATTCAATCTAGATTATTGAATAAATTATTTTAAATTCAGTTTGTTAGAAATTAAACTGATAATCAGTGATGCAAGAAGAGGATGCAGCTCAAACACACACAATCAGAGAGCTAGCGTTCTCTTTCTAGCACTACTGCTCGTAAGAGAAAAAAAATATACTTTGGATTTAATGTTAATACTAGTTCTTTATATATATTTTATGGCAAATATTGAGTTAAGTTAAGAAGCAAGCAAAGAAATTAATGTAACAAGAAATTTGATAGATTCAACCAGAAAATACTAACCAAATCCTTATAGTAAAATCTATTAAACGTTCTAGTTATAAAAAATCGAGTCTTATCATAACTAGAAATTCTTGTTTGGTTTAACCAAAATGCCTTCAATCATGTACGTCTTGTTGATATAATCAAACGATTTTTCTCAGTGTGATTTTTAAGATGTTTTTATAAGGTTTATATAAAATGTGTTGACGTAAAATGCATGAAATGGACGTGTATTCATATGTATGAAATAGACGTTTTTTTAACTATATAAATTATTTAATTTTCAAGATTTAATATTAATATATAAATTAGTATTAATAAATTTAACATTAAACTTATTTGACATAAAACTAGAATATTAAGTTAATTTTGAAGAATACTTTAATAATGAATACTTTGTTAAAAAATATGCGTAAAATTCTCTCTTTTCGGCATCATAGAAGATCAAATATATAGTAGAATTAGGATGGCTGACGTTTTTTACGGCTTTAAGATAAAGGTCTCATATTTTGAGCTGCATTTTGCGTAAGAATTCCATGGACGGAAGAAACAATTTTTAATAAGCGTTTCGTACTTTACGAAGAATTCTGCTCTCAGTGTAGTCGTGGAGATTGAAATTCTCGTTCCCAAACGGTTTACATTTCGCGGTTGTTGCTCGCGAGTAGCCGCAAGCTACGCGAGATACAGAATCCAAACTTTCAGGAAAACTTTTGAATTGGGCATTAATCTAATTTGTTGCGCGAAAGTTCCGAATCAGAAATTAATGGAGGTGGGCGCGAGCTGGAGTAGATTTTTATTGTTTTTCGCGTCGCATTGTGTGCGCAAAACACAACCCCTCGTTATCAGAGGGAAACAAATGGCAAACTTTCTCATTAAATTGAAAGAAAAATATAGAGAAATATATTTCAATGTTAATAATATTTAATTCCTTCTCTCTTATTTAATATTCTCTCAGTCATAAAAACAATTACGATATTTTGCAAGTAATAAGAAATTTGGAGCAATCCATATTTTTATTGTCAAATTCAATTTTCATTTTATAATATTAGAAATGTTTGCGTGCGGAGGATGTTATTTAAGTTCCAGATAAAATGGACTTTTTTCAATGGACCCTTTCCTATCGTTCTTATGCGAAAACTAGCGATTCGAAAACGATCGCTGAAATGATCGCATCCTTCTTAATGTCCGAGACATGTTGGAGCGCGACCAGTAAAAGAGTAACGGAGTATTTCATCGTGGCAAGGATGAAAGAGTATGTGATTGATGGAAAGTTAAAAAGCAGGATCGCAAAATAACATGGATAGGACGTGGGAAGATACTTTGACTCTTCCTAATGGATTTTATCAGTATAGCAATTCGAATGTTATTTTCATCGATGAATACAAGTGCTCACGATCATAATATCGAATAAATAATTTGAATAGAATTTCAAATTCAAATAGAAAATTTCAATTCGGCAAAATAATAGATAAATATATAGTGACAGAGATTTATATGGAATGTGTCAAAATAAACTGTCTCTGATTTGATTAATTCAAGATATATATTTAGACATATTTTTTTATTGATATGTGATTTTTGAAAGTAATCTTTTATTGTATTGTTAATAATATAATATTATATTTTATATAATAATATAATATTTTGCACTAGGATGTTAAAAGAATTTACACCATTATGTCTGATATTTGATGTCATTATAGCACTCGGCAATAAATGATAATAAGCTTTAATTTTATGACGATGATAAATTCAATTTATATAAATATTAATAGTGAGAACAAATATTATTATCTTGTGCAATTAATGGAATCGTAGACAAATGACATAAGTATATCGCAGTGTTGACCAAGAGACATAAATACTATGTCCAACATAGTCAGATTGGTGATTGTCCCATCCCTTCTTGACACTAGGAACTAAGACGGTTAATCAACTGATAAGCACGTTTGGAACTGATCCAAGCTAGGATCGTCCTCGTAACTGCCTGAAACAAGCAGTCACCGATATATATTCCAATATATATATATATATGTATATGCAAATGACTATTGTTTTGCATTCGAATTCAAATGCTTGTTTACTTCCGGTAGACTTCCCTAAGAATTTATCGAAATTCTTAATAGAAAATTAGTAATCCAGTTTTGAATAATTAACAACTCAAAAATATCTCTAATTTATCAATTTTAAGGGCTACACATATTTGTAGATAACACAAGAATAACTTAAAATGTTATATTAATAAAAATGTCAACATTTGTTACAATTTGCTGCGTCCCATAAGAATACTTTTAATCTAGCATTTTTACTTTTCACCGTACGACCGGTTAATAAGCTGCTCGGCCAGATGTTTTTGCTTTCGCAAAGTTCCCTACGTCGGCCTACCGCGGCGTTAATCGTGATAATTTGTAACTGTTCGCGTCACGAGTCTTCTGCAACCTTCTCGTTTACCGGCATCTCTCTACGAGATTGATACTTGTTCGTTGCCGATGGTCGATGTGGTACACTTGACCATCAACTGCCGACTACCTACCGCGCCGTTTATACCTGCCCGAGTGTCGTCCTCGTCCGCAGGACCCTTCGTGTCTATTCCCTATTGCGTATTAGTCCTTTGATGCGTGCTCTATGGGCGATTTCCAGCCAATGGTGCCTTAGCTGGGATCCTCGAAGCTCTTCTCGGGTCTAACGAGCAGTCGGTGAGCAAGAGGAAGAACAGAGAAGGTGGAGGCCGAGGTGATGCCGATGAAGGAGGAGCAATACGAGCAACGGCAGCACTAACGGCAGCATCACGATGCAAAGAATCGTATACGCGGGGGGAAAGGGCAAGAGCAGAGGGCAGGCGTGTTACAAGAGAAAGAAAGATCCGGGCGGGAAAGGCAGGTAAAGGAGAAAGGGAGACCTACCTATCTGCAAAGAGCAAAGGAGAGATCGGGGACTGGCTCAGAAGCGAGCCAACGTCGACAAGATAGGAGGCGGCAGCCTGCAATTACTAGCTGGAATGTCTGGGAACGCGTGGGACTCGATCCTAAAGGCCCGGCCACGACAAAGTCCCTCATCCCTCCTTCCCCCCCACCTCCCCGCCCCCCGCCGATGTCTTACCCTTCAGCCTCTCTTCTCTCGACTTTCATCAACGACTATTCCGTGAGGCCCCTACCTTGTACAGGGTGACCCCGGGAATACGTCGGGACTACCTGATCGCGTGGCTAGATCGCCGTGATCACATCGCGTACTTAATCCATGAACGACATTGACGTGAGATGTGCGATATACACTAGTCTTACCTACGCCATGCGAATTGAATAGCGGAGCAAGCGAACACACGTGATAGATAATTGAGAGGAGAAGAGAATTTATACATTTATTAAGGATGTATTGGAGATATATTACGATCAATGAGATCGCCGTGAATTTTTAATTTAACATTCTTAATAACATTCTAAATCGTCATGAATTATTTCAAATTTTTTTACTTGCTCCTTTAAAAGTTATTAATTTTTGAATTTTGCGATTTTAACGTAGGATCTTTATGTAAACGTTCAAGAGACAGGTAATAAATTATTCACAAACTATAAAAAAACAATGATAGAAATTTCATTTCGTAATATTATATTCTTCATTTATATTTTTTAACTCTTAATTCTTTAAAATCTTGAAATCATGAAACTTAAAATTTAACTTTGACCTTTCTTTAACTTTAACTTTTAATTTTTACAATCTTTAAATCCTTAAAATCCTTAAAATCTTTTCAATCATTAAAATCTTTAAAATTTTTAGAACGTAAAACCACAACTATAAAACACAAAGATATAAGAACCCAAAAACCCAACAACTTGAAAACTCAAAATCTCATAAGCTCAAAAGCTCTAAAACTTAAAATCTTGCAAATCCAAACACTTAAAATCCCAAAAACTTAAAGTCATTTAACTCCGTGAATTTTTAATTTAACATTCTTAATAACATTCTAAATCGTCATAAATTATTTCAAATTTTTTTACTTGCTTTAAAAGTTATTAATTTTTGAATTTTGCGATTTTAACGTAGGATCTTATGTAAACGTTCAAGAGACAGGTAATAAATTATTCACAAACTATAAAAAAACAATGATAGAAATTTCATTTTGTAATATTATATTCTTCATACATGTAAAAATGTTTCCACAAAGTTTGAAAACGATTTAATTGCTCGTTTTGAAATTATTATTATTAAAATAACTGTGATTATCGGTTTGATGCAATATTGATGATAAAACATGGCAACATTTTCTTGGAAATTAAGACCTATTTATATTAAAGAATACTTTGAAGTATGATTTCGTGATTTTTAAAAAATTTTTCATCAATTAGAATTCGTATTTTGCCCAACTTTAACTTTTTGATACTTTGGATTAACTTTTGAGACAGACGGTCTATTCAATACATTCTTAAATTTATACATTTAGAAAATTTATATATTTTCTCGTGAGGAAAAAAGTAACATTTTCGATTAATATTTCTATTTTTTGCACGTGCTTGCCGTGTGATCGTTCGCCTTCCCCTTTCACTCCTCCTGATCGGGGATCGAAATTCAATCAGGGAATTATGCAAATTTAATTTTAGCCGGAAATTTAATTAATGCTGTTGACTCTTAAGGTTGCGATAAAAAAAGAAGGCGGCTTACTCTCTCGCTCGTTTTCGATGGACGAAAGAGTAATCTCGTTACTTCATTTTTCGCGGCGCGCAGCACGCGACGTTCCGATGCCGTGATATCGTGTGGCGGGGTTTTAATGAATATAATTAACGTGTACTTATACTCTACATCGTCCTCAATCATTATCTATTGTGGCCAGCGCAATTTCTTTTGCGCCGCGTTAAATCCGTTTAATTATATGCATTATCCGTGTCAGGATCAGTAGTCCTCGTTATTGTGGTACTCGACGGTATAAGAACTTGACGTTACTTGCGTTACAATTTAACATTGTAATTATTATTTTCCTCAATGTGTTTTAAATAACTTTTATTTGTTTGCTTAAGGATTAATTTCTACTTTTATTTATCCAATTATTTGCTTATATTTCTCATTTTTACTACTATTAATATAGTAAAATTGAAATGTTGAGATGTATACCTCGACTTTTTTTTATTTTTATATTACTATAATAAAATGTTTTTTTTTAAGATCCTCATATGTGATTTGTGCATTAAGATCGAATGAGAGAGAGAAGATCTTGAACTTTTTTTTTAGCTTATATAAATGTATAGATGTATCTCAATGATTTAAATCTGCTCAAAAATTGACGATGGAACTTGACTGATGGAATTTATATGTTTAATAGATTCTCGTTATCAATATATATTTCAGAATCTCTTGACGTGTGCTCATGTATAAACTTTATTTAGTATATAAGGATGTTTTATATCTATTTTCAAAATATTGAGATTATAATGAAAATTGTACAAAATGTCCTTACATATGTTTAGAATCTTCAGTACAATTTTTAAATCGATTCACTAAAGCTTTCACAAGTTATAAGGACTTTAATTTACACCGAATTAACATGTATTCTTATGGGAAACGTATAATCACGTCGATTCAAATGACAAAAACACATGGAAATAATATTCAAAATTTGTTTAAAATTTGCAAAAGTTTCGATACAGAGGAAATATTTGATCAAATAATATTATAAGTACTAACTGGTTAAAAAAATATTAAATATAATTCAATGAAGTTAGCCATGTATCTGTCACAAGGCGAAATTCTCTGCCAAAAGGTAATCATTTCGATAAAGAAAATTCGGAATATTTCAGTAAAAACGCAATAAATATTAAAAAATACATTTCTGCACTGTAGCTAAGATCAAATTGGAATATTCCACACATTTTCTCATACTTAAAATACACCAAAAGTGGATATTCGTCAATATTGATTTTCAGCTACTTTTTACTGGGATTTTATATATAAAACGTCCTTAAATCTATTCAAAAATTGACGACTGATGGAATTTATATGTTTAATAGATTCGCATTATCAATATATATTTTAGAATATCTCTTGACGTGTGCTCATGTATAAACTTCATCTACTATATTAAATATTCACAACGAGGACAAATGATAAAAATATTCAAATTATATAGAAACCTAGAAAAATATCGAAAATTTCGTTGAACGCTGGTGCAAATGTATTATTTTTCTATATTTGTTCAATAAATCTAAACGAACATATTTTTGTAAAATATAAATCATTATTAGTTTTACCATTAAAAGTTTATTTAATAATTTATTATTTGTATAATAAATATAACTATACTCATTGTACTAAATTATTAATATAATACTCGTCTTATTCCCATTCCGGATAATTTTCATAATTTATTTAGGCGCAGTTAGTAGTTCGAATAATATTTTCTGCACTTAATTAAAAATATAACAAATAAAATACAAGAATATTAATTTTGGAAAATTTTTACTTTTTTAAACATATATATAATAACATTCATATAACACACTTATAACATATATATAACACTTATGACATACATAACATATATATAACACCATATATACATTCCTAAGAAGGGGATTTTCGATATTTTTCGGGAATCGAAGTTACTGGTACAAAGGCAACCTTGCCTAAATGTAGATTTCAGGTCAGGATCGAATTTCGCTGTTCGTCAGTGTCGACGTGTCGGCGCTGATACCGCGTGATACAGGCTCGACTACTTGTCGGAGGAGAAATTTGGAGAATCCCTTTGTTGCGACGCCGTATGTTAGCGTGCCGAGTGGTTGGGAGATTACCAACGGGTTCTCGAGTGACCATGAGAAATTGCTTGCTCAGGATGTCGGATAATCACGAACACCCTATATGTGAACTGCCAGGATTATGCGAGCCTGTGCATATAGGTGTACCCTCTCTCCGCCCGCTCCCCCCTCTCCCCTCGTATCCCCTCCCCTTCCTCAGCCCGTCGTTCTGACTCTCTCCTTCTCGCATTCTCGCTCCTTATACTTTACCGGAATATCTATTTGTTAGGCTACTAGACCAGAGAATAATATATCAAGGTCTTTATTGTGTGTAGTATCTCATTCATTTATTTTATCTCCTCTTGTATATTTAACGCGTGCTCGAATTATTAAATTATTCGCGATTTATTAATTACCGCTGCTACTCTTCCCAGAAAAGTCGATCTAAGACAGCAATAAATGATTTATCCCTCCCTTCCGCTGTCTTATATAAGTTTTATTCTATCTGAAATTTCAATGAAATTTATTACTTTATTAAATCATATATCCTGAATTTATAAGCACTATTAAAAGTTTCATGTCTTAATTGACCGACGAGGAAATTTCAATTAATGCAATTTTATCTAATATGATTATAACTGAAATTTCGTAAATAACGTAATGGAAAATCCATTTATATTAAATTCATTCATTATACCTGTTTTATAAATATTATATATACTATTTTATATCTTTTATGATTTTTAAAATATTTTTTCGCATTCTGGAAGGGGTGGGGATCATACTTAGAAAGGGGAGAAAATCATATTTAGAGAAAATAAAATTAATTTCTCTCTCTCTTTCTCTCTCTCCCCCCCTCCCTCTCTCCCTCTCTCTCCTTCTCCCTCTTTGTGCTTCGTTTTCGTACTGTTCTCCCCCATATCGTTGTCTCACAAATCTTCTCTTGTCTCATCTGTTAAACCCTGAAATACTCGAGCGTAATCAATGAGGGAGGCAGAACAGCAGGCAGGGAGTACGTACCGCTGTGTACATTGGCGTCACAACTGCTTCTGCATATGTATATATCTGCGTATACGTATTGGGTTCTCAACTACGTACATCTACACACAGGATCACGTTTCCAAAGCGCGATCACGTAGCGACAAGATGGCTGGGATTCTCAATGCGGTTAGCTGCGATGTCTTGACCGCATACGATTGGATTATGTATAACGAATCGCAGCCATCTTTCGAAAAAATTGATCGATCGCGATGCGATTAAGGATGTTTTGTATCTATTTTCAAAATATTGAGAATTTAATGAAAATTGTACAGAATGTCCTTACATATGTTTAGAATCTTCAGTACAATTTTTAAATCGATTCACTAAAACGTTCACAAGTTATAAAGATTTTTATTTGCACCGAATTAACATGTGTTCTTATGGGAAACGTATAACCAAGAGACGAAATAAAACTAAGAGGAGAGAGAAGTATCTCCGGTGGTGAGATGTAAGTTTCAGAATCGAATTTTAGACCTCTAAAAACGACATGTCGTTCAAAGAACATGTGTCTTCGAAAGTATATGCCTTGATTTTCGTAATAATGATTTTCGTGCCTATTTTTCAACAAGCCTTGTCAATAATGATACGGTCAACGAGATATCAACCATTTGAATTGACGATGAAATTCATTTTTGGAACGTTATTCATTATATTTTGAATATAGTCGCAATTCATCGCAGTTAAATAATTTTTTTAAAATTAATTTAGATAAATGAATCGATAAATAATATTTATAATTATTGAATCGTAATAAAATATCGAAAATTTCATTGTTAAATATATATTTATATAGCATATTTCATATTTTATATCACATTTTAGTTTTTATATCTAACAATAATCAATAAAAGAAATATGATAAAGAAATAAAACAATTGTGGAATATCAATCAATAAAAATTCATGAAAATTTAAGGACGTTTTGTGCCTATTTTCAAAATATTGGGAATTTAATGAAAATTATACAGAATGCCCTTACATATGTTTAGTATCTTCAGTACAATTTTTAAATCGATTCACTAAAGCGTTCACAAGTTATAAGGATTTTAATTTGCACCGAATTAACATGTGTTCTTATGGGAAACGTATAACCACGTCGATTCAAATGACAAAAACACATGGAAATAATATTCAGAATTTGTTTAAAATTTGCAAAAGTTTAGATAGAGAGGAAATATTTGGTCAAATAATATTATACAAGTACTAACTGGTTAAAAAGATATTAAATATAATTCAAAAATGAAGTTAGCCATGTATCTGTCACAAGGCGAAATTCTCTGTCAAAAATTAAATTTCGATTAATAAAATTTGGAATATTTCAATAAAAACGCAATAAATATTAAAAAATACATCTCTGCACTGTAGCCTAAGATCAAATTGTAATATTCCACACAATTTCTCATTCAAAATACACTAAAAGTGGATATTCATCAATATTGATTTTCAGTTACTTTTTGCTGAATTGTGCATACAAAACATCCTTAATAGGACATATGTGCGCATAAATATAATATCCTTTAGTCTTTCCTTGAGGAAATTTGAAGATTTCCTTTCAGAAGACATTCCTTTACACTTCACATATTTACCTTTTAAATTAATATTTGTATTATATCTATGCACGTCAGGATAGAAATATCCAATTTTTATGATTAGATATTAATTCATGTTAATTAAATTACAAATTTAAATTTTCTCGAGCCAAAGTTTACTTCGAATTAATAGGGAAATGGAGTTCCAGTACTCATCTGCATTTTTGAAGCTTAATTCGTCAGGTTCTTTAATCTCCAATGTAAAACAGCGCGCTAATTAAGCCTCTAATTAAATTCACTGAAGAAAAATCGATTATGTGTGAGTTACATGGTGAGCAAAATCCTATTATTTTTATGCATCTTTTTGGGAGGGATAGCTCTGCATGAACGATGCGTAGAATAACACTTATTTTAAGCGGCAACTTTAACCTTTTAACATCTTTCAAGATTCCCAAGAATTAATGCAAAACATGCGGTACGTTCGTAAATTATTTAAACACGTAAAATGTAATTTAACTTGTCCAACTTATCTAATTTTTAAACATTACATATATATATTTTTTAAATTACAAATTCTGTTTTAAAATTAAGACAAAATTACACACACACATATATATAGATTTATGTAACATGGCAAGATCGTAAATTATTTGAACATTGAAAATATAATTTAACTTGGTATCTAATTTTCAGTCACCATATATATATATATATATATATATATATATATATATTTTATATAAATTATATTTTCAGTGTTCAAATAATTTACGATCTTGCCATGTTATATAAATCTATATATATGTGTGTGTGTAATTTTGTCTTAATTTTAAAATAGAATTTTTAATTTAAGAAAAAAAAATATATATATATATATATATATATATATATATATATATATATGTATACTAGTCGAGTTTAAATAGGTCATAAATGAATGGTTTCACTTACTATTGACAACTGGATCCGCATAACGCACTTGTCAAGCATAAATTTTATACCATTATTTATACCGCACGATCTTTTTTAAGCCATTACGTAAGAGATTTCTGGACATTTGTCGAAGCGATCACAATGTAAGTGCACGTTCGCGGTCGGCGCAAAAGAAATCCATCACGTTTGTAAAAAACATATCACTCACGAATCAACGGATGACATTAATTCCGTGCGTTCTTGAGGCGATTATCGAGATTGGTCTTTCCGTATGCATAAATTTACATGTAATCTTAATCTTTTTAAGCGAATGTGGCCATCGCGGTCGAATAACTGTCAAAGTCGTCGCTTCTATTTCCAAGTGGCAAGGTTCCTTAATTTTATTATAAGTGGCACTTACGTACATTCTCGTATCGATTTTAATATGCATGCAATAATTAGTGCTATTTTTACGATCTGAGCACTATTAATATTATTTATTATTATTTATTATTATTATTATTATTTATTATTATTTATTATTATTATTATTATTATTATTATTATTATTATTTATTATTATTATTATTTATTAACTTATGCGGAGATGAAATATATCGATACGAGATATATAAATTAAGTTGTACATATTAATAACTTTCTCGCAAAAATTGCTATGTCCTTTTTCATCGAGACCTGTTGGTCGATAACGCGAAATCGCTTACGCCACGTGTGAGTCGAAATGAGTTTGACACGCCTGTCCTTGCGGAGTAATAAATGTACATACTGTTGTAAAGTGCACAGAAAAGAGGCGCAATACTTATTAGCGCCTTGTGTTCAGCGTATAAAGACCACTCTTACCTTAAGCGCGCGCAATGACGACAGCTTTCGGCGTGTTATACCGCACGCAACTGGCGTGTTTCCATTTGTCTTAAGTTACAGCGTGACGTAATCACGAGACTTCTTGTTGTACGCGCGCTATAGTAATCACCATCGTTACGAAACGCTGCGCGACATGCAAACTGCTCGCGACGTGAGTTACATTTGCATTGATGTTTTTTCAAAAACCTACTTCAAAAAATGCAATGTTCAATCAATTTTCCTTGGCAGTATTTTGGAGAAATCTTCATATCTCGAGAATGTGAAAAGTTTATCAATGATTTTTTTTTATAAAAATATTTATGCAAATAAGTATAAGCATATGTATATTTTTGTATACATATAAGTATTTTTATACATTGTATACATATAAGTATTTTTATACATTTATTGGATGATTATATTTATATTAATATTTTATTAAAATTTATTTTTTAAAAATTTATACTTTATTAAAAATGTTATATTTTATTAAAAATTTATATTTTATATTTTATTTATATTTTATTAAAAATTTTGAAATTAAAAATTTGCATATACATGTGAATTATATGAAATATACTCTAACAGATTTCTTCCGTTTTTTACAAATATTAAAAATATTTTTTAGAAGCTTATACAGGATTTGATTCCTTTTATATAAAAATCATTTTTACTTTCTCTTTAAAACTAGATTCTCTTTAACTTTCTTTTTATATTGCTATGTATGCCAACTGCAGTTTGATTGTGTTAATGATTGATCGCGTGCTCGCGATTATATCATTTTAGGTATTATATAAATATTTTCATCGATGTAAAAGAATCCAAGTTAGCTTCTGAAACTTTTATTTCTGCCTTGTTAGTCTTCGTGAAATGTCATATTAATGAGGAACGTTCACAATATTTAAAATGAATGTTTAAAATTATTAATTTTAAAGTAAAATTATTAATTGTAAAATTATTAATTTTAAAGGTTTATTTAAATAAAGAAATTAATATATATATATATATATATATATATATATATATATATATCAATTTCCTTAGAAGGAAAAGAGAAGGAAATAGAAGGAAAATAGAAGGAAAGAAAGAGGAGAAAGAGGAGAAAATAGAAGGAAAAGTGAATTGCCAAAGCAATACGATATTGAAATTTTGATATAAACGTTGCAAAATACTCTGTATATTGATAATTTTATTTAATATTCCTTGCAAAATACTCTATGTATTGATAATTTTATTTAATATTCACATAATATAATCATATAATTATATAATTTCTTATTTACATTACAACAATAATTATGATAGATATAACATGATGAAGTTTTCTAATTAGGATAAATATTTTTCTAAAATTTAAACAACTTTTATTTTATTATTTTGTTATATACGTGTAATAAATAAATTTAAAATTAAATTATACACACATAAACACACACATTTTCTTATATATATATATTAAAGGGTTAAAGAAAGGAGGGGAGAGGGAAAGGAGAATATGTGTGTGTTTATGTGTGTATAATTTAATTTTAAATTTATTTATTACACGTATATAACAAAGTAATAAAATAAAAGTTGTTTAAATTTTAGAAAAATATTTATCCTAATTAGAAAACTTCATCATGTTATATCTATCATAATTATTGTTATAATGTAAATAAGAAATTATATAATTATATGATTATATTATGTGAATATTAAATAAAATTATCAATACATAGAGTATTTTGCAAGGAATATTAAATAAAATTATCAATATACAGAGTATTTTGCAACGTTTATATCAAAATTTCAATATCGTATTGCTTTGGCAATTCACTTTTCCTTCTATTTCAACCCTCGACGTAATCGATGTGCTTAATTAGGATCAAAATATAATTCTAGTTATTGAAGCGGCGCTATTATGGACTATTTTATACTAATCCGCGCAATCAAATGTGAGATTCCTTCGATTAACATACTCGATAGCTATCGCGGGATAATGATATCCCTTGAAGTAGCGAGCTGTCATGAAAATAAAGCAATTTCAAGCGCGCGGCCGATCTATTCCCTCTTATCCGCCGTAATGTTGTTATTCGACCAAATGTCTGCTAAATGTTTCTCGCCGCGTATAAATTGCGCGGCTAAACTTATTCTGGACCGTAAATAGTGGCGAGCGAGCGTCCGTGGAAACTCGAGCTGGCGACAAAAATCGGGGATTAAGTCTCGGGGCAGGTTTCTCTTTAGCTGTTTAATCGCCGCGGCGTTCGACTTAACTCGGATTACTTGCGCGAATGCATCGTTAAATTGCATAATTTCCTCAGTCCTTCCGACGGCCGCCGTTTTTCCTAGTTATTACGGGTTATAAAGATATCGCTATATCATACTATTTTCAACAAATTTAAATATGGAACAAATTAACGTTCGAATTCTTACAGCTATCAAATTAATTTTCTTTATATCTCGAAAGTTTTCACATCGAAAAAATTGAGGAAAAATAAAAAGAGAAAGATTAATTCAATAATATAATTAATACAATCATTTTTTTTTTCGTATTTTATTACAATAAAAATATATGTTTTATCCATGTTCTCTTACAAAATTAGGCAAAAGTTAATCTTCCAAGATGGATGATGTTTGTCGTAAAATATGACGCATATAGAATTAAATATGTAAGTAAATAAATATGAAAGTTTTGACATCGAAAAAATAGAGGAAAAATAAAAAGAGAAAGATTAGTTCAATAATATAATTAATATAATCGTTTTTTTCCGTATTTTATTTCAATAAAAATATATATTTTATCCATGTTCTCTTACAAAATTAGGCAAAAGTTAATCTTCCAAGATGGATGACAATGTTTGTCGTAAAATATGACGCATATAGAATTAAATATGTAAGTAAGTAAATATGAAAGTTTTGACATCGAAAAAATAGAGGAAAAATAAAAAGAGAAAGATTAGTTCAATAATATAATTAATATAATCGTTTTTTTCCATACTTTATTTCAATAAAAATATATGTTTTATCCATATTCTCTTACAAAATTAGGCAAAAGTTAATTTTCCAAGATGAATGACAATGTTTGTCGTAAAATATGACGCATATAGAATTAAATATAAGCATAAAAATGTCACAGGGTCGCGGTGGTTAATAAAGTTATTATGGAGAGTTGTGGTTATAATTTATCTTCTTTGTGAGACTAAAAATGTATCATACACGTCGCGTTAAATATCATATATGTTGCAATTTTCAATTATTTTTAGAATTATATAGTATTTTTTTTATTACATTATATAAAATTACTGTAATATATATACATGTAAAATACGTCGCAAAAATCATTTAACTTTAAATATACTTCACTCACAATTTTTCTTAAAATTGAGGGCTTACAAAATTTTTTTATGAAAAAAATTCTTGACTAAATTTTTAATAGTATATTATTTAAATATTATTTAAATAGAAATTAATGCATTCAAATATATAATTTCGTTTAAATAATACTCATTAAACTAACGTTAATATAATAATATATCGATCTTGTCTACATCAAGTTCCTCATAAAATTAATCCCTTTTGTTTAATTGCCATTTTTCAATTTTTTTTTTAAATTAAAGATTTCTCTTTCTCTATAATAATTAAAAAAGAGCGTCGAAATCTTTTAAATGGAAGCAAACATGCTGTAAAAAAAAATACAGTTAAAAAAAAGTCGAGAAGTGAGAGACAGCGTGATAGTAAAAAGCTAAAATGTTTTTTTTAATTAAGAATGCGCTTTTTGCACTGCCATTCTCTAAAATTGAATTCCTCGGACCTTCTTCTTTCTAACGTCGTGAATAGCCGTATCGTTACATAGATTTTTGTGCAATGTCGCGGTTCGTCCGTTCGTCCATTCCACAGGGAACGGTAGACAAACCAGAATCTCCGGCCGCGAGGTTCAATTTCGTCTCCGAGAACGAGGGCGGGTGAGAGCGAGGGGTGCGCCAGTGATGAGAGAGGAGAAGGAAAGAGCGAAAGGTGAAAAGGCATTGGGGGAAAGTAAGGGATGGCTAGAAAGCGAACTCGCTCGAAAGGGAATATCGCATCGGGGTTGGATGCTAATTAGCATTTTCCAATTAAGGCGCCGAAGGCGGCGGAATCTCGCGTCCTCCGCCGGGAGATAGAGAGAATCGTTTCGAGCGAATTATCTTTCGCGCCGCCGTCGAGAAATCGCGTTATCGTCCCCGTAATTCGCGGCTCGACTCTCGCCATTGTTGACTCGCTCAGCATATGAGATTCACGCGCGGATTTGCGCCGAATCGCGTGTAATCCTCCTGTGACTCCTCGTGTAAGCGAGACATCCATTCTGGAAGAGGTCAGCCTTCGTCCATCCCACATTTATTGAAATGAATATTAGACCCTCCTTCTTATTATCTATGCATATACGAAAACAAAAAATGAAGGATCTATACTGAGAAAAATCGTTTGGTTGTACCACAAGATGTATATGATTGAAGGCATTTTGATTAATTCAAACAAGAACTTCTAGTTATCATGATAAGACTCGATTTTTTATAACTAGAACGTTTAGATATTGTTATAAGAATTTGGTTAGTATTTTCTGGTTGGATTTATAAAATTTCTTGTTACATTAATTTCTTTGCTTGCCACTCTTAACTCGTATTCAATATTTACCATGAAATGTATATAAAGAACTAGTATTAACATTAAATCCAAAGTATTTTTTTTTCTTACAGCATTCTTAGAGCATTAATGCCAGAAAGAGAACGCTAGCTTTCTCATTGTGTGTGTTTGAGCTGCATCTTCTTCTTGCATCACTGTTTATCAGTTTAATTTCTAACAAACTGAATTTAAAATAATTTATTCAATAATCTGGATTGAATTTATCTAATAATCTTGTTGGAATTTAGATTATTAAACAGACTTTTGAGATTAGATGGCAAAAATTTTAGACGACTTGGTGCTGGCGAGTTTAGTATTATTAACTAAAAAATTTGGTAAATTTAACAGGAAGAAATTAATCAGATTCATCTGGTAATTTCTACAAGAATTCTGATTCGTTTATTTCCCAATAAACATACTGTTTGAATCTACCAGAATTCTAATTAATGCAACTAGATTTTTTTCTCAGTGTGATGTTGCAAAAAAACACACTGAAAAAATCGTTTGATTGTACCAACAAGATGTATATGATTGAAGGCATTTCTAAATCAAACAAGAATTTCTATTTATCATGATAAGACTCGATTTTTTATAACCAGAACGTTTAATAGATTTTATTATACGGATTTGATTAGTATTTTTTGGTTGGATTTATAAAATTTCTTGTTACATTAATTTCTTTGCTTGCTACTCTTAACTTAACTCGTATTCAATATTTGCCATGAAATGTATATAAAGAACTAGTATTAACATTAAATCCAAAGTATATATTTTTTTTCTCTTACGAGCAGTAATGCCAGAAAGAAGATGCTAACTCTCTGATTATGTGTGTTTGAGCTGCATCCTCTTGTTGCATCACTGTTTATCAGTTTAATTTCTAACAAACTGAATTTAAAATAATTTATTCAATAATCTGGATTGAATTTATCCAATAATCTTGTTGGAATTCAGAATATTAAACAGACTTTTGAGATTAGATGGAACAAATTTTAGACGACTTGGTGCTGGCGAGTTTAGTATTATTAATCAGAAAATTTGATAAATTTAACAGGAAGAAATTAATCAGATTCATCTGATAATTCGTACAAGAATTTTGGTTTGTCCATTTTCTAACAGACATACTGGTTGAATCGGTCAGAATTCTAATTAATACAACTAGATTTTTTCTCAGTATAAATTTTATAAACGAGTTAAATTAATCAACCAAAGTAAAAGTAGAAATAAGAATCCATTTTTGAAGTAATTTTTTTTAGATAAATCTACGAAACTAAGCCGCATAAAATTAAAATTCTGATGAACTGAGCGCTCCATATATTTTTAATTGAAGATTTTTATTTGATCAAGGAAAATAAAAGCTTACTTTTTTTAGTGCGAGTGGTAAATTTTATATTTATATAAATTTTATATTTATAATTTAAATTAGAGACAATAATATATTCTACCTCTCCCCGGTATTTCTATAGATTCCTAACTTACAAACATGCTATTGCACAATCGCCCATACTTATGTCGATGATTGTTCCCCCTTATATCGATTAAGCGGCGCGATTTCTCGTGCCGGCCATTTAAATTGCAATTAGAGTGGAATTACGATTGCGTTCTGGACCGACTCAAGCTTTATCTTCGACTTTGCGCCGCTATTTTCCTCGCGTGTCGCTACTTAATCTTAGCGAGCGATAAACTATTCGGAACCTCCCTCTTTCTCACCGATTCTTCTTCTCTCCTGACTTCTTTCTTCCGGTTGACGCTGCGCAGACCGAAATCAAAGGATTCTACTACACCCGGCTATTTCCGCGTGTCCAATTACCATTCGCCAATTAAAAGTTGAAGCGGTCTACCTGGCTGCCGTAAAAAGAGCTTCCCGTTCCCGACTCGATTATAGGAAAAAAAACGCACGTTTACGATGCCAGAGGTTAAAAGAGGGGCTGAAAGAAGAAAGAGGGGAACGAAATCAAGTGGAAATTTTATTATTTATGTAGCACTAATGAATAGATCGCTAATGTAGGTTTTATTCATACCCCTATCAATCGTGTTCAATATATCAATCGTGTATCTAACAACGATGTGTATCTCGTTATATGTACACTGAGGGAAAAATTGTTTTAAATCAAATAAATTTGTTTTCTTGAAACTTTTGCTTTAAATGCAACGAATTGTTTATTTCATTTAAGCAAAAGTATTTAATTTTAATTAAATATACATGTTATATTAAGTACATTATTTTCATTTATATATTTTTTATATTTAAATACTATTTTCGTAAAATATATACTATAATTTATTAAATTAAATATATTATTTTTTTAAATTAAAAAATTTTAAATTTTTGGGAATAAAAAATGCATTCTAATAAATATTTTATAAAATTAAAATAAAAATATTTAATTAAAAATTATATTTTTTTAAGCATATATATTTTTTTAACATATGTAAATAAATACTTAACTTAAGCAAACAGACGTTTTGAATACAAGTAAATACGTGATTAGTATCCACCGAATAAATAGCTTTCTTGAGTTAACTAAAATTTTTTTATTTCAAGATCATTTCTTCCCCAGTGTATGCATAAATAATATAGAGCGATGGAAGCTGCTAGTATGGCCCTATTAAGGCTAAAGGGTTGGTTAGAATCTAACATTGTCAAATACATCAGTAAAATAGGCATGAGACAATGAGAAAAAAAATGATAGAAGCCTTTACGAGGGAAGGTAGGCAGGGCAATATAAACGTGGGAGGACCGATAGTCCCTAAGGATGTCGACGTCCTGGAGAATTCTCGAGTTCCCGAAGAATGTGGCGGCGGGTCCCATAGAAGCAGACAGAGCCAATTACAATTTTCCAATTAAAACGTCCGTCGAGAAGACGCCACTCTCGACGTCGACGAGAGAAAGCTTCCGCTGTAAGAGGGATCGAAGTTTGGCCGTTAAAAATGTCCGTCGATGTCGGCGGCTTGATGCTTAGGCAAGACCAAACTCTTGACGAGAATTTTTCACGACAAATAGCACCGTTATCCAGTCATTAAATAATATTTAATATATACGAATTAAATTAATCAATCGAAGTAAAAGTAGAAATAAGAATCCATTTTTTTATGTATTTTTTTTTTAGATAAATCTACGAAACTGAGCCGCATAAAATTAAAATTCGAATGAACGGAGCGCTCCATATATTTTTAATTGAAGACTTTGATTTGATCGAGGAAAATAAAAGCTTACTTTTTTTTAGTGCGAGTGGTATAAGCAATGAAATGTAGAGCAATTGAAATTTAGAGCAATTGAAATGAAAATTTATACGCAATGAATTAATGAAATTTTTATAGAATACGGGTTTTGCTGTAAATGGCCGCGATCATAAAAGCCAGCGGCTGTATTCTTTATAGTCCACGGGCAGCATTTTAGAGCTCGAAGAGATTTCGGCGACTCGAGCGTCGCGGGCTGGGTTAATTGCAATTTCCCAATTAAAATGCCAAACAGCCACCGTAACACGTCGCAAATGAACGGCTTCAATCGAATTTCCATTATCGTCCTAACGCAGCGATAATTTGCGACCAAATTCCGACCGATCATCTAGCTCGCTATCATTGTTACTAACTGTTGTCGGAGGCCAAACAGCGATAATGTGCGCGCGAACAATGGATTCTCATGCTCTTGTTAAACATTTTTCACGTTCCCTTGTCAACCTGTTATTTTTGTACATTTGCAAAAAGCATCGTGTTGCCAATTTTATCATCGTCGATTTAATTAACAATTTCAATAATGCACTGAAGAAAAATCTGAAAGATAGAAGTCGACGTGCAAAAGTTTACATACGTTTCATTTTTGTATAATATAGCAACGTATATTGATCTCGGGACATCAAGTTTTTTTTTTTTTTTTTTTTTTCGAAATGGTAGACGTTCGTGTTCTTATTTAATGAATAGCAAACCGGAGCACTTGTCGTACGCAGTCTTTTAATTATTATTCGTTTAATTTTCCTCTAGTTGGTTTCTGGGAAATTCTCTAGGCTATTAACGATTCCGAGGAAAAGAGAGAGAGAGAGAGAGAGAGAGAGAGAGAGAGAGAGAGAGAGAGAGAGAGAGAGAGGTTGAATGTAATTATTAAAAATTTATCTCGAGCATCGCGCGCGCTCACCAATGTAATAATACAACATTATCGTTTCGTTGTTATAACAGCGTATCTTTGATTTACATGAAGAATTAATTAAAGCGAATGAGAAAAGGAAAGATGTTTGTGAAGAAATAGTTGAATGTTTGTGCAGAAATAGTTGAATGTTTGTCGTGAATCTGGGACATGCCTCTCGACAGAAATAATTATAATGCGGCCAAATTGCAACAAGCAAAATCGTCTGTGGAAATGCAAATTTTATAAGAACTTGAAGGGAATCAGAACGAGAAGATGCAGATGTTTGAATTTCATTTTCTTTTTATTAAGACAATATTTTTTGATATTTTATGTTAAGTATCCGTTATTTTAAAAGAAATTTCAAATGTCAACATTTTAACTATTTTAAGCAAACGAAATAAATGACATTATTATATGACATTGATATATCAAACTGGAAATAAAATATATTGTACATATATTTTTTTTTTTTTAGTATTTATATATATACAATATATATTTTATTTCCACACATTTCAGGCACATTTTATTATACAGTTTTATATGTATTTATTATATTTATTATATATGTTTTATTGCGCGGTTTTTTAATACTTATTAAAAAACGCGCAATAGAATATAATTTATAATAAAACATGTCAGTTTTGTGTTTCATTAATTTTGCAAACATCAACGTCTTTTTTTTATTAATTATTTTTAAATCTCTTAATTAAGCTTATTAAATTAATGAAATAATCCAAGGTATTTCTCGAGTTTAGCGAAATATTCCAATACATTTTTTGTTTAAGGATATTTTGTATGTACAATCCCAGAAAAAAATAGCTGAAAATAAATATTGACGAATATATCCACTTTTGGTGTATTTTGAATATGAGAAATTGTGTGGAATATTCCAATTTGATCTTAGTTATAGTGCAGAGATGTATTTTTTAATATTTATTGCGTTTTTACTGAAATATTCCAAATTTTGTTAATCGAAATGATTAACTTTTGGCAGAGAATTTTGTCTTGTGACAGATACATGGCTAACTTCATTGAATTATATTTAGTATCTTTAACCAGTTAGTACTTGTATAATATTATTTGACGAAATATTTCCTCTGTATCTAAACTTTAGCAAATTTTAAACAAATTCTGAATATTATTTCCATGTGTTTTTGTCATTTGAATCGACGTGGTTATACGTTTCCCATAAGAACACATGTTAATTCGATGCAAATTAAAATCCTTATAACTTGTAAACGCTTTAGTGAATCGATTTTCGAAAATTGTACTGAAGATTCTAAACATATGTAAGGACATTATGTACAATTTTCATTAAATTCTCAATATTTTGAATAGGTACAAAATATCCTTAAGCATCCGTTATTTTAAAAGAATTTTCAAATGTCAAAATTTTAACACTTTTAAGTAAACGAAATAAATGACTTTATTATTGATATGTCAAATTGAAAATGAAATATATTGTACATGTATAAATAGTATATTTTTATTTTAATATTTTTTTTTTATTTTAATATTTATATACAATATATTTTATTTTCACACAGACACATTTTATTATAATTTATCATATTTATTACGTTTTATACGTTCTATTACGCAGTTTTTTATACTATATTAAAAAACGCGCAATAGAAATACAATGTATAATAAAATGTGTCAATTTTGTGTTTCACTAATTTTGCAAATATTAACGTCTTTTTTTTGATTAATTATTTTTAAATCTCTTAATTGAGCTTATTAAATTAATGAATGATAATCCAAGGTATTTCTCGAATTTGGCGAAATATTCCAATACATTTTTTAACGTCGAAGCACAATAAAAAAACAGTAACACAACCAGATATTATCTCGTCGCTGCATCAATAATTTATGGATCGTCTTTTTTTTTATTAATCATTTTTAAATCTCTTAATTGAGCTCCTTCAATTAATAAATGATAATCCAAGGTATTTCTCGAGTTTAGCGAAATATTCCAATACATTTTTAATGTCGAAGCACAATAAAAAAAAAACAGTAACGCAACAAGATATTATCTCGTCGCTGCATCATTAATTTATTGATCGATTACATTATCGAGTGGCGTAAAACAAAGCGGCCGCAGTTCCGAAACGATCTCGCTCTCCCGCACGCATAATCGACTTTGTATCAATGGCTTTCGGCATAAAGCATGCGTATCGGCATATCGTTTGGCTGTGGGCAGCAGGAAACTATATCGATTACGTCTGAATCCGCGCGGTGCCGCTCCAAGGCGCGTCATCCGATTGCAAAGCGCTCTTGCACCGACAATGAACGAGGGAATACGAGAGAGAAGACGAGACAGAGAGTGAGAGAGAGAGCGAGAAAGAGGGAGGGAGAGCGAGAGCCAGAGAGAGGGAGGGGGAGAGGGCGGGAGGGAGGGAGGGAGAGATACGAGGCTTCTGCCAGAAATGGCAGAATCATCCTCCCTTGGCCTATCACGAGTCCGTGCTGGCCGTTGCACTTATGCTAGCGGCAAGGTAGCAATCAAAATATTGCGCAAACGGTATCACGCTGCATGCCGTGCTGGAACGGCGTTTATTCTAGCACGGCGTGCACACAGTGCAATTGTGTCGGGCTAGTTAGCCTGGGTGAACACCCGACAGTAACGAGCGTCGCTTTCTCTCTTTCTCTCCGCTCTCGCTAGCAATATAAATATTTCCACGAGGGTATCGCTCGTGTTTATAATACATTTGTCGGCCGCAAAACGTACGCCAATTATTAATGATTACCGCGATCGATTTGTCTGAGGCAGCTTTCAATTGTTTAAAGCGCTTGGAGGCACTTGAAAATGAGAAATTTTGAGAAAAATGAGAATATTTTTTTCACGAGACAATGAGCGTGTCTTTTTGACTTCGGGAGAGATAAATATTTTGCCGACTACGTTATAAAATTGTTAGGTGGAGCATATATGCGATGTGTCCCGGGGATTGTTACTTTCTGCTTGGACATGTGTGCCGAGTCTAACTCCTGCAAAGTCGTGCAAAGCAAACACCATGATGATTTGACCGTATATATGTGTATTATGCAACTCGCCATCGCTGCAGGATGACGTTATGTTATTTTCTGACTGACGTTTTCTCGCTTCCTTGACCAATAAAGGAATAATTGGGAGCGCGTCTTGCGATGCACGCGGCGAATAATGGCCTGTAGCGATCGGCAAAATAGTTCCGTGCACGCGAACGTCAATAAGAAAGAGCTATCGAAATTATATTGATATTTGAATGCGCGATCATCAGCGGGGCATTAATTAAGTAGAAAGTCGATGAAATTGGACTAGCGAGAAGTATCGATCAGCTGATTTTTATTGGCCGTAATGATGGTTCGAGTTGGCAATAGTTTCAACCAGATACTTCTAGTAATTGAATCTTCGGCCAATCAATTAACTGACTTACTTATTATTATGATAAGCGGGTGAACCATGCTATTGATTCGGTTACGTTTAATTGTAAAACTGTCATTTCACTTGATTTCGACTATTAATTCTCTACTAGCATTACTGTAGCCAGGGAGTTCTGGCTAACTAATTATTCTAACTAATCAGTCAAGCGATCTAGCTAATCTAGGATAGTAACTCAGTTACCTGGCTACTTTAACTGGCTCAACTAAGTGAATTAACCAATTAAACAAGTTAATGAGCAGCGCACTGAGCTCAGGGAAATTCAGTGAAATTATTAAACGTCGATTAAATTGCCCTAATCGCGATTGTTCACCGATTTGTTACTCAAGTGAGGAATTTCAAGACATCGCCAAACGTCAGGTTTGACGGGAAACATAATCGGTGTGTCTTGTGGAGCTGCAACGGGAACGTTTCGCGATTTTTATGGAGGTATTACAATCGCGAAACGTAATTTCGGCGAGCCCAACGTAATTTTCTTGGGCATTTATGAGCTTTCCGGTTGCCCGACCCCCAAGGGCTCGTCGTTCCTGCCTCCTACCATCTTCTATCCCTCTTCCCTTCTATCCTTTCCTTTTCGTTCACCTAGGGATCTCTTTCGAGAAGCGCGGCCCTCCCAGTCTCCGATGTCCCATAAGCGATGGCATTCACAGTCGGCGACATTTACGATCCTAAGTGGGCGATGGTCATACCAAAGTAAGTAAAGTACGATCCCCTCGTCGTCCTTCATCCGCTCGTGCTCTCCGTCTCCTTTTCCATCTTCCTTCGCGCTGCACGAGCGTAATATTTTTTTACCTATAAACTCGCTTCCCTTCCCCTCTCCCCTTCCAAGATGCGCATTCGCGCAGTCGTTTTTCACGGATATACCGCGATATATTCCACGCGCGATTCTCCGG
This sequence comes from Camponotus floridanus, assembly GCF_003227725.1. Taxonomy (NCBI): domain Eukaryota; kingdom Metazoa; phylum Arthropoda; class Insecta; order Hymenoptera; family Formicidae; genus Camponotus; species Camponotus floridanus. Next base: position 966,255 of record NW_020229592.1, on the reverse strand, counting down.
CGGAAAGTTATGCGCTCGCAATTCACGATGCATAACTACATGAGATACTACGGGCCGAATCGAGTTGCCTTCCGCCTACTTTCTTCCGCTCTCCTTCATCATGATCAATCTTTATTGCAGAACCCTGTTAAATTTTGAAGCTATTTTGAGCCGTCATTTCCGATGTTGGTACTTAAATGGATCTAAAGAGAAATTTAGATTCTCTGCGAAATTACCTTATGATAAATAGTCTTTTTCTGAAATGACATCGAATCAGATATTTTATTAAATCTTAACCTTTCTTTTCCACCTATGAATATTTTTTATTTGAAGTTGATTTCTCTTTAACAAGGATGTCGCGAAGGTATGTCGTCGAATGTATGTCAATTTACAAAAATAATATCAAATAATTTGGACAAATTATACGTCAGCTTACATCCTTAAATTATAAAAATAAATAAAGCATAAAAAGAAAAATGAATCGCATCGATGTATTTTGAAATGCTCAAACGTTGAGAGATATTGCGAAATTACCTTATGATAAATATAGTCTTTTTCTGAAATGACATCGAATCAGAGATATTTTATTAAATTTTAACATTTCTTTTCCACTTATGAATATTTTTAATTTGAAGTTGATTTCCCTTTAACAAGGATGTCGCGAAGGACGTCAAAAGTATGTCAAAAATAAATAAAGCATATAAAGAAAAATTAATCGCATCGATTTATTTTGAAATGCTCAAACATTGAGAGATATTGCGAAATTACCCTATGATAAATATAGTCTTTTTCTGTAATGACATCGAATCAGAGATATTTTATTAAATTTTAACATTTCTTTTCCATCTATGAATATTTTTAATTTGAAGTTGATTTCCCTTTAACAAGGATGTCGCAAAGGACGTCGAATGTATGTCAATTTACAAAAATAATATCAAATAATTTTGACAAATTATACGTCAGCTTACATCCTTAAATTATAAAAACAAATAAAGCATAAAATGAAAAATTAATCGCATCGATTTATTTTGAAATGCTCAAACATTGAGAGATATTGCGAAATTACCCTATGATAAACATAGTCTTTTTCTGTAATGACATCGAATCAGAGATATTTTATTAAATTTTAACATTTCTTTTCCATCTATGAATATTTTTAATTTGAAGTTGATTTCCCTTTAACAAGGATGTCGCGAAGGACGTCGAATGTATGTCAATTTACAAAAATAATATCAAATAATTTTGACAAATTATACATCAACTTACATCCTTAAATTATAAAAACAAATAAAGCATAAAGAGAAAAATTAATCGCATCGATTTATTTTGAAATGCTCAAACGTTAAGAGATATTGTAGTGATGAAAGGGTTACTCGCTCGATTTACGATTCCATTTCTGTTCTGTCTATCTATATCCACGCGATAATTGCAGGTCTCGAAAGATCACTCGCTTCCATCCGTGATTGAGTGAAAATGAAAAAGAAGGTTGCCATTCCACGCGACCCTCGGCCACAATTTTAGGGACGCGATCGGCCGACGATTTGACCAGTTACATGGCTTCCGTGCGAAACGTCGACCACCTTTTCGCCCCCCCGATCGATCGATCTTGCACGAGTATGCGTGTCACAACAGTGCCTTTGCGTTTATCGGCCGTTCGAGGTCGGCTTTTCCCTTTCGTGTCTTTTAAATAGCCGGATAATCCACAACTTCTCTGAAACGAGTTAGGCCAACCTGTTCTTCCTTTCCCTCTCACCTATGGAGTCTTATTTTTGCAATTTATACCAGTATTTATGTACACCCTATACACGATACTCGGTTATTATTCTTTTTCATATATTATTTAGAACCATTTTCATTGCAATTTTTAATAAACATTTTTAATAATTGGAGCAGTGGCTGCAAAAGAGGCAAGCAGCAAGCCTGTTTTGAAAGAGTATACATATATTCAAAGCGATTATTTTATCGAATAGAATATTTAATCACATTTGTCCTTTTATTCTAAAACAAAATTGAAATTTCAATTATTTTTTACAATTTTAATTAAATATTTATAAGTATATTCTTCACTTTTTTGTAGAATACGATTAATTTATTTTTTGCACGAAACGGATATAATCTACATTAAGGATGTTTTATACGTATACTCTTTCAAAACCTATTTTCAAAATATTGAGAATTTAATCAAAATTGTATAGAATGTCCTCCTTACTTATGTTTAAAATCTTCAGTATAATTTTTAAATCGATTCACTAAAGCGTTCACAAATTATAAGGATTTTAATTTGCACCGAATTAACATGTGTTCTTATGGGAAACGTATAAGCACGTCGTTTCAAATGGCAAAAACACATGGAAATAATATTCAGAATTTGTTTAAAATTTGCAAAAGTTTAGATACAGAGGAAATATTTGGTCAAATAATATTATACAAGTACTAACTGCTTAAAAAGGTATTATATATTAAATATAATTCAATGAAGTTAGCCATGTATTTGTCACAAGCCGAAATTCTCTGCCAAAAGGTAATCATTTCGATTAACAAAATTCGGAATATTTCAGTAAAAACGCAATAAATATTAAAAAATACATCTCTGCACTGTAATTAAGATCAAATTGTAATATTCCACACAATTTCTTACTCAAAATACACCAAAAGTGGATATATTCGTCAATATTGATTTTTAGCTACTTTTTGCTGGGATTGTACATACAAAACATCCTTAAATAAATTCTGAATATTATTTCCATGTGTTTTTATCATTTGAATCGACGTTATACGTTTCCCATAAGAACACATGTTAATTCGGTGCAAATTAAAATCCTTATAACTTGTGAACGCTTTAGTGAAATTTATTTAGATTTAAAAATTGTACTGAAAATTCTAAACATATGTAAGTATATTCTGTACAATTTTCATTAAATTCTCAATATTTTGAAAATTGGTACAAAACATTCTTAAATATTTATAAATATATTCTTCACTTTTTTGTAGAACGCGATCGCTAATTTATTTTCTGCACGAAACAAGTATAATCTACATTACACACCGAGAAGAAAGAGGAAAAAAGGAAAGTTAAAGCTAAATTCTCGAATGTCGCTTATTGAAATATTCCGAATTTTGTTAATCAAAATGATAAACTTTTGGCAGATACATGGCTAGCTTCATTGAATTATATTTAATATCTTTTTAACCATTTAGTACTTGTATAATATTATTTGATCAAATATTTCCTCTGCATCTAAACTTTTGCAAATTTTAAACAAATTTTGAATATTATTTCCATGTGTTTTTGTCATTTGAATCGACGTGTTTATACGTTTCCCATAAGAACACGTGTTAATTCGGTGCAAATTAAAATCCTTATAACTTGTGAACGCCTTAGTGAATCGATTTAAAAATTGTACTGAAGATTCTAAACATACGTAAGGACATTCTGTACAATTTTCATTAAATTCTCAATATTTTGAAAATAGATATAAAACATTCTTAAATATTTATAAGTATATTCTTCACTTTTTTGTAGAACACGATCGCTAATTTATTTTCTGCACGAAACGAGTATAATCTACATTAAACACAGAGAAGAAAGAGGAAAAAAGGAAAGTTGAAGTTAATTGTTCTCGAATGTCGCTTTCCATATTTTATCATGTTCGTCTTAAGAGAGCCTACGTAAACGTTTTCCTGCGTCTGTCTCGCTTATGCTCTTTATAGCGAGCGCCAGAACTGCGGGCCCCATAGTCAGCGGCTAATCTGTGGATTAACGCGCGACACCATAAGAATTTATAGCGCGGAAAGAGAGACAGGAGAGATGGTAATCGCTCGCGTACTGAAACGCGGTAAAAGCGCGCGAAATTGTCGCCGGGAGACAGCACACATTTCGCGGCACGCCGCACGCACGTTATCTCGAATTTACGCGGTTCGTCTTTGACGACGATCATGTTTCGAATAAATTGTATAGAGCGAGAAAAATAATCTAAAAAACCCCGTGAATGATGGCACCCGACAAATGGAGTGCCTCGAGTTGCGAGAGCTTCGGATGCTCTCATCTTACACGTGAATGTACGGTTTACACTTATGTAGGTCACGTGGAATAATTTAAATGCGCTTTGCAATTGTAAACGATATTCATCGTGTTTAAATTAGAATCTTACGTGTTATCCAGGTCAAATCTTCATAAAGAGAGACGTTCTTACATCGAATAGCATCAAATATTGAATGGTTCATTAAAAAAATATTTTGCTAATATAGGTAGAATTTTAGATGAAACGTGCAACGATAAAAAATAAATTGTAAAATTGTGATTTTGAACGTATATTCATAACAATTCTAGTATCGATATTAAATAATCGAAATTTCCAATATTTATTTAAATGACAATAAATTAAATATCGAACAATAGAACCTAAATTTGCTAGAAAATATTATAATAATTTTTTTATTATAATATTTTCTAGCAAAATATTATAATAAAATAAGAAATAATTAGAGAAATAATTTTTCTGTCATAATCAAACAACTTGTAGCAAGTATGATTATAGCTTTAACACATGGATACTCTTTTTCTAAATTTCACTAACAGTTCGAATAAATTCCGTCTGTCACATTTAAGTTGCTTAAGTGCAATATATGACAGTACTTTCTAATTATTTATCTACCTTAATTTTTCACATCTAGAAAATTGTTGCTGTTGCAAGGCCATTTTGTCGAATGTTTATGTGCGACAGACATTTCAAGCGAAATCTTATATCAGTTTCACCTGTCGGAATGATCGTCGCGAGCGAATCGCGTAAATTCGTCCTTAGCTTAGCACGATTCTGATCCATGATGGAATTATTTCGATTCTTCGAAGTGAACGGAATCGACTTTGTGCACTTGCGCTTCGTTTCCGCAGCAAATATTACATCGAATAGCATACTTTCTTACATCGAATAGCATCATATATTGAATGGTTCACTTAAAAAAAATATTTTGTTAATATAGGTAGAATTTTAGATGAAATGTGCAACGATAAAAATTTATCACTTTTTTTATATCTAAAATTGTTAAAAAATAAATTGTAAAATTGTGATTTTGAACGTATATTCATAGTCAATTCTACTATCGATATTAAATCGAAATTCATATTTATTTAATGCAATAAATATCGAACAATAGAACCTAAATTTGCTAGAAAATATTATAATAATTTTTTTATTATATTTTCTATCAAAATATTATAATAAAATAAGAAATAATTAGAGAAATAATTTTTCTGTCATAATCAAACAACTTGTAACAAGTATGATTATAGCTTTAACACATGGATATTTTTTTTCTAAATTTCACTAACAGTTCAAATAAATTTCGTCTGTCACATTTAGGTTGCTTAAGTGCAATATATCACAGTACTTTCTAATTATTTATCTACCTTAATTTTTCAAATCTAGAAAATTGTTGCTGTTGCAAGGCCATTTTGTCGAATGTTTATGTGCGACAGACGTTCCAAGCGAAATCTTCCATCAGTTTCACCTGTCAGAATGATCGTCGCGAACGAATCGCATAAATTCGTCCTTAGCTTGGCACGATTCTGATCCATGGTGGAATTATTTCGATTCTTCGCGCTGAATGGAATCGACTTTGCGCACTTGCGCTTCGTTTCCGCCGCAAATATCGCTTTTTGTCCCGCCCGACTTGTTTACGGCAATGGGACGCGGACTATCTCCCGGATTGCCGCCGGTATTTTTCGTAATTCCCACGTGGCACGACGCTCGTAAATCGAATTTCGACTGGCACGCGTGAGATATATGCGGTAAACAAAGTCGAGAGCGTACGGCCGCCGCCGCCGACGCCGGTCGATGAATATTAAAGGCCTTCGACGTTTCGGAATTGGACGCGCCGCTCGCCGAATACCGATGGTATCGATACTTTTGATAAATACGCTTTCATTAAGCTGTACATTGCTGTCGAAAGTTCCTGTCCCTTTATGTTTTACATCCTGATACCACCTTATTAACCGTTATCCATATGGTTGTCTTAGACATTCCGAATGTTTATTTTATTTCCCAAATGCACCTCGGAGAGGGGATCGTAAAGTTGAAACAAAATTATTGGATTTATGTTTTTTCTAAGAATGTATAATACAAGCTGCAAACCTTTCGACTCGAATTGAGATCCCTAATTTATGTCATATGTGGCCAATGAAAAATGAAATTAATTTTTTAAATTAATTTATTAAATTAAGTTATTAAATTAATTTATTAAATTAAATTAATCTATTCAAATTATGAAAATGTTAATACATGTATTACATTTTTCATTATCACTTTCAAGGCAATTTTATTTAAGAAAGAGATTTAGAGATTTATTCAGTATTAAAATAAAAATTGATGACATATATACTTGAAAATAAAAGAAAAATTTGCTCCGTTTCACGACATGATTAAATAAAAATCTTCGTGAAAAATAAGAATACTTAGAAAATTATCTGAAACAAGAAAATTTATTTCTGAGGAAAAGTAAATTTTAATTGAAAAATGCTCGCATCAGTTATTAATCTTTAATATTTAATCTCAAAGTCAGAAAACGATCTCGATTGACCTTATTCAATTTCCCTCTCTTATCATTAATGTTTGCATTCAGTTTTACGATTCTTGATAATTATCTCGATTTAAGGGCGACTGCGAGGCTAACTTTGTAGCGTCATCGTCCGGTATGTCGTCGAACACGTAGACCGGTTGAAAGGTTAAGTGTAATTTCGAGCGGGTACGAGATGCGAGGTGACGACGACGAGATACAAGCGTGGGCTCGTTGGACGGGACCTCGCTATAACGGAGGTCGACGTCCTCGCGGACCTTTCGAAACTGCCGTGGAAGCCGCGCGCGCAGTCTCGTTAATCCTCGTGGCGTCCAACTTCTCGCGCAATTCTCGTCTCGTCTCCTTGTAAAAAAAAAAAAATAAATAAATAAGAACGCCACCTCTGCACACACGGTGTCTCAAAGAGTCGGTAATCAATTGCATAAATGTATACTTGACAAATTTATCAATTTATTTACCTTGATGCAATTGCCCGTTTGCCAAGAAAAACATCATCTTGTTCTCCTGCAATGATACATTTGTTTTTTTTTGCAACACCACACTGAGAAAAAAATCTGATTGCATTAATTAGAATTCTGATAGATTCAACCAGTATGTCTGTTGGAAAATGGACGAACCAGAATTCTTGTAGGAATTACCAGATGAATATGATTAATTTCTTCTTGTTAAATTTACTAAATTTTCTGGTTAATAATACTAAACTCTTCAGCACCAAGTCGTCTCAAATTTTTTCCATCTAATCTCAAAAGTCTGTTTAATATTCTGAATTCCAACAAGATTATTAGATAAATTTAATCCAGATTATTGAATAAATTATTTTAAGTTCAGTTTGTTAGAAATTAAACTGATAAACAGTGATGCAAGAAGAGGATGCAGCTCAAACAAACACAATCAGAGAGCTAGCGTCTTCTTTCTGGCATTACTGCTCGTAAGAGAAAAAAAATATACTATGAATTTAACGTTAATACTAGTTCTTTATATACATTTCATGGCAAATATTGAATACGAGTTAGTTAAGTTAAGAGTGTCAAGCAAAGAAATTAATGTAAGAAGAAATTTGATAGATTCAACCAGAAAATACCGACCAAATCCTTATAGTAAAATCTATTAAACGTTCTAGATATAAAAAATCGAATCTTATGATAACTAGAAATTCTTGTTTGATTTACCCAAAATGCCTTCCATCATATCTTGTTGTACAAATCAGAGGATTTTTCTCAGTACATATGTTGCTGCGGGCCACTTTGCCAGGAACCCGCGCCACGTTTTTGCGATCGCGAGTATCGCAGTCGGCGCTGCTTCGTGATCTAATCAGCAAATGAGCGAGACACACGTGATGTCGAGTGATTATCCCTCCACGTTACTCAGAACGAACGAAAGGCAGACGCGTTTGCCAACGTAGCCCGGCATTCAACGTTGGGTTGTTGCGGTTCTGTCAAAGTTCAGCCACTACAAGCCGCCGTCCGCGGTGCCAGTTCGATGATTAAACGTTCGAGTTTTCCAGTGGTTTCAGCTGAAATATCCGGTAATGGTCGCGCTCGCACTCGCACTTGCGGCAGCGACCATTACCGTAATTATCGCGCGCTTTTAATTTTCTCGTGGCGCATTTGCCGCCTCTCCGCAGAAGCCAAGTGGACGTTTAATTAGGCGCGAACTAATCGGAAGGCGCATGAAATTTTGCATTCACCCGGGCGAGAGAGAGTTGATATTTTTCCCATTTTTCCTCTTTGTCTTTTTTATACTCGCATTTTTATACAATACTTGTAATTTAATATTTTTCCTGCTCCGCAAACGCAGCCCTCTCTAAACGCGAAGTCACGTGGAAAGAAATTTCCACTTGTCGTGGATTAATTATTTTTTTAAACGAGAGAGAGAAGAAAATATGCGCAAAGAAGATGCGTGATTAGTAAGATTTTTTTATAACTTAATTTTCATGTGATATTAAAATATGAAAATGAGTTCTCTTTCTCTCTCTAAAACTGACGTGTGTGTGTGTGTGTGTGTGTGTGTGTGTGTGTGTGTGTGTGTATGTATGTATGTGTTACATATTCCTTCATCATTTGCGCCATGCGGTAACGGCATATTTTTTCTAATTTCAGTTTGCCACAAGTACAGGTGTGGGATTTTAAACTCGCAACGTCGCGCGTAACTCGAACGATGGCGAACGTAATTTGGCCGCAGCTCGCGCGTTCGTTGGAAATTGGTTTTATCGAATATTGGGCTTGCACACGAAAAATATTACATTCCGTTACGTTGGAGAGATAGCGACGTTTTTCATGCCCCGAAAGTTTGCGATGACGTTTCGAACGACGCGGCGGCACAATGTGCTGTTTGCCTGCCCGACTGGTGTCTGCTGCTTTGTTTGACGTAAACGTGTAAACGTGCGGCATATGTCGAGAAACGGGACATTCGTTCGCACAAAGAATTGCATATCCTAGAGATTAAATATCCACGTCGCTCGTGCAATTCGTTTTCCATTGGATACTCGTGGAATATAGAGTAAAATATCCAGTAACGTTTAACATCATCGATATTCTGTCGACATTCACCACTCGGTATTGCACCGTATTGCTCAACTATCCAGTCACGTGTGAAAAATATTCCTTACTCTTGTCAAAATTTGTGTATATTTATGTAGCGTACACAGAAAAAAAAGAAGTGTCAAATCAAAGCTTATATACTTAAACTAACGCGTTTGTTGTTTCATATATACGCAACAATTTCTAATCTTCTTCGAAGAATTTAATAATTTTAAATTTCAACAATATTATCGTCTTATTTTAATATTGCAATTGTCACCTCAAGAATATATAATTATTTAATTCTATTTTAAGAAAATTATAATCTTTGATTTAAAAATGTTGTTTTCTATCTAACATTGTTTTTTTTTCATTCAAGAAAATTAAATCTTAAATCATAAGAATATATTTTTGTCGATTAAACTATATAAAATGGCTTGATTCAAGTAAGCAATTATTCAAGCAATTATATTTATCTTTAATTAACGCGATATAATCTCATTTCAAGATTTCCATGTTAAAACTAAATATATTTTCAAAGCAGAATGTCTTTTTTTTCTGTGTGGAATTCTGATAAATTCAACTAGTATGTCTGTTGGAAAATGGACACCGAAAAAAAATAAGTGTCAAATCAAAGTTTATATACTTAAACTAACGCGTTCGTTGTTTCGTATATACGCAACAATTTTTAATTTTCTTAGAAGAATTTAATAATTTTAAATTTCAACAATATTATCGTCTTATTTTAATGTTGTAATTGTCACTTCAAGAATATATAATTATTTAATTCTACTTTCAGAAAATTATAATCTTTGATTTAAAAATGTTATTTTCTATCTAACATTGTTTCTTTTCCATTCAAGACAATTAAATCTTAAATCATGAAAATATATTTTTCTCGATTAAACTATATAAAATGGCTTCGTTCAAGTAAGTAATTATTCAAGCAATTCTATTTTTTTTAAATTAACGCGACATAATTCAAGATTTCCATGTTAAAATTAAATATATTTTCAAAATAAGAATGTTTTTTTTTGTGCACACTGACAAAAAAATCTGGTTGCATTAATTAGAATTCTGGAGTTCTAGATTCAACCAGTATATCTGTTGAAAAATGGACGAACCAGAATTCTTGTAGAAATTACCAGATGAATGTGAGTAATCTCTTCCTGTTAAATTTATCAAATTTTCTGGTTAATAATACTAAACTCGCCAACACCAAGTTGTCTAAAATTTTGTCCATCTAATCTCAAAAGTCTGTTTAACATTCTGAATTCCAACAAGATTATTGGATAAATCCAAATTATTGAATAAATTATTTTAAATTCAGTTTGTTAGACCGATTAACAGATAAATTAAACCGATAAACAGTGATGCAAGAAGAGGATGCAACTCAAACACACACAATCAGAGAGCTAGCGTCCTCTTGCTGGCACTACTGCTCATAAGAGAAAAAAATATATACTTTGGATTTAATGTTAATACTAGTTTTTTATATACATTTTATGACAAATATTGAATACGAGTTAAGTTAAGAGTGTCAAGCAAAGAAATTAATGTAATAAGAAATTTTATAGATTCAACCAGAAAATACTAACTAAATCCTTATAGTAAAATCTATTAAACGTTCTAGTTATAAAAAATCGAGTCTTATCATTGTAACTAGAAATTCTTGTTTGATTTAATCAAAATGCCTTCAATCATATACGTCTTGTTGGTACAATCAAACGATTTTTCTCAGTGTAAAAAAACTGTAAAATATAGGAAAATAAATAATGTCCCATAGTGAATAAAAATTTAATTTTATATAAAAGCTGATATATTTTACCTCATATGGGAGTGTGATGGATACACAATATTTCAACATTCACTAATAATAAGTGATGTAATATTGACAACGGTATAAAATGTTTCAGCATTCACAGGTACTAATATTAACAGAAATAAAAATAATTTTTCTGACAAATATTTCGGTTTGATATTTTTACATAATTTTTTCGCTAATTACTCTTTTCAAACTGTTTTTATCATTTAAACGAATAAAAGCCAACATTTTAATACAGAGTGGAAACTGTGTAACACATACATATATTATAACGTATTTGCGAGAATAATATTTTTCATGTCATTTATTATTATATTTCTTCTTAAAGCAATATTTTACATGAATTCATTTCCATTATCAAATTTCCTCCGTATTTTTTATTATAAACATTTCGAAATAAACTCGATGTAAGAGGATCAAAGGGAGCGACTGCGAAATGACGAAAGAGGAGTTATGTCACGTCATTCAGCGTAGCACGGAGATGACTTTCAACGCGGGTTACCACCTCGTCTCCATGTACTCGCGGCTTTTTTAAGGCCTTGTCACGCCGTAAGATCACTCCGGATTATTATGATTGTCACGTGCGCCGCGAGGCTTTTGTCGGCCCTCGTCGTTATGACGTCGAGCAGCCGCGATTTTTCCGGCTTACGTCGGTATATGCCATGAACTTGAGAGTCTTAAGGAGCTTGGGGGTGTTCTGATTTATTCGCAACGCTCGATTCCGAATATTTGTTTCTCTTTTTCCTTCACGCCTCGATTCCTCGTCGAGAACAGTCGCTCACGAAATGAGGCACCTGTTGTTCTCCCGATAAGAGAGGCAGAATATTATTATGCTTCGATTTTTAATTTGGACAATAAGATTAAAGTAAATATAAATAAAATATAAATAACGTTTAAATATTCTCTCTTTCTTTTATGTGTTTAAAAAATGCTACAAAGTCTCGTATAACTTCGATTATTCGCACATATTAAAGGATATTATTAAATTTTATTTTTAATTTGATGGAACTGTGCACATTTCTTGCATGGAATAACGTAACATCTGTTTTTGATATTCTTTCTCTCTTTCTTCTCATGTTATAAATAAAAATATTTTAACTGCATAGAGGATTGGTATATTTTAATACGGTGCATTATTTATTTAAAGACGCGGAATTTAAATTTGGGACGATATTGGAAATGGGATTACATCCATTTGACAAATCCTTTATCCTACGCGCGCATTAAAATTAATAAAATTGCAAAATAATCGCGAGAAGAAAGACCGGTTTTATTAAATTCCACAAAAATTCTACATCTGCATCTTTGTATGATGTAAAAAATTATTTTACATGAAAAAGCTCCGTCGATCTTGTACGCGTAACAACAATATTTCATCTGGCGTAAGGAGAAAAAGATTGCTTTCAACCTGGTGGATTCTATCGCAGAGAAAATCATCTCGGGAGTCCTGACAATTTCAATTTGACGGTTCAAGTTACATACAATTTCGTGTTTCTGCCAATCGAGGAGTGCGTGCTCGACAGTAAAAAATAGCGGCGTGGCCGGTCCAGAAGCCTCGGGAAACCAATACGCGTCTGTAAACCTATATGCCAGTTTCATAGAGCTGCCGTTTCGAAGAATAGCGGAAAAATTGCGAGAGGGCCCCTCTTTTGCCGTAAGTTGTACGATTTCCGGCCGACGTATACTAGATGATTATTCGCCGACATCCTATTCACGTCGCGAATCTCGATCTATTTTTATTATCGATTAAGTGCATCTCAATCTTTTTTTGTTATCGATTAAAAGCAGTGAAAATGTTGCACCGATATCATAAATATTGTTGTACACTGAGGGAAAAATTATCTTGAAATAAAAAAATTTTAGTTAACTCAAGAAACCTATTTATTCGGTGGGTACTTATCAGGTATTTACTTGTATTCAAAACGTCTGTTTGCTTAAGTTAAGTATTTATTTACATATGTTTAAAAAAATATATATGCTTAAAAAAATATAATTTTTAATTAAATATTTTTATTTTAATTTTACAAAATATTTATTAAAATGCATTTTTTATTCCCAAAAATTTTAAATTTTTTAATTTTAAAAAGTAATATATTTAATTTAATAAATTATAGTATATATTTTACGAAAATAGTATTTAAATATAAAAAATATATAAATGAAAATAATGTACTTAATAATATATCATGCATATTTAATTAAAATTAAATATTTTTGCTTAAATGAAGTAAACAATTCCTTGCATTTAAAGCAAAAGTTTCAAGAAAACAAATTTATTTGATTTAAAAAAATTTTTCCCTCAGTGTAGCAATAATAATAATAAAATTGACATCTCGTTATAATTATTAGATTAGAGATGTATGTGAGAATTTATTATATACAACTTATCATGTTGCGATTAATTTTTGGCACACTGGAACTGTCAAAATTTTCGATAAGATTGCTATTTATTATTAATAAAAAATATATATAAATAAATTCAGTTAATAATTTTTTTTACTTTATTTTATTTTAAAATTTTTTAAAGAAAAAGATATGCTTAATTTGTAGTCTGATTTAATATGTATGACATCATTATTAACATGCAGTTTTAATATGCAAGTTATCGTTAAAAAAAATAATAAAAAATTTCGATAATTTTATATTAAATAATATATTAGTAAAATAACATAATAGAAGTATTATAATTATAATTAAGATATATATTATAATTAGCATAATTTGATGATCACTTATCTAAATCTTGATTAGAAGAAATAAGAAAAAAGAATATTGAGTGGGAATCTTTCGAAAGGTGATGCTTTTTTAAATATCTCGGTGTGGAATCGCAGCAGCGGTGATCTCGGGAAAATTGGAAAACAGCAAATCGGGACTCTCGAGCATTTCTGCGACACACGCAGCGACATATCAATACCGGTGAATAATTCAGAATACCCGAGACGACGATTGCGCGTGTATAACTCTCCTCCGCGGGGGCGCAATTTTCGGACGAGCTTCCGGAGCTTGTGGTCGCATGGACCGTCGTCTTGTAATTAGCGTTGTCGAAGTTGTCGAAGGTGGTGCTCGAACCGTTGAGGCTCCGGAAACACCCGGGCGTATCGCGCGTGGAATCGATACGTCGGTTATCCCCGCATCCCCCACACGCTCTCGTTCAACCCTCCTTCTCCCTCCCTCCCCCCCTCTCTCTCTCTACTTCTCTCATCTATTCTCTTTCTCCGCCTCCCTTCCTCTTCACATACATTTCCCATTCTTATACGAATCCGTAGCGCGTTTCATATTCTGCATTCTTGCGCTTTTGTGCTATACAAATATTTTCTTATTCGGGCATACTTTTTGCCACTTAATTCAGTTTTAAATTTTTGAATAATGTCTTTAGATGATATTTTATTTATTGACAATTACATTCTGTGATTCACAAATTATTCATTCAACCAGTATGTCTGTTGGAAAATGGACGAATCAGAATTCTTGTAGGAATTATCAGATGAATCTGATTAATTTCTTCCTGTTAAATTTACCAAATTTCCTGGTTTATATTTATAAGTTAATATATATTATACGTTAATATTTATTTTTTTATTATTAATGACATGCGAAGAACACATACGGTAATTTTAATTTTAATAAATTATATTTTACACATATATACTAATTATGCACTGAGAAAAAATCTGGTTGCATTAATTCGAATTCTGGTAGATTCCAGTATGTCTGTTGGAAAAAGGACGAATCAGAATTCTTGTAGGAATTACCAGATGAATTTGATTAATTTCTTCCTGGAAAATTTTCTAGTTAATAATACTAAACTCGGCAGCACCAAGTCGTCTCAAATTTTTGCCATCTAATCTCAAAAATCTGTTTAATATTCTGAATTTCAACAAGATTATTCGATGAATTCAATCCAGATTATTAAATAAATTATTTTAAATTCAGTTTATTAGAAATTAAACTGATAAACAGTGATGCAAGAAGAGGATGCAGCTCAAACACACACAATCAGAGAGCTAGCGTCCTCTTTCTGGCACTACTGCTCGTAAGAGAAAAAAATGTACTTTGGATTTAATGTTAATACTAGTTTTTTATATACATTTTATGGCAAATATTAAATACGAGTTAAGTTAAGAATGAAAATAAATTAAGAAATTAATGTAACAAGAAATTTTATAGATCCAACCAGAAAATACTAACCAAATCTTTATGGTAAAATCTATTAAATATTCTAGTTATAAAAAAATCGAGTCTTATCATGATAACTAGAAATTCTTGTTTGATTTAATCAAAATGTCTTCAGTCATATACGTCTTGTTGGTACAATCAAACGATTTATGTTGTTATTAAAATAGCATTAATTTATAATATATTTTATTGTATTAAAAATGTATTATTTGTGTGATACACTTTTATTTGATATTATTTCTTTCTTTTTCCCTTATTAATTAATTTTATATTTCTTTCTGCACTTACATAATGTTATTAGTATATTATTAATTCATAATAGTTATTAGTATATTATTAATTCACATTGTCTCGATCCCATTTTACGCTAGACATTTTATTTATTATTAGCTTTTAGGGGCTTTGCCCTCGGATGAAAATAAGCCCTTTTTCGTCCTCCCCTCTCTCTCTCTCTCTTTCTCTCTCTCTTATTCTACTCTCTCTACCTTCGCCCTCAAATGTGTATGTACACGTACAGGTGTATCTGATATTGTGCATTGTGTGTGGTGGTATAACGGGCAGATGTACACTGATTAGAAACTTACAGAAGAGGCCTGCTTTTACGAGCGGTATAACGACCGACCAAACCCTCTTCTCCCCCTTCTCTCTTTCATCCCTCTGTCTGTCTTTCTCTCTTGTCCTCTTTGTCTCTCTTTCTCTTGGTCCGAAGTATCGACTTTTGTCGACGCGAGTTATTCGGCTCAGCTCGTAGCCATATTTTTCGCCGAAAATGGGCCAACCCCTATGTTGCGAACAATTATGCACGCATTTGGAGGCCCATAAATTGCGCGACAGAAGCTGCCGCGGTCTTTTTCGCTTTCATAAAGCATCAGTTGGTACTGTATCGGATAATTGGTATTTATTACATTTTATATAAATCTCGGGGAAATGGACTGATTTGTCGGCGACGATCGCGAAAGGAAAAGCGGATACGTCGCGAAAAGTGATGGAGATAAGTATCATGCGTACGATGATTACACGAGCTCGTAGTTTCCCCCATTTATTTCAACGTAATTCGATCGAGCAGTGGAAATATGCTCCAGTAGCTTTTACAGGGAAAGCAACCGACCGCAATGATTGCCGTGCTTTCTTTTTTTTCGTCGCGTATTAGCATTATCGAAAGTATCTGCGCATTTGAAAAGCGACGTAGAAAGCGGAGGCGGCTCTCCGATTTGCTAAACTTCGAAAGGAGAAATTAGAAAAGTATCGCAAAGCTGGTGAAATTGCATTGCAATCACAGGAATGTCGAAGTTTATCATGTGTGCGATCAGGAATGATACTTGCGCTGAAAACGCACCTTTGATTCATGTAACCGTTTTTTTTTTATCAGTTTATATACATACATGTGCACGTATATATTTTAAAAAATTTAACGTTATATATATTCATAATAAATTTATAATTATATCCACATAATTCGTGCTATTTTAATAATTTAATATTTAATTTTATTCAATTTAATATATAATATAATTTTATTCAATTTAATTATATATAATTGGAAAAAATATGTGAAAACTTTGATAACAATTATTAAAATATGTAAAAATTCATATAAAATTTAAATAGCATATTTTATTGATATTATGTTTGAATATTATAATTATTTTAAAATAAAATTTAATTGTATTAACTTATATATGTATCACATTTTTTATATAACATAAAATTTAATTTGAACTAAAAATGTATTTTTTAAAAACAAATAATATTTTGACACATTTCAAATGGGTTTCTGTTTATAGATTATGTATGTTTGTTTTTCATTTCTCTGAGTGACATGTAGCTTCTGTATCGTATATATAACTTTATTCGTACCTTTTTTTAGATAACATCTCTAAAATAAAAAAGAAAGATAGAAAATAAGAATCCTTGCAGGATATAACAATTATATAACAATTATATTGTGTTAAAAAAGTCTGGACATGGTCGAATATCTCAATAAGGAAGAGTTTTACTAGAAAGTGTTTCAGACAAAAGTTGCATGGCTTCGAGGGGGACATAATATGGTACCATTGGTTTGACCTTGAAGAGTCACCTGAAAGTCCCGTGAAAATCACCTCAAACTTTTTAAATGGAACACCCTATATACTTTTGCATATTCTCGTAGCTTGCCTCAAGATCTCTTCAGAACACTATAATGAAGTATTATTTTATTGAGTACTTTTCGAGTTATGAGGCATGAAGTAATTTCTTAATTTTACATAAACCATAAAATATCTAGCAAGTTGAAAGATTCATTTTTTGATTTTACCTTAATACTTTTATAGCAATTTATAGGGATTTATGTACAAAATAATGAGAGGAATCGATTGTAAAGAAAACATGTAGTTCTTTTTGAGAAAAAATATGTAATTGTTAATTGCAAATTACATATTTTTTCTCAAAAACAACTACATGTTTTCATTACACCAATCAATTCCTCTTATTATTTTGTACATAAAAGTATTAAGGTAAGTTAATTAAAAAATGAATATTTTACTAGATATTTTATGGTTTATATAAAATTAAGATATTACTTTAAGCCTCATAACTCGAAAAATACAATGAAAAAATACTTTATTATAGCGTTTCGCAAAGCTCTCGAGATAAGCTACAAGAATATGTAATGAGAAAGAGTAGGTTCCATTTAAGAAATTGAAGGTAACTTTCATGTGACTTTCAAATAACTCTTCAAGATCAAACCAATGGTACCATGTTATATCTCCCTCGAAGCCATACAACTTTTGTCCGAAACACTTTCTAATAAAACTCTTCCTTATCGAGATATTCGACCGTGTCCAGACTTTTTTAACACCCAGAATAACAATTATATAAGAATTATGTAACGCTATATAATTATATAACAATTATATAACAAATATATAACAATTTTTTACATAGACATTTTAGCTAAATAAATACATTTGACACGAACATGTTGACGAAAATTTTGTGCCTCGAGATCCTTGCGTAATAATATTAGCCTTGTGTTCGTCGGATACAGCAAACACGCGGACGATATTCCCGCTTGTCGCCTCGCGTTAATGATCGGCTCCGATCCAGGTAACGTCCGCGCCTACGACGACGCAACGACGAGAGGAGAGGAGAGGAGAGGAGAGCTTTCCTGTCTCTAACCACTTTAGCGCGTAACCTCGTAAACCGACCGCACGCTCGGGTTATGTCGAAGGCTGCGGCGCGAACTATCGCGCCGAGGAAGTTGCGAGTCGCTAACTGGAAATTGATTTTGCGCCCCCTCGCTCGATTTTGCGCTGTGCGCTCCCTAAAAATTACGGGGTTCACTGCCACCGTACTTTCGTCCACTGCTATTAGACCGGCGCCGTACACTTGCTCCGAGAGTTTTATCGAACTCTCGTCTGCTCTCTTTTTCTCCTCCAAAAAGTAAAACTCCTTGGCCCTTTGGTGACCCACCACCAAACTCCGGAGAGTTTGTGTTTATCGAAAATCATTCGAAGGGTGAGAGTATGCATTAGAATTGACGTTTATCGCGGAATGATATTCATACTTTTCGCGTCATTTTTGCAAAATGAAATTACCGTACCGTTCATCGTACATGCTGAAATTTTTATGCACTGAGAAAAATCGTTTGATTGTGTCAACAAGGTATATGATTGAAGGCATTTTGCTTAAATCAAACAAGAATTTCTAGTTATCATAAGATTCGATTTTTTATAACTATAACTAGTTAATAGATTTTACTATAAGGATTTGGTTAGTATTTTCTGGTTGGATCTATAAAATTTCTTGTTACTTTAATTTCTTTGCTGGCCACTCTTAACTTAACTCGTATTCAATATTTGTCATAAAATGTATATAAAAAACTAGTATTAACATTAAATCCAAAGTATATTTTTTTTCTCTTACGAGCAGTAGTGTCAGAAAGAGGACGCTAGCTCTCTGATTGTATGTGTTTGAGCTGCATCCTCTTCTTGCACTGTTTATCAGTTTAATTTTTAACAAACTGAATTTAAAATAATTTATTCAACAATCTGGATTGAATTTATCCAATGATCTTGTTGGAATTCAGAATACTAGACAGACTTTTGAGATTAGATGGCAAAAATTTTAAATGATTTGGTGCTGGCGAGTTTAGTATTATTAATAATAGAAAATTTGGTAAATTTAACAAGAAGAAATTAATAGGTAGAAGTTAATTAATAAGATTCATAGAAGAAATTAATAAGATTCATCTGATAATTCTTACAATAATTCTGGTTCGTCCATTTTTCAACAGACATACTGGTTGAATCTACCAGAATTCTAATTAATGCAACCGGATTTTTTCTCAGTGTGGTGTTGCAAAAAAAAAAAACACTGAGAAAAATTGTTTGATTGTACCAACAAGACGTATATGATTGAAGGCATTTTGCTTAAATCAAACAAGAATTTCTAGTTATCATAAGATTCGATTTTTTATAACTAGAACTAGTTAATAGATTTTACTATTAGGATTTGGTTAGTATTTTCTGGTTGGATCTATAAAATTTCTTGTTACTTTAATTTCTTTGCTTGCCACTCTTAACTTAACTCGTATTCAATATTTGTCATAAAATGTATATAAAAAACTAGTATTAACATTAAATCCAAAGTATATTTTTTTTCTCTTACGAGCAGTAGTGTCAGAAAGAGGACGCTAGCTCTCTGATTGTGTGTGTTTGAGCTGCATCCTCTTCTTGCATCACTGTTTATCAGTTTAATTTCTGACAAACTGAATTTAAAATAATTTATTCAATAATCTTAATTAAATTTATACAATAATCGCGTTAGAATTCAGAATATTAAACAGACTTTTGAGATTAGATGGAAAAAATTTGAGACGACTTGGTGCTAGCGAGTTTAATATTATTAACCAGAAAATTTGGTAAATTTAACAGGAAGAAATTAATCAGATTCATCTGGTAATTCCTACAAGAATTCTAATTCATCTATTTTTCAACAGACTTACTGGTTGAATCTACTAGAATTCTAATTAATGCAACCAGATTTTTTTCTCGGTATATTTTTGAAGAGATATAAAACGATGTCGCCATCTGAAACTCTGTGGGATCCATTAAGCTTATGTTCAACCGCAAAACTACGTGCTACCTGATATCTACCAATATCTAAAGATCCATGTTCATAGCAAAGTCCATTGAAAGTAAAACTCATGCGAATAAATATCAGAAATTTATTCCTTTCAAAATATCATTTATCGACAATAACAGTTTCATTTGAATGCTTATCGAAGTAATTCCGAGAGATTAATCATATTATTGCGAATTACTATCAGAGTGAAAATCTCACGCGGATACTTTCGAAAACTCGGTTTTAAAATCAATGTTTATCGCAAAATTATGCAATCCAGGAAATTTTCAAGAAACTCTTTTGTGAATCTTAATGTCGTGCTATTGGAGCATGCTATCGACTGCATTGCTCTCGATGAAATGAAACTCAAGTGTGCGCATTGGATTTTATTTGCGTTCGTTTTCGCGAGAGCGAGATCGAATCTGCGATCATTGGAGACGATAAGCCGGCGAAGAGAGGATGTTGGGAATAAAATCGTATCGAATTTCTCGCTGCGCTTTTACACGCTTTATTGCGCTGTATCGTGTTTTGTGTCGGTGTGGATATCGTCGTAATTAGAAAACGATCAAGCCGGTTCACGCCAGCTCGATTTAGCTCCTTGCGCTCGATGTATGTCAAGCAGATCCTGTGATTAAGTATACGTCATTGTACATATAATCTTTGCCTTACGAAACATAAGAAAGGTTGGATAAATCTGATCAAGTGGAATCTGGATAATTTCTCTGTTCCTGATAGATTTATTATCGATTTGCATCATAATTTGATTATATATCAGTATATCGATTATTTAAGGAGTTATGTCTAGTCATAAAAATTTACAAAAAACACGATTTTTATGTTTTTACATTTCCTCGAAGTATATCATATTGAAAATATTTCCTAAAAGTTTCAAATTAATCGGATGCAAATTGATGGAGTTATAAGTGTATGTTTCATGAAGCGCCAGAATGTATAACTTCGTTTAAACACAACTATAAAGCTTCAGCTCTGATGTTTTGAGGGCTATCAATCCAATATATGAAGATTTAAATAAACTAAAATGATATGAGCCCGGAATAGATGATTCTGTGTAAATTAAAAAATCTTATTTTATTTAAAAGTTTTTATTTAAAAGCATTTTATTTAAAAGTAAACTTAACACAAATCTTAAATGCATTTTTCTCGAAATTACTTTTTCAAAATCGATGAGCAAGATATTTCGAATACCGTTTACACTGATTTGGTTGAAATTTTTACAGGCTTCTTTTACATGTAAAAACCTGGTAGATGAACGAAGGATTTTGTTTTTTAATAAATATTTTTTTTTTTTAATACAAAATGAACAATTTTGAAGTCGAAAAAGAATATCTTAGTATCAAATAGCTGCTATTTTGTTCCAAAACAATTTTTCGATTAATCCTTCGTTCATCTACTAGACAATTTTATACTTTAACAGTTTATCGAATTTTTGATATGAAATGAATCAGCTTCGAACAGCACTGCTCATCGCGCAATACTTTTTAAAAAAACAATATCCGGGAGATTAGTTATAACTTTTACATTTTTTGATATTTTTTTTAAACAAAAAATATAATAACATCCTTGACATTTGTACTTTTGAATAAAAATTTATTTGAAAAAAAAAAATTATTACACTTTTCAAAAAAAAATCTTAATCATTTTTCGGTCTGCTGACTAGACATAATCATTTAATACATAATCTGAAACTTAAGGATCTTTTGTACCTATTTTCAAAATATTGAGATTTTAATGAAAATTGTACAGAATGTCCTTGTACATATGTTTAGAATCTTCAGTACAATTTTTAAATCGATTCACTTTTTAAAACGTTCACAAGTTATAAGGATTTTAATTTGCACCGAATTAATGTGTGGAAATATTTGGTCAAATAATATTATACAAATGGGAAACATATAACCACGTCAATTCAAATGAAAACACATGGAAATAATATTCAGAATTTGTTTAAAATTTGCAAAACTTTAGATACACAGAAAATATTTCGTTAAATAATATTATACAAGTACTAACTGGTTAAAAAGATATTAAATATAATTCAATAAAGTTAGCCATGTATCTGTCACAAGGCGAAATTCTCTGCTAAAAGTTAATCATTTCGATTAACAAAATTCGGAATATTTCAATAAAAACGCAATAAATATTAAAAAATACATCTGTGCACTGTAGCTAAGATCAAATTATAATATTCCACACAATTTCTCATACTCAAAATACACTAAAAGTGGATATTCATCAATATTGATTTTCAGCTACTTTTTACTGGGATCGTACATACAAAACATCCTTAATATATATTATTCTTATTATATCTTATTAAAATATATTTAAATATATATTTTATTATATATTAGTATAAATGAGAAAATAAATATAAAAATAAATGATGCCAAGCGTGAAAAAATATTGGATATTTTTAAGGATGTTTTGTACCTATTTTCAAAATATTGAGAAATTAATGAAAATTGTACAGAATGTCCTTACATATGTTTAGAATCTTTAGTACAATTTTTAAAGCGATTCATTAAAGCGTTTACAAGAATAAGGATTTTAATTTGCACCGAATTAACATGTGTTCTTATGGGAAACATAAATCACGATTCAAATGACAAAAACACATGGAAATAATATTCAGAATTTGTTTAAAATTTGCAAAAGTTTAGATACAGAGGAAATATTTCGTCAAATAATATTATACAAGTACTAACTGGTTAAAAAGATATTAAATATAATTCAATGAAGTTAGCCATGTATTTGTCACAAGGCGAAATTCTTTCAAAAGTTAATAATTTCGATTAACAAAATTCGGAATATTTTAGTAAAAACGCAATAAATATTAAAAAATACATCCCTACACTGTAACTAAGATCAAATTGTAATATTCCACACAATTTCTCATACTCAAAATACACAAAAAGTGGATATTCATCAATATTGATTTTCAGCTACTTTTTGCCGGAATTGTACATACAAAACATCCTTAAGTAGATGAGAAAAAAAAGTGAATTCTAAATTATCCTACCGCAACGTAATATCGAGCCTTAATATATCGATCGCTTCCCGTTGCGAGAGAGCCTTCTGTCGATAATTTCACTTATTTTTCTCTAACGCGGAAGCTTGGTAAAAGGCGGAAGACCATTTTCGCTCGCCGGTTGCGTACGCTATGACGAAATTCGCGGTCAATTCGCGGCGATCGCTTTGAAACATGCGAAACATCGAACGGTATTTCGCGAAATACGCTACCGGCACGTTATTCCACTTCGAGGCGACCAGTCTCTTATGGTTTCGCCGCCGCCATCGTGTCGAAACACCATACGCATGCGAGCGTAAATATATGCGCGCACGCACGCATGTTTGTGTCGCCTGCTTTCGTCGTTAAAGCACGTTGACATGACGCCGCCGTAATCGATGTCCGCGACAAAGTTCCTTCCCGTTGGCTACAGAAATTAATTTCAGACGTCGCCGGCGTCAGCAACACTACGGCTATCGATTCCGAATATCGCCGTCAAGGTCGCGAAATAGTAACGTTAAATCTGTCCTGCGAATATTGATTTAAAATTCTTATTATCTTATTATCTTGATGTATTATTGAAGATTTCTTGTTTCACACACACACACACACACACACACACACACACACACACACACACACACACTGAGGAAAAAATTATCTTGAAATAAAAAAAATTTAGTTAACTCGAGAAAGCTATTTATTCGGTGGGTATTAATCACGTATTTACTTGTATTCAAAACGTCTGTTTGCTTAAGTTAAGTATTTATTTACATCTGTTTAAAAATATATATATGCTTTAAAAAATATAATTTTTAATTAAATATTTTTATTTTAATTTTACAAAATAATTATTAAAACGCATTTTTTATTCCCAAAAATTTTAAACTTTTTAATTTTAAAAAATAATATATTTAATTTAATAAATTATAATATATATTTTACGAAAATAGTATTTAAATATAAAAAATATATAAATAAAAATAATGTACTCAATATAACGTGCATATTTAATTAAAATTAAATGCTTTTGCTTAAATGAAATAAACAATTCCTTCCATTTAGAGCAAAAGTTTCAAGAAAACAAATTTATTTGATTCAAAAAAATTTTTCCCTCAGTGCATGAACGCACTAAACTAATTAAAAGTAAATTTTTTCTCCCGACGATACTTCTCAATTTTTTAATTATTTATAGCGCTAAATTTTGATATGCTTTTATGCATGATTAAGTGCGTATGATTTACTCTAGAAATTGTACAGTTACATGTTTTAACTTTAAAAAAGCTGGCAATATATTTTCCTTATATTTTTCGCCTGTATGCACTGTATATATTTTGATTTATGATTGTAATAATTTTCTGTCGCGCAAACATAAGTATTATTTTGAATTTTTCATCATAGTTCTCATCACACATGTGTATTTTTTTATATTTGTTTGTACAGATGTAATTTCTTTTTTCCAATTTTGTTGAATTAAAGTTGGTCGTATCGTGAAAAATAAATGTGTGGAGAATTAAATATGATTATTTACATTTTTATTGTTTATTAAGCTATTAATTGCGTGTGCATCTCATGTATGAAGAGACTATGATATGAAAGTAACTAGTTGCGTGTTCATCAAACTTTGGCGACAAGAATCTACCGCTCGATCTAAACCTTGCATCTTGTAAAACGACCTCGAACCCTGATGGCACCGTATCAGAAACATAACCAACATGCGCGCATCATCCGGATGATAATCCATAGCATATACCGAGTGTCTCGTATGTTTATATCGTGCATTTTATTTTCTCGAGAATTTAAGATTATTTCTTCTCGCAATAATTTTATCGGACGCTGTCATTTTACATACATTTTACATCTTTATTATCGAGAGCTGTACATAATGTAATCTAAATAATAATAATCTAAATAATCTAATGTAAATAATAATAATCTAAATAATCTATCAGACAGATTCATTTACTATAAGTGAAATTCGAACATTTATCTTTTATCCAAGCACTAAGAAAAAATCTGGTTGCATTAATTAGAATTCTGGTAGATTCAACCAGTATGTCTGTAGGAAAATGGACGAACCACAATACTTGTAGGAATTATCAGATGAATTTGATTAATTTCTTCCTGTTAAATTTACTAAATTTTCTGGTTAATAATACTAAACTCGCCAGCATCAAGTCGTCTAAAATTTTGTCCATCTAATCTCGAAAGTCTGTTTAATATTCTGAATTCCAACAAGATTATTGGATAAATTCAATCCAGATTATTGAATAAATTATTTTAAATTCAGTTTGTTAGAAATTAAACTGATAAACAGTGATGCAAGAAGAGGATGCAGCTCAAACACATACAATCAGAGAGCTAGGCGTCCTCTTTCTGGCACTACTGCTCGTAAGAGAAAAAAAATATACTTTGGATTTAATGTTAATTCTAGTTCTTTATATACATTTCATGGCAAATATTGAATACGAGTTAAGTTAAGAGTGTCAAGCAAAGAAATTAATGTAACAAGAAATTTAAATAGATCCAACTAAAAAATACTAACCAAATCCTTATAGTAAAATCTATTAAACGTTCTAGTTATAAAAAATCGAGTCTTATCATGATAACTAGATATTCTTGTTTGATTTAACCACACAGAAAAAAAGGACGTTCTTGTTTTGAAAATATATTTAGTTTTAACATGAAAATCTTGAAATGAGATTATATCGCGTTAATTAAAGATAAATATAATTGCTTGAATAATTGCTTACTTGAATGAAGCCATTTTATACAGGGTGTCCCATTTTAATGCCCCACCCCAAATAACTTTCTTATTTTTAATTTTAGAAAAAGATGTTTCAGACAAAAGTTGTATGGTTTCGAGGGGGACATAAGATGGTACCATTAATTTGATCTTGAAGAGTCACATGAAGGTTACGTGAAGATCATTTTCAATTTCTTAAATGGAACACCCTATATATTTTTGCATATTCTTGTAGCTTATCTCGAGAGCTTTCCAAAACACTATAATTAAATTAGTTTTCATTAAGTACTTTCCAAGTTATGAGGCTTGAAATCATTTTTTAATTTTACATAAACCATAAAATATCTTGTAAAATATTCATTTTTTGATTATCTTACCTTAATACTTTTATGTACAAAATAATGAGAGAAATCCATTGGTGCAAAGAAAACATACAGTTGTTTTTAAGAAAAAAATATGTAATTTGCAATTAACAATTCCATATTTTTTCTTAAAAACAACTGTATGTTTTCTTTACACCAATTGATTCCTCTCATTATTTTGTACATAAAAATATTAAGGTAAGATAATCGAAAAATGAATATTTTACAAGATATTTTATGGTTTATGTAAAATTAGGAAATTACTTCAAGCCTCATAATTCGAAAAGTAGTGTTTTGGAAAGCTCTCGAGATAAGCTACAAGAATATGCAAAAATATATAGGGTGTTCCATTTAAGAAATTGAAAATGATCTTCACGTAACCTTCATGTGACTCTTCAAGATCAAATTAATGGTACCATCTTATGTCCCCCTCGAAACCATACAACTTTTGTCTGAAACATCTTTTTCTAAAATTAAAAATAAGAAAGTTATTTGGGGTGGGGCATTAAAATGGGACACCCTGTATAATTCAGTCGAGAAAAATATATTCTTATGACTTAAGATTTAATTTTCTTGTATGGAAAAGAAACAATGTTAGATAAAAAAATAACATTTTTAAATCAAAGTTTATAATTTTCTTAAAGTAGATTTAAAAAATATATATTCTTGAGATGACAATTACAATATTAAAATAAGACTACAATATTGTTAAAATTTAAAATTATTAAATTCTTCTAAGAAGATTATAAATTATTGCGTATATACGAAACAATGAACGCGTTAGTTTAAGTAAATAAGTTTTAATTTGCCACTTCTTTTTTTTCTGTGTCCATTTTCCAACAGACATATTGGTTGAATCTATCAGAATTCTACACAGAAAAAAAGACATTCTTGCTTTGAAAATATATTTAGTTTTAACATGGGAATCTTGAAATGAGATTATATCGCGTTAATTAAAGATAAATATAATTGCTTGAATAATTACTTAGCTGAATGAAGCCATTTTATATAATTCAATCGAGAAAAATATATTCTGATTTAAGATTTAATTTTCTTGAATGGAAAAGAAACAATGTTAGATAAAAAATAACATTTTTAAATGAAAGATTATAATTTTCTGAAAGTAGAATTAAAAAATATATATTCTTGAGGTGACAATTACAATATTAAAATAAGAGTACAATATTGTTAAAATTTAAAATTATTAAATTCTTCTAAGAAGATTATAAATTAATGCGTATATATGAAACAATGAACGCGTTAGTTTAAGTATACAAGTTTCGATTTGACACTTGTTTTTTTTTTCTATGCATAATGCCCTTCAATCATATACGTCTTGTTGGTCACAAACGATTTTTCTCAGTGAATGAGAAATTCCTTCATCTTTATTCAAAATTGTTTCACCGATAATCGTTCGCGAATCATTCGCATTTCGAAAGAATCCTATCGAAATCAGCCCGAGATACGGAGACGAATCCGCAGCGATAATAGTTCCGGAACACGCTGTATGTACATGCGTATTACGCTGACGAGTACCCCGACAAAGGAGGCTCTCGAGCGTAAAGCGTGTCAGAGCGGTTGGGCTTGACATGCGAACATGATCCAAGAGAGTGAAACGCGGAGAAACGCACGCACGTATGCGGGGGTGGCGGATCGGGCAGAGTGATCGAGCGACGAGAACGGGATGGCGCGGGTGCATCGATTTAGGGGGGGGGGGAGAGGGAATCGATAAGGGGTTGGGGCAGGTACGTGTGGCGGAGCAGATTTATTGGATCCAGGGGGGCAGCAAATCCGGCGGGATCAGCGTAACCAAAGAGCGGTGCCTACTAGTGTACTGAGAGCCAGAATGAAAAGAGGTGGGCGAAGGGGGAAGGGCGAAGAAGGGAAAACACGGGGATCGCAGATGAAAAAAATCACATCCGTGTAGTATAGGTGCATCGTTCATTTGTTGATCTTTAGCAGAAAATGCGCTACAAAAAGCGGATATCGTGAGGACTGAAGAACACATGAAGCGTTTTTAAGACGGACGTAAAAAAAATATTGATTTTTCTCTTGTATTTATGAAAATTTAGAAATGATCTTCCTTCCTTCTAAAATAAGATATAAAATAAATATTTTTATAGACTCGTATTTTTAGAAAGATCAGCCATTCGTTTTATGAACAATTTTAACATTTGACCATTCGTTTTATGAACAATTTTAACATTTGATTAAAATTAATTCTCTAGAGTTTATATTTATTCAATTATATATAGCAATTTATTATCGCAATTTATTCTTATATATCTGATTCAAACATAAAGAAAAAGAATAAGTGTAAAAATATCTTTTAAGAAAATTGGATTTTGAAAAATTTAAAAATATTGGATTTTTTTTTCTAAAGCAGTTATTTTTAAAAAAATGGCGAATATCATCCTTTATTTAATTTATATAGGGAGACAGCGAAATTTAATAAATAGATCGGTTCAAAAATTTTAAAAGGTACATGAAATTGAAATTTTTGAAGAAATGATAAAACTACTATTTAAAATAGAAATTTTTCCAGCAAAACGCCTACAGAAAATAATTGTGATCAAATATATTTTACATATGTTCTTTGGATTGCAATTCTACATTTTTTAAATGCATTTTATTTCCATCTTAATTTTTGAATTTTTTATATTTGTATTGTTTTTGTGAATTAAATCGATTCAAATATATGTCATTGTTATTTTTATATTGCGTTTGCATTCAAAATTTAAAAATTAATATCTTCATATTATCACAAACTGAATTTATCATTCGACATGAGATTTATACCTCATTTTATCAAATGTTTAATCCAGTCCTAATCCAGTCTTAAACATTCTCCATTCTCAATATATTTCGTTTACTGAACCGTTATTATCAACACCAAGGTTCCAAGATCTTCCCAAGGGGAGACCAAATGCAACATTGAAGGGGATGATGGAGGGTTGTTTTTTCATTCTCAAAGGAATTACCGCGCACAATGCACTATCCTGCACTATTCTACTTGGCGAACAATGCTTGCGCTGTACTTTGACTCTCGACATAAAGATAGGATGAAGAAAAGAATCCTACGAGAAGGGAAAAAAAAAGAGAGAAAGACAGTCGATGAAGTTCCCCCTGAGGAGAGCTTGCTCGAGGTTGTATTGGGTTGCCCGAAAAGTAATTGCCGATTTTTTCATTACAGACAGTCTCTTTTTCATTACATATGATCGTGGATTGTTGATTTCGGTATTTTCAACTTCTCTCCAATCTCTCGCTCAGTTACATGACGATCCAATTCGATTATGGCTTTGATTTGCTCATCATCAGCATTCATTGGCCGACCTGAACGCTGCTCATCTTTGAGCGAAAAATCTTCAGAACGAAACTTATCAAACCAATTTCGGCACTGTCTTTCTTTTAAGGTTTCCTCACCATACACATCACGTAACTTTTTAGCAGCCTGCGCTGCGTTTTTTCTTTTACGGAAATAAAAAAGCAAAATATTACGAAAATGCTCGTTTTTGGACTCCATACTAAAACTAACGCCAAACTAACAATTTTCAACAAAAACACGTCCAATTTGCTTCTAAAGTAAACTAAAAGTGACAGTTGACAAACGTCAGAAGAAAACAAAACACAACATTGACATAAGACATTCACAAATACCATCAAAGCCATCTGTGCGTGAAATCGGCAATTACTTTTCGGGCAACCCAATAGTACACTGACCTCCGACCCAATTTCGATCCGATTGAGCGATCGTGCGACATTCTCGTCGCACATCCTCGACTCGGAATAATCGGCAGGGAAAGTCCGAGGAATTCTACAACGTTGATGCTATCGAGCGATGATGACGATGATGATGAGAGCGATATGTTCATGTTTCAAGTGATTCCGACTCTTGCAAGGATGTTCAGAATTAGTGGAAGGTAGTGACGAGGATATTCTGACTCGATAATCTAAAAACAGAATAAAATGGATCGATATTAATAAATAATCGAGAATAAATTGAAGAAGTATAGACTGATGAATAAATAAATTTTTGCACATTTTTAGGGAATTATTTTTCTAGACATTTTAATCGGATTTAAAATAAAAGAATAACTCGGATTAAAATACTCGGATTTAAAATAAAAGAATAATAAAGATTATTGTAAAGAATTAAAAATATGTGTAAAAACGTATTGTTTTTTTATAACCAAGCCTATATATAATTAAATATCGATATTGTAGTATAGCCTACGTGGAGACGTGAAACCTTTATATATGCGTCATGTACGCCCCTGGGGTGCAAAGTGACTCAATAACCTCCCGCCGCGCTTTTCTCCCAGACTCATATTTACACAGTGACCCGAAACTATCGTCGCCTCTTCTATATTGACAGGTTCTTCGATCAATTTGTAATGGATCTTTCTTTGATAAAAATACGAGCTAGTATTTGTTGAGTTAATGACAAATAAATAAATCACAGTCTTTAAATTAACTCTAAATTAACTTTTCTTTAGTAATTAAAAAGTAATTAAATTAGATAATAATTAAATTAAGTAGTAATTAAAATAAAAATTGCACTCAAAACATAGTTTGTGAGTCATTTAATTAAACATAATTCTTGAATCATTTAATTTTTTGTTTTCAAGATTCTTAAAAAATTTACAATATTTGTGAAAAAATTATTTCACTAAATTTTTTGGTTAAATAAAAAGAAACTGAATTGATTAAAAAATCAAAGAAATGACAGTTTCTGATGTACATGATATAGATCAACTAATTTGTGTAAACAAACATATATATATTTCTTCTAAATAAGTATATTCCATTCATGTCTCGTTCGCATAGATTTGCGTAGCTCGCATTGCGTGCAGCAGTTGCGCCTTCTGGCGTGGCATTGTGCGTGTATCATGCGTAAATTTGCATAAATGTGGGCACGAAAGCGACACTGTTGAATGTTTGAGAACCTCCCTTAACAAGGATATATTTATTTATAAGTATTTGTGCACCTTTGTTTCCCGGCATCGATTGATAAATCATGCGAAATTACGCGATATGCATCACACAAACACGATTGGAGAGGATCGCAATTTTTTATTTATGAGCATTTGCAAGTTTTAAAATTATGTATGCAGAGATTTACGCATAGATTGTAATAATACTCATATATTAATAACGCGCAGTATATTCCGCGATGAAATAATGCAGATATAATTGCAATGCATTATACATCGCGTAGTCATAATTAATTAATATACGCTGTATTTTTAAATGGAATCACTGATAACACATTCAACAGTCACTTTACACAAATATACAAATTTAAGATCCGGCTTTAAAATCCGGCTACCCAGAATCGCTTGCAGGGATGCCCGCAAAATTATTAAACCACCGAGAAGATCCTTAGTTGAACGTCTAATCCGCTTTTTCGCTTGAAACATCCGTAACGTAAAATCGCGGATATATAAGGATACGCAAGGATCCCCCTCGCGTTAAAAAAAACACACGAGAGCTTTCTCACGCAGATCCGCTCGTCAATATTCGAGGGTCGCGTGCTTAAGTCGCGCGATACATCGGGAATCCATTTCGCGAGCGGCTGGTTCGCCGCCTACCATCTCGACGCCCACGCGTGTCACGCGTGTGCGTGTGCCATGCGTAAGTGCGCGCACGCGCACACGCACCCATGCCGGATCCAGTCGGACCGAGATTTATGCAGGATTTCTGCTATACACACATATATACAGGGTGTCCCGAAAGTCCCGGAACGGTCGAATATTTCATAAACTATGCACTTTAGAAAGAAATGTTTCGGACAAAAGTTGTATGGCTTGAAGGGGGCCATAAGGTGGCGTCATTGGTTTGACCTTGAAGAGTCATCTGAAGGTCACGTGAAGGTCACTTCCAACTTTTTAAATGGAACGCCTTATATACTTTTGCATATTTGTTTAGCTTATCTCGAGAGCTTTCCAAAACACTATAATAAAGTATTTTTCCATTAGGTATTTTTCGAGTTATGAGGCTTGAAGTAATTTTTCAATTTTACATAAACCATAAAATATCTAGTAAAATATTCACTTTTTTATTAGCTTACCTTAATACTTTTTTACGTACAAAGTAATAAGAGGAATCAATTGGTGTAAAGAAAACGCATAATTGTTTCGGAAAAAAAATGTAATTGTCAATTGCAAATTACATTTTTTTTTTCGAAACAATTATGTGTTTTCTTTACACCAATTGATTCCTCCCATTATTTTGTACATAAAAGTATGAAGGTAAGATAATCGAAAAATGAATCTTCTATCTTGCTAGATATTTTATGGTTTATGTAAAATTGACAAATTATTTCAAGCCTCATAACTCAAAAAATACTCAATACAAAAATGCTTTATTATAGCGTTTTGAAAAGCTCTTGAGGCAAGCTACAAGAATATGCGAAAGTATATAGAGTGTCCCATTTAAAAAGTTGGACATGACCTTCACATGACCTTCAGGTGACTCTTCAAGGTCAAACTAATGACACCATCTTATGTCCCCCTTCAAGCTATACAACTTTTGTCTGAAACATTTCTTTCTAAAGTGCATAGTTTATGAAATATTCGACCGTTCCGGGACTTTTCGAGCACCCTATATATATATATATATGTGTGTGTGTATGCTTTCTCTAGCATTCGGGGAGCAGCAGGGATGCCGTTCACGATTTCACGGCCGTAACAATAGGCGCGCCCCCGCACGCTCGTTTTCTCGAGACGAAGATCGCGATATATCTATGACCCCGCATCCCTTCTCCCTTCTAGCGAAAGTGGATGGTGTTGTAACACGACCTGATTTCCATCGACCATGTGATTCCCTCCCGAAATTCTTCACCGCGACTGAGATGCGAGCGAGACGACGACGTTAAATAAGCGAGAGGGAGTCGAATTAAATTCTCGATTTTACGACACGCGAGTGTAGGTTTTCTTGGGATATTAACATTAAATGATCGGGATGTTTACATATGTTATGCGAGCGGCAATTAATGCCGATATAATGCCAGCGCGTTCTAGATATTAAATTTTATAGCTTTCATACACAATAACAGATACTGATTATACTCTATTATTCTCTCATAATTATATGCTAATTATATGCTAATTATTATATAATTATACGGTTTAACCGATAAGCCTTTCTGTTTGAGTCTTTTTACAGTGTTATTATTCAAAACTTGTTTTCTAATTGTATAACATGTGATAAGAACATGAATACGTATAATATATCACAAGTGGCATATTGCAATGAAATATTATACCTGGATTCTATTTATCAGAATTTACATGCCCATAGCAATAATATTTCTTGTTTGCAAAATGTTTGAAGAATAATAAGCAAGAGTGGGTAGAAGTAGGAAGCAGGAGGTTTCGACATATTCCCATTAACTCTCGAGACCCGTATGACCGTACATAACGTGTTTAATTTTTAGACGTCGAAACAACTTGGTTAGGTCTTAAATTGAAATTTATACGCTTTACATTTACCGAACAATCACTTACTATATATTTTTGTCAGTAGCAGCGATAATTGATAACAAAGCATGCATATGTTTCGAAATTGAAACATCTAAAAAAGAGATATATATATTTTGTTAAAATTTTGAATATATTCATGGATTTTTAACGACAATTAAATATATATAAGATTCTATTACATCTGTATAAAGTGTTTCAAATATAAGTTTGTTATTAATGAAAAAAACTTGTGAAAATTGTAGACATTTTTTTATTCAATTAATATATCTGATTTTTATATGAGAATGGTTTAATAATATCATGCTATTTCGGCTGAACTTTTTGCAATTTTTATTTAAGATATAATCATTTTCTTATAAAAATTAAATATTTTTAGCGCAAGAAGTTTTAGCGACTTGACATAATTGTATTATTCTTTTTCTAATAGCAATCACTACATAAATGAAATACAGTAAAAACTATTGATTTATGGGATTCTATAGAAATTTTGATTGATAATGTTTTAAAGCAAACAATCTACGTAAGATTTTTTAGACGCAAAATTTGTATATGATAAATATCAAAATTATAAAATTCAATATTAATTTATACGCATATCAAAGAATTTATTATTCTTTTTCTAATAGCAGTACATAAATGAAATACTAGTAAAACCTTGATTTATGGGATTCTATAGAAAATTCATAATGTTTTAAAGCAAACAATCTACGTAAGATTTTTTAGACGTAAAATTTGTATATGATAAATATCAAAATTATAAAATTCAATATTAATTTATACGCATATCAAAGAATTTATTATTCTTTTTCTAATAGCAATACATAAATAAAATACAGTAAAAACTATTGATTTATGGGATTCTATAGAAAATTGATAATGTTTTAAAGCAAACAATCTACGTAAGATTTTTTAGACGCAAAATTTGTATATGATAAATATCAAAATTATAAAATTCAATATTAATTTATACGCATATCAAAGAATTTATTATTCTTTTTCTAATAGCAATACATAAATAAAATACAGTAAAAACTATTGATTTATGGGATTCTATAGAAAATTGATAATGTTTTAAAGCAAACAATCTACGTAAGATTTTTTAGACGCAAAATTTGTATATGATAAATATCAAAATTATAAAATTTAATATTAATTGATATGTATATCAAAGAATATATTTAACAACTGCAGTTACTGCAGCTCGATATTACCAATGAACTCAAATAACCACACGAGAAATCTGCAACGTACCACCGATGGCGCACGTTGTCCCGAACATGTTAAAGTCAATGTCCGGAGTCTGCGTGGTCCGCGTAATACTCACTCCCCCGCAGTTGAAGAGACTAAATACACTTACGGGATTATTCGCCGACATATTAACGACGAACTATCTCACTAGCCAGCTCAAAATTCCCCGCACGAACGTCCAAGTTATCCCGAAGGACGTCGCTTCTCAGTGCTCGTTTCCGCCCTGTGACATTCTAGTTGTGACTAGAGCATCATCAATTTAGCCAGCAGACTAACTCACCATACTGTATCCCATACAGAGGACATTCATTTAGAGCAACAACTGCATAAGTTGTTGCTCCAAATAGTGCATGATGTATGAAATGATTTATTTATACTGTTTACGAGGGAGCAGCATCGTATGCGAGATGAATTATTAATGTATTACAACATAAATATCGAATAATTCGAAAATAAATCAATTCAACTTCTACCCCGTTTCAAAGTGAATTTTTGAAAAATGTTAACTATTGAGAATATCTTTGCTTAATCGGTCTATAATTAGCTCGTGCAAAATCTGCTGATGCATCTCAGAACGGACGTATAGAATTTCCATGAAACCAGACACGCTCGTGGATTATATTTTAGCGTAAACATCAAGAGAGGAGCAACAGTGGTACTTTGCTGAACTGTTGCAGTGCGGTTTACTGAAATCATCCGCAAAGGCTCAAGCAGCAGTGTATCAGACAATGTTATCTTGAAATAAACGCATGAGCGTTTGAAGCATTCTTCTGAAACCTCAGGAAATTGTCTATAAATAATTATACGGACATTAAAGCTCTTTTTGATCAATTCATTCCCTTATCGAAGTCCTACAAAATTAGATCGCAGACTTGAAACAATTAAAAAATTACACTTGACGAACGACAACAAAGAAATACAAGCAGCCTTCTCAAAGTTAATTAAATCGTTATCAAAAGAGAGAAATATGCGCTTTGTCAATGTACTTACTTTCATCCATTCATCTAGTAAATGACAATGACATACATATGGCGGTCTCTTCTGCTGGCTTATGGGTTAGAATGATGCGTTATACTAGATAATAGAAAGAGCAGACGGAAGAAGAGAGTGCGTACGTGTGTGTTGTGCGTGTCAGGGCCGTGGCCGATGTATCGTTGTCCCTGCAGCAGCCACGTTGGACGAAGAGGGCGCATCGCCGTCCCTGGACCACCCAGAACACCTCATCCCCGTCGACCTTCCCTTACTCCTCCCTACCCGGCTCTCACCCTCATTCCCGTGCGAATCAATAGTGCGTAGTCGCGGCGCCCCCTGGCTCGGCTTGGGTACTATAAGGGGGTAGTTGCTTGTCGACGCGCGGGGGTTGACAGAGGAGATTGCGACGATGCCCGAGCGGCGACGGAGAAGGCCGATTCGACAACGGGGTTCGCCGATCAACGAATCCCTACGTCGAGGGTGCGTTTCGTTTCTTTCTCGCCTTTTCGACGTGTCTTGTTTTACTTCGGTTTGCATGCGTTTTACAGGAGTCTATCTTCTGTGTACCTATATCTGTGCCTAACTGTATTTATTCTAGGGTTGCACGAGATTCCAAGATTAGTCTTGATATTGTCTTGTCTTGAATTTCAAGACAAGATTTTTAATTAGTTATCAAGACAATAGCAAGACTAAGACTGTCAAGATTATTAGTCTTGTCAAGATTATTGGTTCTCAAAAAAACGAAAATATTTATATTTGTAAATGAAAAATATCACTATATATGAATTTAAAGAAATTTTATTCAATAAAAACATTATTTCGTTTCCTTCTCGCCTTTTCCCGACGTGTCTTGTTTTACTTCGGTTTGCATGCGTTTTACACGAGTCTATCTTCTGTGTACCTATACCTATGCCTAACTATGTATTTATTCTAGGGTTGCACGAGATTCCAAGATTAGTCTTGATATTGTCTTGTCTTGAATTTCAAGACAAGATCAAGACAAGATTTTTAATTAGTTATCAAGACAATACCAAGACTGTCAAGATTATTAGTCTTATTAAGATAATTGGTTCTCAAAAAAACGAAAATATTTATATTTGTAAATGAAAGATATCACTATATATGAATTAAAAAATTAAAAAATTTTATTCAATAAAAACATTTATATTGATAAATTTAAAAACATTTAATATTAATACAATATAACATTTTTATAATTTAGAAATTAAACTTAAACTAGAAATTAAACTCGCAAATTTTAGACATTAAAGAGCATCACCCAGGAATTGATAGAAATTAAACTTGCAAATTTTAGACATTAAAGAGCATCACCCAGGAATTGATGCACATTAGTGCTTTTAAAGATTTACTTTGTAATCTGGTTTTATTTTTTGACATAGTCAGAGTTCCTATTGAGAAAAGTCTTTCTACTGCCACGAGGCAGTTGAACTTAAAATGTTTCGAACCATTTTTGACAATGTGGGATAAATATGAACCTGATTTTTTTATCACTCCAAAATATTTATATCTGCACATTCCCTTGGAGCCTGTAAATAGTTATTAATTTCTGTTTTTCATGAAACAGTAAATGTTTTTTTTAAGTAAATAGACGGCATTTATATCGATTACATAGTAATAATTATAATTAAAATGTAATACAATAATAATAATAATTTCAAATTATATTACAAATTATGTTAAATATTATTTAAATAATTTTTTAATATTAGATAAAAAATTGTTAATAAAATCGAGACAAGACAATACAAGACGAGATTTTTGCTACGAATATTCACTCAAGACCAAGTCAAGATTTAAATTTTTGAAAATTTTCAATACCAATACAATATTTTTACGAATATTGTCTTGTCTTGGGTCTTGTGCAATCCTAATTTATTCCGACACATTTTACCTTGAAGCGATTAATTAATTTCCTTTTTTCTATTTGCTTTCATTATCTTTTTAATTACTTATTGATTCATATTTAATAAATTCCTCTAACTTTGTCACTTGTTTACATTTTTCAAATTAATTATGTTTGCTTCTGCTTTCTTGAAAAAAACATAGCAGTTAATTAATAGCTATTTGGACATTGAAATTATTTTTCTTACTCTATGCATCTTTTACGATGTCATATTTCTCCATCGATAAATGCAAAAATGAAAATTAATTAATTAAAACATGTAAAACAATACAGAATTTTATTTTCCTGCGCGAGAAAAGTAAATAAACGTCAATTTTCCGTGAAACAATCAAACTCTTGAGTTTATGCTACGACAATAAAGCAAGCGCAGAAGTAAAACCTCGACTAGAATAACAAGTAAAATCTTGAAACGAGCGAAAACCTCCGCCTATCTACTGACCAAGTATTTATCTCGTTTATGCAGCATTCCTGCCTTATTCTATTGATCTTGCGTCTTCCGCTGGACTTGGAAATTCCAAGTATACGGAGGGAGTTGAAACTTTGTTTCCCAGAAGCATCCTGCCTACAACAGCTCCAAACCTGAAATATGCTGTCTTTAATTACTATCACTTGACTTTCATAAATGTTTAAACGATGTATTCTATTGCATCTACCAATTCACTGGACCATTAAACGGCCTTCGTTCTAAGGAATTTCCTAAGCGGAATCCATTATTTTTCTCTTTTACCATTTTTTCGCAGATTTACAACATATTTTTAATTTGAAAATTATGGATTCTTTAGCTATTATGATGTCGAGTTTTGATTTTTTTTTTTAAATGGTTGTTGATTAGTTAAATTGTATCATCAATTTTTACCGCATATAATTTATGGCATATTTTTTTCAAAATAGAATTAAATTTAGAATTAATATTTAATATTTAATTTTTATCTTTTTATATTTTCTCAAAGCACGTGTGTTACAAATTTTTCCCCTACTTGGTTTAAATATATCTCTTTCGACTTTGGTTTAATTTTTCATCATATTATCATCAAATATTGCATTTAATTAACTTTTTTATCTTCTCAATTTCTGATTGTATCTCTGACTTTGCACCTTATGTTTGTTCCTTCTGATCCTTCTGACTTAGGTGACGATCAATGACCTCCACTCTTTAATTTATCGTCGTCTAACATCTTTTTTTTGCGCTCTGTCGGCTGGAATGCACCCGGGTTAGGTCACGGGATCACGTGTTTAAGGGACCGCGGCAGGTCAGAGGATGACAGTACCCATGGGGTCAGGACCGTATCGACAGGAAAAGCGACAGGAAAGAACATCCTTCAGAAGATGTTAACTGTCGCGTCCCATGTCGAGTCTCTTGAATATTCGAGTGTCGTGCCTATCATTTTTACATTTAAAATTCTACAAGTTTGCGACAAACATTTTACGTCTCGTCGCAAACCGCTTAACAAGTTTTTAGAAAATTTTATCTTATGAATAAAGTATTTGTATAGTATATTTATTCGAATTGACAGTAACTTATATATTTCGCAGTTGCACTGAGAAAAATTGTTTGATTGTACAACAAGACGTATATGATTGAAGGCATTTTGATTAAATCAAACAAGATTTCTAGTTATCATGATAAGACTCGATTTTTTATAATTAGAACGTTTAATAGATTTTACTATAATTGGATTTGGTTAGTATTTTCTGGTTGGCTCTATAAAATTTCTTGTTACATTAATTTCTTTGCTTGCTTCATTAATTTAACTCTTATTCAATATTTGTCATGAAATGTATATAAAAAACTAGTATTAACATTAAATCCAAAGTATATTTTTTTTCTCTTACGAACAGTAATGCCAGAAAGAGGACGCTAGCTCTCTGATTGTGTGTATTTGAGCTGCATCCTCTTTTTGCATCACTGTTTATCAGTTTAATTTCTAACAAACTGAATTTAAAATAATTTATTTAATAATCTGGATTGAATTTATCCAATAATCTTGTTAGAATTCAGAATATTAAACAGACTTTTGAGATTAGATGAAAAAAATTTGAAACGACTTGGTGCTGGCGAGTTTAGTATTATTAACCAGAAAATTTAGTAAATTTAACAGGAAGAAATTAATCAGATTAATATAAATTATAAATATAAAATTTATACACTGAGAAAAAATCTGGTAATTCCTACAAGAATTCAGATTCGTCTATTTTCCAATAGACATACTGGTTGAATCTACCAGAATTCTAATTAATGCAACCAGATTTTTTCTCAGTGTATAAATTTTATATTTATAATTTAAATTAGAGACAATAATATATTCTACCCCTCCCGATATTTTTATAAATTTTTAATTTGCAAACATTCTATTACACAATCGCCCATACTTATGTCGATGATTATTCCCCCTGCGCTATATCGAAGCGTTCGTCCATTTTCCAACAGACTGCTTGAATCTACACAGAAAAAAAGGACATTCTTGCTTCGAAAATATATTTAGTTTTAACATGAAAATCTTGAAATGAGATTATATCGCGTTAATTAAAGAAAAATATAATTGCTTGAATAATTGCTTACTTGAATGGAGCCATTTTATATAATTCAATCGAGAAAAATATATGACTTAATATTTAATTTTCTTATGACTTAATATTTAATTTTCTTGAATGGAAAAGAAACAATGTTAAATAGAAAATAACATTTTTAAATCAAAGATTATAAT
The DNA here is from genome assembly GCF_003227725.1 of Camponotus floridanus. NCBI lineage: Eukaryota > Metazoa > Arthropoda > Insecta > Hymenoptera > Formicidae > Camponotus > Camponotus floridanus. The sequence goes on along the minus strand of NW_020229592.1, from coordinate 925,611 downwards.
TTTCTTAAAGTAGAATTAAATAATTATATATTCTTAAGGTGACAATTACAATATTAAAATAAGACTATAATATTGTTAAGATTTAAAATTATTAAATTCTTCGAAGAAGATTATAAATTGTTGCGTATATACGAAACAATGAACGCGTTAATTTAAATATATAAGTTTTGATTTGACATTTATTTTTTTTCTGTATCCATTTTCCAACAGACATACTGGTTGAATCTACCAGAATTCTACACAGAAAACGATATTCTTGTTTCGAAAATATATTTAGTTTTAACATGAAAATCTTGAAATGAGATTATATCGCGTTAATTAAAGAAAAACATAATTGCTTGAATAATTGCTTACTTGAATAAAGTCATTTTATATTTTATTTATTGAATCGAGAAAAATATATTTTTATGATTTAAGATTTAATTTTCTTGAATGGAAAAGAAACAATGTTAAATAGAAAACAACATTTTTAAATCAAAGATTATAATTTTCTTAAAGTAGAATTAAATAATTATATATTCTTGAGGTGACAATTACAATATTAAAATAAGACTATAATATTGTTAAGATTTATAAAATTATTAAATTCTTCTAAGAAGATTACAAATTGTTGCGTATATACGAAACAACGAACGCGTTAGTTTAAGTATACAATTTTTATTTGACTTGTTTTATTTCTTTGTGCCAGAATTCTAATTAATGCAACCAGATTTTTTTCTCAATGTGTTAATATTTGATGAGAATTTTTTTTTAAACATTTTTATCTACTTAACGTGAGTCTACGTAACTTTTCATCATTTTTAATAGTTTCTAGCAGCATCATCGTGTACATGTAAAAACAAAAATATTAACAGCGACAGGTGTGCTACGTGTTGTCAAGCAATATAATGCGATATAACGCGAACGTTTTCTTGTCGCAGAATTGTCAAGAGTTAAGCACGACGCGCTCAGTCATCGAGGTCTTTCCTTTCGCCATCGTATCAACATTTCTCAGCATTGTTCGTGGTGATTACCGCTCGCGATAATCATTAAGAAATGACGCGAGTGTCTTAACGAGGGCGAGAGGCATTCTTTCCAGAAATTATGCCTTGAAATCGCGGAAGCGAGCCACTACGGATACAGGAAATGCATTGCGCTCTCGAGAGTCACGTTGCTCAATGGACGGAAGATGCTCTCGAATGTCGTCGTCCGCAGCTGGTTACATTCAGATACGCCATAGTTAGGGTTGCGCATCATTCTCCGCGCTTCTCGAGCGCATCTTCCATCCGGTTACGGGGATTACTCCGGCTAGAAACGCTGGATGATGCATATTGTTAATCCTCAACTCGGACGCGTACGCGGTATTTTGGCGTAGCCGAGCATCTGTTTTCGGAGATTGCGAGGTTAACCGACTACTATGGTTATATTTGACCAACGTAACTACTGCGGAAGGTTAAGTTTTACTCGGAAAATATACAAGCTCCTGCGGCGCGTGTATGCATGTAAATGATTTGAATATGCGGCTCCTCTTCTCCTTATTTATCTTTCAAGAAAGCATGAAAAATAATGAGATGGGAAGATAAGGCGAGCTCAATTTATTATCGCGGTGGAATAATTTTTTATTTTAATCACGCATTTTTGGAATTTTACTTTAGATTTATATCTCGATATTTTACTTCATAATTGGGGAAGGATTGTAATACGATAAAAATTAAATGTATTTTTTATCAGTTGAGATACAGGGTAGAATAATAATATGGACACTTAAAAAATACACTATATTTGTTTATTAATAAGATATTTGGCCATCGTTTGCGTTTAATACAACATCAATTCTCCTTGGAATAGAATCGTACAATTTGTGAATAGTCTCCAGTGAAATAATTGTCTCATTCTTCTATCAAACAATGCCATTTTTCAAGATGATAATGAATCTATACACACGGCTAGAAAAGTTTAATCTTGATTTTGAACAGCATCAATATGAACTTCAACATCTTCTTTAATCAGCATAATTACCCGATTTAAATATCGAATTACTATGGGCAGTTTTGGAAAAAAGAACGAGAAGCAGATTTCCTTCCAACATCTCTAAATATAGCAGATATTTTGATAAAAAAGGGGACAATATTCCACTGGAGACTATTCAAAAATTGTATGATTCTATTCCAAAGAGAATTGAAGCTATATTAAGGAAGTCTGTCTCAAAAGTTAATCCAAAGTATCAAAAAATTAAAGTTGGGCAGAATACGAATTCTAATTGATCAAAAATTTTTTAAAAATCACGAAATCATACTTCAAAGTATTCTTTAATATAAATAGGTCTTAATTTCCAAGAAAATGTTGCCACGTTTTATCATTAATATTGCATCAAACCGATAATCACAGTTATTTTTTAATAATAATTTCAAAACGAGCAAGTAAATCGTTTTAAAATTTTATGAGAATATTTTTACATGTATGAAGAATATAATATTACAAAGTGAAATTTTTATCATTGCTTTTTTATAGTTTGTGAATAATTTATTACCTATCTCTTGAACGTTTACATAAGATCCTACGTTAAAATCGCAAAATTCAAAAATTAATAACTTAAAGGAGCAAGTAAAAAAATTTGAAATAATTCATGACGATTTAGAATGTTATTAAAAATGTTAAATTAAAAATTCACGGCGATCTCATTGATTGTAATATATCTCCAATACATCCTTAAAGACAAATGGTGTCTCAATACTTTATTAATAAACAAATAATGTATTTTTCAGGTCAAATATTCCTGATAGCATTATTGAATATAATTCACAAATTGAATATAAATTAGGTAAATAATCTTATCAATTTTTTTAAGAAACCCTTAACGCAAGATAATGAACAGATTTCATTGATCAGAAGACATTTACATAAATTGTAAGTGCAAAATGGAATGTTTCTGAAAATTAAAAACTCTAAAATATATTAAATTTGCGTTTACTTTTATTTTAATGAATGTCCTTTCATTTAAATGTTGGAAAAATCGCGTAAACGTGAAACTTTAAATAATTAGGATTTAAACATATTTCACGGCGCATACGTAACATCGAGTAGGTGAGACCCTCGAGAAACTTGTTGGCAACAGAGTCTCGTCGAGCTCCGTAAACCGAAGAGCGAGAGAGAGGGAGAGAGAAAGATAGAGAGAGAGAGAGAGAAAGAAGGGAGGGAAGGTTGGTCGGTAGTAAGGGAAGAAGCTGACTATCTCGAAAGAAGGACAGAGCGAGCGAGCGAGTGAGTGAGGCGCCCTAAAGCAGCAGCCAACCCCCGGGCTAAGCCTGGCGAAATTCGCTTGGTCCGCGCAGGAGCGGCTGCGCCCGAGAGAAGGATGGCGTGTTACACGGGGGTGGTCTTGGTGGGTGGTGCGGAAGGGTCGACATGGCAGGATAAGGCGAGACAAGAGAAACCCTCCGGGTTTATGCGACCCATTGATACTTACTCCTCGACCTGCACACCGTCTCTCGCCATTCTCCAAGACTCGCCCTCTTAAGCATCCGTCCTCTTACATCCTCCCGCCCTCGTCCTGCGGAACGCAGGCCCTTTCGATGGCGATGATGACCGCCGTCGCTCCATTCTAATAATGTCTGGCATACTGCCCCGTTGAACCCGATCGCAGGACCTTATCGTTGCAATTAGAGAATATTAGAATCAATATTAGGGTACTTTATTTTTATAGAGTTGAATATATGATATATGATATATGATATAATATTGAATATATATTTATGACATCATCATATCTTGAGGAAAGTCAATGAATACGCTAATTATAATTTTTTTAAGGATGTTTTGTATGTACAATCCTAGTAAAAAATAGCTGAAAATCAATATTAATGAATATCCACTTTTAGTGTATTTTGAGTATGAGAAATTGTGTGAAATATTTGATCTTAGGCTACTGTGCAGAGATGTATTTTTTAATATTTATTGCGTTTTTACTGAAATATTCCGAATTTTGTTAGTCGAAATGATTAACTTTTGGCAGAGAATTTCGTCTTGTGACAGATACATGGCTAACTTCATTGAATTATATTTAATATCTTTTTAACCAGTTAGTACTTGTATAATATTATTTGACCAAATATTTTCTCTGTATCTAAACTTTTGCAAATTTTAAATTCCGAATATTATTTCCATATGTTTTTGTCTTTTGAATCGATGTGGTTATACGTTTCCCATAAGAACACATGTTAATCCGGCAACTAAAAATCCTTATAACTTGTGAACGCTTTAATGAATCGATTTAAAAATTGTACTGAAGATTCTAAACATGTGTAAGGACATTCTGTACAATTTTCATTAAATTCTCAATATTTTGAAAATAGTACAAGACATCCTTAAATTTTCATAAATTTTTATTGATTGATATTCCACAATTGTTTTATTTCTTTATCATATTTCTTTTATTGATTATTGTTAGATATAAAAACTAAAATGTGATATAAAATATGAAGTATGCTATATAAATATATATTTAGCATCGAAATTTTCAATATTTTATTACGATTCAATAATTATAAATATTATTTATCGATTCATTTATCTAAATTAAATTTTAAAAAAATTATTTAACTGCGATGAATTGCGACTATATTCAAAATATAATGAATAACGTTCCAAAAATGAATTTCATCATCAATTCAAATGGTTGATATCTCGTCGAACGAATCATTATTGACAAGACTTGTTGAAAAATTATGGCGAAAATCAAAGCATATATTTTCGAAGACACATGTCCTTTGAACGACACGATGTCGTTCTTAGAGGTCTAAAATTCGATTTTGAAACTTCCATCTCACCATCCGAGATACTTCTCTCTCTTTTTAGTTTTATTTCGTCTCTTGGTTATACGTTTCCCATAAGAACACATGTTAATATTCGGTGCAAATAAAAATCCTTATAACTTGTGAACGCTTTAGTGAATCGATTTAAAAATTGTACTAAAGATTCTAAACATATGTAAGGACGTTCTGTACAATTTTCATTAAATTCTCAATATTTTGAAAATAGATACAAAACATCCTTAAATTTCCATGAATTTTTATTGATTGATATTCCACAATTGTTTTCTTTCTTTATCATATTTCTTTTATTGATTATTGTTGGATATATGTGATATAAAATATGAAGTATGCTATATAAATATATATTTAGCATCAAAATTTGCGATATTTTATTACGATTCAATAATTATAAATATTATTTATCGATTCCTTTATCTAAATTAAATTTAAAAAAAAATTATTTAATTGCGATGAATTGCGACTATATTCAAAATATAATGAATAACGCTCCGAAAATGAATTTTATCGTCAATTCGAATAGTTGATATTTCGTTGAACGTATCATTATTGACAAGACTTGTTAAAAAATTATGGCGAAAAGGCATATATTTTCGAAGACACATGTTCTTTGAACTACACGATGTCGTTCTTAGAGGTCTAAGATTCGATTTTGAAGCTTTCATCTCACCACCGGAGATACTTCTCTCTCATCTTAGTTTTATTTCGTCTCTTGCTCTTGCTCTTTCGTTCCGCTCAGCCTCATCCTCTCGCATCGCATGACCGAGTTCGGACCCCATCGATAAAGCCAAACGGCAATGATCGTCTCTTTTTAATGGGCACTGGCAAGCTGCCTTCGGCATGATTATCTTCATATAATCGTTCTGGAACGAATGCGACTTAAAATCGTCCCGCTCGTGCCATCATCGGTCGCGGGGATGGACGAAGTTGATCGTTTTGATGTGGCTTGTAATTATACTTCCAATCGCTATCTCGATACAAATTCAAGCGTGAAGCGATTAAGTCACATAAAAATGTTTTCGCAAAACATAGTGATATATTACAAAAAAATTCCTCTCGCGTTCTACATAATATAAATTTTAAAATAAAAAATAAATTCTTATATCGGAAAGAGATAGATATATTTTACATAAGAAAGCCACACATATTTTAAAATTTGAAATGCGTGTTTTTACTAACTCATTTTTTGTATTATAAATTTATTTGAAGTAAAATATTTTCTATCAGTTTTCAAAATGTTTATTATCTTTGAAAGTGCGATTAAAAAAACTTTGAATCGACTTGGATGTAAATTCCCTTCCCTTGATTTATTGTACAACATTTTTTTCACTACAAACGCACGCAGATAAAACTCCGTGAATCTATTTACAAATTTTTTCATGCTGTAAATCGCAACAAGACAATTATTTTGCGCGTTATAACCGGCGGACGAAAAACGATTAAACCAAAACGCATCGGGTGGTCGCAGTGACATTAATTTGGCGGATAGTTTGCGTCGCGTCGCGATCGCGATGATGGCAAATATTTTTCGGCGCATCCGCGCGAGCTGCACATCATCGATACGTCTCGTAAAACTTTCTATGATGTATGTTAAATACGAGTGCCCTTTTCTATGAGAAAACCCGGCGGTACTCTTTCGAAACGGATAAATAATCCGAGCGTGACAGCCCGCTGGCGCTTTTGATACGCGCAATTTTAATTATGGAATTAATGAGATCGCTCGTTAATAAAACTACCGGTATTATTAATTTTCCGATTATTCCAGCACGGTAATTATGAGACCAACGATCCCGCACGAAATTTTCACGCTGCAATCAACTCTCGGATGAACGTTGTTGATTTTATTCTGTTTGGACGTGTATATTGATGTCGAAAATAATTATTTATATGCAGTTATATCTTTTAGATTTGTGTTAAAGTATATACTTATTTAAAAACTTTATTATATTATATCGAAAAAAGGAAAAATTAAATCATGAAAAATTAAATATCAAACTAGAAGTGAATGTGAAACAGAGAGAGATTTTCGCGACTTTAAGGCAATTTGTGTATTTATAATATTCTTTTCGTATAAATTATAGTATTAAAATATTTTTCTAACATCTTAAATTTTTATTGAGCCAGTCAATTAATGTCAATATTTTGTAACTTTTTACAAGATAAATTAAAAGGCTATCGAATGAAATTTTTAATCTATTTGTAATTTTTGAAAATAAAGATTCGATTTTGAAAGCGGCGATGCCATAAAAAATCGTTTAAAAAATCGCCGTTGGTGATTTATTTTTAATAAATGGAGAGCCGCGTTCTCGCTTTCTCTTTTTTTCCTTGTTCCTTTCTTTCTCCCAGCAGGGAACTAATCGAATTGCGGAGTTAAAGTGCGCACTTGGCCTTGTCGTGGATAAATAAAAAAGCGGATTTCCAACGTAAATTTTCGAGATTCTCGCGCAGAAGTTCGAACGCACCGTCGAAAACTTCGATCTTGATGATGAATCATTCAACCAAATTCTTGTCGTGAGTTCCGCAGACTCTCGCGGGACGGGGCTCTAGAGAAAAAAGAGGGACTCTAAAAAGTCCAAGGCGGAAAGATCGGAGATATCGGGCGGCGAGAAAAGCAATTTGCGAAACGTCGCTTCACTTTCTTGTTTCGACGCGCCGGCGTTTAATTGGTGCGCCGAGTGAGTTCCTTCGACGTGTTAACATCGAGATCAGAAGAAGACGAAAGGAAACGGAGAGAAACGAGAAGGAAGGATCTCGCTATAAACATGATTGGCCGCATGCCAATTATTACACATACTGAGTGATTCTAGTAAATAATCTCGCAATAATTTCAGCTTTTTGGCAAGTGAAGCATTTTTGCGTGATATTCTTCTGCGATTATTATAATTATGATAAATTATAGTTTAAGGAATTAAATGTCTCGTTTGATAATAATTGGAATTTAGACATTGATATAAAAAGTTTAACGATTTTATGCAAATTTTTGTGCACAACTTTTTGTATAAAAATTGCAAATTCAAAATATTATTTTAAATAAAAAAAATAAATATATGCATATAAATATAGAAATTTGAAGCAGGACGTGTTTCATAATCCCGTAGCTTATCAAAGGATGATAGAATAAACTATTACTATAGAATAATTATATTGATTAAATTTCATCATATATCGTGAAAAGTACGTAAATAAATGACCAAGCAAAAATTCATTTGTTAAAATACCGTAAATAACTACGAGTATTATTATCGATCTGCCATTCCCCAAAAGTGCAAATAATTGGGACGCTCGCTACATGACTGCGTAATTGCGCTTTTGATTTTTTTCGCGGTACTATTTTATATCGGTACATTTTTATTATTATTTTTTTTTTACGCCCCCCACCCTTCCCTCGCAGCCCCTTTGACGTCGAATTACGTGCACGCGCACCTGCACCCGTGCCACAGACAAAGAGAAAATCAATAACCGCGAAAATTTCCATCGTTCCAGGCCATTTGAATCGTAGATTGTGCGAGTCTGCGGAAATTCCGGCTCGATTATCCGCATGGCCGTGCTTGCGCGGAAATTTTTGGCCGATGGATGTGTAACACGACAAGACCGCCCGCATACGCGACACACGCGAAAAAATGGCGTCTACTAAGCTCAAGATAAAATGGAACGTAAAAATAAAATGTATTTATAAGATATATAAAAATATATAAAATATATAAAAATATAAGAAATCTGCCACAGAAAATAAAATCCATTACAAGCATTTTTTTATTTTTAATTAATTACAATTCAATTAGAATTCTTTAATATGCCTATGTGTTTTTTTTTTATTTTTTTATTTCTAATTAATCACAATTTAATCAAAATTCTTTAATATGCTTCTAGATAGTCTTAAGAAAATATATAAATATATTCTTACATTTTCCCTCTCTCTTTCTGTTTGCCATTAGTTGATTGTGCTTTTCAACAGCTCAAGTTATCTTCATAAATTCTCAAAAAAAAGGAGTAAAAACTAATTTTTTTTAAAACTTACATAAAATGGAACGTAAAAGTAAAATGTATAAGATACGCAAAATATATAAAAATATAAGAATCTGCCACAGAAAACAAAATCCATTACGGGCATTTTCGTGTTCTTTTTTTATTTTTAATAAATTACAATTTAATCAGAATTTTTTAACATGCCTCCGTGTTTTTTTTTAAATTTTTTTATCTTATTTCTAATTAATCACAATTTAATCAAAATTCTTTAATATGCCTCTAGATAGTCCTAAGAAAATATATAAAAATATTCTTACATTTTCCCTCTCTCTTTCCGTCTGCCATTACTTGATTGTGCTTTTCAACAGTTACCTTTATAAATTCTCAAAAAAGAGGAGTAAAAACTAATTTTTCCTAAAACTTAGATAAAATGAAACGTAAAAGTAAAATGTATAAGATACGCAAAATATATAAAAATATAAGAATCTGCCACAGAAAACAAAATTCATTACGGGCATTTTCGTGTTCTTTTTTTATTTTTAATAAATTACAATTTAATCAGAATTCTTTAATATGCCTCTGTGTTTTTTTTTTATTTTTTTATTTCTAATTAATCACAATTTAATCAAAATTCTTTAATATGCCTCTAAATAGTCCTTAGAAAATATATAAAAATATTCTTACATTTTCCCTCTCTCTTTCCGTCTGCCATTACTTGATTGTGCTTTTCAACAGTTATCTTTATAAATTCTCAAAAAGAGGAGTAAAAACTAATTTTTGCTAAAACTTAAACAGTATACAACCCCGCAATTTCAACATTCCTAATTTCGAAACAAGTCTCATAGGGACGGACAAACAACCCCGGGGAGCTTGAAGAAAACAATAGCAGTAGTAGCGTTAATAAACGTCATCCGTTAGTGGGAAACGGGATCAGCAGATGTTGACCTTCTCGTTTAAGATTTCTACGCTCGAATCAATCCCAAAATACGCAATAAGCAGGTCGATCTTGCCGGGCCGCGAGCGAGGGAGCTCGTTACGAGCTCTTCGCCGGTTCTCCGCACAACCATCGTTTCTTTACCACCCCCCACCATTCGTTTCATCCCTCGTATGTACATAACTGCCGCCCCACCCTCCCTCGAAATCTCGCTCCGTTTTTTCCAGCACCCTGCACGCGCAACCACCCTCTGCCTTCTTGTCTCTATTCGCTCGCACGTATCTCTGTACGCGGTATAAAGAGAGAAAGAGAGAGAAAGAGAGGGAGACAAACATTTAGGGCGCGTCGGGAAAGGGAGAGAAACGCGGATAAAGACGCGGTACGGGAGGAGTCACTGGAAAATAGTCACGTTCTGGTTAATTTCGAGCAACCCACATCCCGTCATTCTCTTGCGTGCCTCTTCCTTTTCTCTTTTGTACACGTCGCGTAGCCTGCGACTGCTATTTCGCTATTCCATCTCGTGCATTCTTACTCTCGTTCGTCAGAATTTCCGTTCGTCTACGCTACTGTTTGCGTTTCCTCATTCTATGGCAGTTACATTTTTATTTCCCTCATGTCAGTTTCTCTTTGTCATTCAAAAGCCGAAAGTATAATTGTTTACATTGTCGGTGGGTTTTTTTAATACAATATTTAATATAACAGCCTTAAACTAATAATACCCTTCTTGATGCGCCACACTGTGTTAATAGATTAAAAAAATGGTTTATTAATTTTTTGAAATTAGACAATTTTTTTTTATTTTTGCGTCAATATTAATATATATATTTCAACAGTTGAAAAATGAAAAACGCGATAAATTCAGAACTATAAAATATTTTTTCTTATTTATTTAAATATTTTCTTGGATACATATTAATACAATATTTAATATAACAGCCTTAAACTAATAATGCTCTTTTTGATGAGTCACACTGTATTAATAGATTTAAAAAATGGTTTATTAATTTTTTGAAATTGGACAATTTTATTTTTTTATTTTTGCATCAACATTAATATATATTTTTCAACAATTGAAAAATGAAAAACGCGATAAATTCAGAACTATAAAATATTTTTTCTTATTTATTTAAACATTTTCTTGGGTACATATTAATTCAATTTTTACAAGAAATATCCTCGATAACGAAAACAATGATAGTCGGATACAACGGCCAATTGTATTTTATATTTGCATTTATATTTTATTTTATATTTTATTTATTTTTTTATTTATATTTAAATTTTATATTTAAATTATTTTATTTATTTTTTATATTTATATTTAAATTTTTACTTAGAAACTATTTCAAATTACTGACAATAATTTTGATAAAAGTTTTCTGATTATTTTTTTCGTCAATCTTTTCTTATAAATTTGATACATTTAATATCACATATTTTTACAATCAGGTTTCAAATTAAAATTTAAGATAACATCTCTTCGCTTAAGGATGTAGTGGAGATATATTACAATCAATGAGATCGCCGTGAATTTTTAATTTAACATTCTTAATAACATTCTAAATCGTCATGAATTATTTCAAATTTTTTTACTTTCTCCTTTAAAAGTTATTAATTTTTGCGATTTTAACATAGGATCTTATGTAAACGTTCAAGAGAGAGGTAATAAATTATTCACAAACTATAAAAAAACAATGATAAAAATTTCATTTTGTAATATTATATTCTTCATACATGTAAAAATGTTCCCACAAAGTTTTAAAACGATTTACTTGCTCATTTTGAAATTATTATTAAAAAAACTAACTGTGATTATCGGTTTGACGCAATATCGATGATAAAACGTGGCAAAATTTTCTTGAAAATTAAGATCTATTTATATTAAAGAATACTTTGAAGTATATGATTTCGAGATTTTTAAAAAATTTTTGATTCAATTAGAATTCGTATTCTGCTCAACTTTAATTTTTTGATACTTTGGATTAACTTTTGAGACAAACGGTCCTTCCAATACATTTTTAAGATAAATAGAAAAATTTATCGCATACTCGCATTCATCTTACAATTAGCGCATACTCGCATTCATCATACAATTAGCGCACATTTCAAATTTCTTAATATAAATATTCATGTTTGGATTAGGAAATTAATTGAAGAATCAACAGAACAGAGAGAGAGAGAGATACTAGGAAGTAGAATATCTCGCATTTTCCGATACTCTTGTATCATGGAGGGGATGAAGTATATAGAGAGGGTGCCGGCAGAGCCATTAATGCATCGTACTGTATGTCGTATGCACCTGTACATACGTGCGCTACTCGTAGAATAAAGGGCCATTGTCAGTTACGAGGACGCCTCCATCCAATCGATTATCGCTTGAATCGAGTCCTGGCATGTGCCTCCAGATAAAGGACTACCTGGGATAATAGATATACACGTGGGCAAATGCATGCGCATACAAACACGAATGAACGTAATGGTTTCTTATACATCTAACCACGCCATCTCCTAAAGAAAATTAATATCTGGAATTAGTATATCTCCGAAATTGACATTCGGATAAGAAATTAATTAATCAATGACTTATCGTACGAATCGAGTAAGTCGATCTTTAAACAACTGCGCGGTGCATTTTAATGCGAGGAAGAGAAACTAACGTATATATATGTCAGTGAAGGAAAAAAAAGAAGAAAAATATGTTTGTGTAATCTGTGGAATTTTTACCAAAAATTCTAAAAATTACATCGTACAAAAATAATAGTAGTTTTTCTACATTTGATAAAAAAATATCACCTGACTTTTATATCGCATAAAAATAATGTCGTTTTTCTTCCGAAACTTCGATGTTTTATCACTTTTATAATATTTTTATTCTTACATTATACGATATAATGTGTTCATGTATGTTTTTCGCTATTATGTGTGTGAAATGTGAAGTTATATAGATGATAACTTACATTTAGCCGATTTAATAAGTTATTCTACATCAAACAAAAGCATCTGTTGTGACTATTTATGTTCTATTATACATAAAGAGATTTATATCAATCATAAGTGATTTGTAAGCAACACAAAATCAGCGAAATATAAAAATTAAAGATGCAAATTAGCTTATCAGCGGATAATTAATTTAGTTGGCTCCGTGCACGCACGCTCTTTCTTTCTCGTACAAATTATTTTCGAATACTCAGTTGCTCTGCAAAATTTACATGAAATATAATTACGCACATCATACATAAAAACGCAATTTCAGTAAAATTTTCAACGAAAGGACTTGTATTATTTAAATATTTACATAAAATTATAACATTTTTCTAGTTTTATTTTTTAATATGCATAATTTTCAGTTTTATCATAAAGAACAAATTTATAATTGAAGTAAAACTAATAACAATTTTTTTTACATTGTCATCAATCATATATTACATTAAATTTGAAGAAATAAAATAAAATAATTTTTATTAAACGAATATTTAACGCCACATTTTTATAATTAACATAAAAATTATTAACATAAAAGAAACATGAAAAAAATTGTAAAATTATTATATTTTTAGAAGTCCTCTTTGATAGAAAGCGTTTTGTTTTATATCTATGTTTTATGTAAATATCATGTATTTATATTGAAAATAATTAAAGCTAATATATTGGAAAGAGAGAGATTAAAGCTCTCAGAGTTACACAAATATTTGCAAATAAAAGAAACAAAACGTATTGTTATTATATGTTTTTTTAACGAATAAAAGAGTTTTATTTCTAACACAAAATATCTTTTCCTAAAGTTTTTGTTATTATATCTGACATATATATATATAGAATACTTTGATTTTAAAGTGTATGAGGAATTGAGGAGATTTCATCATTTTGTGCTAAAGGTTTCATGTATTTTTCACGAAGGAAGGACATCAAGACGACATCAGGATAAAATTGACTTTTACGTCATCATGTTTGATGTCGAACAAAAGCAAAGTCGAGCCGGCTGAAATCAGATTTATACGTGGTATGTTGTGTGTTGCTCGTTTCTAAATGATCTTTATGATTCGCGTCCCTTATCCTTGAATATCAGCGAAGAAGGCCTCTTACCATAATTGCAATAAGAAGTCTAAATAAGTCTTATAAAGTCGTAATAATACCGCTCCTTATTCTTTTTAAAAAAAAAAAGCAAACATTATCCAGTTATAATAACTGGTTTGATAAAAATGGAAATGCGCATATATTGATTGATAATGGTATCCTTCATCTTTATATATCATATTAAGGAATTTTTCAACGTGACCGAGATTCTATATTCTTTCACATTTTCTCAACCAAGATAACACAGTCGAGCAGAAGCAAGAATTTCCCTGGGGTGTAGGTGTCAGAATTAGAAAATAAATTTTAAGAAAGCTCCCGGATAGAGAATTTAAGAGATTTGTAAAATTAAGTTCTGTTAATTTTTAAACAAGTGACAAGAAAAGACAAATTCTGGGAATTTTATTTTACGATATAAAACTCCAATTCTGGGAAAGTTAAAATATATAAGATATTTTGTACAAATTTTCAAAAGGATTAAAATTACATTTTAGAAAGAAGGGTTGCACGAGATACCAAGATTAGTCTTGATATTGTCTTGTCTTGTCTTGAATTTCAAGACAAGATCAAGACAAGATTTTTAATTAGTTATCAAGATAATATCAAGACTGTCAAGATTATTAGTCTTGTCAAGATTATTGGTTCTCAAAGAAACTAAAATATTTATATTTGTAAATGAAAAAAATCACTATATATAAATTTAAAAAAAAAATTATTCAATAAAAACATTTATATTGATAAATTTAAAAACATTTAATATTAATACAATATAACATTTTTATAAATTAGAAATCAAACTCGCAAATTTTAGACATTAAAGAGCATTTCACCCAGGAATTGGTGCACATTAGTGCTTTTAAAGATTTACTTTGTAATCTGGTTCTATTTTTTAACATAGTCAGAGTTTCTATTGAGAAAAGTCTTTCTACTGGCACGGACGAGGCAGTTGAACTTAAAATGTCTCAAGCCATTTTTGTGGGATAAATATGAACCTGATTTTTTTATTACTCCAAAATATTTATATTTGCACATTCCCTTGGAGCCTGTAAATAGTTATTAATTTCTGTTTTCCATGAAACAGTAAATGTTTTTTAAGTAAATAGACGGTATTTATATCGATTACAGAGTAATAATTATAATTAAAATATAATATAATAATAATAATTATTTCAAATTATGTTACAAAAATTATGTTAAATATTATTTAAACAATTTTTTATTAGATAATATTAGATAAAAAATTGTGAATAAAATCGAGACAAGACAATACAAGACGAGATTTTTGCTACCAATATTCACTCAAGACCAAGAACAAGATTTAAATTTTCGAAAATTTTCAATACCAATGCAATATTTTTACGAATATTGTCTTGGGTCTCGTGCAACCCTAGAAAGAACATTCCAAAAATAATTAAAAACGCTTAAGAGAAGGATATTATAATTATTCCACGATATTCTCTCGTTTGAATCTACCTCTGGAGGAGCTTACGACAGCTTCGCATTTAGAATTTTAGTAACAGAAATTTCTTGCTTTCTTTGATCATACAGTTTCATTAACGATAACGAGAACGAAGCAAGTGGTTTCGAGATAATTTTCACTTCCGCGTTACGCCACTACTTTTCAGACCTTGAACACCGAGTGTCCTTTATTCCTTCCTCTTGTTTCCTGCAACTTACCTCCATCCTCTTTCTTACCGGAGACGAAACTTGCGTAATGCGAAGGTCACGAGTTTTTATTCGCTAGCTAGGAAGTCAATTAATTTTTACCGCGAGCTCGATTAATGCTTAACTTTCTTAATTCTTCGTGGCCTTTCCTGGCGAAGTAACCGGAGGGCATTGCACCGTTCTATAAAAGACTTCAGCTCTATCTCCCGAGATAGAAAAAGAGAGAATACCGAACGAGAAAATAATTTCATTATCATGATAACGAATCTTTGAATACCGGCGAACTCTTGATTACTTTCAACGTTTAATTCTCATTCCACTGAATTGATCAATTTAATGACTACCGTGAGACGGGGTAAGATTGCACCGACGGGGGTGACTTTATCATGATGGAAAATGTGTTTTACGATCGATTAATGTCTGACAAAATAATCCATAAACTGTTGATTGAGTTGCCATACGATAATATTGTTGATTATAGTATTATAATAATATTCATAAGTTTGCGTCTAGCATCTCATATTCGTAAAATTAATTGTTCAATATTATTATGCAATTTTTTTGGAATATTTATTATTGTATAATATTATATAATTAAATATTATAATTAAATATATTATAATTAAATATTATATAGTATTATTTATTATTAAATATTATATAATATTATGTATTATTATATAATATTATTTATTATGTGATAAAATAATTTGTAAATCTTGTAAATAACTTTTACATGCACATGTGCATATATCATACAGGGTGTCCCATTTTAAAAGTTCCACCCTCATAACTTTTTTAATTTTGATTGTAGCAAAAATTTTTCAGACAAAAGTTGTATGGCTTGAAGGGGGACATAAGATAGTGTCATTAGTTTGACATTAAAGAGTCACTTGAAGGTTACGTGAAGGCCATATCCAACTTTTTAAATGGGACATCCTCTATGCTTTTGCATATTCTTATAGTTTATCTCGAAAGCTTTCCAAAATACTACAATTAAGTTAGTTTTCATTAAAGAAAACGCATAATTGTTTCGAAGAAAAAATGTAATTTGCAATTAACAATTCCATATTTTTTCTTAAAAACAACTGTGTTTTTCCTTTATACCAATTGATTCCTCACATTATTTTGTACATAAAACTATTAAAGTAAAATAATCGAAAAATGAATATTTTGCAAGATATTTTACAGTTTATGTAAAATTAAGAAATGATTTCAAGCCTCATAACTCGAAAAGTACTTAATGAAAACTAACTTAATTGCAGTGTTTTGGAAAGCTCTCGAGATGATCTATAAGAATATGCAAAAAGCATATAGGGTGTCATATTTAAAAAGTTAAATGTGACTTCACGTGGTCTTCAGGTGACTCTTCAATGTCAAACTAATGACACCATCTTATGTCCCCCTTCAAGCCATACAACTTTTGTCTGAAATATTTTTTTCTAGAATCAAAATTAAAAAAGTTATGAGGGTGGAACTTTTAAAATGAGACACCCTATATATTACGTACACATATCATTGTATATTAAAGAAGATTCATATGTCATTGAATGATTTAAGCAATAATATTTTTCAACAATATCGATACAGCTTTACATCTTATTAAAAATATTGACAAGTAATTCAATTTTTTACAATAAAAATATATCATAATTATAATTGACAATTCTTGATTAGATGACGACGGAAGCTTTATTGAGTCTGTCATATGCACGAGATAAAAGACTTTTTTTCGACATCTCTCCGAGTGACGTCAACGTTCCCTATGAACCATGCAATTTTCCTGATCTGACCAGTCTTATCGTTGCTTTCATCGTATTCCCTAAATACATACCGGACTTATATGTATTTTTAATCAGTGTTCGGATCGAATTCTTCCCTAGCCCCCCTTCGGGTTGTGCCACTCTACCTTCCGTTCAACTTGCCACGCGATCGTTTTCCCGCGGGACGAATTCGCCGCATGGGGACTTCCCCGACGAAACTCGATATTCGCAATTTCGTCTGACTGTCGCCGGGATCGAGAGGCCTCATCCTTTTTGTTCTTTATCCACCAATAGATTTCACGTCTCTCCTCGATCTTTTCACATCCCGCGAATATCTCGTCTAATCTCTCGCTTTAAATTCAATTTTTGTTTCTTCGTGTCTTTTGTCGCACTCGATCAACTAGCGAATCAAATCAAAATGGCCATCGAATCGATTGGTAACTGTGAAATCGTTCCCGAGAACCGAAAACCACTTTAACGAGAAATGTAATTTTTCAAAGCGATAAAAAATAGTTTTTTTTATAGTTTATTGAAGGTAAATTGAATATTATATTGTTACTGTAAATTATGTTGGGAATCGGGATAAAATTAAAATATACGTGTGCCATACATAGCATATATCATGTGAGATATACTTTAGAATATGAAATATTCTATTTTTTATTAGAGAGCACGTGTATAAAAAAGGATATACACTGAGAAAAAAAATGTGTTAACTTATCAAACCGTTCAAATAAATTATTTTTTTTTTAATTGAAATATTTAAGTTAAAAAAATGTCATGTTAAATTTAAATAAATTTAAGTTAAAATAATGTCATGTTATATTTAATTTAATTTAAATATTATCTAATTTAAATAGTTAAATTTCAATTAAAAAAATAATAATTTAGTTCAATGGTTTAGTCAAGTTAACATTTTTTTTCCTCAGTGAATATGAATAGTTATTAAAGTGTTCAATTAATTTTTTTTTAATTACAATTAAATCTCCGTACATCCGGAAACTAGCTTTTATTTTGATTTGCGAAATACAATATCCCTTATTTGCGCAATCTTGGCAACTCAATACGTCGCGTGTTTGCTTTTCGAACATATCGAATTCGCAACTTACTTTTAAAAGAAGCAATTCATCAAACAAGCACATTGTTGATCGAAACCTTGTAATTAACTGAATCATATGACTTACTCGCTGACGATAAATTGTGAAGAGTATTATCTGTAAAAGCAAGTCTATCATTGTTACTTTGCAAAGCGAATTTTTAAAAAATTATTATTTTTATTATTTATATATTTATTATTTAAAATTTATTATTTTGCAAAGCGAATTTGAAAAAAAAGATTCGTTCTTGTAATCATCGTACATCTGCTATAGTTTGCCTTTCGTTCGGATTCCAATTATCTTAAATTTATTTATAAATGGAACATAAATGTGTTTATCAATCGAGGTTATCGAACACAGAATTTTATTTCTTTGACACGTATTTATCACATGTACATTATATCATTTTAAGATGAATATTCATTTCCGTTAACAGTAAAGGATGTCATATCGATAATAGGACTGCCTTTCTCGATTCATTTCCTGTCAGCTATCCGGTTGTCAGCGATAACTCGAATCGCTCCCATTTTTCTCAGATCTCTTTTGCGTGAATTGCGCTCATATTTGTTCTGTATCAGAATTATTGATATTTGAAATTAAAAACTGGAGAAAAATATTATACACATGCCCTTCTATTTTTATTACGTTTATTATTGTGTTAAAATTGATTAAAAACAAATATCGCATAATCTTTTCTTTTTTATTTCATTTATTTTCAATATTGAAAGGATTAGATTCTCAAGTTTTTCAAGTATTTAGAAATATGAAGTGCATTAACAGAAATAATAACTGCGTAAGATGTTTTATATCTAATCTGTTCACTATTAAATATAAACGTATAGTTATAAGTAGACATGTTTTTATTTTTATATATGAATATATTTAATAATGTTGCATCTATATAATTATTACTTTTGAATATTCAAAGTTGCAAATCGATTCATTATGTCTCCTCTTGATATCTTGCAACAATATTATCTTTAAAAATGATTTAATTGAATAGATGCTCAAATTATTAAAAAAAGAAATGATTTGTTCTAATTTGGATTTTTCAATATATTTATATGTATATTTCTCTAATTTGATCTCTAACTTATATGTATATAAATAATAAGTATAAATAATAAGATAAATAATAATAATAAATATATAATATGTAATAATATATATATATATAATATATAAATATATAAATATATAAATATATAATAATAAATAATAAGAATACACAGAAAAAAGGACATTCTTGTTTCGAAAATATATTTAATTTTAACATGAAAATCTTCAAATGAGATTATATTACGTTAATTAAAGAAAAATATAATTGCTTGAATAATTGCTTACTTGAATGAAGCCATTTTATTTAATTCAATCGAGAAAAATATATTCTTACGATTTAAGATTTAATTTTCTTGAATGGAAAAGAAACGATGTTGGATAGAAAATAACATTTTTAAATCAAAGATAATAGATTATAATTTTCTTAAAATAGAATTAAATAATTATATATTCTTGAGATGACAGTTATTATTAATATTAAAATAAGAACTATAATATTGTTGAAATTTAAACGTATATATGAAACAATGGTCGCGTTAATTTAAGTATATAAGTTTTGATTTGACACTTATTCTTTTTCTGTGTAAAATCAAATAAAAAATTAAATATGATATGGAATAAGGATATAGAGAAATTTGTGTGAAATGCGAGAAACATGGATGCATAGTTTCTGATTTAAATATGCTTTTATATAGTCACGATAATTTTATATAGTCAAAGTTAAACTTTAGAATGACTGCTTACACATATTTTATTACAATATTCTCCATTCTCCATTTGTAAAATTTAGTATTCATAAAATACAGCAATACGCACACACGTAACTTCAAGCGCAGCTTTTATTTGGGGAGGGAAGTGTCAAGGATCCTTGTTCCAGGTGCCAATATACTTAAAACCGACGCCGTCTTGCAATCTGGCGCAATCGTTGTCGCGAGGGAAGAGCGCTGTTTCGCGCCACGGGACGGATATTGGAACGGATTTTCGAATATAGCGCGTGGGACATGGGAATCTCTGCCTTTACAACGGTCAAAGTATATTTTACTATGCGCTCATGCATTATTCAGGTCTCCGCCCGAAGACCGTTGCCACGCTATCATATTTTGTCACGCGCTCTTGCACCGATGTTGCAAACTGCAACGCTTTAACGAGTCGCATCATCTCCTGGATCTTCTCGACGTTTGTTAAATATAATGACGAGGCTCTTTCGCGCGTACCTTCATAATAATAGAGATTTTCGCAGGCGAGATGTCGATACTAGAAAGAAATGTATAAAGTAATCGGAATGTCGCAGGTTTGATTAGAATGAGGAGAACTGTGGGTAGGGTTGCACAAGACCCAAGATAAGACAATATTCGTAAAAATATTGTATTGGTATTGACAATTTTCGAAAATTTAAATCTTGTCTTGGTCTTGAGTGAATATTGGTAGCAAAAATCTCGTCTTGTATTGTCTTGTCTCGATTTTATTCACAACTTTTTATCTAATATTAAAAAATTATTTAAATAATATTTAACATAATTTTTGTAATATAATTTGAAATAATTATTATTATTATATTTTATTAGTATTATATTTTAATTATTACTATGTAATCGATATAAATGCCGTCTATTTACTTAAAAAAAACATTTATTGTTTTATGGAAAACAGAAATTAATAACTATTTACAGGCTCCAAGGGAATGTGCAGATATAAATATTTTGGAGTAATAAAAAATCAGGTTCATATTTATCCCACAAAAATGGTTCGAGACATTTTAAGTTCAACTGCCTCGTCCGTGCCAATAGAAAGACTTTTCTCAATAGAAACTCTATGTTAAAAAATAGAACCAGATTACAAAGTAAATCTTTAAAAACACTAATGTGCATCAATTCCTGGGTGAAATGCTCTTTAATGTCTAAAATTTGCGAGTTTGATTTCTAATTTATAAAAATGTTATATTGTATTAATATTAAATGTTTTTAAATTTATCAATATAAATGTTTTTATTGAATGAAACATTTTTAAATTCGTATATAGTGATATTTTTTTCATTTACAAATATAAATATTTTAGTTTTTTTGAGAACCAATAATCTTGACAAGACTAATAATCTTGACAGTCTTAGTCTTGGTATTGTCTTGATAACTAATTAAAAATCTTGTCTTGATCTTATCTTGAAATTCAAGATAAGACAAGACAATATCGAGACTAATCTTGGTATCTCGTGCAACCCTAACTGTGGGATATGAGAAATAAGAAAAAATAAAATCGAAAATATAATTATCAGGAGCAATAATAAAATTAGTTACATAAGAACAGAGGCAATATTTGTTCAATTACGCGATCTATATGCTTTCTAATTATAGAGTCCAAATTCCGAGTCCTATTAATTATTAGGAACTATTAATACTATCAATAGGACTTGGAATTTGCTCTTTAATAGTCTCTCTAATTAAACGCATGTTTGCTGAACTAATTATTTATACAGTCACAAAATGATACGCGATTGTATAAGTAATTATAATGGAATGGCTTACATGTGTATGTTGAATTTTTAAATTTAATTTTAAAAAATATAAATCGTTTCAAGAGAAAATATTTATATAAATGCAACAATGCTAAAACTGTAAATGACATGCAGATGCAAATTTACATGTATTTTGTTAAAATTGTTTTCATATTATTTTGTTAAAATTGTTTTTAATATTATTTTTAATTAATATAATATATATATTTAATTAATACAACATATTAATTAATTATATTTAATTAATATATTTTTATATTATATATTATATATTATATATTAATATATTTTTGCATTTAATTAATATAATATATAATATATATTTTTTCGTCGTTTTATAAAAAAAAATTAGCGACGAGTAATTCCAAGCATTCGACGCGGCCATTGTCCCACTTTTGCAAGGTGGCGAAAAATAGAAGAAATTGCTGTAGCAGACAGGATTGTAAAGAGGAATATGGACGACGAGAGAAAAGGGAAGAAAAGGGGGAAAGAGTTGAAGACAATGACCTGCAGTTTTATAATGTTCGACTCCTCGGAATCCGTCGAAGGAATCGTTCTCTTGTAGCCTCTCTTCCGACTAATTAAATTGGGTGGATACTCATCCTCTCCCGATGCTTCCCCCTCCCCCCTCCCCCCCCCCGGTTCCGCCAGGTCGATCGATCAAAGACGAAATGAGCTTTCATTATCCGATCGTTTCGCATTCGTGGCAAGCTTCGGGCGATTTGAATATTTTTCCTCCTTAGGGATCTAATGGATCCTGGATGCCTCTCGATTTTCCGCGCGTCCCCCGTCATAAATGGGGAGCCTTATAATGCGAAAAATAGAAAAGATGTTTGAAGGAGGAAGCAGCGCGAAGTGATATTAATGCGGGGAAACGATCTCCTCTTCTTGGGCTCAGGGACGAATTCACCTCCGTTGACTCTATTAAACGTGATTCTACTTCTTCGACAATGAAAACTCTTCAGGGATGGATACGACTTTCTCGTCCGTGTTCCATTTCGAGCGGATCGCTCGTGAAAATTGAGGCAAAAAATCTTTTCGATTGAAAGAAAATCGGATCGGTGAAGCTTCCTGATGGATGAAAATAATCTCGACAATATTTTGCAAACAATTATTGCGAAAAATTTATACGTAATATATATATATATATATATATATATATATATATATATATATGCGTTTCCTAATTTATTATTTTAACATATCATTCTTTCTAATTTCTCTCAATAAATAATCCATGCATAAAAATAAGAGGGATGTAAAATTATACATATACTTTTTTTAGATTTACATATTCATTCTATTTTTTTCTCCATTTATCTTTTAATGACTTCCTGGCACAGGTCGATCTTTTTTCAGGGAACATTTTATTAGACATAATCCATAAGAGAAAAGCGGTAGGAAAGAGCAGCAAATTTTTTTAGAATATCTTTTTACACTTTAATCTCATTTTTTTTTTTAGAAATCTGTATGTTCCGGATTGCTATCTTTGTGCGCATTAACGTAGTCGGTAAATTGAATTTTTCGTGTTTCCGGGATTTTTGAAAATTTTGCTGACTATTTGAGATCTCGTCGCAATTATTCTTACTCTCGTCCATATTTTGCGGGGATCATTAACAAATATTATGCACGCGAAAAAGGAAGTGCAAAGCATTAATACGGAAAAGGGCTTTTCGCAAATCTCTTTCTACTGTTAAGCATGATTTTTCCATGAACGAGGTGCTTTTCCAAACCACTGTTTTTCGTAGTCACAATCGGGAATTGAGAAAAGAAGCACCTTCCACGATGGACAAATAAATGACCGAATTTATTTTTAAGCGCACAGTATTCTTTATCTCGCTGTGGCAATAAACGTAATTTTCTTCTATTATTTTTTTACGCAAGAATTCTTCCGCCTGGACTTTGTTAAAAATCCCCATAAATTCGATCAAGGCTCGAAGAAGAAATATAATGGTTTTACAAAAATTACATTGCCACTATAAATTATAAAACAGTATCTTTATTTCAAAGACAGAATGATTTTTCTACATACAGAGTTTACAAATAAATATTATTCAGCTAGTGATTCGATTTCTATATTATTATTTATGTTTACATGTAATTTATATCGTTAACTTTAAATTACATCTGCTTTCAAAGTTTGAATACATAGAAAATTTTATATATTTGTAAAATGTGTGTGGAACAAGTAATTATTTTGCTTTCTGATTTATAGTTATTTAAACAGCGATAATTTCGCATCCAATGTTTATCGAAAATAATTCATATATGCATTATAATAAATCTCATATGTTTCTTGCTTGCTTTATCGCTTTTGATATTTTTTATTCATAATTTCAATTATAATCAATAGCGTCAAATTCACTTTTCTCAAAGGCAAATACATTTTGCATATTTTTATATTAAAGAGTGCGAGTAACGCGAGAAGTTTGAGAGTTACGCGTACATTGAATGAATAATTCAGACGTTTAAGAATTATCGTAGATAGCGGTGAACGGCACGTCCTGCTTTTCGATCGATCTCGATAAATATTGTCAAGAAGAGAGTGGTATTCACCTTAAGTTACGCGTTCGATGAGCGATTGGTCGAGGATTTTGCATAATTTATGTTTCAAATCTGTCATCGATGCGATACAAGGCTTCGAAAATCTTGTTCGAACAATCATAATACTCGTAAAAATGTGGCAGACGTAAATCTATATTCGATCGAGACGGATATGTTCATGAAACGTAAATAAATTTTTTAAACAATCTATCTCTGGTGCCATTTTCCTTCTTAATGGTATTATTCTCTTCTCGATTATTTCATTCGTTTAATTAATTCACTTTTCTCTTTTTTAACCCGTCCTCCTATTCAATTCTAACGAAGAATCAATTTTTTATCAGCTCCTCGATAACCTCAATCTATAGTTAAAATTATATAAGATATAGCTATATTCAACGATATATGCGCACTCGTTCAAATTAATATCGGATCTCTTAAGCCGATCGGGCTTGATGAGAACGCTAGCTGATACGTTATTCATCGGCGAGTATCGATTCGCGTATATTAGCACTGCTCTCTCACGATGTCCACGTGACATCGAAAAGCAATTTGCGAAAGTCGGTATAGAGTAAAAAAGACCGCGTCCTTTCGTCTCTTCAATCTACTAAGTAGTCCTGTAGCTTAAAAAATACAAAAGAGTAATTTATAATACGCGAAAATATATTTAAAATAGCAAAGATTAAAGTGCACTGGCGCGATTAATTTAATAGCATAAAGAGAAATAAGTACATATTTTTTATAATTATACTTATAAGTATATTTTTTATAATTACAAGAAATTATAAATAACGATGTAAGAAATAAAATATTTTTAAGATTAAAAGTGCATGATTTTGGCGCGATTAATTTAATGGCATAAAGAGGAATAAGTACATATTTTTTATAATTATATTTATAAGTATATTTTTTATAATTAAAAGAAATTATAAATAACGATGTAAGAAATAAAATGCTGTTTTAGGAAACATTTTAAGCTAAATTATCTTGATAAAAAAGACAGGAAGTGTAATATAAATGCATGAGAGGATATACGTATATGTATGTAGGTTAAAAAAATATAATAATATAAATATAATAAAAATAATAATATAAATAATATAAAATAAAAATAATAATAATAATAAAGTAAAAATAATATAAAAATAATATAATAATATAAATATAATAAAATAAATATAATAAAAATATGATAATCTAATATAATATAATTCATAAAAATCAGCACCTTATTTGTTGGAATATTTGTCATAAACATTCTTAATTAAACTAAATTATTTCGAATAATAAATAAGTTATATTAGTTTCCATTTTTTCATGGATCGCACAAGCAATAATAATTTGCTATATGCTAAGTTCCGATTATTGCGCAGATGCAAAATCTTCTCAAGCATGTTTGCACAGCTTGTCGCTCATTAAAATTGCGATATAAATTTCGATGAAGCGGGAAAAGGGGGTGGAAGGGATGAGGATATAACTGGTAGAGCAACATCAGCAATATTGCAGAGATCGGCGGAACTTTACGAAACTCTACTCGTTAGGAGCGAACGAAACGAATGCTTACACGGATGAATCATTACGCTAATTAATTAACGCTGAAAATCTGAAAGAGACACCGAGTCGCGAATGTATTTCTGTGGTTCTGTATATTCGCATATATATATATGTACATGCACAGGTACAAGCTTGCCTTGAATCGCAACGTGTTGAAATGAAAAAATTTAAGCAAGCTTGTTTGATATGATGTTTATATTACACGATCAGTTGTCATATCTAATCTAAAGCGCATTTATGTGAAATAGATATAATAAACTATGAAACAATTACAAATTTAAATACAATTGATCGTGTAAATTAAAAAGATTACTAATTATTATATGGAGAAAAATTATCTGATAACATGTTTAGTGTTATATTTATTTTTCTATTTTTTAAAAATATATTATTGTTATATTTATTTTTCTATTAAAAAATATATATAAATATATATATATATATATATATATATAAATTATGTATATATTATTTATATATATTTATATATATTTATATATATATTATTATATTATTATATTTATATTATTATATTATTATATATATTTATATTATTATATTATTATATATTATTATTTATATATATTTATATATATATTATTTTTATATATTTATATATATAAATATATATAAATTATTGTATAAATTATTATATAAATTATATATTTTATATAAATATATACATATATACATTATATAAATATATACATTTTATATTAGCCATATTTATTATATTTTTGTAGACTCTAGAATTTATTAGATAGGCACGAATTTAATATATAATTTGGAAGAAAAAGAGAGAGAAACTGACGAAATTCTAAACCAAATACCATAGAAATATAATAATATGGGATCTGCCGGAGTTTCTTGCGACTGTATATGCGAATTAAGCGAATTACATTTCTTGGTTCTAAGCTGACGAAACGTTTGTGAGATCTCTTCGCCATGCCAGTCGCTTTTGTATTCAGCTTCGTCGCAAACGCTAATAAATTTAGCGGCAGAACTATTTGTAGCCGCTTGATACGTAGCATAGAAATTCGAAATATATATGAGTGATAAAGTTAGCGAAGTTGGTGATGTTATAAAATTATTAAAATCATTTTCTACATCTCCTTTATTTTCCGCAATAGATGTATATATATCATATATTAATCGTTCATTATTGAATTTTTCTAAATTTTCATCTCTAAATTTCGATCTCTATATTTTTATTTTTTACTAATTCTATTTTCTAAATTTTCATCTCTAAATTTTTATTTTTCATTAATTTTATTTTCTAAATTTTCATCTCTAGATTTTTATTTTTTATTAATTTTATTATTTGCTATCTCTAAGAGAAATCTTTCGTGATGTTACATTTGACAAAATTTTATTTTAATTAAAATAAAAAACAGATCTCCCTCTCTTTTTTGAAAAAAAAGGAGAGGCTCTTAAAATTCTTGATACGCAGCATAGAAATTCGAAATATCTATGAGCGGTAAAGTTAGTGAAATTGGCAATGTTATAAAATTATTAAAATCATTTTCTACATCTCCTTTATTTTCTGCAATATATATATATATATATATATATATCATATATTAATCGTTCATTATTGAATTTTGCTAAATTTTCATCGATGTCTAGATTTTTATTTTTTATTAATTTTATTCTCTAAATTTTCATCTCTAAATTTTTATCTTTCACTAATTTTATTTTCTAAATTTTCATCTCTAGATTTTTATTTTTTATTAATTTTATTATTTGCTATCTCCAAGAGAAATCTAATATTTCGTGATGTTACATTTGACAAAATTTAATTTTAATTAAAATAAAAAACAGCTCTCCCTCTCTCTTTTTTCAAAAAAAAAAAAAAAAAAAAAAAGGAGATGCTTTTAAAATTCTTTGCAACGTACACGTCTAAAACCCTGACTAAGCACTTTCTTTATAACCACAGTTCTCCAGAAATGATCTTCGTAGTGTGTTGACACCCGTCGTAACGTCGAACGTGTTTTCCTTTGGCGGCGAGACGAAGGAAAAATGCGAAGACGAAAAGGGCAACGTCTCCTCCAGGGAAAGGGTTTCGAACCTGGATGAGCGGGGTGGGGTGGGGGGAAGGAAGGGGAAGAGAGGGAGCACGAAGGGCGAAACAAACAGAGTGGGAAATCGAGTGAGGGAAGAGGGAAACACCGGGTGATGGCGACGGCGGTGATGGCGATGCCGGTGGCTTGTGTAAGCGTTATGCGATTTCAAACAAATGGCGAAACCGTGAGCGGAAACGTGACCGAGGCTGCCGTCCACTCGGATGCCATTGGTAAGTTTACCTTGCGCGCCGCGGTAACTTACCAGTCGAGATCCCGCAACGGAACGAGGGATGGCAGCTGTCCTCGGTAGCATTCCGAGGACAGGAGCGGGTATTGCGGCGTCGTCGAGGGGCAAGGGAGACGACCGTCGAGGGAAATACGGCGACGAAAATCCGGCGGCGGAAGCGCGATTTTCTACGATCTCTCGACGAAACGCGTCCCCGTTTTATACTCGGGGATTAGGTACCGGTGGTGCCTATTTAGATTCAACGCGATTCATTTAATTAAGTCCTCGCTAAATGGCTACATAAATTTGCCTAGAATTTTCGAAAGAGAAAATTACTGATTTACGTATTGCAGTCTCGTTGCGCTAATGAAATCGACGATTTTAATTTATATTTCAATTTCGCGACCTGCGATGAGCTTTAGACTGTTGTAAACTCGATGTAAAATCAGCTTTTCACTTTTCTGTGTTTTATCGTGAAATTTATCGAGCAAAATGTACGATAGAAAATATTAAGATAAAATAAAATTGAAGGATGTTTTGTATGTATAATCCCAGCAAAAAGTGGTTGAAAATCAATATTGACGAATATCCACTTTTGGTGTATTTTGAGTATGAGAAATTGTGTGGAATTGTTCTTATTTCCTAGTTTCTTTACGTAATATTCCTTTCTTTTGAGTTATATATATGTTATATATATGTTTAGAAAAGTAAAAATTTTCCAAAACCAATCTTCTTGTATTTTATTCGTTATATTTTTAATTAAGTGCATAAAAATATTATTCGAAATACTATCTGCACCTTAATAAATTATGAAAATTATTCGGAAAGGGAATAAGACGAGTATTATATTAATAATTTAGCACAATGAGTATAGTTATATTTATTATACAAATAATAAATTATTAAATAAACTTTTAATGGTAAAACTAATAATGATTTATATTTTACAAAAATATATTCATTTAGATTAATTGAACAAATATAGAAAAATAATACATTTGCGCCGGCGTTCAACGAAATTTTCGATATTTTTCTAGGTTTCTATATAATTTGAATATTTTTATCATTTGTCCTCGTTGTGAATATTTAATATAGTAGATAAAGTTTATATATAGCACATATCAAGAGATTCTAAAATATATATTGATAACGAGAATGTATTAAACATATAAATTCCATTAGTCGTCAATTTTTGAGTAAATTTAAGGATGTTTTATATATACAATCCCAGCAAAAAGTACCTGAAATATTAATATTGACGAATATAGCCACTTTTGGTGTATTTTGAGTGTGAGAAATTGTGTGAAATGTTATAATTTGATCTTAGCTACAGTGCAGAGATGTATTTTTTAATATTTATTGCGTTTTTACTGAAATATTCCGAATTTTGTTAATCGAAATGATTAACTTTTGACAGAGAATTTCACCTTGTGATAGATACATGGCTAACTTCATTAAATTATATTTAATATCTTTTTAACCAGTTAGTACTTGTATAATATTATTCGACCAAATATTTCCTCTGTATCTAAACTTTTGCAAATTTTAAACAAATTCTGAATATT
Organism: Camponotus floridanus; assembly: GCF_003227725.1. Taxonomy (NCBI): domain Eukaryota; kingdom Metazoa; phylum Arthropoda; class Insecta; order Hymenoptera; family Formicidae; genus Camponotus; species Camponotus floridanus. Next base: position 895,790 of record NW_020229592.1, on the reverse strand, counting down.
ATTTCCATGTGTTTTTGTCATTTGAATCGACGTGGTTATACGTTTCCCATAAGAACACATGTTAATTCGGTGCAAATTAAAATCTTTCTAACTTGTGAGCGCTTTAGTGAATCGATTTAAAAATTATTATTTAAAAATTACTGTACTGAAGATTCTAAACATATGTAAGGACATTCTGTCCAATTTTTATTAAATTCTCAATATTTTGAAAATAGATACAAAACATCCTTAAGTTTCAGATTATGCATTAAGGGGTTATGTCTAGTCAGCAGACCGAAAAAAGTATGATTAAGATTTTTTTTTAAATGTAATAATTTTTTTTTACAAATAAATTTTTATTGAAAAGTTCGAATATCAAGGATGTTATTATATTTTTTGTTTAAATAAAATATTAAAAAATGTAAAAGTTATAACTATTCTCCGGATATTGTTTTTTTTTTAGAAAGCGCTGCGCGATGAGCAGTGCTGTTCGAAGCTGATTCATCTCATATCAAAAATTCGATAAACTGTTAAAGTATAAAATTGTCTAGTAGATGAACGAAGGATTAATCGAAAAATTGTTTTGGAACAAAATGACAGCTATTTGACAATAAGATTTTCTTTTTCGATTTAAAAATTGCTCATTTTTGACATTCTGTACAATTTTCATTAAATTCTCAATATTTTGAAAATAGGTACAAAACATCAGCTTAAAAAACCAGGTGTTTAAATGCCTCGTGATATTTTACAAATTCTATATAATTTTCCTACTATAATTAATTATTTACATTTCGACGATACGAATCCACTAATTTAAGGAATTTTAAATTAATTAAATATTGATGCTTTTAAAAACGCGAATGCTCCAGAAATATAGCAAATGCGCGATCAAATATTTATTTTTTTGCGTGGAATTGAAGGTATATAATGGAGTAATTTTTTTGCAATCTTCTCGATTATCAGTACGCAAGTTTTAAATTTCTCTCGAATATATTTCGCCCTCTGAGCATTATTATTAGACTAGGCACGAGTCAGGAAATATATATAAGTACGAAAAATAGCTTGGCGAGAGAATGTCGAGCTATTTTTTACGAAGGGGAAAGAATGAATGGGGGAGCGAGTCTTCCAGGTTCGAGTAACATTACCCTCGAAGGAGAAATAGGAAGCACACATATTTTTTTTCTCCGTGTGCATCGAGAAGCGCGCATCGTGCACTAGTCAATAATCTATCTATTCGACGGCAAACAGAGGCGAGCCAGAATTTAATTGCTGCAGGTATCCCGGACAAGAGCGGGGGATCAGAATTTAGCGATCGGATAGATCGCTCGTTTCTCGTTATTGCAACGGGAGACAGTGGATTCGATGTCGTTCAATTGCTCCGTCGCGGTAATTAAATTGCGGATACACGACGACGACGACGACGACGACGAAGCATACGCGTTCGTATACGTTGTACCAATATTGTAAATGCGCTCGAATATAAATATAAATACTCCGAAACTTTGAGTTCGGGGGAGGAGAATTGTGAAAACTCGTTGATATTTAAATTATTTTAATTAACGATTAATTAATTATGTGCGTGTACTTGACCAAGTCTGGAGCTAGCCTAAAATAATTTCTACGATTGAATATGATGTACAACTTTGACAAATAACAATCTTGGAAATAGATAATATTTTATTTTTATTTTATTTTTTATTTTATTTTTATTTATTTATTATTTATTTCTTATTTTATTTTTATTTTTTGTATAACTTTGAGAAGTTCAACAATATTTTGATTTAATGCTAAATTAGGCAGATATACATTAAGAATTGCATTTTGGGAAAACGTGGGAAATATGGAGATTAAAAAATTCTAAATTGTGAGTAAAATAATATATCTTGATTGAAAATGTGCAGTTACACAAACTGTCAAAATTTGATTTAATTTTATATAATTTGTTATGCAATATTAAGAAATTAAATTGTTCTGAAGTATTAATAATATAATAATGATTATTAATACATTCTTACAATAAGATGCAATTTGAACAATGTACTATCATAAAAGTGTATTTTTTGGTGTAAATAATACGCCACTTTAATCAAAAAGACATTCTCATTTTTGTGGCATATCTTCGTTGAAATAACATGCAACTATGGAGCAATTATATTAGAGCAATTCTCGAGAATTAAGCAAATACGCACGGCGTTTTTTCACGAGTATTACGAGCTTTTTCCGAATATGGCGAATGCACAGTCAAATATTTGGTGCACTGGAAATTGAAAGCAAAACGAGATGGAGCAGCAAACGATATTGAAAACATTCCGTTTGCGTTTTCCACTGGAACACTTTTCTCTTGTGAGTAACTCGATAACTAATACTCGAATCGTGTTTTGAATAAAGCTGATTATGGTTTCGCTCGATGCAGCAATTTACTGATGATATTTATTTAAAGTCAATTAATCTCGCTCTTTTTCTAGAGATATAAGTTATAAAATATATATGAGATATATTTACTTTTTTTCATTACAACAGACAATTAGCATTGCATTAAGTTTGTTTACATTGCAATTTGCTTAAATCTCTAAAAAAAAAGATTTTTTTAATTTCTATTAATTCTATTAATATCGATTTAATATTAATTCTGTTAGTATTAATATTAATTATTTATTTTATTTCTATTTGATTTAATATTCTATTAGTATTAATATTAATATTTATTTCTATTAATTGAATTTAATATTGAGATGATCAGAAAGAGAGAGAGTAAAATAAACAATAAAAATATTTAGAATATTATACTGTAATTATGTTCGAGAAAAGAGTTTTGTAATAAATTAACGTAATCTTTTTAATATTGTAAAAGCACAAATAACCGTTAATATTTATTTCTATTAATTGAATTTAATATTGAGATGATCAGAAAGAGAGAGAGTAAAATAAACAATAAAAATATTTATAATATTATACTGTAATTATGTTCGAGAAAAGAGTTTTATAATAAATTAATGTAATCTTTTTAATATTGTAAAAGCATAAATAACCGTTAATATTTATTTCTATTAATTGAATTTAATATTGAGATGATCAGAAAGAGAGAGAGTAACATAAACAATAAAAATATTTATAATATTATACTGTAATTATGTTCGAAAAAAGAGTTTTATAATAAATTAATGTAATCTTTTTAATATTGTAAAAGCATAAATAACCGTTAATATTTATTTCTATTAATTGAATTTAATATTAAGATGATCAGAAAGAGAGAGAGTAAAATAAACATTAAAAATATTTATAATATTATACTGTAATTATGTTCGAGAAAAGAGTTTTATAATAAATTAATGTAATATTTCTAATATTGTAAAAGCATAAATAACCGTTGATATTTATTTCTATTAATTGAATTTAATATTGAGATGATCAGAAAGAGAGAGAGTAAAATAAACATTAAAAATATTTATAATATTATACTGTAATTATGTTCGAGAAAAGAGTTTTATAATAAATTAATGTAATATTTCTAATATTGTAAAAGCATAAATAACCGTTAATATTTATTTCTATTAATTGAATTTAATATTAAGATGATCAGAAAGAGAGAGAGTAAAATAAACATTAAAAATATTTATAATATTATACTGTAATTATGTTCGAGAAAAGAGTTTTATAATAAATTAATGTAATCTTTTTAATATTGTAAAAGCATAAATAACCGTTAATGGTGTATGTGCGCGATAGGGGATGCTTTTTAATGCAGCGACATTCGTTTTTCTCTCTTGCGGCCTCATTATCGTGCCTTGAGGAGAGCGACGACGTTTTGCGTCGAAGCCGAGCGTGCGAACCGCGCATAAGGGCACCGGTAAAATGGAAAGTGGGATGAGGAGCTTTAGTCGTTAATGTGCGATGCACCGCTAAAAGCTTCGGAACGAGTGGACCATCACGTCGCCTTTGCGAGGCGTTAGTTTCTATCGATGCCCAGTAAAAAGCAGGAAAAAGATTTCAACCCCCTGTCTTGTTAGCAAATATTCCCTATTTAAATATACAAAATATCTCGTAAATATATCACTTTTGTTTGGCTTGAGTTATAAATTGATGGAAACCAAAGAAGCTTGAAACGAATCAAGATTTAAAACATCAAATATAATTAATAAAAAAATCTCGCATATCTTTGAATTAATTTTGAGAAAATATTTTAAAGTAGCGCATAAGAAAAAAAATTATACTGGGAACATAGTTTATTATTCTATTTTAATTTTATATTCAAATTCGTTTTCTTGTTGAGACACAAAATATCTGATCTTGAAAACTGAAGAGTTTTTGAGTAAATTAAATTTGCAAATTTTCAATTAATTAAAAAAAATGAATTTTAAGATGATTGAGGAATTAATGAGGATAATTTTTTTACTGACATCTTATGCCTGGTATCTTTTAATTTTCATCAGCATTCACAAAATTTAATGATGCCATCGTTGAGTTATAATCACCATCTCTTGCGTGTTTATATTTTATCAGAGAAGTTACTTTGTTAAATACTTTGAGTAAAGCTTTGCGCTTGTATCTCACAGAAAATGGTATTAGGTGACGATTTTGATACGATGAGGTTTCTCATTAGAAAATTGTTACTGAATAAAATATGATAAAAACATGATGGAAAGAGTAATTAAATAATATGTGTGATTTATATTAAACAAACAAAATTATTACATGTTTAATAAAAAACATCTCTTACCCTTGTCTCATTATAAATATTCTAGCTTCTTGCTTCTTGCATTTTTAAAAACTTGTCAGGAGATATTAATGAAATAAATTGTTAATTAATTTTTTCAGAAATAACTTGTTACTATATGTATATTAAATATACAATTTACAATGTATACATATCGAAGTAAAATAAATTATTATGATGAAAGGCAAACTTAATTAGACTAGAATAATTTCACATAAATATTATATATTTTGCATAAAGTTCAGTTCTTTAATAATTTGGAAAATTCCAAAATCGTTTAGACGATAAATTTAAAATAATTCCATTTTTCAATTTTTATTGCAAAAAAGTGCTTCAGGGAATTTCCGCATGGGCAAAAATTGCGTTTCTTATTGAATTCACTTTACGAGGTATCGCGCACGGAATTTCACGGTGAAGTAACTCGTGAAACGATTTGACCGCGGCTGTATAAGGTCTATATATTCTCCTAACTGTGTCTTCTATTAGAAGCGAAGTGCGGTGTATCGGTAACCGTAACAAAATCGCTCGAAAGAATGCTCACGAACGTATGCATACGACTCTTCTTCTTTATTTTTCTTTTCTTTTTTACGATGAAAAGCAATAAAAGCACCCACTTCCGACTCGTTACACGCTATTACGGCCGTGCGCAATAAATCGTTATAAAACCACGCCTCCTTTCTTTCAGAAGTTTATAACCCGAGGGGCTCGTCCGCCCACGTTTCATCCAACGATGCGCTAGAAACCAGCTCGTATCTGTTTCGAACAATATTGTTCTTATAAATGGCCAGCAGTCTCTATGTGTGTTAAAAAAAATATGAAAACTATCATTTTATTCATAACGTAAAGTAAGGAAAAAGCAGACTAAAACCAGTTGTCGGAGCAAGATTAGATAGTCAGTTCTTTTCTAAGGTTTGTTAAATTTTTTAATATCACCCTTGGCGAGTATTATTTGAGATAAGTTCTTTAGAAAATCGTTATGGGGTAGTGCATAAGAGCAGAGGATAAATCGGATTAAAGTTTAAAATTGGTTAGGAAAGGTATAGTGGTCGAGAACAACTAGCTGTGCTGGCTATCATGCCACACAGGAAGAGATTTAGCTTCTAGTTTAAAATCGGATTTCGCCTCAGATCATACTCGATATTATATAAAAGAGTTTTTATATAAAAGAGAGAAAGAGAGAAAAGAAAGAGGAATTATGAATTTTAATTCCTTCGAATAGGAAATATTGTTTACAGGTCTATGTTATAGTAAAATTTGCGCAAATAATTGTTATTGTTTATATTTTCTGATCAAATATTTTTAACATCCATTCTTTTTATTTGTGTATGTAAATATTAATAGATGTATTACTTTATATCTTTCTTTCTCTCCTTTCTCCTATTAAAAAATTTATTAAATTCTTGTGTTCAGTTAAATTTTAAATGCAATAACTAGTTTGTTAAATGAAATAAAAAGTTTACATTGCGTATATTTTTTTCAGTCATTTTTTGTTTATAATATGCTATAGTAAAATTTGCACAAATAATTGTTATCGTTTATATTTTCTGATTATCAAATATTTTTAACATCCATTCTTTTTATTTGTGCATGTAAATATTAATAGATGTATTACTTTATATCTTTCTTTCTCTCTTTTCTCCTATAAAAAAATTTATTAAATTATTGTATTTAGTTAAATTTCAAATGCAGTAACTAGTTGGTTAAATAAAATAAAAAGTTTACATTGTATGTATTTTTTTTAATCATTTTTTGTTTATAATATGCTATAGCAAAATTTGCACAAATAATTGTTACCATTTATATTTTCTGATTATCAAATATTTTTAACATTCCATTATTTTATCCATTCTTTTTATTTGTGTATGTAAATATTAATAGATGTATTACTTTATATCTTTCTTTCTCTCCTTTCTCCTATTAAAAAATTTATTAAATTCTTGTGTTCAGTTAAATTTTAAATGCAATAACTAGTTTGTTAAATGAAATAAAAAGTTTACATTGTATGTATTTTTTTCAATCATTTTTTGTTTATATTATGCTATAGCAAAATTTGCGCAAATAATTGTTATTGTTTATATTTTCTAATTATCAAATATTTTTAACATCCATTCTTTTTATTTGTTCATGTAAATATTAATAGATGTATTACTTTATATCTTTCTTTCTCTCTTTTCTCCTATAAAAAAATTTATTAAATTCTTGTATTTAGTTAAATTTCAAATGCAGTAACTAGTTGGTTAAATAAAATAAAAAGTTTACATTGTATGTATTTTTTTAATCATTTTTTGTTTATAATATGCTATAGCAAAATTTGCACAAATAATTGTTATCATTTATATTTTCTGATTATCAAATATTTTTAACATCTATTCTTTTTATTTGTGTATGTAAATATTAATAGATGTATTACTTTATATCTTTCTTTCTCTCTTTTCTCCTATTAAAAAATTTATTAAATTGTTCAGTTAAATTTCAAATGCAGTAACTAGTTTGTTAAATAAAAAAAAGTTTACATTTTATGTATTTTTTTCAATCATTCATTTTTTGTCTATAAAAACTATTTTTATTCAAAAATATAATTTAGCGTCCATGGTGATAATAAAATCTGTAAATTGAACACAAATTTCCAATATTCATTTGTATCGAAATAAAATCACAAAGACTACAATTCGAAAGGACTGGCAAACTCGCTTCATTAAAAAGGATATATCTCGAGAGTGATCGACTTATTCTCAGCAATAAATGTAAAACTGTATCAAGATTATATCTCTCGTAATATTGCTTTTTATGGATAAATCTGCATAAAGAATAATTAATATTGCGCAAAGCTCCGTTTTTTGTCGCACGTTAAAGAGAATTTGATATTCTTCTCGATGAAATTCTTGCGAGAAGTTAATATTATTCGTAATCATTTTGATCACAAAGCGAAAGATGTAATAACGAGGAAGGACAAGTATCGAAATGCAGCTCGGTCACTGAGGAAAAGATAAATCAGTCTCGAATTGTTTTTTTGTTTTTGTTCTGTCAAACAGAAGCAACATCGAAGCGAATCAATTTCCCGTATTGACAAAAACGCGACTATTGAAATAAAACGGAGGATATAAAGGAAAGAAAATGAAACGGACATCGAGCGAAAATTATCCACACGAATAGGTCCGTCGCGTTTCGTTCGTGTTTTCGATTGAACTCGACATTTCGAAGATGTCACTGTTGTTATTAATCTGTTTTAATTTAACGTTGATGCGCGGATGGCCCGAAAATTCATTAAAAGGGCTCAAATTTGTTGACGCAAAAGCACGAATAAGATAAAAATGAATAGAAAACAACATTTTCTTAACAGTATAAAACTAAAGCTGTTATAAAATTTGTTTCGTGAAACAATTCAAAATATTTTAATTACCGCGTAATGTATTTTGTTCGCGTAAAAATATCAAAGTGACTGGCAAAATAATATAACACGCAAGTAATAATGGTAAAATTTGCATTTCATTTATCGCACATTTCTGGAAACCTGAAAAGAAATTACGTCTGAAAATTATATATTCTATCAAATTACCCCCATAGGCGCGATAAATTTTATAAATGAAGGTTAATAATATTATTATGAAGAATTCGCGGAATATTGGATCTGGATTGAAACGAAATCCAATTAAAATTTGTTTCGTTATAAAAGAAATTTCACGCATTTTCTGGCGTTGTGCCGAAAAACGGCTCACAACGCCATGTCAAAAAAAATCCAATAGAAAAACAATCACGTTGAAACGATTTTCGCCAGACTTTCGTCGCGAATCGAGGAGGAGCGTACTCGCGATAAGCGAGCCAATAACTCGCTCGCTATTTCGATGATCTAGTTCTGTATCGCTCAGATATCCTCCTAAAAATCACTTGTGTGGTGTCGTCTTGGAAAAAAAAAATAAAAAAAAAAAGAAATCTTAGTATCGTCTTGAGAAAAAAAAAGAAATCTTAGTATCTCTCGTCTTGAAAAAAAAAATAAAAAAAAAGAAATCTCGTGAAAAAAGAAATGTTAAGCGTTCAGCAACGCAAGAATGCAAGCATTGTAAGCGACGACAGTCACACATTGTTACCGCCGCGACATACAACGTCGTTAAGATCGTTTCGCCGATATTGTTACGACGGCGAATGTTACGGTAATTTAGCGTGGCGCGGATTATACGACGCTTATTGTCCGGTTGCCATTTGTTATTCACTCGCGAAAACTTATTGCTGCTCGTGGCAGCGGCGCACGAACTGACGGTGATATACATATTATTGCGAATTATGCGAAGCATGCCACGTATACGAGGAGTTAATCGCGGAAACATGTGCTCTGGCATTCCATGCGATGCATTCTTTTGTTGCGCCCATTGATGATTTCGTGGATTACTGCGAGTTATGAATAAACTTCCTCATAAATGATGCAATACTTATTGTCGGAAGGAATTTTTTATTTCATCGTAGTCTACATATTCAAGCATGCGTGAGAGATATGCAGGGTGGACCAAAAGTCTGGATTAGAGTCGATTATCTCGTGTAGAATGCATTTTAGAACAAAATGCTTTAGACAAGAGTTGTAAGGATTAAAAAGGTGTATTTAACTGTAATATCCATTTGACATTGAGTGGCGTCGCCAAGGTCAGGGCAAGGTCAACTTGAATTTTTTAAATGGAACCCCCTATTTTTCACTGCATATTCTTGTAGCTTACCTCGAGAGCTTTCCAAAACACTCTAATAAAATATTTTTCCCTCCAGTACTTTTTGAGTTATAAGGCTTGAAATCATTTCTTAATTTTACATAAACTGTAAAATATCTTGCAATATATTCATTTTCCGATTATTTTACTTTAATAGTTTTATGTACGAAATAATGTGAGGAATCAATTGGTGTAAAGAAAACACATAATTGTTTCAAAGAAAAAATATTTAATTGTTGATTGCAAATTACATATTTTTTCTTCGTAAATAACTATGTGTTTTCTTTACACCAATTGATTCCTCTCATTATTTTGTACATAAAAGTATTAAGGTAAGATAATTGAAAAATGAATATTTTACCAGATATTTTACGGTTTATGTAAAATTAAGAAATGATTTCTTTTTAATCCTTACAACTTTTGTATAAAGCATTTTGTTCTAAAATGCATTCTATACGAGATATTCGACTGTATCCAGACTTTTGTTCCACCCTGTATATTCAATTTTCGATATTTATTTATCTTACAATTTGTAAAATTTCACATTATCGAAGGTTTAATGCTAGGTTTGAAGCTATTTAATAATTTTTGAAAAAGCGGAAAAATTCTTTTAATTAAATTTTTCGAACGCTTTAGAACATTTCAATTTGATGTATGTGTGTGCGCGTGTGTGTGTAATTGAAAAAAAAATTAAAATGCTCTTTTTTTTTTCAAGTTTAATAACGCAATATGTGTACATTATTTTTTTAAAGATGTCTCAGAAGCATGATCCGCAAAATTTGAATTTCTATAAATTTATGATTAAACAACAACTTTAAAAAAACTAAGAAACTTATCCAATCACGAATCCAATTTTAGAGAAAACGACAACCTGTCTGCATAAACATATTCGAATAAGATGAACATAGTAACAACCGGTTGAAAATATTTGCTTCGAATATTGGCGGAGGAGGCGTCGATTTATGTCACCGAAGGACCTTCGTGTCACGTACTCTACGAGAAATATCGTCAGGTGACTGACGACGGTAGTGAGATGCTGCGCAGGAAAATCGAAATTGGCGGAAAACCAAGATGAAAGAGAGGCGAAACGATCGGAGGGAAACCCAGGGTGGAATAGATGACGTCGACGTCGACGTCGACGTCGACGTCGGCGGAAGGATCGAAGGAGAGAAAATGCGGCGATCGTGTGCCACGCTCCTCGACGCCCCTCGAAATCGTACGATTTCGTCCGCTCGCGGATCGACGCGACGAGTAAATCGACGGGGAGCGTTTTTTCGGAAAATGAGATTTCGACGACGACGGGAAAAATTGCTGCAGCGACAGAGAGAATGGATTGTCCTCCTTAATCGGATTGCCGAACGGCGAAATATGGTCCGGGCACGCGCTCGCTATTTCATTGCCGCCCGCCCTGTTGTCGACATTTTCATATTTTCGAAAATTGAGGGGGGAGGGGGAAGGGGGACTCTCATTCGATTTCACCGCCGGACGGGATTAGCGCGCCGGCGAAGCTTTTATCGACGACGACGACGAGATTTGTCGAAAACCGGTTCCGGATACTGATCCATTTAGTTACGCGCACTGAGAAAAATCGTTTGATTGATGTTATCAACAAGACGTATATAATTGAAGGCGTTTTGCACTGTAAAACATTTTTCTGTAAATTTACAACTATTATAGTGGATAATATTATATATTGTATATTATATGTTAAATATTTATTTAAATTTATTTATTTAAATTATATTTATTTAAGTATTTATTTAAATTTATTTATTTAAATTATATTTATTTAAATATTTATTTAAATTTATTTAGTTAAATGTATTATATATTTATTTAATAGTGGATAATATTTGGTCTCAATATTATCCACTATAATATATAATATTGTAGTAGATAATTTTGAGACCAACTATTAAAGGTGTATATTTACATATGTACATTAGTAAATTTACATTTCATAGATAAAATTATTATCTTAAATGGTAAATAAGCATCTCGTACTAATAAATTTACATGTTAGAAGTAGATTTCTAGAAATGTTTATGTAATAATACATTTTGTATACGTATTTATACAATTTCACATATTAAATTTAATTTAAAATTACATACATAATTAGTAACAATTACGCTATTTATAACGAAAGTATATAAATTTATGTTATGAAAATATATAACTTTACTACTTTTATAAAAATTAGTTATTTTACTCTTTATTATGTAAATATTTGTTTATATTTGATAAGAAATTACAGGATTAAAAGTGTAATTTTTAAATTTTATATAAATGTTACAAAAAATTGTACATTTACATAAAATCTAAAAATTACACTTTTAACCTTATTTTCTCATCAAAATTACACTTTTAACCTTAATTTCTCATCACAATTTACACAAGAAAGAGTAAAAAAACTAATTTTTGTAAAAGTACATGAATTTATATATTTCCGTTATAAATAACGTAATTGTTACACTCATTATATGTGTAATTTTACATGCTTTTTTACAGTGTGGTTAAATCAAACAAGAATTTCTAGTTATCATAATAACTCGATTTTTTATAACTAGACTCGATTTTTTATAACTAGAACGTTTAATAGATTTTACTATAAGGATTTGGCTAGTATTTTGGTTGGATCTAATTTCTTGTTACATTAATTTCTTTGCTTGACACTCTTAACTTAACTCGTATTCAATATTTGCCATAAAATGTATATAAAAAACTAGTATTAACATTAAATCCAAAGTATATTTTTTTTCTCTTACGAGCAGTAGTGTCAGAAAGAGGACTAGCTCTCTGATTGTGTGTGTTTGAGCTGCATTCTCTTCTTGCATCACTGTTTAATTTCTAACAAACTGAACTTAAAATAATTGTTTAATTTCTAACAAACTGAACTTAAAATAATTTATTCAATAATCTGGATTGAATTTATCCAATAATCTTGTTGGAATTCAGAATATTAAACAGACTTTTGAGATTAGAATATGGAAAAAATTTGAGACGACTTGGTGCTGATGAGTTTAGTTTATTATTAACCAGAAAATTTGGTAAATTTAACAGGAAGAAATTAATAATAAGATTCATCTGATAATTTTTACAAGAATTCTGATTCGTCCATTTTCCAATAGACATACTGGTTGAATCTATCAGAATTCTAATTAATGCAACTAGATTTTGTCTCAGTGCGTGGATGAAACTTCCACTGTAAATTATTTTATTTGACGGCAAGATGGCGTACGCTCGATCGGGAAATATCGTTTTAATTTCTGAGAAACATAATTTAATTCTCACTAATAATTACAATTATTTTTCCTATCTTGTCTTGCTTTGTTTGGGAGAAAATCATTTATACGATTTACGTCTGAATCAATTTTGACGCGCAAAATTCTGGAAAAAATGAAAGGAAATCGCTTAGTTTAATACATCAGCTGTAGACACTTGCAAAATTCGGTGACAGGCAATTTTCTAGCTGGTATTTGTAAAAAAAAGTGGTATATGCCTTTTTATCAGATTACAACAAATATAAAAGTTTCGGAATTTTTCGTTGAAAAATATTTTATCCGGTGACAGAATGGCGTGTACGTGCAAAATATGTTTACGTTTTCGGAAATGATTGCGCATTTGTAATAACAGCCGAGGGTGCGCTTTTTTTATTGCTCAACGGTATCGTTCAACGAGAAATACGTTTCAAACATGAAAAAAGCAAGGCAGAAGGAGAGAGAGACAGAGACAGAGAGAGAGAGAGAGAGAGAGAGAGAGAGAGAAATGGAGAAAGAGAAATGAAACGCGAAATTCTCGCATCCCGTCCATATTGACTTTGCTTAGTGAATATAGATACCTATATACATCGGATTGAAGTGAGTTTTGGGGATCGATAATTCTATTGACATTAATCCTCTAGGATATCTATTATATATAGGTAATCACATTCTGTACGCATGTATATTCATTTTGGTAAAGCTGTCAGAAGGCAATCATCCAACGGCATATCCTTTGATCCTGATATTAAAGTTAAGCGGCGATTTGCCATTACTAAAGTTGGTCGATCGCGTTGCTAATAACCCAGATTGTCGATTATTTCATACTCGTCAATTGACAAATACTCGCTCGCGTGTTTAAGCTGTTTATTCTCTTTCACCCCAAATTAAACGACGAAGGACAAGTCAGAGAGAAATTTCGAGTGCTCTTCACGTCCTGACGGAATAATTCATTGCACTCGGTTTTTCGCCAGATAACATATGAATATCAAGTGTGTCAAAGCATTGACACAGCGGCTTTGTGCCTGGGATATGAAAAACCGAGGTAAAGTTTTGCATACTATGAATTTTTTAAGTCTCGTCCCCTTTTGCATGGGAGATATAAAGAGTAAATCCAGTACACTCGAAGTCTCATGCGCGAATATTTAAGGTTGAATATTAACATCAGGCATTAACATTTTTTTTTTATACGCCGGAATTAAAATTAGAAAAACGGCGCATGGTTGCGCTCCTTACTAAATATGCAAATTACTGCATGCGAATAAATGAACTCCGCTCAAATTGCCATTAATGTATATTCATAATATATTAACCGATCAAGTACCTTCCAAATTTTCTGATGATTCCTTTCGTGCAATGCAAGCAAAAAAATTAAATATATAAGATACACATTAGAGTAAAAAAAAAACATACAGAAAAAACATTATTTATAAAACTTATTTTTTTTTATTTTCTAACTTTAAAAATATATGATGTGTAAAACACTAACATGGATCTCATTTATTCTAGGCATGTTTGATAATTCGTTCATTTAATTGATTACTATATATTTAATTTCGCAAATACGTTATAATAAATCATTCCAGGGCGAATTATATTGTCAAATACACGTGGAATAAATGAGATTTATATATTGGTATATTTTGCAACAAATCATTTTTAAAGATCACAAATATGCATATGTGTGTGTATTTATTTATTTATTCATTTAAAATGCATTTAACAGGTTGATAATTATTAATCACGACTCGTATAGAAATATAAATTATTCTAACTCATATTATGGTATTATTTTATGTTTGCATTACCTTCACGAATGTTTGCATGATTGAATGGGGTTTATTGCACATATGTGGATGCGGCCTGAGGCGCGATTTCGCGCAAGTACATCGCTGATTTTCCGCAATTGTCGCCGTCGCGAGGAACGGCCGCAGCGAAAATGCATCTCGACGCTTCCTTCCGCACCGTCGGCGGCGGCGTATTAGCATTGGGAATGCAAATAATTGTTCGCTGCGGTAATATGTGTGTACGGGTGTGCGTGTGCGTGTGCGTAGGGCGGTAAAACCGACCCTGGAATGTAAATAGAGCCCGACTTGGCGCGATGCTTCCGCCGGGAACGAGCTTGCTGGTTTGTTCGCTCTGATGTGGATACATACGCTTTTGTATGTGCACACATAACACGCCCGACCGGCGGATCATCCTATCTGTCGACTCGTGCAAGACACAGCCCTTAGTTTCCTGCGGGAAGTATTCGGAATGCACATGTAAAGAAAAGATACGCGATCGAACAAATTCGAGCAGGGTGAACAAAATCTGTCGCTAGTAATTAATTATCTTGCAAATATTTGAATAATTAAAGAATAATAAGGAAGAGGAGGATATCTTCTGTCTAGTAATTAATTATCTTGCAAATATTTGAATAATTAAAGAATAATAAGGAAGAGGAGGATATCTATCGTTGTTTCATTTTTTTCAGATATCACACACACAAAATTTTACGGACATCTTTCATATATTACAATTATATATTATGTATAAATAAAAACACTTTTTAATTATAAACTTCAGCTTTAGCAACTGCTCTCTGGCTATGAAAAATGATCGTTAATTTTGAAGCGCCTTTATATTTTATAAAATATTAAAATAATTATATATGAAAAATGATTGTTAATTTTGGAGCGTCTTTATATTTATATAAAATATTAAAATAATTATATAAAAATTATATTCGGAAAGCACATGTAAAGAAAAAAAAGATACGCGATCGAACAAATTCGAGCAAGATGAACAAAATCTGTCGCTAGTAATTAATTATCTTGCAAATATTTGATTAATTAAAGAATAATAAGGAAGAGGAGGATATCTATCGTTGTTTAATTTTTTTCAGATATCTCACATACACACAAAATTTCACAGACATCTCTCATATATTATAATTATATATTATGTATAAATAAAAACACTTTTTAATTATAAACTTCAGCTTTAGGAACTGCTCTCTAGCTATGAAAAAAATGATCATTAATTTTGGAGCGCCTTTATATTTATTTATATAAAATATTAAAATAATTATATAAAAATTATATTTGGAATGCATATGTAAAAAAAAAGGAAAAGAACGCGATCGAACAAATTCGAGCAACGTGAACAAAATCTGTCGCTAGTAATTAATTATCTTGCAAATATTTGAATAATTAAAGAATAATAAGGAAGAGGATACCTATCGTTGTTTAATTTTTTTTTAGATATCACACACACACACAAAATTTCATAGACATCTCTTATATATTATAATTGTATATTATGTATAAATAAAAACACTTTTCAATTAAATAAACTTCAGCTTTAGGAACTGCTCTCTAGCTATGAAAAAAATGATCGTTAATTTTGGAACGCCTTTATATTTATTTATATAAAATATTAAAATAATTATATAAAAATTATACAAAAATAATATAAAAATAATTATATAAAAAGATATTTAGGCTGAATCAGATGGTTCATTTAAAATATTCAAAATGCTCTTTTCGAAAGAATACGAGAGAAGATTTGTTTGCAAGTTCTGTTTTTCTCGCGACACGTGTGTTTCAAGTTTCACGAGGGGGAAAAGGAGCGTTCGGTAAAGGACAATAAAACATAGCATCTCTGTGTCGTAGGACACGATTAATTGCTGGTCCGGCAAGAATTAATCGTCGGGGCCGCGATAATTTATCGCGAGCCGTCTCGCCACGATATTTTAGCCGCGGATATTTTTCGCGCTCGTTTTCGCGCTTCGCTAACCTACCTGCCGGTTTTCCGCCGGAAAAAGGAAGCGGGTTCTCCGAAATCGCCCCTGCAATTCTATGTCCATCGAGATTTGTTCCACATGACATATTCCTGTGTATCTTTCCTGTGTAAATCGCTTGGACGTAAAACTTTTATATTCCTAATCTCTGCAAAATTATTAATATTATAATAGAGATATTCTCCCTCTCTCATGATACATACAATAACTAATTATTATACATCAAATTTTGAGCTTCAGCTACCTCTAATAAATAAATAATTATTCGATAAATTTTAAATAATAAATAATTTTAAATAATAAATAATTTTTCGATAAATTTTAACAATTAAATATTATAATATATACTTCTATAAATATATTATTTATGTGTACTGTAGAGACATTGACTTGTACAATTTCCTCATCTTATTTCTTTTCTATATATATATATATATATATATATATATATATATATATATATATCTTAATGTATGAAATATGATAAAAAGATCTGACGAGAAAATAAAAGAAAATAACATATTCCGCAGAAGATGTAGATTTTAATAACACTTGGCACACATATATGGAACAGTCAGAAAGATGAGTGATTTTGCAATTTTCCGTTAACGCGGGAAAATAGATTTATGTTGTCATATCTCGCGTATTCTAATACATGAAGTTAAGAATCTGCAAGTAAAATCAGCCGCGGCCTATTTCCTCTGGCGGTGAATTAGTCGTTATAAAGTGAGCTTTTAATCCTTAACGTTAGGACACTCATATTTTTCTTGCAACTTACTTTACATATCCGATGGAAGAATATTAAGTCTGAATATTAGGTCTGATATAAAGAATAATCAAACGAATGAACGTGATTACGTAAGGAAGATTAAGGACGATGAAAAAAAATATATTGATATTAATTAAATAATTTATACGAAAAAAATTCAAGGATGTAAAATTGATTTTCATTTTTCTTACATCAATTATTCTTCTAAAAAACTTGTGCTTTTTTCAATAGTATTAAAATTGATTTAGTTATTATTGATTGCATTTATTGTTATATTAATTAAATGTAAATTTTTACCATAAATCATCAATATAAGTAGTAAATAATAATTATAAGATATTTAATAAAATATATTTAATAATATATTATATTATATAAATAATAATTATAAGTTATTTCCTTCCCCATATAATTCTATAAACGGAATCGTTAAAATTTAAAATGTAATTACGATTCCTTTTGAAGAATGCAAGTATGAATTAATCATGCGGATGGGTAATATTTACATTAATTAGCTGTTATCAAATATTGACTCTGCCGGAACATCTCATCATATTTTGTTTATTTCTATTTACAGAAATTGCAAACGATTGGCGAGGATTTCTGCGGTCTCGATGTGAACACACCTTTAGGTGGCGAAGAACCCATGGGTGCGACTGCAGTTTTGACATTCGAGACTCACCTGACGGCTGTGGCAGCTACTTCGACGGGCGATTACACTGTCGTCTTTGTAGGCACCAATAAGGGACACCTTAAGAAGGTTAGTGCTCGAAATTATTTAACTTGATAATTCAATAATTTATCTCTTTTAACAAGAGATACAGTCATTATTTCTGCTAGGACATGAATATCTTTATATGTTCGTAAAAAATTGTCTTGAGGCTAAAATTATATTATATAATTAAATTAAAATTATATTAATATATAATTAAATTAATATATAATAAATTATATAATTAAATTAAAATTATATTATATAATAATTATATAACAAGATTACTATAAAGAAAAATATACCGGGTTCGATCGAGTTATCAATCATGGCTATTTATGGTAGCAATTTTCTGTAAATAATCTAAAGCATATAATTAAAATATTATTTCGAAAATAAAGCAGTCAATGTAACTACTCCGAATGATATTTATAAATATAGTCACTGTATCTTTTCTTATTTCTTTTTCTGCTTATATAAAATTATCATAGAAATTATAAATATATTTTTTTTTAATTAATTAAATGATATCAGTTCGTAATTTTTGTTTATAAACTTAAAGATATTTATTATTTCATGATGTATATTACTATTTTAACCAAAAATTGGTGATACACACATTTTTAAACTCTTAAATCTTATATATTAATGCGCAAAAATATTGTAAGCAACAAAATAATGTTTCTGTTCAGCATAGAAATTGAAATATCTTCATAAATTAATTAATTGCGATAATCAACATTACAAAGTTATCGATTAGTGAAACGTAGTTCGACATTTGACCATTACTTGCCTTCCCTAATCTCCTCGACGCTAGAGGCAAAGAGTTCAGCAACCCTTAACGGGCGAAGCAGGAGATCAAATGGCAAAGTTCAACAGTCGTGCACATGCACATGCACATGCACACGTCATCTCACCGGAGCACACGCCCGCATATGTATCTGAATCTTTCCCGATCATCGCAGGGCATGATCGTTAAATTAATCGCGATCACAGTGCGATTACCACGTTCCTGCATCAAACACTGTGCAAGCAGTGTGGCGTATAAACGTTACAACAGGCCATTTAATTGGTTTCGGGATAGATGATAGAGTCGACAGTTCGTTCAAAAATCGCCAACGTGTATTTGCTGGATTGAGGATCGTAGAGATAATAATATTTATCGTATATTAAAATAAAATATTGCCATTAAAATAACGCTTATGAAGAATAATTCATAGAAGAATAATTTCATTGTTAATTGGATTGCTGAATAAGAATGAATTCTTAGGTTTTCTTTTGTTACAGATATTAATTTACTAAAATTTATATATTATTCTCTGCTTTATAAAAATATCATATAATTTTCAATATTTTCTCTTGAATTTGACATGATGAAGATTTGTTTACATCTGATCGTAGATAATGACATTTATCGTTTAAAATAAAATATTGCTATTAAAATAACGCTTATGAAGAATAATTCATAGAAGAATAATTTCATTATTAATTGGATTGCTGTATAAGAATGAATTCTTATGTTTTCTTTTGTTACAGATATTAATTTACTAAAATTTATATATTATTCTCTGCTTTTTAAAAATATCATATAATTTTCAATATTTTCTCTCGATTTTGACATGAAGATTTGTTTACATCTGATCGTAGATAATGATATTTATCGTTTAAGATAAAATATTGTCATTAAAATAACGCTTATGAAGAATAATTCATAGAAGAATAATTTCATTGTTAATTGGATTGCTGAATAAGAATGAATTCTTATGTTTTCTTTTGTTACAGATATTAATTTACTAAAATTTATATATTATTCTCTGCTTTATAAAAATATCATATAATTTTCAATATTTTCTCTTGATTTTGACATGGAGATTTGTTTACATCTGATCGTAGATAATGATATTTATCGTATGTTAAAATAAAATATTGCCATTAAAATAACACTTATAAAGAATAATTCATAGAAGAATAATTTCATTGTTAATTAGATTGCTGAATAAGAATGAATTCTTATGTTTTCTTTTCTTACAGATATTCATTTACTAAAATTTATATATACTCGATATCGCTCTTCTTAATTCATTTTTTTTTAATTTGCAGATTTAAAAAATGCGTTTCTTATTCATGATTTCGAGGGGCAGTCAGTTTTCTCGATAGAGAAAGAAACGATAAATATAAGTTGTTCTATTGTAATATAATAATATTTCTAGAGTAATAATGCATATAATACATATAAAGAGAGGAAAGGAGAGAACATATTCGCTTATATACATACAGGGTATCAGGGCAATCTCTTCCCAAAAAAAAGCTCTTGTAGCTTACCTCGAGTGCTTTTCAAAACACTAATAAAATATTTTTGCATCGTGTACTTTTCGAGGCTTTAAATAATCTCTTAATTTTATATAAACCATAAAATATCTAGTAAAATATTCATTTTTCGATCATCTTACCTTAATACTTTTATATACAAAATAATGAGAGGAGTTAATGGGTGCAAAGAAAATACATAATTGTTTCGAAGAAAAAATATATAATTTGCAATTAACAATTACACATTTTTTTCCGAAACAATTATGTGTTTTCTTTACACCAATTGATTCCTCTCATTATTTTGTACATAAAAGTATTAAGATAAGATAATCGAAAAATGAATATTTTACTAGATATTTTATGGTTTATGTAAAAATTAAGAAATTATTTCAAGCCTCATAACTAAGCTACAAGAGCTTTTTTTGGGAAGAGATTGCCCTGACACCCTGTATATATATGTGCGCTTTTATATCTACATCTATACTAGACATATTTTGCGCGATACGACATTACACGTATATCTCGTTATAAATTTATATTATTTACGACACTATAATAATGAAATCTCTATTCGCGACTCATGGTACTCTTCTGAGATTTATCGGTCTCGTAAACGATGACGTGTAACTCTGCTTCGGACATTTAACACTCGGGAACGGTACATCTAGAACCGGGTGGCTCGTGATTCGCTTTGTGAAATTCGCCAAGTAATATTATGCCTTTTGCCATTTCAACGGAAATGGATTATCTCGGTGAGACCTCGCCTCGAGCACATCTAACTAATGTTCCTTTCGAGTGTTCGATCAGTTAGTTCGATAGGTCAAATCGATTTACGCGAGTGCGCGCTTATTATCGCAGTGAAAAGGTTTATTAAGTCAGGGAGAAAAGACTTCAAAATACAAAAATCATTAATGTAAAATTAAGAATGTATTAACAAGGATGAAAATATTAGATGTATGCAAAAAGTATTTGATATTAAGAATGATATGACAAAAAAAAATTATTATAAAAAATTTATTATTATAAAATTATTTTCTAAATTTATTTCGGATATAAAATTTTCACATTGAGCATTTTTATACAATGTATTAAAAAATAATAATGACGCTGATGTGTGATATCAACGTGTAATAATAACGATGATAATATTTTAATGATTTTTGCATCATGATAAATTGCCAAAAAAATATTGCATATTTTTAAAATTATCACTATTCAGATTGTGATGAGAAAAAGTATTTCATTTGGAATTTTTTTTTTTTTTGATGATTTCGCATCTTTCACGTTTCCATTTGCATGCTGATTGTTTCCGAGATATCGCGAAAAATATGATTTTTACGAATTCAGTGAAGTCCAAATAGTGGGATTTTTGCGCGTGTTGAATATTTTATACCCGATGAAAGCAGCTTGCGCGCACGTTTCGACGAGATGACAGAATATCATTTCCAACAAGTTGCAATATCTCTGCTTTATTTCTTTGCAAATTCGTTCCATTAGTTACATGAGATCATCACGAATTATTCCTTTAGCCATGTATTATTGGACGTATTTATTATTAAACTTGAAATCGATACCTTTACACATTTAATATTCAATATCAGAATTCTCGATTATTCTTTGATGTTTGAACAAAATGGTGATGTCTTATAATATTGATATGTATAACATATGATATGGTGATGTCTTATAATATTGATATGTATCACATATGATAATTAAAATTTTATAATAAAACATTAATAAAATAATGTGTGAAATTAATAAAAATATTGCTAAAGAAGTACTTGAAATTTAATACGAATATTTATTATGTAATTAATTAATATGTGATACACATCAATATTGTGAAACGTCATCATAAATAAATAAATAAATATATATATATATATATATATATATATATACATATATATATATATATATATATATATATATATATTTCAAGTATGTCTATATTTATTTAATATCAAGCTCGGAAGATATTGCCAATAATATTCAATATCAAAAGCAATATGTCACAAATGCACTAATATTATCAAAATAAATTGTATCACATATCGATATACGAGCAATTTTACGATCGTACTATTCATCAGCATCGCGAAACCACGATTGTATTAAGCGGATGGCTGGGGATTGTGTGAGGGTTAAATAAGGAGATAGGCAAAAGTGATAAAATATACGCGTCGTACGAGAATCGATGATGTCGCGATAAGAAAAAGAGATCGAGGTCATCCCCACGTATCGAATATATAATTTAACGGTTGATCGATTTCGGTTCATATCGTCTTGCACACGATCTAATAATGCAAGGGCTTATCTTCACGTGTGACACGTGGCGATATATGACACACGTGCTTGTTATAACTGTGTTCAATATTAACCAATACAGTTAAATTGGCAAGTGACTAGGTTAATAACTCGATTTTCACTATTGATTTTATGGACATTTGATGTCTTTTCCGAGGCAGAGGAGGGAGGAGGACATATATAAATATAGAAAAAGGATATAATGATTATAATATATTCAATTTATGCATATATACAAATGTATATGTGTGTTATAGATTATATCTACATTTAATTAAATCCCACAAATTTGATGATTATTGATCTTCGAATGTGATATATAAATATAAATGAAAAGATTGTTAATCATAACTGTGTTCAATATTAACCACAATTAAATTGGCAAGTGACCAAGTTAATAACTCGATTTTCACTATTGATTTTATGGACATTTGATGTCCTTTCCGAGGCAGAGGAGGGAGGAGGACATATAAATATAGAGAAAGGATATAATGATTATAATATAATGATTATAATATATTCAATTTATGCATATATACAAATGTATATGTGTGTTATAGATTATATCTACATTTAATTAAATCCCACAAATTTGATGATTATTGATCTTCGAATGTGATATATAAATATAAGTGAAAAGATTGTTAATTATAACTGTGGTCAATATTAACCAATGCAGTTAAATTGGCAATTGACCAGGTTAATAACTCGATTTTCACTATTGATTTTATGGACATTTGATGTCTTTTCCGAGGCAGAGGAGGGAGGAGGACATATATAAATATAGAAAAAGGATATAATGATTATAATATATTCAATTTATGCATATATACAAATGTATATGTGTGTTATAGATTATATCTACATTTAATTAAATCCCACAAATTTGATGATTATTGATCTTCGAATGTGATATATAAATATAAGTGAAAGGATTGTTAATTTTCAGCTAATACGAAATTGATTTGACTGGTTATAAAACGCTGCTTAATTCAGTTAAGGTTATTGCGGAGTAATTTTATTATCGATTATACACACGCATATTCCGCACTAATAACATTCCTCAATACATTATGGTTTATCAATTATCGGTGCAATGTTATTGGAGACATAATTACTGATACTATTAATATGAACATATGTATAGAATATCTCAGAAATTATGTTGAAAATTCAGGTGAAAATAATGACGTTTTAATATTAATAATTTTAATATTAATAGTACGTTTTTGTACATTTTAAAAATTAGGTAATAATAACATAATATTTCATATATATATATATATATATATATATATATGAATAATACGCTGTATATATATATATATATATATATATATATATATATATATATATGAATAATACGCTGTATATATATATATATATATATATATATATATATATATAAGGTGTCAGAGCAATCTCTTCTCAAAAAAAGCTCTTGTAGCTTACCTCGAGAGTTTTTCAAAACACTATAATAAAGTATATATTTTTTCATCGAGTACTTTTCGAGTTATAAGGCTTGAAATAATTTCTTAATTTTTACGTAAACTTTAAAATATCTAGTAAAATAATCATTTTTCGATTATCTTACCTTAATACTTTTTTGTACAAAATAATGAGAGGAGTCAATTGGTGCAAACACATAATTGTTAAAATATATAATTGTTAATTGCAAATTATATATTTTTTCTTTGAAACAATTATATATTTAATTGTCCATACCACCCATTTAAAAACTAGAGAAGTGGTTATTTCAAAAAAGTAAAAACATTTTCTTTATAAATCGGGTGCACTCTATCGAATGGTGATATTTTCAACTTCTGGTTTCGACCGGAAATAGACGATTCAGACCGGAAATGCATTTTTTTAAATGGAACCCACTATTTTTCATTGCATATTCTTGTAGCTTACCTCGAGAGCTTTTCAAAACACTATAATAAAGTATTTTTTCATTGAGTACTTTCCGAGCTATGAGACTTGAAATCATTTCTTAATTTTACATAAACCATAAAATATCTAGCAAGATATTCATTTTTCGATTATCTTACCTTAATACTTTTATGCACAAAATAATGAGAGGAGTCAATTGGTATAAAGAAAACATACAGTTGTTTTTAAAAAAAAATATGGAATTGTTAATTGCAAATTACATATGTTTTCTTAGAAACAACTATGTGTTTTCTTTACACCAATTGATTCCTCTCATCATTTTGTACATAAAAGTATTAAGATAATCGCAATATGAATATTTTACAAGATATTTTATGGTTTATGTAAAATTAAGAAATGATTTCAAGCCTCATAATTCGAAAAGTACTTCATGAAAAAATAATTTATTATAGTGTTTTGGAAAGCTATCGAGGTAAGCTACAATAATAATGCAATGAAAAATAGGGGATTCCATTTTAAAAAATACACTTCCGGTCTGAATCGCCTATTTCCGGCCGGAACCAGAAATTAAAAATATCACCTTTCAATAGAGCGCACTCGATATAAAGAAAATGTTTTTACTTTTTCGAAATAACTACTCTTTTTAAATGGCTAATACTGGTCTGAAACACCCTGTATATTCTGTATACTTTTTATTAGCCTATTGTCTCGGAGTGCATTTTTTTTCAACTTGTTGCTTAATTAGGGACATGTTGGTAGCGTAGAAAGTAATAATCGATTATTTGAAATTAATAGAAAGTACGCGATTTCTCATAGCTCATTACACAAACCACTGGCAATTTTCGCACGCGTTGCGTTGGGTAAAGTTCTTTCACACGAGTGCATCGACTCGCGCGCGCTAATTGCGCCGGATCGGTCGGTCGGTGATTAATAATCGCACCGCATTGTTTATCATTGCGATGATCATCACCGCCGCGGCGTGATATTTCGTTCGCGATCCTAGCACGACACGAGAAGGCGCCTTTACCGTGCCGTTGAGGCGGCGGGCGTTGATTCATGACTCTCTCTCTCTCTCTCTCGCTTTCTCTCTCTCTCTCTCTGTCTCTCATTTTCTCATCTCGGTCCCGGAAGGTATTAATTAATGATCGCGTCCATTTATACATATATATAGATAAAACGTGCAGCCGAATACGAACCAGCACTTCGCAGGTTGTACCTTGAGGTCATCGTGAGATATTTACACATGCAACACTTGCAATCACTGTGCGAACTTACCGATAACTAATCTTCCTGCCTCGAGATTAGAATGAGTCGGCTCTAAATTTTTTCTTGCACATGTACACGTCTGAAAATATTGATTTATCGACATATCATATGTATATCGTGTGTTAAACTAATAGGTGATTTATTTTCGGAAAATTCTGTCATTTTTTAATTTTAATATCATATATCTTCCCTTGCAAGATTAGCTCCATATTTTTAATATATTAGACATTTTTAGACTTCCAAGTGCTCTCTGAATTTTAGAGTTTTTTTTACATATTGTTTTTAGAAAACATTCTCAGTGTTTAATTAATTTGAAACAAGAAAAATATGATTTTTTTTTTCAAAACCGGGGCTACTTCGCGATGCTCTGCATTATGTAACAATTGCAATTCTTTGAAAGATTTCTGGGATCTGAGGAAAGATTTAAGATAGTTCTATAGTTTTAAACAAGTTTTTAACAAAGTTCTACTGAAAAACTCTCAAATATTAATTTCCAAGTTTCTAGATCAAATAACTTCTTTCGGAAATCTGACGTTTTATCGAAAGTAGATATTCATGAGTTCTAATAATTATCTTTAACATTCAAGGGGTTAAAAAAACCAACACAGAATAGTTTTTTGCGATTTTTCATCTTTCATGTCAAAGATTTCAAAGTTTCTAAGATCGATAAACTTTTATAAAAATTTATCGCATTCTGTCAAGAATTTTATATATTATTTTTAACACTTGAAGCTTTAAAATGAAGATAAAAAGCGTTATGATTTTATGATAAGTCATATTTTGAAAATTTTTAAATTCTCAAAATAAAAAAATTTTTCAGATATCTTCTATTAAAAGTTTTGAATGACCACTCACGAATTCTAATAATTATTCTTAACATTCGAGATGTTAAAACCAAAACTGAAAAAATCTTCTAAGAGAAGTTTAATAAAAAAGTTTAATAAAAGTATTCTAAAAGAATTCTGATAATTATTTTTATATTTTAAAAATGTAAAACTAACTTTATAGAGTACGTATCTTGATTGAATTCAGAATTCTTTTGGAAGAAAGTCCATGTGAAATTAAAAGAATATAATTTTGAAGCTTAAATTCACTGTTTTATTTTTGTACAATTAAAACATTATTCAAGGATCTTAATTTTCATTTTCATTTAGAAACACATTAGTTTTTTATTTTACATTCGACTCATTATTTTACATTACAACACTTCCTATCATATGCAGATATTGTTTTGAGCTTTAAAGAAAATAAAAATTATTACATTTAATTATTCTAACTAACTAACATTATGGAGTATCTTGAATTCAGAATTCTTTTGGAAGAAGGTCCATGTGAAATTAAAAGAATATAATTTTGAAGCTTAAATTCACTCTTTTATTTTTGTACAATTAAAACATTATTCAAGGATCTTAACATTTTCATTTAGAAACATTAGTTTATTATTTTACATTCGACTCATTATTATACAACACTTCCTATCATATGCAGATATTGTTTTGAGCTTTAAAGAAAATAAAAATTATTACATTTAATTATTCTAACAATTGCGTTTATTTTGCATTTCCTTATTTATTTCTTGTCTTCTGAATTTCGATTTTCACGAGTTGTTTCTTTCAATAACATCTCAAAAAATAAATATGCATTATCTGTTCATGATGGAGATTTCGGTATTGAAGTTTACCGACGTGCAAACCTTCGCCCGAGCTGTTAATGAAAGTTCCGCTGCTTATTATATACAACCATACGGGAATCCGTGACTGAGGGTCACGCCGAGAGGTCATCGCTGATATATTATACGCATGCCCATCGACATCCCTTCCGGTAGCGCAAATATCGCCTCAGGCCCCTCGAGTATAGCACGAATCGTGGGACCGACCAGAGTTTTAAATTACATCTCTCAATTTATCCGAAAGTGTCTTGAAAGCGTGTCTAGTAAAAAGATACTCAATTGAGGAGTCAATGTAATTCCATGAAATCAATGTAATTCCCAACAATTTGAAAACCAACATAATATAACTGCAATCAATGTAATCGCAATTTTATAATGTCAATATAATTTTAATTAATTTTAATCAATTTTATAATGTCGCTCTAATTTTAATCAATATAATTTTAATCAATTACCTGCTCTAAAAATATCTACTTATTATGCACGCTGCAAAAGTAATCTCGTAGCTTTGTGCAATTTACTCAAAGCTTAGCAGTCCCCTCTCAAAAATTTTTTCATTTAATATTAGCTTAGATGCGAGGAGATATATTTAGCGAAGCTTACCCTTCCGATTAATCAACGCAGCTTTCCATAATTAACAGGTCTCGAAGACATTCGACGGCATGGCGTCTCTCTGTCTCTCTCTGAGTTTAGTTACTCCGTTATAATCCCCCTCAATAGAGGGTTTTCCGCGTTTCTCGGTTCTGTTTGCTTGCTAATTGCCGACGCATCCGACGTCGATCTCTTAATTAATACGCTGATCTTAGATCTTCCGTGGTCCCGCGGTTGCTGTGAGCTCGACAACGAGCCGATCGATCGATCGATCGGTAGAGGTAGCTCGAGAAACCGCTGCCGCTTCGTTGATAATTAACTATCGCATGCCGGTTCCTGCATTTAACAACGCGCGATTGACGTTTATCATAGTGATACCACATCGGAAGCGACCCTCATAAGCTCTTACTGCCAATTATGGGAATATGTTGAGTAAAGAGATGCTTTTTTGTAATGTGATTATTTGAATGTTGTGTTAAAAAATTTCATATTTGTGAGTTTATAATTTTAATATTTTAATTTATAAATTTTAATATAATTTTAATATTTTAATTTATAAATATTAATATAATTGTAATGTTGTTATAATTAATATAATTTATAAATATAAATTTTTGTAAATATAATTGAATATAATTCCCCCCCACTAAATGCATTGTACTTAAGAACTGTGATGTATACAATATTTAAGCAAACAAAAATTCATGCAATATTTAATCAATGATAATTAAATTAATATTTGAAGTGAAATTGTAATAGTATTTTTCCTACAATAGTTCATTTTTACTCTTCGAAAAAAGCAGAACAATTTCTGCAAATTTGATGATTTTAATAATAAAATTCAAATATAGATGATTTTATTAAAATAAAATTCAAATATGGGAATATGTTGAGTAAAGAGATGTTTTTTTGTAATGTGATCATTTGAATATTGTTGAAAAATTTCATTTTTGTGAATTTAAATAGTTTTAAATATTAATGTAATTTTAATATTTTAATTTATAAATATTAATATAATTTTAATATTTTAATTTATAAATATTGATATAATTTTAATATTATTATAATTAATATAATTTATAAATATAAATTTTTATAAATATAATCTCATTAAATGCCTCATTAATCTCATTAAATTTCATTAAATTGTACTTAAGAACTGTGATGTATACAATATTTAAGCAAACAAAAATGCAGTATTTAATCAATGATAATTAAATTAATACTTCAAGTGAAATTATAATAGTGTTTTTCCTACAATAGTTCATTTTTAAATTTTTTATTCTTAAAATTAAAAAAAAAACAATTTCTCTAAACTTGATGATTTTATTAAAATAAAATTCAAATATAGTTAGCGTTATAATACTTGAAAATTTTAACATAATTAATATCGATTTCAATTAGATTATTCGTATTTCCTGAATAAATTGAGGAAAAAGAAAACAGATTTAGAAATATTTTCTCTCTCTCTCTCCCTCTCCCTTTCTCTTTCCCTTGTAACTGAACAGAGTCGATTATGCATTTGCGAACAAACGATGTTTCATCGTCAAATGATAGTTCGATTCGGAAGGTCTTCAGGTCGAAAAGTCATAGAACGCGATTGGATAAAATTGTTTGATTTTCCGATATCCGATATAACGGGAGTTAACGTCGAATTTTACCGAAGTGCATGCCAGACGGTTATACGCTTCCATTATCTTTCTCTGCATTCGATAAAATGTTCATTTACATTTTTCTTTCTACCGCTTCAATTTGTAATATCCCGTAAAATTCAATTTTGACATTTATGGTAGTTAGAAATTTACGACTCTGATCATTTCCCGATCCTCTTGGCTGTCAAATTGACTGTAACATTAATCTTTATATTCCATCATTTCCATTTTACTTCTACATCTAATACACGAAAAATTATTACAGAAAAATTATTCTTATATTTCGAATGTTAAAAACACTCATCTCGCTTCAATCGACGCGATTTTACCACGATTTTAACGATTCGTGATTGATAAAACCGCACGAAACTGTATTTTTCGAAAATTTCCGCCGTGTGGAATTTAGGTTACTACGTAACGACGATATAATCAGTTATAGCCGCTACGAGGATAGATAGACGTAGCCGCGTGGATCGTAGATTAATTCCAGCGTCCATCAATCGACCGACTCTATACAGGAGGATTACGATTAATAACGGCTGCGCTTAAGGTATCGCGATATGAGTAATCATCTATGTGTGCGCGTTTCTATTCCGAGCCTGGGAACGAGAAAAAGAGATATCGGTAAAACGCATCAATCGATTGATTGACTTTCCATTAAAAAAGACTCAAACGCAATCACAACGAATAAATGCTAAATCGAAATGGAAAATCAGAGATGTTATTCATAGTGTGAAAATACGATAATATAGCAGAATGCATATATTGTATGCTATAGTTAATGAGAAAGTAGTGATTATATTTATCATTATATGGCAATGTTATTATCGTCCAGATTTCTGTATTTTCGTATATTCCAATGTATGATAATAATATATTTACGCTGCAGAAAACTAATAAACGTAATTATCTTTCAATAAATTACAATTTCGTGCGTTATATCCTCGCATATTTACTCGTTAATATTCCGCACTTTACATATTTCTTGTTTTCAATTCTTGCAATACTAACGTGACAATGTAATTTTCATATATATTATGCGCACGCTTTATATTCTACATATTTTAATTCGTGCTATACAACTAAGAAATATGTAACAATAATTTATATTTTGATACAAACATTTAAATTTTTATCGAGTTGCGCAATTTTGCGAGATATTTATTTTCATTTATTAAATTTGTTTGATTAAATTATTTCAATGGAAAGCTAATTTGACTAACAATTAAGTTGATCAATAAATAAATAATTCTGTAAATCAATAAATATTGAAAAACAAATGTGATTTTTCATTATTTTTATTCAGAAAATAAATACAGCGATATATTGAAATATTAAAATTAAAATTATATCGGTCGCAGTTCACAGGCACATATTATTGTACTAATGTATCACATTTTCAAGACTAAACAGAATGTATTTTAGTACAAACGCAAATAATAGATTCGCATACGGAGGAAAAATTATCTTGAAATAAAAAAATTTTAGTTAACTCAAGAAAGCTATTTATTCGATGGGTACTAAACACGTATTTACTTGTATTCAAAACCTCTGTTTGCTTAAGTTAAGTATTTATTTACATATGTTTAAAAAAATATATATGCTTAAAAAAATATAATTTTTAATTAAAAATTTTTATATTTTAATTTTACAAAATATTTATTAAAATGCATTTTTTCCCAAAAATTTTAAATTTTTTAATTTTAAAAAGTAATATATTTAATCTAATTAATTATAGTATATATTTTACAAAAATAGTATTTAAATATAAAAAATATATAAATGAAAATAATGTACTTAATATAACATGCATATTTAATTAAAATTAAATAGTTTTGCTTTAATGAAATAAACAATTCCTTGCATTTAAAGCAAAGATTTCAAAATTTATTTGATTTAAAAAAATTTTTCCCTCAGCGCAAGGCAGGACGATTCGACTTAAGCCGCAAAATAGTGTTGATCCGCGGTGTTATTAAATGTACCAGTTTCAATTTGTCCATGATTGGCGAACATCAAGAGAGGGATCACCGAATGCGCTTTGAAGGGTGTGTTCACGATTATTGCACGCGCGTTGCGTTTCGAGAACGTATGCGGCAGGACGACGACCGTGGGTTAAGGGGTAGTAATGGGTTAAACTCAGGGATTCCCAGTTAATTAATTGGTATTAACGTACGGCTCGATAGGGATAGGCGCAACGCAAGACCAGGGGATCATCCCGATATTCGAAAGGGTTTGCGTCACACAGACCACATATGAAGGACATAAATTATATTTAAGCCGGAATTATCGCAAAATTTACAAATCAGCCGCGGAAAACAGAACAACAGAAACGCAAATTTTAGTGTCAATATTATGACATAAAGAGAGTAAAATATATAAAAAATGTTTCCCCATTTTTCTTGGTGATAAAATTATCATTTATTAATTATTTATTAATATATAATATAATCGTTTCTCGAATTAATTTTCTTCAGTTTAATTTGCGTATTAATTTCATACTTTCATATAAAAAAATGCTTTATTTTTAATTATATACTATAAATATTTATCCTGAAATGTCCCCTAAAAATAAATAGATTCAAATATGTGGAAATCAAGCTCTACTGTTCTATGAAATTTTATTTCATATATTATAAAAATATACAAATATTAAATATTAAAAGAAAAAATTAAACATTTTGCAGTGAAATGTTCCTGCGATTATTTTTAACACATTGGTTTAAAAAAAGGCGAGAGGTTTTATTCGAAAAAAAAACAAAAAAAAACAAAATAAAAATTTGTCTGCTAAATCTGAACTTCGCTTAAATAGGATAGCTATTTTTAATCAAGGATTTAATGTGGATTCGTCGTTCGTTCGCATTAAACGCTCCGTCAAACGGAAAGAATTCCGACGCATCGCACGTCACATTGCACGTATTCCCGACATACAGATCGATCGCTCGTCGTAATTTATTATTCGCTCGCGCGTCGCGATGTTCGATGACAATAACGCGCGACAGTTCGACGATAATAACGCGGACCAAGGAACGCGGTGAACGGACGAACCGTAAACGCGACTAATGGGAGCGTCCTCCTCCTCGCGCAGTTTCATCAATGCGCAATAATAGGCTGCGGCGAACCGCGTTGCGACTGCAGCATCCGGAACAATTGGATTACCGTATGTTCGGATCGCGTCTGAAAATTCCAATCAGCCGTAACGATCTTATCGTGCGCCGGATGTAAATGCTTTGTCGATTGCTTTCGCTGCGGCTAACTCGCGAAATCACGACCAACATTATATAATCCTTCCTGTTGAGCGCGCTCCACGATGCTATAATACGGGTAAATTAATTAATCCAGCGGACAGAGAGATACTAATGAGAAAAGCGCCTGTGTCTTGCCGAGGGACGTATCTTCCCTCCGATTAGGCCGATCAGCGGATCAGTGTCAAATCCTTGGAGCGTCAATTTGTCCGGCAACCATTGATATTGGCTCTAGAAACTTTATTAAGGATGTTTTGTATCTATTTTCAAAATATTGAGAATTTAGAGAAAATTGTACAGAATGTCTTTACATATGTTTAGAATCTTCAGTACAATTTTTAAATCGATTCACTAAAGCGTTCACAAGTTATAAGGATTTTAATTTGCATCGAATTGACATGTGTTCTTATGGGAAACGTATAATCTAGAGACGAAATAAAACTAAGAAGAGAGAGAAGTATCTCTCCGGTGATGAGATGGAAGTTTCAAAATCGAATTTTAGATCTTTAAGAACGACATCGTATCGTTCAAAGAACATGTGTCTTCGAAAATATATGCCTTGATTTTCGCCATAATTTTTCAACAAGTCTTGTCAATAATGATACGTTCAACGAGATATCAAGTATTTGAATTGACGATGAAATTCATTTTTGGAGCGTTATTCATTATATTTTGAATATAGTCGCAATTCATCGCAATTAAATAATTTTTAAAAAATTAATTTAGATAAAGGAAATAATCGATAAATAATATTTATAATTATTGAATCGTATAACAAAAAAACGCAAATTTTGCTGCTAAATATATATTTATATAGCATACTTCATATTATACACATTTTAGTTTTTATATCTAATAATAATCAATAAAAGAAATATGATAAAGAAACAAAACAATTGTGGAATATCAATCAATAAAAATTCATGAAAATTTAAGGATGTTTTGTACCTATTTTCAAAATATTGAGAATTTAATGAAAATTGTACCGAATGTCCTCACATATATTTAGAATCTTCACTCAAAATACACCAAAAGTGGATATTCGTCGATATTGATTTTCAGCTACTTTACTGGGATTGTACATACAAAACATCCTTAATTTATTGTAATATCTTATTGTCAAATAGCTGCCATTTTGTTCCAAAATAATTTTTGAAGTCGAAAAGGAATATCTTATTGTCAAATAGCTGCCATTTTGTTCCAAAACAATTTTTCGATTAATCCTTCGTTCATCTACTAGACAATTTCATACATTAAATACAGTTTATAGAATTTTTAATATCAAATGAATCAGCTTCGAATAGCACTGCTCACCGCGCAGCGCTTTTTAAAAAACAATATCCGGGAAAATAGTTATAACTTTTACATTTTTTGATATTTTATTTTTAAAGAAATACAATAACATCCTCAATATTTGTACTTTTGAATAAAAATTTATATGTAAAAAGAAAATGATTACCTTTTCCAAAAAAAATTCCCAAACATTATACTTCTCCCATTTTTCTAACCAGGCATAACCCCTTAATAAAGAAGATGATTGATGTGAAGATTTGAACGGCCGTTTCAAAATTGTAAATTTAAGCTTGAATTGAACGTTTGAATGACATGACTAATTACAGAGATGGAATCCATTTACCAGAAAGCGTATAACGTGTATCAATGCTTAATTAACATATTGATATCTAAACATATTGTACCAATGCCGCTAATTAGCGACATACATCGATGTATTTTCATGTCTAATTTGGGATGTTTATGAAGCTTGTCACGCGTGATATCGCGGTCAGTGCGCGAGAGGAGGTCCGTGCAACGCGGTTGAAAGATGCGAAATTAAGGATATATTGGAGATATATTACAATCAATGAGATCGCCGTGAATTTTTAATTTAACATTCTTAATAACATTCTAAATCGTCACGAATTATTTCAAATTTTTTTGAAATTGCTCCTTTAAAAGTTATTAATTTTAGAATTTTGCGATTTTAACATAGGATCTTATGTAAACGTTCAAGAGACAGGTAATAAATTATTCACAAACCATAAAAAAACAATCATAAAAATTTCACTTTGTAATATTATATTCTTCATACATGTAAAAATGTTCCCATAAAGTTTTAAAACGATTTACTTGCTCGTTTTGAAATTATTATTAAAAAATAACTGTGATTATCGGTTTTACGCAATACTGATAATAAAACGTGGCAACATTTTCTTGGAAATTAATACCTATTTATATTAAAGAATACTTTGAAGTATGATTTCGTGATTTTAAAAAAATTTTTCATCAATTAGAATTTGTATTCTGCCCAACTTTAATTTTTTGATACTTTGGATTAACTTTTGAGAAAGACCAATACATCCTTAAATCTCCTGTAACTACATTTTTAATTCAATAGGTATTTAAGGAAGTTTGCATTATTATAAATTTTAAAGTATTATAATTTTTTTCCTTTGTTCTTATTATTCTCTCTACTTTATTTATTATACTTTTATTCAGATTTTTTCTTTATACTCTTCTAAGTAATTTCCACAAATTAACTTAACTAATATTAAATTACCTTTCTATTTTATTATATTTAATGTTCCTTATTCTTTTCCATGTTATTTTCCAAAATAGAATTAAATAATATGGATCATATTTTTTTCCTATTTTCTTTTCATTTTCTTGGAAATTAAGACTTATTTATATTTATTATATTATATATATATATATTATATTATTTATATTAAAGAATACTTTGAAGTATGATTTCGTGATTTTTAAAAAATTTTTGATCAATTAGAATTCGTATTCTGCCCAACTTTAATTTTTTGGTACTTTGGATTAACTTTTGACACAGATCAATACATCCTTAAATCTCCTGTAACTATATTTTTAATTCAATAGATATTTAAAGAAGTTTGCATTATTTATAAATTATTATAAATTTTAAAGTATTATAATTTTTTTCCTTTGTTCTTATTATTCTCTCCACTTTATTTATTATACTTTTATTCAGATTTTTTCCTTGTATTCTTCTAAGTAATTTCCACAAATTAACTTAACTAATGTTAAACTACCTTTCTATTTTATTATATTTAATGTTCCGTATTCTTTTCCATGTTATTTTTCAAAATGGAATTAAATAATATGGATATATTAAATAATATGGATCATATTAAATAATATGGATCATATTTTTTTCTTATTTTCTTTTCATTTTCTTGGAAATTAAGACCTATTTATATTAAAGAATACTTTGAAGTATGATTTCGTGATTTTTAAAAAATTTTTCATCAATTAGAATTCGTATTCTGCCCAACTTTAATTTTTTGATTACTGATTTTTTGATACTTTGGATTACTTGGAACTTTTGAGACAGACGGTCCAATACATCCTTAAGTGCGACACAACGGCGGAATTAATCGGGCTCGCGATTAGAGCGAGAGCCGCGAGCATTAGTTCGGTAGGACGTCGATCGATCGACTACCGAGTTCCGGCCGAGCACGTCGTGTTTCCACGCCACGAATTATTAACACGCTTTCGCGAAGTCTTGTCGGAAAGAGTATCTTCCGCCACATGGCGCGGCTCCTCCTGGACGTTTATTCACGGATATATTACTTCCCCTCCGCCGCCTTTTATTATAAGTTACAAGCATCGTAAATATTTACCCCGTGCACTCGCGCTGCTCCGTTAATTAACGATTTATTTACGGGCATCGCGGATCATATCGAGCGATAACACAGGCTTCACGATCAAATGAATCGGTCAAATTGTGACAAATAATTTCGGAAAGAGATAAATGGCGATGAATAATTAAACGATCAAATCATTAAATTTGCTGCATTAAAATTAATTACGCATTCACGGGAATGTAAACATATGCGTGGAGTTGCGTCCTTTTTCTCATATTTATTTTTTTATTTATTTTACATGTCGACGCATAATAGTCAAAAGAAACAACCTTGTCTCAAGAAGCAAAATTATATATTATATATTATATATTATATATTATATTATATATATATATATATATATATATATATATATATATATATACAGGGTGTATCTTAAAAAGCTCCCACTAATGTAAGCATAGCGTTATTCCTGATTAAAAACCGAGTCGAAACGTCCTGAACCATTTTTTTCCATAATGCTTAATAAAGCAGTAATTAATGAGTAAAGGCGCGTCAATAAAAAGACAAACTTCCTCGTTATCAACATATAAAGATTTGGATGAGCAGAAAAATAAACTGTTTTGTGTTAATTTTTAAACAATTCATCTTTTCAGAAATCTTTTTAGTACTTAAATCTGATTAATTATTTAATGAATCTTGAAAAAAAAAAATGGTCAGGACTTTTCGACTCGGTTTTTAATCAGAAATAACGCCATTTGGCTTAGTGGGAGCTTTTTAAGATATACCCTATATATATAATATATTATATATTATATATTATATATTATTTTAAATTCATTCTCTGTCATTTTTACTCATTGAAATCCAGAATAGCAGTTATAGTGAACTTTGTGTCTATTTATTAATTTATTAATTCGTCCTCCTCAAATTTTCCTTGTCACTGCTTAGAGTTACTAACGGAGATGATTATCTCGGTCATCATCATCGTGAATCTCGAATCTCACGCGCCTGTTAACCGTCTCACCATCCCTCCCGTTCCCGGTCAGTTCCTTCATAGGATCGAGAGATCGTACCCTCGACTCGCAAAAATAAAAGGAATTTGACGACGAAATAAGTGGCAGGCAATAGACACGGGGAGAAAGAGAGAGGGGGGGGGGAGGGGTTTCACGCGGGACGGAGAGGGCAGAATGTGGATTCAGGCCAGATCAGTAGGGCGGGGGGTGGCGATAGAGGAGCTTTCGGGGCGGAAAGCCCAGGGTATATCGGGTCCCGACCCAGAACGCCCCGGGAATAACGAGAGATTGGGACGACGAGGAAATTTCATCGCTCGCTCGCGCGCGACCGGTCGGTCGATGTGTGCGAGACTGGGCGAGAGCGGGGAGGGGGAGGGGAGGAGGGGGACGAGGAAGGGTGGGTGGCGGAAAGAAGAACGGGAAGTGGTGGGGCGAGATTTATCGAATTTTCGAAATACCCGTGCACTCGGCGATGTCGAACCAGACGCCTCCATTTCTCCACTCCTTCTATCTATCTCGCTCTCTTTTTTTTTTCCACCCCCCCTCCGCCTTACTTTTCGTTCTGGCCGCCCTTTCGCCCTTCTCCGTTCCACGATCGACACCCGCACTTTCCCGTTTCCGCTCGAGCGCCGATTCTGTTCGGCAATGATTCCCGATTTCTCAATTTCGCGGCTACCTCGAAGCAAGGTACTTTTCTGAGGTGGGAATTTAGATTTGCGGCAAGAGACAGTCTTCGAGATTGAAAATTATATAGCTAAAACGGCAAGTCCTATTGCGACGAGACTTTATATTTTTTTAGAGAATAATATTTCTAATCTTTATAAATAATATGAACATGAATAAATTATTCGTCAGATCGAAAAGGCATATTTATAGATTTTACATTAATAGAGTTATTGTATTTAAAATGAGATGTTACTGTCTGAATAACTCTATCAATTTTTTTCTTCAAGATGCGCACTGAGAAAAAAATCTGGTTGCATTAATTAGAATTCTGGTGGATTCAACCAGTAAGTCTATTGGAAAATGGACGAACCAGAATTCTTGTAAGAATTACCAGACGAATCAGATTAATTTCGTCCTGTTAAATTTACCAAATTTCCTGGTTAATATTTATAAGTTATATATATTATAAGTTAATATTTATTTTTTTAATATTTATTATTTTATTATTAATATTTATTTTTTTATTATTAATGATATGCGAAGAACACATACTGTAATTTTAATTTTAATAAATTATATTTTACACATATATACTAATTATTTATGCACTGAGAAAAAAATCTGGTTGCATTATTTACAATTCTGGTAGATTTAGCCAGTATGTCTGTTGGAAAATGGACGAACCAGAATTCTTGTAGGAATTACCAGATGAATCTAATTAATTTCTTCCTGTTAAATTTATCAAATTTTCTGGGTAATAATACTAAACTCTCCAGCACCAAGTCGTCTACAATTTTTTCCATCTAATCTCAAAAGTCTGTTTAATATTCCAAATTCCAACAAGATTATTGGATAAATTCAATCCAGATTATTGAATAAATTATTTTAAATTTAGTTTGTTAGAAATTAAATTGATAAACAGTGATGCAAGAAGAAGATGCAGCTCAAACACATACAATTAGAGAGTTAGCGTCTTCTTTCTGGCACTACTGCTCGTAAGAGAAAGAAAATATACTTTAGATTTAATGTTAATACTAGTTCTTTATATACATTTTATGGTAAAGATTGAATATGAGTTAAATTAAGAGTGTCAAGCAAAGAAATTAATGTAACAAGAAATTTTATAGATCCAATCAGAAAATACTAACCAAATCCTTATAGTAAAATCTATTAAACGTTCTAGTTATGAAAAATCGAGTCTTATCATGATAATTAGAAATTCTTGTTTGATTTAACCAAATTGTCTTCAATCATATATGTCTTGTTGATACAATCAAACGATTTCTATCAGTGTATATTTATAGGTTTTACATTAATAGATTTATTGTATTTAAAATGAGATTTTACTATCTGAATAGCTTTATCAATTTTTTTCTTCAAGGTACATATATGATGTTTATGGAACGACAAATGAATTGTTTAAATCTTATGTCAAAGATCAGTTTGCAAAGATGTTTCTCTTGATTTGTAATTTCCTGACCTTTATGAGATTCCCATTATTGAATACAACCTCCAATTGTCTCTTCCATGATTGTAATTAAAAAGAGCAACTGAAATTACCGCGTCCATCGCACAAAGTTGTTAGATTTTACCCTGCAAGAGGGTGAGTCATTCTTCGATCGAGAATCGAGAAGACCTGTGCGACTGTGTTTGTCTTTTGAACATTTTCAAACTCGCTTGCCTGATTTCTTCCGCACTTTTTTGGCTCTATTGTCTTCGTCTAGTTTGTTTGGTCTGATGGTTGCTTTAGGGAAATTGTTTTTTGTAAGTCGGAAAAAGAGTGACTTGTATAATAATCGATTCGGAAAACTGTCGCGATTAATTTCCGATCGACAAGCTGACTCCGTTTGATAAAGGAAACAGGAGGATTACCACTTCGTCCTATCGACTCGCCTCGCGCAATTTAATTTACCGATTTCCGATGTAATCATCGATGTCACAAAATGTTTTAAACAAATACAAAAAAATATGAGGGCGATATAAACTTAAACTATTGATAGAATTGAATTAATGCAATAATTTATTTTTAGTAATTTGTAACAATTATTGCTCGGGTGTCGAGCAAATTATAAGATTGTTAATTATAAGAAAAATGCGTTATTTAATATATCATACACTTTCCCGACATAATAATTTTTCAAAAACGTCAAATGAATTGAAAAAATTAACGACATCGTTATTTCGCTTGTTTCGCATGTTTCTGCTTTTTTTGTCTCTCGCATTCATTATTTCGCGCACATTGAAGAAAGTTGGTATTGTTAAAAAAACGGGCAATCACAGAAATAAAACTGCGCTATAAAAATGTGCCGAGTACCGAGATGAGGAACATATCCCGAAAACGAGCGTCGAAAGTGCGGGAGATGGTGACGCGAATGCATGAATAAGAAATACGGCGACAACTTTTCACGATCGTTAGAAATTTCCGAAAGCACACGGAAACTTTCGCATGGCGAATTGCATTATTCGTTCTCGAGCGAGTACCGCAAATATTCTGGCGGCGATACCGCTTTTATTCTCTCTTTGTTTCCCCTCTCTCTCCTTCTCCATCTCCATCTCCGTCTCTTCTCTATCGTTAATCCTACTCGGACCCGCGGATTCCCGCATGCCCGTTGTTCCCAAGGGCCGCTCCGGAGAAATTATGAACGAGACGAGTGCCGGGAAAGGGGAGAGACCAAATGTGTTTCACGCACTGAGAAAAATCATTTAATTATACCAACAAGATGTATATGATTGAAGGCATTTTCGTTAAATCAAACAAGAATTTCTAGTTATCACACAGAAAAAAAAGAAGTGTCAAATCAAAATTTATATACTTAAATTAACGCGTTCATTGTTTCGTGTATACGCAACAATTTCTAATCTTCTTAGAAGAATTTAAGAATTTTAAATTTCAACAATATTATCGTCTTATTTTAATATTGTAATTGTCACCTCAAGAAT
Organism: Camponotus floridanus; assembly: GCF_003227725.1. Lineage (NCBI taxonomy): Eukaryota > Metazoa > Arthropoda > Insecta > Hymenoptera > Formicidae > Camponotus > Camponotus floridanus. The sequence continues at coordinate 854,712 of NW_020229592.1, read as the reverse complement.
ATATAATTATTTAATTCTACTTTAAGAAAATTATAATCTTTGATTTAAAAATGTTATTTTCTATCCAACATTGTTTCTTTTCCATTCAAGACAATTAAATCTTAAATCATGAGAATATATTTTTCTCGATTGAACTATATAAAATGGTTTCATTTAAGTAAGCAATTATTCAAGCAATTATATTTTTGTTAAATTAACGCGATATAATCTCATTTCAAGATTTCCATGTAAATATATTTTCAAGATTTCCAACTAAATATATTTTCAAAATAAGAATGTCCTTTTTTTCTGTGCATGATAAGATTCAATTTTTTATAATTAAAACGTTTAATAGATTTTACTATAAGGATTTGGTTAGTATTTTCTGGTTGAATCTATAAAATTTTTTGTTACATTAATTTCTTTGCTTGCTCTTAACTTAACTCATAATCAATATTTGCCATAAAATGTATATAAAGAACTAGTATTAATACTAAATCCAAAGTATATTTTTTTTCTCTTACGAACAGTAGTGCCAGAAAGAGGATGCTAGCTCTCTGATTGTGTGTGTTTGAGCTGCATCCTCTTCTTGCACTGTTTCTTGCATCAGTTTAATTTCTAACAAACTGAACTTAAAATAATTTATTCAATAATCTGGATTGAATTTATCCAATAATCTTGTTGGAATTCAGAATATTAAACAGACTTTTGAGATTAGATGGAAAAAATTGTAGACGACTTGGTGCTAGTGAGTTTAGTATTATTAATCAGAAAATTTGGTAAATTGAACAGGAAGAAATTAATCGGATTCATCTGGTAATTCCTACAAGAATTCTGATTCGTTCATTTTCAAAAGATATACTGGTTGAATCTATCAGAATTCTAATTAATGCAACCAGATTTTTTCTCAGTGTATATATGTATAAAATATAATTTATTAAAATTAAAATTACCGTATGTGTTCTTCGCATGTCATTAATAATGAAAAAATAAATATTAATAATAAAATAATAAATATTAAAAAAATAAATATTAACTTACAATATATATTAACTTATAAATATTAACCAGGAAATTTGGTAAATTTAATAGGAAAACATTAATCAGATTCATCTGGTAATTCCAAGAATTCTTCGTCCATTTTCCAACAGACATACTGAATCTACCAGAATTCTAATTAATGCAACCAGTGCGTCTGTCCGTCTGTTATATTCTCATTTCTGACCAGCGTTGGCAACAAACGCACGCAATAACGCCAATAATGAAAGGGCGAGTTCTATTATTGCCGTTAATTGTTTATTAGAAAATGATGCGAGATATCGTCGCTGCTTTAATCGAATATCGCGATGCGCGTAATATTTTTCGACGATGTATTCGCGTTACAATTTTTCCTCGATAGACGACGAAACAAATTGCTTTTATTGATTGCGCGACCTGTTTTACACGCGAGCAGGCATTTTGCAACCGTGAAATTTCCTTCCGGTTGTCGACGAATTTTCAAGAGTGGTAAGCTTCTTTTGACGTGCGCCCTCATCCACGTGCGCCATGGACGACGTAATTAACATGTCGGAAGCGCGGGGAAGGAAGGGAGACGAGGAAGGACGGGCTAAAGGTGGACGACGCATTAGAAAATAAGTTTCCGCGAGCTCGCTGGAAAACCAAGGCGGAAATTGTGTCTGGGACGCGTCGCGTCGCGCGCTGCTTTTTCCGGCTATCGTTTCCACCCCCGTATCCACCGGCATCTCCCGCCCAACTCGGAGGAATAAATATCGCGCTGGTGCGCGCAAGTTGGAAATGAAAAAGGTGAGGTTGACAGCTACGAGAGTTTCTGTTTCCCATTATAACCGCTTTAAGTTGCGATTCGCACAGTCGCGGTTATTGCACCGCGGAGGTAATATTGTGGAGTTTGCTTACGATGCCGGGCTTATTGGAAGGCGGGATGCTGCACCATCTACCTCGCATCGCAAAGATATCCGCGGCGATATCTCTTTATTTGAAAAACGGATGCGATATCTCTTTATCTGCGAGAGAAACGGCCGCGACTATTCTTTATTCGCGAAACGTATGTGACGTCTCTTTATATATTCGATTCGAAACGGATACGAGATGAGATATCGAAGATGAAGACGAAAACTGTTCAAAGAATGGCAATCTTCTGTATAGCCTAATCCGACTTCAAAGGCAATACAAACATATGTCTGTCTCGCTGCCTGCATGTATCCTTTCATTTAATTGAACGATCGTAAAATATAAATATTTTACAGGTGATTAAATTATATCTCTTATATAAATCTCTTATATAAATTATATCTCTTCTAAATATGAAGATGTTGCACTTATTGTAAAATTCTCCCGGACTTTGTTATATAGGGTGTTTCTTAATAAGTGTGGAAAATTTTAGAAGATGATTCTTTGTCGAAAATTATGGGAGGGTTTTTCATATAAACATATACTCTTACATTTTGGACTCCATCCAAATTTTAGGTTTTTATTATAATTTTGTTTCAATTTTCCCAACGTTTACTCTAATTTTATTTTTATTTTAAAATTTAACTTCTCGTAATTCGAAACCTATGTTATTTAGCATCGTGCTGTGCACCATAACATATTTTATTTTTTTTTTTCTTGAAAACTACTGATTTTATGAAAAAAGTTAAAGAAATAAAAAAGTTTCTAAATAAATCAAACTTTTTAATGCATATTTTTAGATGATCATATTCCGGCCCATTAAAAGATTCTAATAAAAAATTGAATAGGGGTGCTAGTTTCATTATAACAATATGGAAGGTTGAAAAAAAATATTAATAAATGTCCTTTTTACTAGTAGAAAATATCCACCTAATTTCATTTCTTTAATTTGTTCCAAATTTGAAAAAAAAAAAAACCTAATTTTTCGACAAAGAATCATCTCCTAAAATTTTTCGCACTTATAAAGAAACACCCTGTCTATTTATTTCGTTGCTCTCTGTTTTCGTTATTTTTCGCTACGGACAAGTAAGCAGCTTTTCACGACTACATATTTATTTAACACGAACATACTTTTACTGAAATGAAGCCATGTTTTATTATTACTCGGAATTTAAAGATGTTTTGTACCTATTTTCAAAATATTTAGAATTTAATGAAAACTGTACAGAATGTCCTTACATGTTTAGAATCTTCAGTACAATTTTTAAATCGATTCACTAAAGCGTTCACAAGTTATAAGGATTTTAATATGCACCGAATTAACATGTGTTCTTATGGGAAACGTATAACCACGTCGATTCAGATGACAAAAGCACATGGAAATAATATTTAAAATTTGCAAAAGTTTAGATACAGAGGAAATATTTGGTCAAATAATATTGTACAAGTACTAACTGGTTAAAAAGATATTAAATATAATTCAATGAAGTTAGCCCTGTATCTGTCACAAGGTGAAATTCTCTGTCAAAAGTGAATCATTTCGATTAACAAAATTCGGAATATTAGTAAAAACGCAATAAATATTAAAAAATACATCTCTGCACTGTAGTTAAGATCAAATTGTATAATATTTCACACAATTTCTCATACTCAAAATACACCAAAAGAGGATATATTCGTCAATATTGATTGTCAGGTACTTTTTGCTGGAATTGTACATACAAAACATCCTTAAATTTTGCGAAGAATTATGATAAACGTTTGAAAACGTGAAACTCTCGAGGAAATATGCCGAGGACGCGTTAGTTTGAGCGATAAATTACAAGACGGCGAGGACTCTTGTCTTGTTTAGGCTGTCGTAGCGGGCATTTGAGAGAAAACGTTTTCTTCTCGGCACGTCGAAAGTTTCGTTGTTGCGAAGCCGCGCCCGCAGTTAAACCGCGCGGCGATATTCCGCCGGGAGAATTTCCGCGCGGCGTGCAAGTTAAGCGAAACTTCTTGCTTTCGTTATCGGGGAGAGAGAGAGAGAGAGAGAGAGAGAGAGAAGGGGGGGGAGGGAGAGTACAGTAACCCGGTGACACCGGGGAAATCCTGCGTGGCAGGCTGCCATCGCGAATTCCAGGCGGAGGCATAAAACCACCCTGTTTCTTGTGAGCTATTGTCAAGTGTCGGTCTACCGGTGTCTTTTTTTCCTTCGACGAGCATCGTTATTTTTCCGCACCCATAATGAAATTTCTGCTTGATTATAAGCTGAGAGTGATTAACTTGCGGAATCGTGAAAATGCAAGTTGTTCGCTCGATTATTTGGAGATTAATTTTGCGCGCTTGTCTATCATTTTTTTAGAAGAGATGAAATTTAACTCATAAATTTAATATACGATGTAAAAAATTTAATTCTGTATATTGATATCATTTATCGATGAAAATTATCAAAATGATAAAAGGTCCAATTAATAGATTTTAATTATTTTATCTTATTATTTATTTAAGCATATATTTTGTGTGTGTGTGTGTGTGTGTGTGTGTGTGTAATTTTATATAGTGTGTAACCTTATTATTGTATAATTTTATAACAATCGATACATGAAATTTATTTATATCTCGAACAATTTTTTGTTAAGGAAAATAAATTCTAAAATTGTAATAAAGAGTCTATAATTATAAAGACGTCTATAATTATAAAGACGTGCGATATTTTCACACTTTTAGCTCTTTGTTTAAACACACACATACACACGCTTGTGTTCACGATTGAAATTTTCATCTCACGATCATGGTCACCGTATTTTTCCTCCTCCCATTCATGTGAAGAAATGTATTCCCCTCGCGTGAAGAATATTCTCCAGGGTAAAACGATATTCTTCTCCGGCGTTAAAACGACGAACCCTCCCATTATTGGCTGATCTACCTTCCGGTAACTCCAACAGCGTAACACAGAACAGAACGGGACGGCGATCGGAGAGAGGATCGGCACTTAAGTCACCCAGCTACATTCGTCTAACTGAAAACACGCGGAATTTACGACGACTGAACCGTTATTAATGCGAACCCCGGACGGGTAGACTGATGCTTCATCGTCACCGGAGATTACACCCGTAAATAAATCAGCGTAGGAACTTCCCAGCTGATCGTTACGTAATCCGAGTCGATCTTAACCCCCGCGCGCCGGTTACCTATCTACTTCCCGAGCCAAGATTTGCGACATCGTTCCACCTGGGGGATCTTGCCGGGCGATTTGCGACGCGCCACCTCGGCGGTTTGTCTAACCAAAGAATATCTTACCACTTAATGCACACGAGAGAGAGAGAGAGAAAGAGTTTCATTGTGCCGAGATCGCACTGAGCAAAAAATCTGGTTACATTAATTAGAATTCTGGTGGATTCAGCCAGTATGTCTGTTGGAAAATGGACGAACCAGAATTCTTGGAATTACCAGATGAATCTGATTAATTTCTTCCTGTTAAATTTACTAAATTTCCTGGTTAATATTTATAAGTTAATATATATTATAAGTTAATATTTATTTTTTTAATATTTATCATTTTATTATTAATATTTATTTTTTTATTATTAATGACATGCGAAGAACACATACGGTAATTTTAATTTTAATAAATTATATTTTACACATATATACACTGAGAAAAAATCTGGTTGCATTAATTAGAATTCTGGTGGATTCAGCCAGTATGTCTGTTGGAAAATGAACGAACCAGAATTCTTGGAATTACCAGATGAATCTGATTAATTTCTTCCTGTTAAATTTACCAAATTTGCTGGTTAATATTTATAAGTTAATATATATTATAAGTTAATATTTATTTTTTTAATATTTATTATTTTATTATTAATATTTAATTTTTTATTATTAATGATATGCGAAGAACACATATTGTAATTTTATTTTTAATAAATTATATTTTACACATATATACACTGAGAAAAAATCTGGTTGCATTAATTAGAATTCTGGTGGATTCAGCCAGTATGTCTGTTGGAAAATGAACCAGAATTCTTGGAATTACCAGATGAATCTGATTAATTTCTTCCTGTTAAATTTACCAAATTTCCTGGGTAATATTTATAAGGTAATATATATTGTAAGTTAATATTTATTTTTTTAATATTTATTATTTTATTATTAATATTTAATTTTTTATTATTAATGATATGCGAAGAACACATATTGTAATTTTAATTTTAACAAATTATATTTTACACATATATACTTATGCACTGAGAAAAAAATCCGGTTGCATTACTTAGAATTCTGATGGATTCAGCCAGTATGTTGAAAAATGGACTAAAGAATTCTTGTAGGAATTACCAGATGAATCTGATTAATTTCTTCCTGTTAAATTTACCAAATTTTCTGATTAATAATACTAAACTCACTAGCACCAAGTCGTCTACAATTTTTTCCATCTAATCTCAAAAGTCTGTTTAATATTCTGAATTTCAACAAGATTATTGGATAAATTCAATCTAGATTATTGAATAAATTATTTTAAATTTAGTTTGTTAGAAATTAAACTGATAAACAGGGCTGCAAGAAGAGGATGCAGCTCAAACACACACAATCAGAGAGCTAGCGTCCTCTTTCTGGCACTACTGCTGGTAAGAGAAAAAGAATATACTTTGGATTTAATGTTAATACTAATTTTTTATATACATTTTATGCCAAATATTGAATACGAGTTAAGTTAAGAGTGTCAAGCAAAAAAATTAATGTAACAAAAAATTTTATAGATCCAACCAGAAAATACTAACCAAATCTTTATAGTAAAATCTATTAAATTTTATTTAATTCTAGTTATAAGGAATCGAGTCTTATCATGATAACTAGAAATTCCTGTTTGATTTAACCAAAATGCCTTCAATCATATACGTCTTGTTGATACAATCAAATGATTTTTCTCAGTGCAAAAAAAGACCCCGATGGTTCTCTTCTCCACGAAGCCAATTGATCCCGAGAGATCCCTCGATAAATATATATTACAATCTTTTTACGTTTGGCGAAGCCATATTAATTTGCAGATACATCGCATTTTCGAATTGGTCAGATTCGAACATATTAATAGTAATGAAATAATTATTAATTGATTATATATACATATATATTTAATAATACGCACTCTAATAATTCATGAATTAAAATTTACGTTATTAATATAATATATAAATCTATATTTAATATAATATATAAATCTATATATAAATCTATATTATTAACATATATATTTACAATATATATTTACTAGAGCATATATATTTACTAGAGCAAATATGTTTTTAAGCACATATATAATAATATATTTATATAATAAAATGTAAATATGCAAAGTTGAATTTATTTATATTTTTAAAAAAGAGAAAGAGAAACGGCTTCTCATCACACATTTATTGATGAATGTAAATAATTATAATTATATCATATACGTGAGATGCATATATGATATTAGAAAACAAATAGTTACTTTTTTGTCAAATATTGATTTAATTTAATTATTATTAGATATTAAATATGGCTGTATATTAATTATTATTTTAACTAGATTTATTAAATTTAAATCGATCTCTATTTACGTTACCTTTTGTTTTATTTAACGTTACGCAATTCAATGACATGTGTTTGTGTCACAAATTATTTCTGGAAATCAATATTTTCAATAAGTCGTCCGAGAGCAACATGATTTTCTAACTTTTATAGCGTCCATCTTCCAGTCTTCAAGATCAATTTTATTTCTTGCTTGCATATCGCTGGTTGTCTCGTGGTTGGCCGCAGCGCACCCTTAGGAATTTGCGGAATGCACTAAATGGAAACGTCAAGTTTTCCGCGTTCCCCTTCGATTTTATAACGTGCAATATCTCCATCCGATTTCTCCATATCGATAATAAATAATACGTTGAAAGAGACAAGAGGGAACGATAAAAGTTGATTTCTAATTAACGCCAATTTAACTTTAATTTCTAGTGACGTAGAAATTCGTACATAAAAGAACGTTGTCTTTAGTGAAAGCGATACAAAAATGATTTATGAAAAAGAATTATTTGAATAATAAGACAAATTACCTTTATTTAGAAAAAGTACATTTATATTAATATGAACTATATATGCAAGATAAATAATGAAAATCACAAATTGCGCGCAAGAGAGATAATATTTTATATTAATTTTTAAACGGAATTCAAAAGAAATGATTGTGCAATTACTCATCCGCAATTTTCTTCTTTGATCATTTAGATTATATAAACGGTAAACAAGATAGAGGAACAACGTTGATGCAAGTCATGACGCAGTCTGCAATTACAATCCTTTCTCCTGATTTAATTGCGAATTACAAAATTCTCGTCGATCATGCAAAGCGGCGAACATTGCACGCAATAACGACCTATGAATAGTTAATTCAACGCGACGTCAACAGCTATGTAATGACGTTGCAACTAATTCTCTATAACTAATTCTTAATTTCTCCTATCTTTTCAGTTTTTTATCATCTAGTGCGCGGAGATCACCTCAATTGACCTTTCTTGACTCTCTCGACCACCCTCACGTCTCTCACATTCCAATATTTCCAATTCGAGACTTCATAAACGAGACTCTTATTCCACTCAATAATCTACTAATTTATTCGATGATTTTTAAAACTATTAAAGATTTAAGGATGTTTTGTATGTACAATCTCAGCAAAAAGTAGCTGAAAATCAATATTGACGAATATATCCTCTTTTGGTGTATTTTCAGTAAGAAATTGTGTGAAATATTACAATTTTATCTTAGCTACAGTGCAGAGATGTATTTTTTAATATTTATTGCGTTTTTACTATAATATTCCGAATTTTGTTAATCGAAATGATTCACTTTTGGCAGAGAATTTCACCTTGTGACGGATAAAGGGCTAACTTCATTGAATTATATTTAATATCTTTTTAACCAGTTAGTACTTGTACAATATTATTTGACGAAATATTTCCTCTGTATCTAAACTTTTGCAAATTTTAAACAAATTCTGAATATTATTTCCATGTGTTTTTGTCATTTGAATCGACGTGGTTATACGTTTCCCATAAGAACACATGTTAATTCGGTGCAAATTAAAATCCTTATAACTTGTGAACGCTTTAGTGAATCAATTTAAAAACTGTACTGAAGATTCTAAACAAATGTAAGGACATTCCGTATAATTTTCATTAAATTCTCAATATTTTGAAAATAGGTACAAAACATCCTTAAATTTTCATGAAATTTTTAATGTGATTGATATTCCACAATTGTTTTGTTTCTTTATCATATTTCTTTTATTGATTATTGTTAGATATAAAAACTAAAATGTGATATAAAATATGAAGTATGCTATATAAATATATATTTGGCATCAAAATTTGCGATATTTTATTATACGATTCCATAATTGTAAATATTATTTATCGATTTATTTATCTAACTTAAATTTTAAAAAAATTATTTAATTGCGATGAATTGCGACTATATTCAAAATATAATGAATAACGCTCGAAGAATGAATTTCATCGTCAATTCAAATATTGATATCTCGTTGAACGAATCATTATTGACAAGACTTGTTGAAAAATTATGGCGAAAATCAAGGCATATATTTTCGAAGACACATGTTCTTTGAACGACATGATGTCGTTCTTAGAGGTCTAAAATTCGATTTTGAAACTTCCTTTCATCTCACCACCGGAGATACTTCTCTCTTCTTTTAGTTTTATTTCGTCTCTTGGTTATACGTTTCCCATAAGAACACATGTTAATTCGGTGCAAATTAAAATCCTTATGACTTGTGACCGCTTTCGTGAAACAATTTAAAAATTATACTGAAGATTCTAGACATATGTAAGGACATTTTGTACAATTTTCATTAAATTCTCAATATTTTGAAAATAGGTGCAAAACATCCTTAAACAAACGATTCTTTATCTTTTTCTATACATTTTCCTGCGTTGATAGTTGAAAACATAGGCAGAAGTACGTGTATGTGATTTATTTAAATTTGATATAAACTTGAGTAAAAACTATTACGTATTCAACGTAAAATCAATGGGGAATTTTTTAATTCCAAATGAACAACTGTCAGAAGATTAATTAAAATTTCGCGAGGTAGAACTCCTGCGGAATTTCGCGGACAATAGACGCGCCTCTTTCGCAGCAGGCATCAAAGAGCAAAACTAGCATTGTTGGTGTTCCTAGCGGCAATCGGTCGTCACTCGGTTGAGTTAGGTCAGGTTCAGCCGTACCGTGGAGCACTGCGAGTCCAGTGCCCTGTGAGAACCGTTCCGGCCGATAAACTACCTCGTCCGCTGCAGCGTGTGGAGGATTCGACGCGGATAGACGTCGTGAGGGTTAGGCCGGGTCAACCGAAACGCCGGACACGATGGAACGAACGCACGCGAAGGAGACGGAGCCGAGCGGAGCCAGTTAGTTAGCGTTACAATGCCTTCGGTCGGCTTCTCAGCACCTCTCCTCTTTTCTCCTCCCCTCGAGTATATATATATATATATGTATATATATATATATATATATATATATATATATCTCAGCAACTCCGCTCGTCTGCCCGCATTGATATCCTATTCAATTTTAATCCCGCTTGGAAAATTGTACGCGATCAAATTTACAGAGACGATTTAATTTTCACGTCATTCTCGCGTAGCAGTTCGTGATAACTGTATAATGGAATGGAAACTGTACGCGGCATGTCGATAGAAAATTACACGCACAGGCTCGGCTTGACCTCCCGAGCGCAGAAGAGGGATGATTAACTCCTAATTGAAAAAGTCATGAGTATAACATCGTGGAATTATGAATGTAGCACTAAACGTTATTATGGATATACGTTATTATGAATTGACAAAGAGTAAAAATGAAGGAAAAAAGCTTCTTTACACTGATAAAAATTAATGATTCCCGTTTTATCAGTAATTGAAATATAAATAATTTGCCCCCTTCTTTCGCAATCTTATAACTAGGGTTGCACGAGATATCAAGATTAGTCTTGATATTGTCTTGTCTTAAATTTCAAGACAAGATCAAGACAAGATTTTTAATTAGTTATCAAGACAATAGCAAGACTAAGACTGTCAAGATTATTAGTCTTGTCAAGATTATTGGTTCTCAAAAAAACGAAAATATTTATATTTGTAAATGAAAAAAATATCACTATATATGAATTTAAAAGTTTCATTCAATAAAAACATTTATATTGATAAATTTAAAAACATTTAATATTAATACAATATAACATTTTTATAAATTAGAAATCAAACTCGCAAATTTTAGACATTAAAGAGCATTTCATCCAGGAATTGATGCACATTAGTGCTTTTAAAGATTTACTTTGTAATCTGGTTCTATTTTTTGACATAGTCAGAGTTCCTATTGAGAAAAGTCTTTCTACTGGCACGAGGCAGTTGAACTTAAAATGTTTCGAGCCATTTTTGACAATGTGGGATAAATATGAACCTGATTTTTTTACCACTTCAAAATATTTATATCTGCACATTCCCTTGGAGTCTGTAAATGGTTATTAATTTCTGTTTTCCATGAAACAGTAAATGTTTTTTTAAATAAATAGACGGCATTTATATCGATTACATAGTAATTATAATTAAAATATAACACAATAGTAATAATTATTTCAAATTATATTACAAAAATTATGTTAAATATTATTTAAATAATTTTTTAATATTAGATAAAAAATTGTTAATAAAATCGAGACGAGACAATACAAGACGAGATTTTTGCTATCAATATTCACTCTTCAAGACCAAGACAAGATTTAAATTTTTGAAAATTTTCAATTCCAATACAATATTTTTACGAATATTATCTTGTCTTGGGTCTTGTGCAACCCTACTTATAACTTATTTTAATTAAAACGGAATTTCCCCGTTTCCATTTGCCTAATGTTCCCGATTGTCCCTCGTTTATCCTCCTTTTCGTATATTTCTTTGCGTCCAAACCTGTTACGAATCGTTCTTTTTTTGTCACTCCTCCGGTGGTACAATAGCGAACGGGTTAAAGATAAAGGAGGGAAAAATTCTCGAAGGCATGATAAGAACGTTTTCATCCAACAGACGCCGATTCCGTGCGAACTTACGTGGGGGATACAGTGCATCTCTCGTATGCCGCGGTATGCAATGGAAACGGAGTACAATTCCAACGGGCAGCGCGTAGTAGATGGTAAAAATAAGGAACACACAACCGGCTGTGTGTGGCTCCACCCACGCAGTTTCCCCGAGAGAGATCGTACGTCAGCCATACCAACTGTGAATGCAACAACAGTGAACCGGGCAGGTCCAATTTGCCGTTGCTTGCCGTAAAGGCGGCTGAATAACACGTAGGTATAGAGAAGAGACGTGGAATCGAGGTGAGAGAGATCGGATCAGCTGCAGCAAACCCGCCGGCGAGCTTGACTATCCACGAAAAGTCGATTTTCTGGCTAAATCCGATTCCGCGTGTAGCCCATCTCTGCGTGATTTGTCAGAAGAAATGATACATCGAGCTTTTCGTCTTTTTCCTTCTTTCTTAAAAAAATCATAGATGAATGCGACGATGATCTCGATTTTCAGACCTTGAGGGCAAGTTTTCACGTTTAAGGTAGAATTGAAATTTGAATTATGAGATCTACTGTACTCTTGGAAATGTTTCAATCGAAAGTCTATTATATGGATGCATTCCATATGATTAAATGTCATGAAAATAGCGACTTAAATTAATTAAATTTCGATGAATCAGATTAAATCGAAAATAGTTTTAATGAGTCGAGTTAATCGAACGATTTTATAAATTGTTTATTATTTTAATAAGATTATTTTAATAAGAATAAAATTATTTTCATTTAGACTTTTCATTAAATGAACACAGTAACTTAAGAAAAATTAATTATTTAATGTATACATTTTGAATTAAGTTATCCTAAAAAAAAGTAATATATTTTTGACTGGTATTGTATATATTTTCTTTAAAATTCGTAATTTCTTCCACATATATTATGAAAAGAAAGAAATTATTATGATAAACTAAGAAGATATATACTCCTGGACAAAATTAACGAATAATTTCTTGTTTACTTTTTCTTTAAGGATGTTTTGTATGTAGAATCCCAGTAAAAAGTAGCTGAAAATCAATATTGACGAATATTCACTTTTGGTGTATTTTGAATATGAGAAATTGTGTGGAATCTTTTTAACCAGTTAGTACTTGTATAATATTATTTGACCAAATATTTCCTCTCTATCTAAACTTTTGCGAATTTTAAACAAATTCTGAATATTATTTCCATGTGTTTTTATCATTTGAATCGCCGTGGTTATATGTTTCCCATAAAAACACATGTTAATATTTGGTGCAAATTAAAATCCTTATAACTTGTGAACGCTTTAGTGAATCGATTTAAAAATTGTACTGAAGATTCTAAACATATGCAAGGACATTCTACTATTTTCATTAAATTCTCAATATTTTGAAAATAGGTACAAAATATCCTTAAATTTTCATGAATTCTTATTGATTGATATTTCACAATTGTTTTGTTTCTTTATCATATTTCTTTTATTGATTATTGTTAGATATAAAAACTAAAATGTGATATAAAATATGAAGTATGCTATATAAATATATATTTAGCATCAAAATTTGCTATATTTTATTATACAATTCAATAATAAATATTATTTATCGATTCATTTATCTAAATTAAATTTTAAAAAAATTATTTAATTGCGATGAATTGCGACTATATTCAAAATATAATGAATAACGCTCCAGAAATGAATTTCATCGTCAATTCAAATAGTTGATATCTCGTTGAACGTATCATTGTTGACAAGACTTGTTGAAAAATTATGGCGAAAATCAAGGCATATATTTTCGAAGACACATGTTCTTTGAACGACACGATGTCGTTCTTAGAGGTCTAAAATTCGATTTTAAAACTTCCATCTCATCACCGGAGATACTTCTCTCTCCTCTTAGTTTTATTTCGTCTCTTGGTTATACGTTTCCCATAAGAACACATGTTAATTCGGTGCAAATTAAAATCCTTATAACCTGTGAACGCTTTAGTGAATCGATTTAAAAATTATACTGAAGATTCTAGACATATGTAAGGACATTCTGTACAATTTTCATTAAAATCTGAATATTTTGAAAATAGGTACAAAACATCCTTAAAGATTGAATAGAAGAAAATTAAAATTTTTATTGTTACAAAACTCTTTAATTATGTTACTACTTTATAAAATCCTGATTTATCTCGTGAAACTTTATAGTTTCATTATGACCGATACATTATTCATGGAAATATAGCCTATCTCTCCGGTAACAAAGTTCACAATTATGGCGAAATGGAGTAAAAATGTGTGATTGCACTCTTTTTTTAATCTGTTTGAGTTGCGCTAAAGCGGTGTTAAATTATCGATTTCATTATACATTGAATTATTCGCGGTACGTCGGTGATGGTACGCTTCCATTTCTGTCGCGGACAATCATATTATAGAAATTTTTTATAATCACGCGCTGACGAGGGTCGCTTTGTATATCGCGCGTCCGATGCACTCTTCAAATGGTCAATATCATGAATAATCTAATTTTTCTATCTCGATACCGCGTCATTTCGCGGCTCCCATTAACCATGTCTGGGATGTGGCTATTCAAGGGAATGGATCAGGTCGTTGTACTATTGGCAAGGCAGCAGTAAGATATTAATGCCACTATTAGCACGATCATTAACCATCATACCATTCGATAAGAGGAAAAAGGCAGTATAAAAGCCAACTATCATTTCCTCCATTCATAATTAACAGTGTTGTACACCATAAGAATGATTATCTCACAAATTATTGCAGAGTTTATAAGTTTGTTAAAATCATACAAAAATATATAATATGACTTTGTCATCAAGATTTATAAGAAAATGAAAAGAAAATAAGAAAAAAATATGATCCATATTATTTAATTCTATTTTGAAAAATAACATGGAGAAGAATAAGGAACATTAAATATAATAAAATAGAAAGGTAGTTTAACATTAGTTAAGTTAATTTGTGGAAATTACTTAGAAGAATACAAGGAAAAAATCTGAATAAAAGTATAATAAATAAAGTAGAGAGAATAATAAGAACAAAGAAAAAAATTATAATACTTTAAAATTTATAATAATTTATAAATAATGCAAACTTCCTTAAATACCTATTGAATTAAAAATGTAGTTACAGGAGATTTAAGGATATATTGGTCTGTCTCAAAAGTTAATCCAAAGTACCAAAAAATTAAAGTTGGGCAAAATACGAATTCTCATTGATGAAAAATTTTTTAAAAATCACGAAATCATACTTCAAAGTATTCTTTAATATAAATAGGTCTTAATTTCCAAGAAAATGTTGCCACGTTTTATCATCAATATTGCGTCAAACCGATAATCACAGTTATTTTTTAATAATAATTTCAAAACGAGCAAGTAAATCGTTTTAAAACTTTGTGGGAACATTTTTACATGTATGAAGAATATAATATTACAAAGTGAAATTTTTATCATTGTTTTTTTATAGTTTGTGAATAATTTATTACCTGTCTCTTGAACGTTTACATAAGATCCTATGTTGAAATCGCAAAATTCAAAAATTAATAACTTTTAAAGGAGCAAGTAAAAAAATTTGAAATAATTCATGACGATTTAGAATGTTATTAAGAATGTTAAATTAAAAATTCACGGCGATCTCATTGACTGTAATATATCTCCAATACATCCTTAACATCACTATGTGAAAAAAGTGGACTTTAAACACCGAGTGTATAATCTTAACGACGCAATAAATTTTAATTAATATTCTAACGACTCACCTAATAATTGAGCCGCAATGTATTCCGGCAATATTCCGTGCGTAATAACTCGTTCGCGTAATATAATCTACAATCGTGATAGAGATAGGTCGACAAATCGACATCGTAATCCGTCATTCTAGTTAAGCGTGGAAAAAGCGGCGGGACCTTGAAAGTCTTGCGAACTAAAGTGGGTCGAAAGGCAAAACAGGCACAGGTATAAACAGGTATAAACCATTGTTGCCGATCGGATACCGGCTTGAAAAATCGGTCGGAAAGTATCTCAAGGAAATCTCCTCGGGAACTGGTAAAACACGCGAAAGTGCCGCGAAAAGACGAACGTTACTCAATGTTTACTAGTGTGGCGCTTAGTTACTTAGCTGTATTTATATTCATTAATATTTTCTTTCTTTTTCTTATGTTACTCTGAATATAAATCAGATGAAATGGCTAATGTGTGCAAAGTTAGTTTGAAATGTGTATCCTGAGTGTTAAAATAATTAAATATTCTAGTGTGAGACATTACATTTATATATTAGAAAAATAGTATATAGGTTGTCATAACTCAAAATATAATTATATTTTTGCATGTTAAAATTTCTTTCTCATTTTTTGGTTAATTATCGTTATGAGATTGACAATCTGTTTAATAAATATTACATTTTATGTATGTTTTATAAAAATAGAATAATAAAATAATATAAAAAGTACAATAATATAAAAGTACATGATAATAACATAAAAAATATTCATTTATTTAATGTATGTTGGAACAAAAAAATCTCGCCTAACTTTTAGAGTATTATAATTCAACTCTAAAATATATATATAAATAAATATAATAAAATAAATAAATATATATATATATATTTTTTTTTATATATATATATTATTTATATTTATATGTTTTTTCAGATCAAAAGTTTTTAAATTAATTTAAAAAATTTTTAAATTTTTAATTTTTGAAGTTTTTAAATTTTATTATCCATTATAGAAGTTTTTCATTTTAATTTTATATTTAAATTTTATTATCCATTATAGAAGTTTTTAAATTTTATTATCCATTATATATATAATAGATTAAGAATCTTAAATAAAAATTTAAGCTTAATTGAAAAAATTTAAAAGCTTCAGAAATTTAAAATTTAAAAATTTTTTAAATTAATTTAAAAACTGTTGATCTGAATAAAATACATGAAAAATGAGAAGAAATTGAAAAAATATCTACTATATATATTATATACATATTTAATGAGCAGCGATGCCTTCTAACACCTGGCTAACCCTATATTCTATAAGATTGTAGTCCATTTAGCTCATAACTCTGTTAAGTGATCTCATCGATGCATTATTCGACGTACGAGCCTCCCGACGAGAGATGAACGGTAAGAATTCGTCGTGAGAATCGTGGGCCCTTATCGGGCTTAGCTGGCGAACACGTCTGAAAGATTCAGCGGATTACATCGAGTGAATCGCTCGGCGAGCACTCGCAGTAAATGTTACATGACGTTCCGTTCTCTCTCTCTCGCAAGATCCGCAACTTTCGATAAATGGCTCTGCGAACGGGGCGCATTTGCTTGGGTATTAAAAAGATGCAGCACTGACGAGAGATAGCCACCTTAAGGCTATGTTATATTGAGAATTTATTTAAAACGATCTGTCGATATATATCGTTAGATATATATTCTCAGTGTTCTCAGTTCTCTACTATAAATCAAATGTCTGATTAATTTAATAATTCTGAAATATTGAACTATTCGTGGTGTATAATTTCTAATTATATTTTCATATTTTAATATTGTTTTTTTTGATATGCTATTCAAGATTCGTTTTTTTGGATTTATTGCTTATGAATAAGTAAGATAATTAATTAATTAATTAATTAGACATCTTTAATTTCGTAATTTATACACAAGTAATTTTTTTTAAGAATACAATAGTTCTATATTAAAATAATAGTTTCAAGTATGATATTCATATGATAGTCATCTATAATATCGAAAAGAATTTCTCATATATGTTACAAAGTCACACATTTATAAAATTTAAATTATCTGGATGGTAGCATCAAGACGACAACGTCTGATCTAATTTATAGCTACTTGAAATGTTTTGTCCGAGAGGTATTTTTCTGATATAAAAGTGAGCACATTAAGAACTTAAAATGTAATATCCTTGGAAGTTTCTTGTTAGTTTCTCGAGGAGTTCCGACATCTACGCTATAATGGAGAAGTATACTTTTATATAATTCATTCTCATGCTCTGTTAAGATGTTTTACTAACATTCCTAGACCAGATTACTCAAACTTTGGCCGCATTCTCTATACGAGAATTTATTACGCGTGAAATAAATAATGCATCATTGCAATAAAATTATGTAAATTATTCCGCTTTTTGAATTTTCTTTTTTGAACTACTTATATTATTGTATATATTATACCGCATGTAATATATACATTGATCGTATAAAACATTATGAGAGAACATTAAGGCCAGAAAAAGAGAATTCAAAAGTTTCTTCTCTGAAAAAAGTTCTTAACGATTTAATTATTAGATTTAAAATTCAACTAGTAACAATGAATTTCCAAATTATATGTAAAGCAAAAAGAAAAGACATAACATTAACTATTTATTGAATCATAAATTATCATAATAATATTTATAAATAAGCAGTATTGCTTTTTTTACTTTTTCTTGTATTTTTATTTTTTTTCAAATATTTCCAAGGATTAAACTTTTAAAATAATTCAAAAATATTTTTATCTCAATGTATAAAATTAAGATGCTTACATTTTTTAATAAAACAGTTTTCTATTTGAAGAACTGTCAATGTATAAATGTCAGTAGTTAAACGAATGTGTTAAATAAAAAACTACACAAAAAAAGACATATTTTTACCTACAGTAGAATTGATTATCTCAAAATTGCAATATTTTTGCAGAAATATCGATACAATAATATGCTTAAAAAGAAGCTCTCCCTCTTTCTCTTTTTCATAATACTTTATCATCTGTCATTTTTTATAAAACAATTTGTAATATAAATAATAAAAAAATGTAAAAATGTGAAAATGTATCTTGAAAGTCCATAGTGGACAATATCAAAATAAAATCATTTCAACAGAATCCGTAAAAATAAACGCAATAAAAAAACAATATAATTATGAATCTGATGGATAGCAATCAGAAAAATTAATGATACATGTTCTATGAAAATATCAATAATTTTGATTCACATCAATCGATCAACAAATTTTAATCACAAGTAATAAACTACCCGAAATATTATCATTTTCTGTATCATATATTTTAATTTTGTTACATTTCCTCTTTTTTTTTTATTATTCTTTCGTTTTTCTCTTTTTTTCGTTATTCTTTCGTTATTAATTACAGCTGTAACAAAATTCAAGATACAAAGAGTACAGTTAAAAATATTGGAACAGAATTCGCCAGCCGTTATGGGAACAAATAACATGTTCCGAAAATTAAACAAGCGTTTATCTCCTTCGAGATATATCGAGCTGCAGTTTCATCAGTTTTCGATCTCCTCGTGCGTGTACATGGACATATAAGTACTGATTCGCAGTGCGCCAAAATGGCGAGCGGGAGAGAGAGAGAGAGAGAGAGAGAGAAAACGGAGGTGCAGGGAAGTCGCAAGAGGACGAAAATAATATGTCGAGAGTCGGTCGTGTATTCACCACCAACCCGTAACACGGCGCATTTTATCCAAACTCGGCAACGACGGACTTTCACGCCGCACGCGTGTCGCACGCGCTTTCACGAGTCTTTAAACCAACAGTGATGAATCGTGGATCCGTTTCACACGACATAATACATAAATAAAGTTTGCTTTTTTTACTTTTTCAGATTTAAGCAACAATGCATTTTTTTGCGCATCGATCGCGTACTCAAAATATCTTTTTTTTCCATTCTGGAATTTTGATTATATTACACTTCTATTTTAGATATATACGATTTTTTGATATTTTTATTCGAGCAAAAATATCCAATATGTTTTTAAAAAATCTCTGTTTTTATACCGTTTATTTTTACAATCACATGAGTTTGAAATATCGTAAGAAAATCGACGAATAGTGTATTATATATGTATTATTAGAACTCAAATTTAAATCTCCCTTTAGAAACTATTGATTCCGAAGAAGAATGATATTTTGAGCGTTTGTTATCGATCGTATTAATAGTGATTATGATGATTAAAAACAATTCCCGCGGGATGATCAGTGAAATTTGCAAAATGCTGCATTAATTTGCGTGTTCTCTTTGCGCACGTGTCATGTTCAAACGCGAATATCGCGTTATACGTAAACTGCGTTGTGTTGCTGGCGTGCATATCAAATATTCACTTGGGGTTTGTATTTATGAAATACTCATGAAATTTATATTGTTGCTTTGTGCAACGTGACATACGAGAACACGCGTAAATATGCGTAATACACCATGTTGCCGTATACTTTACTATCACTCCTGAAAATGTGACTATCGCAAATATCATGCCATCGAGAGATGAGCCACTGAATCTGTCGAAACACATTTTTAAATCGTATCCATGAATATTAATTGTTTTTAATCAAATGTAATTTTTTTTATAAAAACGATGTTAAAATCGATAAGTTTGCACTATCATTATTATGCGATTTTTGCCTGTAGGCATTAGAATGCAGAGGCTCTAAAAATAGAAACTAATATTAAAGACATGAGCACTAATATTAAGCAGCGAGTTACAGTTCACTTTCAGTTTAATTATTAGAAATTTGATTTATGTGGCTAACATGCATGAAAAATCATTTCTACGAGTTATATGGAAAAACTGGACTAATAGTTATATGGAAAATATAGTTGCAGCAATTCAAATTCCATCGTGAAAGAGAAAGAGAGAGGAATATTAAAATTTTTTAAAATATTTAATTTAAATATCTTAAAAAATTGTTTAAAACAATTTTAATTTAAAAATAAAACGTTTTAGATTTTTAATAATAACAAATCAATACTTTTAGAAAGTTAGATAGATAAGTAATAGATGTTTGTCGTGAAAGAGGAACATTTGTTAATAATTATAGATTATATAAAACTAATGTTCATTAAAATTTGCCCCGAAGAATTAATTAATTTCATATTTAAGAAAAATTCACAAGATCGAACGATAAATGCAAATATTACAATTATATTAAAGAATTATATTTATATTTATTATATTTATCATATTATTATTATATTATTATTATTTATTATTGTTATTATTATATTATAAGAATTATATTTATTGTTACCGATACCAACAATTTGTCACGTAAATGCACTAACAATACGTATACAAATTTGCCTTGAAGCAATCCTCGCGGAATTTTTCGCGAAAGAATTCGCGGAGTCATCTTCGCCATAAAATGACATAATCGAGAGCTAATTATAGATTTCTTTGTTAATAATTATAGATTATATAAAACTAATGTTCGTTAAACTGTCCCCCGAAGAATTAATGAATTTCATATTTAAGAAAAATTCACAAGATCGAACGATAAATGCAAATATTACAATTATATTAAAGAATTATATTTATATTTATTATTTTTATCATACTATTATTATATTATTATTATTATTATTATTATTATTATTATTTATTATATTATAAGAATTATATTTATTGTTACCGATACCAACAATTTTAATGTCACGTAAATGCGACTAACAATACGTACAAATTTGCCTTGAAGCAATCCTCGCGGAATTTTTCGCGAAAGAATTCGCCGAGTCATCTTCGCCATAAAATGACACACAATCGAGAGCTAAGGCTATAAATGCACATAATGACATCGTTAAAAATGAGATCGGTTCGCGATGCCGGGAGAACGTGCACGGAAGCAGTTGCCAGCCGCGTCATGCTAAATGAAAGCCACCCGTGAAAATCGTGTCATTGCGCTAAAGCCGGCGGGACACGCACGGTTGGCCGCACGCGGCGTGTGGCAAATTCGAAAAATCGAAGCGAAATTTAATTAACTCGGGATCGGGGCTAACGCGCCATCGATTCCAGTGCCGTTGTTTATGAGATATATTATGATTTGGTTGACCGGTTCCCGACGAAATTAATTTTTTTCCTCATGAAAATAGTTATAGTTTTAATTAAATAAATCGCACGTCGCGCGAAACATGATTACACCGTGAAATATAGTCTAATAAACATTTACAAAATATCATAAAAATGTTTATGACATTTCGTCGTAATAATAAATATAATTTTAATAAGTATAATGTTTAATGTATAATGTTTAATGTACAGAAGAATAATATAAATATAAAAGGGGGTGTATGTGGAAAGAATAAATATTAAACATAATAAAATTGATGGCAACAAAATTTACGCGTCTAATAAATAAACAATAAAGATTAAAGCTATAAATATTATATCACGTGTACGCGAACTAGAATCATTTATATCCGGATGTGGAAACTTACAAAACCGAAAAAAGAAGAATTATTGAAGCGTATTTTGATACGTGATGATAACATGAATATAATGCGACGAATAACACGATAATATCGGGCTTCGCGTAAATGTACGTGTTAAAAATAAAATTTTACAAAATTAAATCGCGAAAATATGTATATAAATATGCGAAACGGATTATAACAATGCGGCTCTGTTATCCTTCAGGAAGCTTGGAAATGCGGGACGTATATTTAACAGAAACATTTCCATGTCGTTGTATTGATAACTGCATCAAAAGTAAACTTTACGAAAGAGGAGCGAAAATATAACGTACAACGCATGGATTTTATCTCGATTCTATCTCATTATATGCAATGCATTCGGATACGCGTGTCATGGTGACGTCGTAGCCGACAATCGTGTCACTCGCGAGAGTGCGGCTCGTCGGATGCCGGGGATGCGTGAAGTAATTTCAAAAATCGGAACGAAATTTAATTAAACTGGGAATGCGCGGGGGCTGACCTTCTGTTAACTCGGCGCGTCCAGTATTGTGTTCGCACCCGCCGAATCGCGTCCAATGCGTCGCTTTACAAAACGCACTGGATAGAGTATCTCCGAACGATTTTCCGTCCCAAATTATCCTTCCCGGATCTATTTGCAACTTGAAAGCCTCTCGGACCGCCCGCAGCTGAATTTTACATTTCACGCTAACGCTATCGACCATCTCGTCGTTGTTCGTGCGTTTACGAAAAACCTATCGTAATTGGGAACATCGAGGTGAAAAGAGAGAGAGAGAGAAAGAGAGAGACAGACAAGCGCGTTGTACAGCGAAGTGAAAATGGTACACGGTGCGACTCGCGAAAAATATTCGCAAATCGACGTAACGATTATTTTTCGGCCTGCGAAACTGGATTACGATACCGGTGCATTTGAAAGTGTTGCGAACCGTGTTTTTGCTTGTCAAATATTCGAAACCATATTGAGAAAGAAATCTGGTTGCATTAATTAGAATTCTGGTAGATTCAACCGGTATGTCTGTCGGAAAATGGCCAAACCAGAATTCTTATAAGAATTATCAGATGAATCTGATTAATTTCTTTCTATTAAATTTACCAAATTTTCTGCTTAATAATATTAAACTCGCCAGCACTAAGTCGTCTAAAATTTTTTCCATCTAATTTCAAAAGTCTGTTTAATATTCTGAATTTCAACACGATTATTGCATAATCAATTCAATCCAGATTATTGAATAAATTATTTTAAGTTCAGTTTGTTAGAAATTAAACTGATAAACAGGGATGCAAGAAGAGGATGCAGCTCAAACACACAATCAGAGAGCTAGCGTCCTATTTCTGACACTACTGCTCGTAAGAGAAAAAAAATATATACTTTGGATTTAATGTTAATACTAGTTCTTTATATACATTTCATGGCAAATATTTAATACGACTAAAGTTAAGAGTGACTCGCTGTCTAGCGGCAAGCAAAGAAGTTAATGCAACAAGAAATTTTATAGATTCGACTAGAAAATACTAACCAAATCCTTATAGTAAAATCTATTAATTTTTCTAGTTATAAAAAATCGAGTCTTATTATGATAACTAGAAATTCTTGTTTGATTTAACCAAAATGCCTTCAATCATATACGTCTTGTTGGTACAATCAAACAATTTTTCTCAGTGCAAGTAACCGAAATTAAGGATGTTTTGTACTTATTTTCAAAATATTGAGAATATTTAATGAAAATTGTACAGAATGTCCTTACATATGTTTAGAGTCTTCAGTACAATTTTTAAATTGTTTCACTAAAGCGTTCACAAGTTATAAGAATTTTAATTTGTACCGAATTAACATGTGTTCTTATGAGAAACGTATAACCACGATTCAAATGACAAAAATACATGGAAATAATATTCAGAATTTGTTTAAAATTTGCAAAAGTTTAGATACAGAGGAAATATTTCGTTAAATAATATTATACAAGTACTAACTGGTTAAAAAGATATTAAATATAATTTAACAATGTTAGCCATGTATCTGTCACAAGGCGAAATTCTCTGCCAAAAGTTAATCATTTTGATTAGGGATGTTTTGTATCTATTTTTAAAATATTGAGAATTTAATGAAAATTGTACGGAATGTCCTTACATATGTTTAGAATCTTCAATACAATTTTTTAATTGTTTTACTAAAGCGTTCACAAGTTATAAGGATTTTAATTTGCACCGAATTAACATGTGTTCTTATGAGAAACATATAGCCACGTTGATTCAAATGACAAAAACACATGGAAATAATATTCAGAATTTGTTTAAAATTTGCAAAAGTTTAGATACAGAGGAAATATTTCGTTAAATAATATTATACAAGTACTAACTGGTTAAAAAGATATTAAATATAATTTAACAAAGTTAGCCATGTATCTGTCACAAGGCGAAATTCTCTGCCAAAAGTTAATCATTTTGATTAGGGATGTTTTGTACCTATTTTCAAAATATTGAGAATTTAATGAAAATTGTACGGAATGTCCTTACATATGTTTAGAATCTTCAGTACAATTTTGAAATCGATTCACTAAAGCGTTCACAAGTTATAAGGATTTTAATTTGCACCGAATTAACATGTGTTCTTATGAAAAACATATAGCCACGTTGATTCAAATGACAAAAACATGGAAATAATATTCAGAATTTGTTTAAAATTTGCAAAAGTTTAGATACAGAGGAAATATTTCGTCAAATAATATTATACAAGTACTAACTGGTTAAAAAGATATTAAATATAATTTAATGAAGTTATCTGTCACAAGGCGAAATTCTCTGCCAAAAGTTAATCATTTCGATTAACAAAATTCGGAATAATTCAGTAAAAACGCAATAAATATTTAAAAAATCTCTGCACTGTAGCTAAGATGAAATTATAATATTCCACACAATTTCTCATACTCAAAACACATCAAAAGTGGATATTCGTCAATATTGATTTTCAGCTACTTTTTGCTGGGATTGTACAAAACATCCTTAATTATATCGCACTTATTACAATAATTTTATCATGCATCTAAATTGTCGTAATTAAAAAGTCTTCAATATAATTACATTATTTATGATCATTCGGAATTACTTATATTATGCGAGAGAAATTAAAATACAAAGCATTCCTCGTAATAAAATACACAACTGAAAAATTAATTACTCGATGATTAATTACGCTACGTGAGATATCGCTAACGTAAGACAGCGGACATAAAGCGAGAGACACGCCACTGCCAGAGACGAATATACGGTCATTAAAAAATAAACTTAATCTCTCTCATCACGCACTCATATGTCGACGCCACCCTCGCGAAACAATATAAAACGCCGTCAGGGCCGCGCGCTTTCTCACGTGCGTGAACGTGATGAGACCTCGGCCTTGCGTAGTCCTAGGCAGCATCGCCGGTGCTGGAGATGTCGCCAAAAATAGCCGACCGATTGTAACATCGGCACGCACGGATAAGCCCGTAACCCTAGCACGGGAACGACCTCGCTGCTCGGCGCGATTCCCTTTTTTTTTTTTACCGGCGGAATTCGCTTTCGAGCGAAAGCTTGGAATTCCAGCGGTAGTGAGAACCGGTTTCCCGGCTGCCGCAGGACGAGGACGAACCCCCGAGGACGGAGGGGGATGAGTGGTGAGCGATCACGCCTCTCTCTCTCTCTTTCCCCCTGTCTATCTCGTTCTCTCCGATCGGCAACCGGATCGGTTTCTCTCGTGACCAATAAATCTGTCCGCTAGCGTAATCGCGTGGTTCTTCTACGAGCGCGCAAGAACGAGCGACAAATCGCTTCGATTAGAGCGATATTAGAACCTCGCGCCCTCGCCATTTTTACGATAACAGCGACACTTTAAACGAGGCGAGAGGATATCGCGCGAAACATTAATTATGCAATATAGCAACATATGATTTACATTATGTTATATAGGATAGTAATGTAGTAATTTATATTATTATATTATGGGCTGTATTATATCGCGCTTCGTAATACGCGATTAATTATTGCCACCGAAGATTGCACGCCGCTCCGGAATTATTGTAGGAAAAGGATGGAAAAATGTTACGTGTACCTTGTGAAATCTTTCACGAGAGTAATAGGTAAATAATAAATAAATGTGGAACAATTTCTTGAGCGAGAGTACTCGAAGAGAAACTTATTATATATTATGTAAAAATTTACTTGTTTTTATAAGAAAATTAATAATAATGACAAATGATAGGGACAGACGCACTGAGAAAAATCGTTTGATTGTACCAAGACGTACATGATTGAAGGCATTTCGGTTAAATCAAACAAGAATTTCTAGTTATCATGATAAGACTCGATTTTTTATAACTAGAACGTTTAATAGATTTTACTATAAGGATTTGGTTGGTATTTTCTGGTTGGATCTATCAAATTTCTTCTTATATTAATTTCTTTGCTTGACACTTTTAACTTAACTAAAATTCGTATTCAATATTTGTCATGAAATGTATATAAAGAACTAGTATTAACGTTAAATCCAAAGTATAT
The DNA here is from genome assembly GCF_003227725.1 of Camponotus floridanus. Taxonomy (NCBI): domain Eukaryota; kingdom Metazoa; phylum Arthropoda; class Insecta; order Hymenoptera; family Formicidae; genus Camponotus; species Camponotus floridanus. Next base: position 827,986 of record NW_020229592.1, on the reverse strand, counting down.
TTTTTTTCTCTTACGAACAGTAGTGCCAGAAACAGGACGCTAGCTCTCTGATTGTGTGTGTTTGAGCTGCATCCTCTTCTTGCATCACTGTTTATCAGTTTAATTTCTAACAAACTGAACTTAAAATAATTTATTCAATAATCTGGATTGAATTTTATCCAATAATCTTGTTGGAATTCAGAATATTAAACAGACTTTTGAGATTAGATGAAACAAATTTTAGATGACTTAGTGCTGGCGAGTTTTGTATTATTAAGCAGAAAATTTGGTAAATTTAACAGGAAGAAATTAATCAGATTCATCTGGTAATTCCTACAAGAATTCTGGTTCGTCCATTTTCCAACAGACATACTGGTTGAATCTACCAGAATTCTAATTAATGCAACCAAATTTTTTTCTCAGTGTATAATTAGTATATATGTGTAAAATATAATTTCTTAAAATTAAAATTACCGTATGTGTTCTTCGCATATCATTAATAATAAAAAAATAAATATTAATAATAAAATAATAAATATTAAAAAAATAAATATTAACTTACAATATATATTAACTTATAAATATTAATCAGAAAATTTGGTAAATTTAACAGGAAGAAATTAATCAGATTCATCTGGTAATTTCTACAAGAATTCTGGTTCGTCCATTTTCCAACAGACATACTGAATCTACCAGAATTCTAATTAATGCAACCAGATTTTTTTCTCAGTGTATATATGTGTAAAATATAATTTATTAAACTTAAAATTACCGTATGTGTTCTTCGCATGTCATTAATAATAGAAAAATAAATATTAACTTATAATATATATTAACTTATAAATATTAACCAGAAAATTTGGTAAATTTAACAGGAAGAAATTAATCAGATTCATCTGGTAATTTCTACAAGAATTCTGGTTCGTTAATGGAACCAGATTTTTTTCTCAGTGCGTATTAAAATTGTTATATGTCTGAATCTCCCATAGCTTTTCTTTTTATATTTTTAAATGATAATTCACTTTTGTAGTTTTTTATTTTCTGTAATATATTTCGAAATATTATTTCTAACTCCATTAAAAATTAACATATTACGAAAAAAAAAGAGAGGAAAAATAATTTAACTTCATCATTTATTTTTTTTCTTTATCATATAAGGTTGATTCTGTACTTCGATAAAAAGGGTGCAACAAAATTGTGAAAATGACTTATCTCCCATCGCTTTCTGATAGTAAGGTAAAATATTTTCTATATTCATTTGCATATTGACATTCCGTTTCGTTCTCTTTTTCGCTGTTCCGTATATAATTTCTGTGCGTGATGCGCGTGTGTCGCTCTCTATACGAACGAGAAATGTAAAAAATAATGAAAATTAAAACTCGTGTCACATACGTAAACGGTTGTGCATAAAATCGTGTATGACGATATTTCTGCGTTAATGGAACGATCGTTGCGGCAATCGCTCTTAAGCAATTTTACGGTACAATTTTAATTGACTCTCGTCGGCTTATGTGCGGATTGCATAAATTACTATTCGCGCATTATATGTACGAGTTATACAAGTGTGTTTTAATTTACACAGCTCGAACGATTAATGCGCTACATCGCGCAGTGCTTCCGATAAAATCACGTTTGCCGGTTAATCCCATGAACGACTGATTGACGCAACATAGAGCTTATAAATATGTAATTAACATCATACGGAGAAATTCGTTAAAAAGTATAAGTAAGTTACTCATATACTAAAACATTTAGAGTGCAGAAAAATTGAGAAATACAAAATCATTTAAAACGATGTTATTTCGCGCATGAGAATATCTCGAAATATATTCTCGTAAATTAACTCTAATCTAAAAAATAGGGATTGACGAGAGAGATACGTAAATTTTTCGAAGTTTCACTCAATCAAATTTTCATCGAGACAAAAATAGATTCCATATTTTTCATTTTTTAAATGGATGGAAAATGCGATGGAAAATCGATGGATTATCTCGATATTTATGCAATGGCATTTATATAAATATTATATCAGGCAAGTTATAGGGCAACTCTCGCACGTTCAAAGATGGCGGAGACGACGAAGTCGATGCTGCGGTAAAACTTGCTGGCCAGTCATCTCTTTGCGGGATCATTTGACCGGGGTAGGCTCTGTTCGACCGATATAAATCTGCTTCTCCATATATGCGCGTATAATCGCGATCGTTTTGCACGCGTCTGCCACAAGCGTATGCTTACATATATTTACGTGATGCGGTGACAAAATGCGTCTCTTCCGATTTATCTCTCCACAGACACGTTATACGAGCGGCCTTCTCTCTCCCGACAGAGTTATAACTAAAATATATGTCACCGTACATCATTTATGTCTTACGCAATTTTTCGCAAATTTTCGTGAATTATTTTATTACGCACGAAATTCGAGATGCAATTTTCAAAAGTGCTATTTTTTTATAATGGGGTGATCATTTGTTTCAGCCATTGAATCTATCTTTCGTTGCTCTATCGGTATTCATCTAGGCAGTCGATCTCTGCTAATATAAAAATCAAATTAATTGGATCATATTAATGAAATTTTATATAGATTAATGATATAATCTATATAAAAATCAAGAAAAGAGAGAAAATTCTATAATATAATTTAATCAAGTGTTTTTACAATAAAATAAAATTAATTTAGCAATATTAGTTTTATATTATTAATTTTTATTAATAAAATAAATACTTATATCATATTTTATTTATCAATATATAACTTGGTTTTATATCTTCGTTTTATTATAGTTAAGACAAAGTTTTCTGTGATTTTGTAAACGTATAATAATATTTTCTCATTCTGTAATAATGGCTATAACAAATTAGAATAGAATCAACATGTGTTGTAAGAATAAATTATTACAATAAACATACAGTATAGTAAAATTACTAACGCATTCTCTTTAATAAAATTATTATTATAAAATAAATAGATAAGTTTTTATTGATTGAATAAATAAAAACTTATCTATTTACTTTTATCTATTTATGTATATTGAAGAAACTTAAGAAGATTAAAAGCTTGATTAAAAGCTTTTTGTTATTTAATTTAATTTAGTAATCAAAAGTTAATCTTTCAAATCAATCTAATCTAAATCAATCAATCAAATTTAAATCAATCAATCTATAAAAATTATTCCATCTAATTTGTTTTAGCTCATCTATTCGCAACGGATCGTTATCTACAATTTCTAAATCTGTTACTTCTCAAAATAAAATAAAAGTTTGTCACCGATCGAAGCACCGAACAGTCGAGTTTGATAATACTGAAGCTACGTTGATTTATAATACAATCTCTGTATAAATAGAAAATCCAAATAGTAACGCTCAAAATAATTAATATCTTAAAAAACTATTATTAGAAGCACTGAATTTTTTATTCAAAACAATAATAAACAGATATATTTGTAAATTAAATACGTTCAACTGAAATCTAATATTAAGAACTTTTATAAAACGACGTCTTTAATTCACGTTTTAATTGAATATATATATTGATAAATATATTGATAATTGAATATATGTATAAACATATTGATAATTGAATATATGTATAAATTTTGAAAAGATCATTCTCTATTACTTAAACCATTTAAATAAATGAATCGAATTAATCCGCGTACACGAATAATATATAAAATAAAAAATACATACTTCAGACTTGTCAGGTATCTTTAGATCTTCTTCTTCCTTTTATTAAAATCGTCAAAAGAGAGATCATACACACGTACACTTTGCACTCTATTACTCTCGAATTCTGCGACCGCAAAGCAATATGCCGCCATTTTGAGTCGACGAGGTAATTTCGATCAAAAGTTAGCTCCGAAAAAGAAAATGGAATCGGTGGACCGGATCGATGCGAGTCGCTCTGACTCTTGTCCCCCTGTATGTCTTCGAAATGTAGTGAAAAAGGAGGCGGTTATGTTCGGCTATTTACATATGAAGACATGGTCCGGCGACATCATATGTGGATGGGATAACAGATGAGGTGGATTTAGACGAAGATGGTCCCATTCTGCGCTTTTATTAACCAATCGAATTTTAACTGATTCAACCGAACCGTTTATCGAATATTATCAAAGCGAAATCGAAATATCAAAACATCAACAATGAAAAACATCGAACCGACACATTAATAGGCGTTCTATGCATGAAATGCGCTCATTAAATATGACGTATTTACGTGATGCTAGAAACATTATTACGAATGGTTTAGGTACTTTGCTTTCCCTTCAGGATAAATTAAATCAGGAGATAAATATTCGCAGATTATATATTTAATATATTTAAGAATATAATTAGATTGCCAATTGTATGATAGATATGATAGATTTCGATTGAATGAAAGAATTTCAAGGTAAATAATATCTTATATATCGTAAAAAAATGAGCACCATGGTATAAATTAATTCATTAATTAATTCACCGCTACATATTTAAAGCAGTGTAAAATAATTGTACACGAAATTCTGTTTTTTAATTAAATATTAATTTATTAACGATTGATATATTACTGTTATGATTTATTACTTCAATTTATTTTAATGATTTTTAATTTATTTAATTCAATTATAATTGATCTTTTAATGACAACTTTCGTTTTATGTTTTATGTCAATACATTTAAATCAAATAAATACGTATACACATTTCGATAAAAAGTTCTACCGCGATACAGTTTTGTCTCGTTTATCAAAATTTAATTAATTATTAATCGCAATAATATAAATATTTACTCAATATTTTCTTGTTTTTTAGCATTTTAAAATAATTTCGACGACTCGGCCAACATCGCATATAAAGTTTATTTAGCAATAATTTATCTTAATTTGATCAAAAATCTATTTCTGTACATTATATTGATATTGTGAAATTTATATCAAATTTTCATATTCCGAGGAGATATTATTTTTTTTTTAATTTTAAATTTGGAAGTGCCATTTATTAAATATAAGTGGGAAATAAAGCGCGCCTTTCGCAATATTCTATTACAAAAAGATGATCACTCTAATTTTATTTCTGTTGTATCGAGAAATTCCTATCCAAATTTTAGCAATATTTCACAAAGCAGTTACACTGACGCCGCGCAGAGCGGCAATGTTATTGGCAGGCTGTTTAATGCCCGCGAAGGAGAAAATAATTTTTCCATCGACACGCGTGAGATCGTATCTGCGTTATGGTGGTAAAATCCAGGGAGTGCTTTCCGAAAGGCGGAATAAAGCGAAATGTATCGCTCGATTTTAGGACGGAAATTGAAGCGGTCTTCTCTTTCCTCGCTATTCCCCTTTTCTTCGCGACAAAAAGACGACCTCATCCCCTCTCCCTCCTTCTCCCCCGCCATCCCTCAATCTTCCCATTTGATCAATGCGCGTACGTTCTTGCGATTCGAGAATTTGCGGTGCCGATGCTCCGGACGACGATACTACATCATCACGTTATAGTAACACGATAATAACGTTACACACACGTATATATACACACGTATATACTACGTGTTATGCCGTTGGCGCAGAAATAACGTAACGGATCGCCGGGACTCGCGGCACGCGGCCCATAATGTTATAACTTGAGCGAAATTATGGGATATATTTGCGCGAGTATTTAGTGCTTCGACGTGAGGGCGACAAATAATGATGTCTTACCGTAAGCGATGCGTTACATTCGCACGCGCGTACATTTGTGAATGTGATTTATATTAAATGAATATGGAAAAGCTCGGCTGCTCGGAAAAGCTCGAACGCACGAGTAGGAAAGTATTTAAACTATGCGTGTTAGCAGTGTGACGTGCAAGTCTAGTGCGTTAGACACACAGCTGTTTCATTGGGAATTTATTTTATTAATTTCATATATCACGGTTCATGTGTTATTAAGGATGTTTTGTATGTGCAATCCCAGCAAAAAGTAGCTGAAAATCAATATTGATGAATATCCACTTTCGATATATTTTGAGTATGAGAAATTGCGTGGAATCTTTTTAATCAGTTAGTACTTGTATAATATTATTTGACAAAATATTTCCTCTCCATCTAAACTTTTGCAAATTTTAAACAAATTCTGAATATTATTTCCATGTGTTTTTGTCATTTGAATCGACGTGGTTATACGTTTCTCATAAGAACACATGTTAATTCGGTGCAAATTAAAATCCTTATAACTTGTGAACGCTTTAGTGAATCGATTTAAAAATTGTACTGAAGATTCTAAACATATGTAAGGACATTCCGTACAATTTTCATTAAATTCTCAATATTTTGAAAATAGATACAAAACATCCTTAAATTTTCATGAATTTTTATTGATTGATATTCCATAATTATTTTGTTTCTTTATCATATTTCTTTTATTGATTATTATTAGATATAAAAACTATAATATGATATAAAATATGAAGTATGCTATATAAATATATATTTAGCATCAAAATTTGCGATACTTTATTATACGATTCAATAATTATAAATATTATTTATCGATTCATTTATCTAAATTAAATTTAAAAAAAATTATTTAATTGCGATGAATTGCGACTATATTCAAAATATAACGTTCCAAAAATGAATCTTATCGCCAATTCAAATAGTTGATATCTCGTTGAACGTATCAATATTGACAAGATTTGTTGAAAAATTATGGCGAAAATCAAAGCATATATTTTCGAAGACGTGTTCTTTGAACGACACGATGTCGTTCTTAGAGGTCTAAAATTCGATTTTGAAACTTCCATCTCACCACCGGAGATACTTCTCTCTCGTCTTAGTTTTATTTCGTCTCTTGCTTATACGTTTCCCATAAGAACACATGTTAATTCGATGCAAATTAAAATCCTTATAACTTGTGAACGTTTTAGTGATTCGATCGATTTAAAAATTGAAGATTCTAAACACATGGAAGGACAGTCTGTACAATTTTCATTAAATATTCAATATTTAATAAATATTAAATATTAAATATTTTAAAAATAGGTACAAAACATTCTTAATCGTAAGTTAGATTAATGTGTTTATAATTTACTTTTTTTCATTTATGGATTACACAGGCCTGCGAGGTTTTTTTTTAAGATGCAGTAGTAATTTCTGACGTAATTTTGTGCGCTGAATCCGAATCTGAATCTCCGTCGAATTTGCGTAACACGTTACGTTTTTGAGTAATTTGTAATTGTATTTGTAATTTGTATTTGGCTCAAGAATCGCTATTTTGGCCAATTTCATGAATTTATTGTGGGGAAACCAAATTTTTTTGAAATATTTCTGCCAATGGCATCGTATAATACTCACTTTCGCCTTTCAAATCCACTTTCGATTACTGCCGCACGATTTTTTTTCGCTGAGATATTTAAGTATGACATTGTAAGAAAATTTACGTTAAAGAAAATTTATATATTATAGAAATCAATATGGTAGTCTCCATGATCTTGAAATTTGAAAAGACTGACATATGTCAGGTTCGATTAGCCAAAAAAGTATTGTAAAGAAATATCTAATACAGTTGTTACACATTTTGATAAATTTTTCTAAATTTTATGTCTTTTTGTGATTCTATTCGCCATATTGGATGCGCCATTTTTAATTTCAAAAGTGACAGAAGGTATTTAAAAATGTATATCCTAATTTTGATTCGTAGTGAGATAGAGAGGTAACATGATTAATTTAAAATGGCTTATTGGATCCCTATGCATGACCTTATAACTCGTATATCTGTGCGAAACAAAATCGTGCGGCGGTAATCAAAAGTGGATTCGGAAGATAAAAGTGAATACTATGCGATGCCATTGACAGAAATATTTCAAAAAATTTGGTTTTTTCACAATAAATTCATGAAATTAGCCAAAATGATGATTCTTGAGCCATTAAATTACAAATTACTCAAAAACGTGACGTACTACGCAAATTCGGCGGCCAGATTTCGGATCCAGCGGATTCAAAATTACGTCAAAAATCACTATTGCATCTTAAAAAAAAAATTTTGACCCCCTTTTTCACAGGCCTGTGTTATATATATGCTTTATTATTTTATTTATCTAATTACAATATTTATATTCTTTCTTAAATTTTTTTAATTATTACGATTAATTATTTTTGCTCACATTTATTTTCTCGTTCTTGTCACACAATTTCTTTACATTTTCACTGTCTGCAATTATATTATATATCTTTCTATTTTATGAACTTTTTTATAATAATTATCGCGTTAATTAAGTTTGTTCGCACATTATAATGGGATTCTAGTCTGCTCATTTTTATTACAACTATATTCGCTTTATATATTTGTTACGATAATAACGCACATATTATCATGTCTACTTTTGGCATATCCTTATCATATAATTTATCGTGATTAGGAAAATGGAGTTAACGAGTTTCGACTGGCAGTCGTTACAGTTTCCTGCTGCTCCAGACAATTTTCCGTTTCAATAGCGCCATAATAGAAAATCACTTCTTGATACGCTCCACGCGAGACGAGCACTGTCTCCGTAATTGCAATGTAAGGATACTATATGCCATATACTATATCGTTCATTCGCATACATTTGGCCGAGTCACGCGCAAAATAGCACCGCCAGTTCATCGTCCAAGTCATCCTGCACCGGAAATATAATTACTTCTTCTTTCACATTTAACTGACAGATCCTCTATAAACGGAATAGACGCGATAGAAAATTTACGCGATTAATTCGCGACGTCAAGACATGGATGATTTGATCGTACGATTCATTCGTCGACTTGTTATTTCATCGCAAATTGTAACGATTAGAGAATGCCTCGTGTCTGGGAGACCCATTGCCAGACGTTTTTCATTTCATGAACGACGGCTTTTTTATTAAGCGTCCTTGAAGATTGCCTCCGAGACTCTCGTCGAAGCTGTCAGAGGGAAACAGCGATCATCTGCCTTGGATAAAAGCCCTCGAAAAGTCAATATTGAACGGGAAATCTCGAGTCGATGTTTAAGAAAACGCTCGGTTGTAACTAAAAATATTTTCATTCGTATTTGCGAATCTTGTGTGCATGCGAATCATTTTCACTATAGCATCTTATAAGGATGTAACGATACGTGATAGTACTTACAGAAAATTAGCGAGTATCGACAGAGATTATTAAATTTTTTCTCTGTTATTTTTGAAAAAAAATCGATATCTCCTAGATGATAATTTTTTTTAAATTTAAATTGAACCTAAATATTTGAAAAGTATCAATTAATAAAAACGCCAATAGACTATCTTATTAATAAATAATCGATATTATTCTTTCGCTTAAATTCTGTCAAATAATACAATGTGTCAATATTCATTTCGCGATGTTTATTTCAGATGACTTTTTCTTTCTTATCAAATCGAAGTATAATAATTGTTAATTAAATGTCTTTATCGATAATTTTGAAGCTTTCCTTCCAATTTAAAAAATGAAGAAAATTTCAAAAACTGAAAATTATAGATACATCGCTATATTTGATATCAAACTAATAAATAACATCCACTATGATTTTATCTACTTTATTTAATTTCGAAGCAAGGAATAGTCAACTTCCTACATTATGAAATATTTATGTAAGAGAGGTATTTGTAATCAATTTTTTTATTTAAAAAAAAACTTATTTTTTTATACGACAAAAATATATCTTGAATAATAAAAAAGATACGTGCGACCTAAATCTTTTCACGATTAAATTCACCGAGATATTATTATTAATTCTTGAAAGATATGTTTTGCACATAATTATACATTGCACTGAAATACTCGAGTTCATCTAATTCATGTCACAAAAAAATGCGATGTGTCAATCTTCCTTTCGCGACGTTTATTTCAGATGACTTTTTCTCTCTTATCAGATCGAAGTATAATAATTGTTAATTAAATGTCTTTATCGATAATTTTGAAGCTTCCCTTCTAATTTAAAAAATGAAGAAAATTTCAAAAACATGAAAATTATAGATACATCGCTATATTTGATATCAGACTAATAAATAACACTCGATGATTTTATCTACTTTATTTAATTTCGAAGCAAGGAATAGTCAACTTCCTACATTATGAAATATTTATGTAAGAGAGGTATTTGTAATCAATTTTTTTATTTAAAAAAAACTTATTTTTTTATACGACAAAAATATATCTTGAATAATAAAAAAGATACGTGCGATTTAAATCTTTTCACGATTAAATTCGAGACACTATTATTAATTCTTGAAAGATATGTTTTGCACATAACCGGTTATACATTGCACTGAAATCCTCGAGTTCACCTAATTCATGTCACGTCCAGGATAATTTTGATATCAGCCGCTTATCGATCTTGTCGCGATCGCCAGCAGCTCGGCTGCTCACCAACGGGGCTATGACTCAACGTTTAATCGGTATTTACCCCGAAGTGACGATGGTGCCTCGAGCCATTCGAGCTGTGTTTGACGATAACTTGGAAAGGCAGCGACGGAGGTTCAAGTCAGCATCCATTACGTTAAATCACGTACGGAGGAGCGCACTTCTGGGCGCACGTAAGCGCGCTGCAATTTATCAACGCGCGGTTTATTTACACGGTGGATCCTTCCGGAGTGACGCCGAAGGGAGGAAGGGGGCGAGAGACTCTTTCATCCCTTTCATCTGCCGGATGGCCGAACGGATGATAGCGGCCGAATTCGAAAACGTCATTTAATTCGCCGCCGAGGACATTTCACTTTCTGTCCGCCTGTCTGTCCATCTGTCTGTCCGTCCATTCGCATCTCTTTTCCTCTCGTCCTCGCTTTTTGCACCGTCGACCGACCAATCGCGCCCACGTCAGGACACTGCCGCCGCATATCGATCATGCAACGTGTGTAGAGATCGCTCGACGAGATTTTTTTTTTTTTTTTTTTTTTTTTTTTCGATATCCTATATCCATGGCCCACGCTTCAATTAGAGCTCGCGGATGAATGGTACTTGCGAGAAAAAAGATGGACGGACGGAAAGATCGCCCGCGCAAGAATGGGGCGTGATACGTCACGATAGAGTCGTGTGTGAGGAAGGTAGATAGGAGATGCACGAATAGCAGATCATCGTAACCGGTAATTCGGAATTTCGGGGAGATCCGAGATTTCCAGCGGAACATCAAGGTTGTTCGTGAAACGAAGAAGAAAACGAAGGTATTTGATAGCGGTATATTTTTCAGGAGATTGCGAGCAGAATAATCTTTCTTCTAGAAATATTTACTCTATTTTGCAAGGAAGATAATGTCTAATGTATGCATTATTTAAAAAGTATAATTGTGTTTGTAAAGTGTGTTTGTAAAATGTTCTCGATTTTGTAAGTGTTCGTGATTAAATTGAATAATTTTGTGTACTTGGTCAAACTTATTCAGAATGTTTTGTACCTTTTTAAAATATTGAGAATTTAATGAAAATTGTACAGAATGTACTCACATATGTTTAAAATCTTCAGTACAATTTTTAAATTGTTTCACTAAAGCGGTCACAAGTCATAAGGATTTTAATTTGCACCGAATTAACATGTGTTCTTATGGGAAACGTATAACCAAGAGACGAAATAAAACTAAAAGAAGAGAGAAGTATCTCCGGTGGTGAGATGAAAGGAAGTTTCAAAATCGAATTTTAGACCTCTAAGAACGACATCGTGTCGTTCAAAGAACATGTGTCTTCGAAAATATATGCCTTGATTTTCGCCATAATTTTTCAACAAGTCTTGTCAATAATGATTCGTTCAACGAGATATCAATATTTGAATTGACGATGAAATTCATTCTTCGAGCGTTATTTATTATATTTTGAATATAGTCGCAATTCATCGCAATTAAATAATTTTTTTTAAATTTAATTTAGATAAAGGAATCGACAAATAATATTTATAATTATTACACTCAAAAAAATGTTTTGGTAATGTAGGTCGATTTCTAGATGTCGCAACCAAAATTTATCGCTATTTTTTGTATCTGATAAAATATCGTTTGTCGCAGCTAGAATTTATAGCAGTATTTTCATTCTAGCAATATCTGCTAGAAAATTTAGGATTATATATTCATTTGTCTCTTGCTGCTAGTATTTTCTGTGTACTACAGCCAAAGTTTATAACAAGTATGGATTGATTATAACATGGATAGACGCCACAGAAAAACTTTCTATCTAAATTTCACAAACAGTTCAGATATAAATTCTGTCTCTGTCATTTAGATTGATTACGTGCAACATATATACGATATTACAATATTTGCTAATCGTTTATCTGCCTCAATTAATTTTTCGCACCTAGAAAATTTTTGCTATAGTTGCAAGATCATTTTTTTGAGTGTTGAATCGTATAACAAAATATCGCAAATTTTGATACTAAATATATATTTATATAGCATACTTCATATTTTATGTCACATTTTAGTTTTTATATCTAACAATAATCAAGAAAAGAAATATGATAAAGAAACAAAACAATTGTGGAATATCAATCAATAAAAATTCATAAAAATTTAATGATGTTTTGTACCTATTTTCAAAATATTGAGAATTTAATGAAAATTTTACAGAATGTCCTTACATATATTTAGAATCATCAGTACAATTTTTAAATCGATTCACTAAAGCGTTCACAAGTTATAAGGATTTTAATTTGCACCAAATTAACATGTGTTCTTATGGAAAATGTATAATCACGTCGATTCAAATGACAAAAGCACATGGAAATAATATTCAGAATTTGCTTAAAATGTGCAAAAGTTTAGATAGAGAGGAAATATTTGGTCAAATAATATTATACAAATATTAACTGATTAAAAAGATATTAAATATAATTCAATGAAGTTAGCCATGTATCTGTCACAAGGCGAAATTCTTTGCCAAAAGTTAATCATTTCGATTAATAAAATTTGGAATATTTCAAGAAAAATGCAATAAATATGCAAAAAATGCAAAAAATAATCTTTGCTGTAGCTAAAATCAAATTGTAATATTCCACACAATTTCTCATACTCAAAATACACTAAAAGTGGATATTTGTCAATATTGATTTTCAGCTACTTTTTGCTGGGATTGTATATATAAAACATCTTTAATAATTTACTTTGTATTATAATTCATGATTAATATATACTTGCATTTATTGCACGTTTTAAGAGCGATCTTAGTCTTCTTGAATACTTGCAGTTTTCTAATGTTTCAAATATATTTATCAAATTATTTTTTTGAGAGAATAGCAGTATCTAATATATAACTAAAATATAATTAATATATAACAAAAAACTCAATTTCTAAAACACAATTGAAACATTAATAAAACAATAATTTTCATCAATTTTCGAGTTGTCTCCAGTTGTGAACGATTAATGGTCGCGTAAAGCCTTCGTGACTGACGATTAAATTGCTATAATATTGATTTTCAGCTACTTTTTGCTGGGATTGTACATACAAAACGTCCTTAATTTATAATTTGACATTTAGTTCATTAATATTGAAAATTTTTTTCCAAAAATATCATTTGAAAATCATATTGGAGGTTAATAAATCAATTCTCGTTTACGAACGCGCTGAAGATGAATTATTATGCATTCTCTCTCTCTCTCTCTCTCTCTATATATATATATATATATATATATATATATATATATGCACATATACATACATCGATAACAATTATATTCCCAATAGTATTATTAAATGGAGAAGGGAACTGAGAGAATGTAACGAATTTGAGAGGATTATAACGAATTTCGCAATATATATTCTGAATTGAATTGTTAATTGTGTTTAAGCCGCTTAAAACAATCATGGTTATATCAGAATTCCAACATCGATTAGTGCTAATTCTTTTAAACTAAATTTCTTTTCTTTGCTTAGATTACAAGATTACTCTAAAAAGTGAATCATACACAGAAATTATTCAGTTTCGATTTTATTTACACAATATTTTAGGCTTTCTTTCTTCGAGGGAACCAATTTTCTCGATATATGAATTAAGCCTGCCCAGAGATTTCGAATTCTGATTTGTGAAAAATGATATAATGTAACTCACATTTCTCTTGTTTTTGATCGACAGCCATAATGGCGGCAATAATAACAGTGTTAGTACCATAATATCCGTCTTCTCTTGAATTCTTTCCTTCATAGCTCATTTAAATTTATGCCCTTTTTTGCTTTTCAGTCTTGGAAAGCCGCATGAGACAACGAGAATATCACATATCATGATTCAAAAGTTTCTCTCTGAACAACTGTAAGGTGCACGCGAACACCATAGCGTTCTGCTATATCTTACCTAAAAACAACTGTTGCGATTCACATTTAACAGAGTTTGCACGAATCTTATTTTTCAGAAGTCGGCTTAAAACTGTACATTTTATTGCAAAATTAAATCTTTCGGAGATTTTTTATGATTTCTGTCCTATTCACTTTATTTATTATTTTACAGACGAGTTTTAAAAGCCAAGGGATTGAATTTTTCTTATTAATCATCACATATATATTTGAAATAATCTACATATTGAGTTCTGCTATATGTTTATTATTATATTAATTATAAATTTATTTACAGTAGATATTATGATCGTGTTTAGGATTAAATCTCTTGATTATAAATTTTATTTTTGCAACATGTTGAACGGAAATATATATATGATAGGATAATTCCTCTTATACGAAAGTCACTTAGAAAGCATATTAAAGTTAATTATCAATCATAACGAGTGAACGAACGCCGACATTTACGTTTTATGCAAGATGTCGTTTCGTTGAAACTCGAAGATCAAACTTTGTCCCTTTTGCCCTGTGCTAACTTATCTCGCTAGTGCAGTTTCCAACGGGACTACAATCCTAAACGATTTGGCAAACGTCCATGCTTATTATTCGCGGCTGATTCAACATCATTAAATATATAATTTCCCTATTGACTAAAATAATTAAACATTATAGAATATCGACATACTATCAAAACATCATTGATTATTATTTATTGAATAAATTTTGTGAATAATGATTTCAAAATTTTACGTACTAGTATGATATATTATTTACAAAGTAAAAAGTAATTCAACACATTAAAAATTATGAAATTTATCAAATATAATTTAATATAAAAATATAAAAATATAAAATATTAAAATTGTAAAGTATAAAAATATAAAATATTAAAATTCAACACATTAAAAATTATGAAAAATATCAAATATAATTTAATATTGTCCGAGTTCTGTGCGAGGCAAAATAATCCGTGGGAAAGAGCCTCTTATATGCGAAGGAGTGTTTTCACGACTTAAGTATTTCAACATTTGGTACAAAAGAATGACGGGGCTAATCTCGTTTCGTGAGGACCGCAATACAAAGAGCGTGATCGCGATATAACAGTCACGTTATAAAAGACCTTTTAAGTTAATCTTCTCAACAATTCAAGAGAGACTCCGGTATAAATCACGATGCTCAAAGAGCGTGCGTATGGTGGAACAGCGATTAGCCAAATAGGAAAATCGTCGCGCGCTATTGGAAAATTTCCCACTCATTGTCGCATGCGGCAAACGGATCTCGTCGCATTTGATGATAAAGCGAACAGGAATGAATATTAAGTGGGAATTATGCTTATTTATACGTGGTAGCGAGTCCGAGAGGCGAGGACTGGTGATTATAATGCACGAGTTGCTGCCACAAAATACGCTCACGTGTCTGCGATATATAAGTTTACAGTATTTAAATTGTATATATTTGCAATTTAAAATAATTTTTTTCACGTAAGAATTATAATAAATAATCTGCGATTTTAAAATGCAAATATCAAAAAAGAAATTGCATGATTTACTGAGAGAGAGAGAGAGAGGAATCAAATTTTTTTTCGTTCGTGAGATATGAGCGAGAGCCAAGTTTCGCTGATACAGATGTATAATCGGGAATGCGAAAAATACATAGAAAATTTCTGACTTGTTGCCGTTGTGTAAAGGAACGAACTTCGTCTTCATATTTGGTATCGAAGTGCTAGTTCATCCTTACCCTTTTCGAAGCAGCAAAGATGCTTCCCCGAACTTTTCACTCGCCGCTTCGTAAGAAAATTTTCACGTCCCGTCGTCCGCGTAAGAGAAACTTGACAGAAATTGGATTAGAAATTCCTGGGGAAGGTCGGGTCAATTTTCATCACCTTGCGCGTCGTTCCCTCGACACGGCGTCAAAAATCGTCAACTTTCGACAAAAATCAAGCTACCTGGAAAGAACAACAAAAGAAGGGCCGTTGTTTTATCACGAAGGAAAACGCGATCTGAATTGCGCTGTTTCACAAATGTGCTTCTTAAGGATATATTGGAGATATATTATAATCAATGAGATCGCCGTGAATTTTTAATTTAACATTCTTAATAACATTCTAAATCGTCATGAATTATTTCAAATTTTTCTACTTGCTCCTTTAAAAGTTATTAATTTTAGAATTTTGCGATTTTAACATACGATCTTATGTAAATGTTCAAGAGACAGGTAATAAATTATTCACAAACTATAAAAAAACAATGATAAAAATTTCATTTTGTAATATTATATTCTTCATACATGTGAAAATGTTCCCACAAAGTTTTAAAACGATTTACTTGCTCGTTTTGAAATTATTATTAAAAAATAACTGGGATTATCGGTTTGACGCAATATTGATGATAAAACGTGGCAACATTTTCTTGGAAATTAAGACCTATTCATATTAAAGAATACTTTGAAGTATGATTTCATGATTTTTAAAAAATTTTTGAAGAAGGGCTGTTGTTTTATCACGAAGAAAAACGCGATCCGAATTACGCTTTTTCACAAATGTGCTTTTTAAAGATGTATTGGAGATATATTACAATCAATGAGATCGCCGTGAATTTTTAATTTAACATTCTTAATAACATTCTAAATCATCATGAATTATTTCAAATTTTTCTACTTGCTGCTTTAAAAGTTATTAATTTTTGAATTTTGCGATTTTAACATAGGATCTTATGTAAATGTTCAAGAGACAGGTAATAAATTATTCACAAATTATAAAAAAACAATGATAAAAATTTCATTTTGTAATATTATATTCTTCATACATCTGAAAATGTTCCCACAAAGTTTTAAAACGATTTACTTGCTCGTTTTGAAATTATTATTAAAAAATAACTGGGATTATCGGTTTGACGCAATACTGATGATAAAACGTGGCAACATTTTCTTGGAAATTAAGACCTATTTATATTAAAGAATACTTTGAAGTATGATTTCGTGATTTTTAAAAAATTTTTGATCAATTAGAATTCGTATTCTGCCCAACTTTAATTTTTTGATACTTTGGATTAACTTTTGAGACAGACGTCCGTCCAATACATCCTTAAATCAAAGTTAGTCATGAACTTGTAAATCTTATTTGACACGAAGACGTCTCTTTGACTTTAGAAAGTATATAAATTGATTTTGACTGCATTTTAGCAGGGACGAGTCTTATTATATAAGCATATATTCTGAAATTAATTAAAAATATATTAAATATAATAATAAATATATTAATATAATTAAAATATATTATATGAATTATTATATATTAATATAAAATATTTAAATATATTAATATAAAAATATATTAATAAATATATTAAAAAATATATTTTCAAATATATATGTTTTAATCATGATTCATATAATTTGTACATTTTTATATTTTTAATAATTATGTATAATATTCTCAATCATTATTATTACATATCGATCATAAATCAAAACACTATCAATCATATTATAAATCAAAATACTATCAATTAAAATACTATCAATACTATGATATCTTTAGTGACACTAACTCATAATTATAGCACTAATATAATTAATAATTATGTTTTATTGCTGAAAAAAAGAACTCGCAAAATCTACAATGCTTACAATGCTCGTTTAATTTGATCAATTTTCTCACAAATTTTCTTATCTAACAATAATAAATTTTAACGAATGGATGATTGCGAGACTATCTCATTAATATCCACATTCGAGTAAGCCTCTAGAAAAATGGCAACGACTTATTGCTGCACAATGTGGACGCAATTGTCCCTAATTTATCGTATTGTGGAGACAAATAAGACATCGTTACATCGTCGTAAACAGCTGTTCAAACGCGCACCGGTTGATTAGGTTGATGCTGCGCCATGAATTTCTTAATTATCATCGTCTTTGTTCGATAATTACGATATTACGGGATTACGATACATACCAGGGGAGATAATGCTGACATGTCTCTTCTTTTCTACGAGATCTCCTCTCTTTGATATAGCCCGTTAACGTGTGCGAAGACGCACGTTAGAGGCGAATTGTGCTAATGTACAAAGACAAGAGTCCCTTTGTCATCGAGAGGACAATGCCAGGACGTCCTCAAAGAGAGGCGTCTTTGCGTCTCCTCTCATCCTTTTTGAGACCAAGATTTCTCACGGTGGTACAAATTATCTCACTTTTATTTTCGCATCGTCATAACATCAAAACTTGACGTCCTTCCGAGACGAGGCGCGATGAAGATTACTGTGGACTGAATGATTGATGAATGTTATTTACGGATTACCCTTAACCGTAAAATCTCAAATAGAGCGAGACGTAACTTTAACCCTTTGTACTCTTGACTTGAGAAGTTACTTCGAAACTACTGGGATGTTCTAGTTTTAAAATAAAGTTACGTTATTAATTTTATATATTATACACAAAAGTGGTTGAAACACTTTTTTTTATTAATATATAATATATAATATTTTTGTTAATATTATTTGTAGACTTGTATTTGTAAGATACTGGCCGTGAGAATAATCATAAAAATTACGAGAACGTATAACGGTCTTGGTTGTTTTTCGAAGTAGGACAATCGTTGTTTTGATTTTAATTATAGAGTGCCTTTCATTCATGAACCGTATCAATTTTTTAACAGGTTTTTCCTCCTTTTTTTGGAGGAAAGACCGATCACGAAGGAAGCTAGATACCGTTGTACTTCCTGCAATTTAGTCCACTAACATAACCGGGATACACACTATATAATCTACGCTATGCTTCATTGGCAATTTAATCGTCAGTCACGAAGGTCGCTTTACGCGACCATTAATCGTTCACAACTGGAGACAACTGGAAAATTGATGAAAATTATTGTTTTATTATTTATTGTTTTATTATTGTTTTAATTGTGTTTTAGAGATTTTTTTTGTTATATATTAATTATATTTTAGTTATATATTAAATACGGCTATTCTCTTAAAAAAATAATTTGATAGACATATTTGAAACATTAGAAAATTGCAAGTATTGCAGAAGATTAAAATTGCTCTTAAAACGTGCAATAAATGCAATTATATATGAATTATAATACAAAGTAAATTATTAAGGATGTTTTATATGTACAATCCCAGCAAAAAGTAGCTGAAAATCAATATTGATCAATATCCTTTTGGTGTATTTTGAGTATGAGAAATTGTGTGGAATTTTACAATTTGATCTTAGTGCAGCAATTTCATCTTACAGTGCAGAGATGTATTTTTTAATATTTATTGCGTTTTTATTGAAATATTCCGAATTTTGTTAATCGAAATGATTAACTTTTGGCAGAGAATTTCGCCTTGTGACAAATACATGGCTAACTTTATTGAATTATATTTAATATCTTTTTAACCAGTTAGTACTTGTATAATATTGTTTGACCAAATATTTCCTCTGTATCTAAACTTTTGCATATTTTAAGCAAATTTTGAATATTATTTCCATGTGTTTTTGTCATTTGAATCGACGTGATTATACGTTTTCCATAAGAACAAATGTTTATTCGATGCAAATTAAAATCCTTATAACTTGTGAACGCTTTAGTGAATCGATTTAAAAATTGTACTGATGATTCTAAACATATGTAAGGACATTCTGTACAATTTTCATTAAATTCTCAATTTTAAAAATTGGTAGAAAACATCCTTAAATTTTTATGAATTTTTATTGATTGATATTCCATAATTGTTTTGTTTCTTTATCATATTTCTTTTATTGATTATTGTTAGATATAAAAACTAAAATGTGATATAAAATATGAAGTATGCTATATAAATATATATTTAGTATCAAAATTTGCGATATTTTATTATACGAATCAATAATTATAAATATTATTTATCGATTCCTTTATCTAAATTAAATTTTTTTTAAATTATTTAATTGCGATGAATTGCGACTATATTCAAAATATAATGAATAACGTTCCAAAAATGAATTTCATCGTCAATTCAAATAGTTGATATCTCGTTGAACCTATCAATATTGACAAGACTTGTTGAAAAATTATGGCGAAAATCAAAGCATATATTTTCAAAGACATGTTCTTTGAACGACACGATGTCGTTCTTAGAGGTCTAAAATTCGATTTTGAAACTTCCATCTCACCACCGGAGATACTTCTCTCTCCTCTTAGTTTTATTTTATTTCTTGGTTACGTTTCCCATAAGAACACATGTTAATTCGATGCAAATTAAAATCCTTATAACTTGTGAACGTTTTAGTGAATCCATTTATTAAAAATTGTACTGAAGATTCTAAACATATGTAAGGACATTCCGTACAATTTTCATTAAATTCTCAATATTTTGAAAATAGGTACAAAACATCCTTAAGTAATTTTCTTTTTTTATTGTTTTTAATTTTTTAATATTATTTTCTTTATATTCACACGTAAATAATGTGTGTATTATTACATGTGTAATGTACTTATGAAAAAAATACGTATTTGCATATTCAGATTACTATCGCTATTTCATTGTAATTACATTTTTATCTTATGTATCTTAAAAGATTACGTGAAAATATAGTTTTCTTGAGAAATGTCTACCTAATCTACATCTGAATAGAATTAGATACTTTATGCGGATACAATCTCGTATTATTTTATTTTTTTATTGTTGTATCTTATCTCAAGTCCACACAAAAAAAGCTTATCTGAACAATAAAGATTATACATCGATAACTTAAAATTCCGTAGAATAACGGTGAATGTCCAAAGCACGCGAGCGATATTTCTCGAAAACGAGATAGCCGATCATTCGGCTCGACCTTTCTCGAGGGTTATTCGACAAGTACCTCAAGGCAGGCATCGCGACTTACTGAAGAGCCTCCGAGGCAACAGTAAAGGGAGGGGATTTTTAACATCACGTCGAGACGAAAGGATACCGTGGGTAGATATAGCTATATACCATTGGCTCTAGACTTCGGTAGGAATGATGAAAGGAACGAGAAAGGATAGAGAGAGCAAGGTGGTCTAGAGTGAACGACACGGAGCGTGTGGAGTGTGTAAGTGCGCCCCTTTACGTCTGCTGGAGGGATAAAAAGGCAAGGCTGCCAAACTTTCTTGCACTCGAGCTTCGAGACGATCCTCAGGGTTCGTCGGTTGCGGTGCATTTACACCAGAGCATTCTCCATCTCTCGATTTCTCTTTCTCTTTCTCCCTCCCTATTTCTCTCTCTCTCGTTTTCTATGTCTTCTCAAAGGACGCCTTCGAACGAGTATTCGTGTAGAAAACAATTTCGAGAATCTGCCGAGACAACCGAGAATTTGTACAAGAAGAAATTTTCAAGAGAGATAGACGCAATCTCGTTGAAATTGGAGTTTGGAATAAGTGAATTTTGCTAGATCGAGGAGAACAAATGATTCTCGAACAAAATCGAATGACGAAAATCTCAAGAAGAAAAAGATTTTGGTAAAAATGTACGCGCGCATTGCATGACTGACGTTTGAAAATTTAAAATACTTCTGTAAATAATCCATGACATATTTTCGTCCATTTTTTTTCCTTTTATTGTATTAAATCTCTCATATTGAATTTTGCATAGTAATATGTACTATCGAATTATTAACAAATTTTTTGTATCATTATACCATGCGTACTGTGAAAAAAAGAATTTTAAAATTATATTAATTATCTTTGAAAATTAATCATAATTGACAATTTTTCTATAACTTAAATAAAAATTAACTAATTAGTATTCTCTCTCTCAGATTTCTACAACATGTAAATAATAAATTAATTAAATAATAAATAATAAAAAATAAATAATAAATTAATTAATTAAATCTATGAATCTTTCCTTATCAATCTCAAAATGTAAAATTTTTTTGGAAAAGTTAAATATCTCGCTCTGTTCTGATTACGCTTCAGAAATAATTGCGTAGTCAGAGTTATGTAAATTTCATACTTTTTCCGATATATATATTAAGATGAAAATTTTATAACGACCTCATACTTGCAATTTCTTCCGCGAACACATCATAAATTATAATGCATCGTAAATATTGTCTTTACGTAATGGAAAACACCGTGGGGATATTAATCAGTTTTCCTGCATTCCATGAAATGTTAGAAATTACGCTCGTTGCCTGTTTTGTTTGAAGATCGATACCTAACTGCTGTTTTCACCGCCCCTTGCATTTCTCGGCTACAAAGACTTTTGCGAAGTCTCGAAGAAAACCTTTGATGCTTTTTTTTGAACTTTCTGATTCTCTCTACTCATCATGCTCCCTTCTTCTCTTGCATCTCCCCGCTTTTTATCTCGTTCTCCTTCCAATCATGTCAACGATAATTTTGTGTTAATTGCTATTCAGCATGTTGCAATTTAGGGGTACAGAATTCTCTAATAAAGAGTGATTTGTTTTTAATCAATATTTATTTTTAAAATTATAAATAACGATAAAAATACTCGACTCTTTCGTTTTAAACTAACATTCAATTAGTTGTTACATAAGTATAATAACTAATTTTATATAAAAAATTTAAAAATCATATATATAATGACGAATTTTTGTGTGAAAAATTAATTTTAATATGAAAAATGCACTAATGTAAAGATAGAAATATGCAATTCTTTTATTTACATTTACATTTATTCTTTATTAATATTTTTTTATATTTTATCTGAATTTTAACTCCTTTAATAATTACTATTAATTATGCCTTTAATTATGCCTTTGCACATCCGAGGGTCGTCCTCTTTTTCGCAGGTTCAGATGCTTCAGATTAATCAAAACTCGATCTATTTCCACTACGTTTCGCCGAGAAATACGAGACGACATATTGCGCGACCGACAGAAGCGAACGTATCTTTCGTGCAATTGACGCTGAAGTATGCGGCTCTCGATATTAAATCTTTGAGCGAGGTCGACGTTAATTACCGATCTATCATACGCCGTTTGATTAATTTTCGCAAGTGTGTTCTACTTCTTAAAAATTGATTTATAGCAATTTCTCTCTCTCTCTTTTTTTCCTTCTTCCTCTCCTTCTTTCTCTCTATCTTTCATATGCACACAATATGATCTTCGGTAAAAAGCATATATGATCTGCGTTAAACGAACTTTATGCCTCTTTACGTAACAAAGAGTTGTTTCTTGGCAGTTTGAGTTATGCACATTTAGTGGTAGCACGAGAAGGAAGTAGATTGGATATTATGCCATATATCAACGAAGTTTACTAATTATACCCTTGTGTATTCTAGGAAGGGCATTGTGATATCATGCTTGGTGTAAAGAGCATAAGTCAAAATTCTCTACTGTGCAAGACCTATGATCTATAAATCAAAACTATAGTAAATTCTAGATTGTAGGAAGAACAAAAGAAAACTTTTAAATAGCTATTATAAGCTATTATAGCTATTATCATTGGACAGAGTGATAGTGAATATCTTACGTTTATGATAAGGTTGCTGGAATTCATTAACCATTTACCGCACTTTTTGACAAGAATAATTTAATTCTACATAAAATCAAACTACATCTAATTTAAACTTACTACCCAGGCAAAAATATGCTCTTCATTTTACATATCAAATCAAGATACTAATTCGCCTAAAATATTTAATGTGATCTCATTTAATGTGATTTCATTTTCAGCGAAAAATTAAGTATTTTTTAAATATTCAATTTTTATTCCATGAAACAATTTGAAATCATCCGTAATTGATTTTACATTATGTTACATTATTTTACAAATGAAAACAGTATACAAATTTGTTTAAAATTATTGAAAAATGGACTTTTTAAATTATTTTAATTAATATTTACTTATTGTATTTGGCCATGATTTCTCCCTCTCTCTCAATATTTACCTTAAATATTTACCCTGCCATAACTTTTTTTCAATATTAAACATGGTTAGAGATAATTAAAATTGTATATAATTTAGTATCTCACATATTGATTAACATCATGTATTCCTAGCTTGTGTTTTTTTTTAGCATTAATAGTTTTCATTGTCTATAATTTTTTCAATTATTATGTTCTAAGTTTGATTAATTAATTAGCCTTTTGCTCTCGATGTTCATAAGACATTTAAAAATCTTAAGAAATTAGCAATTTTAGTACATGACAGTAATTATTGCTAATTGCAGCTAATTTAAATTCACAATCGCACGAGAGAATAATCTCGATGCTAATTATTATTTAATTAATATCCAATTGATTGTTTATAATTTTTTTATATCTCATTTTTCGAAAGTAGTTTGAGTTTACCTTTTTATCGCATGTTTAAAGAAAAATGTGTGAACTTGCGCTTGTACGATTTCTGTTTTGAACATTTTCAGTTATTACTATTTTAACAATTACATAAACCTAAGTATTTTGTTGTCAGATTTATAAAATTCTATTTTTTAGATTAGCGCAACTTAATTAATTTTATTACATTTTTTACAAGTGAACGTTTTATATTCAATATGAATACTTTTAATTTAAATAAAAATAGCAGCGGGATTTATTAAGTAGTGATTTATCGAAGCTCAATATTTAGCATTTTTATTTTGAGTATAAATTTTGAACAGAAATTTTTTATTTCATAGCTATTTTTACAGTTGATGAAACATATTTTTAATATTTCAATGTGAATGATGAAAACACATCAATGTAATTCTATTAATCTAAAGCTATGCAGTCTCTCGTATTTAAAAAAAAAACTATTGATTCAAAAAATTCGACACTAATGGAGCGTTGCGCATTAACAACCGCTCGATAGAACGCAAACGTGATTGCTCTCTTTTTTTTTTTTTAAATTTTCGATAGCCCATTTTTCAAAATTAGTTCGGGTTGACTCGACAGCTCACATTTCATGCGAACGCTTGACCAAAGTAACGAACTTTGGCATAATTGACGGAAAGCGCGCGTGTAAAGCACGATTTTAATCGTAAATCTTTGGACGCGCGCAATCGACATCGGTGCTTTACCACCACATATATGTATATACAGCTTCTCATTGGTCCAATAACCATTACTGTCCTCTCGTATTGTTACACACAGTGTATATGTATCTCTGCCCCGAATTAAAATCTCTTTTAATTGTATTCACAGCATGATGAATGTGTACGAGTATTTTAAATTGATAATATTTTTAATGAATTAAATATATATATATATATATATATATATGTATAAAGTAACTATTGATTATTGAAATCCAAGTTTCAAATATTATACACTTTAGTGAGATGCAAAAATATTAAACTGTAATTTATGTGATAATTTTTTTAAATAAAGAGTTGTTTTTATATTTAAATTATTTATATTTTATATTTATATTTTATATTTTATATTTATATTTTATATTTATTATATTTACACACACATAAAATTGTAATATAATAATAATGATTAAAATTATTGCTTGAAAAATAAAATATTGTAATATTGGAAAGATCATTCTCTAAATCTTCGTCCAAATTGCTTATGCAATTTATATGTAAATTTCTTTAAAGAAAAAAAAAGTTTATTAGAAAACATTAGATAAGTGTGCGTAACTGAAGAAATACCGCAGTCTATGATTAATATAAAAAAATTAAGAAATAAAAATCTCTTGTGAAATAATATTTTTCTGATCTTTTGACTCATGCACTCAAAATTGAGAAAATTAATAAAGTAATAAATGAGAAATAAATTTTTTAAACCTTTAATATCAAATGTGAATGTGAAACATTGCGAATTTATCCGTCTCGAATAAATTCACGAGAGATATCAAATTATATTTACGGAGAAAAAGCAGAAAATATCATGAAATCATTTGAAAACACATCATTTTGGAACACGATTCCTTAGCTTATACTTGTTACCAGATAGAAAAGTTGTATCTGCGGTAAAGTATTGTTAAAATAACATGTAATTTAACGGAAACATGAAACAATACGAAGACTAACTTTCCGATGAGACATTAATCTGAGGAAAATAGAAAAGACGTAAAGGATGTATAACGACTATATAATAAAATTCAGCAGAAATGTGCATGCCATATTGGAAAGTAGGTTACAGAGGGACGTGCTTTCTTTGCTTATTCCAGTCTTGAAACGTTAACATGTCGCGTGATGTCACGTGCACAACTAAAATATAGAAAAGAGAGGACAGGCTTCCTTTTCCGTGTATATTAAATCATTTCGTATCGTCATGAAGAACAGTAAGCTATGTCATCTTGTCTTTAGCCTGCGTTGCTTCCGTTATTAAAGGATAATACGCGACAGGCTGCAGGCAGGGCAATTTATGGAAAAACGGAGGAAAAGAAGCACAAGTGCTCTAGACTGTTATTTAAGAAAAAAATTCGCGAGGTAGAATTTAAATTTAGCGTTATTACATTCATTTATTATCTCGGCCGAAAATAAAATTGCGCTGTGAGATTGCTAAAATCGCAACGAAACAAAAGACAACAAGTTTTTATAAATTGAACTAATATCTTGTTTACGTCGAAAGTAAAAACGGATATGAACTGTGTATGAGGTGTCTACGGTAGATCCGTAAAAATACGGAATATGAATCATAAAAGAGCGAACGAGGAAGGCGCAAAAATATGAACTAGCTAAAAAGACGAAAGAGCGAAAGACTAGACAGATATACTAGAAGCATTGAGGATAGTAAATGATGAAACATTGAGGATAGTAAATGATGAAAGGAAGAAAAATGAAAATGGTTAGAGATAGAATAAGAAGAAGGAAAAAACGAAATGAGTGATAATAAACTCGCTAAGCTTTAAACAAAGAGAGAGAGAGAGAGAGAGAGAGAGAGAGAAAAGAAGGAAATAAAAATAAAATATGAACTATCACTACATAATATATTATATCGAAAATTATTCTTAAAAAACTTTAATATATAATTTTTCTGATTATTATAGTTGTAAATTTATTGCATCGAAATATTAATTAGATTATTTTCTAAAGTTTTAATTTTAATTAAATATCAATTATAGTTTCATATGTTTATTATTCGCACACATGTTATTGTAAGAATTGTTTTCTTATTCTTTTTAAGAGAAAATTAAGAAAAAATTAAGAAACACAAACATTATAGATATTGTAATGATCGAATTTATTCTTAAAAGACTTTAATATAGAATTTTTCTGATTATTATAGTTTTAAATTTATTGCATCGAAATATTAATTAGATTATTTTCTAAAGTTTTAATTTTAATTAAATATCAATTATAGTTTCATATGTTTATTATTCGCACATATGTTATTGTAAGAATTTGTTTTCTTATTCTTTTTAAGAGAAAATTAAGAGAAAATTAAGAAACACAAGCATTATAGATATTGTAATGATCGAATTTATTCTTAAAAGACTTTAATATAGAATTTTTCTGATTATTATAGTTTTAAATTTATTGCATCGAAATATTAATTAGATTATTTTCTAAAGTTTTAATTTTAATTAAATATCAATTATAGTTTCATATGTTTATTATTCGCACACATGTTATTGTAAGAATTTGTTTTCTTATTCTTTTTAAGAGAAAATTAAGAAACACAAGCATTATAGATATTGTAATGATCGAATTTATTAGTTACATTTATTTGCAATGTAATGAAAAATAATAAAACCAATCGAAGCATATTAATTTGGTGGAAAAACTATTTAATAACATTAAATTTCAAGAAATCACATTGATAGACGGCACATTATATACACCGTTCACGATCGAGAGACCAATAAACCGCCGGTGCATTAGAGGTCCGAGCACAAAGAAAATATAGATAACCATAGTAGAGCGAATGTACGAGGGAGAGCAAAGTAAAGTATGTCCATAAATACGGCAGAAGTCGGAACGTGGTACTGTATGAGCTATAAAGAGGAAGTGAGACAATAAGCGGAGAAAGCAACCGAGGAATCGGACGGGCGAAATAAGATGAAAAGGAAAAATCGTCCGCAAAGAAAATATACTCGAGAGAAACTCGAGGACGAGAGAAAGGAAAGCATGAAGGCTGTTATTAATGTTAGCCCTCAGATGGCGAGACCAAATCTGATCGTTTTTTAAGTCAGAGAAAGCTCATTTTGTTTGCAAATTTTCAAAATAATCTATTTATCAATTCATAATAATTTCATGTAGCATCTTCTTCATCAAGCCTGTGAACAAATGTTAACCAGAATTCTTGTAGGAATATAATTACAGCCATTCAGTAGAAAAAGGAGGGAGAAAGAGGAGTTATAAATGACAATCATTTTTAAACGTTACATATACATGGTGTACTAACACTGAGAAAAATCGTTTGATTGTATCAACAAAACGTATATGATTGAAGGCATTTTGGTAAATTCAAACAAGAATTTTTAGTTATCATGATAAGACTCGATTTTTTATAACTAGAACGTTTAATAGATTTTATTATAAGGATTTGGTTAGTATTTTCTGGTTGGATCTAAATTTCTTGTTATATTAATTTCTTTGCTTGAATTCTTAAATTAACTCATATTCACTATTTGCCAGGAAATGTATATAAAGAACTAGTATTAACACTAAATCCAAAGTATATTTTTTTTCTCTTACGAACAGTACTGCCAGAAAGAGGAGGCTAACTCTCTGATTGTGTGTGTTTGAGCTGCATCCTCTTCTTGCATCACTTATCAGTTTAATTTCTAACAAACTGAACTTAAAATAATTTATTCAATAATCTGAATTGAATTTATTCAATAATCTTGTTGGAATTCAGAATATTAAATAGACTTTTGAGATTAGATGGAAAAAATTTTAGACGACTTGGCTGGCGAGTTTAGTATTATTAACCAGAAATTTTGGTAAATTCAACAGGAAGAAATAAATCAGATTCATCTGGTAATTCCTACAAGAATTCTGGTTCGTCCATTTTCCAACAGACATACCGGTTGAATCTACCAGAATTCTAATTAATGCAAGATTCTAATTAATGCCAGATTTTTTCTCAGTGTATACATGTGTAAAATATAATTTGTTAAAATTAATATTACCGTGTGTGTTCTTCGCATGTCATTAATAATAAAAAAATAAATATTAACTTATAAATATTAATCAGGAAATTTGGTAAATTTAAGAGGAAGAAATTAATCAGATTCTAATAATTCCTACAAGAATTCTGGTTCGTCCATTTTCCAACAGACATACTGGTTGAATTTACCAGAATTCTAATTAATGCAACCAGATTTTTTTCTCGGTATAAGTACTACTTTTTTCTCAAGAGATATTCCGCGATTTCTCCAACAACAAGGTTCATTTTTAAAAGAAAATTTCCCAAAATCCACAGCTTGTAAAGAAACTCATAACGTTTAAAGCAATTCATTAAAGCCGAACCCTCTTGTATAAATTTTCGAAGCAAGCTGCTCAAACATATCTTATGATAATTACCCAATATGAATTACCATCGTTTCACCGTGAAGTACAAAAATTTGAGCGACACATGGCTGTTAGTAGCTCTAAATTATTTTTCGCGGACGGTATAAAAAACTTACCGGCGCTCATCTCGGAACGAGGAGGAAAAGAACGGGGGGAGTGAAGATAATTATAAAATAAATCTCCAGAGGAAAAGCGGAATGAAGTGTGTTAATAAATTGGGTGGAAGCTGGTAGATGGTAGTAGCGGCCATAAAGATGAAGCGGAGAAAAGCTATGAGGCGAGACGGTAGGTAGAGGGAGGACTCGACGAAGGCGAAAGATGACGGGGAAGAGAGGAAGAAGCAAAAGAAGAAAGAGAGTAATAGAGGAAAGAGAGTATACTGTACCGGAGAAGCTTCGGAGAAGACGAGCCATTGTTTCTCCATGCCAGACCTGTTTCGAGACTAATGAATTGCATTATAGGAAATCCGGAATATAAATTAGATTCTGCTATTACGTCGTCCAATAGGTAATTGCCGGCTTTATGCGCCACCCTTTCCACCCGATCCATCAATGCAGGAATGTAT
Organism: Camponotus floridanus; assembly: GCF_003227725.1. Taxonomy (NCBI): domain Eukaryota; kingdom Metazoa; phylum Arthropoda; class Insecta; order Hymenoptera; family Formicidae; genus Camponotus; species Camponotus floridanus. The sequence goes on along the minus strand of NW_020229592.1, from coordinate 797,866 downwards.
TATAAACACGACAAACTAATCTGCCGACGTTTTATATTGCTAACTTTATGATGCAGTAATATATTTTGCGCTATTATTGAAGAAATTTCATCGATAATAATAAAGAATTTTTTTCTTATTTTACGACCATGCGGAACACGTGAAAACCTGATGATTAATATCGTATTTACATGTACCTTTTGTTTATATTAGTATGAGAGCATACTTTTAAATTTTTATCTATCACATTTATCATAATAATATACATCTTTTATTTTATACATATATATAAAACATCGTATATAAAAAAAATTCTTTATTTTTGAAAATAATTTGCTTGAAACTCTTATTTATTATTTATTCTCGCAAAGATAATTAATATGTTCCTAGAATATAATAATAACCGGTTCCATTTATTGATTAAAGATTAATCATAAAAATTTATGCGATTGAAACTTATATTTTAAATAATAAATAAATAAGAAATGGCCTTATCAAATACTTATGGAAAAAATATTATTCGCGAGTGTATGAATTAAAATAGAAATATCTAAAAGACGAAATGTATAAATAACAGATAATTTCTCATTTTATATTTCTCACATAAAGAGATTTTTATTTTACTAGAGTTTTAACTTAAAGATTCATCGAAATTATATAAATATTAAACAATTTTAAAAATTAACATTTTTAAGACATTTTTAAAAATATGGTATATTTAAATTCTCTTCAAAAAATTGTTTCCAATTAATCAAAGAATCCACAGATAAGAAAATAATTTGCTTGAAACTCTTATTTATTATTATTTATTCTCGTAAAGATAATTAATATATTCCTAGAATATAATAATAACCGATTTCATTTATTGATTAAAGATTAATCATAAAAATTTATGCGATTGAAACTTATATTTTAAATAATAAATAAATAAGAAATGACCTTATCAAATACTTATGGAAAAAATATTATTCGCGAGTGTATGAATTAAAATAGAAATATCTAAAAGACGAAATGTATAAATAACAGATAATTTCTCATTTTATATTTCTCACATAAAGAGATTTTTATTTTACTAGAGTTTTAACTTAAAGATTCATCGAAATTATATAAATATTAAACAATGTTAAAAATTAACATTTTTAAGACATTTTTAAAAATACGGTATATTTAAATTCTCTTCAAAAAATTGTTTCCAATTAATCAAAGAATCCACAGATAAGAAAATAATTTGAATTTGAAACTCTTATTTATTATTATTTATTCTCGTAAAGATAATTAATATATTCCTAGAATATAATAATAACCGATTCCATTTATTGATTAAAGATTAATCATAAAAATTTATGCGATTGAAACTTATATTTTAAATAATAAATAAATAAGAAATGGCCTTATCAAATACTTATGGAAAAAATATTATTCGCGAGTGTATGAATTAAAATAGAAATATCTAAAAGACGAAATGTATAAATAACGGATAATCTCTCATTTTATATTTCTCACATAAAGAGATTTTTATTTTACTAGAGTTTTAACTTAAAGATTCATCGAAATTATATAAATATTAAACAATTTTAAAAATTAACATTTTTAAGACACTTTTAAAAATACGATATATTTAAATTCTCTTGAAAAAAATTGTTTCCAATTAATCAAAGAATCCACAGACAGGAAGAAATGCACTGAAATCATAACATCCTATATATGTTGTATCGGTGCATGATGAAAGATTAATTCGACGATATTTCTCACAGTAATTTCGAGCGGAGAGACCCAAACTTTCCCTTTAGAAAGCTATTTTTTCTAGATCACCGTGCACAAACGAACTTGAAGATGACAGCAAAGTGCGAATATGAGTTTGCAACCGCGCGTTGATCACACACGCTTACCCGGTGAAACGTTTATTTAGCAATCATTCGGGCACGGCTCGTTGAAAAACCATTTGCATCGTACCTCTAACGCCGGCTTATGAGATTCATCGACCGTACTTTTTCGCGACACGATTTTTGCGAGACCATCGTATGGTCGTTAGCGCTCGACGACGAGATCGAAGCCTCCCTGAAATGCGTTAGTCGCGCAAAGTATGATTTATAGGAAAAATCCGATTAGCTCCACTCTCGGCTCCCGGTACAGCCCTTTTCATCGCAACCACCCCTCTTCTTTCACCGCCGTTTCCCCCGCGACTTGCCTCCGCTTCTTTCTCGTCCGCCTCGCGCAGATTCTAAAGCGAATTTACGCACGGTTCAGCTCTGTGATCATCTCGGATGAATGATTCGTTCTGTCCTCAATGAAAATTTCATCACGCCGTTCTTGCCGCAGATTTATATCATTTTCCGATATTATAATATAACATATATATTAGGGATATAAAATGTATGAATTAAAAATTCTTACAAAAATCAAGCAAGATAAAGGTATACGCACTGAGAAAAAAATCTGGTTGCATTAATTACACAGATAAAAAATAAGTGTCGAATCAAAACTTATATACTTAATCTAACGCGTTGTTTCGTATATATGCAACAAATTATAATCTTCTTAGAAGAATTTAATCATTTTAAATTTCAACAATATTATAATCTTATTTTAATATCTTTATTTTAATATATATTAATTTATCGTAATTGTCACCTCAAGAATATATAATTACTTAATTCTACTTTAAGAAAATTATAATCTTTGATTTAAAAATGTTATTTTCGATTCAACATTGTTTCTTTTCCATTCAAGAAAATTAAATCTTAAACCATAAGAATATATTTTTCTCGATTGAACTATATAAAATGGCTTTATTCAAACAAGCAATTATTCAAGCAATTTTTCTTTAATTAACGCGATATAATCTCATTTCAAGATTTTCATGTTAAAACTAAATATATTTTCAAAACAAGAATGTCCTCTTTTCTGTGGACGAACCAGAATTCTTGTAGAAATTACCAGATGAATCTGATTAATTTCTTCCTATTAAATTTATCAAATTTTCTGATTAATAATACTAAACTCGTCAGCACCAAATCGTCTAAAATTTTTTCCATCTAATCTCAAAAGTCTGTTTAATATTCTGAATTCCAACATTATTGCATAAATTCAATCAAGATTATTGAATAAATTATTATTTGAAGTTCAGTAGAAATTAAACTGATAAGTGATGCAAGAAGAGAATGCAGCTCAAGCACACACATCAGAGAGCTAGCGTCCTCTTTCTGGCACTACTGCTCGTAAGAGAAAAAAAATATACCTTGGATTTAATGTTAATACTAGTTCTTTATATACATTTCATGGCAAATATTGAATACGAGTTAAGTTAAGAAACAAGCAAAGAAATTAATATAACAAGAAATTTTATAGATCCAACCAGAAAATATTAACCAAATCCTTATAGTAAAATCTATTAAACGTTCTAGTTATAAAAAATCGAGTCTTATCATGATAACTAGAAATTCTTGTTTGATTTAACCAAAATGCCTTCAATCATATACATCTTGTTGGTACAATCAAACGATTTTTCTCAGTGCGAGGACACCGTATATAAAAATGGCGGTTCTAGGCGCGACGCAAGCGAATCGATTGATTCGCTCGGGAAGATGTCGACTGTATTAATTTCGCTCACCCCTGCGGCTTCATCGGGAATGAAATCTCACCAGTTACCCTCCCCCATCGGTCCCACCTCTTCCCAGTATCTCGTTCCGAAATTGTCGTGCCGCTTAATTAGAGTTTGCGAGATGAGACTTTTTTCCCCCCCGTGTTTCAATAGCGATTCCATTCGACGATTCGATGGCAATTAATCTCGGGACGTTGTCCAGGAACGGGGCGAGAGAGCGCGCAGGTAAATAGTGGAGAATCCTTTATCCGGGGAAAATCCGATGAAAAGTTCGCAGCGTTATTTCGGATTCTTGCCGTTATTCTCCCCCTATTCCCGCCCCCTCGCCCTCTCCCCCTACCCCGTCCCTCGCAATTTCCACGGATATGCTGAAAAACAATGACAGATTCGAATAATGAAAAATTGTTGCGTCGACTATCCCGCGTAATACCGTGGTATACAATCGCATTAAGTCACCTCGCTTGTTTTATATCGCGGTAGATGAGGAGAGAACCGAGATGAAAGAAGAAGGATGCGGGAAGGGGAGGGCGGGGAGCGGGGAGGGAGGGGGGGTACGAAGGGATGAAACGCATTATGCGCGCGCTTTTACCGGCGTCGTCGGCGACCTGGTTATTACACACCGCGAGTTCATTTATCAAATCGTGGATAGCGAGTTTCTTGCGCTTCCCTCGCGGGGACCGACTAAAAACGCGATACACCGGACGTAAATGTGTGTACTGCCGGTCATCGCTTCTTATCGGCGGCGATTATCGCGGGAAATGATGATTCGCGCGTGCGGCATTTTAATGACAACCTCGGATGAATCTCGCTCCCGGAACTCCTCCTGTTAATTTCAATTTAATGGATTTCTCGGATTCGCGACTATTTTTTTGTCACGTCGTTAACACGCGGTGTACAATTTAATACACACCTTCGACGCCTTTCCGAAGCCCATCAGCATTAATACTTTTATTATTATACACGGATATGTAATAGTAAAAATATTAATGCTGATGCGATCTTTGTATGATGATGTATTAATTATTTTAATTTTTGGCCCTTTATTTTTTAGCCATTTATTTTTATTATTATTTTATTAATTATTGTATTAATTATTTTAATTTTTAGCCATTTATTTTTATTATTTTTATTATATTAATTATTTTAAATCTATTATTTTTTTCTCTATTATCTCTAATGCTCTTGAGACACTATGTGTACAATTTTATACGTACTTTCGACGCCTTTCCAAAGCCCATCAGCATTAATACTTTTACTATTACATATCTATGTGTAATAGTAAAAATATTAATGCTGATGGGCTTTGGAAAGGCGTCGAAAGTGCGTATCAAATTGTACACTTAATGTCTCGAGGACATTAGAGATAATAAAGAAAAAAATATTAGATTTAAAATAATTAATACATCATCAAATAAAGATCGCATCAGCATTAATACTTTTATTATTACATATCTATGTAATTTGGCTTTGGAAAGGCATCGAAAGTGTGTATCAAATTAGAGACATTGTGAAAAAAAAATAAATAAATTTAAATTAAGATACATTTAAAATAAATAAATTAAAAATAAAAAAATAAATAAATAAATTTAAAATAAAAAAAAATAAATTTAAAATAATTAATGCATCATCATACAAAGATCGCAAAATGATGCACTATAAATAAATGCTACCATATATACTGAGGCAGTGATACATAAAATTGATGTACAAAATTATCATGTTATAGTGTATTTCAATATATCTTTTGTCGTTCTGTATAAATTTTCTAATTCTACATCACTAGAGTTAATAACACTTTATTTAAAACATAAGATTTTATTCCCTTTGTATGAAAATTGAGCGTCCAAAAAAAAAATTGAGCGTCCAAAAAAATTGTGCAATATTGCAATTTATTTTCTGTCTTGTGTTTATCGATTCTTTCGTCTTAGAGAATTTTATATAATTCTCGCGAAAGTACGACGCTAATTTATCGCCTGGTAACGTCACAGAAGATTCCCGATTTCACCCGTTTCTGTCGAATCACTATTTCAGCTTGACATGTTGTGAGTACCGAACTGTAACTCAACAATGAATGAATAATGCATCGTACCTACGTGTATCAGAATCTTATTCTGTGATACGAAGACAATCTGTAAATACAGATTTCTCGAACTGATAATTTACTTTCACTGAATCTAGGTTAATAATGCATCTTTTTATACAGATTCTAAATTTCTACGATTAAATTTGCATGTATGATTTATGCAAAATTAATAGATTTTATGTCATATACTTTACTAATGATTTTATTCTAATGATTTTATATAGTGTTACTTTTTTCTATTAATTATGCAGCTAATACAGATTTGTTTCGCAATAATAATAGCCTTATAATTTTTTTTAATAAGTTGGAAACTATATCTACTCTATTTCTCGTTTTACTTTTTTTTTAATTAACAGAAAAAAATAGCACTTTATAAAATTATCAAAATGCATTAATAAAATGTGATAAAGAGCTCATAGAAAATCTATTAATTTTGCATAAGTCACGTTCGAAATAATTTTAAGTAACTAAAAATATAATTTTGATTTTTTTACTTAAATTCAAAAGATATAAAAATGCTTTATAAATATTTCTGTCATGATATCAAATTAGAATAAATAAAAAATAGAACATGCAAGGATCAAATTTTCTCATTAATATTAGATAATATGAGACGTAATAAAAAATTACAAATATACGTGATTAATAATTCGGATTTGACAAATGATACCGAGACGAATCCATTATCATAAAACATATTACTTTCAATATCATTAATAGAGAATCAATTAGAACTAATTTTAATCGATCTCGCTGCACTCAGCTCTTGCTGTATGAATGCGCATCCGATTCGCTGGATAAAATCGATGGATAAGGCTCATGAGATAAGGTTCTCTAGAAATCTTTCAGCGGTAGAATACATTTGTGCTGTTGAACGACTCTCAGAAAAATCCTCAGGGAAATCCCTTTCTTCCCACTGATGCATTCGCGAAAGAAAATCCCGGCGATAGTGCGGCGAACCGCGTCGAAAGATGCATTTAAACATTCCAGACAGATGCCAGTGCACGCAGGTCTCAATCGAGCTGCAGGACGCCAATAGAAGATAGGAAAGAATACATATGTAATGCACAATCACTGCATCGAAATGCATCACGACATCGAGAGATCCCTTCAAATTTAATTGCATCTGCTCGGCCTTGTCGTTGCTCCCTGAGATGTCCTAATAGACTGCAAGGACGTGCTTAGAATTCCCGTTATGATCGTCCTTAAATCTCTCTCATATCATTGCTCTATAAAGCAAGAATATTCTATCACACTTCAGTTGATCTCTCGAGTCATTGAAACGATCGATATCTATTGTATATATATAGCTTTCTCTGCATATTTACATATTTATATATAATACTTAAGGATGTTTTGTATTTATTTTCAAAATATTGAGAATTGAATAAAAATTGTACAGAATGTCCTTATATATGTTTAGAATCTTCAGTACAATTTTTAAATCGATTCACTAAAGCGTTCACAAGTTATAAGGATTTTAATTTGCACCGAATTAACATGTGTTCTTATGGGAAACGTATAACCAAGAGACGAAATAAAACTAAGAAGAGAAAGAAGTATCTCCGGTGGTGAGATGGAAGTTTCAAAATCGAATTTTAGACTTCTCAGAACGACATCGTGTCGTTCAAAGAAAATGTGTCTTCGAAAATATATGCCTTGGTTTTCGCCATAATTTTTCAACAAGTCTTATCAATAATGATACGTTCAACGAGATATCAACTTTTTGAATTGACGATGAAATTCATTTTTGGAGCGTTATTCATTATATTTTGAATATAGTCGCAATTCATCGCAATTAAATAATTTTTTAAAAATTTAAATTAGATAAATGAATCAATAAATAATATTTATAATTATTGAATCGTATAATAAAATATCGCAATTTTGATGCTAAATACAATATATATTTATATAGCATACTTCATATTTTATATCACATTTTAGTTTTTATATCTAACAATAATCAATAAAAGAAATATGGTAAAGAAACAAAACAATTGTGGAATATCAATCAATAAAAATTCATGAAAATTTAAGGATGTTTTGTACCTATTTTCAAAATATTGAGAATTTATTGAAAATTGTACAGAATGTCCTTACATATCTTTAGAATCTTCAGTACAATTTTTCGATCAGTACATTAAATCGATTCACTAAAGCGTTTACAAGTATAAGGATTTTAATTTGCACCGAATTAACATGTGTTCTTATGGGAAACGTATAACTACATCGATTTAAATGACAAAAACACATGGAAATAATATTCAGAATTTGTTTAAAATTTGCAAAAGTTTAGATGAAATATTTGGTCAAATAATATTATACAAGTGCTAACTGATTAAAAATATATTAAATATAATTTAATGAAGTTAGCCATGTATCTGTCACAAAGCGAAATTCTCTGCCAAAAGTTAATCATTTCGATTAAGAAAATTCGGAATATTTCGGAATATATTAATAAAAACGCAATAAAATAAATATTAAAAAATTCACCAACTACTTACCTAATCGATGTGAGCGATATATTATATTATTTTCATAATTTTTTTTATATTTATCTAGTCGATCGCGCGTTTTATGATTCATCCATTTATTCCTAAAGGTTAATTTTTAGTATTGTTATTTTCAACGTTATTTTTATCCCCAAAAACTTACCATTAAAAAAAAAATAAAAAAATTATGCCAATTAAGAATAAAAATTTGTAGATAAATAAAATTTGCAAGATAAATAGAAGTACAAGGAAGAAAACTTGTACAACTTAAATAGAAATATTTCAATTGAAAACATTGTTCTGCAAAATAATTGTTTTAATTTTCAAAAATAATAATACAAGTAAAAAATTATAAATTTATTTAAAAACTGAAAATCCCACACAATTTCTCATACTTAAAATACACCAAAAGTGGATATTCGTCATATTGATTTTCAACTACTTTTTGCTGGGATTGTACATATAAAACATCCTTAAAAAAATTTGTTTAAATTATACAAAACAAATAATTCTTTTAAAAATATTAATTTAATTCTTTTTAAAATAATTTAATTTTTTTAAAAATAATTTAATTCTTTTTAAAATAATTTAAAAATAATTCTTTACATATTTTCTAAAAATTATTTTTTGTGACTTATACTTCTACATGAATGAAGTATGTCATTTTCAGTGCTTTAGATTGATAATAAAATTAGAGAGAGAAACTGTCAAACTGTGCGTGCAAATGTTCTCACGTTCTCATTAACCGATATAAGGAGCTATTTATCAATCATTTGAATAAATCTAGCTTCCGTGGCGATATTATTTGCGACTTTTACGATATCCATAATGCATTATCAATAATTAATAGTTGATTATTCCGATCGGTTGACAGTTATCGTTATTAACACGCGTTAACGAGGACAGAGCCACGTTTTATTAATCGTGTTGGTCACGTTCGCTGTGCGACTTAAGATGTCGATTTCGCTGTGGCTTAATAGGCAAACACTTTACGTAGGACGCGCGAACACGTTTGATTCGAAATCCATTCAGGAATGTCGACGTTCGATTTGCTTTTTTATCGCGATGCACCGACAGCGTTACCCACGCAATGCAAACGAAAATAGACGCGTACGCAATGGCACATGCCAGAAAAGCAAAAGAGCGACACGTTAATTAAGATGCCTGGCTATCTCTCGCAATTATTATTTTTCTCACGGCTAAACGTCATCGATTGAATGTCGAGACGCGAGATGGGATGATATCTCATCCTTCGCGGTGCGCTTAATCTCCTTCTCGCCTTTTTAGCGTTGTCCTTTATTATCTCTTATGTACGTTATTTCTCTTTTACATATTCGCACCTGCGCTTGCCTTGTCGTTCTAAAAAAATCTATTTTCGTGTATCACGTGAAATATATAGGTACTTACTTGAAAATCCAGCGGCAAGATTCCTCATTTTGATAAAAGCTCGCTTTAAAAATTCTTATTTGTCGTTAAAGAGGTGCGAGATAAAACGTTAATTAAGCAGTACTTTAATAATAATTTATTATTTTCTATTAATCTGTCTATCTATCTTGATCTTGTGAAGCAGGACAAGCTTCAATGATTTAGTCCTCCTCCGTAAATTTATGTATCTAGATACAAGAGAGATTAATAGCAGATTTGCACGGAATTGAAATAATTCCTTGCCTTCCTCATGATCTTAATTTTACGGAATTTTAGAAAAATTTAAGTTTCAATGTAGAAGCTATTTGTTTATTACATAATCCATGTGAGCGATATATTATAGTATTTTTATAAAATTTTTTTATATTTATCTAGTCGATCGCGTTTTTATGACGCATCCATTTATTCTTAAAGGTTAATTTTTGGTATTGTTATTTATATCAACGTTATTTTTATCCCCAAAAACTTACCTTTTAAAAAAAAATAAAAAAATTGCGCCAACTAAAAATAAAAATTTGCACAAGATAAATAGAAGTACAAGGAAGAAAACTTGTACAACTTAAATAGAAATATTTTAATTGAAAACATTGTCATACAAAATAGTTGTTTCAATTTTCAAAAATAATAATAAAAAATTATAAATTTATTTAAAAATTGAAAATTAATATAAAACAAAAAAGTAAAACAATTTTAATTAAAAAACTTGGCGGCCAATTTTTTATTATTATATTGTTCCACTTAAAAGTCTAAATTTTCAAACGTAAATCAATATAAATTAATTAAAGAAATTAGGTCATTAAATTTAAATGTTAGAATAATTGGAATGTGTTCCAATTTTTTAGATTTCCATGTATAAAGTTGATAAAATAGAAAAAAACAAGCTTAAATGAATTTCATAGAAATTTCAAAGTAAAAAGTATAATTTGTGAAAATAATATAAGAATTATAATAATTATAAATATAATTTGTGAAAATAATATAAGAATTATAATAATTAAAAATATAAACAAGGATCTTAGGAATAATTAAATTATTAATTGAAGATCCAGAATCCTAAGATCCCTGTTTATATTTTTAATTATTATAATTTTTATATTATTAATAATTTAATATTATATTATTAATAATAATAATTTAATATTATATTATTAATAATATTATATTATTAATAATATTATTAATATTGTAAATAATTTAATGTCGCTAGTCGAGTAATCAAAGGATCAATAGAAAAAACTGTAGTCGACCAAACTAGCCAAAAAAATTTTTTGTATTAATAAACTAAAATTTTTTGGCTAGTTTGGTCGACTGCAGTTTTTTCTATTGATCCTTTAATATTATTAATAATTTAATTATTAATAATATAAGAATTATAATATTAATAATATAATAATATAAGAAAGAATTATAATTCTTACATTATTAATAATTTAATTATTAATTGAAGATCCAGAATCCTAAGATCCAGAATCCTAAGATCCTTGTTTATATTTTTATATCACATCCATATGTTGTGCTTGCGCTCATCTACACCAAACTTAAGCCTTTCGCCCGCACCCTGTCTCCTTCTTCGTCATTACCTGATACTTCCTTTGCGTTTGCGCCTGCCTCACGGTACTCCTTCTTCCATTAAGAAATAATTTCTATCTACCTTGGTCCCTCCTCCCTTCCCTCTTAAACCTCCTGCCGGCTCATTCTCGACCTCGCCGACCTTGCCTTTATCCCCGCGCATTTATTAAAGCCTCTTTGTGCGTCGACTTCGGTTGGGGATTTGCCGAGGCCGAATGACGCGCGAATAATTCGCGTTACCGTATATTCCGCGAGCGAAATCACGCTAAAAAGCCCAGCCGAAGATACGCGGACGAACCTTAGAATTAACCACCATCACTAACACTCGGTAGCCTCGTAATTATTGTTATTATTTCTTTCCGTCCCTTCCCCGTCTGGACGCAAGGATTGTAACATAGTTACCACGCCGTGATTACCTGTCTTAAGTAACGACTCATTATCCGGCCAGAGGTCGAATGCTGATCGGTACAGGGTGGACAGCCCTTGATTCTTGCCTAGAATTCTTCTTGGGCATCTCCGCAATCCTTCATTCTTTCATTTCTCAAGGCTACATCGATTAACGATGCGTCAGTTTGTTAAAAAAAGGCAAAGATTGTTTGACGTGGGACATTAAATTTCAATTAGATGGTTAAATATCATAAAGCTGGTAAATGGTCTTTCGAAAAATATAAGCGTTATATAAAGTGTTTCTCCCAAATGTTTGTTTTATTACAATAAAATTCTATAAAAATTTATCATTAGATTGATTTAACTCCTGATTTATTTACGTTTGCGATTATGAGTTTGTCGACGTAATGAATTATAATCCATTCCTCCTTTTCATTAAAAAGCATTAAGTATTGTAAACTATTTTAATGAGCATTGTAAAATAAACAAGGAGATGTTTACGAAATTGTAGCAAATTACATGTCGGTTGGCTCGATTCGCGTCATTTATACGTACGACGCGACTTAATTAATATTTGTTAATTAAATCGGAACAGAGACTGCGCGCTACGCGTTTGTCACGAACTTCGCTTTGCTCTCTCAATTCAATTTGTTGTAAATTACACACAAATACTTAACTATTCCACCTTTGTCTCGGCAGAATGGCTTGTTTCCACTAATATATATGTGTCTTTTATCATATTATATTATCATTAACAAGCTACGACAAATTATCAATGTATGGAATTAAGAATGTTTATGTACCTATCTTCAAAATATTGAAAATTTAATGAAAATTGTACAGAATGTCCTTACATATGTTTAGAATCTTCAGTACAATTTTTAAATCGATTCACTAAAGCGTTCACAAGTTATAAGGATTTTAATTTGCACCGAATTAACATGTGTTCTTATGGGAAACGTATAAGAGATGAAATAAAACTAAGAAGAGAAAGAAGTATCTCTGGTGGTGAGATGGAAGTTTCAAAATCGAATTTTAGACTTCTCAGAACGACATCGTGTCGTTCAAAGAAAATGTGTCTTCGAAAATATATGCCTTGATTTTCGCCATAATTTTGCAACAAGTCTTGTTAATAATAATACGTTCAACGAGATATCAACTATTTGAATTGACGATGAAATTTATTTTTGGAGCGTTATTCATTATATTTTGAATATAGTCGCAATTCATCGCAATTAAACAATTAAAAAAAAATTTAATTTAGATAAATGAATCGATAAATAATATTTATAATTATTGAATCGTATAATAAAATATCACAAATTTTGGTGCTAAATATATATTTATATAGCATACTTCATATTTTATATCACATTTTAGTTTTTATATCTAACAATAATCAATAAAAGAAATATGATAAAAAATCAAAACAATTGTGGAATATGAATCAATAAAAATTCATGATTGATGAAAATTTAAAGATATTTTGTACCTATTTTCAAAATATTGAGAATTTAATGAAAATTGTACAGAATGTCCTTAAATATGTTTAGAATCTTCAATACAATTTTTAAATCGATTCACTAAAGCGTTCACAAGTTATAACGATTTTAATTTGCATCGAATTAACATATGTTCTTATGAGAAACGTATAACCACGATTCAAATGACAAAAACACATGGAAATAATATTAAGAATTTGTTTAAAATATGCAAAAGTTTAGATACAGAGGAAATATTTCGTCAAATAATATTATACAAGTACTAACTGGTTAAAAAGATATTAAATATAATTCAATGAAGTTAACTATGTATCTGTCACAAGGCGAAATTCAAAAGATAATCATTTCGATTAACAAAATTCGGAATATTTTAGTAAAAACGCAATAAATATTAAAAAGTTCCACACAACTTCTTACTCAAAATACACCAAAAGTGGATATATTGAATATTGATTTTTAGCTACTTTTTGCTGGGATTGTACATACAAAATATCCTTAAATTAACATTATTAAAATAATAAATAATTTATAAAATCGTTCGTTTAACTCGACTCATTAAAACCATTTTTAATTTAATCTGATTCATCGAAATTTAATTAATTTAAATATTTATTGATTTTGAGCTACTTTTTGCTGGAATTATACATACAAAATATTCTTAATATCTCTACAATCCAGAATCGAAAAATTTCGGAGATGAATATAAAATGTCGAGAAATCTTTCACGAGCGTTTATGAAGGAGGAAGAATTTGAATAAAAAATTCATACCATTAAATCTGTGCAAAATATGTCGACTTAAAAAATAAACTTACTTATCTGACATATTTAAAAATTGATAGATTTCGAGAAAATACAATCTATATAATATCGTGACAACCGTTTTGAGGAATTTTCACGACGATAATAATAACTATAAAATCAGCAGTAAATGCCTTTCGTTCTCGAATAACTTTAAACACAACGAAACTAAACGTCACCGCGATCCACGTAGTGCTTCGTTCGGACGATTACTATTATTACTATTCCGAGAGAATGATCTTTTTATTAAACCCGCCAACGATTCTAGTCCCGGAATCTCTTTCCCCGTCTGTCGTCATCATTTCACTGTCGATTGAAAGCCCGACTTCGTCTCGGGCACGGATTTAATTTGCAGCCCTTTAACCACGCGACCACGAATGAGGCTCGCGGTGAAGTCTGAGAAAATGAATGCTGCACAAGTGCACCTGGCAGAGATGGGCTTGCGAACCGGTGTCCGTCCGTGGAAAAGATACGACGCGCGCAGAACTTTAACTTCACGTTAAAATAATAGCGTGCAAATTGCAGCTACGCTGTTACTTTCGGTGGACGGCAATTTTATACCTAGACGTCCGGCGACCACCAGCCGGCATTGAAGTTACAAAAACTCGCCCGCGACAGTAGACGCGGTAACCACCTGGGAAATTTGTCGGACGAATCCGCGCGACGACGTAAATATTCATGTTACTTTCGTAATACGGGAATAAAATAGCGCGGGTCGTTGCAAAATTTACTCCTCTCGAATGTGTTATTGCGCCGAATTATTATACTCGTTATTACTACTAAACCCGGTGACGTATCAGGGGAGTGATGGGACTGCGTATGAAATATTTTTTTTCGGGAAATATCCACTTTTTCCATGACAGTAGAAACGGAATACGCAATGAGTGGTTGTCGCCGAACTAATATCGATAATTCATATTCAATAAATATTTAAACGGGAGTAATATTTATTCCATGCTAACCGGGCTAGCAGTTGTTCATAATTTTGTCGTGAATATTTAATTCTTCATTCCGCTCGTGTCATCCTCGTTTCGTTATAATATGAGAGCACTCCGGCATTACGATAAATATATTATACAAGTCTGTTAACTGTATGTAATCTACATCAATGACTGTCTCTCTAATTTTGCGCAAATCCGACGATTACGATAAATTTCTGATTTATTTATAAACTGACGATCTTTTCTATATTCTCGATCGACAGTTAATTGAAGCATATCAATTGAAGCATTTTCAATAATTTATCAGACCACGTGTATTACATTTTTACAACAGTATATCAATTATTTTCAATTAAAAATTAAATGTTATTAATTAAAAATCATTGTAACTGTATAAATAAATTGTATCGAAATAAATTGGAAAATCAAGGAGATATACAATCGTGCAACAAACTTAACAAAATTTGAAATTGTATGATGAAAAAGTCGGAACTTTAATATTTTCTAGGATTTTTCAATAAATTCATAAATTATATTAATATCGCTAGTCAATTAATCAAAGAATCATTGGAAATAATGTAATCGACCAAAACTAGCCAGAATTTTTGTTTATTAATTACTTTTTTTTGTAATTAATAAACAATTTTTTGTAATTGATAAATAAAAATTCTGGCTAGTTTTGGTAGATTACATTATTTCCAATGATTTTTTTCAATAAACATAATTCTATTTATTTTTCGATGACGCAACTGCTTGTTATATATTATCGAAAATTGCAATTGTCTCGTAATTATATTAATATCGCTAGTCATTTAATCAAAGGATCATTGGAAATAATGTAATCGATCAAAACTAGCCAGAATTTTTGTTTATTAATTACTTTTTTTTGTAATTAATAAACAAAAATTCTGGCTAGTTTTGGTCGATCACATTATTTCCAATGATCCTTTTTCAATGAACTCAATTCTATTTTTTTTATGACGCAACTGCTTGTTATATATTATCGAAAATTACAGTTGTCTCGTAATTGTCCGTAAATTTCCATTTATCTAAAATAATTTGATCAATCAATATTTAATCAATCTATATAAAAGCCAATCAATCTATATAAAAAAACATTCTTGTTTCAGGTGGTGGTAGAGAGTTCGACGCTGGCATTGGAATATGGTGATCTCGAGATCGATCCTGGCTCCCCGGTGAATCCGGATCTGCTATTCGACTCACAGCTGATGCACCTCTACGTGTTGACGGAGAAGAAGGTCTCGAAGGTCAAGGTTCAAGAGTGTTCAGTCTACAAGACTTGCTGGGATTGCCTGGGCGCCAAGGATCCATATTGTGGATGGTGCTCGTTGGAGAACAAATGCAACCTGCGCAGCGATTGTCAGGATGCTGCCAAGGATCCGCTCTATTGGATCTCCTACAAGAGCGGTAGATGTACGACGATCACCACCGTCACCCCGGATCAGTTGCAACGCACCACCGCCAGGACCCTCGAGCTCGTCATCGAGAATCTGCCGACTCTATCCGGGCAGTTCCTGTGCGCGTTCTCTGCCCTCGATAAAACCCTGATCACGAATGCCTCGCGGAAGTCCTACGGCGTGAATTGCACCACACCGAGAACAGATCTGCTGCCGTCGATACCTCCGGGTCGACATCACTTCACCGCCAAGCTGTCCGTTAGAATGACAAACGGGCCCGATTTGGTGGCGACAAATTTCACCTTTTTCGACTGCAATACGTACAGCTCGTGTACGCAATGCGTGTCATCGAGTTTTCCATGCGATTGGTGCGTTGATGGCCATCGATGCACGCACGACACAGCGGAGAACTGTCGGAACGACATTCTCGTCACGGGAGTCAGCGTAAGCCTATTATAAAAAATTATACAAAGAAATGTATTGCTTTAATATCATATTTTAGCTATCCGAAATATTGCACAAAGAAGTGTTGTTCAATATATATATATATATATATATATATATATATATATATATATATATATATATTATATTGCTTAAAATCCGCTTTCTCTACAAAAATAATATCAGAAAATTGCGCTAATTAATGAGAATAAAAATTGCATATTATAAAATTTACTTTTTTATTATGTGGATAATTTTCTCATTATTTGGCACAATTTTCTATTATTATTTTTCTTAAAAAATAAATAAAAATATTAAAACAATATAATAATTTTTTTAAAATATACATTAAGATAATATTTTTTTAGAGAATATTTTTTTTTTAAACAGACACATGAATCTGATCTATTTTTTTACGTTTTTTGAAGGTGAAATTTCCTGATAATTATATCTTTTTTTTAATATACATAAGAATTATTAAACATACACATATATTTACTGTAATTAAAAGATTAATATTAAAACTTATATTTCTTTGAAATTGCAGTAATTGATATATATATCTATAATATATGTATTAATATATTGATAAGTATTTATTTATTTAATATAGCATATAATATAACATATCAAAGTATATTTATTTAATATATTAAAAGTATTTATATCATTTTTTTAATTGATGAAAAAGAATAATGATTATATTATACATATCCAATTTTATTTTAGGAAAGTAGTGTGAATTCAATTCTAAAAACCTTATTAAAATCGATATAGTCCATTTATATCCACATTTCACGAACTCACATTAATGTTTTAAAATTAAATTTACACCATTTTCAAGATAAACGATTCATATGTGTCGTAAATTTACAACATCTAGTTTTGAAACAAAATTACACAAGTCTGTTGTTGTATTACATATGCATCCATTAATTTCATTTTAACATCAACTCGATTCGTTTTGGAGTGAAAACGTTGCGTTCACTCTATGAATATTAATGTGCCATTATCAATTAGCTTATAATTTTTGATGAAAATTTGACACTGAGAACGTCTCTTTATGATTTATATCATGTAATATTTGAAATAATCGAGTGGAATAAAATCGAATAAAGATACTAACAGCATAATAATTAAATTGAATGGGAAAAGAGAAATGATATACAAAAGTAAAATAAAATTTTCAATTATGTATACACGTGTGTGATACATATAGTGTTATGTAAAAACTTTGGAAGTGCCATTCTGGCAGTATAAAATACCTTCAGTTTGCGATAATCTCTTGCGCATATTTTTCAGAGAATGGGACCAAGCTATAGGAGTGGACCAGGTTTTTGTCCCACTATAAATGCCACCGAATCTCAAGAGATCCTCGTGTCTTCTGGTATCAAAAAAGCGATACGAGTTAAAGTGCATATCATTGGGGTATGTCAAAAACCGTCATATATTATATATATTAATTATAATTTTTTTTTCTTATATATTAATTATAATTTTTTTTTCTGTTCTTAATTTTTTTCTTTTCTAATCGATGTAACTTTCTGTTTTTTTTTTAACTTCTTTTTAAAATTCTTTATAATTTTTTTCTCAAAATTTCCCCATTCTTTTTATACTGTTTTTAACGAGAGAACGTCTTTCAGCAATTCATCATACAAACACGCTTCGTGTGTCAATTTAACATCGAGGGCCGCGTCACGAGCGTCAACGCACGTCTGTTGGCCGACACGATCTATTGTGAGGAAACGGAATTCTCTTATACGTCTCGCGCACCGAACATTACGGTACCTTTCGCCGTGATCTGGGGCGGCTCCAAACCCTTGGATAATCCGGACAATATACATCTGGTGATATATCGATGCCGGGACATGGCGGACAACTGCGGCATGTGTCTGGCCCTGCCGACCAAGTACGGCTGCGGCTGGTGCCAAAGCTCAGACAGATGCGAGGTGAAGGATCAGTGCGACCGTGGTTCTGGTATGTGGCTGAACAGCAATCAGACTTGCCCGAATCCAGAGATAAAGTCGTTTGAACCGGTAATGGGCCCCTGGGAAGGGAATACGAATGTGACGATTCGCGGCATTAATCTCGGCAAGACTTTCAGGGTAAGAAAAATTTTATTTGTCTATCGTTTATTAAGGATGTTTTATATGTACAATCCCAGTAAAAAGTAACTGAAAATCAATATTGACAAATATATCCACTTTTGGTGTATTTTGAGTATGAGAAATTGCGTGGAATATTACAATTTGATCTTACACAGAGAAAAATGTATACTGTATTCAAGTAAATATTATTTATTTTAAGTATATCATAAGTTTATATATCTGCAAATATATCATAAGTTCACCACAAGCATTAAATTTAATTGAATATATTGAATTTTAGTAAGTGCAGTATTTTAGTCAAGAATATTAAATTAAAACAAAAATTTGGTTTGCTTACTACAAGAGTTGACGAGTTAAAGTAAGTTTGATTTTTCTTTGATACAAATTTACAATATTCTTGAAGAGAAAATCAATTCTTCTTTTGAGTATATGATAATAAAATTTTCTAACACTTGCGATGAGTATATTTTAAGATTATTATCAAGAATATATTCTTTGTGGAAGAAAACTATTACTTAAAAAAAGAAAAATAAACTGAGTGATCGCTTTTCTTGGCAGTAGAATGATATTTTTTTCTGTGTAGCTGATGACAGTGCAGAGATGTTTATTAATATTTATTACATTTCTACTGAAATATTCCGAATTTTGTTAATCGAAATGATTAACTTTTGGCAGAGAATTTCGCTTTGTGACAGATATCACGGCTAACATCATTGAATTATATTTAATATCTTTTTTACCAGTTAGTACTTGTATAATATTATTTCACCAAATATTTCCTCTGTATCTAAACTTTTGCAAATTTTAAACAAATTCTGAATATTATTTTCATGTGTTTTTATCATTTGAATCAACGTTATTATATGTTTCTCATAAGAACACATGTTAATTCGGTGCAAATTAAAATCCTTATAACTTGTGAACGCTTTAGTGAATTGATTTAAAAATTGTACTGAAGATTCGAAACATATGTAAGGACATTCTGTACAATTTTCATTAAATTCTCAATATTTTAAAAATAGGTACAAATCCTTAAAGTGATATATATTCATCTGCATATACATTATTGTCATTTGTCATTTGCGTATAATGACTGAAATTTAAAAAAGAAACTAGAAAATGAATAAGATAATTAAAATAAAAAATATACAATACTTAGAGATTTTTTAAATTAATTATGAAATTAAATATTATTACACATTGTCATCCCAGGTAGAACATGAAACTCATAATGACATCATTATGACGTCACCTAAAAGTCATTTTAGAAAAATCATAATGATCTCATTTGATATACTTTTGGCAATGTTTTGGTGACTTATTAATATCATTTTTATATATATTACGCAATTACTTGTTTATTTAATTATTCGTGTATATTTTAATTATATTATGCAACATAATTTTTTTTAAATTATATAATGCGATTATTGAATTTAAAAATTTATGATTCTTTTTGTCATCTTTAACTCATTTTTGTTTAGGTAATTTTTAAGGGATAAATAATCATAATGATGTCATTATGAATTTCATATTCTACCTGGAATATTTACTATTGCGTATTAATTTTTTCAATTCATCAATTAATATAATAATATGTGTTAGCTAATAAATGTTTAATCGTTTAATAGGATATAGTTGGTGGTGTCACTGTGGCTGGTATGCGATGTTTACCTTACGAGGAGCTTTATATCCGAACGAAACAAATCGTCTGTCGTGTTGATGGACCTGGTACGCAGGAAGGCAGGAGTGGACCTGTCATAGTAAAAATCGAGGATTTTCGCGGCGAGTCTGACTACAATTTCGAGTTCGTGGACCCACAAATTATTTCGATATCACCTAAATATGGACCATTGAGCGGCGGTACTACTATCAAAATCACTGGCAACTACATGAATGCCGGCAGCACTATCCATGCTGACATTGATGAGCTACCGTGTTCCATAATAAGCGCCGAACCCAACGAAGCTCTTTGCATGACGAGTCCAAGCAATAGGAAGAGAAGCGGGATGCTCAAGATGTCCTTCGACGGTGGCAAGCGTTTATACGATGGCTTCTTTGAATACGTCGACGATCCGACGATTGAGAGCGTGGAGAGCGGTGTGGCCGGTCAGATGAAAGTCCCAAAGGGGATTCCGGCAGGTGGAATAAAGATTTCGGTAACTGGAAAGAATCTCGGTTACATACAGAGCCCGCAAATGTATGTCTATTACGATGAAAAGATGTTTGTGTCACAGTGCGAGGTGCACAGTCAGGAGAGTATGATGTGCAAATCACCGACTATCGAGGTGCCTGAGCACATTATACTGGATGCCGAACGTCCGCTCTCTCTCGAGTATGGCTTCCGCATGGACAACGTCACTGGTGTACAAAATCTTTCGCAACACGGCTTCAATCATTTCCTTTTATACCCAAACCCGATCTACGAGGTCTTCGACGAGGAAGTTAAATATTATAAAAGTGATTACTTGACAATTAACGGTCAGCATCTTGATCGCGCCTGCCAAGAATCCGACGTAGTTGTACAAATTGGTAACGCCTTTTGTAATGTTACATCCTTGTCGCGGCAACAGCTCACCTGTCGGCCGCCCTTGACGCAGCCGCCAGCTATCGACGCTCAGGGATTGCCCAATAAACAAGAACTGCCGGAAGTAGTGCTGATAGTGGGCGGTACGCTTCGTTACAACATTGGCAAACTTAGCTATGCACTGCCAGCCGGACTCAACGTACCATTGTCGAAACCCACGCTAATCAGTGTGATTGCCGCGATCGTAGCCTTAGTAATCGTATTTATAGCATTCCTTATCGCCTATCGCAGAAAATCCACGGAGAGCAATCGAGTGTTGAAGAATATGCAAGAACAGATGGACATTCTGGAGCTGCGAGTAGCCGCCGAGTGTAAGGAGGCCTTCGCCGAGCTGCAGACAGAAATGACGGATCTCACGGGAGATCTAACGAGCGGTGGCATACCCTTCCTCGATTATCGCACTTACGCGATGATGATATTATTCCCCAGCGACGACAATAGTCCGGTGCTGCAGTGGGACAGACCAGAATTAGTGCGAAAGGAGAAGGGATTACGTCTGTTCGGTCAACTAATAATGAACAAAACTTTTTTACTGTTGTTCGTACGAACCCTCGAAAGCAACCGTTATTTCTCGATGAGAGATCGAGTTAATGTCGCCAGTTTAATTATGGTTACACTTCAGAGCAAGATGGAATATTGCACAGACATCCTGAAAACTCTCCTGGCGGATCTTATCGAAAAGTGCACAGAAGGCAAGAGCCATCCAAAATTATTCTTAAGACGGTATGTATACGATGTACTTTCAATCGTTGATGCTCCGTTGTATCGGGGATATATTTTAAGTGGTTGATTTATTTTGCAGAACTGAGAGTGTTGCTGAGAAAATGTTATCTGCCTGGTTCACGTTTCTCTTGTACAAGTTTATGAGAGAGTGCGCTGGTGAACCATTATATGTACTATTTCGTGCGGTGAAACAACAAGTCGATAAGGGTCCTGTCGATGCGATTACTTCAGAAGCACGATATTCTTTGTCTGAAGAAAAGTTGATCCGACAATCTATTGATTTTAAGCCAATGGTAAGAAAGCGTTAGTGCTTCAATAAGGAAAATAAATTGATGCTTTGTAATAATAATGTTTCCGTTAAAATTTCAGACGGTCTACGTCTCGATATCCCAACAAACCGTGTTTGTCGGCGGAATGGATCCTAACACGGAAAACGTGCCAGTCAAAGTTCTTGACTGCGATACAATATCTCAGGTGAAAGAGAAAGCGTTGGATACAATCTACCGAGCGACCCCTTACAGCCAAAGACCCCGAAAGGAGGATCTTGATCTTGGTAAGCGACTTGTGCGCTTGAATGTTCGAAAAAATGTCTTTACGTAAAATCACACAATTCTCATATTGTTTTACTTGAAATATTGCAGAATGGCGAACTGGTGCGTCCGGTAGATTAATTCTCTACGACGAAGATTCAACAACGAAGACAGAAGGCGAATGGAAGAAGAGGAATACTTTGAATCATTACAGGGTACCAGATGGAGCATCGCTTAATTTAGTCTCCAAACAATCATCTATATACAATCTCTCGATTTTATCGGAGAAAACGGACAAATCGCACAAATATGAGACCTTGAATCTTAGCAAATTCAGTTCGGCCAGTCCCCCACTTTCTCGCGCTACCTCGCCGCTCAATCAGAATCTTGAAGGCGGAATGAAAGTCTGGCATCTTGTCAAGCATCATGATTCCGATGTGCGGAAGGAGGGAGATCGTGGTAACAAAATGGTCTCCGAAATCTATTTGACAAGGTTATTGGCAACGAAGGGTACACTTCAGAAATTTGTCGATGATCTGTTCGAAACCATATTCAGCACTGCCCATCGAGGCTCGGCGCTTCCTCTCGCCATCAAATACATGTTTGACTTCATGGACGACCAAGCTCTGCAACATGGCATATCCGATCCCGAAGTGGTGCACACGTGGAAGAGCAATTCCCTTCCTCTCAGGTTTTGGGTTAACCTTATAAAAAATCCAAACTTTATTTTCGATATACACAAGTCCAACATCGTAGACTCGTGTTTATCTGTTGTGGCACAGACGTTTATGGATAGCTGTTCAACGTCGGACCATAGATTAGGTACATATCTATTGTTGTTCCATCTGCATTGATTAAGGATTCAGAAATGTATATAATTTTTTCTCCTGTTCTATTTTTAGGTAAGGACTCTCCGAGTTCGAAACTATTATATGCAAAAGACATTCCAGTGTACAAAGAATGGGTAGAGCGTTACTACTCAGATATCAAAGTCATGCCAGCCATATCCGATCAAGACATGAATGCCATGCTTGCCGAAGAATCGAGGGTATTTATCTACTTTTGTAACTTTTTTATAAATCTTAGTACAGGGTGTCCCATTTTAATCGATCACTCCAAATAACATTTTTAACTTTGATTGTAGAAAAAAAGGAGTCAATTGATGTAAAGAAACTATATAGTTGTTTCGAAGAAAAAATATGTAATTCACAATTAACAATTACATATTTTTTCTTCGAAACAACTATGTGTTTTCTTTACATCAATTGATTCCTCTCATTATTTTGTACGTAAAAGTATTAAAGTAAGATAATCGAAAAATGAATATTTTACAAGATATTTTACGGTTTATGTAAAATTATTAAGAATTGATTATTTGATTGACATTATTAAGAAATGATTTCAAGCCTCGTAATTCGGAAAGTACTTAATGAAAACTAACTTAACTATAGTGTTTTGGAAAGCTCTCGAGATGAGCTATAAGAATATGTGAAAACATATAGGGTGTTCCATTTAAAAAGTTGAAGGTGATCTTCACATAATCTTCAGATAACTCTTTAAGGTCAAACTAATGGCACCATCTTATGTTCCCCTTCAAGCCATACCAACTTTTGTCTGAAACATTTTTTTCTACAATTCAAAATTCAAAAAGTTATTCAGGGTGATCGATTAAAAAGGGACACCTTGTATAAGAATTTTGTCTAACATATCAACTAATTTTTGTCTAATCATATTTCAGTTGCACACAACGGAGTTTAATACGAATTGTGCTTTATACGAACTATATACATACGCGGGTAAATACAACGAACAACTAATAGTCACTCTCGAGGAGGACGAATTCTCGCAGAAGCAGAGACTGGCGTACAAGCTCGAGCAAGTGCACAATATAATGGCGGCGGACAACCCCTGATGTACCATGAATTCTATGAAGCACATGACGAAACCCGCTCGTCAAGAGTTACCCTGCTGAGCGGCCAATCATGGTCCGATTTAATTCTCGACGGCGCGAACGAAGAGGACTGGCCTACTTTGTAATCGATTATCTCAGGTTTCGTGCAAAAGCCAGTTGTTCTCAGCATAACGCAAATCGCGAGTGAACTTGGAAGAATCCCGACCCGGGTTGAACGCCGCGAGCTAACTGCAGTTTAATTAAACGATTAAGTGTTAAAATATGTGTCGAGGAGAAGTCTTCTCAGAGGTCGCCGGTTTGTACGTGTGACCATAATCATAAGCACATTGCCGCATAATTGTACATAAAATATCAAAAAAAAAATCATTGTAATAGAATATTAAATGTATGATCATACCTCGGCGACCGAGTCGAGTGCAAAAGCGGGGCGAGACCGTTTTCCCTCGTCGCGCAGTGGTCCTTATGCACCGTGAGTGATTTTAAAAATGAATATGTAATAATGAGACACACACCCTAGTGATAAGAAAGGCGCGAGTGAGGAAATCAGTCGTGATAATCGATCGATGATTTGTAAATGTGTTTAAAAAAAAAAAATAAAAAAGAAAAAGAAACGGTCGATCGCTGGTGCCGGATTAATGGCAATCGCGATTTTTAACGAATAAACATTTCCATCCACCGCTATTCTAGCTGAAATTTTTTGAATTATGGGAACTGACGAATTTTATGAAATAATGATAATTACCGATAACGATGAAATAATTAAGCGATATGAATATATTATATATATATATAGATATTATATATATATATATATATATATATGTATATATATATATATATATATATATATATATACATATATGGATGGTATGTCGTATGTATATGTGTACATATATACACTTTATACTGGCGCAAGCATGCCTGTGTGTGCGTGTGCGTATATCTAGTATCCGAGGAGGCGCGCGTGCGAGCAGTAGGGCGGTATCCCGCGTCGAGTATTTTGCCATAATTTTATCACACAAACCGAGATGTAAGGAAATCTCATTCGCTCACACGCTTATAAGCGCGCTGTCGCTCGCTCCATAGCTCGGCAGCGCTATACCGCGCGCACGCGCGTATTTAACGTGGTGTATTACGTATACTTACACGGCGCTCGTGAAGGAAGGAAGGAGGAAAGGAAGGAAGGAAGGAGGAAGGAAAAAAAAAGAGTCATCCGCGCAACGGAGACAGACTGTGTACTAGTTAGTAGGTAATTAATCTATGGACTATGGCCACGCGCGAGGCCAGCTCGATGTGACGGTTGTGTTGAGTGTGCGTGCTTCCCCTCCTTAGTCTCCGCAACTCATCGTTCCATTTTCGCCATTTAATCGTTCATTCCTATCGTCGTGCATCCATCACCGATGTCATCGTCGCTATTCCATAATCATTGATAACTTGATCCTCTTCCTGCCTCATTCGTATGCCTCTCACTATCTCTTTCTCTCCCTCTTTTCTGATACTAGTTGTAACATGTCCACTATCGAACCTCGCCCTCTTCCTTCATCCTCCTATGATTCATGCCACTTTTAATCTTTCTCTCTATCTATCTCCTTCCCCCCTTTCTCCCTTGTAATGCTTCAACGCCTCCGTCGTCATATTGTTGTCACTCTTAATTATTGTAATATATAATGAATAACGATCACTGTTGAGTATTGTCTGATTGTAATACATTGATATTGAATTGATATTGAATTGATAATCATTAATTAAAAGCGTAATTAACTCTGTGGATGTAACCATATTGGTGTGCGTGAAAGTGAGCCGCGTGAATGGGCGTGTGTTTGATCGAGAGCCGAAAGCATTGCATTACTATCGCATAAAAAGAAGACCACATATTATATATGTTATTTTTTATTTTTATTCTCGATTTTTATTACCGCTATCTCGATGAACAAAGTTGCCGGATCAATTATGTTCTTCGTCGATTTATAAAATCTATGATATCGTGATTTATAGAATCTACACGGAGAAAAATGTATACTGTTATTCGAGTAAATATTATTTATTTTAAGTATATCATAAGTTTGTATATCCGCAAATATATCATAAGTTTACCACAAGCATTAAATTTAATTGAATATATTTTGATATATTTTGAATACATTAATATTTTGATATATTTTGATATATTTTGAATACATTAATATATTCTGAATTTTAGTAAGTGCAATATTTTAGTCAAGAATATTAAATTAAAACAAAAATTTGGTTTGCTTACTACAAAAATTGACGTAAAGTAAGTTTGATTTTTCTTTGATACAACTTTACAATATTCTTGAGGAGAAAATCAATTCTTCTTTCGAATACATGATAATGAGATTTTCTAACGCTTGTGTTGAGTATATTTTAAGATTTTATTATCAAGAATATTTTAAGATTATTATCAAGAATTCTTTGTTGAAGAAAACTATTACTTAAAAAAAAGAAAAATAAACTGAGTAATCGCTTTTCTTGGCAATGGAATGATATTTTTCTCTGTGTATCGATCTGATTCTATGATCTGATGGTTTTATATATTTTTCCAAGTGTGAGGAGCTTTAAGAAATTACTCGAGACTATGATGTTTCTCGCGCGACGAGCTTATTTCGAGTTTGCGACTCTCGCGTTTAAAGTAAACGTTCTGTCAATGCGTGCGGCTGGTGAAGCTGAATGACTGTCCGACGTGTATGCACGTGTGCGTGTGTCCTGTGCGTCAATTCAATGTGCAGTTGTACGTGGAGAAAGTATTTATTGCTCAAAAAACATCGGAAGACCGTGGTGGAAAGGTATAAGAAAGCGTAAAAAAAGAGATACGGAATCGTTGGGGTAGGCTCACGGAAGAGGAATTGGGGGGAGGGCGGGGTAGAATGTCGGTGGAAAGGAGACAGACGGTGGAATCTACGCGGTGGCGAAGACACATCGCCAGACAGGGTAATAATTGCGCGACACAACAAGAGGTGAGAAATTATAATTGCGACTAATGACGGTTTCTCTCTCGAGGATGAGACGCGAACATATGCTCGTCGTTCGCCCGCTGTTCCGCGCAGGAGGACGGGGCGTGCGGTACCCTCCCCCGCGCACGCCGACTTCAAATGGTACTAATAAACCCAAAGTGCCTCTGGTAGATTTTTGGGCATAAGCTTGAGTAATAAAGACTACATAGCATTTACTATTAAAAAAAATAAAAACGAGAGAAAGAAAGAAAGAGGAACACGACTACGACGCGATCGCTGATTATAATAAAACAATAATAAAGAGAAGAACCGAGAGAGGGAGAAATAAAAAAGAGAAAAGAAAAAACGAAACATAGCGAGAGCGCTTTTCTCACGCGCCTCCCGCGACCGATTTGTACGCAAAAAAAAGAAAAAAAGAAAAGAAAAAGGCGGGCGGAGAGAGAACGTTTGCGTACGCGAATGTGTACGCGGTGCGTACGCTAATTACACGTTTAGATAGATATTAACGTATAGTCGGTAGCCTAGTCTCTATGTCGGTGTCTGTCTGCCCTGAGTGTCTTTCCCACGGTGTACCCCTCCCCCTCTAAGTGCGTGTGAACCTTGAAACCCTGGTGAGCAGACGTGCGAGACTTCTTCATGGTCCACCGTCATCCTCGAATCCCGCCTCTCTCCCATATCTGTATGTCCCCATGTCCCCCCCCCCCCCCCCGGCCGTGTATACTATATTGTGAGAATCCTCGGCGTTTCTCCATCTCCCGATTCCCCTCCTCCCTTCAATCCCTTCTTCCAAATACCCCGATGTCCCGTCTTTTTAACACGACTAACTGTGCTCACATCACGCGTCATTCGCCACAATTACCGATCGGCACATTTTGCTAAGTAAATATTATTATGATTATTATTATTGTATCGATGGTTCCTCAATCAATTATGAAATGTACGAATCCCGATTTGTAAAATTCGACTTAACTAAGAAGATGTGTAATAACTTTAATCACCGTATCGTTCGTGCGTGGCTTGCTGCCCCGGCAGTCTAACTACCGTCGTATAATTGAGTATGGAGTGCGCGCCTCCGAGAATGTTTCCGGTGTACGCTGATGTGCGAGCGAATGTATGAGTATCTGCGTGTATCCACTATGTCCCTGCCTCTCTGTGTGTCTTGTTCGAGCCGCGTATGCGTACTCCGTCCCCTCTCACTGTCATTCCACGGATTCGTCTGACCGGGGCTGAGAGGGGTAAAAAGGATCGAGTTGGAAGAAGAGACAAAGAGGACGGGGTCGAGTGAATGAGAGACCGGGCGAATGTCAGATGGACTGTGCAAGACTGAGAGAGGCAGCGGAGGGAGTTCGCCAATCAATCCCGAGGTCGCTCCCTCGCCGCTCATTTTTACGTCATAAATATTAATTACGATTATACATGGAGGATAAACGCATGCAGCAAAACATGATTACGTTACGTTTATAATAGTCATGTTCCTTTCTGATCGATGATAATTGATAATAAATCTATATCAATCTTGCTACATTATTTTGTACTTGTTTTTTTTTTATTTCTTAATTTTTGTATAATCTTAATATATAAATATATAAATCGATAAATATATCATTTTTAAGTTATCTGACGTATTATTATTATTATTAATTATTATTTTTGTATAAATGTGTGATTACTAGTACGGATAGTGTAATAATTTTGTATGTTTATTGAACCAAAAATAAATATTATTGATAAAGAACGAGGACGCTTGAACAAACTATCCGTATCTCCGTTTTAATCTTCATCGTCAACTACAGAGACGGACATTGGCTGCGGTTGTTCAGCCACGCGTAAACTTGGTGGCCCAATAATACTCAACACTACAGGTAACACTATCAATCCATGCCAGAGTCCCAACAAGATCATTAGCAAGAATATCCTAAAAAAGGCTATGAACACGTAGGACTTCGAGAATCCTAGCATTATTACGGCAAACAATGTCGATCCCGCGCCGTATGCAACTGCTGCCCCGATATGTCTGACTGCGATCAATGCCCGGGTTGTACGAGGAGCATCATCGTCATCCTTTCGTAATTCTGTATGCAAGAAAGCATGTGCGACGTGCGCGGCATAATCCACGCTTAAACCGATAGCCAGCTGGAGACCTGCACAAAGGATTCTTATTGAGATAGTCGGCATGAAACTAGCCAATCGACAGCCGAAGATATTCGTTTTGAACAACATTGAAAAGAGAAATTGCTCAAGAGTGACTACTCGGGAATTATTCGCATGTGTTGATAAAAATAATTGAAATATGCACTAATATATAATGATACTCTAATTTTATGCCGATAATATAATGATAAGATAACGAAAATTGATAAGTTTGTTCTTAGTTATTCTCTCTTTGCAGATATTTTTTTATAAGGATTCATCTTTTTTTTATAAGGATAATTTTGCAATATAAGTATCCCTTTTAATTCCTAAACAAAAAGCTTTTATCGAAATGGTAGTGATAATGACGTTTTCATAAATAAATACATTTACAAAGAATTTACTTAATATTTTTATAAAATTTATAAAATTGACATATTACAGTAAAAATAAAATTTTTCGTTATAAAGCACATTTTCTTTGATTTCATCAAATAATTTTTTCTTTGATTATATTTACAGATGTTTTTATCTTTTATAATAAAATATTGAAGCAAAAGAATTACGATTAAACAAAAAATGTACTTACTAATGCTAGAGATCATGTTTATTGGTTGTCCCCAAAAAGTCATAAAGCCACAAACATTTAGCAGTGTAAGAAGTACACTTAGTAAAATCCAAATACAAGTCTGAACTTCAGCAATAAGTACTGCTGTGGTACTCATGACACAAATTAACGCCAATAACAGATTTCGTGATACTTCTTGAGTGATCATTTTATCGGAGGTCCAGGGTCCAAATATTACGCTCCACACTGTGGCGTAACCCTCAATTTTCGCTTCACTCACCAACTGTTTACTATCATCCATTGCTGGAATCCATTGGGAGGGACTCCCAAATCGTTTGTATTTAAAGTCAATGGTTGTTGCTATGATTCGTGGAGCGTTTTTACCACATGTGAAAGTTTCATTGAAAAGAAAATTTCTCTGATATTTACCACCAGTTCCGCTAACAAGAAATTTCGACAAATAGTGGTGAAAATTATCATCTGTAATTTTCGTGGTTTTTAAATCTAAAATAAAAACAAAACGTTTTCTAATTATTTTAAAGTATGCGATTAATTAATAAACAAATTATGTCTTTTAAGAGTAGCTAAAATCTTTGTAAATAGATAGTCTTTTATATAAATATAAATAATAATTTTCATTTTTTTAAATTTTTTCAAAATTAAAATAAAATATTTATATTTTGCTACTTCTAAAATTCAAACAATGTTATCAATGTTATAAATAACCTATGTTATAGAACGTCGACACAAATTTTGCAAATTTAATTGGCCAAGGTTCTATATTTTGAATAAAAGATGCATTCTCTAAGCGTTCTGTTAGAGATATTATCTTAGAGAATTCAGAGGAATAATCAATGTTGTCTCCCATAAGAACGAAAGCTTCATATCCTTGATCGGAGTATTTTTGATCGTTTATAATTGTGAACTGATCTAAGTATGATCCTTTCGGCACCAATAATGCTGGATCAAATCCCTGTTTCAAATGGATCGAGCCCGCGATACTTATCGATATCATTATCAATGTAATTATTATTATAATAATTTTGCCGGGCGTAGTTAATATTGCACGATGGTACAAAACATGTATAAATTTCCAGGAGAATGCATTGCTTGGATCCGATATCTTGGGCGTAAAGTTTTCATGCACGATACATGGTAATATCCCATTTCTTTTTTGTTCTATTCTTCTGGAGTCTATGGTAAAATAAGCAATGAAAAATGTAATTTGGAATAAATATGTTATCAATATGCCCATCGCAGCATAGATGCAAAATGATCGAAGTGAAGGTAATACCTAAAAAAAAAGAGCATTATATAAAAACGTTATGTAGAAAAGAAGCTGGTTTTTTCATAATTATTTTTACGTAAAAGCGAAAAATGCATGATATAAATCAAGGAACTTGACAATTGTATGTATTAATGTATAATTGTACATATTAATGTATATATTGAAGTTGAAAAAATTTATTTCAGTCAAATAAAAAAAGAGAGAGATCATTAATCTATGTTTTTGGGTAAAAATAGAAAAAAGTAAATATTATACATAAAAGAAGAAGATATTTTTGTAAGAAAATATATTATATGATAAAAAATTATTACCCAGGACATTGTTATTCAAAATCATACTTTAGTATTTTATTACAAAATTATGCGAAAGACTCATCACATTATTCAATTAAGAATATTTATCTTTCTTGATTAATAATAATTAATAATTCTTTTATTTAAAATCGATTGTAAGTGTTAGAAATCATTAAATTCATAAATCAATCAAATTATGATAAATATTATGCATTCTTCTGCATGTTATAATGAACTCTATACATACTGTAGTAGCACCAATAAGGAAAGCCACGATGTCGGTAAACGAAGTAATAGTAATAGCAGAACCGGAACGACCTAACGTAAGTCCGATCCTTTCTGTCAGTGATTTACTTAACATTAATTCATCAGTGTGTAATTGTTTCCAATATGCATGAAATACAAAAATATCATCTACTCCAAGACCTAAAAGTAAAAACGGCAAAGATGTATGTATTGGACCGTATGGGATGCCAATTAAAGAGCATATTCCTACTGCAAGTAAAAATGCAGTGCCCACACAGAAAAGCCCAACACTAGTAAGAAGAAACTGCGGGTAAAAGAGAGACAATTCCAATAAATCATCAAATTAGAAGAAAATTTGTATTATACTCATATAATAATTATATTAGAACACATACCCGCAATTCCACCCAATTATATTTCGAAAGTATTGCCAAAACATATAGGAACATTAATGAAACTCCTAAACTCAATTTATCTATGTCTTGAAACATAGTTGTCCCGCTAAGATCTCCATAACTTCGGCCTGCTTCATAATAAAATTCCAACGAGTTATTATTTCTCTCATTTTGCAATTTGTTTGAAAGCTTTTTAGTAAATTCCAGAAAAGCTGATTCCCAAGTTAATACCTCGAATGTTGCCTATGTAAAATGATCGACTTTGATTATAAATTTACTTATGTTATTTTATAAGTCTATAAAATCTTAAATTTACTTATGTTATTTTATAAGTCTATAAAAATTGATCAAATATTTTTAATATTGAACAACAAAAATGAAAGTTTATGAATTAATAATAAAATATAAATAAGAATAAAAATATAAATCATAATCATAATCTTTATAATCACATCTTGATATTATATTTTATATTAATTAACTTTCTGTCAAATTATCTCTATTCTTATAAATCAGATAAAATTAATATAAAAACTAAATCATATATAAATAACATATCATAAAATTTAAATATTTCCGAGCCTAATTCTTTTCGATTTAGTTTAAATATTTCTTTTTTGTTTCTTTTATTTAATTTAATTTTTTTCTTTTTCTAAAACAATTAGATATAGCTTAATTTATAGTAAAGTTTAAGATTTTGTAAATGATATTCATTCAGCATTAAGATATTTATTAATAAATACATGATTTAGCTTAATCTAAATTCATCTTACCCAATCAGCAGTTCCCGCGTTGTTTCCACTTTTATCCATGTCCACATCGAGATATTTAATGTGAACCATCAATTGCGTCTTTATAGCTGTTGCTGCAATAATTCTACCTTTTTCATCCAAAGTTATGCCTCCAAGAAGTTCACTGAAATTCATGGAATGACCCAATGTAGGACTGAGTTTTATTGTATTTATCTTTTTAATAATTTCTTCTGTAGAATCTTGTTTAATTTTAGCACTATCAAAATTCCATATGTCTAAAATACTGAACATAAGGCAAGTCTTAGGCAGGCTATTAATTACGTCGCAATAGAATTTAATATCAGCATGAATAGCAGGTTCAAACGAAGTTTGATTAATTCTTGAAGTAACATCATCGTCAAAAAAATCATCTCCTGAAAGAGGATCTTCTCTTTTTGTTCTATGCGTATAGCCAGCAATGGAAGGAATCCTATGAATAAAAATTTGTATATTAATACTATAATTTTTTTTCTTGCAAATAAATACATATTTAATACAAATTTAATACACAAAAATCCCCTTTTTGTTATAATAATGAAAAATAAAATGAGATATTTTTATGAAATTAATTAATATAATTATTAAGTAAATAAATCTTTTGGATTAAAGTCTCAATTTATATAAGTTTAATACTATAATATTAATATATAAAATGCTATAATATTTATCAAAATATACAGAGTTTTAATGTAATTATTTAAATTTCATATCCGTTATACCTACTTCATACAAACATCGGTCCAAGAAATCTTCTCAATTGGTGTTTGAATAGAGATTATTTGTTTAGTTATTTCATTTAACTGCAATATAAAAAATATATTTTGTAATTATTGAAAAGAGTACTATTAATTAATTTTTCATTTCTGTAATTATTAACATCTCATATATAATTGAAAATTATAAAAAAAAGTATCGCATTATATATTTACCCTAATAAGCGCTTCTTGTTCTAAGACATTGTCACCAGTCAAAATAAATGTTTGGATTCGTAAACCCTCTTTAATATGTGACATTAGCCATTCAGTATCTAATGCAAAGTCAGAGTCTGGCGAAGACCAAAGCTTCACAGGATTTTTCTCCTGTCGAAAACGAAACAATCCAGAGAGACAGAGTAATATTACAATAGAACATCCTAATAACCAGTTGTATGGATTTTGAGCGACACGCATTCCCAGCCTATATCAAGATAAAAGCATTCTGTTATTAAATATTGTATATGTAGATTAATTTTTTGACTTTAAGATCAAAGTTTACCGATAGAAAAAATGTTCCACCCCCTTAGATAAGCGTTCTGGTATGTTATGCCAAAATTTATGATACAATTGCTCTTTAGCACGATTCTCGTGCAGCTCCATTATTTCCTTAGTCATAATAAAGGACAATAACAATGATACTATAATTGCATAAAAAAATCTAATGACTATGCTTGTACAAGAGAGGCTACTTTATGCAGATGCATTTATATTCTATTTTCCTGAGCAGGTAATATAGATGTGCATAGCCTGAGCAGGTAATATAGATGTGCATATGACGATAGAATGATTGTGCATTAATTATTATAGTAAATTTTGCGTAATAATCAAGTAATTTTATTACGCATCATTTTATATCAGACGCATTTGATTTCACATTATAACCTCATTAAATAGCGGTACATGATCAGTTCCAGTTTTTTATCGAGTTACATTGCTAATTATAAAAGGTTATTAAATGTCACAGATAAATATCCGTCCGTGTCACAGATAAAGATCGTTTGAAATAAAAACTTGCATAATAACTCTTTCATTATGCAACGACTTTTTGTGGGTATAAACCATTTGCACTCTTCTACACTAAGACTGACTAGGAACCTTTGATCTCTTGTTCTGGATTTGCATTTATATCTCTCATTCAAACATAAACAATTCTATCGAATAAAACGATCTTTTATCCGAACATAATTGCTGTTTATTATGGCTGTGTTCCAAAATTCACTGCTAGTACTGAAAATCTATAGTATAAGTAACGTAAGCTATAGATTTTCAGTAGTGGCAGTGAATTTTGGAACGCAGCCCATCTGACGATATATTACTTCTGTTCAACCTGTCAATCGCGGCATGATTCTCATTCAATCGGAATACACTTAATAATAACTGAAAAATATATTTTTTCTTGACTCTTTCGCTTTAATAATATTTGAAACAAAATTTGTATTTCTTTCTAAAGAAATATGCTTATATATTTTATTGAAGTTCCTTTTCTATAGTTTTTTACACTTTGCTAAAAATAGATCGAAGCCGAATATACATATATAAGGTATATTTTTTTTTATTCTTAAAGTTTCTAACGTGCACACTAAAAAGGAGATAGATTTATATATGTATTATTTAGAAGTTGGAGAGAAAGAGAGAAGAGACGAAAAGTCAATCAAGAATAAAAAAGAACGAACCTATGTTCATATACATCGGAAAAGCACCTAGTTCGATCTAATGCAGATAAAATTTAAGTTACTTACCCTGGGCTGAAACGATCACGTGATCAATTTAGGGATCGAAATAATCGGCGCGCGTAACGTTTTTGAAACAGTAATTGTGTGCACGTTAACGAGAGTTACACGAGTCTGTTGTTAGAAATTTTATCTCAATCGTTGTCATCGAAGCAACGTCCGTGATTATTAAAATCAGTGACATCATACGGACCGGTTCAATTTATATGGAAATTAAGTACTTATCTTATATATATTAGTATTAATTAAGTATTTATCTTGTATATATTATCGAGAAACTTGTTTGAGCTATTTGACGATTTTTTCTCAGTAAAAATGAAGGCCATCATTTTTTGCATGTTCCCGATTTTTGTCATCATATATCTTTGCAATTAAGCCTTAAATTAAAACTCAACTAAAGTAAACTCTATTTAAAATTAATCGAAGAATGTGGTTTTGTTAATATTTTATTTCTACAAAGCTTAGTTTACGAAAAATCCCTTATTTCCAATCACTTATAATTCGAAAATTATTAGTGCCTCGACATTTTCGTTGAGGAAAAATAATCGTC
This sequence comes from Camponotus floridanus, assembly GCF_003227725.1. Lineage (NCBI taxonomy): Eukaryota > Metazoa > Arthropoda > Insecta > Hymenoptera > Formicidae > Camponotus > Camponotus floridanus. The sequence goes on along the minus strand of NW_020229592.1, from coordinate 761,646 downwards.
TTTAGATGATCCCAGGAATCTGTCTTTGAAAGATTGATTATGAGTTTTGGGACACTCTGTATATATACATATATATATATATATATATATATATATATATATATATATATATATATATATATATACGCAAATCTCGAAAAGGAAAGGTTTTTCAAAAAAATGTTTCAGATAAAAGTTTTATGATTTCAAGGGGGGCATAAGATAGTGGCAATTATTTGACTTTAGACAGTCGTTTGAAAATCACATGAAGGTCATCTTTAATTTTTTAAACGGAACCCTCTATTTTTTATTGCTTATACTTCTAGCTTATTTCGAGAGCTTTCCCAAACACTATAATAAAGTATTTTTTCATTGAGTATTTTTCGAGTTATGAGACTTGAAGTAATTTCTTAATTTTACATAAATCATAAAATATCCAGTAAAATATTCATTTTTCGATTATCTTTTCTTAATACTTTTATGTACAACAGAATGAGAGGATTCAATTATGTTATGTATTTTCTTCACCAATTGATTCTTCTCATTATTTTGTATATAAAAATATTAAGGTAAGATAATCGAAAAATGAATATTTTACTAGATATTTTATGTTTTATATAAAATTAAGAAATTATTTCAAGCCTCATAACTCGAAAAGTACTCAATGAAAAAATATTTTATTATAGTGTTTTAGAAAGCTCTCGAGATAAGTTATAAGAATAAGTAATAAAAAATAGAGAATTCCGTTTAAAAAATTAAAGGTAATCTTCATATGACATTCAAAAAATTATTCAATGACTTATGTCCTTCTTCGAGTCAAATAACTTTTGTCTGAAATATTTGTTTCTACAATCAAAAATAAGAAAATTATTGAGGTGGATATCTTAAAATGATTCACTCTGTATATAAGATATATTTATATTATCATTTATACGTCATTATATCACAATCTTTTTATAAATTATGCAGAATTATACTTTTTTTATTAGACTTTTTTTTTCCGAGTATGATTTTGCATTCAACGGAGTTATATAAATATCTTGATATAATTTTTTATATAAATAATAATTATATATATATATATATATATATATATATATATAATATCTACACAATCATATATAATTATATATCTACACAATTATATATAATTGGATATAAACTATTGTTTTTCCCGAGGAATATGTACTCATTATGTTTCTTCATAGCGTACGCGACGAGATACATAATAAAATATTATTGTTTTCTCACATTATGCAGAATGTTAATATTAATGATAATGTCATATGAGATCACATTTGGTGGTATATTATGTGCGACATATCGCTACTTTCGCTACCTGCATATGACTATTTGTTATTAACGGTTTTCTATAATTTGTATTTTCACATGATTAATGATAAATAAATAATTCATTTTTATTTACATGCCCGTACTTCAATCTAATATTACATGTAGAAAAATCATATGAACAATAACATTAATGGTAATATGATTTGGAAAGTAAAGTGTTATAATTTTTTGTGTATAAAATATTTAAAAAATTCTGTGTCACATATAATATTATTTTGTGTGTTTTATTACTATAGGAAAACGTTAAATTCATTTTTTTTGGTTACAATTAATAAATAAGATTAATATGCGAACAAAATATCAAATGTTTTACTACTGTTTAATGCAATTAAATAAAGAGTATAAATATACTGTAGGATAATCATCGCAATTTTTAATTTAAAGTTGTGTATCACATATTGAAAAACAAGCAATCTCTTATCTTTTTCACTTTGATTTTATAATATTTAAGACATAATTAACTCTCTGAGAAAGATAATTTAATTTAAAAAAAGATTTAGAAAAAACGAATTTAATTTAAAAAAAAAGATAATTAAAAAAAACTATTTATAAAAAACTTTTTATTAATATTTATTATTTAATTTATATTATTATTTATATATATTATTATTTAATATTTATTTAAAAAAATAAAATTATAACAATAATATTTATTATTATAGAAAAGATATACATAAAATTATAACAATAATATTTATTATTATATTTATTATTATAGAAAAGATATTTGGATATTTTAACCACATTACAGCCACACATTACTCTCTAAAAGTGAATCAGTGTATTATCACTGATTTACAATATTGTATTTATAATTGCTTGTAATCAGTGACTATTTACTGTTTTTTTCAGTGAAGAGATAATATTCAGAGATGATAATTCACTTTTAGAGAGTACAAGTAGAAAATTGTTCGCGGATGAACGCGATTTTACATAGCAACAAAGTGAGAAAACGCGCACAAAAGAAATTTGGACACACGCAATTTTTTAGTTTGATTTTTAAGTTTTTCAGACATCACAGATTTCCATAGAAATATATTTACTTAATAATTCACTTCCTTTCTAATAATCAAAAAGAACTGAAAGCGTTGAAAGTGCGAGCGCGAATTAATAACTAAGCGGTTTTACAAAAGCGGTTTTCTTGCGGCGCGTGCAGAAATTTTTGCGAGATTGCGTAACATTTCTTTCCAATCTTTTACGTTGCGATTAAGAGGTTTTTTTGCAAATAATTTTCATGATTTAGCGGTGACCAGTGGCCTAAAGAGCGCCACGTATAAAATAGGCCGCTGATAACGCGTCGATTATCACAATATTGCTACACTGAACTATCTGACTGGAATGGGAACTGCTATGCTAAATATATAAACGAATATCGAGCTTGAGATAGATAGATTTTCAAGATTAAGTGTCTCCCTCTAAGTGATACGCATCTTTACACATGCGCACATCTTGGATAAGCAGATCTAAAAATCAAAGTGAGAATACCTAGTCTTGACGAATGTTCTCTCTTGCCTTGCCAAAGGCTATTTAATTCACATTCCAGTTTATATACAATCCAGCAGTGCCGTGAGCATAGCTTTTCGAGTGGCTGATTGACAATCAGCTGATTACAAAATCGTGCGGTCGGGCCCGTGTACTATTTTTATTTCAATGACTTGTTAGCTTTATTATAATATACTTTATTATAATATATTTATTATAATATACGCACAGAACATTGCAGCAATTTTGTGACAATATTGCAATGTTGTTGAAATATTAGTATTATAATATTATAGCAATAGTAATAATATTGTTGCAATATTCTGTTCTGTATGGAAATGTTTATAACATACATTTCTTTCGCGAAAGAAAAACTCGAGTTGACAAAAGCGGTTGGATTTTCGTGGCAAACAGAAAAGTCAAGAAAGTTCTGAAAAGACGTGACTTTCGAATCTGATCGAATAATTACATATTGTTCTTTGAATTACATTTACGAGCAAATATACAAATTTTATGTAATTATCTAAAAATTCTAATTATATTGTAGAAGTCGAGCGACTTTTCTGTTTCAAAAATATTTTTTTTCGCAAATATAAATGTCATATATATCTATAAAATGTAAATATATTAAATAAAGGAAAAAGCTTTAAAAAAAAATTGCGCTTTAGCGACTTATCATCAAGTCAGTCTTGATTGAATTGCCGTTGACAGAGACTGAGAAACTACTATAATTATCTATTTAATAAGAGTTGTTTTTTTCAAAATCAAGAACTTTACATTATACCATAAAAATATTACATATGTAAATTGCATATGTAAAACATACAACATATTAAATGTAAAACAACATAATAGCTCTTTTTTTTAGAATTTTTTAGAAATAATTGATCCATTATATAATCACAACACATATGTAGGATGTTGGATTTAGCGGTCGGTTGTCGCGCGTCTCTCCTTATACTCTCCTATCACTTATACTACTATCACGTGTAACGTGTGTTTCGTTATTATTGGTCGATACCAACAATCGATACCGAATAACGAAACACACGTTACATGTGCGAGCAAGGAGAGTATAAGGAGAAACGCGCGAGCGAGAATGTATCGAGTGTGCGAGAAGTAAGGACAGAAAAGACAGTGCGATAGATATTGAGCATGAGGGAAAGAGAGTTCTATGAATTTTTGTCTCGTTTTTGTCTCGTATAGCCTGTTATATATATATATTTTATACCGAATTTTAATTTAATAAAACACTGATTCTACACATATGACTACTTGTATGTAATATTCCTGATTATTTTTATTATTTTATATTCTTATCTTTCGCAAGAGGAATTTTATAAATTGTGTTGCATTATTTTTATAGACAGAAAATTAATGACAATATGACTTTCGGTTAATCGCCATAACATTTTATTTTTACTAATAGCAAAATACATGTATAATGAGATATTAATACACATTTTTATACTTTTTATTTGGATAAAAAGAATTTGGATTTAAAATAAATTAAATTTATTTATATATATTTATACATAAATTTTATTTAAAATAAATATTACGCATTATACGCGATTTACATAAAACAAATATTATTTTTTTATATAATCAAATTTTTTTTAAGGAAAATATCAATTTTAGTTATTTTATATTCAGTATTTAGATTTATACTTATTATTAGAAAGATATTTAGTTTATTAAAGGGGATATTTTTATATTATCTTATCTATTTTTAAAAATAATTGATCTATGAACTTACGTAGATATCAAAACAAATGTATATTTATATAGCTGGTTATTGATTATTGATTTTTATTTATGACAGAAGAATTTTATCGCGGAGACCAGCAGTTATATCTTATCGGATTACTTCGCTACAATCATTGACTAAAATTCCAAGTTTTAACAAAAAATTGCTGAGCGCTAGACATGAAAAAAATTGTGTTATAAGTATAATCTGTGTTTTTTTAATCTTTAAATCATACTAGCTTAGTTTTTACATTAGAGTTGTAGATAATACATTAATTCTTTCACAGATTAAACAAGATTGAATTGAAAAAAGGGAGAATAGGAAAAAGAGAAAGAGGGGAGTCACAAAAATGAATAAAAAAAAATAATTTAGTAAAATATAATAGAAAGTATATTTAAGAGAATGTACAATTTTTAGTTCAAACTCATCACATGCGATTGCTTAGTATCTTTTAAAAATTAATGTACAAATATTTGTCATAATCGATAAAATCTGTAATTGAAAAATTCAAAATAATATTAATTTGACATAAATAGAGATTTCGATTTTACATCTTTCACAAGAAATTTCATCATATATTTAAATTTCACAAGAAATTTCATCATATATTTAAATTTCACAAGAAATTTCATCATATATTTAAATTCATTATTGCGGCCTAATAGAATCGTGAATAAAATTTGCATAAGAAATCGTGTCGAAGATTTGTTAAAATTTCTGATAATTATAAAAACTAAATTTATCTAATCGTTATCTAATCGAACTTCCATCAAATCGCAAATTATCTAATTACATAACATTAATTAAAATATATAACAAAAAGTAATGATATCTCTATAAGCAACTTAAGAAATTGAGCACACGTAATTTCATTGAATAAATCATTATATTAATTTCTAAAATATATAAAATATGAAAATCAAATAAATAGAATAGTAAAATAAAATCTTTATTTGGTAGTTAATTGAGATTCACAATTATATAAATTTTGTTCGTCATGCAATTAGGTATTGTTAAAGAAGTAATAAGGAATAAATGACAAAAAATAATGAAAATATTTGTCTTATCAAAAGTGTCACATAGTAATTACGCATATAATTATGTATGATTTAATCAATTACATATTTTTTTCTTTCAAAATATAAATCTTGCGATAAAATATGCTTGTAATAAAATATCTTATACTAATCTACAAAAATTATTTTATAACATAATTAATATCATAAAAATCTCTTCATCTCTTGTTTTTAACTAAATCAATTTTGGAATAGTAATAGTCATAATCGATAAAATCTGTAATTGAAAAATTCAAAATAATATAAATTTGACATAAATAGAGATTTCGATTTTACATCTTTCACAAGAAATTAATTCATCATATATTTAAATTCATTATTGCGGCCTAATAGAATCATGAGTAAAATTTGCATAAGAAATCGTGTCGAAGATTATATTAAAATTTTTGATAATTATAAAAACTAAATTTATTTAGTCGTTTACAAGTCGTTTAATTTATATATGCACAATAATTGCAGTGTATCTCACTGCAATTATTGTGCATATATAAATTAAAATGCAATATAAAATCATAGATGAATAATGCTTCCAAAGAGGAGACATTTGTAGAAGTTGCATATGCACCAAAGTATATAAAATACTGATTAATGCGAAACCTGGTATTAAAATCTTTACCATAGAATTACATGTTTCGACATTTAACCAAAGCGGCGTAAAAATTATAAAAGGAAGAACCGTCTCGAGATCTTTTCGATGAGCGCTCCGTATGCGACTCACATCAGGATGACCATCGCCAGTTGGACATAAAATTATGCTTGATTTTTCTTTCATCCACATTCTGTCTTCTTCACTATGGATCACCTACGTAACAAATAAAATTACACATAAAAGCAATTAGATTGGAACATAATTTTAATTAACTCATATAATGAATACTTTTTCTTATTAATATATAAAAATCAGATTTATTTATCATATTTCTACAATGATTTTTATATAACATTTTTACATAATATTTTAATAAAAAAAAAATACATGGCGCGTGAGAGACGCGAGATTGACAGAACAACGAATGTGAAAATTTATCTGGAACAAAAATGTCCCATTTGTCATTCTACCGAGAGTTTTACCACAAAAGAAAAAGATTTTAATTGACTGTGCGCGCTTGAAAGCTTTTATTTCGTACACACAAGTTGTTCTTTCATTTTTTATTTTATATATGTCATACATGATAAAATACTACATTTGAGAAAAAGATCTATTTTTAGATTATAGCAAAGTTTAATTTCAAATTTTCCGAAACTGATTTAATTTACATTCCAATCTAGATATATGCCAGATTCCTATATCGAGATAATAATTCAAAAGCTAATTGAAATTTTAGCATAGACTTTCGTTGTATTTTATAATTTTTGAAAGAGAATTATGATTTAATTTAACATTCTGTTTTGCTACTTTATGTGTACGTATGTTTAATTAATTTAAAAGAAAAATTTGCCACTATTGCATTAAAATTTAATAATAATGATTTGTAAGTACTCTTAAATAATGAAAGAAAATTTTTTATAATAATTTTATAATAATTTTTTATAATAAATTTTTATTAATATTATTTGAAGAATGATTGAAAATCGTTACATGTATACATACATACATATATATATATATATATATATATATATATATATATATAATTTATCTATGTATCAATACATCAATACATTTCTTTATTAAGCACATAATATTTTTTTATATTATATATATGCCATCATCATTCGAATATATTACTTGGAAAAGAGAATCTAACATAATTTTGCTCAAATTAACTCAATATTAATTTATAAAAATATTTTTATATAATAACATAAATAATAATAGATCTTATTATACATAATTATATTAGATATAATTATATATAAAATTATATATAAATCTTTTTTCCCCAGATATATATGTAAGATTTAAATACTTTCGTTTACTTTACTTTTTTTTATTTTATGTTTAAAGCAAATAATTCCAAAAAAATATAAATATATATTTAAATTTTATTTTCGTTTAAATAAAAATTGAAACCTCAGTGTGTAATGTGATGATATACTGCATATTTTATTAACTCGAATTATGTTGATATTTAATAATGTACGATCTTGTGTATCTTCGGGATTAGTTGACATATTTGTTTTGTTTTTTTTTTTGTTGAGATATCTTCAAGATTTATTGACACATTGTTCTGTGTTTCACAGAAAACCACTAAATGCAAATATAGCATGTGAATAAATATCAAGAATAAAGTATTATTGTTGCGTGATTAAAGTATTAATAGCAAGTATAATTAACTACTATTTTCCTTATTTTTTTCTCTATTCTTCAAAAAATTTCTGCATAATAAATTGCGTTCAATTTATATTAACTAGAATTCATATTTCTTTTTTTTAATAATAATATATTTTATAAAATAGCTGAATAATAATATCATAATTTAGAATATTTATTTTTCTTTTAATAATATATTTTATAGAAGAATAGTCGAATAATAATATGATCTAAAATAAAAATTAATTTTTGATTAAATCACTATTACAATGATATATTGAGACTTTCGAATCTGTATGAATTAGTGAACAATTAACATACAGGACAATAATTAGCTGTCAACCAACAACTGTTTACAAAATAGATAAAGTCATACCATTTGTATTGCGGATTTAAAATTCGAAAGTATCGAGTAATAGGTAGCGTTTATAGTTATTATATGTTAATTAAATTGTCATGTTTATTGTAATGTTAATCCATATGTCCCATCCATCCATTAATTATAATTAATTACAGTTTTTGATACTCATAATTTGTATTTATTCTAATATTATTACATATTTAACTGCTCTACAAACATATTATATGAAGTATATTTTGTATCGGAAGTAAATTCATAATTATCATGTTATTAACAGACACTGGAAATATCGAAATTTGATCGGACGAGGATGTTAATTTTCATGATTATCATAGTATTAACAATCATCGACAATGTCGAGTAAAGTTTCTTGATTGTTAAATGGCGATATTATATTATGCATATATAAATAATGTTGAAAATATCGAATCGAAAGTGAGACCAATTAATATACACGATTGTAATTTTACAATCAATTTATATTCCTATGTGAAAAGAAATCTCTTCCAATAAACGCTAACAATTGCAAAATAAAGCGTCCAATTAATAAATAAATTTTATTAGTTTCATAAGTATAATAAATTTGTTTGACATTTGATATATTACTGCACTTTATCATTTTCATATATCATATTAAAGAAGATGAGACACATTCAAAAATCAAAAACTATAAAAATATATAATTAAAAATGCAATAGCATATAAAAAATAATATTATACACGTATCTTATAATTATACGTATCTTATATATACGTTACTTATAATTTGTGTCAATCTGTTTTAATTAAACATTTATATGTTGTTATTTAATGCCGTGTTATATTTGATTTGATTGTGTAATTGATTTAACATTTCTTATATATCTATTTTATATTCTTATATATCTATTTTAAAATATGTTAAATAGTTCATGTATTGCTGTAGTTCTAAAATATATATATATATATATATATATTTTTTTTTTTTTTAGAACTACAGCAATACATGATATTATATATATATATATATATATATATATATATATATATATATTAGAACTACAGCAATACATGATATTATATATATATATATATATATGTATATATATATATATATATATATATATATATATATATATATATATATATTAGAGTTATTTCGTAAGCATTAAAATGAACATAGTTTTAATTAACTTTTTCTAAATCTTTTCAGGTAAATATTGAAAAAAATAAAATAAATTATCTTTATTTATAAAAAGTGATATCAAATGATATAGTACTTTAATCTTCGTATAAAGATTAAAAACTAATTTTGAATACATATATAATAAATAAATTGATTAATTTTTTGATGTATGTTTATTGCTCTGCTCTTATATATATATATATATATATATATATATATATATATATACATACACACACATACAGGATGTCCCAGTTATCTTCCGTCATCTTTCAAAGACAGATTCCTGGAATCATTTGAAGACGATTTTTCCTCAGTGAAAATATTTTATTGAAGTTCCTTTTCTATAGTTTTTTACACTTTGCTAAAAATAGATCGAAGCCGAATATACATATATAAGGTATATTTTTTTTTATTCTTAAAGTTTCTAACGTGCACACTAAAAAGGAGATAGATTTATATATGTATTATTTAGAAGTTGGAGAGAAAGAGAGAAGAGACGAAAAGTCAATCAAGAATAAAAAAGAACGAACCTATGTTCATATACATCGGAAAAGCATCTAGTTCGATCTAATGCAGATAAAATTTAAGTTACTCACCCTGGGCTGAAACGATCACGTGATCAATTTAGGGGTCGAAATAATCGGCGCGCGTAACGTATTTGAAACAGTCTCAATAATTGTGTGCACGCTAACGAGAGTTACACGAGTCTGTTATTAGAAATTTTATCTCAATCATTGTCATTGAAGCAATGTCCGTGATTATTAAAATCAATGACAACATCATACGGATCGGTTCAATTGATATGGAAATTAAGTATTTATCTTATATATATTAATCGAGAAACTTGTTTGAGCTATTTGACGATTTTTTCTCAGTGAAAATGATGAAGGCCATCATTTTTTGCATGTTCCCGATTTTTGTCATCATATATCTTTGCAATTAAGCCTTAAATTAAAACTCAACTAAAGTAAACTCTATTTAAAATTAATCGAAGAATATGGTTTCGTTAATATTTTATTTCTACAAAGCTTAGTTTATGAAAAACCGTTATTTTCAATTACTTATAAAACCGTTATTTTCAATTACTTATAATTCGAAAATTATTAATGCCTCGACATTTTCATTGAGGAAAAATCGTCTTCAGATGATCCCAGGAATCTGTCTTTGAAAGATGACGGAAGATAACTGGGACACCCTGTATATATATATATAAGAGTAGAGCAATGAAAATACAAAAAATTAATCAATTTATTCATTATATATGTATTCAAAACTAGTTTTTAATCTTTATACAAATATTAAAGTACTATATCATTTGGTATCACTTTTTATGAACAAAGACAATTTATTTTTTTATTTTTTTCAATATTTACCTGAAAATATTTAGAAAAAGTTAATTAAAACTATGTTCATTTTAATGCTTACGAAATAATTCTAAGATATATATTCTGATATATGTATATATCCATATAGAATATACACAATATATATATAAAACAATTGCATTAAACATAATGAGTAAAATGAATAAAAATATGCATATAAAAATATGCTCTATTTTGTGCTGATAATTAGTTCTCTAGACCATCTAGACTTTCTTAGAGAATCAGGCATAAACCGCAAAAATTGAATTTAATCACAAATGAATATAAGTATAGTTTGAATGTTTGAAAATTTTACCTGTTCCCTAACTCGTATTTGTCCAGTAAACCAAGTCAACAACATCATCTTCAGTACAAGCACACACGACCACCAAGCGTATATAGACCACCATAGCTCATAACTTTTCGTTTCATTTCCAGTAGCATTCGCTAACATTGTTTCTGTCTCAATCTTATTTGCTTAACGTTCTCTGAACGACCGTAGGAAAAACACGTTAACCGTTCATTCTTATCTGAACCGGTTCTTCATTAGCAAACCAAATGCATGAGGCAATGGGTAACCCGACGCGAAGCAAGCGAGCGGAAAAATTTAAACGTAAGCATTTTTACCAGATATCGAGATACGTATTTTGAATTAAAATATAAATCATATAAATCATTAAAAATATTTAAATTTTTAATCAGTTCAATTAATTACAACATTATGCTAATAAAAATGTATGGCTTATCTTCTCTTAATTGATAGAAAGTATTATCTAATAGAATCAGTGTTATCATTAGAAAAATATCAATACTCACTAATAATCGCGCATATTCATTAATAGTCTCAGTTATAAGTTAAAAATATAATACTGCAAATCTCTCTTATTGAAAAAATTAGTTTGTAATAACGATTCCAATCAATAATATTTTAAAAGTCTTTTATTAGAATATTACATACTAAAATAAATTTATAGCAATACATTTTGTTGAAGAAAAATGAAATTTGATTAAGAAATTTGAATAAGAATTTTATTCGTTTTTTATAAATTTATATCACATATTAAAGAGTAAAAAAATTGTCATATATATATATATGATAAAAATATAACATAAATGTAATATATAATCTTGAATTCCAATATTAATATTTTATTTCAGATATATATATGTAATAGCTCCTCAAAAAATAGAAATTAAAAAAATATAAAAAAAAGTTTTCAAAACTACATCTTCTAAATATATATATGATTATTACTGATTTTTCAGTGAAATTTCACATAAGACATAAGATGGAGAAATAAATTATAAATATTTTTATTGTAAATCAACGAAATATTCTTTTTAATATCACTACTTTAATAAGTGATATTTTCATCAGTTCAGTTTAAGAGAATTCAACAAAAGCATAAATAGCTTTGAAATCTCGCAAAGCTTGATCTTAAAAACAAAAGGATTTTGTTGGTTAATCGGATTAGTTGGATAAGATCTATCCTTTTAAACAAGCAGTTTCTTTCTTACAATTAAACCATCAAAAACAATGTATATAACTAGAATCACAATAATAAGGATACTTATAAAAGGAAAAGTTTTGAAAATTACACCAAATAAGAAATCATGATTTTTCACAATAAAGATTTTATCTCGTTAATTATGAGTATATTACAAGTTTATTTTATAACAGCTTATGTAGTAATATTTAATTCCATGGGAAAAATAATTCGTTAATTATAAATTCACATATTTTTCACGCCTTATTTAAATAAAATTCAAATAAAAAACGCGAAATTTTTATTTGCGAAGTCACTGCAGATTGCGTTGCATACACTGTATGCAATACAATACACATATTTATTAAGCATTCAATATCTAGCATTAATCTGTCATTAGTATTTTTACTTATATATTATATCAAATTTATTTAAACAATTATATTAATAATGTTTAAGCATTTTTTCTCTCTCTTTTTCTTCCTTTCTTTCTCTCCTTATAATTATATATAAATAATAAACAAATGAATTAGTGTCCTAAGTTTCTTATAAATTTCGTATAATTAATCGCTTGTAAATATTAATTTATTTCAACATATATTATTTTATCTGTAATATAATGTATGAGAAAGTGTTTAATGTGTGTAGAAACGATCGTTTTATTTTATAATTGCTTTTTTAAAACAAAAAATGATTTTGCTATCAATGTAATTTTACATATTGACTATAAACGCCATTGTGCGATATTACTTTTCTTTATGTTCGACATTCTTGATACCCAGATTAAATCGTTTCCGAGAAAAAAATCTGTAGCCACGATATTCGTTTCCTTCCACCACTCCTCTTGAAACTTGACCGTAAGATTTCGATTAACAGAATCAGCCATCTGCCGAAGTCCGCCAGATAGATTAAAGAAAATATCTAATGGGAATGGCGTCAGTTCTGCCATTACTGCCCACAATGGATTTTGACTATTCTTGCGTCTTTTTGATCCCAAAATTTCTTCGTCCAAGTATTCGAATAAACCCTCCACGGTTTGTTGATTGCCCCATACTTGCGTCAAGGGTGGCCATAGCCAGTCGTAGTCTAGATTAAAAATAATTATGTACAGATTTATTAATTAAATACTTGATTTGAGTTAATTAAACTTGTTGGCTGCATATTAACAGAAAAATCTTTTTAAATTCAATTAAAAATTATAAGCCATATTTGAGTAATTTTCAATTTGAAACGAGAAGAGAATTATTTTATTAAATTTTAAACAATTTTGTGAAGAATATAAATTCAATTCAACTAAACTAATGTAGCATAGAACAATACTGCAATTACTGAAAATTTTTGTTAAAAGGAGTCATTAAATATACTTACTATATATTTACTATATTTTATAAAATATCACATTTTTAATGTAATTGTACAAAAATTCTATAAAAATTTTTAATCTTATAATAAAATAATCTATATACATATAAATATTCGTGATATTAAAAAATTCAATGCTTAATATATTAAAACAATTATTTTAAAAAAATATTTATTTTTTTATATATCTTTATATGTTAGAGAAATGATAAAAAATGTTTTACCATTTACTATATGTTTATCGCCATAACAAATAATTAATCTCTTCCCGTCGGTCCAAATATCATTTAATGTTGGTCCTAGGCCTTCGACCCCTCTATCTGGTTTCAAAATTAATCCTTCGAATTCTTGATGTAAAATAGCTATCAATTTTCGATGTCTGTTTGATCTACCTTCGAAGCCCACGGGAAATCTATTTATTAATTTCTGCATTAATTATTATTATATATGCAGATTCCAAATATAAAATACATTTATTAATGAAATAATTTTATTAACATTTTCAACAAATGTAAGAAGATAAATTTAAAAATGTGAAAATTATAATTTGAACAAAAGTAACAATTCAGTTAACGTTATATATATTTAATAATTTTTGCTAATTTCTTGTAATATCATTTCTTTAACTATTTACTTTACAGGGAATAATGCGAATTTTATTTAGAATAAATGCACGTTTGCGTAAATTTAAAAACCATAATGCAATATTCTACAACTGAGATAATCTTATGCAATCGCGACTTACCTATGAAAATCCATAATAACAACTTCACCCCTCGCCGCATCTAAAAAGTTTCTCACGTCTTTTATGATTTCCGAAAGAGGTGTAATGCGAATGACGTCGTGATTGACCCAAAATCTATTTACATGATTGCCTTCTTCGTCGAGTGCGGTGCCGTTCGGAATCGATGGATAATATCCAACTCTGATATCCAAATATCTGATGCCGTGCACCAGTTGCGTCCAAACGTCGCGATCTTGCGTTAATAAGTATCGTTGAAAGGCATCCCGGCGAGTCAGATCTCCATGTTTGTAACAACCAGAATTATGTGTCCCAGGTATCATTAGGCTGCCGATAGGAAGCATGCCGATTTCTCTCCTTTGGTAATATAAGGAAACATTTTTCTCGATATTAATAGCAAATAATCACTAAAGAAACTTGTATATAATTATTATTCAAATTAATCAAATTAATATAATAATGCACAATTATATATATATGTATATATATATATATATATTTATATATATATATATATTATATTTATTATATATATATATATATATATATATATATATATATATATATATATATTCAAACATTTATTACATATATTAACTGTTATATAATTAATATTCATGTTTACTAAAGATTGATATTTGTAATCATTTTTTTCTTAATTATTCAATTTTTTACATTATTTTCTACACTTTATTTATTATTTAAATATCTTTTTATTAAAGATTTAAAAATGTAATTTTTTAATCTTTAAGTATATGTATATAACGGGTTATCGATGTTATCACTCTTAAGTTTCCAAAATAATTTATCTTCCCAAACAAATTAATAAATACTTATGTAAAAGAATTATTAACTCGTATAGAAGATAAGTTGTTCTGGAAACTTAACAGTGATAACGCCGATAACTCATTATATACTTAAAGTTAAAAAAATTACCTCGAATCATACATCCAAGTCGGCCAAATTTGCAAACAAGTCATGGAGAGCATGTGACCATCTTTATAAAGAATTGCATAATAATCAAGACAATGTGAGCCTGGAAGAGTTGCTCCATCTTTTGTATCCCAGCCTCCTGGTAACGGTGGCCGACCGACTGTAATATTTGTCCTGAAATATCCTCGCGGATTTTGCCATAAGGTAGTCAAGACCAATTCAGGCCTTATCATTTTATCTGGAACAAATAAATTGGATCTACAAATTTTTCTTTATCCAAAATTCGATAGATTTATCGTGAGAAAATATGATAAAACATTGATGCGTTCGATTTTATGACGATTCATTCTGTAAGATAAATCGGATTGAAAACGATTCAAAACTATCGGGGGATTCATTTCGAACGGATCAGTGTTTTCAAATTGAATGCGATAGGCGGAAGAGAGACTTAGCGAACAAGTTTTAAACGACGAGCTCAAAGCGCTTCAACGCGCATAAGCTGACGATTTGTATTAAGCAATCAGTGAAAGATGACGGCAAGATAAACTTATAAATCTCAAACTTTGTCAACAGTATTTTTCTAAAAGAAATGAATTAATGATTTATTTACAACAATTAGAAACTATTGCGTTCCGTGTATCATATGTTATTATGTTTTTATATTTTATAATAAATTGAGATAACAGTTACCGTATATTTTTGGATTTTTCAAATATATATATATATATATATTTAAAAAAAATATATATATATATTTATTTATTTTATAAAATATTTATATATATTAATTTTGATTTGATTCAATCGCCACCTTTTAGAAACGGAATATAATACGCAAAATACAAAATTTATTACTATGTGTTGCTAACGGGTCAGCAGTGAACGCCTTGATCTCGATATTTGAAAATTTTGTGCCTACTAGACAATCAAATTCCCAATTTATTTCTAATTCCGCGTCGACCACTTTGTCGGAAGCAGCAATTGGTCTCCACAAAGAGGAAACTGTGAGCCATACTTTTCCACATTGTCCTGCCAATGCTAAAAGCAAAATTAAAAATATAATTAGAGAGACACAACGCAATATCACTCATTTACAATAACTTGATGTTAAATAATATTTTTAAAAAAAGTACTAGATAAAAATATTCACATAGAGAATTTTGAACAAGAAAGCAAACATAGACACATAAATATTAACAACAGTTCATATATTTTCATATTTTCTTTATATTCTTTTCATATTTTCTTTTATAGCATTTAAACAAAAAATAGTACATTTATCTAAATTATAAAAAATATGACTGTAAAAATAATGTATTTTTTTCATATATTTGTAATATTATATAATTTTTCATTGATATGGATATTTTCCCTCAATATATTAAAAATACTTGTTTAAAATCATTTAATACATCATTTTATATTTATAAAAAAATACTACAAAAAGCTAAAAAAATTATGTCATAAATAGAATAATTAATTAAATAGCATAATTTAATAGTATAATTATTTTATTCTCACCAGTGTTACAGAAAACATGAAGAAGCAGCAGAATAATTTCTTTTTGCATAATGGATAAAATTTTGATCGAAATTATTTATCTATTACTTTTAATCTTCCAATATCAGTAATTGTGCGCTCGTGTTTTATTAATCAGACAGTTTTTTATTTGTTCGAGCATAACGATTGATACGAGAGCTTTTAAAGTTTCCGAAATATGTTACTTACGCACCAATATATATGAATTTTCGTTCATATAAATCTTCGTTAAATAACTTCGGTAAATAATTTTTTACTCTTGGAAAATTATTTTCTGTGCAGAATACATCAGGAAAAAACGTTCAAAATATAGAAAATTTAAAAAAACATAGGAAAATATTTTTTTTATTTCTGTATTCCTTTTTCTATCTTCCGTTTTTTTTAAAACGTTGTGGTTAAGCAAGAATGGACTTGCCATCAAATTTATCCATCATTGATAATAGTGCCCCGTGTTCTGTATTGAAAATTCATTCCCAATCTCTCTGCGAGTGAAAAATTATCCGTGTGCGATGGAAAACGTGTGCAGTTTAAAAATACAATTCTCCTCTACCACCACGTTCAATAACGATAAACGCTCGGTTTTTTTCGATTCTTCCAATCACGTCTCACTTTTGCCATACAAGGATCTCTCGATCAGGCGAAACATTATCATCGCATTAAGAAAACCCGAACCGTGCGAAATGAAAATCGTGCGAAAAACTAATACAGATATTCGCAGGCGCGGTGGACAACCCAGTGACTGAACGATGGACAGTCGAACGAGCTGCCAGTAACCGGAGTAGTTTAATACAGAGCCCGTTTATGAGACATTCAAGCGTATTGCGCTTCCGTCACTTCCTCGGACACATCAATTGAAGGGACCAGGGTCCGCTGGTTTTCCTTCTCTCTTCCCTCACGTCCGCCTCTCCATCACATTGATTATCAGCTACGTGCATACAGCCCCGGTCTGATCTGTCGACATTAAATACCATTTCCTGCATACGCCCTCGTAAAATATATAGTTTCGAGGGAGAACCGCCGATGGATGCGAGCTCATCCGACCGATCGGTGGGGGACGAGGGTTGGGAGAGCGGATTCAATTTCTACATTGAATTATCGCCCTCGTGCATCGTGCGCAGGGGACACTGTGTGTCAGGAGGGAACGCGTCGTGAGAGCAAACAGGCTAATCGTTACGTACAGGTAGAGGCCGAACGTGTATAGAACGCGATTTATCGTTCGACATTTTAGGATATTTCATGGTGAAGTTACATTTAGGTCGATCGCGAGTATGTTATAAATCGCATATGTCTGTCGGTTTCGCATTGCAACATATATAATACATACAATATTTTGTAATGTAGTTTGTAGGACTTGTTATGAGTTTCGATTGAAATGTTTCGATAATAAAAGTTCTCCTTTATAAGGGAGCTTTCCATTACAGTTATAAAAATCATTAAAAATATATATCTTTATTTGAATTATGAAATATAATAGAGATATCAAATATATAATATATATGTGAATTTTATTAAAAGTTATTCATCTGTACACATAAGAAAAATGATTAATAAATAATACAAATAAATGAGATTAACCTCAACTCAATACAACAGATATACAATTTATTTACAGTGTCATGCTCCTCTCTCTCTTTCTCTCTAAAAAATTAATTTTAAATGTTACATATTATATAAATAAAAGTTAAATATATAGAAATCATATCAGTTATATATATATATATATATATATATATATATATATATCTTGATTATAATTTAAAAAGACAGAGAGAAAGAAAAGACAGAAAGAGAGAGAGAGAGAGAGAGAGAGAGAGAGAGAGAGAGAGAGAGAGAGAGAGAGAGAGAGAGAGAGAAAGAATAAATTAAATCGTAAAATATAATTTCGAATATCAATATCGATATTATTCATGTGTCAATCGAATTGGTTTTCAACTAATGAAAAATATTGACTGTATTTTTTGAACATTTTCAATTACATAATATTATTTTTCGATATTATTTTATGAATCGAATATCAAAAAAGCATCGACTCTAATCCATGTGTGCGTTTCATATCAAATTAATATTTTATTTTTATTTATATCTAAAATTTTAAATAAAACACTTTCGAGGAGGAAATTATTGTGGAAATAATCCTCCTAAAAAATTAAAATTTAACTACGATACTTTCCATTAATACTGCCAATATGTTTTATATATCACATATAATACGCACACGTTGAAAAATTATATGTCGCAGCAATTACGGACTATGCTACGTTAAATAAATAACGCATTACCCCTATTATTTACATAAAATATAGGTACAATATACTTTACGCGCATTAATTTACAATAACTGTTCTTATTATGATGATTATAGTAAATTGACGATTATAGTACATGAAGGACGTTAATACAATTTGATTCGTTGAGGTAGATAATTTAATCAGTCTATGAAGCTACTCGGTCGTTTAACCTTTTGTTGTTTGTTGGCAAATTTCCGTGCCAACATTACATGAGAAAATCAGTCCCTTTGAAAGATCATTCGTACAGTTTTTCGTGCGTGTAATTTAAACAATCTCAAATGATATGGAAATTAAATCTGTAACTGATCCAGTGGTGAACATAAAAATATATTGAGATACATTTAAAGAAAAGGCTCTTTTTAATAAAAAATGATGATAATGAACAATCTTAAAATGAAAAGTGTTGTATTCGAACAAATATAAGATTGAAAGTTCTGTTCTAAAATAGCATTCTTGTCTGATTTCAATGATAAACTGTACGCCGTGTAAATTAAATTGTAGAATATACGGTTACATGATTGATTAGTTTTGCTTATAACTATAATAAATTAAAATATTCGTTTAATCGTACAATTATAATAAAATATACACTTTCTACATATCAGAACTTTCGTCTTCTCTTGACGATAAGGCCAATCGAAATCTCTATTCTTTTGGCTTTATTGTTTGAGAACGAGTTCTGGAAACGTACTATCAAAGATTCTTCTCATTTTGGTTGTACGTATGATGTATCTCTAATTCAAATGTGCCGATATCATTTTTTAAATGCTGCCTATCACAAAAGAAATTATATATTTTATCTATTTCTAAACGCAAATTTAATATTCATCGGCGATCAAATGGCAGTTTTCATTTTAAATTTACATAAAATACGCAAAAATATCCAACATGAAAATATGCAAGCTCAAAAAAATATTATATTTTCTTGAGCTTCGTTTAAATATATCTTCGGCAGTTATACAACTGCAATACTGTTTATTAATACCATAAAATGGTATAATGCGAATATTGAATTTTAATTTATTCATTCTTAATTTGTCGTTATATCAAAAAGAGAATAAGACAAGTTATTTTATTTTTACATAGCTATACGTATAATTTTTCGCAGATGTTTACTGCTTTTAATTCCGAAACTATTAACAGTGATATATTCTCTCGAATTTAAGTACTGTAACATTGTTGCTCTCCGACGAGACCATTGACACAAATCGCGTTCCACGTTATGAAACATATGATATACATATTTGTACATATTTTGGATTGTATGTATATATCTATCTAACTTTTCGGAGATACGCCAATGAAGATCTTCGTAAAGCAAGCAGGAGCATCCTGCATAATCGTTACAACAGAATGCTCTTGCTAGTTTGCGCGTTGTGTTAGAAGATTCACCAACTTCTCTTGGTCCATACTAATCAACGTATGTATGTCAATACCGAGAGCGTTCGCGACGCTTTTCATGTCCAGACCGAAGCTCTTGAGCAATTCGATAAGATCCATTTCCTCGCCCGTAAAGGGATTATGCAACTTGGGACAGCTGTGGTTACATTGCGGCCAAGTACAGCGTTCGATCATACGGAAATGGCAGTCCTTGAAGCACTTCCGTTCGTTCGACGGTATTACCGATCGCTGCGGTCTGGTGCCGTTAAATATGACCGTATGATTGTTGCCGTTAATTTGTTTGCGACGACCTGCGAGAAGATTTTGCATGAAAAAAAATGTTCGTTAATGCAAAAATGCCGCGTAAAGAATTAATTTTTGGTGAATTAATAATAATTTCGAGATTTTAATTTCACCGCGAATGAAATGCAAATGAGCTTTAGATCAACTGTTTTTATAAAATTGCATGAACCAGTTAATTAAATAACTATTCACAAAGAATGTCGACTTGTTGTTGAACGAGATTCAAAACATGTTTGCGCTCTGCTAAACCTAGTACCAGCACCTTTTCTTCGCTCGTTCTTTTCTTTCTTCTTTAACCTTTCCTCTTTAGCCCCCTTTTTCTCCTTTCTCTCTCTTCTGGCTTTGTGTTTCCTTCTACGTCTCTTCTTATTCTCCCGTTCTTGAATCAAGCCGGATACCGGTCTTCTCCTCAGTGTTTTATCAGTGGCAGACAATCGAGCTTTTTGCCTGGAAGATCCAGCTTTGCTTTTTCCACCTTCGATCGAAGTGCCATTTCCCTTTCTGATACCAGAACGCAATAGCTTCTTCAGCGACTTCCCGCACGGTTGATTGGTTTCGATTTGCGAGTGAGTGCTATAGCAAAACAAAAAACATTATACCTTCGAGGTATCATCAATCGTTATTGATTTATTTGTCGATCTCGAGAGAAGTAGCGATGCAAATATTTTTTCGACCACGCAATATCGATTTTCTTTGTTTTCCTTCGATGATGTAATCATTTCACAGCGGGATTACTTACTTGTTGTACATATTGTTCTTGCGATGATTCTTGTTTCCGATCGGCATGTGATCCCAACAGAATAATGCCTGTGCAAAGGAAACTTCGTCTACCTTAATCATCTTCCAATCTCTCTTCGTCAGAACGCTATGACTGATACAACTCGGGGCAAAGACCGCTGTAACATTTTCTAACGTATGCCGCAAACTGTCGCCCATCTTGTGTATATAATCCCATTCCTCTCTTGTCAATGGTGCAGCTACATTGTAGGCCCTCATCTGTGCCTCATCGAATATCCATTGAAAGACAAACAATGGTGCTAGAATGTTAAGCAAAAAAGTTTGAAACTTTCTCTCGAGACATTTTATAATTTCCATTTTATATAGTTTCAGTTACCAAATTCTTCATAATACGCAAAATAAACTCACCGGACAAAGTAGGATAGAGTCGATATCCAAAGAAACATCTCCATGGTTCCTTAGGGTATTTAAGCACGCAATTGTGAGGCATCCGAGACTTCCATAATTCCATCCCACTTTGTATCGCATCGACAGGTGACAAGCCTTTTGGAGGGTAGGGCACTTTATCGAGGAACCATCCAGAATCTGATACACCGCGTATAGCAACGTGCCTCAAGCCTATGCGATATATGATAGATAAATCTTACCACTTATATCGATAATCACAAATAATTGAAATATTTCAGGTAAATTAACGAACTCGTATACAGAAATATTTGAAAATATTTCTTCTTTTAATCTTGAAAATATTTGAGATCTGAAGTCTGATGTCTTATAGGCTACTTTTATTTCACAACATTAATTTTAAAAATTTTTAAGGTAAATTAATAAACTCATATAGAGAAATATTTGAAAATATTTCTTCTTTTGAAAATATTTGAGACCTGAAGTCTGATATCTTATTGGCTACTTTTATTTGACAACACATTAATTTTAAATTATAGAGAATATTGAAAAGATTATATATTTATTCAGTGATTTATAGATATTAAAAATACACAGATTGACGTACAAAAAAATTAATTCTACCTTAATGTCCGTATCAAATAATATATAAAAGAGATCACTCATAAAATATGATTTGTTTTAACGATAATATTGACAATAAATATTCACGACTCGTAATGATTCTCATTACTGATGCCGACTCGCTCGACAATTAATTTGTTGAACAATAAATATTTATTACCGAGAAAATTACGATCATTATCAATAATGACGTCGAGATCCGTGTAATTAGGAAAATTAATTGATAAATAGATCGAGATGCGTCATACCCAATTCGTGATGCACTAGATTTTGCACGTGATCCAGATTCAGCATGACACCAGTACCGCCTGCGCTGCTGCCGGCCAAAAGAAAAGCGCTCGCGTTTTCGAGGCCAAGGGGAACCAAGTCCCGGACGACTTGGACCACGATCTCTGCCCCCATGAACGAAAACATGTCGTCTGGTGTTCTGAATGCCCTGGTGCCGCTCCAGCTGTCGCTCGTGCAGTAAGGAACGAAACTGTGGAAACAGCAACGACGGCATCGTTAAAATCGGAAAAATCTTGTGGCGGAGCAACACGAGGTCGATTATGCGATGGACAATACCTACACGTGATTCGCACCCCAAAAGAATGGATTCTCGTCGGGATTCGGCGAGAGTATTCCACCCACTGAAAGAAATTGTAATTCTGTAATTGTACATTTTATTTTGGCAGTCAGTGGCAATATATGCGTATAAATTCAGAATCATCCCTTTATAAATATTGGAGACATTGAAAAAAACACTGTTGTTATTAAATATTAAAATTTACAGTGCCAAGTTAAATCTTCAGATTATGAATAAAAAGATCTTATTTTTCGATTAATATTAATTCAATCTGTTCTAACAGAGATTTATTTTAAGACTCAATTGCCGAGAGATATTTAATATTAACTGAAAGTAGATTATTAAATTATAAAATCAATGAACGAGTGTTTGATAATAATTAGATCTTGTACATCTACATAAATTCTTACGTTAATAATACGTCGATAATAATTAGAATAAATACATGTGATATATATGAGTCTTATAGAAAATGGACGTTATCATTGCAATAAATTTCTATCTATAACACAACAACATATTCTTATATATTGCATTGCACAACATATATTATTGAAATAAACCGTACGAGGTAATGCGTCCGTTCAAGAACGCGCATTCATCATGGAGGATCACATAAATTAGTTTACGATGCAGTGCGAGCTTCGATGCTCGGATGCACGAGCGGAAAATCATTTCCGTTCCGCGCGACGTATAATTATAAGCGATCGAGCGATCACCCACCATCGCGTATCTCGGGCCACTGCGTTGATGTCATCAAATGCCGTACTCGCATCCATCTGGCTCTACAGCTCTTTTCATCGTAGCAATACCAGCCGCCCTCCAGGTACATGATCCAACGCCTGGAGCCGTGGGACTTTCGTAGGTAGAAACCGGCCTGCGATCCGTCATTGCAAGTAATCGACTTGTTGCTTAGGTACACCCTCTTCAGGCCCCTCTGATCATCTAGTCCATACTTCCCCAGGATGCTTATCAGCTTCTGTATCGTGTTGCTCGGGTACTCCGTCGGCGAACTCGAGGAAATCGAGACCGTATTCGTGAACTTGTCCTCGGCAGCTATCGTTAGGATCAAAGCCACTAGGCACGGTATAATCTAAAACATGTACGAGAAATCTTGATGTAACGTATCGAAATTTATCTGCCTTCTCTATTTTATTAGAAGTCTTTAATTGATCAAACTTCCTACGTGCGAAATCAATTTTGTTGGACGGAGACTTCTTTGAAAATAATATCAGAGAAGAAATACACACAAATAAAATTATTATTTTTATCCAGTATCTAGCGTAATATTAAAATAATTTTCGTATTAAATATGAAGAATGATTTATTATCATATGAGATTTTTAATATTTTTCACATACAAATATTAATTTATATTTAAAATTATAATTTATATTTAAAATCGAAAGCAGCACTCACAGAATTATTATATTTCTACTGCCAATTCAAATTCGTAGACATGTTGGCAAGGAAATTATTAATATTATATCATTTATTAATATTAGAGAAGAAATACACATAAATAAAATTATTATTTTTATCCAATATCTAGCGTAATATTAAAATAATTTTCGTGTTAAATATGAAGAATAATTTATTATCATATGAGATTTTTAATATTTTTCACATACAAATATTAATTTATATTTAAAATTATAATTTATATTTAAAATCGAAGAAGCACTCACAGAACTATTATATTTTTACTGCCAATTCAAATTCGTAGACATGTTGGCAAGAAAATTATTAATATTATATCATATATTAATATCAGAGAAGAAATATATACACACAAATAAAATTATTATTTTTATCCAATATCTAGCGTAATATTAAAATAATTTTCGTGTTAAATATGAAAAATAATTTATTATCATATGAGATTTTTAATATTTTTCACATACAAATATTAATTTATATTTAAAATTATAATTTATATTTAAAATCGAAAGCAGCACTCACAGAACTATTATATTTTTACTGCCAATTCAAATTCGTAGATATGTTGGCAAGGAAATTATTAATATTATATCATATATTAATATCAGAGAAGAAATATATACACACAAATAAAATTATTATTTTTATCCAATATCTAGCGACATGTTGACAAGGAAATTATTAATATTTTTTATATTGATATCTTTCAAAATATTAATTTTCACATATCCTATAATATTGTTGATTAGTAAAATTTTAATGAAAGTTAAAATTTTAAGTCTCGGGGCTAATCATTAAACTACAAACTGCTTCAATTATTTTGTTTGCATAGAAAATATAATTTTATTAGTCAAATTGCCACAAAAAAAAACACGTAATAATTGCATATTGGATTTCATTCGCAAATATCTTATCGAATATTATTCAAATAATTAATATTCATCAATATGTTCTCCTCGATTGTTGTAAATGAATTTGTTTTTTTCTTTCGGCGAGTTTTATACGAACATCGTCGATATCGGGCTGATACATCGAGCTGCTACATAACAAACGAGCAACCGCGGGAATAATTTAAAAAACGATGATAAAGACAACGCTGAGCTACACGGCGCCACTCTCCCTCTCTATCCCGCGTCCGGCTACCATCTCTGTCGGTGTTCTTGACGTGTTTTACCGCAACAACGTTCCTCCATCGTCCCTCGGCCTCCTGTCTTTCTTTCACGAAAGCGACTACTTAAGATCAAGTTCCAGCTTCCAGAACGGTAGCCGGCGGCGGAAACACCTCGGAAACAGAAGCTCGGTCTCGATCTCGGACCAAGATGAAAGGCCGCCGCCAACATTGCGGATAGTAGGAAGGAGAAACGTTGTTGCGACGCAATTATGATCGGGCATAATGGGCCGCAAACAGCGAATTGGGTTCCGCTTCATACGAAGCAACGGAAGCAAAAAGGAAGGGAAGTTCACTACTCTTTCCTCTTTACCTTTGCATCGATGCCGCGAAAAGAATGTTCGCCGCGCGATGCTTTTCCGATCATCGGTCTATTTTCTCGCGGTTAGTAGGAAAAGCGAATCTAATTCTAAGTTGGAATTTTACCAATATGATACATTATAATCCTTGAAATTGACTGTTCTTTCATCTCATTTTTTCCTCGATAAAAATTATGAAACTTAATTATAGCCATATACATCCATAAAATCGAAAAAAAAAAACTAAATGAAATTTCTCTCAATTATAAAGTCTTTGATTAATTTAATATAGATTTTTAAACGATATTTTTTAGATTGTGGATTTTTTAGATCGATTGACAACTTAAGAGTTTTTAAGGAAATTAAGCTTGAAAAATACGTAAATAAAGATAATATAAATAATGGAGTACTTTTTATAATTTAAGATTTTTAAGGATTTTTTAATAAAAATATTTCAATTTTTAATTTAGTTAAAATATTAAGTAATGTCATCTATAATTGTCTAGATTACAAAAATTTATATTATCAAAAATCTTTATAAATCTATACCAACTAGATTTCACAACACAGGTTTTTTTTTGTTCCCTCAAAAGATAATACTGTCAGATGTAATTACTTCTTTTAATCTTTAACACACACATACATATCTTTGCACATATACAACAATCATTTTCTAATAATGTTTTTTATAATGAAAAAAATTCTTAGAAACATAAATGTTGAAAAATTAAATGTCTAATTTGTAATTATTTTTATTATGCAATTTAATTATTTTCATTTTTTTTTTATATTTATAAAACCATTTTTTTGATAAAATTTAAAGTTTATTTTTGTAGAAGAAAATCTCTTCTTACATAATTTCTATGTAAGACAACAAAAGAAATTCTCCGAATTGTAGCCTTATTTTTTCACCAACCCATATACAAAATTTTTAAATTGTTCAATTGTTCAAAATATCAGCATGATATAATATTTCTAATTTCTTACGAAATTAAAGATAACCGAGGAAAATACGTTTTACGATTTATCGATGTTAAATATCGGAGGTATCTTTCCTCTGTTATTGTTATGACCAAAAATAGCATGATTTCTTCCCGTCATTTTTATATATATTTACATAGTATGAATTATCCGGAAAACGTTGCGATAGACTCGAAGCGATTTCAAAAATCCGCGTTGAATCGGAACTTTCAGGAAGGTTGTAAATAAAGTAGACTCTCGGACGGGTGAGCTTCCATTTTGCGTTTAACCGCTTTATT
This sequence comes from Camponotus floridanus, assembly GCF_003227725.1. Classification (NCBI taxonomy): domain Eukaryota; kingdom Metazoa; phylum Arthropoda; class Insecta; order Hymenoptera; family Formicidae; genus Camponotus; species Camponotus floridanus. The sequence goes on along the minus strand of NW_020229592.1, from coordinate 734,327 downwards.
ATACCGTAAATCAGTTCGCTGGAGTGTCGAGCTGAGTTCCCGAAGGGTAGTTCTACGCTCCAAGCGAGGATATTCAAGAACTATCGAGAAAAGAGGGTTGAAAAGCCGTCTTGAATCCGAGGATATGGTTCAGTAATATTACCTTACCGCAAATGTTTCCATTTTTTTCGACATCTGTTACATTTACTGTTTTTTTTATAATTTTAAAGTCGTATGATTTGTTTTTTATAATAAATTTGTAATTGTAAATTTAATATCTAATGATAATTTTTTTTGTCAATAAATTGATCACACATTTCAATCCCAATAATAACTGAATGATTATTTTTTTAAGTTATAAGTCTCATAATTTCATATAAATAGCCAGGAAACAAAATATGAATTAAAATTTAGATAACACGTCGCTATAAATTTAACACTAATTGTTATTACAAATAAAAAAAATTGTCACATTCTTAATATGCCAATTTTAAAAATTTCGCTCTTGAATTCAATTACGCGAAAAATGACAGATCGATTTTTCACAACAAAGTTTGCATTAACTTTATCACTCGCGTTCAATCATTTAATACATCATATCTTTTTTCCGGGACACAATAGCTCCCATTAAAATTACATACCCTATGAACTACTTTTGCATAATTTAGGGCTTCCTTTTAAGGAACACATGCTATAAGATATGTTAAGGACCCTCGCAATCCTCTCTCTTTCTCTCCTTCTGTTTCTCTCTCTTTCTTTTTGCCGGCTCTGTAGCTGGCGCATTAGAGGGTGTCCTGGGCGTGAAGGTGTCCGTCATAATTTGCCACCCGGCGCATAATCCCCGTGACAAAGGCCGACAAAGTGATGGCTGTTACTTGGACCGGCGGCACACCATATACTAGCTGCAGGGAATCTGGTAGCAGGTAAAACGTTTAAAGATACCGTGCGCCGCAGTCAAAGAGATGAATCACGCCGTAGATAAATGACCACGATCTGAAGCGCTTTTTACGGCGAGGCGAGACAAGGTGCGACGCACTCGTGGCATTTGTGCAAGAGTTCCGGGTATTTGCGCATCGATCGATATTTTGTTATCGCGAGTACACGCGATAGCAAGAGAAAGAGAGAGAGAGAGAGAGAGAAAGAGAGAAGAAGGGAGGAAAGAATAGATGGAGGAAGGGAGAGGGAGAGAGAGAGAGAAGTTTAGCTGCAATTTTGGACGTCATTTTCCTTAACAAAGATATCTTCTTAACGATTTTTCTCGGAAGATTTCTTATAAGAGACAATTTAATTAGAATTTATTAAAGACAATTTTATTATCCAATTTGTCAATTTTAATATATAAGTTTCAAATTTTCTCAATTATCGACTTTAAACAATCGATATTTTTTTGAAGAAATATGGAATTTTTATCGATAAGAATTTTATATTTTCTCGATTGTGTATGTCGATTTGAAACAATTAAATTTTTTTTGGAGAAATATAGAATTTTTAAAATTCTATGTAATCAATAGAGTTCTTATCAATAAGAATACATACAATATTAAATTTTCGATTGTTTTCTCATTATAGATTATTTAATATATTATTATATAATTTACACATTAAAAGATAATAATTGTGAAAAATTTATACATTTAAACGATTTTAATCCTTCTATATTTAATAATTTTTAAACGATTTTAATCCTTCTATATTTAATAATTTTTCCTATTATCGAGTGAATTTTACATGGTAATATTTTTATTTACATTTTTTATCATATACATCCATTACGATTTCATAAACTGAAACAGTCATACAGTAAAATTTAATCATTAACGAATAATTAGAAACATTTTCCATTGGGATCATTTCCGATCTCGGTTTTCACATTATTAATAAAATTCAGCTTCACTGCCCGATATTGATACCATTTTACTCGTTATATATTTTTATTTTATCCCAAATGCAAGAGTTCTCTCGTTCCTTGAAATTTCTACGATACATTTTTCAAATTTCTACATGATTTAATATTCGGATGCTTTTCGGAATTTTTTTATCAAAAATAAAATAATAAACTGTTTTTTATATCACTAAAGTTAATATTTATTTTTATTAACTATCAAAACGCGCGGAATGCACGCGATTATAAAAGTTTCGATATAAATAATATATTAATAAATTTTAATATTTAATAATTTTCAATAATGTTTATTATTATGTATTAATATGTGTATTGCATATATTGTTGGAATATTATATCATTTAATTTAAAAAAGGGAAAAAGAACTTACTGCACTATCTACAAAGCTTCACAAATTTTTAAGACTCCATTTTTTAAATTTACAATGTCAATTACAATTGTCAATTACAATTATTTATAAGTCATATCAACATTTTACAAATAACACCACTCTCTTAATATTTTAACATCAATAGCTAAAATTTAAACTCCATTTTACAATTTCAAGATATGACAAAAAAAGCAATCGGTCCTTTCAATTTTTTTGGATAAGTAAATGATGATCTGATTCTTCAATATCGGAGCAGAAGTGGCAATGCCCTGCTTTACGATTTCGTTGTCGACAAAAGAAACGTTCGCTTCCGCGAGATTAAGGAGCCGGCTGATCCGTCTCCGACGTCGCGAATTCATTTATTCCACACCTGATTCTGCCTCGAGAGGTTGACTGATTCTCGTGGCTGGTGATGCGTGGCATTCCATCGATGCGGCGTACGCGAATGCACACGCACGGAACGATGAAGAAAGAAAGGGATAGAGAGGGAAAATTTATTCATACTCTGGGTCATGGATTCCCTAGGAGCATATAGGAAAGAATGAAATTGTGAAAGTATATGCATAATTCATTGATACATTTAAACGTATTACCCCTTCCCTTCTCCTCTCTCTCTCTCTTTCTCAAGATGAGATGTATATTTAAAATAATTTGTAATAATTATAATAGTGAGAGAAAAGACGATGGAGACTCTATCAGAATTATATTGTGCAAATATGTAATTACGTATATCTTGATCTATATTTACACGTGTCTGTATGTATAAGCATATATTTTCTTGTAGTTTTTTTTACAGAAATTTTTATTCTATTTATATCATTTTTATAAATAATTATAAATAATTTTTATAAATAATTATATTTATATTATATTATATTTATATCATATTATAATTATAAATAATTATATTTATATTATATTGTATAAATATATTTATATTATATTGTATAAATATATTTATATACAGAGTGTCCCGTTTTAATCGATGACCCTGAATAACTTTTTTAATTTTGATTGTAGGAAAAAATGTTTCAGACAAAAGTTGTATGGCTTGAAGGGGGACATAAGATGGTGTCTTTAGTTTGACATTGAAGAGTCACCTGAAGGTCACGTGAAGGTCACATCCAACTTTTTAAATGGGACACCCTGTATGCTTTTGCATATTTTTTTAGTTTATCTCGAGAGCTTTCCAAAACACTATAATTAAGTTAGTTTTCATTAAGTACTTTGCGAGTTATGAGGCTTGAAATAATATCTTAATTTTACATAAACCGTAAAATATCTAGTAAAATATTTATTTTTCGATTATCCTACCTTAATACTTTTATGTACAAAATAATGAAAGGAATCAATTGTGTAAAGGAAAAACACAGTTGTTTTTAAGAAAAAATATGGAATTGTTAATTGCAAATTACATATTTTTTCTTCGAAATAATTATGTGTTTTCTTTACAGCAATTGATTCCTCTCATTATTTTGTACATAAAAGTATTAAGGTAGGATAATCGAAAAATGAATATTTTACTAGATATTTTATAGTTTATGCAAAATTAAGAAATGATTTCAAGCCTCATAACTCGAAAAGTACTCAATGAAGAAATACAAAATTAAAAGTTATTCCAGGTCATCAATTAAAATGGGACACCCTGTATATTATATTTATATTTTATAAATAATTATAAATAATTTTTATAAATAATTTATATCATTTTTTAAAATAATAATTAAAATGCTAGATTTTCGGGAGAGAAGGCAATGTGAAGTGTGCCCTTCTGTTGATTACTAAAAACATAATACAGCTAAAGAATGCGATGTAAAAAGAGAGAGAGGGAGAGACAAAAACAGTGAGACACAGAGAGAGAGAGAGAGAGAGAGAGGAGAGGAGGGACATAAGGGAGACGAAAACAGGTTAAAAATAGCCAGAGAACGGATCGCGGTCGGCACCTTTGAGAGAGGGCCGTGCGTCTTACTGGTCGGCCCGTAAGTCGTTGATCGTTCGCATCGCGTCGTCTGGATGTTGATGATGATGGTGAGAGACCGTCTCGTTACCATTACGAGGGCCGGCCGGCCGGCTAACACGCACCGCAAACCACGCATTACCATAACCGCACGCGCATGTGGGGATGTGTTGCCGCGGCTCCTTCCTCGGGAGGCTGGCGAAAGTAAGCGTCAGCTTTCGGCGCACTCTCGCGACTTAACGAGCGCGTTCCCGTGGGACGCGGACCGGGAGGGCTCCGTGAAGGTGCACCGAGAATTACGCTCTTTTGGATACGCTCGATGATAGCTTTTATTCTGTCGGGACTTATCGCGGGAAATCATTCTTAAGCAAACACCAAGTAACAGTTATATAATTGTTATTTGACAATTATATAATAATTATATGACACATAACAGCTATGTAATAATTGTCATATATAACACATACAGTTATATAACAGTTATATAACATATAACAGCTATGTAACATATACAGGATTATTCATCTTTTAATCTTGACAGGCAAATATTTTGAAAAATATGGGAGATACGAAAAAATGTTTCAGACAAAAGTTATATGGTTTTAAAGGAGACATAAGATGGTGTCATTAATTTGACTTTAAATAGTTATTTGAAGGTTACCTTTAATTTTTTAATGGAATCGCCGAATTTTTTATTACATATTCTTGTAGCTTATCTCGAGAGCTTTCCAAAACACTATAGTTAAGTTGGTTTTCGTTAAATACTTTCCGAGTTAAAATCGTTTCTTATTTTTACGTAAACCGTAAAATATCTTGCAAAATATTCATTTCTCGATTATCTTAATACTTTTATGTACAAAATAATGAGAGGAATTAATTGGTGTATAGAAAAAACATAGTTTTTAAGAAAAAAATATATAATTTGCAATTAACAATTACATATTTTTTTTTTAAAAACAACTATGTTTTTTCTTTACATTAATTGATTCCTCTCATTATTTTGTAGATAAAAGTATTAAGGTAAGATAATCGAAAAATGAATACAAGATATTTTACGGTTTATGTAAAATTAAGAAACGATTTCAAGCCTCATAACTCGGAAAGTACTTAATAAAAACTAACTTAATTATAGTGTTTTGGAAAGCTTTCGAGATAAGTTATAAGAATATGTAATAAAAAATAGACGATTCCATTCAAAAAATTGAGGATGATTTTCAAGTAACTATTTAAGGTCAAATTAATGACACCATTTTATGTCTCCTTTAAAACCATATAACTTTTGTCTAAAACATTTTTTCGTATCTCGCATATTTTTCAAAATATTTGCCTGTTAAGATTAAAATGAATCACCCTGTATAACACATAACAGCTATGTAACAGTTATATTGTTAAGCGAAAAATTATAAATAAATTATATAACTGTTTCTTGGTGATTGCTGGGTAATTATTCGGCACATTCCGCGACCTCCGCTACTTTGGAGGGATGTGCGTGCTAGGATTTTATTAAGGATGTTTTGTATGTACAATCCTAACAAAAAGTAGCTAAAAATCACTATTGATGAATATCCACTTTTGGTGTATTTTGAGTATGAGAAATTGTGTGGAATATTACAATTTGAGTTTAGCTACAGTGCAGAGATATATTTTTTAATATTTATTGCGTTTTTACTAAAATGATTAACTTTTGGCAGAGAATTTCGCCTTAATAATTCGCATAATTATATACAAGATACTTATAATATGTCGCAGGATATTTATTAACGTCGAGCTTTTAATCCCTTGACAAAGGGATTTAAATAAAATTTCTATTAATATTTAATTTAAAAAAAATTTAAAATAGAAAAAATAGAATTTTAGTATTTATTCGCATGGTCAATTCATAAAATTGAATTTAATCTTTAATAACGAATATTCTTTATCATTAATTATGAAGACTCTATCATTAAATCATTAAGTCAATTCTTTTAATGAGCCAAGTGAAACTTATAGTCATGCTTGCGCGAAAAAAACATAGATTTATCTCTAACTTTAAGGATGTTTTGTATGTACAATCCCAGCAAAAAGTAGCTGAAAATCAATATTGACGAATATCCTTTTGGTGTATTTTGAATATGAGAAATTGTGTGGAATTTTACAATTTGATCTTAGCTACAGTGCAGAGATGTAGTTTTTAATATTTATTGCGTTTTTACTGAAACATTCCGAATTTTGTTAATCGAAATGATTAACTTTTGGCAGAGAATTTCGCCTCGTGACAGATACATGGCTAACTTCATTCAATTATATTTAATATCTTTTTAACCACTTAGTACCTGTATAATATTATTTGACCAAATATTTCCTCTGTATCTAAACTTTTGCAAATTTTAAACAAATTCTGAATATTATTTCCATGTGTTTTTGTCATTTGACTCGACGTGGTTATACGTTTCCCATAAGAACACATGTTAATTCGGTGCAAGTTAAAATCCTTATAACTTGTGAACGCTTTAGTGAATCGATTTAAAAATTGTACTGAAGATTCTAAACATATGTAAGGACATGTTGTACAATTTTCATTAAATTCTCAATATTTTGAAAATAGGTACAAAACATCCTTAAAATTATCCAAAAAATATATAGACTCGTTTCCGCTTGCTGTATTAAATCTCAGTCTATCTCTCCGGTATGATTTATATCCGAGGTGAAAAATCACGTTAACCCACGTATAATAATCTAATACTGATTTAATGGTACGTCGTGTATAATGAACGGTCGTAATTACGGGATGAATATTCATTATTTTTTATTATTATCAATTTTATCAACGGATCCCTGATGGTTCGTGACGGAGAGTAATGTAGCGTGCAAATTCGACATTGAATTAAAAACGCGCGAGTGCAATATATTGCCGTTTCGACATGAAGGTACATCTCTCTAGGGAAATGAGCTCTGTTGCACCTATTTCCATTCGTGTAACTTATTAATAATATTAACGTATAAATTATACACGCATGTTTTACATTATTCGCTTCTTTGCGTTTGGATAAACATCCGTGCACTCTTTTTGAATACGAGAATATCGTCTCTTTATTCTTCAGCTTTTTCTCGCCGTTTCGTCGCGACGTAAGTCGTCGTTTGCAAATTGGTGACCGCGAATGCAGAAATCGAAGACTCGCCTCGAGACGTGCTGCAGCTCGCGAGAGAGGCTCGGGGCTCTTTCACACGGATGATGGCGCATTTGAAATCTTCCGCGATCTCCTCCTTCTTCCCGTGCCGCTTCGTCGGCAGATCAGCCTCTTTAACGGAGCAAGGAAGCATCCGGATGAAGGTGAGACGAGATCTTGCGCTCGGTTCCAGCGATTGAGCTGTCTACGGGGATAGATGTCGGGAAGACTTTGCTTTGGCTTTATTATGCATTTCCGCGCCGACTGCGACTGATCTCCAGACAGAAGCTGAGGTGCGTGATATTCTCCGTATCCTTGCGATTATTTCCGCGCAACGGGGGATTATTTACTTAAAATTGAATATTTCTTTTCTTATCAATTCCCTTAAGATAATCCTTAAAGCAAATCGGATTTCTCTCTCTTCTGTTATTTGCAAAATAGTTGCACGGATTATTTTTACTTTTATTAATCTCGGATTAAATTTTCCTCCTGCTGCATAATCGATCGGGACTTGATGCAGTTTTTTTCTACGCGCGCAGTCTTCTAACTTCTCGTCGAACAATATTATTTCTTATTTCGTGTATGCTAATCGCAAATTAATTCTGAAACTTTGGCGCGCGTTTATGTGTGTGTGTACATGAGTTGATATCAAAACATGCCAAGGTAAATATTTTACCTATATCTTAGGCACTTAAGTACGTCATGTCTGATAGAAGCATGCAAATGTTTGCATGCGTACCGGCTAAGACGAAATCCAGTAATTAACATAACATCCCGCAATAATCGACGACGGTAGACATATATCACTTCTATTTAGATCCGAACCCGTAAAAGGAATACTGCGGGAGAGGAAAAGACGCGTAAAGTATCTGCCGTAATTTACGTCGATAAGCCTAAAAGAAAGAGAAGACAACGGAATCGAGAGAGAAAAAGAAAGAAAGAGAGAGAGAGAGAAAGAGTTGGAAATAGGCGTGCATAAAAGGGTGCAGGGAAGGAAGAGAGGAGGAAGGAAGAGATGAGGAAGAGAGAGCAGGTGGCAAGATAGGGTATATGCCAGTGGATTAAGGCACGGAGCGGCGAGTCAAAGAGATTTTCTCCCCGGCCCGTCTCGGCAGGGGCCCCTCGTCCTAACAAGGGCTGAAATATGACTGCCTTGCCCTGCCTCGCCTTCGCTCGCTCGGCTCGGCCTCGCCGCGTCGCATCGTGCGCGCCTTCCGAACGCCGCACGAGGGAAAAGTGAAGGAGATATCTCCTGGCAACTAATTTATCGGTCGGCCTGCTTGTGCCGGCGCGACCCGCGGGATCAACGCACTCCCCCCCGACGCCAGGGGTTCATAAACTAGCTCTAGCATAAGTCGCGATTCCGGCGCTAATTATCTGCACGCCGTGAAAATCTGGCGAAATTTGACGGACTCTGCGAAAAAGAGGAAGAAATTACTCCGAAAGGAATCGTCGAATTATTTATAATTCTCTAATTTTCTAATGAATAATTTTTCGACAAATGTGCTCGCGAATTATTTCAACAATTATCGCGCTTGAAAAATAATCTAAATGTGCAATATAAGAAAGGAATAATTTTTGAATTTGTCTTTAATTATGCAAGTTAATATTTAGTCTCTCAAATGAATTTTACGTTAGAAGAATTTTAATTTTAAAGGTTCAATTATAAAATATGTAATATTGAAAATTATAAACGTGGGAAAAAGGAAGTGCCTAATATTGCATCGCACTTTGCACATGTATTAATATTAAAAATTAAGAGAGAGAGAGAAATGTGTAAAGAAATATGATCGGATCGAAATTGTGATGCACACCACTATCATATACCATTCATTTCTGAATATCGAATGCAAATTGTAATCAAAATTTCGTTGTATTTTCTCGAAATGGACGAGGCGAAAAATTCAACGAGTTGGCTGCTATCGCGTTTTATTTTCTCTCTCTCGCGGTCCATGTATTTAAAACTACATTTCTGCAGATCCGTATACGAGGCAAAACTGAATAACACGGTTGAATCACAATGACAGACATCCGGCAGTGCAAAGAAAACTTTTGGATTATCTAAAGAAAGCGAGAATAGAAGCGCGGAAAATTTCCCAGTATTTTCTTTTTACCTCGTTCTATTACTTTTTTTTCACCGCACAAAATAACATCATGATGAATTGTATATTTTAATGTAAAATAACCTTAATTCTGTGTTGATCCTTTTTAGGAAAATATCTCGGTTGGAAAATTCGATAGCTCGATTTCATTTTCTATTTATTATATATTATATGTATTTTAAACTACGTTTCACATTATTTTTAATAATATTCAGACACGCGCAAGATACATATAATATCTTCTCTCGACAAAAATAATTCATTTCTTTATAGAAGTAATTTTGTTTCTAATATCTAATTAATATTTATGTGAGATTTTTAATATTTAATTTATAATTTGTTATAAATAGATTTTTTATAAGAGATTTTTAATATTTAGTTTATAATTGATTATAAATAGATTTCTTATAAGAGATTTTTAATATTTAATTTATAATTTATTATAAATAGATTTCTTATAAGAGATTTTTAATATTTAATTTATAATTTATTATTTATTATAAATAGATTTGTTTATAAAAGATTTTTAATATTTAATTTATAATTTATTATAAATAGATTTCTTATAAGAAATTTTTAATATTTAATTTATAATTGATTATAAATAGATTTCTTATAAGAGATTTTTAATATTTAATTTATAATTTATTATAAATAGATTTCTTATAAGAGATTTTTAATATTTAATTTATAATTTATTATAAATAGATGTCTTATAAGAGATTTTTAATATTTAATTTAATTTATGATTAAATATTTAATTTCATTCTAATATTTAATTAACATTTATATGTGAGATTTACATTATCATTTTCTAAAAAAATAAAATTTCTTATATACGCTTTATCAGTACTAGATCGCAGAGAAAAAAGATATTCAAGAGGCATACATTTTTATACATTACTGTTCAGAATAAGTCCCTTTGATATCGGTAAAATGGACGACTGTCGATACGAATGCGGAACCATAATTTACGATTTATAAGATGCGTGTTTTCTGGCGGAGATTAATAGAGGAAAAAGAGAAAGAGAGGAGCACGGTCAGGCTGGCGTATCGCGAACAAAGTGTCCGTGCGTCGACCGTGACTGTGGCGGTTACACAATGGTCGGTGCAGCGGTTGCGGCGACGATGATAGCAGCGACAGTGATGTCGGTAGTAATAGCGACGGTGGTAGTAGTGGTGATAGTGATGGCGATAGTGATGGCTAGTGGTAGTGGTGGCGGTGGTAACGTTGGCGCGATGGTGATGGTAGCGGTGGTTCATCGGAGTAAATATATTGGATGGCGGTAGGATTGGTGGCGGTGTCTTCCGCTCTCTACTTGAGCCGCGTGCCCGCTCGCTCGTTCACGCCCGAGGTGCGCCTTTGATGTGCCGCCTACACCGCGTTCTTGCTAACTCTCTCCCTTGCGCGAGCCACCGTCGCAGCTCGCGTAGCGAGATTGCGATTTTTTTTTAATTTTTTTTTTTTGCCTCGTTCTTCATCGAACGGCTCTGCTCTAGGCCGAGGTGGAAAAAGCGGCTCTTCCGGCGCCGCGGAAAAATCATGGCCCGTTCTTCAGGGCGCGAACTTTAACCTTGATTCGTCGGGAGGATCGGGAGGAAGCGAGAAGCGCGGAGGTGCGAGAGACGGAACATCGATTATGGCCGCTCGTTTCGAGGGCTCGGTCGCGCGCGCTGGAAATGGTGTTTTTGCACGCGCGAGAGAGACCATCTGCCCTTCCACCGATATTAGGGCGGCTTCTTTGACAACGAGGAAAGAGGTTGCGCGCACCAATCCCAAGAGTTACTTGTCGTCGTATTGATGTCGCTCGAATGAATGAAATTGTACTCTCTTAAGAGGCAGGACTTGAAAAGGATCGGAAGAATCGCAGCGTGTAGTAAATTAGAGAAAGATTGCCACATTGTACATTTTTATCTGCAGAAAGATAATCGTATTTCCAGTTATAAATGCGATTTCCCCCGTCAGGTATTTTTGCCAGAACAAGAGCACTGAGAAAAAAATCTGGTTGCATTAATTAGAATTCCGGTAGATGCAACCAGTATGTCTGTTGGAAAATGGCCGAAAGTCAACGTTTTCAATGTCTTCGGCGGGCGGTGGCAAGGGGAGGGGGAGGGGGAAGGAAAGCGAGGAGAGAATAATAAATTTGAAATATATAAAGCGCGTTTTTTTTTTCTTCAAAATCGATGAAACATCGCTTATAGTAGCATTGCGCGAAATGATTTAGACTAGAAAGGAGTCTCCATCTTTTTTATGCTTGACACACACTGAGAAAAAAATCTGGTGCATTAATTAGAATTCTGGTAGATTCAACCAATATATCTGTTAATTTATTCCTGTTAAATTTACCAAGTTTTCTGGTTAATAATACTAAACTCGCCAGCATCAAGTCGTCTCAAATTTTGTCCATCTAATCTCAAAAGTCTGTTTAATATTCTCTGAATTCCAACAAGATTATTGGATAAATTCAATCCAGATTATTGAATAAACTATTTTAAATTCAGTTTGTTAGAAATTAAACTGATAAACAGTGATGCAAGAAGAGGATGCAGCTCAAACACACGCAATCAGAGAGCTAGCGTCCTCTTTCTGGCACTACTGCTCGTAAGAGAAAAAAAATATACTTTGAATTTAATGTTAATACTAGTGCTTTATATATATTTCATGGCAAATATTGAATACGAGGTAAGTTAAGAATCAAGCAAAGAAATTAATGCAACAAGAAATTTTATAAATCCAACCAGAAAATACTAACCAAATCCTAATAAAATCTATTAAACGTTCTAGTTATAAAAAAATCGAGTCTTATCATGATAACTAGAAATTCTTGTTTGCTTTAACCAAAATGCCTTCAATCATATACGTCTTGTTGGTACAATCAAACGATTTTTCTCAGTGTGGCTCAGAAAATAGCAAATCAAGGTAAAACGCGATGGAAAATAATTAATAGTCTGATTATTTACGGTCGTTATGAAGTCGCGTATATCTGTTATGCTGATTGTTATCATTCGAAACTTGCTTACTAAAGATAAAACGCGACCTGGACTCGAGGAGCGTATCTCGACAGTCGCGCAAAATCGAGCTGACATCAAACGAGTTAGGCGAAATCGGACATAACGGCGCGGTAGCGGACGTAGGTAGGCAATCATTTTACGGGAGCTTATTTCGAAGACCTCTCTCTCTCTCTCTCTCTCTGTCTCTCTTTTTTTCTCTCTCCGCTTTGGCGGATCCACCTCTTCTTCTCTTTTCCGTTTTCATCTTCCTCGGCGGAAGATTCTTCACGCGTGCCCGATCCAAACTTGCGCGTATCCCTGATATATGTCCGGAAGTCTCGTTCGCGAACTTTGGCTTCGGCGCACATCAAAGGTTCCACCATTCGGCTGCTGTCAATCAGCAATGCCGTACAAATCGATAATACGATTCGTAGCTGTCTCGTAAGTTTGTTTCTCTCGAGGCGATCCTCTTCCCCTCCGAGGCTATCGAGACTCGACCGAGATATCGACAAGATTCGTAACGATCGAGGAACAGACTTTACGACGACGAAGCTGCGGTCCGTTGCGTTTTCTCGGGCCGTAAATGGGAAATTGCCTTCGCGTCTTTGCTGCTCGTCTGGATTGCTAATTAGACCTGTCAGGGATATGAATCTGACGCATAAGTTCGTAGAGCCAAGCTCGTCCATTTTATTATATATCGTTATTCGATACGCACTTTATATTTGCATTATATTCTTGCGAATTTTACTTCGTCTTTCGCATTTTAATTTCTATAGCTTCGCTCTTGCTATTACGTACATTTTACGTTTACAATACGTTTATATATATGTGTGTGTGTGTGTGTGAATAATTAGTGATTTTTTCAATCATTTCTAAAAAACCTTCTAACAAAAGCAAGCAAAAAGATGTTCAGGAAAACATGAATTTAATGTTTTTCTCAAATAAGAAAGGAATTGTAATCTAAAAAAATAGCATTATTACAGATAACATTAAATAAAATAAAAAAAAAATAAAAAAAAAAGCAGAAATATTTTAAAATTATTAAAATAGAAACAACTTTTGCTTGACACGTTAAATTTTTATTCCAAGTGTGCTTCTGTACTTAAGTATATTTTTGTACTTCTAATCTAAATTTATCTGTTTTATATTGGGTTGGGGAAAAAGTTTCTTCGTATTTTATTGCAAAAATGAAACAAATTTTATTCATATTTGAAATGAAGCTTATGAAATTAAATATGTGCCGTTTTGTTCGACCACCTTTTGCCATCTTTGAGGTAAAACCATAATCCCGTCACTGTAGAACTTGTGTGATTTCTGGGCGAAAAACTGTGACAAGTGATTTTCACAGGCCTCTCTTGAAGCCAACTTTGTACCATTAAGAGAGTTCTGTAGAGATCGAAATAAATGGTAGTCTGATGGTGCAAGGTCAGGACTATAAGGTGGGTGCATCAAAACTTCCCAGCCAAGTTCTCTTAATTTTTGACGAGTCGCTATAGATACATGAGGTCTCGCGTTGTCGTGATGAAAGACGACGCCTTTCCTATTGATCAATTCTGGTCGCGTTTTCTCAATTGCCTGGCGTAATCTTTCCAGTTGTTGACAGTAAAGGTTAGAATCAATTGTTTGACCGGACGGCAGCAGCTCGTAGTGAACGATTCCTTTGTAATCCCATCACACACTCAGCATCACTTTTCTTGGCGTCAATTTTGGCTTTGCCACAGTTTGCGGAACTTCATTTCGCTTTGTCCACGATCTTTTTCGTACATTATTGTCATACGTGATCCATTTTTCATCGCCTATTATGAGCCGTTTCAAAAATGGTTCGATGTCGTTTCGTTTTAACAATGATTCGCAGATAGAAAATCGATCCATTAAATTTTTGACTGTTAAATCATGTGGCACCCAAACATCGAGCTTTTTTTTGTATCCAGCTTTCTGCAAATGGTTTAAAACTGTTTTGTGGTCGATGTTCAGTTGCTTACCGATTTCGTGACTGCTAATATGCCGGTCTTGTTCAATTATTTCCATAATTTCATCGACTTTTTCAGTGATCGGTCGACCAGAGCGAGGTGCATCTTTGACGTTAAAATTTCCAGATTGAAAACGCTTGAACCAGCTTTGTGCAACACGTATTGATACAGCATCATGTCCATAAACATCACAAATTTTTTTAGCTGCCTGAGTTGCATTCTTCCCTTTTTTAAAATAAAATTTTAAAATGTATCGAATTTTTTCTTTCTCTTCACTCATTTTCAAGATGCAATAACTTTTAACTGAATAGATAAATATCACTACTTTTTTGCTACTTTTTCTTTATGATATGTCACCTTTCAAACGCACACAAAGTATTGACAGATCCGATTAATATTATCAAGGTTATGCGATTCTAATTCCATCTGCCGGAAAATACGAAGAAACTTTTTCCCCAACCCAATATTTATGAATGCATAATTAGAGAAAAGAAAAAGAGTATAAAAAATACATTTAAATTAGAAATAATTAAGAGTTAGGAATCATATTTATATAACGCTACTAACAATTAATATGACTTTAATAATTTTGATTAAATAATTTTGTGTAAACCATTTCCGGCCATGTATATACAAAGATATTTTTTTGAAATTGCTAAAATGAGTGGCTATTGATCATTTATAAATATCAACGTCGAAATAATAAATACTCCATAATATATTGATACTTGATATATTTGCGGATTAAACAATTTTTGCATATATTTTGCAATAATCCCTATGTCGAAGGACTGACCTGGAAATATATTTAACGCGCCCAGACAAATATCAGCTTTATTACCTTACGTGATCAATGCATATGTATATGTATATATGAATGATTAGTGATAGATTTTCAATCATTTCTAAAAAGCCCTCTAACAAAAGTATATAAAAAGATGTTGAGGAAAACATGAATTTAATGTTTTTTTTCTCAAATAAGAAAGAAAAAGATGAACTGTAATCTGAAAAAATAATATTTTATTAGAGATATAAAATTAAATAAATTCATACTTGATATATTTCCAGATTAAACAATTTTTGCATATATTTTGCAATAATCCCTACGTCGAAGAAAATTTATTTAACGTGTCCAGACAAATATCAGCCTTATTACCTTACGTGATCAGTGCATATGTGTATGTATATATGAATAATTAGTGATTTTCAATCATTTCTAAAAAGCTCTCTAACAAAAGCATATAAAAAGATGTTGAGGAAAACATGAATTTAATGTTTTTTTTCTCAAATAAGAAAGAAAAAGATGAACTGTAATCTGAAAAAGTAATATTTTATTAGAGATATAAAATTAAATAAATTGATACTTGATATATTTCCAGATTAAACAATTTTTGCATATATTTTGCAATAATCCCTACGTCGAAGAAAATTTATTTAACGTGCCCAGACAAATATCAACCTTATTACCTTACGTGATCAGTGCATATGTATATGTATATATGAATGATTAGTGATAGATTTTCAATCATTTCTAAAAAGCCCTCTAACAAAAGTATATAAAAAGATGTTGAGGAAAACATGAATTTAATGTTTTTTTTCTCAAATAAGAAAGAAAAAGATGAACTGTAATCTGAAAAAATAATATTTTATTAGAGATATAAAATTAAATAAATTGATACTTGATACATTTCTAGATTAAACAATTTTTGCATATATTTTGCAATAATCCCTACGTCGAAGAAAATTTATTTAACGTGCCCAAAAAAATATCAGCCTCATTACCTTACGCGATCCAGTCAGTCCGGCAATGTATATATCGACAAATATATCATCCAGAAATTTCACAAGAAGAAAAAAATCGATCGCGCTCCAGAATCGGTCAATGCAACTAGCCGGTCGTGTCACTGATGGACAGCCGCGAGGCCGAATCTCGAGGTCGGACCTCAACAAATTTGCGATCGGTTAGCGGGGGCACGCGTATTTGTTTAGGTGCCTTCCCGGGGCCCTTTCCCTTTCCTTCGTCGAACCGAGACCTCTCCTTTCCCCATTCGAGCGTGCCCTGCTCCCTCCCTGCCCTTTCTCTTATGTACGAGTTTCTCGCGCGGTCCCCTTCTCGCAACCAGTTCTTTCCTTCCTTCTTCCCTATCACCTTCTACCCGCCCCTCTCTCGCTCTTCGGTTGTGTGTATATATCTATGTATATCGGCCTGAAGCGGCGCACCCGCGCGCAGTCGGTTCACCGTACGGTGGACCGTGAAACGTTTGATCTCACCGCCAAGCCAGATCGGCAAAAGGCCTTTTTCTGCGGGCTCGGGGAAGAGCGAAAGGAAACGCAAGAGAGAGAGAGAGAGAGCGAGCAAGAGAGCGGGAGGGGAGACAGCTTGAAGCCGGCCTCAAAGACTTGACTGATGACTTGCGGCCACAACTCGGGTAGAGGAGGCAGCCGCTAAGGCCTAAGCCCGTCGGGCGTTACGACCTCGTGGAAGATCGGCGACGTCCGAGAGAACCGCCGCACGTCGGCCTCGATATCCGCCGGGTTTACCGGTCCCCGTCGATTTCTCGGCGCGACGCGTGCCCACTCGTGTGTCCACGCTTCGCGGGCCCCTGCGGGACGCACGCCAACCACAGCCACGGCGATTCGTCGTCGCCCCTTTGATCGTTGGGCCGCGATGCCGACCGCCTTGCCGCAGTCTCGCTTTCCCTCGCGGAAAGCCTCGTCCCGCATGTTGCCTTTTTTTTTTTTTTCGGCCACATATTAGATTTGGATCTTCCCTTTGGACCGGGATCAGTCGAGCGTACCCGGAGAAAATTACGCTTTGATACAGCTGTATTTTCTCGACTTATCTTACGATAGAGAAACTTTTTCCTATTTCTGTATTTTCGAAAAGTATCGATTTTATATTCACAATGATTCTCTCTTGTGCATAAAATGAAATTTAAATCGACAATTTATTTATAATTTTTGATTTTATAATTTTTTTAACTTTTATTTTATCGACAATTTATTTATCATTTTTATTTTTAGATTTTTTTTAGAAATCTCTTAGAGGGACATTTTTCGAGAAGAAATAAATTTTCGTCGCGCAGTATATCAAAGTATATAACAAAGGGAACGCGTGTATAAAACCTTTTATCGTAATACACTGCGATGCAAATGAAAAACTCTGCGAAACCGGGAAATAAAAAAAACGGTAACATATTATGTACATCTCTCTCTGTTACTAATTTTAAAATTTTAGAAAAATAAGACCCAGGTAGCAAGCGCACGTCATTTTGACGTTTCAAATTGATCATTCACTGGCTATTCTTGACGTCACGAGTTGACGTTTTCATGACGTAAAGGTGACGGTCTAATGTCACAGATTCTTGACGTCATAAAATGCACTATATTTTGACGTCTTTTTCTTAGCATAATAATGTATTTAATAGCGTTGTCGAATAAAGCAGATTAACCGATTCGAGAGCATCATTGAACAATTACAGCCATTCTATTCTTCAGAGGAATCTCGGATCGATTAAACTGCTTTATTTGAAAACGCTGGAAAACACAAATATGATAAGAAAATAGGTCACAAGTTTTATATTTGTTATTATTATTTTATTTAAATATAAATAAACTTACTTCTAATATCATGTAAAATTTCAACAAATATCTTCCGTTGCCTGCGTTTCATAAAAATATATTTTTCCCATCAACTGTATTATAAAAAAATATGTATATTTTTTGACACTTTAATTACTCGATTGATATAGCTAATATTTTTACTAATTTAATGAACACTTGAGTGGTTAAATAACATGAGTTTTGCACAGTGATAAACACATACGTCGAAAAAAAAATTGTTAAGTCTGATCGCGAAAGTCATGTTATATAAAAAATTGTAAAAGATTTTTTTATGGGATCGATGTACTAACTAATCACATTAATAACAAAATAATCGTCAGTTCATGACTGACATGAAATATAACGTCAAAATAATGTTACGCATATCAAGACGTCAATATAAAGTCATGTAACAAATCAGTCATTTTGACGACATGTGACCAAAAATGACCAATTTCGAACGTCAAAATGTGTGCTTGCTATCTGGGGAGAAAGCTACAAAGGTGTATACTATTCGATAAATCTGTGTCTCTTATTTTTTGTTTTGCATCTGTTTACAAATTACTAGATAGTAAAGAAGGTTCAATATCGAAAGATCTAATTTTACGCATAATAAATACGAAAAGTTATATATTGTTCATACGTATGCAATTAAAGAAAAATATTTTGATTTACGCCTTTTATCCACGTAAATAATAAAATTCACTATTTCAACTATGCGCGCCAGCTGCGACGAATGCGCGTGATAATCTGATAATATAACGATAATGCTTGCGAACGAAGCGAGTTCTGCCACCGCGAGTGATCCCGCGATCAAAGAGAGCAAGGAGTATTCTCGTAGAGCAAAAGATGGGTAAGAGGGGGCAAAGGAAGAAAAGAGAGACGAGAGAAGGAAGAGAGTATCGAAGACATAGTCAGGTCTGCGTCGGCCGCCTGAGCTCTGGGGTATACGAGGAAGAGGAGCGTTGTTCTCGGGCCGGCCATTCGGAGGGGATGGTTCGGAGAGGAGAGGAACTGTCGGCTCCTTTGAAGTCGGTCGGTACCGTGTGTAATTAGGCCGCCGCTCCCCACCCCGCCCTCGGCCTCTGATCTCGCCGCGCTGTGTCGCTAATTGCTCATCGCCTCACGGCAGAAGCATCGTCGTCGTCCTCGTCGTAGCCGCCGCCGCCGCCGTCGTCGTCGTCGTCGTCGTCACCGTCGTCGTGGTCTTGATCGTCAGTGCATCAACATCCAACTCGTCCAGCTCTTTCTCTCTCGTTGCTGCCGTCGTGAATCTTTGAATCTTTTCGAGCAAAACGCAAAACTAGACAGTCTTTTCTCTAAAGGAACGATATCCAGTCGTTAACGCCGGCTTTTTCTCGTCAAGAAAAGCACGAATTTCATCTTAATTTATTTCCCATCTTATTCTCTTGCAGAAATACGACGAACAATTTTGAAATGTTTAATGATGTATATAATAATTTTGAAAAAAATATGAAAAAATAAAAGAGGATTTATTATTAATGACGGAATAATTATATATACATAATAAGAATTCTAAAAATAAAATTAGAACTTTTATTATATACGCATATATAATAAAATTTAAATAAAATCTAATTTAAATTTAAATAAAATTTAAATTTGAAAAAAAAATAGAAAATTTAAATTTAAATAAAATTTAAATTAGAACTTTTATCATACGCATATATAATAAAATTAGAACTTTTATTATATGTATATAATTATTCCTTCGTTAATAATAAATTCTTTTTTTTATTTTTTTTTCACAATTATAACGCAACTTGATTTTTCCTTAAATGGCTCATACAATATTTTAATTTAAAATAATTCAACAGTGCAACGTAACGTTTAATTATATATTAAATTATCGATACAGAAAATAATATAATAGTAAAGAATTTTCCGCTCGTTTATCTGAGAATTTCGTACGATTTCAACCATTATTTAACGTATTTTCGCGGGTTTCCAGTCGTGCGGGGAGAACGACGAGTAGATTGTCCGCGGTGTTAAATATACTTTTGCCCTCGTCTTCAAGATTAAATCGCCCGTTGCTCTGTAATCCAAGTCGCAATTATCCTCATCCGTGTCCACATCGTCATCGTTATTCATCTCCTTTAATGTAGATGTTCTTAAGTAGACGCGCGTATAGTCACCTTCTTGAGTACACATCTCCGTCTACTCTCAGTAATTGCTACCGCTGCTAATTGCTGCGCTGTATTATGACAGCGATTCATCCCAGTCCATCCGAGATCCCCTTTCATATATATAAAACGCGTATCCCTTCTCAGAAAGTAAAATATCATTAATAATGATTTATACATGGAATCTGCTTTACGATGTCAACGCAACCAACCATGTAGCGCCAAGATATTCCGCATTTCCCGTGTCGCTTGTAACAGCCTCGTTGTTTCGCCCAGAGTCACTGTGTCTTGGTCTACTTGTAAACTACCGTCCATGTGTAGTTTAACGAAGTCGTGTTTACTGTGTAATTGTTATTCCCGCGATATCACAGTTGCTCGTATAGTTAGCGTGTCACACATCCGACGTACAAGTGTACAACATCCAACGTGTTAATTTGTCATTGTTGTTCTGCAGTGTGTCGCAATCCTTGTAAACTTTTAATAATTATTACTAACATCTTCGGGTAATCGCGGTATAAATTTTTGTATTTTTTAAATTTTATATTGCACATTTTTTTTTTATTTTTACAATTATCTTCCTTAATTCTAAAAATATATATTCATGATTATGTATATGTACATTTTTATATAACATTTATAATAATAAAAATATAAATAAATATATAAATAATAAATATATATAATATAATATAAATAATATATATAAATATAAATAATATAATATAATATAAATAATATAAATAATATATATAAATATAAATAATATAATATAATATAAATAATATATATAAATATATTATTAATATAAATATTAAATATAAATATAATAAATATATAAAATATATAAATAATAATAAATAAAATTTATTATTATTTATATAACATTTATATAACATTTTTCACTGTATTTTTATAATTTGAGATATTTTAAAATACATTTCTCCGTCATATTATATATATATTATATATATTATAGAAATTTCGTAATGGTTGCTGAAGGGAAAATCGAGATAAGATACAATAGTTATTCTCAGACGTAATTAATCAACGTGCGCGTTACGAAAAATGATTATTAATTTTCGTCGCGGACATTTTCCCGTCGTTTCAAATTTTCTTAAATACTAAGAGAATACAAACTGAGTATCCCTCTCGACAACACCCTACTAATTGCTGCTTTCTACTGGCACAATGCTCCACTATCCGTTTACGGCTTGGTATCTGGCGAGTTTCCGCACAAAAAGGCACGTAAGAGATATAGAACGATTCCGAACCAGCATTACTCTCTAACGGGGCATTGTTTCTGCCAGCGTCTTCGCCTTTGAGAAGCGAGCTAGCTCCTGTTCTTATCGCTCTTCTCCACCCGAAAGTCTCCGGCAAACGTTGTAAAAGTTTCGCGTTAAATCGGAGCAATCTCGCTAGTCCACCGTTTCTTCGACAATGAGATTTTATCATTAGCACGTTAAGATCTCTTCCGTGCGAAAGGCGTTTAAGTAAATGACGATGGTAAGCAACGCTTGCAGTCTTCTCATAATCTATATCGTTTATTATTATGATCGTTAATATTGCTCTCATCGCGAAATCTACAACGGCTCTCCTTCGTTCATAAGTAGACTATTAATGGTGGGACCATCAGCGTCATCATCTCTTTTTCTTCCGCTTTCGTATTCATGTCGTCGAGGTGCGCGCATTACCATGAATATGTCCTATGAATATTTTGCTTTCTCATTCGCGTTATATTTTGAATATGATAGCTTAGCCGTCTAACTCTACTTTAATTACGCGAGCTAAGCTTTGCGCTTATGTAATGGAAGTATAACGGAATATGCATAATCATATACAAGATACTTATAATATGTCACAGGATTTTTATTAACATCGAGCGTTTAATCCCTTGACAAAGATTTAAATGAAATTTCTATTAATATTTAATTTAAAAAAAGTTTAAAATAGAAAATAGAATTTTAGTATTTATTCGCATGCTCAATTCATAAAATTGAATTTAATCTTTAATAACGAATATTCTTTATCATTAATTATGAAGACTCTATCATTAAATCATTAAAAGTCAATTCTTTTAATGAGCCAAGTGAAACTTATAGTCATGCTTGCGCGAAAAAAACATAGATTTATCTCTAACTTTACGTTTAAGGATGTTTTGTATGTACAATCCCAGCAAAAAGTAGCTGAAAATCAATATTGACGAATATCCACTTTTGGTGTATTTTGAGTATGAGAAATTGCGTGGAATATTCCAATTTGATCTTAACTACAGTGCAGAGATGTATTTTTTAATATTTATTGCATTTTTACTGAAATATTTCGAATTTTGTTACCCGAAATGATTAACTTTTGGCAGAGAATTTCGCCTTGTGACAAATACATGGCTAACTTCATTCAATTATATTTAATATCTTTTTAATCAGTTAGTACTTGTATAATATTATTTGACGAAATATTTCCTCTGTATCTAAACTTTTGCAAATTTTAAACAAATTTTGAATATTATTTCCATGTGTTTTTGTCATTTGAATCGACGTGAACGCTTTAGTGAATCGATTTAAAAATTATACTGAAGATTCTAAACATATGTAAGGACATTCCGTACAATTTTCATTAAATTCTCAATATTTTGAAAATAGATACAAAACATCTTTAACTTTTGGCAGAGAATTTCTCCTTGTGACACATACATGGCTAACTTCATTGAATTATATTTAATATCTTTTTAACCAGTTAAGATAAATGGCTATAACTTTGTCAGCGGATATAATTTCGTCAAGCCTTCTTAAAATTAAATAAATTAAGCAACCTCGCGTATATCGACTATATTTCTCGATTTGAAACCGATGTTTAAATTGTTTCAAATTGAGAAATATAGTCAGTATACGCGAGATTGTTTAATTTATTTAATTTTAAGAAGGCTTGACGAAATTATATCCGTTGACGAAGTTATAGTCATTTACCTTAGTACTTGTATAATATTATTTGACCAAATATTTTCTCTGTATCTAAACTTTTGTAAATTTTAAACAAATTCTAAATATTATTTCCATGTGTATTTATCATTTGAATCGATGTGGTTATACGTTTCCTATAAGAACACATGTTAATTCGGTGCAAGTTAAAATCCTTATAACTTGTGAACGCTTTAGTGAATCGATTTCAAAATTACACTGAAAATTCTAAACATATGTAAGGACATTCCGTACAATTTTCATTAAATTCTCAATATTTTGAAAATAGATACAAAACATCCTTAAATGAAACAGATGGAGACAAAAAAGATTTGAGAGAGTTTTATGTTTTTAATCAGCATTTATCTGTTTCTATAACACGCGGCTGGAACGAAACGATACGCGGACGTTTATATTTCGGAGCAATATCGCGCGAGAGTACATTCGGGAAATAATCTCGAGTTGCTGGCGCGCAAAGGCAGCTCGGCTGCAGAGCAAAGGGCTAAAACGGGAAGAGGAGCGGTGGAGAGAAACGCCGGAGGAGACGGGATTCCGAATCGACGCGGACTATGCGTGGCGCGCGAGATCACAGAGACGGAATCCCGACGTAAACAGGCTTAAATTGTAATCTCGGGCTTTCGGTTCTCTCTCGCGGTGGGATACTTGTTGCTCGTCTACTCTTTGATGTCCGGTCATGCGGCGCTTGAGAGATCAATATGCGCTCATTAACGAGTGCGGTCGCTCGCGGTGCCAAAGGGACGCGCATTCACAGGGAATATCGCGGTAACGTTAACCTTGACAGTTGACATGCACGATTATTATCCGCCCTTCTTTTTACGGCCGACAAAACGTGTTCGTTCATCACCGCTCAAAAACAATGAGAGAAATGTCACTTTTGTCTCCGTCAATCGCGTTGTATTTTCAATCGCTACAAATGCTACGAAATGGAGATGTGTTCATTACGTATTTTAAATAAATTGTAGGCTATATTATGCGCGGAATAATATCTGTATAATTATTTTTCTGAAATCATTTTATTTTGAAATTTATTATTTTTCTGAAAAAAAAAAAAAAAAGAAATAATAACGAAACTTTTAGAAATTGCTATTAGAGAGAGAGGGACAGACGGGGGGAGAGAAGAGGGAGAGAGAGAGAGAGAAACTGTGTAAATATATACTTGTGATTTAGTTTTTATATATGTATAATATATAAAATATATTATCATATCTATCATGAAACAAAACAGTTTTTCGATAATATTGTTAGCTGCAGTACTTTTTTGCGTGACAAATGGATATTTCATGTGAATATAACATATACATTTTAATTACAAAATTTGTTAATTACAAAATTGTTAATTACAAAATTGATTGATGACTGAAATATTTGTTCATTTAATTTCAATATGTTAGGTTAATCTTGACATTTGAACAATATCACCATAAAAACATATTGCATTCAGAAAACAACTATTTTGCGGTATATCTGTTAGCTATGCCATTAACTGGATTTATTGGAGCGGTTAAAACCGCATATTGGATTATAGTCGAAATGCTTATAATTCAAATGCATTATATCGTCATGTAATGGATTACGATAAATCATATCATTTCATAATAGAAAAGCACATATCTAATTTTTTGGAAAATGAGATATTAAGATATTAAGATATAATGAAACATTAAGACATTATATATATGTTTTTGAAATGAGATATTAAACGAAATATTAGTATTCCTAATGCATTGTTATTCAAAAAACATATATGAAAAGTGCATTCCTTTTTTCTCTTGTGAACTTTAGATTTCACGTTTCAACGTCAACGTTCCTTTGTGATGAAATGCTCGATATATATGAGATATTCAAGAAAATGTATTTTAAGAATGTATTTTAATTTTTAAGATTTTTTCTTGTGCGAAATTTGGAATTTGAAAATCTAATTATAGTAGATTTAATTATACTTTATTTATAACACTACAAATGAAAAAGTTATGTTAAATCATTATAATAAATTAAAACACAAGTAAAAACATAAAATTTTATTCTTTAATGTTTGATTTAATTAATTACAATTAAAATTATAAGCGAAAAATGATAGAATATTTAAACTTGCTGCTTTTATGACATTTAATTTTAGACATTAAAAAGCTAAAAATATAATCTTTACTTAAATTTGAACCAAAAAGATACATTACTTTATTTTCATTATATATGTATATTTTTTTCATATATTTTATATAATGTATACATTTTACATTCAAGAAAATAAATTAAAAAAACAATAAAGATTATGTATTATAGGATCTTGTTTGAATATGAATATTATTGAAATATGAATATTATGAAATATATTCATAATCGAAAATAATCCAAATATTTTCACAAATTGCTGCTAAAAATTGCATATTGTTCGGCCGACTTAATCAAACTGTAAAAGCGATTTTTGTTACAATGTTTATTTATACAAAAATGTGTAACAAATAAATTTCTGAATGTAAATTAGGCATAATAAATACAAAAATAAAATAGCATTTTCAGATTATTAAACATTCTTGCATAAAAATGCACGAAAAGCAATAATTTACAAAATAAAAAAAGTTAATTTTGTTTATAATGAATGTTACATGTTTTTACCATTTATGTCTATTTACGCGACAAAGAGAAATTTTTGTAAATTCTCTCTGAATTGCAATTCTCTCAAAGTCCCCGTTCCTAAATCATCGTATGTGGTTAGTTTGGAAAAAAATATAGCATACGTTTCGAAGATAAAACGGTTTTTAAATTTTGGAGTTTATACAAGACATAATATACTCGTACAAGTATAACTGACAATCCAATACATTTTGCGCTATATTTTTAGCAATTTTAGCCATCGTTGAAATAAAAAATGCGGCGATATATATGTGTAATACGTCATATGATTAAATTTATTCCTTCTTTTTAATTTCGAACAAGCCTTTAATACAAAAGTACGTATCATATGGCTGTCAGCGGCAGAGGGCGATAAATTTGCGGGAGAGAATCGCGTGCGATTCGCGCGCAAGTTTGCGGTTTGTCCCATACGCG
Source organism: Camponotus floridanus (assembly GCF_003227725.1). Classification (NCBI taxonomy): domain Eukaryota; kingdom Metazoa; phylum Arthropoda; class Insecta; order Hymenoptera; family Formicidae; genus Camponotus; species Camponotus floridanus. The sequence continues at coordinate 708,142 of NW_020229592.1, read as the reverse complement.
GCTAGCTACCGAGATGATTTATCGCGTGCGGCGAGATCGCGTGCGTCGTTGCACGAATTGTATACGCCAAATCAAGCGCATCGTAGTCGGCTGTCCAGGAAGTCGCCCTGGTTGAGCTTGCGCTCGAAATAGCGTCTAATCTAATGAGATTCAATCAACGCCGTAATTAATGATAAATATTTGTGTCAATATTTATATCATGCCCACTGCTATAAAAACAGCAGTTAAATTCAATTTAATTATTCATTAAAATTAAAATTTTAACTCCGCGCAACAACTAATTTCGAATAATTAATTTAGGCATGAATTATTTTAAATTTGAATATCTTGCAAAAATATATTATATCGCCTTTCGCAATTATTTGTCTAAAGCGATTTGCTCGTTTAGATACTTTCTTTACTTTTAAAATTTTTTAAATTAAATTTTATTTGATGAAATTTTGAATTATATTTGTCTGACGGAGATTTGACAAATATGGAAATTCAATGTAAATTTGTCATGTGCTGACATACGATTGCATCGCGTAACTTTAATTGTGTGTGATTATCGCTAGAGATTTTTTTAAATTTCGCTTGACATCTTTTTGCATCGTGATAAAATTGACGAGCGATCTACATCCCTTAAAACGCTGTTATTGTCATTCCCTGATCTATCACATTTCCCGCGCTTTCGCGACTAACAAAGAAGGCGCCGTATACTTTGACGCGCGTAAGCGTTCCCGTCACGCGCGAAGAGGATTAAAAATATCAAAGCGAGCGCAGCCAGCAGCAGCAAATCGTTGTGCGCGAGGGGACAAAAGCGCGCGGAAGCGCAGAGGGTAAAGGAGGATTTCCGAGGGCGGCGGCCGCTGAGGTCAAATAACCTCTAGAGAATCCGCGACTGGTACCGGGGAGTTTTGAAGCACGCGGGTGTTCAAAGGCTTTCGTTAAATCATACTTAAAAGTTAAAGGCCACGGTATACGCGAGATGTCTCGCATACGAAGAGACGTCGGGGAGATGAGGGGGAAGCAGGGGGATGAAGGAGGGAAACCTGGAGGGACAGCATGGTGAGAAACGGACGGTGGATATATCCGTGAAAGCAGAATCTCCAGATGATCAAAGAGCGTTAAAAGAGGATTGGGTTGCCTCGGCGCTACTCGTCTTACGAAGCATCCGTGGAAGTGAGCGTGTGTGGTAAGGATGAATTAACGCAAAGGACATTCGCCCCTATTGTTAAGGACGCATTAGCGTTTTCTTCTTATTCGCACTATGAATATGAGATCTCCTGATATATTTATTTATGATCCATCGTCTTTTATTTTATTTATACAATTTAATCCTATTTATATTGATTTTATTTATGTTGATTGCTATTAATTATAATTAATTTTTATTTTCATTTTTATATAAATACTGATTATTTTAATTATTTTGATTAATTGTTTTTGTATAAGTGCTTTGATTATTTTAATTGTTGTTAAACTAGAGTATAGTGTTTTAGAATAATATTTTAGAATAAAAAAATATATAAGGTAATTATAAAATAAAATTAAATAAATAATTATGAGATAAAATAAAAGATAATAATTATAAAATAAAATAAAATAAAATAAATAATTATAAGATAAAATAAAAGATAATAATTATAAAATAAAATAAAATAAATAATTATAAAATAAAATAAAATAAAATATAAAATAAAAAAATATAACAATACTTTTCAAAAATTTATATGTATACATAAAATATTAATTTACAAGGTAAAATAGAAAAATTTATATGAATATTACATAATTAGAATTACAAGTTTTTTTTCAGCTCGTCATAAACTTCAACAAATTAAGACAAGAGTAAAAGGCATTTACGAGCAATCACGAGTTATTAGGTGTGTTAATATAAATTTAATATTTAGGAGATAAGAACAGTGAAAAAACTCAGTAAAACCAATAAGTCCATTGTCTGGCAATTATGAAATATTACTAAAACCTAATGCGTGTATATAACTTCTTATAATATTGTAATGACCGACCGATAATAGATGTAAGTTAGAATTTTTTAAATTTTATATTGTGTTGAAGATGGTTCAAAGAAAGAACCGAAACGTTCACATAAATAAATATTAAATTTATATTAACACACCTAATAACTCGTGATTGCGCGTAAATGCTTTTTACTTTTGTCTTAATTACATAATTAATATTTTTTTATTTCGAATGAAACATATGCATTAAAGTAATGTTTGCAACTTACTATTGCTATATAGGCGTGTCAAGTCGTGAAATTGCGAGAGATTCATCGCTTAGGTAATTTCAAAATTCGACTCACCTGCAACACCGTCCTCATCTTGACCCTCCCGCCAATAACAATAATGCAATCGCTGCTAAAGCGACAAATCTTCGTGTCTTTATTCACATGCGACTGTCGCAGTCCATGTCGATCGCCTTCAATCCATGCGCGTGCACCAAAATGGGTTTATTTTCACGCGGACCATCCTTGTCTCACCAGAGAATCCGAGCACCACGTCCTTCCATTATCCATTGATCCATTCGTATCATCGATGTGACATCAGATAAACGGAAAGTTATATCGAATATGCCGCACGAGGCAATGATAATTGAAAAGGGGTTTCAAGAAGGGGTTGAAGATGTCTCGTGAGAGTCACGTGGTGCGATACGCATCTGCGATACGCGCTCTCTTCTTCAGCGTCCCGCTTGACGGTTCGAAGCACACTGCCGTCACTTTCTGCTTCAGCCGCTTTTCCTTTTCTTCCTGCCTCCTTCTTTGCTCCTTTCGCCGATGCACCCTTCTTCTTCCGAAGGCACGAGGAACCGAGTACGCGCACGTGCCGGGCACGATCGACGAACTAACAGCGACTGACACCTCCTCTTCTTCTCGCCCGATCTTACTTCCTTTTTCTCTTCTTCTCCTCCCGCTTGATTTCGAATTTCGAGACGTTCTCTTTGAATTCGCGATTCTCATGTAAAATCGAACGTCGTATCTAGAGATTTTAAATAGCGCTCATCGAAGAAATTTTTTGGGGACACGAGAGATGTCTCGATAAGGAAATTTAATTGCAATTGGCATAATTTGATTGATCGAAACCGAAAGGGAGAATAGTCTTTTTGGTACGTTTTCACGTGATCTTCTGAGAAATTGGTATGAACTGTTTGATGCTCCTTGCACTGTCGGAGTCGGGGACCGACTGACAATCGGTCCAGCTCAAACCGCGCGAAGTAAGCAACAGCAAGGGGGTAGGGGGAGAACGAGAAGGAGAGTCAGAGAGAGAAAGCGATGAAATAGAGTAGACTGGAGGGTGGTGGAGAGATATGTGGTTCTCACTACCACGTGTAGGGTTGTTTTGGCTGCGACGAGGTCGCGCGATCATTGCGGTCGCTTCAGTATTGATTTCGTCAAATATTTTCTTCCCCCGCATCGCGCTTTTATTATATTTTTTATATTTTATTTATTCGTGAAATTTAAATTTATATTTCATTCATATTTGTTTTTTATATTTCTTATTTATTGTCAATTTGATATTTCTTAATTATCACCAATTTGATTATATTAAATATTTCTACTTTGATTGAAACAGTCTGCGGAAAAATGATGTTAATATGATGTTAATATATATAACAATATATATATAAAATAATCCTTTAATAAATCTTTGGTACTTTGTCGAAATTTTTTCATCATTCATGTATTTTAAAATTAACGAAATCTGTTAATTTGAAAATGATTTGCTTCCCTGTTATTTTACTTAATAATATTTTGACTCAATAAATTCGTCTTTATAATTGATACATGTAACCAATTGACATGGTTATTGCAACAGAGTAAAATGTGCGGTATCGCAATTAGTAAAATTATTAATTTATGATTGTTTACACATGTTTCTTAATTAATGTAGAATCAACAAAGATAATTATACGACAATAATGAAAATATACATCTCGCATGAGATGTCAAAATGTCAAAAATGACAAAAAGTTAACAATTATATTAAACTCACTACAAAAATGTTAATGATTTATTTATTTTATAATTCGATTATCAGAATGATTTCCTGGCTTGTTGCCATTTTCCATATAAAAGCAATAATATGTATGTAACATATCATAGACATATTATTAAGCGTGGCATAATATCAATTCCATCGTTATACGAGGATGATCAATAAATGCCTCATAGATGAGTTCCCCTGATTTATTTATTTCTGAATTTCTATTAACATAATTACATTTAAATATTTGACTTTTAATTGATAGCCAATTCGATTGAAATAATTACGGTTGGTAATAAGTCCGATGATATTATCATATTCCATTTTCCGCGTATGCATTTTGCGTAGCCTTGAATTAATTTGTTGTTCATTCATCGCTGCCAGAGAAGTTATTATCCGCGATATTGTTGACATCGTGCGTTGTATCGCAGTATCGCACAATATTTGCATGTAATATTACGTAGCGCTGGAAAATTGTCAAGCTGGTATATTGTTAGAGGCATTTTTTTCGCGTAATTGTGGTTTAAACGTTTTTATGGTTTATTTTATCATCGCGCTGAACGCATCGAATATTCAATTAACAAATGACGCGTTGTCTATTGCACATAGTTCGCGTTAGCCGATTCGTTCATTCGTTTCTCTCGTCAACTGAAGCTTAAATTTGCAATTTTATTCAACAAACATCGCAATTCACAATATGATACGAATATCAAACAATGCGCTCATTTTTCATGAAAGAATTCTGATATTTAATCAAATGCATTAGTTTATTTCGTATTTAAAAATGTGAAATTAATAGTGCATTATGATTGTCACTCATATATTGTAATATTTTTGTACAAAATAAATATACCGAAAATTTTATTCTCTTTGTATATCTTATTCTCTTTTACAGGGTGTCCCGAAACTCATAATCAATCTTTCAAAGACAGATTCCTGGGATCATCTGAAGACGATTTTTCCTCAACGAAAATGTCGAGGCACTAATAATTTTTGAATTATAAGTGATTGGAAATAAGGGGTTTTACGTAAACTAAGCTTTGTAGAAATAAAATATTGACAAAACCACATTCTTCGATTAATTTTAAATAGAGTTTACTTTAGTTGAGTTTTAATTTAAGGCTTAATTGCAAAGATATATGATGACAAAAATCGGGAACACGCAAAAAATGATGGCCTTCATCGATATTTTCGCTGAGGAAAAATCGTCTCCAAATGATCCCAAGAATCTGTCTTTGAAAGATTGATTATGAGTTTTGGGACACCCTGTATAAAAGAGAATAAACAATTTATTAATCAAAACAAATTTTTTAAATTTTACAATAACATGCGTCTTCTGTTCGTAATAAATATTTTTAAATGTAAAAATATGTTGACTTATTAATAAATTATAAAATTATGATAAATAACATATATAAAAGATTTTCTTTGTAGAAAATTCTGATTTTAAATGCTCTCTCTCTCTTTGAAACGCGGCCTTTTGATTTCTCTGATATTTCAATCTCGATTCTCAATTATCAATTAAGTTCCTATCTTGCTACAATTAATTTCAGCAATTAAAAATCTAATACACGCAATTCGCTGCATAATAGCGTAGTGCAGTCGTTTTTTTTCGACGACAGATGACCGTCGCAAATAACCGTAGTGCACCGTGACGCTGTCATCTCCGGTGTTGTTTGTCCCGAAATCGTTGACGAAAGATCAAAGCTTAAAGTATTCGAAGTCGCCGACAAAGGCAGCCGACGACAGCAGTCGTACTCTTCGTGAACAGTACCTGCAATTCTTTTTCTGCGTCTCCGATATGAGAAGGGTAACGATCGATCTGCCATTAAGTCACGATGGACACTTCTCACTTGTAACGGCAGCACGTAGTTAGGGAGTCCCCGACACGTTTACAATAGCGGTCCCTCGCCCCCATCCAACTGACTTCTCGTCGCCACTGTAATCGGTCGGCATTAATCTTAAGGATAGGGTAGGTGGGAGGTACCGACCTTCGTCGAGGTCGCGGCTCGTTCATGGAGTTAATGCAAATTGCGCACGGGAATCTTACGACTAGTAATGAGGAGGCTCCCTTGATCGTCGGTTATTTAGCGATGGGGCAATTTGCAAGCCGCATTATTAGAAAGCGGTAGACTCATGCAAAGGGATATCTCTCTTCTTTGTAGTCACGGGATCATGTGGCTGGCAATGCTTGACCTGTAAGTGCATTCTATCGCGGAATTAAAGGTGCAAGACCCATTTCCGTTTGTTGCTCTCCTTTTATAAATATTTGATACATTTATTTTTTAATTATTGATTTCTTTAAATTATTCGGATTACTTAGTAATATAGTTATGTATTTTTAGTAGGATAAATATACCTCTAATTATTTTTAATTTAAGAAATATTTAAGTTTTAATATACGATAAATAGGAAATGTATTCTGATTAGATAATTATATATTATATATGTATGATATATATTATATATTTTTATTATTATTTTGATAGAAAATCTCTAAGATATAAATTAAAAGACAGCGAGAGAGAAAAAGAGAAAAATTAAAAAACTTATCATAATTATGAATCTAAATTTTCCTGTTTATTTTTTTCAGAATTTATGACGTTTAAATGATCTGTTTTTTATTGTGATTTATTGAGATTAAACATACGCGCAATAATTTAATTAATGAGCAATTCATAAATCCGAACAAGCAATAATTTGTAATGTCTATAAATAAAAAAAAAAAAAAAAATATATATATATATATTCAATATTTAGAATAGTTTCATATTAATACTAAGCCTAACCACGACCAGGTGAGTTTTCAAATTTTTCAAATTTTGTAAACGATAAGTTTTTTATTTTTTTAACTTTTTTTAAATCAATACAAAATTATCTGCATTTAATTGTAAAAAATACAACTTTTTCTTAAAGACCATTTGATCGGTTTTTGATCGATATAAATAGATATACATAAATTGTCGATAAGTTTAATGTTAAGTTTTTCCTCATTTCCGTAAGATGTTTATCAATTTAAAAGAAAATTAACAAGAATGAAGAAGAGGAAAATATTTATCCAGTAGAAAAGCTGGAGACTTATTTGTTTATCCTTCGACCTGCGATTTATTTTCCTTTCTCTCTCGATGATTCAAAACAACTCGGTGATGGCACCAAGCACTAGGAACATGCTACGTACTGACTACATGAGGCATTGCCATTCAGCGTGTTATTGTTATCACTACGTCGTTAATGTTCGCGTAAAAAGAGCTCGTATACCTTACAACCACGTTAATGACATGTAACAAGATAAGGTATATATGCATACTATATATGTCCGCTATAAAAGCCGGTAGTCTATCGCGACGGGGTGTTTGTTGAGCAACGCGTATTCATTGTTAGATACTTACAAGCGAGCAGGGAGAAGAAGAAGAGGAGAATCGGACAGTGCGAGGGAGAGAAGAAGGCAGAGGAGCGTGAAAAAGTCCATACTCTCGAAAAACGGGTTTGCGGTGCCGCGGGTGCTGCCGGGTGCGTTGTAGTTTATCGTCAGAATCGTGTAGCATGTTACGGTACACCGCGATCATTAGCAGCTAGAAACTGCCTGCTGCCGGCGGGAAGGCTGTACGATACTCTCTTTGACATCCGTTCGTACTGATTCTTTATATTGCTGATTCAAGGATTCTGCTCGTGATTCCAACAGAGAACAAAAAGAGTAGAATAAAAATTTATTTATAATATTATTTATAATATTAGTTTATAATATTATTCTTTTATTTTATATAGTAATTTTATGCGAAAGATGATGAAAGAAAAAATGATCGAAACGTCCATCTTGATTAATGAATAAATAGTTTCTACAAGAATTCGATTACGCTTCAATTAGCTACGTCCGGAAAAATTTATTATTTTTCGGAATAATTTTTTTGACAAAAATGTAATGGGCCAATGCAAGTAGTAAAAATAGATATTGTGAAATGCCAATTTTTAGCGTGGGAAATTGTAATTATGTTCTACGAAGATAAAATTTTCTAAAAATGGAGAGCAGTGGAGTATAAAAAAATATAACAGAATTTTAACGAGATAGAGGATAAAATGGAAAGAATAGAATAAATATACAGAATAATCAATTACGTAGAGTAATAACTTGTGTATTTATAACGCGAAAAAGTTTTTAAAAAAAGAAGACTAATGTATACATGTAAAAGAAGGATATAATAGTACAATTAAATGATTATAATTAAAGTTAAATGATTATAATTAAATGATTATAATTAAAATTATAAGTAAAATTAAATGATTATAATTATAATTATGAATAAGAAAGAGACGCAAAATAATTGTACAATATTGATCAATATAATGAAAAGATAAAAAAAATCAGAAAAATTAAAATTAGATTATTGATTTTTAAAAATAAAAAATAATAGAGAGGAGAAAAAGAATAAAAATTTATTTTCTAATAATCCAATTTAGCATACGCGGATTCATAAATGTAAATATAGATATTAATATAAGATGAAAGAGAAAGAGAGAGGAGGGGGAAAATGTACTAATAAATACATAATAAATATATGTTAATTATAAAAGAATGATAAGAAATTTAAAACGTTTCTTCTCAAAATTTTCTTTGATTTGCTTAACAAAAAAATAGCATGTTGTAATAGCTGTAGTTTGTAATAACTACTCGGTAACTTTCAGATACTATATATTATAAGTATGCATCTAAAATCTTAGTTAATAATTTATTTTAAAAAATGAAAATCAAAACTAGTAAATTTAAAAAATATAAAAAGAAGTCATAGAAAAATAAAACGTTATTTCTACGAAAAAGTTAAATATTGTAAACTAATAATAAAAATTATAATTTATTATATATACATTACATTACATTAAAGATTTCATTAATTAGTTTTTCAAACATGAAGTGAAATTGTTATTATTTCAGCGTTATATTTTAAATATAAAAATCACTAAAAATCTCAAATTACTGATTTTTGTTTATCTTCTTTAAACTCTTTGGAAGGAACGCAAGCTTCTTATTCGAAACTATTGATTATATAACTACCTTATTTTTTGTTGACTGTTATGTTCTTTCAAGTTTATAATAATTAGTTTTGTAGAGAGTTTCTTGTAGAACTTTGAAAATATATACTCTTGAATGCGCTAAACGAATAATTCCTCTTTCTGCCTCTGCCTCTCCGCCGACTTGCACGTTTCAGCATCTGGCGCCGTACTGTTTTCCACTTACATTAGAATTTCAGTGGAATTTCGACCGTGGCTTAACATGGTCTTCTCTCGACTGACCAAATCTGAATTTCAGTTTTATCCAAATTTGGCTTTCGCCCGAGCGCGGCACCCGGCGACGACGACAGTTCGTATTTGCGTGCCGCAAGCCGTGCATAAATAAATAAATGAATATGAGAGCGTAATGGCCGATAAGTAAATTTGCGTAGAAGCTACGGGTGTACGTCCTACAAATATCGTGCGCGCGTTTCTCCCTCTCCATATCTTCGAATGTCGGGAAGATCGAAATAATGCACGATATCTAGAAAGGCGGCGATCAAAGCGATCAACGTGACGTTATTAGCAAAGAACGTGTTGTCGTAATATTACCGTATCGAATTAATGATAAGCAAAAGATTAAGAGTCGGGCATCGGAACTCTTTTTGTGAGTCATCGTCGAACCGGTCGATACCAATTTAGACCGATTCGGAGTCGAAACGATCCGACTTCATACTCAAAAAGGCGCCAAAGATATTCTCGATCGGCCACTCGATCTTGTTTTATATTCATAAACGGCAAATTCGTCCAGATTCAATGAATATTATGTCTTGTGTGGTTATCTTCTCGAAGATAACGCTATAAAATTACAGGCTAGAATACGACATACATACGATAAAAAACATTTTATATTTCTTGAAATTTCCTCATGTAGAAATTTTTGTCATCAAAAATTTTAATATATTCTTATGTTAATAACATATTGTTAATAATATATTCTTATGTTAATAACATATTGTCATTGCGTTATTTTGACTTTTTTACATTGAGTTAATATTCACCGTTTCTAAGAGTTAAAATAATACAATTAATGTATAAATACATGAATTTTTGATGATATATTTTATATGTTAAAATAAATAAACAGATAAGTTGTATTACTTTTCTCTCTATAACAATTTCCATCTGTTAAATAGATGCCTCTTATGTTGTTTATCATAAAGAAATAAAAAAAAACTTCTTTGAACAATTATTTCTAAAAACTAAGAATAACATTTTATTTTAATTAAATTTAACATTATAAATATGTTAATTTAAATATGTTAATTATAACTATTTTTTATAAATATGTTAATTTAACATTTACTTCCAGATAACGTTCACACACACAAGTTACATTTTTGTGTTAATTTTTCACATATTACTTGTGTTATTTATTAACATATTTACCTTCTGTTAAATTAACATTAAAATTAGAATGGATAAATTAGAACATGTAAGATATGTTAAATTTAAAATTGTTTGCTATGCATACATTTGAGAAGTTTTAATTCAATAAAATTAATTTTGTATACACGCATATACATACATATATCTTATAATAGATAATTCCCAAATAAAAAATGTCATAATAAAATTTATTATTTAATAGATATGTAACAAAGCGGAAAAATAAAATGCCAGTTTAAATATACGTTATATAATGCACGTGTGCATAAACAGGCTTTTCAAGGGTTCGATAATCTCAGTCTATTCTTCTGTTAATGACGTACGATGTAATTACGCGACAAACAATATCCATTTTACTAGGATAATAGGTAAAACAAATTATAATGTTGGTGCGGCACTCCAAACAATGTTGTCATAATTGACAGCTATAAGAGATTATGGTAAGACATTTAAATCATTGCGTAAAAATAAAGTAACGTGCGAATTTGGCAATTAATTAAAATCCAGATACAATGAAAAATGTTTGCATTATAATTGTACTTTTAATGAGCAAATAAGTTCAATTACTAAATTTTTATTCGCAAATTTTTCCCGTTCAACACTTTGCCCATTTTATTTATGTGTACCTACTTTTTATATTATAAATAATGGTAGAAAAAAGTGATATATTATAGAAATGATATCTATGTACGTCACTATTCAATAATTTTGATGTTACAATTTCAATATATAAATAAATAATAATAATAATGTAAATGATTTTAATTAAAGGCATTTATTTTCTGAAGAAAAATTTACGCGAAATTTGTATGATATATTTTTATATCCATATACATACATATAAATAAATATATATATAATTTTAATTAATTATTTTTAACAAACACTTATCATTTTCTGATATTGGAGTAATTAATTATTCGATTATAACAAAAATTAATTATTCGATTATAATATATAATAAATAAAAAAATTATTTCTGCGATAACGAATTACATGTCGCACAATTATTCCCGTAAAGTTTTAATAGTTTACATCCTAGCAGGCTCAGGATAAATAAATAAATAAATAAATAAATAAATATATTATATATATATATATATATATATATATATATGACGAGGGAGTTGCGACCAGGTGTATAGTAGTTGAAGAAAGGGGGTCTCTCGTGGAATATAGGAGGAGAATGTCTCGGAGGGAAGTCGGCTTCTTTCATCCCTTCCTTGACGTCCTACCTCTTGTTTATCTCTTTTTTTTCTTGTTCTGCCCCCTTGTTGCTTCAGCAATGCCGCCGGTACACCGTAGCCGAACCGTCACAATCGCGGAGAAGTGATAGCGACCTCGCGATATCCTCTTCGACCAAATCGGAGAGAATTATGAGAGCAAAAATCGGAGCTCGCGGGGAATTTTCTTCAAGTGCTGCTAAAATGCATATTCTTATAAAGAAGCTAGACAATGCTCGTGATTATCATTAATTTTCACGATTAGAGCGCCGCTATTATTGCGAAAATTGATGATAATAATCCTTTCATAATCATGATAAGAGATGCCTGTCAACATTTCTCGTGAAAATGTAGATATTAATGCGGTAACTTTTATTATCACAGGTGGTTTCCGAAATTTTTCTATATTAATTTAATTTATGTTACATGCTGGAGACTAACAATAATTTTTATGTTACAATTAATTTATATGCGTCAGATTTAATTAAAAAATTCATTTAACCAACATGTCTAGTTTTTACGGTATAAAAAATGGTGGCTACCGAATTGATTAATGCGAATACGAAACTTGGACATTGCACACGTGTACAAATGCAGCTAAATTGGCTTTTCACTATTGTTTTCCTCGTTCATCGGTGAGGACAATTATGGTTTGCACGGTAGAACCAGGCAGTACCGTAACAAAACACAATTACGGACTCTTAATGTTTAAAGTATCTTTCTACTGCGCTGCAAATTTCTAGCTAATTAAAGTAAATGCGGAAAGTAAATGCATGTGAAATTGTACATCTATAGAACAAAGGATTTAGAGAAAATGATCATAAATGAAGCACGAATTTAGCATAATGATCGTTTGTTCATTTTGTTCATATGCAAAATATAAAGAGTAATATAAAATATACAAGATAAAAATAATATTAGAGTATTTATCACGGAGGAATTTTAATAGTAAATGTAATCAAATTTATACAATTTATTAACAAACCTATAAATCAATAAAGGAACTTCAAATTTAATATTGACAAATTTAGATATACATTTAATACAGTTAGCAGGAAAATATCATTTCAGAAGAATTGTAGCTAAAATTTGTTACGCGCATATATAAATATTAAGAGCCTATATTTTATATTATTTTTTAATAATTTTTATTTAATTATCGATATTTTTTTAAATAAATTTCCTTTCTTGATAAAAAACAAAAATAAACCATTTTCAAAGTTTAGCATTTCATATTATAATGAAAAAAAATTGAATTTAAATAAACATTAAGAGCCTATATTTTATATTATTTTTTAATAATAGATTTATTTAATTATTATCGATATTTTTTTTAACAAATTTCCTTTCTCGATAAAAAAAATAAACCATTTTCAAAGTTTAGCATTTTATATCATAGTGAAAACAAATGGAATTTTTAAGAAACAATATATATTCTAATTCACATATGTAATTTATCGAAAAACTTTTTCAAGATATTTACGAAAACTGTAATTTTATAATGAAAAAAAAAACAATTACAATTACTTCACATGCGTGAATGAACAAATGGAGTGCGGGGTGATGGGTTATCGAGACACGTCGCTGCCAACGAGGGTCCGACTGCCGGTGGGGGTAATGAGAATATTCGTGAGGGATAAGAGGAGGAAGGAACGAGCCGTTTACTCGCGCGCCTGACGGAGGCAGGTGTACGTCGTGGCTGTCGGCACGTTTGATGTTGGCCACGCAGCTTCGTGGAGAACGGGGGGATGCGTATGTCGCGCTTGAATCGGTGATGCGTGCGCATGCCAGGGGGGTGGGGTAAGAGAGAAGCAGCGCGGTCAACGAAACGGAAACTCTCGGGAAGGACGAAGGCAACGGGAGATGGCGAGAGATGGGAGGAAGGGGGAGGCGATAAGAGAAATGTGGAATCAAAGAAACAGAAAGAGAAGAGAAATATAAAAGTGCGGGAGCCAGAAGAAGGTGAGGCCGAAGGGATGAGATGGGGGATGGGAAGAGGCGCGATATCGCGAGCTGGCGAAGAGAAGGAATCTCGGCGAAAAAAGAATGGGCCGAGGAAATTAAAATGACGGAGGATAAAAGCGATCGGGCGGAAACCAAATGGTACGGGAGCGATGGATGAATCGCGGCGAATGAATGAGATAATGATGGCCGGTTGTGATGACGATGCGTCGTGATAAGTGAGCGAGTTATTGGATCGGAGAAGTTATTATTACACTCGAGTTGCGTTCCCAGATACAAATGACTATTTAACGTTTTGTAAAATTGATCGATGGTTCAATATACCAAGCTACTGCGTCCATAAAAGTTAATAAATGATACATGTCATTTTTTTAATAGAAATTTTTTTAATAAAAATCGCTTGCTGGAAATTGATATAGATTCAAAATAACGTAAGAATCTAGTAATGCCTCATTCTTACAAGCATTTTCTATAAAAGGCAATAATATTAATACAATAGTAATAAATAAATCTGAAATAAAATTAATCTGTAGATAAAACACACGAGAGATCGAAGCTGATGACAGAAAGGAAGAGGAATAAAAAGGGAAGATGAATGCTTGTAGAGAAAAGTCGAAAAGAAAAGAGAGAGAGAGAGACAAGAATGACAGAAGAGTGACAAGAATGAAAAAGGAAAGATAGCCGAGAAGTGAGAATATCGAAGAAGGGATAAGGTGAGAAGGGAGGGGGGAAAATTACGATGGACTACTATTATGTAAACATCGGAGTAGCTTTCATCTTGCCGCCATCGCAGAGTTGACCTATAACTCTAACTCCGAATCGGGGAACCATCGAAAAACGGCCCATTCGCAAAATTACCATGGGATACTGAATCGATAACCCCTGTCCTACGTGAAAAATACATAAGTCGTTAACGAGGCCGGGATACGTATCCCTGGATTAATCTTTGCTTTGAATTTCTTGATCCGAGATAAAGATAAGATCACTCATTAGCTTATCATGATATACCATGACTACCTGTTTCATTTTCTAGAACTAAAGGGAAAAAATGTGTGTTTAAAGGTTTGACATAAAAAAGCTGTAAATGTCATGTTATTGCATTATCTTTCGTTGAAAGAGATTCCATTTACCAGAATTAACAGCGTTGTAAAAAGCTATAGGTTGCTGCAAGTGGTGCTACCTGCAGGTGGTATAATAGATATTTATGAGGATCTTTATGAAATACACGCACGTGCAAAATAAAAATTTAAAAAGTCGCTTTTCTGTATTCCCTCAAATAATTGTAATAATAATTACAAATGTAACTCTTTCCTTCTCAGATTTTTCATTGACGTATTTCCAGAAAAATAATATAGACTTTATTAGAAACTATACTTATAGATGTGACACTTTTATAACTCTATAAAATGTGGCACTTTTGTAACTTTACACATATCTAATAACTGTTATATATAATTTTATTTTATTATATTATTATAAGAACGCAAAAATAATTACATATCGACTTACAGAATTAATATTCTGATGACATAAATAAGATTATGAGCATTTTATCAATATTAATTATAATACTTATAAAATTTGTGATAAAAGCAATGATAGTAAGGGTTTTATGTAATAACGGTTTATTTATAATAATTTTTTATTCCATTTATTGCAATTGTGTTTATATAAGCGCAAATTAATTTATAATTTTAGCATTACTGACTAAATGTGTAAAACGTTCACCGTAATGAATTAATAATTTTCGTTTTGCTTGATATAATATTTCCGAAACGTTAATAATATAATAATTTATATACATAGGATTTATATTTATTAATTTAGAATATTTATTTGTTGCATATAATATGTATTTAGAATATTTATTTGTTGCATATAATATATATTTAGAATATTTATTTGTTGCATATACCATAAGTGGAATACTGTAAATAATATGTATTTTGATATTATAAATGTCCCTTTTAGCAAAAAATTTTAATAATTTTGCGGCAAAGTTCTTAGTTTACAAAAATATTGACACAAATTACAGCTATCATCAGAAAAAGAAATATATAGGAAGTTATAGTTGTTTATAGTAGTTTATAGTTGTTCTGTCACATTCGCAGAAAATAAAAGGAAAGACACCATAAATCGATTTGCGAATAAATCGCTCTCCGAGCGTTTGCTGTGCTTTAATTAAACATCGAAAGAAAACAACTATAGTTCGCAACTTTCGCAACATATAATTCCTGGCTGTTGTTTCAAATCTACACAGAAAAAAAGGACATTCTTATTTCGAAAATATATTTAGTTTTAACATGGAAATCTTGAAATGAGATTATATTGCGTTAATTAAAGAAAAATATAATTGCTTACTTGAATGAAACCATTTTATATAGTTCAATCAAGAGAAATATATTCTGACGATTTAAGATTTAATTTTCTTGAATGGAAAAGAAAAACAATGTTAGATAGAAAATAACATTTTTAAATCAAAGATTATAATTTTCTTAAAGTAGAATTATATAATTCTTAAGAATTATTTAATTCTATTTTAAGAAAATTATAATCTTTGATTTAAAAATGTTATTTTCTATCTAACATTGTTTTAAAAATCTAACATTTTAAATCAAAGATTATAATTTTCTTAAAGTAGAATTAAATAATTCTTAAGAATTATTTAATTCTACTTTAAAAATCTTGATTTAAAAATGTTATTTCCTATCTAACATTGTTTCTTTTCCATTCCAGAAAATTAAATTCTTAAGAATTATTTAATTCTACTTTAAGAAAATTATAATCTAAATAGAATTAAATATATTCTTGAGATGACAATTATAATATTAAAATAAGACTGTAATATTGTTGAAATTTAAAATTATTAAATTCTTCTAAGAAGATTATAAATTGTTGCGTATATATGAAACAATGAACGCGTTAATTTAAGTTATATAAGTTTTGATTTGACACTTATTTTTTTTCTGTGTAAATGTGATTTTTCTGACTTGTTATAATTGCGTTCCATACATCAGTCGCCATTAGACGAGTTACTTTTCGGTTTTATATACGCGATCGAAGATCGATAAGAAAACAATTTTCGGTATAGAAAGACTGCGAGCCATCGGGACAGCCATCGATACGCCGTTTTGCACGCGCGCGCATATACAAGGTGAAACGAGACGACGCATCGAAGCGAGAGAAGGACGGCGAGGGGAGGGGAAAAAAGTGATATTAAAGTGCGGCCACCAGCGCCGACGTGCCTTTAATTATTATTCCATAATTATGCGCGTGCGTATGTGTACAGAAATTTCGTCGGACACGCAGTCGAACACCGGTCCGCGCCCTGGCAATCGTTCCGAATATTATGAGGAGGGGGGCGGGGGAGCAGTTGTATGCGTGGCAAATAAATATCGATAATGCCTTTTCGGTGCCTTTTCGCGAAAACGAGTCCGTCCATGGGGCCCATAAGCCTCTACTTTATTGTTATTACGACGGCCGACGCCGACGCCGCGCCGCATCGTTTCTTGGGGCAAACGCCGCGGTACAAGCACCCGATAAATTAATGTAATGCTCGCTGATGGCTAGAAGTTACTGCGCGGGTGTGCGTGCACATGCCCTTCCCGGCAATCATCCGTATATGCAAATATGGAATGGCACGCGGTTCGTCGAAATTAATGCCGGGGATTTGGAAGAAGCAAAGTTACGTTCGTTTTTGTCGGTCGCCCGTAACAATTCTCTCATCGATAGAATTCTTTATCTCTTTGGAGTGTTGGGAAAATTTGCATTATTGTGTCATGTTTTCGGTAAGAGAGATTTTTCGAATCTGTTACAAGCTGCCGCAAAAATCCGTGAAAATTGTCCCTTGTGATTTTTTTATCGTTTTCGAATCCAAATAGCTGGAAGCTTGAATGTAATAGTGGAAGATCCGGAAAATTGTTCGATTTGCATGAGAATGGTTTTTTCAGAATATTTTTAACGCGGATTTTATTATAGATTCCAACTGCTAATTATCAGATTTAAAATGCAAATTTAAAATACAATTTTCTTCAACGCGACAATTAAAAATCCAAAAGCTTCTAATGAATTTTATTCAATTTTTTTCGTGCATGTTTGATAACAATTTCAAAAATATTAATGCGTCTTTGTACTAATTGTTTGAATGATTTGAAAATGTTATAGCTTATAAAAAAATACTCCAAACATTGCAAACATTGTACAAGATGCTTATACTGCTTTATCATTAATTATTTATCAATTAAGAAAAGTATTTATGTCAGATATATACATATTTATGATGACACTGCTCTATCAAACACTTTGATTATGATGGATTTACTTTTAGTGTTCATTAATAAAATCTAATTATTTGTTTTTAAAATAAAAAGGGAGAAATGATAAAATAACATGCCATGTAATAATAGAAAAATATAACAATTTATAAAAGTTAGGAAACCGTCTGAATAAAACGCTCCGCAATGAATTTTAAAAAAATGTATATATACATATTTTTTATAGATTTTAGTAAATATATATATATATAAATTATTATATTAAAGTTTTTAGCTTTTTGGGATTACAGCTGCAGAAAAAAGGTCACGAGGAATTTAGTTCACGTACGAATTCAAGAACCCCTTTTATTGAAAACATTTTTGGCATAACAATACATATATGTATAAACATTTTTGGCATAACAATACATATATGTATACATATTGAACTTTGTATATACAAATATTAGAAAAAATCAATTTAAAAAACTATAAATTTCGAATACAATTCTTTTGCGCGGGTAAATCTAAATTGTTTTTTTTTTTTAATTTCTTCAAACCTGCTTACAACAACCTGTTTCTCAATTTCGATAGAGGAATCCTGCATGGAAAGTTGTGGAATTTTAGCAGTTTGAAAAACGCGTTTCCACTTTCCACGAGCGTTTAATCCCACTGCCTCCCCTAAAGAAGCGTGGAATACCACGTGAATAACCGACGAGCGAAGGAATCGAAGGATACGAATCCAAACCGCGGTGTACCTGTTGTAATCAACGTCGTAATACAATACGATGCAATCAAATCCAACAACGGTATTTCCCGTTTGACCCGCGCCCGAATCCCAGCATTATACCGCGACCGGAGATAATCAAAATATGCAGTTCAACGGCGCACCTGAGTCTGCATGGAAACTTTACGCAATAAGTTCGATTAATTAATTATAATCCTGCGGATTAACGCAGCGTAATATAATTAGCAACCAACCGAATATTACTCCCACTCTGTGTGAATAAATCATCGAGCGATATCGGCCTGCATTATTGCGATATGGCTGTTAAATTGCGGCAGTTTGTTAATTCGACACTCGATAGAGCGAGCATTGCTAATAAAAATGGCACAATTATTAATGATATACTCCATTACATGTTCTATTTACAATTACATATGGAAAGAATGAAAAATTCCAATTTCACAATTATTATATACACAGAAAAAAAGAAGTGTCAAATCAAAACTTATATATTTAAATTAAGGCGTTCATTGTTTCATATATACGAAACAATTTATAATTTTCTTAGAAGAATTTAATAATTTTAAATTTCAACAATATTACACAATCTTATTTTAATATTGTAATTATCTCAAGAATATATAATTATTTAATTCCACTTTAAGAAAATTATAATCTTTGATTTAAAAATGTTATTTTCTATCTAACACTGTTTCTTTTCCATTCAAGAAATTAAATCTTAAATCAGAATATATTTTTCTCGATTGAACTAAAATGGCTTCATTCAAGTAAGCAATTATTCAAGTAATTATATTTTTCTTTAATTAACGCAATATAAATTCATTTCAAGATTTCCATGTTAAAACTGAATATATTTTCAAAACAAGAATGTCCTTTTTTCTGTTTACATTCTTCAATGATAACTTATTTTAAGGATGTTTTGTACTTATTTTAAAAATATTGAGAATTTAATGAAAATTGTACAGAATGTCCTTACATATTTAGAATCTTCAGTACAATTTTTATTCACTAAAGCATTCACAAGTTAAGAATTTTAATTTGCACCGAATTAACATGTGTTCTTATGGGAAACGTATAATCACGTCGATTCAAATGACAAACACACATGGAAATAATATTCAGAATTTGTTTAAAATTTGCAAAAGTTTAGATACAGAGGAAATATTTGGTCAAATAATATTATACAAGTACTAACCGATTAAAAAAATATTAAATATAATTCAATGAAATCAGCCATGTATCTGTCACAAGGCGAAATTCTCTGCCAAAAGTTAATCATTTCGATTAACAAAATTCGGAATATTTCAGTAAAAACGCAATAAATATTAAAAAATACATCTCTGCATTGTAGCTAAACTCAAATTGTAATATTCCACACAATTTCTCGTATTCAAAATACACTAAAAGTGGATATTCGTCAATATTGATTTTCAGCTACTTTTTGCTGGGATTGTACATACAAAACATCCTTAAGTAACTCCATTTTTTCAAACAAGATCACTCATATATCAGAAATTTTTTTTCGACTCGATTGTATGATTTGAGTTAATTGCGAGTTAAAAAAGCCGAGGAGGAGGAAATTATGATAATAAAATTTGTAAAATTTCTCGAAACAAATTTCTCTGAGTCACAATCAATACTCTCTCGTTGATTGGAAACCACGAACAAGAGAGTTCGCAACTTTCCGCAGTGAACTTTGAATCAATACGATCTCTATCTGTAGTCTACAACTGTCAGACGTGTTTCCTGTCTCTATCTCTATCTCTTTGCCTAACTATTATGCAACTAAACATCTTCAACTTGATTCAAATCAACCGCGCCCTCCAAACGTACAATGCCTCCTTCGCTCAGAGTTTCTCTCGCACGTCTCTTTCTCCACGATTTTCTGCTTTTATATTATTTTGTTTATATTATTTATGTGATTTTATTATTTTACTTTACTTTTATTTTTCGCACGCTTCAACTTAATAATCCAAACGTATGATTCATAACATTTCTATTACATCGAAGTCTTGCTTTTAGATCTGATATATATTATATATTAATAAAACATTCAGTGTTTGTAATGTATTTTCATGAATAATTAGTCAAGTATAGGTAAACACAATATAACTAGGAAGTTTAATTCGGCGTGTGCGTAATCATAAAGGATATATGTGCTTTCATATTGATAATGCGAAAGCTTGCATATTGGCGTGGTAAATTATATCGTAATCGTTATAGACAACGGTTGATTAATTAAGCCGATTGTGAATTTATAACCAATTCTCTAGTCTGGCTATGACAATAATTCGAGCACTCGGTTTGGAAAATCACAAATTATCAATAGAAAGAATAAAGGATACAAGGCAAGAAAGTTTGAAACGAAAAAGAAAAGCACGCGCGCGGTGCCCATTTTATTATAATCTCCTAAATTTACGGAGGTGATGGCGGGACTTTGATGGCGGCTCGCAGGAAGCGGATCGGCACTTACAATCAGTCCAAGATACAATGCGGTCTAGATAGACCTAGAGATAAACGCGACGAGGACACACGTGTCCGGAACACGTGTCCTTTTCGTGGCTTAGCTACCTAAGATCGACTGCTGCGTCTTCAGATCGTCGCGATACGCGTTCCCGGGAGATCCAAACCACAGATCGCTCGATCGGACCGATTGCTTTTAGGGTTGTTTTCGTCGAGCATTATGAATATTCATTTTACTGAAAAATGACACGTTCTTCGCGTAAAAGTCATGCTTACTTCCGTTTTATCCGGAATATTTAAAACAATTGGCGAAAAGAAAATTAAGAATTTGCCTTCAATAATTCACGTTTTTCGATTTAGAAGGTAGATAAATCAATGAATTTTGCTTGCATCAATAAATATAAAATATGTATAAGTTGTGAATGGTATAAATTATTTCCGTGTATGAGAGATGTTAGCATCCAGCCGCGATAGCGTATTTATGCTTACGCCACGAGAGACCGAGTCGGTAGTTTTCAGGGTAGCTTCGGAAACGGGGCGGAGGGTCGGCCGTGTCGGCGAGCCGTCAAAGCAAGCTCGGGTTCATCGCAATAGAAAAGCGTATAACCACATGGCATAGAGAGGCTCCGGTCCTCACAATGCCGGTCACATGTCACCATTGCTTTGAACTATGCCGCCACGGTCTTTCTTCTAAGCATCCCCCTCCCCTTCGCTTACCTGCATGTCTCTCCCGCTTGTCGTTCTGCCACGGCAAATGAACACCACTGTGTATGCTCGATTTCGGATCTAATCGGTTATATTCGCCCACCTGCAGTGGCCCGTTTCAGCCTCAAGAATGAATCACACATGCAGGTTGTTTGTTCTGTCATCATGCGGGTCTTTTCGAGTAGTGTGTGTGTGTGTCGCGATCGATCAGTTTCGCATCGATTATCTGAAGTATTTACTTATTGTTAATTAGGTTGACTATGGATGAAGCTATGAATGAATTGCAGAGATTTTTTATTCTTCAATTCTTCAATCGTGCTTAATTTTATAATTATTACAAATTTTTTCTCTCATTATTTTTTTTACTTATTAGAGATTAAATCGCACATCCTCCTTCTCCCTCACACACAAAAATATGTATACTGTGAAAAAAATGGTAAAGTTGGTTAAATATTTTCAAGTAATTATTATTTTTTTAAAGTGAAATAAATTAAAATTACAAAAATGTAAAATTAAATATATGTCATGTTAAATTTAATATGTGGTATTTAATTTAAGCACTTAAATATCTTAATTTAAAAAATTATAAAAATAATAAAATTAAAATATAAATTAAAAAATAATAAATTAAGAAATAACAAATTATTAAGAAAATAATAAAATTAGTTGAAAATATTTAATCAAGTTTACAATTTTTTTCTCAGTGTATAGTGTCCAATTAAAATTTATTTCTGGCAAAGTTGAAGTCCATCACGATCTTAGTTCAAAGTATCTTCTTTTGAAATTTCCTCATGAAACTCAAAATACAGGAGAGTTAAACGCATGCGACATTTGTCATACAACTCAAATTTCATAGGAATAATGATATGTATTTCTTTCAAAGTCGGTAGAACAAAATAATCAGTTCGTTTAAACGTAAGCAGCTTATAAGGAGGGACCTTCCCGCAAACTGTTGCCACACGAGAGAACATTCAAAAAGATCGGAAGCTTCCTGTGATGTCCCGGCATGGCCACGGTTGCTTGAATTGCACGAATACGGCGTGCGCTAATGGATCTTTTTACAGGCAAAAACGACGTAATCGTATACGACGACCGATCATGTAATGTTCGCGAGCGCGCATCGCATCGAGAGGCCTGTCGGCGCTTAATTAACCATCGCGGCATCGTTCACCGCGCGAAATCGTGCTTTGATCAGAAGCCCGATTACTCCGTCTGCGAGATTTTTTTTTTACACCGTTTTCGTAGAGTGGAGAGAGGACTATCGTCGAAACTGTCGGGATTCTCATCGAGAATCAAGCGAAATCAAGCTTGTGACAAACGATATTTTGATTTTACATGCGCGCATAATTTATAAAATATAAATAATTATAAATATAATTTATAAAATAATTATTTATTTTATATAATTTAGAGAATAATGATTAATTATTTTTCTCTAATAATTTAAAAGAGTATCGGAGTGAAACCGAATTTTTTATAAGTTAATATCGATACAGAATATTCGTTTTTTTGAAGTTTTTTTTACGCCGTTTTCGTAGCGTGCAGAGAGGACTATCGTCGAAACTGTCGGGACTCTCATCGCGAAATCAAGCTTGTGACAAACGATATTTTGATTTTACGTGCGTGCATAATTTATAAAATATAAATAATTATAAATATAATTTATAAAATTTTATAAATATAATTTATAAGATTTTATAAATATAATTTATAAAATAATTATTTATTTTATATAATTTAGAGAATAATAATGATTAATTATCTTTCTCTAATAATTTAAAAGAGTATCGGAGTGAAACCGAATTTTTTATAAATTAATATCGATACAGAATATTCGTTTTTTTGAAGTTTTTTTTACACCGATTTCATAGCGTAGAGAGAGGACTATCGTCGAAACTGTCGGGACTCTCATCGCGAAATCAAGCTTATGACAAACGATATTTTGATTTTACGTGCGCGCATAATTTATAAAATATAAATAATTATAAATATAATTTATAAAATAATTATTTATTTTATATAATTTAGAAAATAATAATGATTAATTATCTTTCTCTAATAATTTAAGAGTATCGGAGTGAAACCGAATTTTTTATAAGTTAATATCGATACAGAATATTCGTTTTTTTTGAAGTTTTTTTTACACCGTTTTCGTGGAGAGAGGACTATCGTCGGAACTGTCGGGAATCTCATCGCGAAATCAAGCTTGTGACAAACGATATTTTGATTTTACGTGCGCACATAATTTATAAAATGTAAATAATTATAAATATAATTTATAAAATAATTATTTATTTTATATAATTTAGAGAATAATAATGATTAATTATCTTTCTCTAATAATTTAAAAGAGTATCGGAGTGAAATCGAATTTTTTGTAAGTTAATATCGATACAGATCGAGACATTCGTTTTTTTGAAGTCTAATTTTATATATATGTAAGAGAGAAGATTCAATTGATTTGAAAAAAATGATAATCCAATCAATGTATATTTTTTTGTCTTTTGTGTGTGATATCTTACAATTAAATTTGTTATTTAAAAAAACATCTCGTGCATAGATTTTTGAAATTGAGATTTAAGTGTGATAATACATACTTTCTGAACAATTTTAATTATTTCCATGTATATCTGAATTATATTCACTTTCAACATAATTCAACTTAATTCAACTCATTTTGAAACACAATACTGTGTACGAATGATACATTCATTCAACGTACGAATTAATGTAGATTAAGTCGTATATTCATTTCTATTCATTAAAAAACCGCATATCTATAAGGTAGTAACATCGATTTTGCGAGCGTGATGTAGTTGAGGCTAGTCAGTTTAAACGATACTGCGGCTTTAATTAAAAAGTCTAGAGATTAAATCCTGTGGAAGTAACGAAGATAAATTGTATTCCTCTCCATCTCGTCGAGATTACTTCGGGAAGTGGCGAGCTAATAAAGACCGCTTGACCGTTTCATAAAAGCGATGAAGATGAAGCTCGTTTTCAGACAGTGACCGGTGTTACCATCGTGACTTAAATGTTTTATCCATTTCTTCTTGCGATCATTACCTGCCTTGCCGGAATAGTATTCGCATTTACATACACATCAAACGCACATGGATGCGTCGTGACGTTTGATAGACGCCTGATGCGGACGAAAGATTAGACGACAGGAAGATCTGAAGTCTCTCTCACGAGAAGCAAAAAGGAAACCGATGGAAGAGGAAGAGAGAGAGAGAGGGAAAAAGACAAATTACGATTGTCGCAGATACTCGTGCGGTGTCCAATTAATAAAAACTATTCGGCCATTCTTCGTAAAAGTGATAAAGACTCGTTCTAAGAAGGCATCATGATCAGGAAGCGTTCATCCGCGAGGCTGTCATTGGCGATTGATCTCGGCCCGACAAATTCGGTCAGAGGTATTTGCATTCGCGTGCGCCAAATCGGTGCTTCGTGCAGGAAAGAAGAGATCGTTAAAAGGCATTTATAAATGACGGAGATTTACAGGCCGGAGATCGGCGAATCGATAGGAGGCCGGTTTAAACCGCAACAAAATTAAATAAGAGTCGCCGCGATTAACTTTGGCGAAGCACGCCAAACTTGTCAACGTCGTCGGCTTTCGGTATAGTTCTTCTATTTCGAAATATTCAAGTTAGAATTTTGCTGAATCTTTTATTGTCAGGCAAATAAATCCAATATAAAATTAAATAATGTGAAATTAATAATAAATGATTAGATAAAATCGATAAATTAAAAATAAGTGCAAGTTGTTTTATTTATATGATATTATATGATATTATATTGATTTCAATTTGTATTTTTATTGTTAATTTTATTTACGCATTAAGGATGTTTTGTACCTATTTTCAGAATATTGAGAATTTAATGAAAATTGTACAGAATGTCCTTACATATGTTTAGAATCTTCAGTATAATTTTTAAATCGATTCACTACAGCGTTCACAAGTTATAAGGATTTTAATTTGCACCGAATTAACATGTGTTTTTATGGGAAATGTATAACCACGTCGATTCAAATGACAAAAGCACATGGAAATAATATTCAGAATTTGTTTAAAATTTACAAAAGTTTAGATACAGAGGAAATATTTGGTCAAATAATATTATACAAGTACTAAGGTAAATGGCTATAACTTCGTCAGCGGATATAATTTCGTCAAGCCTTCTTAAAATTAAATAAATTAAACAATCTCGCGTATACCGACTATATTTCTCAATTTGAAACAATTTAAACATCGGTTTCAAATCGGGAAATATAGTCGATATACACGAGATTGCTTAATTTATTTAATTTTAAGAAAGCTTGACGAAATTATATCCGCTGATGAAGTTATAGACATTTATCTTAACTGGTTAAAAAGATATTAAATATAATTCAATGAAGTTAGCATGTATCTGTCACAAGGAGAAATTCTCTGCCAAAAGTTAAAGATGTTTTGTACCTATTTTCAAAATATTGAGAATTTAATGAAAATTGTACAGAATGTCCTTACATATGTTTAGAATCTTCAGTACAATTTTTAAATCGATTCACTAAAGCGTTCACAAGTTATAAGGATTTTAATTTGCACAGAATTAACATGTGTTCTTATGGGAAACGTATAACCACGTCGAGTCAAATGACAAAAACACATGGAAATAATATTCAGAATTTGTTTAAAATTTGCAAACGTTTAGATACAGAGGAAATATTTGGTCAAATAATATTCAAGTACTAACTGGTTAAAAAGATATTAAATATAATTGAATGAAGTTAGCCATGTATCTGTCACGAGGCGAAATTCTCTGCCAAAAGTTCAATCATTTCGATTAACAAAATTCGGAATATTTCAATAAAAACGCAATAAATATTAAAAAATACGTCTCTGCACTGTAGCTAAGATCAAATTGGAATATTCCACACAATTTCTCATACTTAAAATATACCAAAAATGGATATTTCAATATTGATTTTCAGCTACTTTTAGCTGGGATTGTACATACAAAACATCCTTAAATATCGTGCGCTGTTTTTTTTGCCTTTTTAATTTTAAATTGATTTTTATTAATAAAATCAATTTAAAATTGAAAAGGCAAAAAAAAAAACAGCGCAAGGATTTTTATATCATAAAAATTCTTTTTAATATTGCAAATCCTTTTATCATTAATTTTTTCAATACAATGTATATTCGCATGTAATTCTGTATTCAATCACATATATTATATATTGAAATATAAAATTTTGAGAGCTAATTGTCTTTATTAAAAAAACTAGCGAATTTTTTAATGATTGATGAACAAGATTATTACAATTTTCATAGATAAAATAGACGCAGCTAAATATTCTGTATAAAAAAAAATCTGTTCTCTACTCTCTCTTCTACATCATTTGTCACAAAACAACGAAAACTCTCTCTAAATTCTATTTTCAATAAAAAATATCTATATATATATAGTTCATTTAAATTCTATAAAATCCGTGCTCAAATTCGTGTCGAAGTTTTGTTTACCAGCACAATCGAGCGATATCGATATCGCGTCATTAACGATCACTCGTATCGGGGTTGCTAGTACGGTTAACGTGCGTTAAAAAAAGATTCGACCGGCCTGACTGCGATAGAAGGTGGGGCGAAAAACTTCTTTTTCGGGCATCGTCACCGCGCGTAAACTTATTAAATTACGTACGGTGACGAGGTTCGAACAGGGCGTAGTAATTATGGCGCCTCTTCGGACGGATTAGGGCCACGTAATGCCCGCAAAAACGGAGGCGGCCTGGCGGCAGTCACGTGGCGGTGATTATCTCTCGATGCTTTGCGCGCGGCGCCGCTTTTTGCATCGCGCGTCGCGTAATGCATCGCGCGGCCGCGACCAACTGGGCCGGGGCGGCTTTCACGAGTCCGCAAAATGCCGGCACGGCTTTGTAATTACTGAGGAGTAATCAGGAGATTTGATCCGATCTCTCTTTCTCTTCCTCTCGCTCCTCGAACGCTCCCATCGCGGCATTCGACTTCATATTGAAAGAATACGCGCGAGAGATATGCGCAATTTTTTCCATAAATTGAAGTCGGCATCCGGATAGAATAATAACGAAAAATGTAAGATGTGACAGTAAAAAAAGTGTAAATTGTAGGAATCGTAATCGGAAAACTAACGGAAGATTCCTGTCAAAGCTTTGAGTAAATCTTCTGCATTGAAATTATTTGTGAAAATGTTGAACATATTTTAATTTAAATGCGCTCTTATTTCTAAGTTTATACTTCGTGTGTAAGTTTCATATTTTTTTTATTTTGCATATTTGATATAACAATTAAAATTTAAGAACATCATCTTATTTGTATTGTTTGTCTATTGGTTTATATAAATGAAATATACTTATAAAGTACACAAATAAATTTGAGATTTTAAAAACTGTTATAGGATAAATTTTAAAAATTTACGAGGATATTTGAAGGCATTTCGCAAAATATATACATGTATTTATATCTTTCTTTGAAATTAGTAGAATGTTTTATCAAAGTAATGGAAAAGACTAAGGGTCGAGCCTGATGATTGAACACGTATGTGTTTTGCGAGAGAAGAAAAAAATTGGCAAGCAACCACCCATCAAGATGCTGGCGACTTTACACTCTCGCCACGAAAGGGCTCTGTGAAACATCAGTTGTCGCGGGTACACGAGCAACCGCATTACTTGCACTGATACGAGCCCGGAATTCGCTGAGGAATGCTTTTTGACCGAACCGAAAGCCTTCTTTGAGTGCGAATGCAAAGGCGACGATGACGATGACGAAGTCGTGTGGCTCGGATGAATAATCCGTCTAAATCCGAGGACCACCCACTAGTCCGGTCACGTACGTAAAGAAGTCCCACGTGATTTATCTTGGAGGGAAAATAAAAATTCGATTCATTCTCAAGATAGCGAACTCTTTATACAATTTGCTTTTATCTAAAAATTGCCAGAAATATGATACTTTTTCTTGGCATAATTGATAACAATAAAAGTATATTATATGTAAAAACTAACACAATCTGCAAATTTTTCCTCCTTTCTCAAACAAAATTTTTTAAAGATATACTTTTATTTTTATGATTATTAGACAATAATCAGGTAATTATTTCAAGAGCGATTTTATAAGTTTATGCGATATAATTACGTTCTATACCATAGGGGAGGGGATAAGTAGATAGATATAATTATCTCCGCTTTGATATTTATTTCCGGTAGAGTTCTCTCTTTTCGTATAGCCGACGCGATTATTGTCGGTAACACACATAAAGGCGAAATTAAATTGAAGATAAGAGCGCAGCTCCGTATGTAGGCGCTTGTAAACTCGTACAGTCGAGTGGCTCGTTCCGCGTTCGTGCAAACAAGTAGCTCGTATTAGTTCATGCAAGCTGCTCTCTAACAAACTACCTTGTCCCGGTTCTCTTTGTAGTTACCGCCTTCAGGCCGAACACCGGTAGAAATATGTTTTCGCTGCCCCTAATAAACATAACAGATTATAATATATACGTCTAGTGGGCGGGCACATGGTACATCTAAAACATACGTCCGAGAGACGTCCATGCTATATTACATACACGCCACGTTGCATATTGTCATCTGTAAATAAATCTCTTACGGTATAAAAACTTGAAAATTGTTTGCTTAAAAATTATGTAAAATTATGATCGTGATTAAGTATATGAAAATTTGATTTGGTATCTATTCTTATCTTTTCTCACGAATAAAAATTATTTTTAATAAAATACCGATAATTATATACATTATTTTTGATAAAAATATTGTTATATTGTCCGAGAAATTTGAGATGAAATTCGTTTGACTTGTGTGAAGAATGATAAGAAAGTTAAAAGTGAAAAAAATATTCTTTTTCGAGATTTCTCTGGTCATTTGCAAATCTTTTTTCTCAGGATTTTTCTGTCTAAAAAAAATAATCAAATAATATCTAATTATATTGAAGCATGAAATTTATATTTATATGGTAAACAAATATATTTGTTCATTAATTCCATATAAATATGATTTATTCTACACTTATTTTCAGAGAAATTTGAGATGAAATAATTCTTTTGACTTGTGTGAAGAATGATAAGAAGGTTAAAAGTGAAAAAAATATTCTTTTTCGAGATTTCTCTGGTCATTTGCAAATCTTTTTTCTCAGGATTTTTCTGTCTAAAAAAAATAATCAAATAATATCTAATTATATTGAAGCATGAAATTTATATTTATATGGTAAACAAATATATTTGTTCATTAATTCCATATAAATATGATTTATTCTACACTTATTTTCAGAGAAATTTGAGATGAAATAATTCTTTTGACTTGTGTGAAGAATGATAAGAAGGTTAAAAGTGAAAAAAATATTCTTTTTCGAGATTTCTCTGGTCATTTGCAAGTCTTTTTTCTTAAGATTTTTCTGTCTAAAAAAATAATCAAATAATATCAAATTATATCAAATTATATCAAATTATATCGAAGCATGAAATTTATATTTATATGATAAAAAAATATATTTGTTCATAAATTCCATATAAATATGATTTATTGTACACTTTATCGTGTAAAATGGTCGCCTATTGTCTATGCGGTTACAAGTTGTTTACTTGAATGCGTTACACATACACTTGAATCGGATGCCTCGTTTCATTGAGACGACTGACTCTGTTGGAATTTCTTTTTTTTTGTTCAGAGATCAGTGTACGTCGTTATAAACCCTCTCCCTCTTCCTTCCCGTTCCTCATCGAGCGGTAAACCATGACGCCACTTTTGGCATGGAGCCCCATTATTTCTCTTACTCTTTAACGATCCGTCTGTGGACACGCGGCGGCGATTCCGAGGCTCCGAAGAGGAACCTCTCCGCTCTCTTGGTGGTTCGCCGCCGAAGGAAGCGCCCTGCTGCGATAGTCTGAAATCGTTTTAACAAGCCATCCTATGCGCTTCTCTCTCGTTCCTTGATCCGGTTAGGTCTACACTCAATACTGATGTAGCTGTTACATATCGACACTGCTACGTCGACGTATGCGTCCTATATTCGAAAATTCTGACAACGGACATAGAACTATGAATGGATCCCGCTTTTTATTCATGCGATGCTGATGATAGTGATGTAATAATTACTTGTTTAATCTGACAATGAGAGATTTTACTTTCTTTCTTTTCAATTTAAAAATATATAGTGCATTTAGTAAATTTAATTTTTATCATAAAACAAACAATAGCGTATTATCTCTTTCTGTGAGAGAGCTCTTGATATTATTAATAAATAATAAAAAATTATATATTATTAATAAATAACATCTTTTGTTTTGTATTTATTATATTTTAAATAAAATGAAATATATAATCCATATTTTTGGAAAGAAAGAGATAAAGTTTGATAAAGATTCATAAATTTGAAGTAAAAATTGCTACAACTTAATTGAATGTGTAAATCACTATTATTTATTTTTTGTCGATTGTATTAAATGTTATTAAATATAAAAGTGAATAAAAATAATTATAAAATAGTCTTATGCGAGTCAAGCACAATGTCCGTAATTTATGATATATCCTTTGATGTGACATAAAATTAATCTGTTCACGTTTTTACGGATATAAAAAAATTAATCTTGCCTGAAGACAATTGGCTTAAATTTTAGTCTAGAAACGAAAATTTTTTTAATTTACACGACTTTCAAATCGCGCTGCCAAACGTTCGAATATTACTGGCTAATCGAGAGTGTCCTGAAGGACCGGGAAGGAAAGTCGGCGATTGGGCTTCTCGAAGAGAGAATCCGGAAGTGCCTAAGTACCTATCTACTGGGTGGTCCGCAAAAGAGACGGGACCATCGGTCGTAAAGCACTGTCACCCGTGAATGACACAATGGAAAAGTTGACAAGTCCATCCGGAGTAGAGCGCAGCGTGTCGGCATCCTCGGCATGGGTCTGAGGAGGTCGAGATTCGAGAGCACGGTCGGCGCGATGCGGCGCGACGTCCTGGCGTCGGCGCGAGCAAAAGAAGCGAGTCGACGATTCCCTTCTATCCCTCTGTCTCTCTCTTTTTCGGGATGGTTGTTGGTAAACGCGCCAGGAATTCCTGGGGCCACAGCCGGATGAAACCTCTCGCTCGTGTCCAACCGGGCCAACGTCGTGGCCTCGGGCGGCCTCCAAGTTCTTATCTTTGTCTTGATCGCTCCTGCAACTTTTGTCGGTATACGCGGTGTGCGCCCCGGTCCTCTTCTCTTGAGTAATGGAAGTCGGCCGAAATCAATTTCAATTCCCGCGGCCCGCCACCGGTTCCTTCTCTTTGAGGAGGAGGTTGAAAGAGGTTCCGCGCGTGTTTGCGCTCGCTTAACACCTTTCGATTTCGCGTATATCGTCGCTCCAACCCTTTGCGCTGATTTGTGTCGAAGTATATTCTGCGCGGTAATCTTCAGACTTTATAGAGAGAATAGTTTAGGAAATTTTAAGGAAACAGATTTGCCAATATCTATTAATTTTTACAGTTTCATAAAATTTTTTCATTTATCAAAATTTAATTGTTGGAAATATTCTCTTTT
The DNA here is from genome assembly GCF_003227725.1 of Camponotus floridanus. Taxonomy (NCBI): domain Eukaryota; kingdom Metazoa; phylum Arthropoda; class Insecta; order Hymenoptera; family Formicidae; genus Camponotus; species Camponotus floridanus. Next base: position 675,837 of record NW_020229592.1, on the reverse strand, counting down.
TTTCCTAACATTTAAAGACAGGGAAGAAAAAATATTTTATATGTATATTTATATTATAGAATATTTATATGATATTATATAGCTATAGTTTCCACATTATATAAAATATATAAATTATTCAAAATATTTAAAATATATAAAATATTTTTTTTGAATTGCCAGAAACATAATAAACCACAGATTTTATTTTTTTTTAATTATTAGGGATAAATATAATGTATATCCTTTAATAAAAACAGATATATCACTGATTATGTTATATATATATATATATATAATCCTAAAGATTTAATAATATATTAAAATACTTCAGATAAAAGTTTCGAATAGAATATTTTCAAATCTGCACGGATTTCTTGAAAAAGAACGTGCCTAGAAAAGATTTCAATATACAGGGTGAGCCATTTTAATTTATCCACCCCAATAACTTTTTTATATTTGAATGTACAACAAAATGTTTCAAATAAAAGTTGCTTGACTTCGAGGGGGACAGAACATGGGTGGCAAAAATTTGACCTTGGATAGTCATTTGAAAGTCGCATAAAGGTTACCTTCAATTTCTTAAATAGAACCCCCTATTTTTCATTGCATATTCTTGTAGCTTATCTCGAGAGCTTTCCAAAACACTATAATTAAGTACCTTTTCATTAAGTACTTTTTGAGTTATAAGGCTTGAAATAATTTCTTAATTTTACATAAACCTTAAAATATCTAGTAAACATTCATTTTTCGATTATCTTACCTTGATACTTTTATGTACAAAATAATGAGAGGAATCAATTGGTGTAAAGAAAACACATAGTTGTTTCTAAGAAAAAATATATAATTTGCAATTAACAATTCCATATTTTGACTTTCAAATGACTATCCAAGGTCAAATTTTTGCCACCCATCTTCTGTCCCCCTCGAAGTCAAGCAACTTTTATTTGAAACATTTTGTTGTACATTCAAATATAAAAAAGTTATTGGGATGGATAAATTAAAATGGCTCACCCTGTATATTATGTTTTTAAAATTTATTGATATACAAAGTTTTTCTCTTAATTTCACGATATTTTGCTTTTCTTTGAATTTTAATATTTATCAATTATACTAAATTATAATTGGTAGTTTTAGCTCATCCGTTATAATAAGATGTATATGTAGTTCAATACACATTTCGTACGTCTTATTGGTATGCGCGATTATCTGAAATTTCGATTAATTGAAATTTCGATAAAGTTGTGTTATATAACTTGCGTTATTCGCTTGTTGCACGAATCTCGTTAACGATCGCGAACGCGGCTTTTACATGCCATACCCGATAATTACATTCGCCAATCCGCATCGGTAGCAACAAATTTCGCGGATTAGCATAATGGCACCGATATTTTTGTCCTAAATTCTGGCAAGGGACGACGTTATAGCAGCGGAACCGGGTGAATCTCGAAGCGACAGCGGGGCGGTTCGTGATTTCCTGCACCTGTTGTTTTCGTCGGAGGGCGATACAATCGCTCGTATACAGATGCAACCGGGTTTGTAAGAGTCAAAGAGAGAAGGAGAAGCGGAGGAAGAGAGAAAGAGAGAGAGAATGCGCGCGCTCCAAAATCGGTCTCTCATGGAGATGAAGATGTATCATAGATAATGCAGCCGTATGCACCTGCATAATGCGGCGGCAGTCGTAAAACTTAATTAACCCCCTCATGCGACGATTTATTTCCTTTTCGATTAAAAGGATTCTCGCTAATCTGAATAGCCGCGCGTCACAAAGAGAATAGAAAGCACGTAACAGCATCGCGATGTGATTCTAATCTTCGTTCAAAAGACAGTAATAACGTGGTATTTGTGGAGACATAGATTATACTTGGCTTGATAATTTAAATTTGCAATGGCCTTAACGCGATCATCGTCGTTTGAGGATTTATATATAAACTGTTTATTTAATCATTATTAAAAATTAATAATTATTTAATAATGAAATAATTTAATAATTGAAATTTAATAACAAATATTTAAAAAAAAATTATAAATTATATTGAAGAGATAGCGATGAACAATAATTGTTGTTAAATCTTAAGTAAAATGTAATTAAAATGTTCACTCTTTCAAAAAATGCTATCATAATTTCGTCACAAATTGATACATTATCTTTCTTGCATTTATTAAGTTTATGATAATCAAATAAAATTTGAAGCTTGAATGATATTCTTAATGCATTGCCTAAAATATGTATATTATTGAAACCTAGTCTTTGCAGTCTTTACAGTTTGTAAAATCTTTCATATTCTTTGAAAAAGTATAGTTTGACAATTATTAGAAAAATATGCCCCTCTTTATTTTGCCCTTTATTTTTCTTAAAATGATTTTAAAGTATAATTTCTTTGCCCTTTCGAGAAAACAATTTTGTCTTATCATCGGCGAGATAAATATGCGGATTCGTCGTTCATGCGCGTACTCACTAATTATGTATCCTTCTTTATAAGGAGGCATTAAATCTGACCCATGCTCATAAAAGACACGTCAAAATAACCGTGAGAAAAAGAAACTTTGGTTTCATAAAACCGCGGACGATTACGAGTCGTTTGCTTGTGGAAACGGTATACAGTTAACTCGTTTCGACCGCAGTAAATGTTGCTCGTAATCATGTTTTGCGCTTTTACTACGGCAATGAAAAGAAGTATTAATTGATATCCTTACACCTTTATCACACCGAACTGCGGCATTTTGTGTTGTGAAGCATTTTTTAATTCACGCTCGCGCGAAAATTAATCGTATTTGCCGCTCTTGCTGATGATCTGCCGATCTAGTTTGTTTCCCATCGTATTGTCGTCAAAAAGTTTAGCTTTCATTTGTAAGAAGTGTTTTCCTAACTGATTGATGTTTGATTTGTCATCTGTTTTATCATAGAAAATTCATTAATACTAGAGAGCAAAGGCAATTCTGAAAATTAATTTCACTTTAGTAAAGCGGCAATATTTCCAATAATCCTGATTATTTTTCATACTTTTATATATTTTCATATATCACCGTGTGCAAATATTTTTAATATTAAAACTCTTGCAATTATAACAATGTTTCTTCTAATGTTGAATTATTCGTCAAATTTGAAAATTAAAAACGAACTGCAAGAGCTCTTCAAAAATATTTGTATATCGTAATCATTAATAATAAAATAAAAATAAATATTTAAAATGTAAGTTCACCGTTGCTGCCTTATGTCGGCAACTTGGAAGATTCGATAACCGATCACATCAACTTAAATTTTATTGAAACTCTTGAAAACGCGTTGTCATTCTTGACGAGTTTTCTTTTTGGCGAACGACTGCTCCGGTCGTTTACGCGGAGAATCTTGCGCAATTGATGTAGAAGGCTACGGAAATAATGATACAAAGATGCCGCCTTGCTCCCGGGGGAGGATGATGTCAGAGCAGCACCAGGTGATTTCTCGGGACGAAAATCCCTTGAGCGAAGGACACGGTTCGTTAGCGCCATTGTGGCCACGTCCAAATATTGTTGAATTCTTACGTAGACCTACAGCGAAGATTCCGGGCTTCCATGCCGGTAACATATTGTGCGACGAGTGACAAGAATGACGACTTTATGCGCAACTCGTGAAAAATATATTTTTTCGATTTCACGATTTTTTCAGACCGCTGTATGCGCGACTATTTCTTACTGAAAACGAAACTGACTTTTCTTTAACAAAAGTTTCGAGTTACGAAATATCTTTTGGCTGTGACCGACGATGAGAAAGATTGACTAAAGATTTTCTGAAATTTCTTCGACGAATCGCGCTTTAGAAATATTAATAGATAACAAAGTTTAATTCTTCCCGATTAATTTAAATATTATTCTTCCCGATTAATTTAAATATATTTAAATAAATTTTGTTCCAACAAAAATCTTTGATTCGAGGCATAAAAAATAATAACGTTTATATTTAATTTATTTCGCATTTATAATATGAATGTAAGTGATTTAATTAAGCTATCAATGAAATTATAGCAATGATTTGATTAAAGAGCTAAAGAAAAGTTTCGTTATATACTCTTTAATGTTGAAGCATTTGTACGGAGATCCATCTAGATATTATTCTTCGTAGTGAAACGTAGGTTCGCATTTATATTCTGCTTCTAGGTAAGAACGATTTGACCGTAAGATAGGGCGGCGACCGAGATAGAAGAAATAACCAAGATGAAGAAGAAAAAAGAACTCTTCTTCTCCCTCACGGTAATCTTTCGTATATTCTAGAGAAACTCGTAGATAACAATGATCAACGAGATGTCGCAATCGCATATCAAGAGGAAAAGCCAATCTTATTGATACTGACGCTCTTTTATGCGTCGTTCCTTTTGTACAATCCGCTACCTATTTCCTATTATCATTTCTTCTTCAATATGTCGTCGTCAATTTTTTTCCTTTAACGTCAAGATCGCGGAGATGTAGCTTGCGTTCATTAAAGATAGAAGGGAAACTTGAATAACTTGCTAATTGACATTTTTTAGCTTAAAAATTTACGATGATATAAAATAATATTTGATAAAATAAGATATTTTTCTTCATTTCAATTTCCGTTTGTTTTGTAATTTGCAAAAAATTAAAAAATAAATTATTTCGTCCATATAAATCATTTTGATTTAATTATTACTTAAGATAATTGTTTAATTAATTAATTAATTTGCTTAAGATAATTGTTTAATTAATTAATTTATTTGAGCAATAACTATTACAATGAAAACAAACAGATTCTATGCTACTCTCATTAATGCATGGATTATACATATACATCTTCGCAGAAATACACATCCTCTTTTAAATCAAAAAGGAATTTCGAGATAAAGAAAAATAAATTGGATGTACTCTGAATAAAAAAAAAAACTCCCATACAGCTTAATGTCATCTCTTATGGCGTACATTACAGCTCTACGTGAGAATTGTCGACTGTTTTCAAGTTGTAACGAGTAAAGTAACACCCGATAAGTAAAATATATTCGATAGCAAAATACGTTTATCGAATAGCCCAACGTTTAACTCTCCGAGAAAGCCAGGTGAGAGATTGAGAGACGACAAACCAGGAGGACAGGAGCCCCGGCGCGAGGATCATGCGTTACATTCCCCTAATTAAGCAAAGGCTGAGGAGCCGCGTATGCAAATGACGCCTGTTTGCTCTCACTGTCGGCTGCGTGTTCGCACGCACGCACGCACGCACACATACGGATGCGATCCGGCGTTATACGGACGCGGGTTAGGCATCGCCGCATAGTTCTAGTCGTTGTCGGTGTCCTCGGTCTTCACCGATGATACATACACGGCGGCGAGAGCAAACACGCACGGCCCGCACGGGCCTGCGGAGAGTTTAACGCCGTGCTGGCGCTAATAAGTGGGAAGCCGCCTCAAATACGTCCGGCAAACAGTGTCTCGTTAAGCTTAATTGTCGCGGAAGAAGACGACGAAGGGGAGGGAAAATGTCGCCGCGACTCCTTTTGGCATCGCCGCCGGCTTTCCTTACCCCGACAATCGCGCACGTCGTCGTTTTTTTTTCTCTTCTTCTCTTTTTCTTCCCCTCTTCGTGGCTACGCCGAGAGAATATCGCGTACGTCGACTGACTCTCTTCCGATCTTTCGGTTTTGTTTCGCGGCAAAGGGCAAATTTCGCGGCACCTCGCGAAACGCGGCAAGAATGGAGGCCGCGTGCGCGGGGAATGCGTAATTAAGGACGGCCCTCGGTCGTTAGCCAGCTTTTGCGTGTGCAAACGAGCGCGCGGTAGAATTTTTATTCGCCGCTCATGAGTATTTCATGGGGTGTACGTTAGCCGAAAATCAACGTTTTCAATGCCTTCGGCGGGCGGTGGCAAGGGGAGGTGGAGGGGGAAGGAAAGCGAGGAGAGAATAATAAATTTGAAATATATAAAGCGCGCGTTTTTTTTTTTTTCTTCAAAATCGATGAAACATCGCTTATGATAGCATCGCACGAAATGGTTTAGACTAGAAAGGAGTCTCCACCATCTTTTTTATGCTTGACACAAGAGAGTTAAATTTTAAGTTCAAATTATCTCATGGAATATTGGAAATATATGTGTCGAATTATATACATGAATTTTCTCGAAATCTCTTTAGATTTTCTTACAATTTATGTTACCGCGCTATCCATAACAATTCTCATCGTAAGTGAAAGATACAAGTATATAAATCTGATAAAATAATGATGTATCGATGCTGGGTAAATATATATTTTTGTTCATTCTTTACACACTGAGAAAAATCGTTTGATTGTACCAACAAGACGTATATGATTGAAGGCATTTTAAATCAAACAAGAATTTCTAGTTATCATGATAAGACTCGATTTTTTATAACTAGAACGTTTAATAGATTTTACTATAAGGATTTGGTTAGTATTTTCTGGTTGGATTTATAAAATTTCTTGTTACATTAATTTCTTTGCTTGATTCTTAACTTAACTCGTATTCAATATTTGCCATGAAATGTATATAAAGAACTAGTATTAACATTAAATCCAAAGTATATATTTTTTTCTCTTACGAGCAGTAGTGCCAGAAAGAGGATGCTAACTCTCTGATTATGTGTGTTTGAGCTGCATCCTCTTATTGCATCACTGTTTATCAGTTTAATTTCTAACAAACTGAATTTAAAATAATTTATTCAATAATCTGGATTGAATTTATCCAATAATCTTGTTGGAATTCAGAATATTAAACAGATTTTTGAGATTTTTGAGATTTTAGATGGAAACAATTTTAGACGACTTGGCGAGTTTAGTATTATTAACCAGAAAATTTGTTGGCGAGTTTAGTATTATTAACCAGAAAATTTGGTAAATTTAACAGGAAGAAATGAATCAGATTCATCTGGTAATCCCTAAAAGAATTCTGGTTCGTCCATTTTCCAACAGAGATATTGTTTAAATCTACCAGAATTCTAATTAATGCAACCAGATATTTTTCTCAGTGTGTGTTTGAGCTGCATCCTTTTATTGCATCACTGTTTATCAGTTTAATTTCTAACAAACTGAATTTAAAATAATTTATTCAATAATCTGGATTGAATTTATCCAATAATCTTGTTGGAATTCATAATATTAAACAGACTTTTGAGATTAAATGGAAACAATTTTAGACGACTTGGTGCTGGCGAGTTTAGTATTAACCAGAAAATTTGGTAAATTTAACAGGAAGAAATCGATCGAAACGTTCGCCTTTAATAATGTATATATGTTTAGCTTGTCTGGTATTATTGTAATGTCACCGTCGACATAGACTTATTCGAATGTATTTATTTTTCTTGATATAATTAAACTTTGTTAATACACTTCTATCTAGCTCTATACGCCCGTTTTTAACTATTTGTATTTCATCTGGTAATTCCTACAAGAATTTTGGTTCGTCCATTTTCCAACAGACATATTGTTTAAATCTACCAGAATTCTAATTAATGCAACCAGATATTTTTCCCAGTGTGTGTTTGAGCTGCATCCTCTTATTGCATCACTGTTTATCAGTTTAATTTCTAACAAACTGAATTTAAAATAATTTATTCAATAATCTGGATTGAATTTATCCAATAATCTTGTTGGAATTCAGAATATTAAACAGACTTTTGAGATTAGATGGAAACAATTTTAGACGACTTGGTGCTGGCGAGTTTAATATTATTAACCATAAAATTTGGTAAATTTAACAGGAAGAAATTAATCAGATTCATTTGGTAATTCCTACAAGAATTATGGTTCGTCCATTTTCCAACAGACATACTACTAGGTTGAATCTATTAGAATTCTAATTAATGCAACCAGATTTTTTTCTCAGTGCAGGCAGTAAAATCCATTTATGGCAGTAAATCGGTCGGAAATCAAGTACTTTTCTGCATTGTCTATTTAGAGTTTCATATTCTCGACCCGACAAACTTGATCAATTACGCGACGGACATGATCGTAAACTGCCATTGTTCGTTTCCCGTACGCACAAACTCGTTTATTGGTCCCATACCACTGCATTAATGCATTGCATGCGCGTAGAGTTAGTTGATGCACAGTATATACACCTTATAATGTGTCGACAATATTCTCAAGGGTGTCATTTTAATTACATTAGAGCAAGGTTTATCGCGTTTGAGTTTTGTACATTTCATTTTATTACAATCGGATTATATATCGATTTCTCAGAAGTTAAGTTAATTAACTGTACTGTTTGTAAAATATATGATAAATTTCTTAATTTACCACATATACATAAAATACACACAGCATGTATGTAGGCATAGACATTGAAGAGAAAATTCGAGCAGAAATTTGTCATTATAAGTTCTAATATCTGCTTTTTAATGTGTAAAGCAATTCTGCTTTTATTCTAAATTGATAATTATGACAATTTTAAGGTAAAATAATTAGATCATGATTTTACAGAAAGCAATGAAATTTGAGGTATGTGTGATGCTGGTTAATTAATAGTTGATGAGACTTAGATACATTTTTGCACATTTTAAATGTATTAATCTTTTTGATTACATGATGTACTTCGTATAAAAATAAGAAGCAAGCCTATCTTCAACTCCTTTATATATATATTTTTTAAATTTCTATTTTCTCTTAAATGGAAAATTCTTTAAACTCAGAATATTTTATATGTATGCGATTTAGAACACGTTAGATCACAGATTTTAAAGTCATTTTTTTTCTTTTGTTTTCTTCTTTACTTGTTTTGCTTTAATTTATTCTATTTCGTTTTTCCTGAATTATAGTTTCCATGCAATTCATCCAATACCAGATGAAAAATCGAAAGCCGATAAAGCTTTGCTTGATCCGATCGATGTAATAGTCTTCTCTTTCGTGTACACTTTTGATCCATTAAAATTTCACGTAGTAATTTCCATTTGTCACTTCTCTCTCTTCCCATTACGCCTCACGCATTTTCGATGGGATTTAGTATTATACATACGTCAGTAATTTTATTATCTATTAAAAATTTATTTTTTACTTAATTTTTGGAACATATATATATAACGCACAAAACACGTTTACGTTATTATAGATTTACACAATTAATTAATTATTAAATTTATTATATTAGAGTTATGTCACTTTTTTGTTTTTTTTTGTGTTAATTATTTCCAATAGATTTATCATTGGAAAGATAAGTATATTATGCCATATATTTAACATTCGAAAGTTTTGTTAAGTCGATAAGGTCTCTGTTATAGCAGATCTCGAACTTACATTTTCTCTGTCAAGAAAAGAAGATTAGATGGAATTTATCTCTCATATGATGCTGGTAATGCTGGAACCTGCTTGATACTTCTAACTAGCGTCGCAAGAGAGCGGTATCAACTCGTTATCAATGTATTCTTCACATTCAAGATTTAAATGTCCTTTCTTCAACAAGAAAATAAAAATATAATATTATAATCCAAAAAACAGCTGGGTTTAACGATTTGCAGAAATTGCACCTAGTCCAAACAAAATTCAAAATACAGCTAAGATTTTCTTCGAGTGACGAGAACTTTCCGCAAGAAAAGTTCTATCGCAAACCATGATCTTTCAGAACGTCCGTAAACTCCTTTATACTTTTTGAAAATTTTTAGACTGTTATTGGAGTACACAAGAGACATAAAGATAACATTAGAATCAAGAAAATCTGCTACAAAATTTACTAAAAAACGATTTTAAAAAATACTGTTAGAAATATAAATCTTCAAAAATAATTTCAATATCGCTCTCTTGACAAATGTCACTTCCACGATTTTTTGAATATTTTTAAAATATGCAAAACAAATTACTTTACAAATTATTTTATTGCATTCATACATAAAAAAAATTATGAACAAAAATCTTGAAATTTTATTATAACTTCTAGAAAAATTGTAGTCTTAAATAATTATATTCTGAAATAACAATTAAAATAAAACAGTGAGTTTCTCTGCAAATATGTATTAAGATTTTCTTTTGACAACTTCAGTTATTTATTCAAATAAAAAGTAAAAAATTTATATTAATAATAATTGTAGTTAATTTTAGTGCAGGTAACTTTGCGTGTTAATGCTCGTATCTTCAGATCTTCTATTTCATTTTTCGTGAGATATTTTGCTTCCGATGTCGAAGAACATGATACAAACTGCCAGTGGTGGCCTAATGAAACGAAAATTAAGCCACACCGTCAGGTGGCCTTAAGTGCTATGTCGCAGCTAGATTGTGCTGGACGAGCAGTTCGTTGCACGCTTATGAAAGAGCATTGCTCCATTGTGCCGTAAGGTTAATGAAGAAATTAGCCCAAGTGGTTCCACCGTTGAGCATTTAGATCATTTTTCTCGCGGCTTTTGCCTCAAACGATTTTATTATATTATACTATTGGAGAAAATGATGATTAAAGCGCACCGATCCAATTTCTTCGTATATGCGTGCAATAAAAGTAAAGGAAATTTGCCTTCTTATTAGTAGAGAAAAAAATAACTTTTACGAATAAACTGTTTGCGAAATATAATCTCTTGCTGGAATTTTAATTAAAATTTTCATTACTAAATGTGAAATGCATATTCGATCGGCAATGAAAATCAGTTGATTCGAATATATTTGGTGAGTTTAATATACGAATTAAGAAAATACGAACATTTATATCTTGATTAAGACGTATTTTATCTACCATTAAAATACTTGAATAATTTTGTCGCATTAATTTGTTCTACATTTATCCCTGTAAGTCGCTGAGTTCATATTTCTTTCCGCACAAAATAAGTAGTTAGTTGGCATTATTCTTTCTCTTTCTCTTCCTTTTATTCATTTTAAATAATTAATGTAATATTTACACAATATTTTATGAAAAAATAATTTATCATTAATAACTTGTCTATTTACAAGGAAATAAATATTTAGATTAATTGAGTGATTAAATTTTTACCCGTTGTCTCTCATAACCCTAATCATTTGTGCAATATTATTTTAACTTTTCCTTATGCAATTACACTTATATGTATTCTATTACATTATTTATTTAAATATTAAAACTAAAATTGTTGAATAATTCGTAGGAATGTTCAGCTAGACGAATATAAAGCGTAGCAGCTAGTGTATAAAGGGTTTGAAAGGGATAGAGGAATTCTCGAGTTTCCTGAATGTCTAACTGTCAATGTTCTCGCTTCTGTCTCGAATCTCGTCTGCAACATTACGTTTATATGTTTTGTCGACTTTCGGAATGTTACAATCCTGAAACGGTACGAAATGAATGTTACTTGTATCTCTTGCGTATTTTTGCATATCCTGCATGCTGAGTTTCAAAGTATGAATCTCACTTCTTCTAGTGTTTTGCGTTTTACGGTATTTTCTTAACTAAAAAAAATGTACACGATTGCTTAAGTGAATTTTAGTAGAATTTTAATACAAACAAGAATTGAATTTAAGAGATGTCCAAGTTTCTTTCCATCGAGGTACTTTTTACGATATTCCTTCGAGTTTTTATAATTTATTTTTCTTTGACATACTTATTAATAAGATTACGTATAATAAACGGATTTGTAGTTCATTTCTTTTTACTATATTTTGTTAATCTATTTTTTGGTATAGAGATAAAGGATATATTTTTGTTAGATGGATAATAATTAATAAATTAAGTGTAACTTTCTCGATATTCTTTCTTCAGATTCTTAGAATAAAACATTTTGACCTATCTTTATATATTAATTTACAAAATATGCGTGTTTGAGATATAATACCTTCCATGCAAGTTAGTTATGTTTTCATATAACATTGATATAATGAATTATTATTATACTAATGAGCAAATTAGAATCATTAGCGTTGTATAAATTGAACAATTACTGTATAATTTAGCTATTTTACTCCTAAAATTTAGTTATTACCTTACAGAATATATGCTACATTGAATATATATTATCCATATATTATTATACTGGATTCATACGTTTAGTATAAAATAATGAAAATTATTAACAGTTAATTATCTGTTTGAAGGGAATGTTTGGTTTGATGATAATTTTAGACTAGTAAACAACACATAACGTTTTTTCATGATTATTTAAAGAATTTTTTGAAATCTGATATACAGGTGGAGAATGATAATAAAAAAAATATTTATTATATATCTTTTTTTATATCATTCTTTCTTATCAAAATTTTATTTGAAAATCAGTAATATACACACAATTTTTTTTTCTTTCATTTTTATCTACTACATATCTCTGTTTTATCCTTCAATAATCAATATCAATTTATATTAAATATTTTTAACAGAGCTGGAAAATTAATAGAAACTAAAATATATTTAACTAAATGTTTATCATTTACAGGGTATTTGATAAAGATTGAGCCTATATTCCTGAGCGTCACAAACTGAATGGAAATGTGTTTTCCAATTTTTGCATTAATTATTGAAGTATTAAAAGGGATTGGCAAATGAGCGTGCGAGATTTTGCGCAGCTGGACTGTGTTCTAGATATGGCAGCAACGTTATACGAGTGTTATATAACAAGAAAATGTTTGGCCATGCATTCTCCGAGTCTCGTTTTTTCGTGTAACACTCGCTGTCGACACTCTTAGAGCACACACACACACACACACACACACACACACACACACACACACACATGTATATATTTATATGAATAAATAATTAATTATATATAATTAAAAACTTTTCTCTTTTCTTGTGGATGATTGTATTTGTGTGTGTAATTAATAATTTTATATGAAAAAAACGAAACTTGAAAAAATCTTCAGTCATTAAATTTCTGACGTTTTAAGCACATATTTTTTAAGCAATATTATTAAAGCACATATTATTTAAGCAATTATTATATTATTTAAGCAATATTACTTAAACACATATTATTTAAGCAATTATTTTTTAATAATAGTGTCCATTTTGAGGTAAATCTGATCTTGTTTGTGCTTGATAAAGTCATTTCTCATTCAAAGATTGAAGCTTGTTATGTGATGACTGATTTGACCAATCATCTCATTTTCCAGGAACACGTTTATGATTATTGGCAGTGACAGATTCCTGACTGTTTCATATGGAACCACCAGTTTGGTAATTCCTCATTTCCTGCTAAACATACTCGATATGCGGTATGTCGTATGGCGCCGCAATACTCGCGACTATTCCACGAGTATGCGGGCTTGCGGACCCAACAATGGTTGTTACGCCTTACTCGAAGAGCTCGCAAATTATACAGAAAGGAATGTAATCGAATATGCAGACATAAATCAACAAATGCGGCTCGAAATTAGTAGAAAAGTTTCTCAAAATTATAGTAGAACATTCCTTACGGAATGTTCTATTTCATGTATTTGCGTACTCCAGTAACAATTTCGAAGCTATTTGGTATCAGTTTCTATACAGGGTGTAAATAGCGTTATTCCTGATTAAAAACCGAGTCGAAAAAGTCCTGAACCATTTTTTTTCCAGGATTCATTAAATAATTAATCAGATTTAAGTATTAAAAAGATTTCTGAAAAGATGAATTGTTTAAAAATTAACACAAAACAGTTTATTTTTTTTTGCCTATCCAAATCTTCATATGTTGATAACGAGGAAGTTTGTCTTTTTATTGGCGCGACTTTACTCATTAATTACTGCTTTATTAAGCATTATGGAAAAAACTGGTTCAGGACTTTTCGACTCGGTTTTTAATCAGGAATAACGCTATTTGCTTAGTGGGAGCTTTTTAAGATACATCCTGTATACTCGATGGTAGATAAAGAGAGAGAAAAAGAAGGGAGGAAGAGAAGAAATCGAATATTAGCTTGTGTTTGCTTCCATTAATTTCGGAGATATTAAAAAAGCTGATATGTGATTTTATTGTTTTTGTGGAGAATCGCATTTAAGGAATCTATCAATCTTTTTAACTTTTTCTTTAATTTTATCTTTTTTTCTTTTATCTTATTTTATCTTATTTTATCTTATTTTTTTCACAAACTGCCAAAATTCGCAAACTGTCAAAATTTGCCTTGACAGTTGTAAATAACAAGAATGAAACAAGCAAACGTAGCGTCATTAGCATCACAAAATGATGGCAACAATACACTCTGAAATGTTCTATTTTGAGTCTATTAACACGTCTTTTTTAGACAGATTCATAATGCACATCAAAATAATAACGAACACGTATTTTCAAAGTCACATGTTATTTGTGCAATTCTCTATCTAACAAGAGATGCACGATCGGTTCTCCAGCATGCAACGCTAAAATTCAACTGGTGTCCGATAGAAACTAACTTTAGAACGATGCAGTTGAATTAACTAAACGCAACGTGCTCGTTGTGAACGATTAGAATTAGTTTCCAAAACCATATATTTCGATTTTCATCATTGTACATGTATCTTTACACGTGCAAATACCTATGTACACGGCAGATAGTTCTAAATATTGATATTTTGAAATTAGACCAACCAAACCCTATCTTCTATGACTAGACTTCTGTACTTGATGTACTGAACTATTGAATGTATACGTGTGTAATATTGTTTACTCTCTATTCTCTAAGTCTCTATTGAACTTATCAAGGTAAAGGATTGAAGTTTTACATTTGCAATATGTATATCAAATATTTCTATAGGAAATAATATCTCATAATTATAACACACATTTCATAATTTCCCTTAAAAAGTATCAGAAGATATATATTATTTAATCTTATATTTTTTTCCAATTATATAGAAATATTGAAATTTATTCGAAAAATTTATCAATAATTTTGTTGAAATTTAATCAAAGAGACTTCAATTACAGAAATATTGATAAAATTTATTCGGAAAATTTATCAATAATTTTGTTGAGGTTTAATCAAAGAGATTAATTTAATAGAATAAAGATTCAAAATATACTCTTTTATTTGAATTTAAATTCTCCCGGTATAATTCTTTTTATAATAAAATAGGAAATCAATAAAAGCACATTATATGCGACGGTTAAACCTAATTTACACCAAACTTAAGCACTTTAACCATAAACTTGAAACTGCAGGTCTAAATAATGAAAAATAAATTCTGCCGCCACGTGGTCGAACATTATCGGACATTTATGTGCGATCGTTAGTCCATTTCGTTCTTGCGCAGGACTCCGTTCGGTCATTGCGAACGCTACAGAACTGTACAACGCGCGGAAAGGGTCGACCGGCTGCCGTAAATGTTCCTTTTAACGTCGTTCTCGCGACGTAGCGGCCATAGTTTAACGGCACAATAAAGCCATGACATCGCAAATTATAAATTGTCGCGCGGATTGTTTATCGGCCTCCCCGTGTTTCCGTTTCCGAGATCGCGGAAGTCGTTGCAATCGCGACGATAGTTTCCTTTCGCCAATAATAGCCGTTCATTTTGAGAAATCGAGCACGCAATCTGTTTCAACGCGTAATCATCTCGCATTATTGTTATGATAGAAGCAACCACAAAATTGAAATTTTGAATGCAACTCGAAATATATAATTTCGAAATATATGTGTCGTATATAATTCACTTGATATCTTGGTTTTTAGAAAATCTAAAAAATCTTGCAATCCCTCTCTCTGTGTGTTTAAAAAATACATATTTTAAGAATTTTTATTCTATCCTTCTTTCTTCTCTCTTTTGTAAAATAATCTTTTATGCTTGAAATATCGAACCTTAAAGAGATTCTATTCTCGATGCAGGAATGTTCAAAAATATTTGTACGATAGCTCACAATGATATTCTTGCTCCTTCAAAAAGTTTTCATAGAATATTGGCATGATTCCGATGTAATAATATTTTATTATATTATATATATTGTATATTTAATTTATTATAGATATTATTTGCATAAATATGTAAAATTTTGTTCTAATTTATTAATTGTAAATTCTAGTCAGAGGTGAGTGGTTTAATTTTTCTATTCGTATTTACTTTTATAAAATCATCGTTGTATCATTAAAATTATTGAGTGAGATCCATTAATGTCGTGTGCGATATATTGCTCGCAATTACCATTCGAAATGATCAATTTACCGTATACCTGGTATTCCCTAGGATTTTCCGTGAAAATATATGATAGGGCCAATTTCCATAACAGAGACGATGCATCGTGCTTCAGATATCGATTATTCGACTTTTCGAAAATATCTCCTCACGTAATATCTGTCTAATAAAAACGGAGATAAATTTATATCATTCTTTATCCTCTGCAATTTTACAGTTCGTCTAATAGTTTTCTATCGTAATTGTTAATTGGAAGTCTTCTCTCTAAAATTAAGTTCTATGATCTTTTTGTGATGAAACGTTGAATGTTCTTGTCATGCTTATAGCACATCCAATCTTGCTTCGATAGGGGGTAATTGTCTCTCGAAGAAAATTGAAAACAAAGTCTTTATTCAATGAAATTCATGAATGAATTCTCCCGCATTCTTAGGCTTTTTTATTGCATCCGATGTAAATGTCCAATATAATTATAATATAATATAATTATATTGGGCATATAATATAATTATAAATAGCGTTTAATAATTTATAAAAAATTTGAAATGAAGAATTTCCAATTAATAAAATGTGAAAATTATTTTAGATATTTTTGTTAATTTTGAACGGTATATTATTTATCCATTTTTTTAAAGATTCTTTTTTTGTCTTTCTACATGTGTCATATTATCTGTTAATATCGTTTATCTAAAAATAAAACAAAGACTATTATAAAGATTTATTTGTTTTACAAACCTATATATTACAAATTCTAAAAATTACATATAATATTTGATGACATTTGATATTTTCAAAATAATTATCTCGCGAAGAGGCAACTTTGAATTTTGCACATCATCATTTGACATCATTTTAATTTATCAGTTGACATTTCTTTAAAATATAGTGGAACTCTGTGTTCCATCTCTGTTTATGTATATTTGTTTGAAACTACACTGAGAAAAATCGTTTGATTGTACCAACAAGACATATGATTGAAGGTATTTCGGTTAAATCAAACAAGAATTTCTAGTTATCATGATAAGACTCGATTTTTTATAACTAGAATGTTTAATAGATTTTGCTATAAGGATTTGGTTAGTATTTTCTGGTTGGATCTATAAAATTTCTTGTTGCATTAATTTCTTTGCTTGATTCTTAACTTAACTCGTATTCAATATTTGCCATATTTGAAATGTATATAAAGAACTAGTATTAACATTAAATCCAAAGTATATTTTTTTCTCTTACGAGCAGTAGTGCCAGAAAGAGAACGCTAGCTCTCTGATTGCGTGTGTTTGAGCTGCATCCTCTTCTTGCCCTGTTTATCAGTTTAATTTCTAACAAATTGAATATAAAATAATTTATTCAATAATCTGGATTGAATTTATCCAATAATCTTGTTGGAATTCAGAATATTAAACAGACTTTTGAGATTAGATGGAAAAAATTTTAGACGACTTGGCGCTGGCGAGTTTAGTATTATTAACCAGAAAATTTGGTAAATTTAACAGGAAGAAATTAATTCATCTGGCAATTCCTACAAGAATATTCTGATTCGTCCATTTTCCAACAGACATACTGGTTGAATCTACCAGAATTCTAATTAATGCAACCAGATTGTTTTCTCAGTGCACCGATTCTTTTGACAGTCATTAATTCTTATACTTTGCATCTGTCGTTATTCGTAGCTATTCATATTTCTTCGTTATCAGCGGGAGAACGCGGTAAGCCGGTCGAATTAAGTGCGGAATTGCCGAGAGAGTTTGCTTTAACACGAGATGTAAACTCCCGATATATGTATATTCCCTCTTGCAGTTTCTCTCGGCAACGAAACGAGCGTACAGGGACTTCTAGTAAATCTAAAAGTTTTCCATCACAGGATAAGCTCTTTCGGAGAATTTCACGTTTTTCGCATCTTTTGCTTCTTTCCTTAGCCCGCTTTCATATAGATGCCGTTTAGAGATTGGCCAAGTTTCGTTGAGTAATGCCGCTAATTACGAAAGAACGAAAGGAAAGCAAACCCGTTGGCGCTATTGCGGGTGCCATTAAGACCTGTTGATCTCCCAGTGGATATCCGCTTTGATGATCAGATGCTTTTCTCAATGGATAGATGCGATCTCGCGGGAAACTAAAGGTGCATTTCGTGTCGAACAGGATTTTGTTTCAAGCACGCTTTTACGTAAAAACCAAACACTTGTAAGAAAAACGAGGGAACGTTCTTCTCAAGCTTTTTTTCTCGAGGAAGCAATACAACAATATTCTACATAATAAAATTACAATGCTAAATAAGTAATATAATAATTTAAAAAAAAAATTTTTCTCGATATTCTACACAATAAAAATACAATGCATAATAAGTAATATAATAATTTTTAAAAAAATTTAAAATTTAAATAAGATAAAAATATATCTAAATAGGACAAAAATTTAAAATTTAAATAAGATAAAAAATTTAAAAATATAAATAAGATAAATATATTTAAATAATAAGATAATGTAATATTTTTCAAACAAATTAATATTGTAAACCCAAAATATATTGTGCCAGTAGTAGACAGTAAGGTTTCCGAATCATTCCGGTTCTCAAAAGTTTTCTCGATTTTTCGCAACGAGATGCACTTCGTCGACAAGCATTGATTTTCCATATCGCTCTTCTGTAGCCAAACTTTTGTTTCAGCGCAACGCGATACCGGAGGAAAAGTTCGATCAACGCGCAAGAAGAGGGAGGGAAAGTAGTATCGCGTTGGAGGAATAAAGCGCGTTGAGTACAAGGGAAAGAGATACGATTACGTGGTTCTATTTTCGATTATGCAGCATCTGTAACCCGTGGAAACACTGCAAAGATGTTTTATTAAAGTGGCGTGGGCGTCGAATTTCAGAGCAAACGCGAGAAATTGTTTGAAATTACTGACGGAGATCGGAAGTTAACGAGGTATCATGTTCATCGACCTATCTAAAGTCTCTCTTAAAAGCGCTGCTTTCCATTTTCATTACTGCAATGCATCTCTCGGCGATGCGGTGCAAAATTATCTCAAAATCGAAGGAGACGAAGTGTGTTACGAATTGATTGTTTGAATAAAAATTCATCCGAAGATAAGAAGGATTTTATCCATCATGCTTTATTTAGCTAAGTTATCATTCTTTCACATTATTTATGTTATATGGTATCAAAACTGTATCTTTTTATAATATAAATTATAATTATAAAAGATTCATGTCAGGATAAACTGCAGAACGGGAGAAATTGATGGATTATCTTGTATCTACGATTAAATATCGAATGTAACAAGAAGCATGTATGAAATTCAATACAAGAGAAAATAAACGATACAAATATGAAATTCGATACAAAAGAAAGTATTTTAATAGCAACATATATGTAGACTAAACGCATGAAATGTTCTCGATAAATTATAATTAAATCTAGTTTTTATATATTAAAATATATTAAATTAAATAATATATATATAATAAATATAATAAATTAGATAATTAATTAATAATTTTTTTATTAAAATGTGAGTAGGAATACAAAAATATATTATCAATAAATTATTTAAAATTATTGCATTTGAACTGTTTGTTTTTCTGGATCAGAACTTTGAATTATTTCTTCCAAATATATACGCGGGTCTTTCTATCAATTACAGTGATTAATTTTCCCTGGTATCATTATTATTATGATGATAAAACAAGAAAATGAACATGAAAAACAGACTTGAGGAAGACTACAAATTCGAAACGATACGATCTCTATATATTACTTTTTTTGTAAGAATAAGAAGCTTTGCGAGGTTGTTTTCCCACTAACTTACGATTTAAATTTGTTTGTGTACATGTTGTGGAGCGCAAAGATCAATCTTTTGTTTACATCGCTAAAAGAGAAATTAAAATTATGAGAAAGTCGGTTTATTTATATTTTTATATTTTATTTAAAATTCTTGTCGCTACATATATTATCCGAAGAATGGATTTCATATATGTACACACATAAAAATATCTTAATTTCTTTTACATTTAAATTTATGTGAAATTATCTTTTCATAAAATGTAAATGTTTTAAACAATGTATTTACATCATTGCGCCATATATATATATATATATATATATATATATATATATATAAAAGAAAATTTTTGAGATTAATGAACATAATATTGACGAAATATGCAAGTATATTTTATAATTTATATATATTATATAATTTTTTTAAATAAAAAGTATAACAAATTTAATACTTTTAAAGAAAATGTCAAAATATATTATTATAGTTATTTTACATATTAGTATAATTTCCAAAAAATGCTTGTATTTAAACAAATTAAACTGTTTTAATTTATTATTATGTCTTTGTCATATGATATCATTATTCGAATTTTTATTGTATTAGCTGATGCTGTATCTGCAACATTAATCTCAAAAAGCCAACTGTTTTATTTGATTTTTATGTGTGTGCGTGTACGTATGTGTATATATTTCAGATAAGTCCGTTTTATTTAATTCACTATTTCATTTAATTAATAATAGTAATATATTACCAAACAAATATTATTTTATAATATTATTTAAGTAAATTTGATTGTCAGCATTTTTTGTCTGAATTTATTATTTTAGAGACGGAATAAGTGTTTAACAGAATAGTCAAATTTGTTTTCTTGAATACGAAAATAGATAGTTCATCAAATATCATCTATCATTCAACGTTGTTTATTCTGTTAAACGGAATCTATTGTTATGACGGATATGTTACAAGGATAATTGCAATAGTTGATGCAGAATTGTGGAACAATATGTGTCAGGATGAAGCCAATTCGAAATGGCTGCCAATCGGTCGAGTCTGATTAATGATTGATCGGTTGACTGTGTAATGCTGAATCTCAAATTGATTGAAGTTGCCTTCTCGGTCGACGCAATGTGAAACTCTGCATGAAACCGTATGCACTAAACTGTGAGGCAAGGGTGAATGTTGTTTGGAATACATATGCATTTCGATTTTGAGAACGATCTATATCGATAGCCCAGGGTTAACCAATCCTAGTCTAATGACTCGCTAGCCCTTTCTAGATTACTGGCAAATCTGCAATATAGATTAAGATCACCGATAATTAGCACTAGTATAGAATTGAATTAGTATTGGATTGAAAAGTGAAGAAATAAAAAATTGAATTCAACAGATTAAATGTATAAAGCAAGATTGGTGGAGATTATTCAAGTTTAAGAAAGCATACATGTATATTTTCTTTTAATTTTTAAAATATTTTTTTTTTGGAAATAGAGTTTTATTTGATGTTTTCAACTTATTTCTCTATGAGTACCAATTTTCTTGTTCATTGGACGCAAATTATGATTCATTCTGTGAATAATATCTGATATATTGATATTTTATATTAATTATATAATGAAAAAATGTGTATGTATGTATGTGTGTGTGTATGTAATATAAAATATCCCCAGGGAATTAACGATTCATATGCTAAGCAGCAGTAATTTAAAGAATATAATGTAACAAACAAGATTAATTAATCGTAATCGCTAGTTTTCTTGTCGTGTTGTTTAAGATTAATTAAGTTACAGGCAATTCGTGAATTTTTCCTGTACTAATGTAATCTCGTCTGCTCATATCGACAGTCACGTCGAAGTTTAAATTTATTTCGCGTGACATTACAAATTGTGATCGTACATGGTCTAAGCTAATTTGCGTTAAATCGCTTTCCGGTACTTGATTCACCTGGTATAACTAGTAACTATAGTTAAATAGAGCAATTGTTCAAACTTCCTTCCTCGATTACGATTGCTTACTAACAATGTATACATGTGAAATGTCTTTTCAGGAAAATATTGATAGAAAGAGAAAGAAGAATTTTTTCTAAAATTTCATTTCAAAATTTTAAATGGTTTTATTATGTCAATATTTACTTTCTTAACGACATTTTTTTTATATTTCCAATATCTTACACACTCGAAATTTTATATCTTTATTTATGCTATCGGTAAAAGCAACATATTGCGAGAAGTCTTTATCCATTTCCTCGATGTCAGTTAGTGCATCATTTGAAATTACTCAGAATTTCGGAATTGAAAATATCATCCAAAAATAAGATCTTACAAAGTATCGAAAATTGCATGCGAATGTTGCAGGATATATGTATGCATACAATTAAAAGTTTATGGAAAATTTGTTATTAGGAAATTATATTTCCTATTTATTTTTTATTATTTATATATTATTTATATATTATATATTTATATATTATTTTTTATTATTTATATATTATTTATATGAAAAAATATATATATAATTTTTTGATAAAATACATTGTTCAAAGTTTTAATAAAAAAGCAAATGTATAAGTTTAATTTTAAAGCAGCATTCGTAGGATGATTATGCATCATCATTTTATTCGAATAAAAATTTTACAAAGGCAAAATATAAGTATATAAAAATTCACTTATCGCCGTCCCGCGAGGATAGTACGTGTGTTTCATGGTTTAGCCATATTTTCTGCAAGATCACTTCAATTTCACGCTGCGACAAGTTTATAGCAATTTCGTTTGCCTGACCGGTGCACATCTCACTTTGGTCAACTTTACTGCTGATAAAGAATTTAAATTTCTTTTTTCCCGAGGCTAAAAATGTGAATGCAAGTCGTTGGTTGATAAATGATCGTTTGAATCAACTTGAACACGAATAAACAGTAAACAGGAAATGAGAATTTATACATGCATAAATGTGTAACGGGAAAAATATAAACACGCCCTTTGAAATGCGCAAATATTTGTATTTTTGTTATTTTCGTTTCTCAAACATTTATTAAAATTTTTCACGTGAAAATCGAACACACAAGTCCTCTGATTGCGTAATTTACATATAACATCTTTGTTATTCAATTTAATTTCAGTTTTATTTATTTCAATTTACTGCTTTAATAATATCTTGCTTTTATTCTTATCTTAATTTAATACTATGATAAGCTTTTGCATTTAGAATTACCGCAAAAGTCAATATATATTCTAAGGATATGTGCGAAAATACTAAATTATAAAAAAAAAATATAAATACTAAATAATAAAAATTATAAATACTTAATTATCAGTTTATATTGAAAATTGATATATGCTTAAAAATTGCTTATGAAACTTATTTAAAAAGGTTTTTACATCCTAGATAATATTATTTGTAAAGGAAACTAAACTTTCTTTCGTGGTTTCAGATGTTTTTCAAGTTAAAAAGTTATAACTAGCTCGGAATGAAATAATATAATATTTTTTTTACATCTTACCCACAATAAAGTTGACTCACTGTATCCATTATTTCAGCTTTCGTACTTTGATAAATTATTACAATGCTTTTAGGATGTTACTTTTTCCTTCAACCTTCCTTTAAATTTTCGTTATTTTGACTTTGAGAAAGATTATTGAAGCAGTCTATATTTCATGGTAACTCACTATGTATTAACGCCAGCTTCTCGTTGTTCCTCGTCCAGTTTCACGACGGAAATTTTCGTAATAGCATGCTTCCGATTTGCGTGAAAGTGAAAATATACTCGCCGGTGTTCCTGTCCGAAACTTCGTTGTTTCTCTACAATGCTGATAGCATTAAAGAGCATTGAGGATACTAAAAACGCTACGAGAAGGGTGATAGCGGTGGGTTGATTCCCTTTTTGCCAACAGTGCCGGCGGGTTGCAAACAAAATTTGCATAAGACTGTTAATAGCCTGGAGGAGGATAATGCAGCCATGGAAAATAGATTTTAGAAGGGACAAGGCAGTGAAATTACATACATACAAATATATGTACACATAATTTCACTGCTAGAACATATATACACCGACATGGTGAGGGCACGCAACGTATATGTCTACCCTTTTTTCATAAAAGACGCTTTAATGTTTCATGGAGAATCGTCTGGATAAAGTCTGCATTCTATGGGATTGCGATATAAAAACTGACAATGCCGAAGCTCGCAATATTAGCAGCTTATACACGTTTATGTTACCCTAATCTCTAAAAATTTGAGTAAGTTTATGAGATTATATGAAAGAGTCAAATATTGATAGTCGTATTTTGATGTCTTTTTTTATATACAAATGTACTTATTTTCTCTTTCTCTAACATTTCTCTAACATAACTATAGACCATATTTTTGTAAAAATATGTCATATTCCAAAATTATTCGAAAATCATAATCGTAATTTTCTTTTATAATAAAATTGTTCATTAAAATTTTGCTTTCAAAGCGAAAAAATAATTTCCTATTATAATACATTTTCTAATATTAAATGTTTATTATAATGTAGCCTGTATGCATTGTATGATATAACATAAATTGCGAATTGTTTAAGCCTGAAATAATTTTCGGACTGCAAAATACAGGCAATAAAACTTCTGTCATTGATGGAAACACGATTGTAATGAAATCTCGATAGGAAGTATTCCGCGTGTATATTGCTAAAAAATATCTTTTTTGTAAATCGTCGCACACATTAAAACGTCATACTTTTGCGGCAGCAACATCGCTTTTACGTTTGTAATTTCAAAAAATTATTTAACCTTGTTTGTCACGTTTGTAGTATTTCAATGGTGAAAATTGTCGTTCGCATGTGCTCTTTTTCTCAAATGATACACACAAAAAGGAAAATACAGTCCTGTCTCGGTCTTTAAAAGTTTAAAGCTGGATTTTAGAGTTAGACTATTATACGTCGATTATAATTATAATTGTATATCGGGCGATGAGATACTAAAATGCGCATAATGATCCTTTAAATGCGAATACTATCGTGCAGCATGCAAAGTTATATAGCGCTTACATAGTGAATTGCGTAACCAAAATCCTCAGAACTCCTATAACAGTGTAGTCGTCACGATCTCGTACTTTGACCATGAATGTAGGGCTGCATATTCGTTGTAGAATAGTTTACGAGTTTACGGATTATGTTAACCTGTGCTTGTAGAAACTTTTCAGTCCAACATCGCTCGATAAATAATAAATAATGCAAACGAGATAATGATCAGGTCAATTCGGCTTAATGTATTTTAAAGATTGTTTCGATATAATTATACAATTTTTTTATAAATGTGGGACCGATTACGTTCAATATTTAAGCTTGTTTACGATATTTTCTTTCCGAAATATATTTTTCACAATTTTAAATGGAATTCGTACACAGATGATTTCAATATACGATTCAATATATACGAATATTCAAAACATCCGAACGCATTTGAATCAATTAAATTTTTAAATTATGATCAATTAAAAAGTAGATAAAAAAATGATTTTGGACATTCTGATAAATATACGATAACAATGGAATAAGTCAATACTTTATATATGCAAGATTAGATCGAGCTATCGTGAGACAAGTTTTCATACAAATAATTTTTTTAATTAAATGAGATGTCCATTGTATATAACTGAAATTAAAAAAAAATCTTTTCTGAAAAAGGGAAAAACGCGGCCGCGAAGAGACGGATGAAAGAAGAAATCCTCGAAGTAAATGGTAGCAGGGTGTCTTCATTATCCTCGGCGAATCTCTCGGCCCTATTCATCGATTCATTCTTACACATTTCAATCGTTAACGATAGGATCGATGAATAGAAGTCTTGGTGGGCGATAAGATGGCGAGAGTTAATTTGTCAGAAAAGTCAGAAGAATAGCCGTGTTTTATGTTGGATAATGAAATGTAACGATCTTGCAAAAAAACTCGACAAACTTGTTTTTTTTTTCAAAATTACGAGCGCTTTGTGATTCACATATTCAAACGATAATATTCTATTAACCATGGATATTTTTCAGGAAGATTTTAATGCAAAATTTTAAAAAAATGTTCTAATAATTCTTGAAAAAATTCTCGGAAAAAATTTACAGATAATTCTTGAAAAAACAAACAATTCTTGAAATTTACAGATAATTCTTGAAAAATTTTCTAATAATTCTTAAAAAAAATCTCGGAAAAAATTTACAAATCTTAATAAAGAAGCTGAAAAGATTATAATGAATTAAAATGACTCTAGTTGAAGAGCTTAAAGGAACATGTTTTTAATTATTGCACTTGTTTCCTAGTCTTCTCTACGGTTCCATATATGCGGCTATTCCTGGTGCGATGAAACTTTGCTGGTGTGTCGAAAAAAGTCGTGCATTTGTTTAAGGTGATCGCCTGCAGACTAAAAAACTTTAACTTTCTACAAAAGCCAAGTCGCTTCACAGCTCTTTCGAAGACGTTGTGGCATTTTAAACGTTGCAAATTATACAGTTGGATGCTTTTCTAGAAAAGCTTCCGTCGGTTTAATTTCATTCGCTGGGAAAAATACCACTTCCGCTGCAACAGCATTGTATTGGGTTTCTCGGTACGTTTGAAAGAGAAAAAATATTCGCTTCTGCATTTGTCCAAACTTTTTGCGAATAAAATCAACAAAAATAACATTCGGTCTTCAATATTCAGCCTTTCCAAACTTTTTTTTTTGTTGGCATGTTAACAAACATATGATGTGAAATTTATATACGTGTGTATAGTTTTACGAGAGAATATACGAAATCAAAACATAAAAATATTCTACAATTTTGATAATGGATATCTTTTCCTATTTTTAAGTTATTTTAGTTTATTTAGTTTATTTTAGTTTTTGAGAAAGATGAATTTGCTTTCAGACACCCTCCGGATCTTGTTTTAATTTTTACATAGATAATAAACTATTTTATATGCAATGCTTAAATAAGTAATTTTTGTCGACAGTTTTTATTTGAATCGTCGTTTTTTTATGATTAAAGGATAATTATCGCCCAGTTTATCGCTGTATCATAAAAATTCCGTTATGAAGAATGTGCGTAATAGTATATAAATTTTTATGTATATACATATATTAAATTATGTCTGTTAATTTTTTATTCCTTATCATCGATTACATGTCGAGACAAGAGGGTCGCTTTCTTACTTAGCAAACCTTGGTTTGATATCATTTCTCATGTCGTATCATTTCTAGTAAACAAGTCAGGTTTAACAAATTTCATAACTCTCTCAAGAGACTCAAGAGAGTGGTTTCGATTCGGGCGCTTCTCGTTATTTTTTATTTGTACAGAATGTTTGTCGGTGTTGAACTACCTTGTTTTTCCTTCTTCTAAGTTGTCCTCCCGACGGAGCGTCTTCCTTAAATCTTTTATTAATACTCGCCCTACGTTGCTTAGTATTCCGCATCGTCCTGCGAAATTATTTCGCGCATCCTTAACTTCAAAGAAGCTAGGAAAATACAGAGCGCCTAATTCCTATCTCTTCCTCGGCTCTTGGCTGCTTCTCAGCCGTCTGTCTGCTCCGTGCTTGATAATGGCCTAGCTTAAGCTCGACTTTGTGGATAATAGTTATAAGTTTAATTAAAGCGGACCTCCGTGCCAGTCGCTGCTCGGCATCAGGGCGGATATTTCGATCCAAGCATGATTCTTGTCTCAAAGAAGCACAATCGCAAGAAAAAAAGACAAACTTTGACGGTCAACAATATTAGAAAATTTGTTGAAAAATTTAATTTTGCTTGAAAAAGCAGCGTTCAAGTTCCCTATCGCGTAACAGGATCTGCTTAAACACCTCGTTGTGTAAACTTTTCGCCTTCGCAACCGCAACGTATTTATTGAATCGTATTCAGATTCTGCATAAAATTATTATTGCACGATTCTTAACTCTAAGAGAAGATAAAATAAATAAAATGTTATTGAAATAAAAGAAACCTGATTTTATTTTATTTTTTTTTAAGTTTTTTAAGTTTTAGTTGCTCTTGTGCTTTAATTTTGCAATATCTTTTGCAGTATCTCTGAAAGAAGTAGATCTTAGACATTGTATAGTTATTATTTATTTTTATGCTCGTCAATTATTACTTATATATCATTTTTCTGTTTTCTCGCCGAATATCAGCTAGAGACTTTATTCATTCCGTTAGTTTCCCAAGTAAATATCTTATTCGGCGCAATCCCAGAGGATAACAGAAGCAATTCGAAAGATGTCTATAAAGCAATATCTGAAATAATGTACTATTACATATTTTTGTTAGAGTATCGAAAATTCGGACAAAATTGTATGTAATTTTATATAGTACACATATAAAAATTACATATTAATTTAAGAGAAGATTTCTCCTCGAGGATGATTCTCTCAGCAAATTTGTCGATAAATTGTTCTTGATCTTCGTATATCGGAGTTTTTAATAAATATGTTTGAAAAAGAGAATGTCTGATCATTAGGAATTATTAAAATTGAAATAAAAAGTCAAAGAAATTTATTATCTTAAAGTCAGATATGTGTGTATGTGTCTAAATCCTTTAAATCAAATATTAAAGTAACAAATATTATTTTTAAATATTATATTTAATATAATATTTAAAAATTTATAATTAATATTTTTAAATATTATTTTTTGACCTTTCTTTTCATTCAATATATTAGCATATACGAATATATCTAATTACCGAGAATACAAAAATAAAACATAGAAATTTATTTTACTTCAATTTTGCATCAGCAAATTTTGCGTACTTCTTCTTTCAATTTTTAATCATCTGTTGTAAGAAAAATTAATTAAATAAATAATAATCGAAAGATGCAGAAAAGAATGCAATAATTGTATTGATCCGAAATCAAAAGAATTCACAACTTCATAAAGTGAAGTCTTATCATTCCATTTAATTTAACTACTTTTGACATGATAATTAAAAGCATTTTGATTTATCGTCGCCATTCGTTTAGAAGCAAAGAAATGTAAATATAGAGTTCACAAAGGACATGTCTTCTCTTTCGATTGGAATATCGTAAGAATCGTTAATCACTTCGAAACATCAAGGTATCGATCTTTCGATCTGATTCGATGAGTACGCTTCTCTTTGAAGTGTTTCTTCCCGGTTCCTTTCATGCGCGATGGATAGCGGCTGCTGCGCGAATGTCATTAAACATTGCTGTATTTCCGCTGAATGAATGACCCGCTTGCTCGTTCCTGAATATACGCCGTCTGATGTGATTCCCTTTTTAAGAACATTCCGCGCATCTTGCGTCGAAATAGATTCTGCCTGCGAGCGGTGCATTGACCTTTGGAGATTCTACGATGTTGTTGCGCTTGTGCCAATCTTTTTCTAAACTGTATAAAAACTTTGCGTCTGTGCTTCTCTCGACTGGATAATACATATTTGATTAAAATTTGATAAAAAATATTTTTATATATTTTTATATATATATTATTAGATCATTTCTCGTTAAGAAATATCTAATAATAAATTTTTCTTAACGATATCGATGTAAAATTTGCTTTAATTAAATTGACGTATACCTACTGATTATCCTTGTGAAGAATTATTATATTAAATAATAATAAAAATATTTATTACTATTCTTTTTCGATAAGTAATGCATCCAAGTTTTTTATATGTAATATGACTTTTTTAAAGTAAAAAACGTAAATAAAAATAGAGAATGTTTAATTCTTGAAAATTTCTGTCAACATTACTCTATAGAATCATTTTCTTCAAATAAGTTGATAATAAATAATGATTTGTGAGGAAAAAATATTTTTATTCTGAAAACGTATTTTTATTCTATTTCCGTTTGTTCTTGATGTTTTTTATTTTATCAGCTATAGTTTTTATCATTTTTAATGAAGCATATTAAAGAAAATGCATTAGATCTTGACAAATTAATTTTAATTGTTAATATTGTAATATTTATTTCATTGTAATATTGTATTATTTATGTTGTAATATTTGTATTATTTGTTTTAAACGAATATATTTAGGAAAGTTTTATATCATTTATATATATACGATTTTATTAAAAAATTATGAGTGTAAATAAAAAGGTTTTTTTTAACAATATCAATAATTGTATCCATATAATTTTAAAGATTATCGATTGTTAAAAATTTCGATTACGATAAAATAGAAATGAAACGATTATATACTGATAGAATATTATATTTATCAGTTTTATATCAAATTTCTCTTTGTGTTTGATGAAAGGCAAAGAGAAGTTTGATATAAAAATGATGCTGATATTGCTTACAGGAATTCGATTGTCATCTATTGTTATCTCATTACGAGTGAACATTTCAAATCATTTGCGCAAAAGTATTATATAAACTTTCAGAATAACTAGTAATTCACGCAACAAAATTTATATGTCCATGGCTATAAATGCGAGATACATCGGTTCATAAAAGCACGAACTGTTATTTGCATACGAACGAATCAGTTATTTGCATTACAAGATGTCATTGCGATCAATGCAAATACCGAATTGTAAAGAACATTAGTTAATCAGATGTTTTGATATCTATGCTATGCGGCTCTCTAAAGTCACTCAATATAGAAATTTATATATTTGTGAAACATAATAGCATTGTTACAAGTTATCTGAAATACGTTAGTTAAAACGTATTTCAGACATATACAGGTATGTTTGTATCCGTAATAATGTTGCCAAAGGATCATGATATACGCGAAAACAAAAGAAAATATCAAATCAATCAATTTTTTATGAATTATAAAAACAAAATGAATGTAAAAATATGAAAAAATATAAAAATTAATTTAAGTTTAAAATACATTATAAAGCAAAAATAAATTTTTATGAGAACGTATAATATTAAAGGTATTTAATTAAAAATATATGCTAAGCAAGATAAATTAACGAATGGAAAATTAGAATTGCTAACTATAGCTATATAATTAAATGCTATTTTTTTGAGAATTTTTTTCCAATTCTAAAGATAATAATCGGATATATCTAATATTAATAATTTCAATTATATCGGGTATATCTAATCCCCAAAAACTTACCTTTTTAAAAAAAGGTAAAAAAAGGGCGCCAAGTTCATGCACTAATTGTATCCAACTGTCATATTGTCTACAAAAATAGTGATATACAAAAATTGCGCCAACTAAGAATAAAAATTTATACAAGATAAATAGTAAAAAAAATTTTAATTAAAAAAACTTGGCGCTGCCAATTTTATTAATATATTGTTCAACTTAAAAGTCTAAATTTTCAAATCCAGAAGATCTTAAGAGAATTAATAATAAATGTCCAGCAATTATATTTGCTGTTAAACATATATTTAATTGGAATATATGCCAATTTTATTGGCAGCGCCAAGTTTTTTTAATTAAAATTTTTTTTACTATTTATCTTGTACAAATTTTTATTCTTAGTTGGCGCAATTTTTGTATATCACTATTTTTGTAGACAATATGACAGTTGGATACAATTAGTGTATGAACTTGGCGCCCTTTTTTTACCTTTTTTTAAAAAGGTAAGTTTTTGGGGATTATATCACTTCTTTTTTTAAATTTGCTAAAAGATATATTAAAAAAAGTATATATATACATATATATATATATATATATATATATATATATATAGGTATATTCTTTTAATATATAAGCAAATTATATAAAAATATATATAGAATAAGTATATATAATATACATTATATATATATATATATATATATTATATATATTATATATATTATATATATATGTACATATATATTATATATATATATATATATATATATAATTAATATATTATATTTATATTTATATTAGCTTATAAAATAACAAAGATTTGGAAAGAAAAAACATTAAAAAATTATTAATGTAATTCTTTCTTATACTTATTCTTACATATAGAAATATAAATTAATATTAATATTTTAAAAACAATTAATCTTAGTATTTATTATTTAATTTTTTAATTTGACATTACTCCAAAAAATGCGGTTAATTTTATTAAAATGCTACATGTCACTAATGACACATATGATATGACACATGTCATTAATATCGATCGATATCGAAAAGCGTCGCTAGCGCAATCTTCTGTCGAGAGTAGGAAAAGGACGTTTTCTCTTTCTATGTGTTGTGTACATGTGCGTGGACGACGACCATGATGATGATAATGATAAAGACGTTTCTTAATTGAAAATTTTCATATTTCGACTTTGCATTATTATGATATCTCCATTAATAGATCACGCAGCGCAAAAAGAAAGATACTTTCTTTATACAATTCAAACTCGCTCTATCGATTAAGACTAGTAAGAATTCGATCCGTTCAACCGTTATTGAAATCCGATAATCTAAGTTACTCTCAACTGTCCGACTCGCGTATAGATACACGGTGTGCCGCGCAATGCTTCGCATGAACTTGGCACGAGACACTACCGT
Source organism: Camponotus floridanus (assembly GCF_003227725.1). Classification (NCBI taxonomy): domain Eukaryota; kingdom Metazoa; phylum Arthropoda; class Insecta; order Hymenoptera; family Formicidae; genus Camponotus; species Camponotus floridanus. The sequence continues at coordinate 643,728 of NW_020229592.1, read as the reverse complement.
GTCTCTTGATATTAATAATTTCAACTATAGCTATATAATTAAATGCTATTTTTGCGAGAATTTTTTTCCGATTCTAAAGATAATAGTCGGATGTATATAATATTAATAATTTCAATTATATCTGATATATCTAATATTAATAATTTCAACTATAGCTGGATAATTAAATGCTATTTTTTCGAGAATTTTTTTCCGATTCTAAAGATAATAGTCGGATATATCTAATATTAATAATTTCAATTATATCTGATATATCTAACATTAATAATTTCAACTATAGTTATATAATTAAATGCTATTTTCTTGAGAATGTTTTCCGATTCTAAAGATAATAGTCGGATATATCTAATATTAATAATTTCAATTATATCTGATATATCTAATATTAATAATTTCAACTATAGCTGGATAATTAAATGCTATTTTTTCGAGAATTTTTTTCCGATTCTAAAGATAATAGTCGGATATATCTAATATTAATAATTTCAATTATATCTGATATATCTAACATTAATAATTTCAACTATAGTTATATAATTAAATGCTATTTTTTCGAGAATTTTTTTCCGATTCTAAAGATAACAGTCGGATATATCTAATATTAATAATTTCAATTTTTCAAAAGAAAGATGAGACATTTCTACTGTAGCTATTTTCGAATCGTTGGATGCATACGCAGGTGCGTCCCAGCAATCTGGAGAGGTTTCGATAAGATTACTGCGAATAGACAATCTATATTGCTGTATCCAATGAAAATGGGACGCGAAAGAAGCTCGCATCCCAGATCTTATCATGCAGAACTCGTCCTTGTATTATGCATATAAAATGCGTCAAGTAGCGAGGACACGTAAATGTAATACGTTTTGAGTTAAAACACATCCTCGGCTTCCATGCGCACCCTGTAGCACTTCCGTCTATATTATTTCCGCGACGCGCTTCTCTGGATCTTAAGCTCGGCGTCGTGATCAGCCATAATATGCGCGGTCGATGATGAAAATATATGTGATCCTTATTAAGATCTATGGATATTTTCTACATTGGCGGGCCGCGCGCGCGGCGTCGCAAGTGTCGGCCGATGTATTTTCCGGGAAGCGACTTTACAGATGCATCTTTTTATACAGAATACTCGTATAAGCCATTTATCTAGAGAGAGTGCGATAAGCCAACTTTTGAAGATTTTAAAATAGCGGCCTCATATAAATTTTCATAAAGCGTAAGCTGAATCACGAAATGCAATAAATTTAAACTTTCTTCATTTCCCTCACTTTTCGACTAAACAGTTCATACGAAAGACTCCGCTTATTGTTAGATTGTTTTAATTGGACAAGAGATGTGTCTAAGGATTAATAGCTTTTAAATATAAATCGATTGCATTTTTATATAGCTTTTCGCGAATCGAACTCAAAATGCAAACATACTTAAGTAGCCTCTATTTTTTTAGTTTAATATTTATTTACATTTATTTGATTAATTTGTTTATTTACAAAAATTTGATTAATCTGTCATACTCATAAAAAATATTTAATAAAATTTGTTATTAAGATAGAATGAGTTTATAATTAAAATTTATATATTTTTAGAAACATTTTTTGCACTTTGCTATAACCGGACATTTTGTTTGATTTTTACAGCCTCTTTGCATCTTGTACTTTGTTCTTTGTTTAAATGTTTTCTTTGTGGAATTTAGGGATTGCGCAGAATTTTCATTCGTTCTTAAACTCGCCGGCATTCTTACCAGCCATGCTACATTTACGGAAATGTAACTTTGGTAGATGGTGCATAAAGCATGCCGCTCCAATTTTCATTTAGTTTCTCCGTTAACTCGTCGTATAAGTACTCTACGGTAACGCTAATGCATTCAATCCTGGGCCGTAAATTAACCTTTTTAGCCATTCATTCATTACCGCCGCCCATTCTCTTTCCGCCTTTTCCACGGATTTCAAGCGGGTTCGCGCACTGCTCGACCCTTCGTGCACTATTCTATACGTGTATGTGTGTGTGTGTGTGTGGGGATGTACAGCTGTATACTGAGTGCTCCAACAAAATCATGTGGATATGACAGTTCTTTCTTTTGATTATTATTCGAGATATACTTGAACTCGATATTTTGTTAAAAAAGACTTGTGGCAAATTATTATTTTAAAATTCATCAAGTACACTTTTTCCCTTTGTTAGCCTAATTTTTTAATGTCAAATAATTCTGCGATTAAGGTTCTTATCGCAATAAAATGCCATCTCAAAGTTCAGTCGAGAAAATTATCCACTATCATTCTTGAAGCTAATATAATTCGCGCAATGAAATTCATTTTTTAATTCCACTATCAAACTTTTCAAACCTTATTTACTGTGTTGTTTTCGGAACACCTTATATTCGTTTCCTAGAGGTGAACAAAGTTTCATTCCGTAGTAGGATCGCCGGATATAGCTTCCTCGTGCAATATTTCGCGCGAAGACTTCCGGAATTGCTGCTAGCCGTTTCGACCAGTAATTTCGCACGTGCTTGCGTGTTGTATGCGTGTGGAAGCGTATATCCGTTTGGGAAGAGCTCTTCCATTCGTATGCCCGTTCAAAAAAATATTTGGGCATTTTTAGAAGGGGAGACGAGCTCGCCCAAACGCACTCGTATTGTATTTCTTTGGTAAAAGAGCGACGTAAATGCATGCGAGCGCGGTTGCATAATTTGCCGATAATGCGCGCCAGTTGCATCGCACACGTAGATAGACGACTACGTGGAATTTACGATATATGTACCAGATGAATACCGAGTGACGGGCGACGAGCGGCAGCTTGAAGAGCTCCCCGTTGCTGGAAAAATTTTTGTCGCGAATTTTGGTACACGCGAACGCGTACGCGCGTTATCGCGTGCAAAATTGGTTGCTGCTGAGTCAGCTTTAATCCCAAAATGGACGGCTGAGAGTAAATTTCTCGCTCTCTTCGTCGAGAAAATTCACATTACGAGGAATCCTCTTTCTTTCTCTTTCGTTTGCATTTAAATACATATATTTATATGTACATATTTTGTAAATGTGTTCTTTATGATTATTATAATAAAAAAGGAGGTCAATGTGATTACAATTTTTACACATATTTTATCGTTTTTCTTAATCTACTTTTAAAAATTATAGAGGACTGCTACATCGATAAATCTTTTTATATTATATATTATATTATAAAAATTGTGAGAAAAAATTTCAAGATAACCCCGATTTTTTTATATCCATTATATTATATATTATATTATTTTACTATTACAATAAACAGAACGTCAGAATAAAATTAGTGATGTGCGCTCGCTAATTCTGTATTATTAAATAATTGTTGCTAATAAAAATTTTATTATAAGAGCATTTTATTGTAAAAATATGAAATTACATAAAACATGTTTTCTTTAAGCAAAATGTATATCTCTCAAACAATCTCGCTTTCTTATCACTTATTAATTATTATTTGGTAATACAACATCATGATATTGCACGTTATCAGTGCCAACGGAATTAATGCATCTAAAAAAAAGATTAACGACCGTGAAAAAAAGAAAACGTGAACTCATGATATGTAAATAATGACCTGGAAAACATAGAGGTGAATTTATTCGCTGCAAGTTGTTGTACCCGTTAATTAGAGTACAAAGCTGCAACGTGCTGTCGAATGTTCGTGTGCATCTGTATACGACGCGGTCTCATTGCTACAACGCTTTGAAGTAATTACGTTGCCAATTAACTGGAACGGCAAATCGACTAAAGCAACTTAAAAATTACAACTAGTATACGATGGCGGATGTAGCTTTTGTGTTCGAAAAAAAATTCGTGTTTTTATATTTATGAGGATCCAAAACACACGTCTCAATCAGCTTTGTTGGCGCAAAGATATAATGTTCAGAAATATCGTATACTCTCCAAACATACACTATCGCATTTGCATTATCTCAATCTGTCAGCGATAAAAATTCGTACATAACTAGGCAAATACGACCGAATATGTATCTAAGACCCAGATAGAGATAGGATACTTTTTTATTCTCCATTTCTTTCTCTCTCTCTCTCTCTCTCTCTGTCAAATATTTCAGTAACTTTTAAATATTTTGGCTTAAAAATTTGAAAAAATACGCATTTTATTTTTATCATTATTAAATTATTGTAACTTTTGCAATAGCTATAAAAATAATTTATCATTGATCGCGCAAGCTGTTTGTGTTTAAAAAACATTGAAAAAATTTGGCAACAGTTTTATTCGCATCGATGCGGACCGATGCTCTATTACATTGAAATAAATTGCACATAAAACTGATGCTACCACTAACCGTGCGATGTATATTAACGAGCGAAAATTCAACGGATAAAACTGTTTCCAGTTTTGCATAATACATGATTAAAACGTACAGGCAAATTTTCGAAGCAACGTAATGGAGAATAAAACACTTCTATTATATTATACGCATGTTACTAATTGATAAAATTGTATCATATGTAATTGATAATCACATAATTGATAAAAACGTGCATTATACGTTAATAAAATTGAAGAATTTTTACAACGATCGATTGCAATATTAAATTCTATGTGCAAAGTATAATTTAAATATTAATTTACATTAAATTTATGAATAAGTTTCCATATAATAAGATAACACATTAATTGATTATTTTAGGAAATAAAAGATTTGCTTGGCTATATTTTGTTTCATATTTCGTGTACATACATATATTATAAAAATAATATTTTTTTCTTTATGTAATTAAAAAATGTAATCATTTTAAAGTAACATTGGTTTCATTAATATTGATAATTTATATTAAAATATTCCAACACAAGTTAGTAAATTTTTTTTTATTAGATTTGCGTTACGTTCATTATCAAAATATAAAACTAACAAATTAATTAATATAGAGCTAAATTTTTTAAATACGACATAAATAATAATAGATTATATTATATATTATACGTATCTTGTTTATATTTTCATTTCTTTCTATTTCTCTCTTTCCCTCTCTTTCTCTCTTCCTCTCGTATATCTGCGTGATAAAGGTAGAAGTACAATACATACACCATCACAACTAAAGCTGCTTAATCTTGCTTCTCTCTTGGGACCCGTGTTCCGCTGTTATCGGTTTGCCTGCTAGCTGATAGGTATCTAAACGTTCGATAATCACGTCTTAATTTAAATCGTCGTTATACCGAATCATGTCGGGTAGAGTGAAAATCCGAGTTACTAACATGATACAGATAGAATTTTCGCTCGATTTAATTTCAAGATTTTGTATAAATTAAGGTGTATATATATATTTTTTACGATATTATAAAGGCATTTTTTGCTTAGAAAAACTTTATAAATCGCGAACATATACTATAATATAATGCTAAATGCTCCAATTATAATACCATATCTATCAAGATCGAATAAAATTGAACGTTATTTTTCTATGCTAATTTATTTGCGGCAACAATACTGATATAATTACCGATGAATATGAATACGGTAAACATAAATATTAATATAGCTTTCAATTATTTCAACTTAATATGCGCGATTTCTATTGTCGAGATGTTCAGATTTATTAAACGATTTATTAAATGCCGAATAATGCAGCCGGACTTATAAATACATTCATTCGATTCTGCAAGCATTGCTTGCATCACACTTAAGGATGTTTTGTATGTACAATTCCAGCAAAAAGTAGCTGAAAACCAATATTGACGAATATCCATTTTTGGTGTATTTGGAGTATAAGAAATTGTGTTGAATATTTCAATTTGATTTTAGTGCAGAGATGTATTTTTTAATAATATTTATTGCGTTTTTACTGTAATATTCCGAATTTTGTTAATCAAAATGATTCACTTTTGGCACAGAATTTCACCTTGTGACAAATACATGGTTAACTTCATTAAATTATATTTAATATCTTTTTAACCAGTTAGTATTTGTATATTATTTGACCAAATATTTCCTCTGTATCTAAACTTTTGCAAATTTTAAACAAATTCTGAATATTATTTCCATGTGCTTTTGTCATTTGAATCGACGTGGTTATACATTTCCCATAAAAACACATGTTAATTCGGTGCAAATTAAAATCCTTATAACTTGTGAACGCTTTAGTGAATCGAAAAATTGAACTGAAGATTCTAAACATATGTAAGGACATTCTGTACAATTTTCATTAAATTCTCAATATTTTCAAAAAAGGTACAAAACATACTTAAGAGAGGTTTTTCATATAAACATTTACTCCTACATCCCTCCCTATGAAGTTACACTCCTCCAAAAATGGGGGTAAAAATTAGGTTTTTATTTTTTTCTCAAATTTGGAACAAGTTAAGAAATGAAATTAGATGAATATTTTCTACTAGTAAAAAGGTTATTTATATATTTTTTTCAGCCTTCCGTATTGTTATAATGGAATGAAACTAGCAACTCTTATTCAATTTTTTTTTAGAACTTTTTAATGGGATATGATCATCTGAAAATATGCATTAAAAAGTTTGATTGATTTAGAAACTTTTTTATTTCTTTTATTTTTTTCATAAAATCAATAATTTTCAAGAAAAAAAATAAAATACGTTATAGTGCACAGCATGATGCTAAATAGTATAGATTTCGAATTACGAGAAGTTAAATTTTAAAATAAAATTATAGTAAATGTTGGAAAAATTGGGACAAAAACAAAATTATAATAAAAACTTAAAAGATAAAAACCTAATTTTTACCCCCATTTTTGGAGGAGTATGTTTATATAAAAAACTTCCCTTAATTTTCGACAAAGAATCATCTCCTAAACATTTGCAAATTTTAAACAAATTCTGAATATTATTTCCGTGTTTTTGTCATGTGAATCGACGTGGTTATACGTTTCCCATAAGAACACATGTTAATTCGGACCAAATTAAAATCCTTATAACTTGCGAACGCTTTAGTGAAACGATTTAAAAATTGTACTGAAGATTCTAAACATATGTAAGGAAGGAAATTATATATAATTTTCATTAAATTCTCAATATTTTGGAAATAGATACAAAACATCCTTAAAATTCCTAAATAACGTGACTCCTGGAATTATTTGAAATTTTTTAAATTTCGCAAAAATACTTATACGCGTAAAATTAGAATATTTCGAGAATGGCGGATCGAGCAAGAGCATAAATCGAAGGGGGCGGTTGCGCTTCTTGCGAAATCGATCACTTTCCCGATTTCGTCGATTTGACGAGATATAGGCGTGCGGGTCGCCGTGAAATCCGCTTCCCGGTTGAATTCTGGTCGGAATTGTCGGCGACCGTCGATGCCGGACGGATTCCATTGGCTACGGGCGACGCGCGAGTAATGCGCTTTGATCATCGTCTACGACGACAGCGACGATGGTGCACCCGCGAACAATGACCAACGCGACTTGCCGTCCGTTCAGCTCGATGCAATCTCGTGAGTAACCGGCGGAAAGCACCCGTGGAGACGGCGAGCGTTTAAACGCTTGACACGTTCTCCGATTGTCAATTCGCACACTCCGGCGAATGTCTCCTTTATGCAACTAGTAGCGAGGATCGATGTAGAAATTTAGCCGTTTCTTAACTAATATGACTGTTAATCCTGCAATAAATACTATAGAAACTAAGATTTTAATATTCTTCGCCTTTTTTTTTAAATTTATTCGAAATAATAATTTCAATAATTCGGTACATTTATTTCAAGAAGTGTAAGTATCCTGATTTGAAATTAAATGCTTGCAATTTTTATCAAAGGATTCTAATTTTTAATTTTTTTATTTATCTTTAAATATGTTAATAAAAAGTCACGTGAAATTATCAATTTTAAAGAAAAATATTTATACACGCATATAATGTTTGATTCCAGTCTCAATTTCAATGTTTAATGGATTAATCGTACGAGAAGCTTATGATCTTATGATACATGCTTTTAATCCAAGTTCTATCATGGCGTTTCAATTTGATCGAATAGCGGAATAATCTAGGAATTAAAGGACTTACGGATTTTTTACATACATTACAAAATGTATAATTTATGCGATCACAGCGAGAGTTGATAAAATCGCAAAATTATATATGCATATGTAAAATATTTTCCAGACTTTCTACATCGTGTGCGTTTTTTATTCTTTATTTTTGAGTCGGATCTTTTTTCAGACACGATATTTAATTAAACGTCATAGTTTTCAATTTCAATATTCAACTTTAGATATTTTAAACTTAAAATTAAGATAAAATTTTCTAATAACATTTTTCCTTGGAAACTTAATAAAAAACTTGCTATCTGTTTCTATTGTTTGATGGGTAAAAATAATTTCAGTTTTTTTTAGTCTCTTATAAAAATGCGCAGTGCTTCGTTACGCTTAAATTATACTTATCAAAGCGAAACTTGAAAAAATATTGGTTAAAACAATCTTTCTAGACTAGAGAAAATTATTTATTAGTTCAATGCTCTCTGTGCATAAATGTTATCAGATAAAAGTACAAATATTACACAATCTATGATGTATTTCTCAGTGGTGGCAAATTTCAGTTTTAGAGAAGAACACATGACATTCCGAGGCGAATTGCTACTGTAAACCGTACATGTACATCAGACATATGTAATATATATATATACAGGGTGTCCCATTTTAATCGATGACCCCGAATAACTTTTTTAATTTTGATTGTAGGAAAAAATGTTTCAGACAAAGTTGTATGGCTTGAAGGGGGACATAAGATGGTATCATTGGTTTTATCTTGAAAAGTTCTTTGAAGGTCACATGAAGGCCACCTTCAATTTTTTTTAATGGAACCCCCTATTTTTTACTTATTCTTGTAGCTTATCTCGAGAGCTTTTCAAAACATTATAATAAAGTATTTCTTCATTGAGTACTTTTCGAGTTATGAGGCTTGAAATCATTCCTTAATTTTACATAAACCATAAAATATCTAGTAAAATATTCATTTTTCGATTATCCTACCTTAATACTTTTATGTACAAAATAATGAGAGAAATCAATTGCTATAAAGAAAACACATAATTATTTCGAAGAAAAAATATGTAATTTGCAATTAATAATTCCATATTTTTTCTTAAAAACAACTGTGTTTTTCCTTTACACCAATTGATTCCTCCCATTATTTTGTACATAAAAGTATGAAGGTAAGATAATCGAAAAATGAATCTTCTATCTTGCTAGATATTTTATGGTTTATGTAAAATTGAGAAATTATTTCAAGCCTCATAACTCAAAAAGTACTCAATACAAAAATGCTTTATTATAGCGTTTTGGAAAGCTCTCGAGATGAACTAAAAAAATATGCAAAAGCATACAGGGTGTCCCATTTAAAAAGTTGGATGTGACCTTCACGTGACCTTCAGGTGACTTTTCAATGTCAAACTAAAGACACCATCTTATGTCCCCCTTCAAACCATACAACTTTTGTCTGAAACATTTTTTCCTACAATCAAAATTAAAAAAGTTATTCGGAGTCATCGATTAAAATGGGACATCCTGTATATATATATATATATATATATATATATATATATATATATATATATATTTACAGTATTGTCCCATTTTGATGGGATGTCACGAGCACTATGTCAGTAATTGGCTTCTAAACTGGATATATGTTACACGTTGGCCCGTTGCGCTGTCGCGCCGAAATCAAATATTTTCACTTACTGATCTATATTATCGAGATTAAAGATCAACAATGCGATAGACGTTAACAACTTTGGAATGTTTTGTTGAAGTTACGAGTCGGCGGTATACATGCTGGCCGACGTGAGCTTACATTCTCTAGGTACTCGTCCTTGCTGAGTTATTTTACTGCATGCGCTCTGCTGTGCGAACCTTTTCCTGTTTCTGTTAAGTGAGGGCAAACTTAAAAATCCCATCGCGCGCGTTCTTTTACAAGGAAAGCGTCTTAACTGCATTTCGCAAAACCTAATGATATTACAAAGTTCTAAAAGAAACGAAGGCGGGCTCTAAAAACGCGCTGTTCGGCCGCCGAGCTAACAAGTCTGCCGCGATTTTTATCGACAGGCCTTGAACGAGAACCGGAAACAAAACTTTCGGACATTTCAAATAGCAGTTACCAGTTTATATCAGTTCCAATTGATAGCGTCGGCAGGAAAGATTGTAAACAAAGCCATAAGACCGTTCGATAAAACTGCACTGCGGAGTTAAATCGTTACTAAATCGGTTCATTGGTAATTCAAGAACCCCCGATTTAGCAAAATAAAGAATTGTAAAAGGGAATAACCTTTTTTTTATATATAAAATCTGATATCGCCAGAATCCATGATATTTTCTTGAAAATGATTTTTCAATTTAATAATATCACTGATTATAATCTAGCAATATGATTTAATTATTGAAAAATAGGAATTTCTCGAAGTAGAACGACTTCTATAAAATTTTTACTTGGCAACAAATATACGAATAAAAACATATTGCATATTCGCCCGCTTCCTTTATGGATTAACTCTTTTTTATCAAAATAAAAATTCCCAAATTTTTGCTAGGATTAAAATTTCATTCACTGTCAAACAATTGAATTTACAAATCATTATTAATTCATTGCGCGATACAAATATTATTTAATAAAGTAATAATTATTTTAGAGGACTGCTTTCATCCAGAGTTTTGATTTTTGCAAATATTATTACTATCAAAATGAGAATACTCGATATTTTAACGAATTTTTAAAGAATTTTTAATGAATATACGTAAAAACGAAAATATAGATTAGAACGTTAAAAATATATGTCAATTTTGAATACTCTTGTGTATTCTACAATTTATGTATAGCGGATTTATTTCATTGATGACTTTATTCCACCTGACAGATTCTTGCCCAGAATTAGAAAAACTACGTTAAACGCAACACGACCAATAAACTGGGAATACAAAACAAAAATATCGACGAGAACAAATTGAGCATATTATTGAATTTTGATTGTATTATACGTTAGTATTTTCATGAAAATCCTGTAGGAAATTAATTTTACGAGATATGCGTTAAATGATACGATAATTTGTAAAAAAATGCATACAATGTACGTTTGAAAGCTACGCAATGTTTTGCGTACATAAAAAAATCTTGATCCTTTAAAGTTATTCGTTTCAGGAAATAGAAGAAATATAAATCCAAAAATCAAATAAAAATATATTGTCCAAAATAAGAATACCATATATATTAAATTTATATCATGCATGAATATATACAGAATGTTTGGAAGTTGAAAAGAAATTTTAAACTTATTTTTTAAAAATAGGAAAAGTTGATATAAATGAGTATTTAAAATAAGCTTTTTCTTAAATTACATAGCTTGGATTATACGCTGGCTTTTCCATTTCGAAGTTTGCTGAAAAATTTGCAGTTAATTTAAAAAAGCTTAAATGTAAAACACTATTTAAATATTTAAAGTATTAATATTTAAGTTTTTAAATATTTTTAACTTCAAAAGAGAATGATGCCGCTGAATTAGCAACGTTAATTTCAGAACTGCGCGTGCAAAATAATTTTTGAATCGTTTTTTATTTGTATTAGCAATAAATCGGACATATGTAACTGTTGATTGAATAAATACGTGTAAATGATACTGATATATCTTCTGTAAATTTAAAGCATGCTATTTGTAACAAACTAATGTGTGACAATTTGTTGAAACACATTTCGTTTAGGTGATTTCATGTATTAAATGAGCTTTTATTTGGTTCTGGATATCACGCGAGAGAAATATCGATTTTATTATCCCCGTAGGTCCACATTCTGGCAGATGGCATGTGATTCACGCAGCAGACATTAATGTACTACTAATCAAACTTATTACTCATTATTATCCATAGTCAAAGGATAATTTTATGAAATGGTGAAATCAAGCTTACTAATGAGTTTTTCGTTTCGAACGATTGTCGAGCAATTCGTTTAGCAAAAAAATTATCTAATTCCGTCAATTTAGGTGCATATGATTTAATTGCAAATTAATTTCCAAACACATATTTGATATTCCCTTTTCGTCTTTTTATTTTTTATTTTATTTTTTATTTTATTTTTTTTTTATTTTATTTTTTTGTTTTTTATTTTATTTTATTTTTATTTTTAAACAAATTCTGAATATTATTTCCATGTGTTTTCGTCATTTGAATCGACGTGGTTATACGTTTCCCATAAGAACACATGTTAATTCGGTGCAAATTAAAATCCTTATAACTTATGAACGCTTTAGTGAATCGATTTAAAAATTGTATTGAAGATTCTAAACATATGTAAGGACATTCTGTACAATTTTCATTAAATTCTCAATATTTTGAAAATAGGTACAAAACATTCTTAAGAGAGGTTTTTCATATAAACATATACTCCTACATCCCTCCCTGTGGAGTTACACTCCTCCAAAAATGGGTGTACAAATTAGGTTTTTATTTTTTTCTCAAATTTGGAACAAGTTAAAGAAATGAAATTAGGTGAATATTTTCTACTAGTAAAAAGGTTATTTGTTAATATTTTTTCAGTCTTTGTATTATTATAATGGAATGAAACTAGCAACTCTTATTCAATTTTTTTTAGAACTTCTTAATGGGCCGGAATATGATCATCTGAAAATATGCATTAAAAAGTTCGATTTATTTAGAAACTTTTTTATTTCTTTTATTTTTTTCATAAAATCAATAGTTTTCAAGAAAAAAAATAAAATACGTTATAGTGCACAGCACGATGCTAAATAGTATAAATTTCGAATTATGAGAAGTTAAATTTTAAAATAAAATTATAGTAAATGTTGGAAAAATTGGGACAAAAACAAAATTATAATAAAAATAAAAACGTAATTTTTACTCCCATTTTTGGTGGAGTATATGTTTATATAAAAAAACTCCCCTTAATTTTCGACAAAGAATCATCTCCTAAACATTTGCAAATTTTAAACGAATTCAGAATATTATTTCCATGTGCTTTTGTCATTTGAATCGACGTGGTTATACGTTTCCCATAAGAACACATGTTAATTCGATGCAAATTAAAATCCTTTCAACTTGTGAACGCTTTAGTGAATCGATTTAAAAATTGTACTGAAGATTCTAAACATATGTAAGGACATTCTACAATTTTCATTAAATTCTCAATAATTTGAAAATAGGTACAAAACATCCTTAAAAATCTGCTAAGATTCTTTTATCAATTTGGAATGTTATATTTACGGCGAGTAATTTTTTGTTCGACTCATTTATTCCAATTCACGCGTATCATGTACATGTGCGAATTTACGTTTTGCGTAATAAATATTTTAGGACGCGTACGAGGACGGTTAACAACTAGCGTTTTATACGAGCGTGCCCATAAATAAAGCGAATAACAATTAATGCTTCATATGATTCGCACGGTATAGAAGAATGATGGGATGTTGAAAACGGGCGGTTCGAAAAATTGCGTGGAAACGACAAAACGAATGCGCCAATAAAGTATCGGGTCGATTAATTTACGGGGTGGGAACCATATGCGTTCGGCGTGTATGCGATTTGTTAAATTAATTAGCATGTCAAGTAAGCCAGGGGGGATGATGGTTGATGATATTTCGAATACATAACGATAATCGGCATTATTGATCGCCGATTCATAATTATCATACGCAATTATGCGGCCGAAGCACGCCAAGCGATATCGAAACTTCATGCGATCATTAATTAACGTTACATAATTATCATAGTCGTCACTCTTCATGCTTCTGTGCATCTTATCGACCGACTGACCGACCGCTCGCTTACTGGGTCGACAGTGTGAAACTCGCTTATTAAATTGGATAAGTTATAGCTCTCTGCAGAAGTTAGTCTTTAATTATAGAAAGTTGAATCGAATTGGAAACGTGTAACAACTTGAATGTCGTGCGAAAAGTATTGAGTGCGTTGATATCTATATAACGAGATAGCTTCTTCAATGGTACAAGTGATGAGAAGTAGAATTGGTCAAGATAAGTAAAATAAAAAGGCGGCTTTTAAATATTAAATACTTTAAATATTAGATGTTAAACGTAATTTTCAATAATTTCACGAGCTTAATGCTTTTTAAATTCAAATTTTCCTCGAATGTTTCTTCAAAGTATGGAATAATTTAAGAGGGCAATTTAATTCTTTTTTTCATATTTCTTCAATGAAAGATGATAATGAGATGGATTTTAAATAAGCATTAAATAAACAAAGAAAGAGCTACATTAAAATATAAAAGACGGACCAGTGATTTTCTCGATAAATCGCAGCTTTCTGCATTTCTGAATTTAAAAGCCCTGTGAACTACAAAACTCTTGGCTCCGCGCGTGACAAATAAAGCGTAACAAATTGTAAACGAAGTGGCGCAACTATAGATAGAAAGATCCGTTGCCGTTTGGTCGGCACTCTGCCTTTGTAGATTTTCTTTGCGTTTCGCCTCGGGACAAGAGCGGTGCGCGGTTTCGGCACGCCAATCGATGAAACCATGAAACGTTACGCTCTGGGGAAATAAAAGGACCCCGATCCCGCCGCCGAGGCAAAGAGTACAACGGACACGGGATGTTAGCCAGTCATTGTTTCAATCGGCGCTCGTAATTTTCGAAACCGACCGAAATTGGTAACGAGCGGTTCTCGTTATTTAAAGGCCACGGCCAATGCTCGACACGTGCGTTTTTGCTTAAGATCCCGATTTGCCGATTGGCGCGGCCCGCGCGTATCGATCAGCGCCATTTAAAACTTCAAATTGGCAGGTAACGAGCGCCTTTTGTACCGGATAAACGTTAGTTCGGGATACGTATCTCGGTATACATACGAAACGGTAACAGCGCCGGCTTTTATCGAGAGCCAATTTGGCCGACTAGTGAAACTGGCATGAAGCACGTCGAAGTTGCTCGTAAAAATGTTACGCGAATGAGCATAACAAATCGATATATTTGCTATTAGTACCGTGAATTTCGTGTTTTCGACTTCGCACTAATAAAACGTAGAAAATCGTTTGAATTTTTAATGGCTTTGGCATAGAGATAATTAAGTTTCGAAAGGACTAATACATCGACGTAATTTCTCGCCTTTGCATAAATATTACTTATGAATTTTAATTAGCATCAATAAAACATCGCTAGCTATTATATAATATTCCAACTTTTTTTACGGATATTTATATACAGCATATAAAATTTCCACTTTATATTCAGATTATATATATCTAAATTCAGATGATATATATGTAACAGATTATATTTAAATTCGCATCGCAAATTTATCTCTATATTATCAAAATAATAAAAGTTTATCATTTTCAGAGATTACTATTTATATTTTGAGAAACTTCTTTACTCTTATCAATAATGTGACAATATTAACTTGTCAAGGCTCTTTGATTTCTTTGCAAGGAAACATTAAAAATTAATTAAAAATTTCATGTCTCGTCTATTGAGTGTATATATAAAAATAAGATAACGTTAAATATTTCTTATTTTTCGTAAAATGCGAGAAAGAAGAGATGTGATTTTTTTTAAATATCTATCTAAATAATATTTTATTAATTATTCTAAAAAAAATAATGTTTCTTGTAATATTCATAATTGCATGTATCATTATTTTTATAACGGTCTTATTTGCTGGTTAAGCCAGCGGAAACCTGCGATTACTTGAGGTTTTAGGGAATGTCCTCTAATCAGGATTTTATTCACAAACGCCCCAGTAGCGTTCTTCTGACCCCGTTTATATTTTGCGTCTCCGTTTATTTTTTTTACACGTTATCGTTTATTTTACGCGTACCCGTTTGTTTTACTCCTTTATTTTATGTAGATTACATGTTATTGCACATAGAAATGCATATGTATTTTCCTTATATCATGCACAACATATGCCTTCTGATTAATATTACTTATCTTACTCAGAAATAAACCACTCTTCGGCCAATTGAATTTATCTGGTACCATTTAATTTTACTACTTTTAGTCAAAAATAAAGATATAGCTTCTATCAGAAATCGAGGAAGGAGAAAAACTCAAGCTGATTGATTATCATTAGCCAATAAGCATAAACATTTTATATTTACATGACTTAATCGCGATTTAATTTACGAACGCACTGCAGTGTTTCCATTTATTTTATGCAATTATTAATTTATTTTATGCGTCTTTGTATTTATACGTTCAGAATATGCATCATTACACGTAGATGTATTTTCTTTCAAAAAATGCATTTTCTTTCAAATGTATTTTTTACATCCACTAGTCGGGTTTAGTCACTTATTATGCATACCGTAAATCAACCATTTTTCATATCAGTAGTTGACCTACTTGACTGCAATCATTCTGGTAACATCTAGCCAGAGATGTAACTTCGACGTCTATCAGAGATAAATGAAAAAAGGGAATTCTTTTCGTTGCCAGCTAATTATCTTCATCAATATATAATTTTATGCTCGAGTATGTTATTTGTTATATGTCGTTTAAAAATGCCAAATCATCGAGCAAAATGATTTGATTCATATTTTTATAATGATACAACATAATAACATTATAATAAAATTCATAATAAAATTTATAATAAAATAGAATTGATTAATACTTTACATAATATATATAATTTAATATAATTTATATAATATATATGTAATTTTAATATAATTATAATATATATAATAAATATAAATTATAAATATTAATATAATTTACATAATATATATGTAATTTATATCACATATTATATGTATTATATATTAATATAATTTAATTAATCGTAACTTGGATTTACATAAATCAAAATAAAGTGATATGTGATGATCCGTGATATGTACACAGATAGAATACAAAACATTAGGATAAAATCGATATATTCAAGAATAAGGCATTCCTATAATGCCTTGTTATTACAATTAATAAAATTATTAGAGAGCATCCTTAAATAATTCCTTAAATAAAACATTCCTTAAATAAAATAAATAAATAATATAAATTTAAAAAATTCTTTCTATCTTTCTTTAATTTATATTTTAATTTATACTTATTATATGCTTTAATGTATATTAAAAGAATTTATTTAAAAATATATATAGTTTAATTTGTCCTAACTCATTGAGTTTAAAGCAACGGATCTATAATTTACAATCTATAATCTTTATGAATTTATTACTACTTTAAAATCAAATAAAAGTTGTCATTCTCTAAAAATCTGATGTACAACAGCAGAATTGTTGAGATTGAAACATTGCCTCTGTATAGTATAAAATCTAAATTATAACAACACTCAAGATATAATTAATATTAAAAAAAATTATTATAATGGACGTCAAATTTTATATCCGATGCAGTAATAAGCGGAATATGAAACAAAATATATGTAAGATGACTCTCCTAAACCTCTTCTTCCTCTCAGATTGTTAGTTACATTGATTTATAATGTATAAATAGAAGATTCAAATTGTAATTAGCTCAAAATAATTAATTCTTTCAAATAATGAATTATTTCAAAGAAATTATTGTATGCATTGAATTTTATACTCGGTGTGCATAAAATAATAAGTAGATTAATGAAATAATTTTATCAATTTTGAAAAGTTTCTATTCATAATTTTTTAATAACTCTACTAAAAGCTATGAAAATAGGAACTTTTGCAAGATTATAGCTTTTGTATAATTTTTCTATTATTCTTTCTTATTAAATTGTATAAATAAAAAATTAAATTATGCAATTACTTAATTTAAATTTGTATATAATTGATAAATAACTAATATATATACAAATAAATAGATTATTTATTACACAGGATTACTACAGAATTGTTCTTTCTTAAATTTCCTTTTCTCAGATTGTCAGGATCATCAAGGTCCATTGACTCACACACGCGATATTTTAAACGTTTCGACACGACCGTGAAAATCCTGTTTCATACGAGAATCACACCTCAAGAACTTGCCAACTCGGGAATTCAACGATAACTTTGAGCAAGAGCCGCATGAGCCATTGTACGACTCGTAGCTATGCTAATAATTGGGTACTTAGCTTTCCCTTCAGGCTTTCCCTTAAGATTTATCCTAAATCTTTAGGATAAATCTTAAAGCACCATCCAGATCCTGAGCCCTCTCATCACGTCAAGATATATTCATTGGGAGGGTTATTTTAATATATTTTATGATATAATATTATTAATGGATTATTAATATATTTTATGATATAATATTATATTTTTATATAGAATATATATTTATATTAATATATATTAATATTTGTTACATTATATGTGGAAATGGGAAAATTTATTTTATATAATAATATTATAATAAATTATCTATATCAAAAATATGTATCAAATATATATCAAAAATTATCTATCATATTCCTTTTTTTCTCTTGATTAAAAAATATAAGATATAAATATGTTTTTGAAAAACAAGTATCAAATGTTAATTAATTTGCTTTTAATTAAAAAATAAATTATGAAATACATTGTAAAATTGTAAAATATAAATGCCAAATATTTGAAATACTTAATACATCAAAAATTAATTATTAGATATTCGATCAATTAATACTCGCGATGCGAGATTTTGTTCAGATATAATGAGGATCATTAAAAAAAATAATTATTTTTAAAATAATTATTAATTAAATATAACGTTAGTTAATAATTTTCAATTCCTATCGCTTCAATTTTTATTTCGAAATTGCGCAAAATATTTAATTCGATAAATAATTGCCGTCTTAATACTTTATAAATTTTTAATCGCGAAATGAATAAATTATTCATGCAAGCTGATAATTGCTAATTGTTGTGATCTGTATGACAATAATTATGTAATGTGTTGTCTGTTTATAATTACATGTGCAAAAAAATATCCGTATAAATTTGGTAAAAATATTAAAAAATGTTCATACGCGATTAATTAGGAAGAATAATTATGGATAATCACTGAGCAGTAATTCATTTAAGAGTTAAGTTAGCGTAAGAGCTTTTCAGCGCATTTAAAGAGTCGAAACGTGCATGTACACATACGCATACATATATATAATACGTGTATTGTTCAATAGAAACACTAGAAATTTATGTCGCTGTCAGCGGATTATTAAATAACATCAAATGCGGTGCAAGCGTACGCCCGATGCATTCTGCCGCGCGCGGCTATGTTCCTGACGTAGCTATTCTTGTTGTTTCATTTCGCCGACGGCATACACACGCGTTATTTCCGACGAAACACGTTTGGGACTACGTAATACCCACGTCCGCGGGGACAATTCTCGTAATAATCTTGCGCGAAATTAACATCTCGACGACGACGACGATGACGTATGCACGCTATCCACTTACGTATTGCCAAGGCACGTGTTACCATCCAATTATGCAATAATAAACCGCGTTGTTAACCAAATTTGCATTTTTCAAACGGTCGCAATCACGCTTAATTAAAAAAGGAAAAAAACCTTTTAATGACACAATTTTTTTTTATCGAGGTATCATCTTTATACGATATATAAGTATGCTCTGATTGCGCTGCGCTTTCATTAAAAACTGTAGGATTTACTTACTTCAATAAATAAAGTATGTTACAATTAATGTTATTATATGATATAAATTTTAATTTAATTACTTGGCTTAAAAATAACAAATTGAAAGCAAGGTAATTTTTAAATTCCACTTTATCATATAATTAAGAGTTAAAGAAAGTAGCTCTAGTAGCTTTCTAACAATTTATGGAAAAATTAATAAATATGACATGACATATTGATTCGTGAAAATTTAAAAGAAATAAACTGAGTTATATTTCTCTTTTTTAAAATATTAAATAAATAAATAATTTATTTTATTTATCAGTTATTTTATTTATCAGTTACAAAATTAATAAATTAATTAAAAATTCAATAATTATTAAAGAAAATGTTTTTTACGTCAACATGAATTAAGAGTTAAAAATTCACATTTGATGTCCAATCCAGAACAAAGATCTATCGTATTTATTATATCTATCATATTTATTTAATAAAACGCATCCTCATATTTTCGTGTTCCCTTCTCTTATTCCATTGCTTCATCAAATATTGCACACAAGTTTAAAAAAAAAATTATTGAATATACTATTGCGTGAAAAATCAATTAAAGTTTTTTGATCATTTTTATTATTACTTTGATATACGGTTTGTACAAGAGTATTTCAGATATGCAGAAATATATTTGATACATATTGATAAGGATTGAAAAATCAATATTTTTCATTATATTAATGAATAAGAACTCTCTCAATTCATGTATTAAATATTTAATAAGATACGTTTTTGTTTAAAGCAGATATTTGCAAACTTCAAATGTAATATGTGCTCATTCTGTGCAAATGTAGTACATATATAAAATTAAAAAAAAATTAAATGCGATATAAAATTCGTATATACATATGTATATGACACAATATCGATATAATATCGGTATTATATCACTTTGCTTTGTCATGAGATGTAGGACGATATTTTTCATGAGATTTTTTTCATAAAATAGATTAATTCAGAAATAAAAATCATGATTTAGTTGAAACTTTAACGAGTGATATTTAAATATACCAGTTTGCATGATTTATTAAAATTATCAAAATAAATTATATACGAAATAATGATTCTACATAACATATTTTGTACAAAACGAAAGAAAGAGAATTTATTAATGAAAATTTTACATTTCATTCCGATGGAAAATGCACATTATAAATAGAAAGTGTTTGTATTGTAATACGCCGCAACGTTATGGCGTGGTATAGTAATTTAAAGAAACTTTCAATGAACACGTGCAAAATTTCGTCGTGACCATACAAGAGCTCGGTTGCATCCAGATAATTCGCTCCCGTTTCGGTAAATGTTCAAAAGTCTCATGGAAGCGGAAATACTCGGGAAATAGCAAACTTTTCTAGAGAACCGAAAGTTGGGGTGTGTGAATGTCTACGAATATACAACATTTACATTTGTATAATTTTGTGCGATTGTGTCTATCTGAAATTGTTAAATTTATTATTCGTCAATATAATTTCGAATAGTTTTCGATAAAATTGTAATTTAATGGATCGATAATTCTACATCCCAACCTGCTAAATACTTTGATTTAAAATATTATTGTGACGAGGTATTTTATTATAATTTTTGTCGAATATATTAGTTTAACAAGCTAATGACCAAGCATTGTATCAAAATTTAACAATATCAAAAAATAATTATTTAAAAAATTGTACATTATTTTAAATAAAAAAACAAAATTTAATTTAATTGTTAATAGCAGAATAATATCTGCAAACGCATTATCTGTGATTGTATTTTTAAATTTTAGATTATACATTATTATTTCTTTATTAAATAGTTTCGCTGGTAGAACAATTAGAAGGCAAAAATGATTTTATGAATTTTTAAAAATGATATAGACATAAATAACGGAATCGAAATAATATAAATGATAGATACAGCATCACAATATATAGATGTGAATTTAATTTTCCCCTCAATTATCATTCCTAGCAATTATATCACTTCATCTGTCATGAGACAGAGAATGATATCCTTTTTTCGTGAATACGTATTTATACGGATGTTACACGGTACAATTAGCCATATTGTTCCCACTAGTTAGGACTTCCTACCACCTCTCTTTCCCTTTTCACCACCATCCCATTGTCCCATCCCTTTCCTGAATCGAATGTACGATCGGACGGAATTGTTTGTATGCATTGCAATGGTACGAGGGTAATCGATGTAGTGCCGATAGTCATTTTGGAATTCGGGAACTCTAGCAAATTGCAGACAGTTGTACAACAATAACGACATGTCGGTATCTGCGTGCGCCCGCTTTTTATTCCCGCATCGTACTACGCTTATATGCCTTTGTTCGCCGCTATAAGCTTCGAAAAATATTCAGAATATCAGATCCTATCCTCAAACTTGAAAAGAGAAATCCCACCCGCAGCGCAACGGTTGCAAACATCGCGTCAGATACGTGCGATTCGCGCACGCGGAAATTGAATATCGCTTTCGATTGATCGGATGACATCGTCTCTCGCTCTCTCTGGCTCGGGATTTCGCCATTTTCCACCGAATGATTATCAATACACACGATACCTCGCGAGAAGGATTCAAGCTTTCAGATTTAAAAAATACATGATGATTAAGAATTAACAATATAATTTTATGCAAATATATTTTACCTTGATAGCTTGTTATATCGTAGGATCCGTTCTTCTCTATTAATTATTTTAAAAGGAGGATTTCACTCGAGAATAAATAAATTTTTCTATTTGTTGAAATATATTTTTTCCTATAATAAAAAATATATTTCGTAGACGCATGAACTTTTAGAGAGATATATCTTGTTGACATTTGACTTTTTAACAAATCGTCGCCGCTACGATAAAAAGAAACTGCGATGACACCGTCTCTCGCTCTCTCTGGCTCGGGATTTCGCCATTTTTCACCGAATGATTATCAATACACACGATACCTCGCGAGAAGGATTCAAGCTTTCAGATTTAAAAAATACATGATGATTAAGAATTAACAATATAATTTTATGCAAATATATTTTACCTTGATAGCTTGTTATATCGTAGTATCCGTTCTTTTCTATTAATTATTTTAAAAGGAGGGATTCACTCGAGAATAAATAAATTCTTCTATTTGTTGAAATATATTTTTTCCTATAATAAAAAATATATTTCGAAGACGCATGAACTTTTAGAGAGATATATCTCGTTGACATTTGACTTTTTAACAGATCGTCGTCGCTACGATAAAAAGAAACCGTGAAATTGTTCGCACACGCAATTTCGTACTACGCTAAACTAACGTTTAATTGCAGCGGAACTCAAGACGATTAGCGAAGCGTCGTAATGCACGACCGCGACGAGCAAGTTGGTTGCGGCAGTATATGGGGAAAGGAGATAGATGCAGCAAGTTGTTTAACAGTAATAGAGATCGTGGATACTCATTAAAAAAGTAAGTGTTACAGAGTGAATGATAAGGAAAGAGAAAACGTTTCGATCTTTTTATGTGATACATTACAAATCTCTATTGCAAATCTAGTAATAAATATAACATTTCCATTTCTTAGATAAAACCTTCATAGGTTAGAATGTTTAGAATCTTCAGTACAAATTTTAAATCGATTCACTAAAGCGTTCGCAAGTTATAAGGATTTTAATTTGCACCGAATTAACATGTGTTCTTATGGGAAACGTATAACCACGTTGATTCAAATGACAAAAACACATGGAAATAATATTCAGAATTTGTTTAAAATTTGCAAATGTTTAGGAGATGATTCTTTGTCGAAAATTAAGGGTTTTTTTTTATATAAACATATACTCCACCAAAAATGGGAGTAAAAATTAGGTTTTTATTTTTTAAATTTTTATTATAATTTTGTTTTTGTCCCAAATTTTCCAACACTTACTATAATTTTATTTTAAAATTTAACTTCTCGTAATTCGAAATCTATACTATTTAGCATCATGCTGTGCACTATAACGTATTTTATTTTTTTCTTGAAAACTATTGATTTTATGAAAGAAATAAAAGAAATAAAAAAGTTTCTAAATAAATCAAACTTTTTAATGCATATTTTCAGATGATCATATTTCGGCCCATTATATTTAATATCTTTTTAACCAGTTAGTACTTGTATAATATTATTTGACCAAATATTTCCTCTGTAAACTTTTGCAAATTTTAAACAAATTATTTCCATGTGTTTTTGTCATTTGAATCGACGTGGTTATACGTTTTCCATAAGAACACATGTTAATTCAGTGCAAATTAAAATCCTTATAACTTGTGAACGCTTTAGTGAATCGATTTAAAAATTGGACTGAAGATTCTAAACATATGTAAGGACATTCTGTACAATTTTCATTAAATTCTCAATATTTTCAAAAAAGGTACAAAACATCCTTAAGAGAAATTTTTCATATAAACATTTACTCCTACATCCCTCCCTATGGAGTTACACTCCTCCAAAAATGGGGATAAAAATTAGGTTTTTATTTTTTTCTCAAATTTGGAACAAGTTAAAGAAACATTTTTCGATGTAAAATATTTTACCAAATAAATGTGTCATTTCTACCATAAAATCGCATAACACTCTGAGAAATTGTCGAGAATTTTCGAGGTAAAAGTTCTTATATCTTAGCCAGTTGTAGCGTTAAATAGCGAAAAGTTTTTGAAAAGAGATGCGAAGTTTCATGAGATGACCAAAATAAAATGTTCCTTCTGTCTGTATTTAACGATTCCTTTTGTCGACTAACTACCTTCAAAGTAGTTACTACCTAAAGTAAATCTTTCGTAGACAGTGTCACGACCAAGGGGTGTCATGTAATTCTATTATGCAGACTCTGTTAAGATGCGGAATGGAAGCTCTAATCGTGCGCGGGAACCTTAAAGTCGCGACTGTTTAACTTGTAATTAAGAAGGACTCGAGAAGGGAGAATACCATGCTTTGTTGCTTTCGTAATACTTTATATTTTTATTTGAAGATATAATTTAGAAAATGTATTAATTAAATTAGTCGTTTTAAAAACGTACACAATTACAATAAATTATTAAAAGTTATTGGAAAAATTTTGTTTAGCTATTATTCTCAGAAAACGACTAATGCATCCCCCAGTGAATTTATATTTTTCACATATCACCAAATAAATATATAAATATAAAAAAATGAAAAGTGATACAACCACATTTCTCGTGTTTTACGAGACACAAAACAAGATAGATAGTTATTAATTTAATAATTTTTAATAATTAGATATCGCTAAATTATTATTTTAAAAATTTCGATAAGCTAGTTTTGCGGTATTTTATTATAAAAAATCTTAAATAATTTTAAATGTACAATCTGCAAATATTTTATGATCCTTTCGAACTAATTTATTGTATTATATGCTTCAGTATGTAACATAATTAAATTATAAAGTAAAAAATTGTCATTGGAGATTAAAAATTTGAGCAATTTTATTTTCTTGCAAGCCGGTATCATCAACTGTATCCTCTCGTCGTTCTGAAGCGATGTACTTTCGGTTAGATTGGACGGGGGAACTGAAAGTTTTGCTCAGTGGAAATTTCTCGTACTAGCGAGAGAGTGGCCACAAGGAAAATCGATTGCATCGTCCCACGAGAGTTTCGCGTTTGGTGGCTACGCACTGATCTGAATTTGCAGCGTACTATCCTAAATACATTCGGTTTGACATCACCTTGCCTTGAGAAACGTCGTAACGAAGTCGCGTATCTCCTCGAAAGGCGAAGAAAACAGAGCACGACTCGAGGTGCCTGAAGTCTCCGATGGAAAAGTTCGTCGTTGACCTGAATTTGTTAAAAAATTCGGTCGATTTTAGGTAATGGAGTTTGAAAAACTCAGGATTCGCAGAAACATAGTGATGGAAAAAAAGGCAGACAATTTTCGTTAAACGAATTCTACCGGATGCATTTATTTAAACAATAATAAATTGGGAAATTTAATAAAAAAAGAGCGTACGCGCGGAAAATGTAAAATATTAATTACGCAATTTTTTATTTCTTTCACTTACAAGTTTTCAATTTTAATTTTCACAAATAGTTTCCTCAAAAATACTATGTCCTATATTATATATACTCTATTTTCCTTTATTTTTTTCTCTAATATACTTTTTTAACGAATAATTAAAATTTGCTGAATTTATATCAATTTCTTTCTTTATAGATGGCATACACTGAGGGAAAAATTGTCTTGAAATAAAAAAATTTTAGTTAACTCAAGAAAGCTATTTATTCGGTGGATACTAATCACGTATTTACTTGTATTCAAAACGTTTTCTGTTTGCTTAAGTTAAGTATTTATTTACATATGTTTAAAAAAATATAATTTTTAATTAAATATTTTTATATTTTAATTAAAAAAATATTTATTAAAATGCATTTTTTATTCCCAAAAATTTTAAATTTTTTAATTTAAAAAAATAATATATTTAATTTAATAAATTATAGTATATATTTTACGAAAATAGTATTTAAATATAAAAAATATATAAATGAAAATAATGTACTTAATATAACATGCATATTTAATTAAAATTAAATGCTTTTGTTTAAATGAAATAAACAATTCCTTCCATTTAGAGCAAAAGTTTCAAGAAAACAAATTTATTTGATTTAAAAAAATTTTGCCCTCAGTGTATGTACCGTAATTGAAAAATTTTGATTTCGGAGTTTTATTATCGTCCATGGCAAACGTGACACGACGATCGCAAACGCACCACAATCGAATTTATCCGTTAAATAGCAATTAATATATTAAAGTTCGCGAGTGCTTTGAGAAAATCGATTAAAATTCCGTTAGCAACAAGGAACTAATTACGAAACTGCCGCGCTACCGTTGGAATTGCTTGCGGAAATTCCGAGAATTACCCGGAAGTGGCTGCCATTTCGAAGATTCGGTAACACCGTGAAGGGCTCGCGAAGGGCGTAATATAACGCGAAGCAGTTAATTGCAGTTGTAATTGGTCTTGATGAAAACGATTGGACGCGTTAAATATCGTTATTACCGTGAGAGTGCCGATTGATTAATTGCGATAGATTAATTGCGACTGTACATGCGTAAGTATGCGTGTGTGCGCACGAGAATTCATTGCATATCCGCGATGAATTACAACTACGATAATGTAGTTAAATATTAATTATTTGCTGTTAGATTACTCTGTTTGCCAAGATTCCGTTTGCCCTATGACCTGCTGGCGTTTTCGCGAAAGCTTGTAACATTTGCTTTGAAAGCCTATATATCTGATAGTATAAATATATGTGTATAAATAGGTGTGCAAATTGCAATTACATCGGCAAATAATAATGTAATTATCAGAATTAGAAAGAGATATTGTGTCGATTTTAATAGGATGTTTACTGGGTGAGCCTGAATAATTCTAACGTTCATATTTTTCTCCAAAATGATTAGAAATAGAGGAATCTACCCGTTCAATATTGTAAAATAAATAAAAGAGTTTTATGAGTAATTTTGAGTGTCCATGGTTTCCATATTATAAATTAAATTTTTTTTTTAATAGAAAATTGTACTTTTGAGTTACTCCATTGATAGTATTCAATGAGCTTAATAACTTTGTATCAGAATATCTTTTCGAAAAGTCAACCATTGTCGAGATATTTACAACATTAGACGTCAAAATGACAATTTGAAATGCATTTTTTTATTGTTATAATAAGAGTGTTCACCATAAATCATTAATATATTAAAGGAGCTTTATCATTAAAATATTAAAAGAGCTTTATCATTAAAATATAAGATTTTTTTAAAGCTTCTTCATTAAAATATAATCTTTTTTTAAATTTGTTATTAAGTATTGAAATTACAAAAAATACAAGAGGAAACTTTATTCGCAGCCTGATTTTGTCGATTGCAATTCAAATGTGAATATTAAAACGTTTTAGTTTTCAAAGCAAGAGCTGTTTCAATGTTTTTAAATAAATAGATCGATAGAGATGACCTCGCGTTATTCTTGCGAGATACATCATCCGAATATACAATTATTTTGTTATATATTGAAAAATTGAAAAATGCTGCACGTGATGGTTAAGGATCCTTTTATATTAATAAAGTAGTATTTTTATTAAAAACGTATAATAAAAGAAAAAGTAATTAAATTTTTTCTAAATAGAAAATTGAACTTTTGAGTTACTCCATTGATAGTATTCAATGAGCTTAATAACTTTGTATCAGAATATCTTTTCGAAGAGTCAACCGTTGTCGAGATATTTATAACATTAGACGTCAAAATGACAATTTGAAATACATTTTTTTTAATTGTTGTGATAAGAGTGTTCACCATAAATCATTAATATATTAAAGAAGTTTTATCATTAAAATATAAGATTTTTTTAAAACTTCTTCATTAAAATATAATCTTTTTTTAAATTTGTTATTAAGTATTGAAATTACAAAAAATACAAGAGGAATCTTTATTCGCACCCTAATTTTGTCGATTGCAACTCAAATGTAAATATTAAAACGTTTTAGTTTTCAAAGCAAGAGCTGTTTCAATGTTTTTAAATAAATAGATCGATAGAGATGACCTCGTGTTATTCTTGCGAGATACATCATCCGAATATACAATTATTTTGTTATATATTGAAAAATTGAAAAATGCTGCACGTGATGGTTAAGGATCCTTTTATATTAATAAAGTAGTATTTTTATTAAAAACGTATAATAAAAGAAAAAGTAATTAAATTTTTTCTAAATAGAAAATTGAACTTTTGAGTTACTCCATTGATAGTATTCAATGAGCTTAATAACTTTGTATCAGAATATCTTTTCGAAGAGTCAACCGTTGTCGAGATATTTATAACATTAGACGTCAAAATGACAATTTGAAATACATTTTTTTTAATTGTTGTGATAAGAGTGTTCACCATAAATCATTAATATATTAAAGAAGTTTTATCATTAAAATATAAGATTTTTTTAAAACTTCTTCATTAAAATATAATCTTTTTTTTAAATTTGTTATTAAGTATTGAAATTACAAAAAATACAAGAGGAATCTTTATTCGCACCCTAATTTTGTCGATTGCAACTCAAATGTAAATATTAAAACGTTTTAGTTTTCAAAGCAAGAGCTGTTTCAATGTTTTTAAATAAATAGATCGATAGAGATGACCTCGTGTTATTCTTGCGAGATACATCATCCGAATATACAATTATTTTGTTATATATTGAAAAATTGAAAAATGCTGCACGTGATGGTTAAGGATCCTTTTATATTAATAAAGTAGTATTTTTATTAAAAAGGTATAATAAAAGAAAAAAAAAACAAAAAAGTAATGAGTTATTGCTTTGTTTCAATATTGCTTGTTCTATTGGGAAATTTTAAAATGTAAATTTTGTTTTTAATCAATTCCATGCTAGATTTATATTTCTATAAGTTAAAAAGTAATTCTCTCTCGAGTATTTAAATACACTATGCCTCTTCATTTCTTCTATAATCATACATACATTATTAAATATATAATCAAAACTTTCGAGCTATTTGTTTGCACAAGCTTAATAGGTTGTTAAAGACTAGAGTTGATAAGTACATTAACTTCTTAAAGCCACTTCGAGACGCTCATATTATCTTTGCGAGGTTTGTGGATTTACAAAAGGTAATCATAAGGAATCGCGAATCTGCCTTTCTCTCTTAAAAGTTAAAATACCAACTTGCTCCTGCCAGAGTTATTGTCTCGCGAGCATCCTATTAATCCGCCAATAATCACTTTTCGCTCGCGAGTGCTTCCAATCGAAAAAGAGTTGGACTCCGATAAAAATGTTTAATACTCCGGATGGGGAAATTAAATCCCGAATAGCGCGGAAAGTCGAATTACTTTGGAGAAAGTTCTCAGCTGTACAGGAGAAGGAGGAAATTCAACTCTGCGCGAAATTATACGAAACTGCCGAAAGTTGGCGAGCGTTATTCCGTTAGTCGTTCGTATATGTATGCACGTAAGGGCGAATAACATGAGTAAAATAATTAATTGTTCTCGCATTTCCGTCTATCGCGAATAAAGAGCGTTCATCCGTAAAATACGATACCCGCGTCCGTTCTTTTCGGATGATGCTAATTGGCCAATTAGAGAAATAATCGCGATCAAACGAGCATCCTGCACTACTTCGCTCTGCTTTCGGACCGCGTAATTATACACACGGTTACATGTAACTAACGCGACCAAACGTGCTTGCATTCGTATAAATGCGCGAAGTTAATTTATGTGTGTCGAAATTGCGTTTCGAACGAATCGTAAACAGCAAAGCTCAACTGATTACGATCGTATAATTAATTTCCAAATACCGCTTCAGTCGATCGATTGCCATTGCACAACACATACACACACATATACATATGTAATTATGTTTTTGATAAAAATATTATCATTGATATATTGTAGATTGTGAGTGAGATAACGAATATCTGTATTGGGTAGATGCAAAAGTACAACTATCGAAGTTACACATACATGCACGGAAAAAAAAGAAGTGTCCAATCAAAATTTATCAATCAATACTTAAACTAACGCGTTCATTGTTTCGTATATATACAACAATTTCTAATCTTCTTAGAAGAATTTAATAATTTTAAATTTCAATAATATTATCGTCTTATTTTAATATTGTAATTGTCATTTCAAGAATATATAATTATTTCATTCTACTTTAAGAAAATTGTAATTTTTGATTTAAAAATGTTATTTTCTTTCCCACATTGTTTCTTTTTCATTCAAGAAAATTAAATCTTAAATCATAAGAATATATTTTTCTCGATTGATACTACATAAAATGGCTTCATTCAAGTAATTATTCAAGCAATTATATTTTTCTTTAATTAACGCAATATAATCTCATTTCAAGATTTCCGTGTTAAAACTAAATATATTTTCAAAATAAGTATGTTCTTTTTTTCTGTATAGAATTCTGGTAGATTCAACCAGTATGTCTGTTGAAAAATGGACACAGAAAAAAAAATAAATGCCAATCAAAACTTATATATTTAAACTAACGCGTTCATTGTTTCGTATATACGCAACAATTTTTAATCTTCTTAGAAG
This sequence comes from Camponotus floridanus, assembly GCF_003227725.1. NCBI lineage: Eukaryota > Metazoa > Arthropoda > Insecta > Hymenoptera > Formicidae > Camponotus > Camponotus floridanus. The sequence continues at coordinate 613,186 of NW_020229592.1, read as the reverse complement.
AATTTAATAATTTTAAATTTCAATAATATTATCGTCTTATTTTAATATTGTAATTGTCACTTCAAGAATATATAATTATTTAATTCTACTTTAAAAAAATTATAATCTTTGATTTAAAAATGTTATTTTCTACCCAACATTGTTTCCCTTCCATTTAAGAAAATTAAATCTTAAATCAAGAATATATTTTTCTTGATTGAACTATATAAAATGGCTTCATTCAAGTAATTATTCAAGCAATTATATTTTTCTTTAATTAACGCAATATAATCTCATTTCCATGTTAAAACTAAATATATTTTCAAAATAAGAATGTCCTTTTTTTCTGTGTGTAAAAGAGAATCTATAATTCCTTCAAATATTTTTTTCTAACTGGATTAAAACTTGACAGCAGCACATTCGACGATGTCATCATACGTCATATTTCAGTTAGATTTTTCTCTTTTGCGATATTGCATATGCAAAAGAAATGCGCGAGCAAAGTTTCCTACCGTTAACTCTCTTCATTCTCACGACGGATTCTTATTTGCAAAACTCGTAAATCTTCGGCCGCCATGTTTGTAAAACTCGTAAATCTCGCGGCACTTTGTCGCCGCATTCGTCGTTGTCGGTATTTCGAATACAGAAAATTGCTGCGATGACACGTATGCCATATAAAGCCCATATTCTGTGAATTTTCTGTATTTCTCCGATGTAGAGAAAAAAGTAATTGAGTGTTTCAAAAAAATTTTGACAATTTATGACATATCACAAATCACAATTTTTTGACGCAGAATTGTTATAAGTCGTACACAATTTTCAATATAAAATAATTTTCTCTCTAAAATGTTATTTTTAATATTGTATTATATATAATATTTGTATATAATATTACAAAAAACACAACACACACAAAACACATATATGTATGTATATATATATATATGTTGTTTTTATAGTTATTTATATTTATATTTATATTTATATTGCCATTTCATATTATGTAATATTAATATCCACCTTATATTTTCTAAAAATATTGAAATCATTACTATAATTATTTTTTAATACTTGCTCATCTATAAATTCTATAAGATTTATAATAAAAATTATTTTATAATAAAGATTCTATAAAAATTTATAATAAAGATTCTATAAGATTTATAATAAAAATTATTTTATAATAAAAAATTCATCATTATTTTATCATTATTTAAAATGAATACTCAAGACTACCTCGCAATAATAATCAAGTATCTTTTCTCGAAGATATCTTCCCCGACAAATTATTATGCTTGATTAACTGCGATTGTAAAATTAGTAATTCGCCGCTCGATTGCCACATTAAATGTTCATTCATGCGAATATTGGTTTTCATTATGTTCCCTATTATTAGTTTGCGGCGTACCATTGCACATGGCGAATGGTAACAACGATTTCAACTCGCGAGGATAGTTCGTTGATAGTTTGAAGGATCATCGAGCAAGATTGTAAAGGGATCCGCGGCATTTTGGTAGATGTACTATTTCGTCATAAATGTCCGTCGCATCTAATTGTACAGTCGCACCATCAGAGGAGTTAAATTCCTAGCTAATCCTGCCCTGCAAATCAGTGTAAATTGGCGTACTTCAGTTTGTCGGTATGTCGCACTTGCGCGACTAACAGCAACAGCAAGAATCCCCTCAATCACACTCGGACCTTTGGTGCTCGCTTCTACCGACGGCATCTTTGTAATAATCCGCAATTATCCATCAAACAATCCGGCAAACAATCGTACGATGATGATGCATCTATTGCGAATATTTGGCAAATATAAATTTTTTTTTAAACCTTTTTGTGTTGGCATGCGAGGTAAAACTCGAGTTTCATCGGATGACATCGAGACTCGTATCGGATTATCGGGGGAGAGCGAAAGCTTCTCGTGTGAAATTCATTTTATTCCTTATTCTTGTTTGGATGTTCTCTTACTTTACTTTCTGCATTCCTTCATCGTAACGGCAAGGTGGCGAAATGATTCGACCCATTTCTGCTTTGGGGAAAACTCGTGTATCGCGTGTAACGTTTATTGATGGTTGGAGCTGCTCGTCCTCGTTATTTCGCTTCCTCAGCGCTTTTGCCTCGCTTTAACGGCCCTATCGGCCAGGCACGTATGCGAATTTTTGGCTATCCATCATCGCATTGGTTTGATATTATCTTTCCAACATATTGTGGCGTTTCGGCAAAATTATGATCGATAAAAAGTCCATCAAGTAATTTTAATATTTTTCCTATTTTTTGCTGAAATTCTTCACGTTTAATCCGTAAACGGGATTATTTTTCGAGTGAAAACCGCGGCATGCTTAAGAAACGCAAGCGCGAATATTTGTTTTGTTCATTTGCGTCAAGCTTTTGATGATATATAAGTTAATGAAGCGAGAGAGAGAACGTTCGGCTTAGGAGATGAGGCATGCAAACGTCAATTTATAATTTACAAGCAACAATTCCCGGAGCGATCGCGTGCCGGCGCACGAAAGGGCCGACAGAAATTGCAGAATTCGAGGCGATATTCGAAACGTTTGGGAATCGCTTTAGTAATATCGCGATTTAGGATCCTGTATATTTTAGATAGAGAAGCGTACACTATCCTCATGCGAAGTGTACTTACCTACTCGGTCGGATAAACTTTCCGGCTTAAGATCCTCACCCATCTTCGCCCGACTTGTTTCCAAGAGAGAAGGGGAAAGCCCTACGAGAGCCTCGTGGAAAGGCTTTATAGCTTTTTCCCATGTATCCTATGTACGATACAACGCGCGTGCTGGTCGTACGCGATGTATGAACTCCAGTTTAAGAATAAGCGATAAAAATGCCTGTCTCGCGAAATATTCGACATTCACTTGTCGCGTATAACGAGGACATTTCCTTAAAGATGAAGTCTCTGATTCAATCGGATGCAAATTTTTTCGTACCGCAAAAATGCTCGCTCAAAATTATGACACAAAAAAAATTCCTGATTCCTGTCACAGATTCCTGATATTTAAATGGAATTTATTAATTTTTGAAACTTTTTTCCCAATAAATACATAAAATAATTCTCAATGGATATCTATTTGACTTTTCCCCTTTGGATTGGGAAAATTTTTTATTTCTAATTTTATAGAATAATTATTTATGAATTTTTCAGCTATCTTTTACAGATTTTTATTAATTGTTTTCTGTATTGTTTTCGAATGCGTATTAATTTCTTCGGTTATTTTTTCCAGTAAAATAATAAAGTTTCATAATTTTTAATGCTTTTTCTCGCGATAGAACAATCGATCAAATAATTACTATAGAACTTCCAGACAAAGAAGCAATAAGACGGTACAGGTAAGGTTATCCATTCTTCTGGCCAGTATTGGACTTACTTTTTATCTTGCCAGTTCATTTTCGCTCGATTTTTACCCAGAGATTGGAGAATGAAGAGAACAATTCCTATTGCGGTTGATTATTATAGCCGGAAGATAAGCATAAAAGTTTTACGACGGTTGTTTATGGCTGTTTATGCTCGATTATGATCTTCATTAGACGCACGTTCAGATCGCAAAAGATCATTTGATCGGCAATCACATTTTAATTAAAAAATATTCTGTAATCTTTTTCATCAAAATTATATTCAAAAATATCGAAAAGTTTAACTATTGAATCGAAAATTAATTGTTTTAATAGAAAAAGCTTCAATCATGTTTTGCGAATATTCGAAATTAAATTATACAATATAAATATTTCAAATCGTAAACTTTGAAAAGCGATGAACAAATTTTATTACCGTAACCCATGAATTTATATATATTTACATTCATATTTATTTATAAAATCTGTATTTGATTGTGCATAATTGTATACATAAACTCACTTCGAAATATCAAGTGAGACATTCAAAATCATTCTATTATTTGTTACTGTTTTTTTTAGTTGTGAGTCCGACCGAATATTCAGGATAAAATATTTAATTTAATCTCTATTCTAGTTCTCATTCATTTTAAAGACAATGGATCTAAGATAAGTCATACATTTGTCTATAATATCTTTATGTTGCTAAAGAGATATTCAGCTACAGTATTTCAAATATAATTTTCATAGATCTCTTACTTCAAAATAAAATAAAACGTTGATTACTCACCGTTTGTAGATGCGCAACAGCGATGTTGGCTGCATTGAAGTTACGTTGATCTGTAATATATACAAAATATGAAGTCCAAATTATAATAGCATTCAAAAGAATTAATATTAATTAATTAATATTTTAAAAAATTATTATTTTTTAAAATTAATATTTTAATTATTATTTTTTAAAATTAATATTTTAAAAAATTATTATTATATCAAATTTTTTATATGATATATAATAATATATAAGCAGAAAATTTAATGAATTTAATAAATTTTTTAAATTTGGAAACATTCTTTTTTAAAATGTAAACTTGTTTGAGATCATTTAAATCAACTGTTTAAATAAATAAATCAAATTAATATACCTAAAAAATAATAAATAATAAATAATATGCGATTAACAACAATATGCTAATAACAAACAATAAATTGCTCACTCTAAAATTGTTTTCCCTCCACTATTTTTTTATAAATATCCTCCTTCTCAAATTGTTAGCATCCGTTGATTTGCATATTGTAAAAAATTAATATACAATACACTTCATACTTTGAAAGTTTACTTTGAAAAGTTTATACATTTCATTATTACGTGGTAAATAAAAACAGACGCGCGACTCTTTGCTCGATACTATTGAATTTATGATAAAGACGATGATAATAGACGTGACATTTTGCTTGGTATTTCGAAATTTCGCGATCACGAATCAATATTTCATTTCACATGAAAATTACACTTCAAGGCAATAGTCGGGATAACAACAATCTGTTTTGGGTACTTAGCTTCCCCTTCAGACTAAATCTTCCGGGTACTAAGCTCTCCCACCAACGTCGAGGAAGGGTTACATTATTCAATTTCTCTCTTTCGTAATATAATATAGTTGCAATTTAATTTATAATTGAATAATTATAGTGCATTATAATATAAATGAATAAATAAAGTTAAGAAAATAAATATTAACGGATTATATTCATAAATATAATTAGACAGATTTGTCAATTGCTTACATGATAGATCTCGATTAAATGCATCCTGTGCTAAGCAATTAAAATATATAAAAAATGAGCGCAAGACACTATCTAAACACTCTCGAATTTTATATTAGTTTCTTTCGAATTTTATATTAATTATTAATATTTTATATTAATTATTAATTATTAATATAAATGATTGACATACTACTGCTTTTTATAATTTATAATTTCTATCAACGACATGTCAATTTTCACTTAAAATAATAGATAATCGCCCGAAATACGTGCTCCGATGAAGATCTATTTGCGATATATTTTTGTGTTATTTATAAAAGTTAATTCACTATTAATTGTAATAATTAATGCGAACTATTTCTCAATTTGTTGCAATCGTTTTAAAAAGAGGATGACAATATACAGAGCGTCTCGCACCACTACTTTACTATTCGAGTAAATATAATTCAAATAATAATAAGATCGTGGCATGTAAACAATAACGCGCTATATCAAGACCGAATATCGTGTTGTTATTAATTCTCGTTGATATATATACTGTGCATTTTTAATTCAAATTATATTGAAATCGTCGAAAAGGCAAACGATAAAGCATCGAATAAAATAAATTTGATTTCAACAATAAGCAACGTTAAAGAAATAATATAGTCTGCAAAGTCCAATCAAACTATAATTTATAATTTTTATCCTTGTTGTTTCGACTCTTACTACTAAATAATAAATGATCGCGCGAAATATACGATTCGATAAAGACCTATTATCGCGCGAAATATACGATTCGATAAAGACCTATTATCGCGCGTTACAAGTTTGTTAAAAGTGAATTAAATCGCGATTGCGTTTAAAAGGATTTTAATAACATCTAACGTTTTATAAAATTTTAATAACATCCGCGAATGATAACAAGAGCACGGCACTTCTTCTTGAATTATAGTTTAATTATTAATTAAACGAGTAATTGTTATAGAAATTATGTTATTACGTAAGATAGTGTAAAATATAATTTATGTTTTAATTTTTATTTAAAATAATAAATAAATAAATCGCGCGGAAATACACGTTTTGATAAAGGTCTAATATGTCATTTAATAAAATTTGATTAATTATTAATTACAATTATAGCAAATTATTTCTCAATACTTATTATAATCAGGGCAGAATATAAAGTGTCTCATATCATTATCTTTTTGATCGAATCGTAAATGATAACAAGATCGCATATAACAATAATATGGCGAGAAAAACGATAGTCAAATATTGTATGAATTAATTTATTGTCCCAAAATTCAATATTTTATAAAATAAATTTAAACCACAATAAACAAATATTTTCTATTATTTTTAGTTTAAGTTTAAATGAGCAGAACATTATCATATATGAAATTCAATGTTTATTTAAAAAATGTAATTTATTTTAGTATACAAAATTTATTATCATCATTTTACACAAATATTTTCACATTTTGAGACAATTAAGTATATGATTAATAAATCAAGAATCTTTTTTTCCATTTAATTTTAATATATTAATATAATATATAAAATTCAATTATTGCGAAAAAACTATAACTGATAACTATTTTTTTTATTTTTAAAAACTATAATTGATAACTATTTTTTTTTATTTTCTCAAATTTCACAAATATTTCACATATTCTACTCATAAAAACAAAAAATAAAAGAAAATTGTGCTGAAAATTGCGAAGTATAACTTGTTATTCCATTTTACTTTTTGGAATTTTAAATAACAATACAAATATTTAATAAAATAATGTTTCTAAATATAAGTTTTAAAAATATATCATATTAAGCTTAGAGAGCTTTTTCTTTATCTCAGAAGATATCTTTTTTTCCAATCTTTTTATACAATCATATTAAAACATATAAAAGATACAAAAGTACTTAAATAAAATTCTTACTGTCAAAGTTCAATATATTTTGGGTCTGTTTTAGTCTGTTCTTTTCAAAGAAGATGACAAATCTAAAATATCTAGCTCTAATCTAATAATAAGTTTTAAATACCTTATTTTTATATTATGTGCAGATGGACGTTCAAAAGGATGAATTTATAAAAACTCAATGGAGTAATTTCTTTAAAAAGAAATGCAATTTATTATAAATAATAGTTTATTTTTTCGATATGCCATAAAATTAAATTTTTCTAATCAACTTTTTTTCTATTGTCAATATCATCGTTTTCGAGAAATTTGTACAATGGCCAGTTTCATATACATCTACAATTTTTTTTGCACAATGCAGACACTAAGTGCGATAAATAATTGTGCAGTTTTCATTTTTCTTGCGGCGCAAAGTTTTAAACGCTCGGAAATGTATCGCGTAGAAGAGACATAACGTAACGTATGCAGTAAATGCAATTTAGCAGCACGTCGTGGACAAAAAGATATATCGACAGAAATATGTAATAATCGCACAGGACCGGTACGTTGTTTTATTCTCCACCCAGATTTATCGTTTTCGTATCGGCACTTATCGGCACGATCGATACTTTACACTTTAGCACCAAGTAGGCGCAATGGCTTTACAATTTCGCGGAGCATACGTGCAAGACGGAGTTAAACGTTTCGCGACGACAAGTCGTGTAGGCGAGCAGAGAAATCGAGAAAAGGAAGGAGAGACGAATATGTGCGCGAGTGCCCGAACGAAAAAGGTTTTATTAAAAATCGTTGTCGCCATCCGGGACCACATTTTCGATTCGTCTCATGGTCGACATCTAACTTTTACGACGCGTCGAATTCACGTCGCGACAGTTCGATCATCCAGATGAAGACATTTTGTCTTGCTCTAATTCCGTAAAATGGACTGCAAGAACTCTTTGACATTTTTTTCTACGAACCACAGGCTAAAGTAATTAACTCCATGAATTTTTTTAAATTTTAACGCTAAAGCACTTGATTGAGTTAATCGCTTTACACTTGGGAATAAAATCAATTAGAACTTACAAATATATATGTTGTTTTGACGTTTTTATATATTTTTATATTTTATTATTATATATTTATATTTTTTATTCTTCCACAATTTGGAATTTTATGTTAAAAGTGTTAACAATAGTTGTTAGAATTAGTATTATAAATTGTTAATAATTGTTGGCTAATGCACGCTTTTAATTTAATAAATTTTTCTGAGAACTTAAACATAAAACTTCAACATTAAATTAATATAAAGTCAATACAAAATATAAATCAACCCATATTTTAAATAGAAATAATCTATATTTATATAAAATATTAATATCTTATTATAACATTTATATTGTTTCATATGCGAAAAACTTATTTATTTATTTAAAAAAATATTTGCCATTTAAATATCTTATAATTAATAATGTATTATAATATAATATTTTAATTAGGTTAATCATACTGACATTGATCTAGATAGAAGTAAGTAATTTAATTCCTGGAAAACTCTGAATAGTATCATATAACTTATAGTCTATAAAGTCATTAAAGTATGTTATATGATATTACGATATTTATATAATATATAGGAAAAGAGGAAAGCGCGGCAAATGCTTAGATTAATTAATTTATATTTACATAGATGTAATTACATGGATTATTACTGTAATTCTCATTAGCAACAATAACGCTTTAATCTTCTTAAAGAGAGATCAAATGAATTTCTATATTGCACACAAACGACTTCTATTACACAAGCTTTTGATTAATATTGATAATTTATGAATAACATTTTTTTTGAGTGAAAGTGGAGCAAAAAGCGTGTGTTGTGCTAAAGCATTTCAAAGTAATATATTGGATATATTCTTCATAAGCAAGTGCGCGTTCTTACACGTGCATTCTGAAAATTTTATCTCAAGCAGTACTATGGAAATGCAACGACCCCGAATAAACAAAGAATTTAATTAAAAGAATTTTTTCTCAGTCTCTCTCTCTCGTTACTTAAGGATCAATGATCTCTTGTTATGTAAATACCTGTCCGCCTTCTTTTAATTATATAGATAGTAACAAAGAATCAGTATTATATCACTAATTGGAACGCAGTTTTTATTGCTTTTTACACGCAATAAGGAGAGAGGGGGGGGGGATAGGGAGATCCTTTTAAATATACAAACTCCCTGAAAATTATCTTTCACATTAAGATAGACGACATACATAAAATAAACTCGGCGAATTTTCGCGCAGTTTCGCACTTTTTTTACTCTCTCTCTCTTTCTCTCTCTGTTATCTTAATTTTAGATAAATATTCCTGCTTTTTCTTTCGTTTGCTTCATTTTCTGTTCTGTCAAGGGTTTTATTCCTTTCGAATTTTATTCCTTTTTCTTGTTCCATCCGCGTATTCTTTGCCCTCTCTTCATCCCGGTTTTTTCTATCTCTCTCTCTCTACCTTTTATTCTTTTCGGAGGAGTCATTCGCGCGTTTCTCACTTAAAAATAGATTCGATTTCTCTGCCCGCGTCGCTTTTCTTTGTCTGTCTTTCGTTGTTGTTACATATCAAACGTGGATCGGTTGAGTTTATCGTGAATTCAACGAGTAAAAATATGCAGCTTCGACTTGGGAAGAAGAATTTTTAATTTGCATTTATACAGAAGTCGTCTCTCCCCGTATTCTTTTTCATTCATCGATCGACATTAATAAATAAAAGGTTAAAATTATGATTTTTCATGAGAATTGCACGAGCGGGAAAATTAAATATCAAAGAAGTAAATGAAAAAAACGCAATATATTAATTAGAGTGCTTACTGGAACGATGTCAAACCTTTAAAATATTTATGTTTCAGCTTCTTTATATCAAGATTTTATGCGTATATATAGATATTAAATGTAATACTCTTAAGTTATATTTAAATTTTTCGTTAATTTATTATTGAACTTGCGTATGAAAATTGGACCGACCTGAATTTTCTGTTCATAATTATAATTCGACAAAGTAAATTACTGTGTGATCATCGATATTGCATTTTTCATTTTTTGATTCTATCGCGCTCCGAAATATTAAAGTTAATGAGATTAAATATGAAATTTAATTTGAACATTTTTCGCAGCTCTTTTGCGCTTCTAAAATCTTTTTTTGCGCCATTCGGCATATTAAATGATATCATAAGAGCTGAGATTGTAATAATAAAAGCAATTTAGCATCAAGAAACGAGTGAAAGAAAAAGCTTTTAGAAGCATGCAATATCTAATAAGACAATAGTCAATAAGCAACAGCCATTTGACGAATACTTACTGTAAGCTCGTGGATTATTGTAAAATGGAGCTATATTGCTTTATAAAGGACAATCTTACGCTGACTGATTTTGAAATTATACAATAACGATAAAATTAGCGAAGAAGCTCTCTCTCTTTTTCTCTTTTTGTGAACATTGGAAATATGCAGCTAACGATTTTTTTCTTTAATATCAAATCATAAAAAAACGTTTCCATTTCAGCGCGTTTTTCTTATACATTCGTGAATTTTCTTGTGACTCTAATATTAAAAAAAAATTGTTAATCATCATAAGTACATAAATTATTCATGAATGATTTATTTTTTAAAATGACGCGGAATTAAAAATTTCTTATCGTTGAACAATTACGATTTTATCAATATTAAAATTGAAGCTCAAAAATTACCTCGGTGGATAGGACAATCTTACGCTGACTGATTTTGGAATTATACAATAACGATAAAATTAGTGAAGAAGTTCTCTCTCTTTTTCTCTTTTTATGAACATTGGAAATATGCAGCTAACGATTCTTTTCTTCAATATTAAATCATAAAAAACGTTTCCATTTCAGCGCGTTTTTCTTATATATTCGTGAATTTTCTCGTGACTGTAATATTCAAAAAAAATTGTTAATCATCATAAGTATATAAATTATTCATGAATGATTTATTTTTTAAAATGACGCGAAATTAAAAATTTCTTATCATTGAACAATTACGATTTTATCAATGTTGAAATTAAAGCTTAAAAATTACCTCGATGGATAGGACAATCTTACACTGACTGATTTTGGAATTATACAGTAACGATAAAATTAGCGAAGAAGCTCTCTCTCTTTTTCTCTTTTTGTGAACATTGGAAATATGCAGCTAACGATTCTTTTCTTCAATATCAAATCATAAAAAACCGTTTCCATTTCAGCGCGTTTTCCTTATACATTCGTGAATTTTCTTGTGATTGTAATATTAAAAAAAAAAATTGTTAATCATCATAAGTTCATAAATGATTTATTTTTTAAAATGACGCGGAATTAAAAATTTCTTATCGTTGAACAATTACGATTTTATCAATGTTGAAATTGAAGCTCGAAAATTACCTCGGTAGATATTGCATTATTCATGACATTCTTTTTTATCGCGAAGATTATTTCCGTTACCTGTTTAATGGTGCCTCTAGTATAGTAAAAGTTTAAATATTTCGCAACAGTGGGGTTCCTTTCTGACCCGGGAGCTCGCGACGATCTAGGAAGATAAGACAACATTGTGAAATCGCCACGGGGAAGAATAATGTTTGAGACACTTGAAGTACCTGTTAATAATGCGCATTCCAATCTGCTACTTTGCCGCGGGAATGGAAAAAGAGTCAAAGTACACGAAAAGATAAATGTGTATGAGACATAACATTACTTAGCTATCTCACTTCGCTTCTATTCCGTTTTTGAATTAAAATTTTACTTTGTGTATTAAAATTCCCGGCGCGCGCAAACGGGAATTTCAATATTTCGCGTCCAATTTGCAAATTGTGTGTGAGGATGAACCTTCTATATTCGGGAGACGTTTCCTCGCGAATGTAGAGAAATATAGAATGTGAGGATCCTTAAGGATAAGGGCGGCGCAGTTTGCGCGAGAAGCCTAGAAATGCATTCTCGAGCAATAATAGCATCATCCACGAATGCCATTTATCCCTTAACCTATATGTTTCCGTTGTGTTCATAGCACGATCACGCGACTCATGGGATCTGTTCCGCGAAACCCGGTTATGTTTACGACGTTTTATATCCAATGTTAATTTTCTGTTTCGCGAGAAATCCCAAAACAACACGAAGAAGAACACGTATGATGCTGGCTATAACAACGTACCTGCTCCTTTCCCCGTATTTCTTTTTTCATGAAAGTAATTTTCAGTTTTTCCGACCCCGTAAATTTCCCAGGCCCGCTCGCGCGCTACGCTCTTGGCTCGTTATTTCCCCATAGACCGCGCGCGAGCTCGCGCGTTTACGCCGTGGGCGAAATACTTTCGGATCGATAACTCATTTTTATCATTTAAAATGTTTTTCCGTCCGGTGGGATTACGCCGATGGACACGATCTCGATAAATATAATCGAATGCGAATCACGAATGGCAAGAATGAGAAAAGTGATCGCGGCGAGTAAACCGAGCGACGACAGCCCTTTTATGTTCCTGTTCCCCGCAATGACGTTTACCCTCTAGACCGGCGTTATACTTGCTTAAGCAGCCGACGATAAATCAACCTGTGCATTTGCACGGTCGTTACGCGACGGAGCTTGTAAATAATTTGATCTTATCGTCGTCGCGGGGTACTCCGTCGACCGGGGTTACGCGGGGGCGAGTTAATGGCCGACTACCGTCATCCCCTTTGGACTTTTCGCTAATTCGCACAGTACGGAAGTTTAACGAGATTACATAGTGCCGTCGTCCGCCTCGAATTTAATTCGAATCAATTCGCTCCCATTATTTTTCTTCTACCTCGTTTCACGTTTTTCCCTTCCGACCATTTAGCAGGCTATGATTTAACAACGTTGCGTAAAAAAAGACGTGCGTTCCGCAGCTCTGCGCGAACGTTTCTATTTATATAATGCTGCATTTAGTATAAACAGTATAAAATTATCCCGTTTCTCTATATAAACTAATATTATGTAAAAAAGGAACATGATTAAATAAATTTGTTCTTTCTCTTTATGCATTGATTCATAGAGCGAGAGAAAATTATTTTAATATTCAAAATATTTTTTATGTCAGCATTTTATCTGCTATTTATAAATCTTTCGAATGCGTGTCTCATGCACTGAGAAATATTTGATTGCACCAACAAGACGTATATGATTGAAGGCATTTTGGTTAAATCAAACAAGAATTTCTAGTTATCATGATAAGACTCGATTTTTTATAACTAGAACGTTTAATAGATTTTACTATAAGGATTTGGCTGATTTTCTGGTTGGATCTATAAAATTTCTTGTTACATTAATTTCTTTGCTTGACAATCTTAACTTAACTCGTATTCAATATTTGCCATAAAATGTACATAAAGAACTAGTATTAACATTAAATCCAAAGTATATTTTTTTCTCTTACGAGCAGTAGTGCTAGAAAGAGGACACTAGCTTTCTGATTCTGTGTGTTTGAGCTGCATCCTCTTCTTGCATCACTGTTTATCAGTTTAATTTCTAACAAACTGAATTTAAAATAATTTATTCAATAATCTGGATTAAATTTATCAATAATCAATTTATCAATAATCTTGTTGGAATTCAGAATATTAAACAGACTTTTGAGATTAGATGGAAAAAATTTTAGACGACTTGGTACTGGTGAGTTTAGTATTATTAACCAGAAAATTTGGTAAATTTAACGGGAAGAAATTAATCAGATTCATCTGGTAATTCCTACAAGAATTCTGGTTCATCCATTTTTCAATAGACATACTGATTGAATCTATCAGAATTCTAATTAATGCAACCAGATTTTCTTCTCAGTGCATGATTAAATAAATTTGTTTTTTCTCTTTGTGCACACATTGATTCATAGAGCGAGAGAAAATTATTTTAATATTCAAAATATTTTTTATATCAGCATTTTATCTGCTATTTATAAATCTTTCGAATGCGTGTCTCTTGCACTGAGAAATATCGTTTGATTGCACCAACAAAACGTATATGATTGAAGGCATTTTAGTTAAATCAAACAAGAATTTCTAGTTATCATGATAAGACTCGATTTTTTATAACTAGAACGTTTAATAGATTTTACTATAAGGATTTGGCTGATTTTCTGGTTGGATCTATAAAATTTCTTGTTACATTAATTTCTTTGCTTGACATTCTTAACTTAACTCATATTCAATATTTGCCATGAAATGTATATAAAGAACTAGTATTAACGTTAAATCCAAAGTATATTTTTTTTCTCTTACGAGCAGTAGTGCCAGAAAGAGGACGCTAGCTCTCTGATTGCGTGTGTTTGAGCTGCATCCTCTTCTTGCATCACTGTTTATCAATTTATTTCTAACAAACTGAATTTAAAATACTTTATTTAATAATCTGGATTAAATTTATCCTATAATCTTGTTGGAATTCATAATAATAAACAGACTTTTGAGATTAGATGGAAAAAATTTTAGACGACTTGGTGCTGGTGAGTTTAGTATTATTAACCAAAAAATTTGGTAAACAGGAAAAAATTAATCAGGTTCATCTGATAATTCCTACAAGAATTCTGGTTCGTCCATTTTCCAACAGACATACTGGTTGAATCTACCAGAATTCTAATTAATGCAACCAGATTTTCTTCTCAATGTGGATATCTCGAAACTTTTACACATAAACATAATATTATCGCCATTTATCTATCCAAAAAAAATTCAGGAAACAAAAGATTGTTTTAATCAAACGTTTATCAACTTTTCTTATCTATGAATTATGAATACGCTTTCTATAAAAATCTAGTAATAGCTTTTCGCGACCCAGTTTCAGATAATTCCGTACAATAATGCGCACGCTTATGGTTGTTTGAAAAATATCGATAATGTACGGCAAACAATAAGCAACAGATCACGATGAAACAGTACAGGGAAGCGATGTGTTCTACGTGAGAAAATTAATATCACATTTCTCTGTGAATTCTTCGTGCGCTTTTGCTAGCGAAATACACTAACTCTTGAATTTCAGTTACATCTTGCTTCACAAATAGCCGGAGAATTCTCGCTCGGTTACCTTGTACGATTTTCTCCGCACGTTTAGATCTTTGATCCAACCTCTCTCGAATTCTGTACGGCGTCGCCATTACTGCAAGAGTAGTTCGCGAAGTAGAAGCCGAAGTGGTACGGCCGCGTTGTAAAACCCGATCGAAAATGGAAAGGAAGCTATAACGGCACACATCTCGGCTGGTTGGTGGTCCAAAATCGGGTTGAATGACGGCTGGAGTTACGATAGCTTTTAGACCCAAAGTAACTGTCGCTCGTAACATTTGCTTTGGCCTTTCTTCCTCGTATGAGGATGACTCGCTCATTATTCGTCTGTGTTTTTATAAATTCGTTGCCGCGTATCTGTCCCATCCGATTTGTTAAGGTTTATCGCGAAGAATGTTACTGCCGCAGTTTGTCCTTCCAGCGACCCGTATTAAGACCCTAAATCTCATCCAACAACGAAAGGGATACGAATGCTTGAAGAGTTTTTGCGGAAAGAAAAATATAAAGGAGGTGTGTATGTGTATAATATATATGTATAAGTATTTAGATGGAAAGCACTAGAGATAACATAGATTTAAAACAACTAGATTCTGAAAAAGGGTGAAAATATTATTTCAGAAATTGTATTATACTGTAAGTTGTGTGTATAAAACATATTATATGAAATAAGCAAGTAATATTGCAATGATCCATAAAAATTTTTCAAGATTTAGAGACACAATATTCGCAGATTCCGATTAGGATGAAATTTATCTCATATATTACATTTACATTGTACTACGATGTCGTTTATGAATCTCACTTTTATTCAAAATATTTATTTTCGATTTAAAATAAAACAGAGAATGGGAACGATACGAAAATTTGCACCCTTTTTATAGATTAATAATACAAATCAATATAGTTTGTTTATTTAAACAATTAAAGCGAATTTTCTTTTTATTCTATAAAATTCATTTGCTGTTTAACTTAAGTTTGTAACATTCTCAGAATTTTATAGTAATTGCTAGCCACGCATTGTTGCAAAGCTGTATGTTTGTGGGAGTATACTGAGTAAATGCTTAAATCAAAAGGCAACTGGGGGCGAAATTCTACCACGACCACAAACGAGAATTTATCATGCAAAGCAGAAAGTTGTTTTATCTCGTTTCCGTTGAGTTCACAGATGAATGAATAAAAGTTCATGGATCGTAATATAATAATGTATGTAATCGCACAATATTAGATATTAGAGAATTTTTTTCACAATTATTAAACACATATTATGTAGTCGTACATAATTTTTAGAAGTTTTTCTTTTAATAATGATAAACATGAATAAAAGATTAAAAATGCAATAATAAATTAAAGATGTTTTTGTGATAAAAGAAGACGTTAATATCGTTGTTGCGTTGTTTAAAAATCTGGCAATCAACATTACTATGCTAATACAAGATTATCTGAGAAACGAAACTGCTTAACTGCATTAACTGGCTAAGTAGCACAGGTTGAGAAATCCGAACGGAAACTAGATTTTCAAGCGAGTCGTGATGGAAACAGGATCCAGACTGCTTGTATTGTAGGCAAAAATATATCCTATTTTAAATATTCGAGCTAAAAGTTCAGCTAAATATAAAGTTTTTAGTTGCAAAAAAAATTCAGATCTTCTTTGCATTTTCGTAAAGCTTATCATTATTAAATATTTGATATTTAATTTATTTATAATATTAAAATTACAATTAATATCGTGGGAAATATCATTCTATTACATTTAGTATTATTCTGTATAATTTTGCCGATATTTTATTGGAATCACCTGTAAGATATCAGTAGTTAATATTTTATCAATTTATATGTAATATTTTATAATATCTATTTATTTATATTATTATTGCAGTCTTTATTTTCAAAGATATTGAGATCTTGGTATAATTTATGTTAAGACATTATCGATAGAGCATTGCGAGGATTTGTATAATATTATATGTATAAAAGTTTTGTATATTATTTCTTGTATAATTTGTATAATACATTATATAATTATATATTATATAAAAGAAAATATGTCGTTTAATTGAAATAATATCGTCTCAAATTTGATAATCTAGTAATAGATTGTACGTAAGTAATTTACTGACAAATTAGATTTCGCATATATTGCGAATAAGAATATTTAAACATTCAAATTTGAAATAACTTTTCGCTCAACAATTTATTGAAGCTACAATTTTATGTATAATTTTATTTTATTAAAATAAAATGTGAGAGTTTATGCTGATATCACGATCTTCCTTTATACCTAAGCTATATCAATTTTCAAAGAATCCCAGGATTGAAGTAAACAGCCCAAACATGTATGCAATGTAACATCAATATGTAATATATTGACATATAATGCAATACATAATAATCCGAAAGCATGCACTGAGGGAAACATTTTTTTAAATCAAATAAATTTGTTTTCTTGAAACTTTTGCTTTAAATGCAAGGAACTGTTTATTTCATTTAAGCAAAAGTATTTAATTTTAATTAAATATGCAAGTTATATTAAGTACATTATTTTCATTTATATATTTTTTATATTTAAATACTATTTTCGTAAAATACATACTATAATTTATTAAATTAAATATATTATTTTTTTAAATTAAAAAATTTAAAATTTTTGGGAATAAAAAATGTATTTTAATAAATATTTTGTAAAATTAAAATAAAAATATTTAATTAAAAATTATATCTTTTTTGAGCATATATATATATATATTTTTTTTTTAAACATATGTAAATAAATACTTAACTCAAGCAAACAGACGTTTTGAATGCAAGTAAATACGTATATACGTAATTGGTAACCCACCAGATAAATAGCTTTCTTAGTTAACTAAAATTTTTGTATTTCAAGATAATTTTTTCCTCAGTGTGCACAAAGCTTCTTAAAACAGCCTGTCCGCGTTTCATCTTGCTCCAGTCAAATGCTCGAAAAGTCACGGCCCGGCTGATTTTCCCTCCTAGAGAGGAGAGAACAAGCCGCGCCAAATTGAAAACCAATACCTCGGGAAGTAGCCTACGCTTGCAGGATATGGGACGTAATAATCCGCGAGCGTGCCGATTAGCCGAGTCGAGACCAGGCGAGAAATCAATCATCGTCGGGTCGTACACGCGCCGGTGATAAATTCTTCTGCCCCGAGAAACTGAACTGTCGGGACGCGACGTGCGATTCTCGCCCGGCGAAGACACGAATATTAAATCTCGTCACCTGTCTCCACCCTCTATCCTCCTCCGCCGCCTCGGTGCGTATTCCTTGCATTCTGGTTTGCGCAACGTGACGTTTATTTGTTCGTTCGTCGACCGACGATACACGCGCGAATTGCGCGATCTTACGTCATCGCGTTGCTTATACCTGCCGGCACGTTTACTCAGACTGTTACGTGAAAGCGGCAAAAAGTATGCACAACAAGCGTGACGCTGCTTTGTTCGACCTTTCCATCTACCACGAATAAACGAAGCGCAACAAAGGGACGGACAAACAGAAAAGAAGGCCGGCGGAAAAACGCTTACCTTATATTAGAAGACAAATTGTGTTCAGCTCTCTGTAGCTCGCGAGCTTTTTCTTCAGTGCACATTACCATCTTCATGCCGTTATTAAGCCGTTCTTCTCTCTCACTATCTCTTTCGACTTTCGTGTCATTTAGAAATATGTTTTTATATAAATTATGCAGGGGCTGACCTAATTACAGCGCACTATTTTCAATAATTTAGCCTTTCCTTAAGGATGTTTTGTATGTGCAATTTCAGAAAAAGTAGATGAAAATCAATATTGACGGATAATCGGATATTTTAAAGAAAAGTAAAGAATAATATAACTGTCGGTTTAATATAACTGCGATATAACATAGAAAACTGTCTGTCAGAAAGTTAGATTTCAATAACGGAAATGTTAATATATATATATGTAACGTAAAAAACGAGAACATAAAAATTTGACATGAAAGTTTTAAATAATTTGTAATTCGCAGAGTTCAAGACAGTTTTACTTTTGATTTTATATGTAACATATTCTATATACATGTATTTTATTTCTTGAAATGTTCTCTATAGAATATAAAATCATAAATAGAACGTTTAAAATTTTTTTTCACAAATTATAGATGGTTTAAAATAGACTTAAGGATGTTTTGCATGTACAATCCTAGCAAAAAGTAACTGAAAATCAATATTGATGAATATATCCACTTTTGGTGTATTTTGAATATGAGAAATTGTGTGGAATATTTCAATTTGATCTTAGCTACAGTGCAGAGATGTATTTTTTAATATTTATTGCGTTTTTACCGAAATATTCCGAATTTTGTTAATCGAAATGATTAACTTTTGGCAGATAATTTCGCCTTGTGACAGATACATGGTTAACTTCATTGAATTATATTTAATATCTTTTTAACCAGTTAGTACTTGTATAATATTATTTGACCAAATATTTCCTCTGTATCTAAACTTTTGCAAATTTTAAACAAATTCTGAATATTATTTCCATGTGTTTGTCATTTGAATCGACGTGGTTATACGTTTCCCATAAGAACACATGTTAATTCGGTACAAATTGAAATCCTTATAACTGTGAACGCTTCAGTGAATCGATTTAAAAATTGTACTGAAGATTCTAAACATATGTAAGGACATTCGGTACAATTTTCATTAAAATCTCAATATTTTGAAAATAGGTACAAAACATCCTTAATCAAAATGATTAACTTTTGGCAGAGAATTTCGCCCGGTGACAGATACATGGCTTCATTGAATTATATTTAATATCTTTTTAACCAGTTAATACTTGTATAATATTATTTGACCAAATATTTCCTCTGTATCTAAACTTTTGCAAATTTTAAATAAATTCTGAATATTATTTCCATGTGTTTTTGTCACTTGAATCGACGTGGTTATACGTTTCCCATAAGAACACATGTTAATTCGGTGCAAAATTAAAATCCTTATAACTTGTGATCGCTTTTTGAATCGATTAAAAAATTGTACTGAAGATTCTAAACATATATAAGGACATTCGGTACAATTTTCATTAAAATCTCAATATTTTGAAAATAGGTACAAAACATCCTTAATCAAAATGATTAACTTTTGGCAGAGAATTTCGCCTTATGACAGATACATGGCTTCATTGAATTATATTTAATATCTTTTTAACCAGTTAGTACTTGTATAATATTATTTGACCAAATGTTTCCTCTGTCTCTAAACTTTTGCAAATTTTAAACAAATTCTGAATATTATTTCCATGTGTTTTTGTCACTTGAATCGACGTGATTATACGTTTCCCATAAGAACACATGTTAATTCACTGCAAAATTAAAATCCTTATAACTTATGATCGCTTTTTGAATCGATTTAAAAATTGTACTCAAGATTCTAAACATATATAAGGACATTCTTGTACAATTTTCATTAAAATTTTCAATATTTTCAAAATAGGTACAAAACATCCTTAACTATTCTGTCGAGATATCTGCAATTTCCCGATAGAAGATGCATTTTTATTTCGCGGATCTTGACTAGCGAAATTTTTATCGCAAATTGTTAAATTTATTTACCTCCTTGTATTCTTCTGGCCGGGACTACAAAGATCCTTGGCAACGTAATCGGTTCATCCATCAAAATCTACACCGTACGTCGTTCTGTCATGATGGCGTTTCTTTTCATTCGTTAGAAGCCCAGTTCCAATTCAAGACCGAGCCACTTTCTTTCATTACTCCCGGAGATGAATCGGATCGAATCCCGGAATGCTGGGGAGAAGTGAAGCGTGACTGATAAAACGTATGGCGAGATACCGCGCCGTAGACCTTCCTTCCTCCTTCTAACGCTTCGTACATGTTCGATACCTAGCATTCTTATCTTTTATTAACATGATGCGACAACGATGTGCTCGCAGTATTACGGAAAATCCGATTCTTTCGAGTAAAGCAGAGCTACCACGATGTCGTTCATTGAGGGGCACTCGCGTGGATATGAATGCGGCGATACAATATTGTAACTAACTCTGTCTTAAGTAGCTTTGTCTCTCATGAGCTAGGAATGCAATAACGCGCCACAATGAACGTAATAATAAACTGTCGAGTACTTTGCCAGGTTCTTACTGTGCATTGGAATTTTACAAAGACAGTCTTAAGCGAGTGCAAGCTGCATTGCGTGCATCAGAACGCTTGAAAAGATTATCGATGAGACGTTGATTTTCCTGGAGTAGGTCTTGTAAATCTGCCAGCGTCACATAAATGATAGAATTCTCTTTCTCTCTCTCTCTCTCTCTCTCTCTCTTTCTCTTCAGTGAATCTAAGATTCTAGAATCCATGAATTACTAGAATCTTACCTCATGTGATATTGACACATTGAAAGCAAAACATGTTATTAAGGATGTTTTGTACCTATTTTCAAAATATTGAGAATTTAATGAAAATTGTATAAAATGTCTTTACATATGTTTAGAATCTTCAGTACAATTTTTAAATCGATTCACTTTAGTGCTAAAGCGTTCACAAGTTATAAGGATTTTAATTTGCACCGAAATAACATGTGTTCTTATGGGAAACGTATAACCACGTCGACTCAAATGACAAAAGCACATGGAAATAATATTCAGAATTTGTTTAAAATTTGTAAAAGTTGAGATACAGAGAAAATATTTGGTCAAATAATATTATGCAAGTACTAACTGGTTAAAAAGATATTAAATATAATTCAATGAAGTTAGTCATGTATCTGTCACAGGGCGAAATTCTCTGCCACAAATTAATCATTTCGATTAATAAAATTCGGAATATTTCAGTAAAAACGCAATAAATATTAAAAAATACATCTCTGCACTGTAGCTAAGATCAAATTGAAATATTCCACACAATTTCTCAAACTCAAAATACATCAAAAGTCGATATATTCGTCAATATTGATTTTCAGTTACTTTTTGTTGGGATTGTACATACAAAATCCTTAATAAATAAACTATTTCAAAAGTATTATTCTTTACTAATTGTAATAATTATAAATAATTAATAAATTTATATAATATAAATTTATAATATATATATATATAATTATAAATTTTGAAAAAACAGGTAGAGATTCGTGATGTAAATTTTTCCAAGTATTTTCTAAGCGACTACAAATCTGTCACTTTGATCAGACAAAAAGGTAACACTCGTAGCAATATTAATCGCACACTTATAACTTAATTTAAACAAATAATCTTTGTTTTTGTATTTTTCTTGCTTAAAGGAAGCTTGCTTTCTTGCTTTAAATAAATCATTTTTGTTTTTGCATTTTTATTGCTTAAAGGAAGCTTATTTTCTTGCTTTAAATAAATAAATAATCTTTGTTTTTGTATTTTTCTTCCTTAAAGAAAGCTTGCTTTTTTGCTTTAAATAAATAATCTTTGTTTTTGTATTTTTCTTGTTTAAAGGAAGCTTGCTTTCTTGCTTTAAATAAATCATTTTTGTTTTTGCATTTTTATTGCTTAAAGGAAGCTTGTTTTCTTGCTTTAAATAAATAAATAAATAATCTTTGTTTTTGTATTTTTCTTGCTTCGTTTTTTTACAGATTGCTCGTTGACGATTTATTACTTAGAATGTTTTCCCTTTCTGGATAATCATCATCGATGATTGTCGAGAGACTCATACCAGAATATCTTCTCCCATACTCGCGAAGAAAAAAAATGCCGCATATTCGCACGTCGGTCTTCTCGTGGCATCAAAGAGAGCGACTACTTCCGCAACGAGACTAAATTTACCACGAGCGACTTCTTGGATCGTTTACGAAATAACGGTAGACACCCATAAATCCGTATTTAGGTTCCCGAATATCCACGATTGACGGGAATATTTTGCGGATATGCCGAATGTCGACAATTCGGCCGAGATAAGAGACGCGGAGGGCTTAACTCGGCGAGAGAACACATCTGACAAGTCGATTATCGCGAACCAATTACCTCGGCCACTGCGATAGAGCAATCCTCTAGGATTAAGCACGTTAACTTAATTTGCATGCGGCGACGCGGTAGCGGTAGCGGGCACGAATGAAGACATTTGTGGTGATGTAGAATGTGTTAATCTTCCTATGGAGCGAGATTATTTCTCCCCCGAGAAAGATACTGATTTTGTGCTCCTAGTGACTAGATTGGAATTAGTGAATTTTTCCTCGCCTTCTTCGTAAATTTTTTAAAATAATAAATTGCTGCGTCTGAAACTAGTATAGGAATAAATATATTATAGTCATATTTACTGAATGAAATTGATTACTCCCTTCGGATTTAAATTTAATCACGATAAAAGCTTTTTTCAAGTCATACATAGATGCAAATAAGTAACTTTACATATTTCAATATGTTAGGTAAGTTTTTAAAAAGGAAAAAATCACTTCTTATTCTTTCTACATTTCCAAAGACGTCGGAGCATGAAGACAGAGACGAAAAGGAGCACGCAAAGTATCTCTTAAGCTGAATCGGGGAAAATGTCTGATTAAAGCAGTGACAAGATTTCACCGAAGATGAGGATGAAATATTCACTCGAGTAAAAATACTCACATTTTACTCCTCCATTTTACTGCTTTACCGATGCCAATAAGATTTTATTAGAAAATCAGCCACATAATTAACTGATCCTCTGAATAAGATTTCACCGAGCAATGCATTGATTGATTGAGTTAAGAAAATAAGGAGGTACAAAAATCTCTCTCGAGTGACGGCGCAATTTCGTGCGATCAATTACAGGCCCTGTCATCCTGTCTCATAATGCGTTACTACGTCACGTGGCAACTTGCGGAAATCGTCGCAAACGAGGAGAGGTGGCTCTCCTTGGGAGCAAACTCGGGTTCCATTAACCGCAAAGAGCCTCTGACACGTTCCTTGCAGCACGTTTCTCGGTTTGCACACCGGCCGATCCTGTCATCTGCCATAATCGGGGGCGCGCGAGAGAGAGATAGAGGAGAAGCGGGCTATCCGCTTATACCGCGACACACTTTGCATGACGATGATCGTGCGAAACGATCGACGTTCTCGATTACGTCGTGGAATATAAGGAGGACTAAGGGGTGCGATTATTTCAGCGTTATTAAATGACGGAAGTCATTTCGCGCCGAAAGCATGTCGCCGCCGCGATAAATGCGCGGAATGGATCCGCCATCATTACTTCGAAATGTCACGTATAGCCGGATCTCATGCGTTTCACCGCGTTAATGGATATGCCCGGGTGATAATCCGAAGTGCGAATTAAACCTGAGCGAACGCACGGCACGTGCACGGAAATCGCCTACGCGCGGTTAATCATGCTATCCCGAACGTATATTTACGCGGCGCTGTAACACTAATCCGCGATTACGAAACTCGCCATACATTTGGCGACGACGTCTCCGGATGGAGGGATCACAATTTATGCGGGCCAGTCGCGAAAGTATAATAGAAATGCAATATCGGTAAGTGGAACAAAAGAAAAAGAACAGAAAAAAAAGAAGTTATATATTTAAACTAACGCGTTCATTGTTTCGTATATACGCAACAGTTTCTAATCTTCTTAGAAGAATTTAATCATTTTAAATTTCAACAATATTATCGTTTTATTTTAATATTGTAATTGTCACCTCAAGAATATATAATTATTTAATTCTACTTTAAGAAAATTATAATCTTTGATTTAAAAATGCTACTTTCTATCCAACATTGTTTCTTTTCCATTCAAGAAAATTAAATCTTAAATCATAAGAATATATTTTTCTCGATGGAATTATATAAAATGGCTTCATTCAAGTAAGTAATTATTCAAGCAATTATATTTTTCTGAAATTAATGCGATATAATCTCATTTCAAGATTTCCATGTTAAAACTAAATATATTTTCAAAGTAAAATGTCTTTTTGTTCTGTGTAGAATTCTGGTAGATTCAACCAATATGTCTGTTGGAAAATGGACACAGAAAAAAAATAAGTGTCAAATCAAAACTTATATACTTAACTAACGCGTTCATTGTTTCGTATATACGCAACAATTTCTAATCTTCTTAGAAGAATTTAATAATTTTAAATTTCAACAATATTATCGTCTTATTTTAATATTGTAATTGTCACCTCAAGAATATATAATTATTTAATTCTACTTTAAGAAAATTATAATCTTTAATTTAAAAATGCTATTTTCTACCCAACATTGTTTCTTTTCTATTCAAGAAAATTAAATCTTAAATCATGACAATATATTTTTCTCGATTGAATTATAAAATGGCTTCATTCAAGTAAGTAATTATTCAAGCAATTATATTTTTCTTAAATTAACGATATAATCTCATTTCAAGATTTCCATGTTAAAACTAAATATATTTTCAAAATAAAAATGTCCTTTTTTTCTATGAAAGAAAATACAAATTTTCATAATAAGGAGAAACAGCACTGAGAAAAAAATCTGATTGCATTAATTAGAATTCTGATAGATTCAATCAGTATGTCTGTTGGAAAATGGACGAACCAGAATTCTTGTAGGAATTATCAGATGAATCTGATTAATTTCTTCCTGTTAAATTTACTAAATTTTCTGATTAATAATACTAAACTCACCAGCACCAAGTCGTCTCAAATTTTTTCCATCTAATCTCAAAAGTCTATTTAATATTCTGAATTCTAACAAGATTATTGGATAAATTCAATCCAGATTATTGAATAAATTATTTTAAATTCGTTAGAAATTAAACTGATAAACAGTGATGCAAGAAGAGGATGCAGCTCAAACACACGCAATCGGAGAGCTAGAGTCCTCTTTCTAGCACTACTGCTCGTAAGAGAAAAAAATATACTCTGGATTTAATGTTAATACTAGTTCTTTATATACATTTCATGGCAAATATTGAATACGAGTTAAGTTAAGAATCAAGCAAAGAAATTAATGCAACAAGAAATTTTATAAATCCAATCAGAAAATATTAACCAAATCCTTATAGTAAAATTTATTAAACGTTCTAGTTATAAAAAATCAAGTCTTACCATGATAACTAGAAATTCTTGTTTGATTTAATTAAAATGCCTTCAATCATATACGTCTTGTTGATACAATCAAACGATTTTTCTCAGTGCGGTAAAAGAATCTCTTAAATTTTAATTATTTGTATATTATAATGATGAGAAAATGAAACACTTATCTTGCTAGAATTTTTGTCTGCTGGAAAATAATCCGATATCTCGTTGAAATTCTAGAATTAATAGCTCTGTAATAAAAATTCGCGAGGTCGAGTGATTCTTTTTGAGCGAAAAGTTAGTTTGATGTATAAAATTGCGAGATGAAGCAGAGGAGAGAGCATGTAAAAAGGACACTAAATTATTAAACATTCCTTTTACGCGATTTTCATTTCCTGCAAAATCCAACCATATGTATATCTTGTTAAATAAATAATTTTATGTTAAGCATTAATTTTTTTAATTTTTTTACATTATACGTTTAATTTTTCATCTTTTAATACCATTTATTTTTCCTTATTGTTAACAAAAATTATTTTATTTACTATTTTATAGAGCAATGCATATATCTTATAACTATCAAATATTTAGTTTATTTCAATTTGTTGACTAGTTTATTCTAAATAATTTATTATGTACGTATTTTAACTGCGTCATTATGGAACTTTTATATTGCACAGGAAATTTTGATATGACTTCAAAAGGTAATATATTCTTTACGAGAATTTATATCAATTAAGTAGTAATATTAGTCGTGTGGTATTCTTTCAAGAGGATAAAATTTTTATCACCATGTAGAACAACAGTCGAGTTTTGCTGCGTGTGATTGTTTCTGTCACAATTTATGAAGTTGCGTGAAATGATATAAATGTTATCGGGTCGCGAGAACATGAAAAGCATGTATGGATTTAAGTGGAAATCTGCTCCAGTTAAAAGTAATATTTTCCACTTGTTAATAGCTACAATTATGGAGCATAATAGATGTAAAGGAAAAATATTTAACGTTATCAAGGTACATATTTCAGAGAAAAATATTAAAATCATAATCGATAAGACGCATTGAGCTTTGTTCTATAAAAAAACAGCTTCATTTTCGTAAGCAACAGTAATATTAAACTTTCGATTATATAATAACATTATTATATTAAAATTTGCAATATTCAATATCAAGACCGCAAAGGATTGATTTTGATATCTGCCGATATCAAAATCAATCCTTTAGAAATCTGGCGTTAAATAATTTATAGACTGAACAAAAAAAAAAAAAAGAAAATTTAATATATATGAGACAGAATTTTATATATAAATCTGTGCAACGAAGAATGATATCGCGATCGAAAGTGGTGAGACGCGGAAAGCGGTGGCTTTCAGCACTTCCTTATTTTTTTTCCAAGTCGCTTTTTCTCCCGTCGTAACGACTTGGATTTACAGCGGTAGATAGCTCGCGCTCGGGGCTCTGTACACCGGAAGTTATTCGCGTCAGCCGAGTTTGCCGCAGAGAGATCGGCTGAACTTCCCGAGATCGGAGCCACGCGGGTTTCATCGCGACCGTCACCTCCTTCGTCACCGTGTCGGGCTCGCATCGAGTCCACACCTTCTCGCGGCGCGATTTATGAAGCGTGATAACACAGCCGACATATCCGAGGCCGGAAAAAGCTACCAGACGCGCGTCTGGATCCGCCCGTTGGAATTTATCCGCGTTTCCCGGATAAACGGACGTACGTAATACGGATCTCGCACTTCTCGTTCACGAAATGATGAGAAGATTTTTTTATAAAGTGTATCGGGTAAGATTCCCTCATGTGACGTTTCTTTAACGCTTGTCTTTGGCATCCTTTATTATTCCGAATAGAAAATCCTCCTTATTGTAATATAGATTAATTATATTACATATTTCTTTTATAATTATTTATTATATATTTTATTATATATTTTTATTTATTATATATATAGATTATTTATTATATATTTTATATTATATATTATATATTCTTAAATTTATGAAATAAAATCTTTAGATTTTTTGATTTAAAAAAAGTATAGTATTTGAGACAATATATACTGTACAAAATACAATGTTGGTATTTATACGTGATCATAAAAATGTTTCCGTTTGACACAGATTTCTGTTTCGTGTGAATTAAGAGATATGACGACGTGAAAACGCGGAATCATATTTTTTATGCGCCTTTCACCGGCTCGGAAGCGCGTTGTCCTCCCATAAATCTACTCTCCCAGGACGAATGGTACCGTGAAATATTTTCTCGCGATTTATCGCGCATACGTATGTATACAAGATTTTCGTGATACAGTCTCTTTCGTGGGTTAAACGAGTCGTATCGACAGAAACTCGAGTGTCTTTAAAGCGTTGGAACATTTCCGTGGTCGCTTGTGGTCGTCGAACTGAAAAGCGAGATAAAGAAGGGGACAAATGCGAATGTCGGTGTGGAACGGAGGGCTAAGAAAATTTACGAGGTAACACGAGAGAGAAAGGAGAGGAAGCAAGAGCGAGAAAGTGCGGTGACTTGAGAGACGCGCAAAAAAGATTGCGGTGGACGTTAAATAGAATTGACTCACGTAGGGAATTACGATCGGCGAATTCTCAGCCATTCTTTTGCTCAAGTAGATCAACAGTCATCTTATTTGACTGATCACTTTACGAGTAAGTGATTTCAAGATGATTTTTATGCGCGAAAAGGGAGTAGAAATTTCAGAAATGAAAATAAATAAATTAAAAATTTCAAGTTTATCGATCAATAAAATCATAACATTGCAATGTTGATTTTCGGCTTGTAATTGTGTGGATGTCAAATAAGTAAAATACAAAAAATGAAACACATCAAAAGGAAAACTATTCATAATTAAAGATATAATACATGCAAGAATTATTTTTATAATATAAAATATAGATAAAATATAGAATTATATGTAATATTTATTGATCCTTTAAAAAAATACTTTCTATCAAGAACTTGTGATAATTTACAATTTAAGTTCGATAATAAAATCGTTTTATTTCAAAAATGCTAAAAATGCCATAGAGACAAAACTATAAAGAAATAATTGAGATAAATTTGTAGCAGCCGCTACGTAATATAAAACTCATAGTTTTCAAATAAAAATTCTCAGCAATATAAGTCATATAATTCCATAATATTTAAAAATCCAAAGCTCGTTTTTCATTTTGTTTAACACATCATTATACTCCTAAAAAATGTAACGTGAAGCAGAGAGATCCAAAGGATAACGTTACTGGAGTAAGTTCTCGAAGTGACAGCAAAAAACTGCTTAAAAAAAAGGAATATCGTTGGAAAAATAGAGCTCGTCCAACAG
Source organism: Camponotus floridanus (assembly GCF_003227725.1). Classification (NCBI taxonomy): domain Eukaryota; kingdom Metazoa; phylum Arthropoda; class Insecta; order Hymenoptera; family Formicidae; genus Camponotus; species Camponotus floridanus. Next base: position 583,886 of record NW_020229592.1, on the reverse strand, counting down.
GATGATTATAGAACGGCTTGCGCATCTTCGCTTCTCTCTCGAGAACAGTGTGATCTACGATACCGCAGAGGATATCTTCTTTTTTTCTCTCTAGAAAGCAACCGAAAAAAAATTTTGTTTGCGCGCCAAAGAAAAAAAATTGCAAATATTTGCGAGCGCGCGCACGATTTTTTAAGTCAAGAAGCGCAGAGGGAGCGAGAGTCAACGGCGGTACCTGAGAAAATTTACGGCCGAAATCGCGGAACGAAAGAGCGGAATTGTTAAGCTGCCGGAGCTCGTCGGATGAAAGTAATGAAGATTTCACGAGATGGCTAGAGCAGATCGCCGCAAGGAGAGTCGCGATGGATCATTGGATCCGTCCCGTTGTTGCACCCGAGGACACGATGCGTCCCGTAATCTCGTCGAAAATTTTTCTCGATATTTGCAAATGCCGTAAATTTTTTCTCTTCTCTTTGCAAAGCACTCGGGAAATAAAATGTGGATACGATGTCGAGATAAAGATGAGTTTTGCGTTTAAATCGTATTGATAAATGACGGAAATGCGAATGGAATGAAAAGAATTGAAAAAAAAGAACTAACTCCGAATTCCAATTTTTCGATAACGGGGAATCGAAATCGATTTTTTATGGAGATAAAAAATAGTCGAGTTAGCTTCTTTTTTATATACAATCACATCTTGGCCTTTTTTTTTCTTAAATAGCGGAAATGATCTAAACTGAATGCGAATTTGCATTAAAAAATAATGATTCAAATTGATATCTACACAATAAAAGTTTTATCTCATGTTCGATATCATTTATCAGATATTTTTTAATAAATAATATTTAATAAATAAAATAATAAATGGAAAAAATAAATGATACCCAAAAATATATTTTATATACAATCACATCTTGGCCTTATTTTTTTCTTGAATAGAGAAAATGATCTAAACTGAATGCGAATTTGCATTAAAAAATAGTTATCCAAATTAATATCTACAATAAAAGTTTTATCTCAGTTCGATGTCATTTATCAGAGATTTTTTTAATAAATAAAATATTTAATAAATAAAATAATAAATAAAAAAAATAAATGATACTCAAAAATATATTTACAATTATATATTATTTTGTAATATGAATTATTTTTAAGCCAGCTTATAATCTTTTGGAGATATATTTAATCAAAACTTGGACTAAATATATGATGCTTGATTCTTTTGCTTGATTCGCATCCAATGTACTGAAAATAATTTGAAATTAAATTTTCCTTGGCTTAATTTTTCACCTGCCAATTATCTGCCAATAAACACGTTATTGATTCTAACGTTGACTGATTGATTACTATCAATTTCATCTATCTGCATTCGCGCTCGAGTAATCAAGCGATTGGTCTATATCGTCCATCCACAATGGCCGTTGACTTTGTAACACGCCGATAATTTCCCCTAATTTCCGCTTACTTTTGAGTGCTGCCGCTTTGTATATACACGACTGCTATATAGTTAGCTTCAATCATGCTAATTGAAGGTTCGAAGATGTGTCTGCCATATCATGTACACAATATTACCCGATATAGCCTCTTCTTGTTCGTCTTCCTTTCTCAAACATCTCTCTTGGAAATTGTCGACGTTGATTGCGCGAATAGAGCACAAAGCTCAGTGAAGCATGCGTCGAAGTAATTGTAAGTGAAAATTAAAACTTCGTTAGCCCGTCGCCTACGTTGACTTTACCTAGCTACTTCCTCTCTTCTTTCCCCGTTGGAGCGACCCAGGAGCTAAATATCACTCGATGAAAGCGCAGCTAAAATTGCAAAAGGAAACAGGCCTGGCGTATGAAACGAAGCGCTATTAGCGTGGTAATTAATGACTCTGCAGAAAGAAGGAAGGGGAGATTAATAACCGTAATTAGAGGGACAATGGATGTACACGCGTTATTTCTACCGGCTACTTAATAAAACACTCCGGTGACACACTATCCACGATGATAATTACGCGAGTTTGCTGCGTAATTACGCATTTTTTCCTTTGCTTACGTCTAATTTTTTCAATTACAGTTTTACGGCCATTATTAGAGAATATTTAAACCTTTTTTTGAAATTGTATATAGAACAAAGCAAATGTCGATATACGTACAAGATATTTTTAAATTATTTGAAATTTGCAAGCATGTATCTATCAAATATAATAAAGAGGAAGACTGCGAAAGTAAAGTGACGATGAATAATAGAGTTTAATATTGTTGTGAGATTTTCATCTATATTTTTATTTCTTCCTGTTCTTTAGATATCGCGCGAACAATGATTTATAAGGGTATAAGTGAGAAAAGATCGATCTTCTCGAGGAAAATTGATTTACATTTTTCATCCTGCTACATTTTCTTCAAGACCAATGATGCACAATTACACAATTACTTTGCATTGTTCAAACAGACGTATCGTTCTTTCTCGAAACGGGAGAGCTACAATTGCTTCGCAGATAAATGGCAAGTACTCCAACAGACTTCTCGTATCGTTAAATATGCAACGTGCACGCGCTACGCGATGTATATTGCACATGTTCGTATCGAAGGCGTTGCATAAATATGAAAACCGGAAGAAACGCGAAGTCAATCTCTACTTCGATATTCGCACTCGTCTTCTCACACTCGTCTAATTTTGAATCGCGGATGATCGAATCGTTACTTGAATCTAGTTACTACTTGATCCAACACCATTCCTAAATTATTTTAAAAATTTAAAGCGATATTTAGATATTTAAGGGAGGTGATTTTCAAATTGCAACTTTTATATTTATTTTTACAATATGTTCGGAGATTTCCATGATTCTTTATTAAATACGCTGCAAATATGTATAAACATACGTGATAAAATATATACATAATTTAAAAACATATGTAAAGATAAAATAATTGATAATAATTCGAAAATATTTATTATTGAAAAATATCTTTTAATTATAATAATTTAATAATAATTTAATAATATTAATTGAAAAATTTAACTTTGTGATATGTTCAGAAAATATTATTTTATAAACTTATAAAATAATATTTTCTGAAAATACAAATATTCTGAATTAAATTTTTCAATATTATTAAATTATTATTATTAAAAGATATTTCTCAATAATTTGATTAATTATTATCAATTATTTTCCCTTTATATGTTTTTTAGATCTTGTGTATATTTTATCGCGTATGTTTATACATATTTACAGCGTATACAATAAAACTTATTTTTTCGATTAATAGCTTTGATCAATTAGGCTAAATTAAGTTAATTAAATAAAAATCGAATAATATGTCAAATTGGTGGTTATGAGAAAAAATTCTAAAGATCAAGAATACAAATTAGGCAAAGAAAAACCACACAGTTTTGATGTCAAATCACAAATCTTTCAAAATAAATAATCGTACAAAAATAAATCAAAATAATTCAAACTCATTAATGTGTCCAAAAATCAGATGGTAGAGACAGAAGTGTAATTGAGGCACATCAAAGAGTAAAAATCAATGTGTAAATTAATTATCATAAAAAACAGTTAAAGTTCAAAAGATTAATTCGCAAACGTTTCGATCATATCCAGATCATTTTCAATGCGGAGAGATATTCATATTACAAAAGTAAATAAATTAAATCGATAATACAAAGGCAAATAAAAAAACACATAATAGTCGCTCGCTGTGGATAACGTACAGATTCAAACTGTAATCCAAGGTGAAACGCAAATTTAAAAGCTCATGATCGATACCAAATTCGCATAAATATGACTCACTACTGTGAGTAGCATGCAGGATTGCGGACATTTACACAACCATTTATTACCATTCATCGGAGTAATTCTTCACATCTTAATTATTAACTTTGGGAACCGATATGTGTATAATCGTGTCATATTTATGCGAATTTGGTATCGATCATGAGCTTTTAAATTTGCGTTTCACCTTGGATTACAGTTTGAATCTGTACGTTATCCACAGCGAGCGACTATTATGTGTTTTTTTATTTGCCTTTGTATTATCGATTTAATTTATTTACTTTTGTAATATGAATATCTCTCCGCATTGAAAATGATCTGGATATGATCGAAACGTTTGCGAATTAATCTTTTGAACTTTAACTGTTTTTTATGATAATTAATTTACACATTGATTTTTACTCTTTGATGTGCCTCAATTACACTTCTGTCTCTACCATCTGATTTTTGGACACATTAATGAGTTTGAATTATTTTGATTTATTTTTGTACGATTATTTATTTTGAAAGATTTGTGATTTGACATCAAAACTGTGTGGTTTTTCTTTGCCTAATTTGTATTCTTGATTTTTAGTAAGTTAATTAATTAAGTTGAAATTTTTAGTCCAAAATATATTATTGAAAGGTTTTAGTAAAATTAAATATTTGAAAAATTAAAAATTAAGAACAATGCGTATACGTTTAATAAATGCGTTAAATAAACGCAATGTGAATAAATAATCCAACAATTTATAATATAACAGACTACTACTCGCTTTATTGTTTTGTCACGACGTGTATAGAATACCAGAAGCAAACATGCGGAAATGCTGCTACATAAATTCTACATAAATCTCAGCTTGTATATTTTTATATTTCATTTTACATTGAACAATCATCCAATTATTCGACATTTGATGCAATAATATTTACATTAAATTTCAAAAAATCTTTCATTAATTATTCTTTCCGCTCGCGCATGATTCTCTATCATCACTTTGATAAAAAGTCGCATTTTTCTCAATATTACACAGTTGTAAAAAATGTTCAAAAACAAATATAAATGTAATATAAATGCACAATGCAAGGGACTGCAAATTTATAACATTTTTTAAAGGGGTCTCTACAGGCGCGGCAAATATCTCAGAGAGAATAAAGTATATCCTTATCTCCAGAAGGATACTAATAAAAAACTCGCTAAAAGAAACTCTCCCAGGAATCCTCGTTAAGATGAATTATTCTTGAAAATACATGAGTTGCGTTAAGAAAAGATCAGCAAATTTACCCCAGATCGTGCTTTCAAACGAGATTTTTTTTCAATAGTGCCTCAATTATAAACTCCAATTAATTCTGGGATCATAGCATTCGGTGGTAGAAGTTTGCGCATATCCGTCGTGTATTCGGGGTACATTCGGACTCGCTCTGGCGAAAGTAATATGGAGGTGAATCGATGAGGGCGTATATCATATCCGCAGGTAGGAAGCGATTGAGATCGCATACATATACACGATTCTTTTTATCTCTCCCTTGCCCAGTTTTCACGATTCTACGTGTCTCTCGTATTCTTCGCCATGTTAGCGCGTTATTTTTGTAGAGGAGTATCGAGCTGAATATCGTTAAAAGTTTGGAACGGAGCGGAAGGAAGGGAATACCTTCGGGCTACAATTAACCCTGCGCTAGAGCGTGAATACCGCTTGGAAAAACACATATCATGCAAGTGTTTAAATTTTACTATATATAAACGGCCTAGGAAATGTGTCGCAGTAAGCGACGAAACGCCTGTCAAAGCAGTTTCTCTTCTCTACCGTCGACGAGTGTCGGCGAACATTTGCACTCCGTTTTTAATTATCACAACGTCTCGCCTTTGTAATCGCGCTCCGTCTCATGTACACATAGATTTTGTAAGGATACTCGGTATTTAAATTATAGGAAATCAAAAACATTCCTTTGCTTTTTAGAGCTAAACTCAAGACTTTGAGGATCAATTTAAAAACTCTTCAATCAACCATTATTTTTCTCTCTTATAAAAAAAATAAATAATTTTCTTATTATTAAATTTTATTATTTATTATAAAAAAATTTTATTATTAAATTTTATTATTTATTAGTGAAAAAAGAAACGATTTCGTGCTAATGTATATAACTGTATAATATATAATATATAATAAATCATGTATATTAATGTAAGATATTAATGCATAAAATTCAATTATTATTACATTGCATTTTTCTGAAGACTTTATGAAAAGAAAAAGTAAAATTTCCATATTATATCTAAATTAGTTTCGCAAAAAATTGATATAAAAACTTACTGATATACAATTTTACTGATTTTGCTTTAATTTGTACTGCAGCTATTGTATATTTATTTTTACTTTCTTCTTCAAGAATAAAAAGTTTAAGAGATGATTAATATAGTTTTAATCTATATCTGCATAATCTATACATTTATAGATTTGTATATATATTTTTAAAATAAGCTTATAATATAAAGTCACTATTTTATTGTGTTTACAAATTTATTGTGTATATAAATGCAGACATTTTTCATACGCACACAAAACATTTGCTCAAATAAATATTATAATAAATTCTCGATTTATGTAATAGAATATAAATTTTAAAACAAGTTATTATAGTTGAAAAGCAATACCTTGTGAGAAAAAATAAAACAGTTTTTGCATAAACGCGATAATCTTTCTAAAATCTATCCGAGAAGAATTCAAAATATAGTTTTAAACAAATTCGTTGATCAAAATTCTCGAATTAGTGCAATTATTTCTGGAATAAAAAGTTTGAATTAAATTTATTAATTTTCTGAATATTTTTTCTTATCATATCGATATAAATAACATTATTAACAACATTTTAATAAGATTAAATATCCGCAATTATTTACAATAATAATCTCGAATGTTTTATGAATTTTTTAAACATTTTTTGTTGAAAAATGTAAGTTACTTGTCACGCTTCGTGCTTCAATCGCAAAACAACACGTCCATTGCGTGTGTGTGTGTGTGTGTCCAAATATTGTAAGTATCAACGAACATGGGAGCATAAATGATAACCAGACACGATGGACTTTCGTTGGAAAGCAAAAGTTGCCGGCCTCGAAAGCCGAGGCAGAGCAGCAAGTGGTCGTATTCTCAGCAGCCGAGCAACTTTCTGCGTAGCATACCGAAGTTCCTCGATTCGCCGAAACTCCCGAGGAATTACGACAGCGTCCTTCGGGCCATTCCTGTTACTGGTGCGTGAACTTTGCTTTGTAACAGAATTTCACAGACGACCCCGAATCCCATCCGATATGCGAACAAAACAAGACTACTCAACTAATAGTTCAGAATTTCTTTCTCGTCATTCTATTCTTCGATTAACACCAAAGCGACAGATGTTTCCGATTTGCGATTTATTAATCTTCTATATTAAACGGTATGATAAATGATAAAGAGAATTGTGTTTAAAGGACAAATTATTATGTACATAATATATGTAATATACAAAATTGTTTTAGATAAATATTGAATTTTAAGAAAATTTTATTGAATAAGATTAGCTTCCTCTTTTTCGACTTTTTTAAATTTAAAAAAATTAAACTATTAAATTATAAATTTGAAATATCTAACGATTGTCAATAACCAAACAGATATGACACATTAAACAATAAAAAAAAATTAATCTATTAATAATTAATTTTAATTTAAAAAATTATTTTATGGAAAATTGAGCTGTTTTTTAATAAATTTATTTAATTAGTAAATTAATTATTTATTTTTTAATTATTGTAATTGTTTTAAATTAAAATAAATTATATTTTATGATAAATCCTGTTAATTTCACACAAATTGGCTGCGATTATTAAATCTTTTACAAAGCGATTACATAATCATTTTGTATATCGATAATTACATTTGAAATTCAAGTAACTGTTCTATTTTTATAGCATTATCATGACAAGTTTGTTTTTTGTTTTTTTACTCTGATATATGCGAAGCTCACGGACTACGCTACATGAAAAGTTTGTCAAAGTAGAATATAAAGTTTGTAAACTTTGTTATGCGAAACTTCAGAATCTTTGATATTTTACTTAGACTTTAGGCTTTAATATTGTTTATATCTTTTTCTTTCTTTCTTCAACGAATATCGCGCTTGTAAAGAATGTTAAAATTGTTGATACAGTAAAGTTGCGGAATTAAAAGAAAATAAAGGAAGAAAGATACGCATAGATTAAAGCTATATTCTGAATAATATGGATAAAATAATTAATTTTTTCAAATAAAACATAATTTGAAATTATTATATTATACATATATAAATATTTTGCACATTGCACATAATATTTCGTAAAAGAAAATACATTATTTCGACCAAACATTTCTCTTTTTCGCTGCGTAAAATAAAGATGCAAATTTTAAACTAAACAGTGATAAAATATAGTTCAATTTGAAACATAATTTCCAACAAGAGCGAAATATTTTAACGTTTAATTTGTAATTAATGTTTCATCCAAATCCCAAATCAGATACGGACCGTTGCATTTAAATTACGAACTGAGTTTGATAATTAAAATTTTGCTGAGTAATTTTAATGGATTAATGAACACGAAATACACACACATTATATTGGCGATATCCGGTAATAAACATCTTTTAATTCTCCGTGCAATGTATTATATACATACATATACTATAGATAACACTACAGATAATATATCAGTAATTTTTAAACAATATCAACATTCACAGATGATTAAAAAATAAAATAATAAATGATAGCAATGGAGCATCACGGTTTAAATTTCAGACAAATTTCTTCTTTCCATAATTTACGTATTCAGAATAATATCACAAAAAGTAAGATGTTATCTCGCTTTACGTCAAAAATTCTTTATTTGCACTTTTAGACGTAGATATCTCGTTCTTATTCAGAATCTTTTGAATAAAAACGAGCTCGAGCAATCTGCTGATTCTAACATATCGCTATCGTTGAAGTTTACTCTTCTAGCGTAATGTGTTAGACCAAAATCTGATTGTCGAGAATAGGCCGAGCCGTATTCGCGAGTTAATGGTAGAGATTCGAGGCTACGATCGTCGAACTTTCCACTTCCGCCAAACTTTGGCGACCCTCTACGTGGATTCTCCTTGGGTCCCGCGCTTCTCCGGAACTATGTCTTTCCACCTAGACAGTGCCCTCCGTCTTTTGAACTTTCTTCTCGTGGAATTGAATTGCCACAAAATCGGTTTCGATTCCAAACTGTGCACGTGAAATCTTGGAATCTATATTCGGTCTTATCTATTGTTCCCGAGCTCTCTCACGTCGGAATCGACATGTTTTTTTTTTTTTTTTCATTAACTGTTGCTTCTGCAATTATATCGAATAACACGCTTTCTGTCGAGAAACGAAAAATTATTTATTTCTTGGATAACGTTATATGAAATAAAAATTATATTTTTGAATTTTCTAATTAAATAGTCACGAGAAAAGAAAAGTTAATTAAATCTAAAATCTTATTATTTTTTGTTCTTGCAAAAATTGCTTGATATTATGCAAAAATAGTATCAATATTTCTAGAATTATGCAAGAATAATATCAATGATTAGGAAATTAATGTAATCAGTAAAAGCATATTTTTATATGATAACAATAATCTAATAATATAATATAATAATAATATTTTTCGTATATTTTTTACAGGTTTTTTTAATATATTAAAATTAATAATGAGAAGATTATGATAAAAAAACTTATTATTGCTCTCGTTTTAATGCAATATTATATTTCTTTATAAATTATTAATATGTATTCACAGATCATGTCATCAAGATTTTATTAATATCGATCCTTAATTAGTAAGAATATACAAATTTCAATGTATAATAGATCACACAAATATAGGCACTCATTAAAATAATTTTAATAATTCTAAGGACAGTTTTTGCTACTAACTAATATCCATTTCTTTTCTATCCTTGCGTTTTTCGTCGAGAAGAACTGCATGAATTGTACAGCATGATCGCGTAAATCGTGCAGAACGTGACAGCGCGAAACGTATCCACCGCTATTTCCGAGTCTATTTTATATCTTTTTCGTAAAACATAGCGGTGTTCGCACTAGTGTTTCTTTTTGGAGTGACATCGACGTTACGTGTCTCATAAAAAATCGATAGACTCGAATGTCCCACAGGCAGACTATCGCGTTGTCGTGAGATTCGCCGATTCGTTTCACAGATAAAAATGGCGGTACATTTGCGCTTTACGGTGTTAACGTTTCGCGACAAATTATACATACGATTTCACGGAGAGATGCGGGCTTATCTACAGGGGTGCCGATGTACGGCGATCAAACGATGCCGACGTAAACTTTTTATTCGAGATGAAAGAAAAATAAAACTGTGCCGGCTCACACAAAGGAGATCGGGACGACGAGATACGGCAAGCAGGAGATGTGTGACTAGACTCACTCAGCAGGTTCTAAAAGTCAAGATAAGCAATGAAATCGATAGACTTTCTTTCTGCTAGAATCTACTTTCAAGGCAGCTGTGGTAGACACTCGCCTCCTACTCACCATCCGTTCGAGAAACGTTTTTCCAGCACTAACTCTCGCCTCAATATCTTCAACAGAAACTTCACCGCTATTTTAAAAGATTTATCGCGTCGAACGTTTATTGACGATATCGGCCACTTACGGTAATAGACAAATTAATAAGTCTCTTTGCTATAAGTTTTCTCACACGCACGTTGTATTAAAATGATAGTTTTCACTGAGGACTAAGGAAAATATCTATGAGTATCTTGGAAAAGATTGCAAATCTTTTTCAATCTGTCTCCTGGTATCTATTGTTCGGGAAAGATGATGCACGATATATTGTACGTATATCACACAGAAATTCTTAATATTTTCTTTAAGGATGTTTTGTACAATCCCAGCAAAAAGTAGTTGAAAATTAATATTGATGAATATATCCATATTTTTGATATATTTTCAGTAAGAAATTGTGTGGAATATTTCAATTTGATCTTAGCTACAGTGCAGAGATGTATTTTTTAATATTTATTGCGTTTTTACTGAAATATTCCGAATTTTGTTAATCGAAATGATTAATTTTTGGCAGAGAATTTCGTCTTGTGACAGATACATGGCTAACTTCATTGAATTATATTTAATATCTTTTTAACTAGTTAGTACTTGTATATTATTTGACCAAATATTTCCTCTGTATCTAAACTTTTGCAAATTTTAAACAAATTCTGAATATTATTCTCATGTGCTTTTGTCATTTGAATCGACGTGGTTATACGTTTCACATAAGAACACATGTTAATTCGGTGCAAATTAAAATCCTTATAAATTGTGAACGCTGTAGTGAATCGATTTAAAAATTGTACTAAAGATTCTAAACATATGTAAGGACATTCTATACAATTTTCATTAAATTCTCAATATTTTCAAAATAGGTACAAAACATCCTTAAGAGAGGTTTTTCATATAAACATATACTCCTACATCCTTTCCTGTGAAATTATATTCCTTCAAAAATGGGGGTAAAAATTAGGATTTTATTTTTTTCTCAAATTTAGAACAAGTTAAAAAAATGAAATTATATTTTCTACTAATAAAAAGGTTATTTATTAATATTTTTTTCAGCCTTCCGTATTGTTATAATGGAATGAAACTAGCAATTCTTATTCAATTTTTCTTTAGAACTTTTTAAAGGGCCGGAATATGATCATCTAAAAATATGCATTAAAAAGTTTCATTTATTTAGAACGTTTTTTATTTGTTTTATTTTTTTCATAAAATCAATAGTTTTCAAGAAAAAAAATACGTTATAGTGCACAGCATGATGCTAAATAGTATAGATTTCGAATTACGAGAAGTTAAATTTTAAAATAAAATTATAGTAAATGTTGGAAAAATTGAGACAAAAACAAAATTATAATAAAAACTTAAAAAATAAAAACCTAATTTTTACCCTAATTTTTTGGAGGAGTGTAACTCCACAGAAGAGTATATGTTTATATAAAAAAACTTCCCTTAATTTTCGACAAAGAATCATCTCTTAAACTCTTGCAAATTTTAAACAAATTCTGAATATTATTTCCATGTGTTTTTGTCACTTGAATCGACGTGGTTATACGTTTCCCATAAGAACACATGTTAATTCGGTGCAAATTAAAATCCTTATAACTTGTGAATCGATTTAAAAATTATACTGAAGATTCTAAACATATATAAGGATATTCTGTCAAATTTTCATTAAATTCTCAATATTTTCAAAATAGGTACAAAACATCCTTAATATTTTCATCATGGAAGGTTGCCGCATTGTAAGACATTGGCGATATTTTGCAGGACCTTCCCGGCGAATCTGGTGTCGCTTATAACTCTTAATGAACACATCGTCGCAAGATTTATCGCGGCTTACAAATTTCATTCGTACCGAGGTTTTTGACGCACGATTGCAATTTGCATCATTTTGGCGTCGTCGCTAACGAACCGCTAAAAGCATAAGTTTTGCATGTCTCGTGCTACCGTAATATTCCTGACGTAACGTCTTCCCTAATTTGTCGCACATGTTTTATATATATATATATATATATATATATATATATATATATTCCTTTCTTTCATCCTGTGAAATGACCCATCGTAAATATCCGGGCGTGTGCGGCATATTCATGGACGATTCAATGGCGAAGAGATGTTTGAGCGATTTCGGCATAGAAGTCTCGCTGCTACGCTGTCATTTTTCACTGCGGTCGTTCACTCTATTGTTGTGCCGGCTTTACTGCACCTTTTTGCATATACTCTAGCATAAAGACGTGGCGATTGATAGAGGAGACATCAATATAGGGTGGCGCATCACGATCGAATGTTTTCTTAGCCGCACGAATACTAGAGACTACAGAAAAATTGCCATATCGTCAAATCATCAATTTCAACGGAATCTTTTAATATAGCTTTATATTATATTCTGCATTCTATACATATATTTTACTATATTTTATACTACGTATTTTTGGAAGATAATGTTTTGTTCTACATATGCTCGCATATGTTACTACAAATTATTTGTTTGACGTATGGTCATTGTTAGAAAATTTGAATAGTAAATTTTAACTCGACAGATCGTAATTGAGAGATAAAAATCTAACACAAAAGAATAGAAATTGAACTGTTTGGAATACATGAATTCTTGTTTGCTATTACAAATTACTCAATTACAAATTTTGCGTTAGAATAAAAAGTTATTACGTTTATATTTTAAAACGTCCGAGATATTAAAATATTTTAATAAAAAATATTATATAAAAATGTAAATTGGTTGAAATCATATTGAAAATCAACTTCAATACACTTCTGAAGAGGTACACCTTGTATATGTGCATTAATTAAAGGCAGCGTTCGATGATGATATAATTTAATGAAGTATAAGTAACTCATCTTTTTTGTTCTTTTCTTGTTCAAAGTCCAACCGCATAAAGAGTGATGCATCTTTTCTCTGTGAGTTTTTTCTTCTCTTTTATTAATAGACGATAATATTACTTGCGTACTCGTATAGCGTTACATAGCATTTAATAACGACTAGAACATTACAAAGCACTATGCGCGCGCCATTACTTCCTTCTACTATGTAATGTAATTAAAAAAAATATATATATTTATATATAATGGTATATATATATATGGTAAATATATGTAAACAATAATAATGCAACTCTTTATCGGCTTCCTTAATGTTATTAATTGGACAATAATTAAAATACAACATATTCTATATAATTATATATATAATTTTATATATGATTGTATATGAGAAACTTTTTCTGCTTTCTTCAAATTTGATCAAAAATCAATGCAAAAAATGTTCCTTATCTCTATACATTTGCACATTTTGATTGATTAATAAAAAGATAAATAATTTTATCTCCATATTATTTAATATTTTTTAGTTGTAAAAAAATCATCTTCGCAATCATCTTTACAAATCTGTTATCAAAAGAACAATTAACGATTTAAACTATTTTCTACATATATGTAGAAAGGAGACTGAGCACTAAATATATATTATAAAAATATTATAAAATTATTTAAAAATTTATTCAAAATATAAAAATTTTTAAATAATTTTATGAAAATATTATAAAATTATTAAAAATTTACTTAAAATATTTTTGTCATTGGACTGTTACCAAACTATTACTCACTAATATTCTTATTATCGATTGCCAATCGGACACATGGAAATAATAGATTCGATTAATGGTCTCAAAAACAACACTTTGCGCTTTTCACGAATTTTTTTATCTGCACTTATATTTATGAAATGAAATGCAAATATAATTAAAATAACAAATTTAATCGACAAATTTAATTCAATATTTTTCCGTCTTAGATTCAGTCTTCAAAATTTTAGAATGTTTTCGATATCTTTGAAAATTTTCGATAACTTTGACACATTGATATAATTTCACAAAATGCGAAAATGTTCAGTGTCATATATCTCCCTGCCCACATTACTAACCTGTTTTCGTGTGATGAGACTCGAAATCTTCGGACCATTTCCTTCCTGTCGCGATTTTTTAGATTTATTGGTACCTAAGCAGCCAACCCAAAATTTTATGAGAGTGATCGTATCAACCATTGACCATACGTTCTGTTTCTGCGGAGCGTCTTGGCACAGATAAGATCCACATATAGGTCATGAAGACATATATTTGTCTTCTTCTGCCAATAGATTCGAGAGCTCTATCTAGCTTACAATAAGCCAATCACAATAAACAAAGAGAAAAAAGAATTTTTCACATTTTTCTCTCTTATTATTATTGTCTTTAAAGAGAGAAAATGCTATTATATGTATAATCGATGAGATTTGTAATTTCTTTATTTGTAATATTGAAGAATTTCCTTGTTCCAATTGTGTGTGTTTTTTTTAAATATTATGTTTCCTCTTTGCATTCTTTTTTACAAGATTACGGTTCAACAATCCAGTCAATCGAAAAAATTTAAAGAAATTTAACAGTGCAATTAATTTTTCCGCGTTACATGATACGTCAATGCTCAAAGTCGTATAACTAAAGCACGGCTTCGGTTCTCTCATTTTCATTTCCCGTGATATAAAAGGCGCGGCAAAGCAATCTGCCGTGTGCACGTATCGACTTTAAAGAAACTTTTTGCGGCGGATAGGTTTTTGAACTTTGCTCCCGTCCAATGAAGAGTAATTACGGGAATCAGGTTAAAGTGTAACGTGTTTCAGACTGGCTGGCTGGCTGCATCTCACGACCGTGTCCAGCCAGCGTCGTGTAACAATTTGTAGTTTTCACACAGCAGCGCCTGCATTTCCCTCGTTTTCACGACTAACGTAACGAACGCGACAGATTTCGCGACCCTACGAAAACTGCACTCTCGCGTAAATTCTAAGGATAACATTACAGTTTCATACAATATTTAAAGGACTTCTCTCGTGTTTTCTGACATATTCGGAACAGAATATATATATATATATGCAGTTAAAAATATGAAATATTATCTCGACATTTTATTCGAATAAACGACAAGAGAAGAGAAAAATCGAGTAAAATAAACTGAGATGTATTACACGATTTTCAATACTGAAAACACCGTCGATATATTTTGAAAAAAGTATCATATATATATATATATATATATATATATATATATATATATATATATATATGGTATTAGTACACAGAAAAAAAGAAGCGTCAAATCAAAACTTATATACTTAAACTAACGCGTTCATTGTTTCGTATATACGCAACAATTTCTAATCTTCTTAGAAGAATTTAATAATTTTAAATTTCAACAATATTATCGTCTTATTTTAATATTGTAATTGTCACCTCAAGAATATATAATTATTTAATTCTACTTTAAGAAAATTATAACCTTTGATTTAAAAATGTTATTTTCCAACATTGTTTCTTTTCCATTCAAGAAAATTAAATCTTAAATCATAAGAATATATTTTTCTCGATTGAACTATATAATAAAATGGCTTCATTCAAGTAATTATTCAAGCAATTATATTTTTCTTTAATTAACGCAATATAATCTCATTTCAAGATTTCCGTGTTAAAACTAAATATATTTTCAACATAAGTATATCCTTTTTTTCTGTATAGAATTCTGGTAGATTTAACCAGTATGTCTGTTGGAAAATGGACACAGAAAAAAAATAAATGCCAATCAAAACTTATATATTTAAACTAACGCGTTCATTGTTTCGTATATACGCAACAATTTCTAATCTTCTTAGAAGAATTTAATAATTTTAAATTTCAACAATATTATCGTCTTATTTTAATATTGCAATTGTCACCTCAAGAATATATAGTTATTTAATTCTACTTTAAGAAAATTATAATCTTTGATTTAAAAATGTTATTTTCTATCCAACATTGTTTCTTTTCCATTCAAGAAAATTAAATGTTAAATCATGAGAATATATATTTTTCTCGATTCAACTATATAAAATGGCTTCATTCAAGCAATTATATTTTTCTTAAATTAACGCGATATAATCTCATTTCACGATTTCCATGTTAAAACTAAATATATTTTCAAAATAAGAATATTTTCAAAATATCCTTTTTTTCTGTGTAATTACGTTTGATATGCGTGATATGATATATTTTAGAAATATCAATATATTATTAAATTTAAGTAAATGCATTATAACATGCGGATGCGTTGGATCTTTGTCGACAGTGATATTTTATTCTTTTTAGCTGGCACGATAATCCGCACGCCCAATGGTATTAGAGTACTCAACTGTGACATATCGACAGGTTGACTTGTGCCAATATCATACCAGAGGAAACTCTTGAAAACTACGAGAATGACAGTAATCGTTAGAAATCTTGCAGAAATGCGGTTGATATATGACGAATATGTAAGACTTCCATTAGTTTTCTTAAGCTGCAAAATATAGTGCTCTTTTACTCAATCTCTTTAAAAATTTTAGTGACATTTTCGGCAGCCCCATTTCCCAAAAGTCGCCGGAAATAAATATTTCATTGTGGAAAACCACACAAAAAAAGTAAGTGTCAAATCAAAACTTATATACTTAAGGATGTATTGGAAATATATTACGATCAATGAGCTCGCTGTGAATTTTTAATTTAACATTCTTAATAACATTCTAAATCGTCATAAATTATTTCAAATTTTTTTACTTGCTCCTTTTAAAGTTATTAATTTTTGAATTTTGCGATTTTAACATAGGACGTTAGGTAAACGTTCAAGAGACAGATAATAAATTATTCACAAACTATAAAAAAACAATGATAAAAATTTTATTTTGTAATATTATATTCTTCATACATGTAAAAATGTTCCCACAAAGTTTTAAAACGATTTACTTGTTCGTTTTGAAATTATTATTAAAAAATAACTGTGATTATCGGTTTGACGCAATATTGATGATAAAACGTGGCAATATTGATGATAAAACGTGGCAACATTTTCTTGGAAATTAAGACCTATTTATATTAAAGAATACTTTGAAGTATGATTTCGTGATTTTTAAAAAATTTTTGATCAATTAGAATTCGTATTCTGCCCAACTTTAATTTTTTGATACTTTGGATTAACTTTTGAGACAGACGATCCGTCCAATACATCCTTAAATTAACGCGTGCATTGTTTCATATATACGCGACAATTTATAATCTTCTTAGAAGAATTTAATAATTTTAAATTTCAACAATATTATAGTCTTATTTTAATATTGTAATTATCACCTCAAGAATATATAATTATTTAATTCTACTTTAAAAAAATTATAATCTTTGATTTAAAAATATTATTTTCTACCCAACATTGTTTCCCTTCCATTTAAGAAAATTAAATCTTAAATCAAGAATATATTTTTCTTGATTGACCTATATAAAATGGCTTCATTCAAGCAAGCAATTATTCAAGCATTATATTTTTATATAATTATTTAATTATATAAAATTTTTCTTATATTTATATTTTTCAATAATTAACACAATATAATTTCATTTCAAGGTTTTCATGTTAAAACTAAAGATGTTTTCAAAACAAGAATGTCTTTTTTTTCTATGCACACTTCAACGATAGGAGCTCTCTTACAACGTCGATCCTCTCAGCAACAATATGAGTGATTGCAAAAAAGTCAATTAAGTCATTCTAAATATTCCTAGTTATTTTCTTCGTCGAAAGATGCACACGTTAAAAAGATAATTTGATCTTTCACGCTGCTACTTTTTGACAAATCTAGGAAAGGTGAGAAAGTTCCCTCATTCCCTCATTTTCGCGCGGTGATAAACATGACATCTTGTAATTATGTAGTACTTTTGCAACTCTCGCGGTACTTGAAAACTCTTTTATTCCGCACGACGTTCCGCTTCGTTACGACCGACCGCAATGTTAAATTTGCGCTCGTCGCAAAACTCACCGTTTTATCGCTGATAATTATTTTTCCCCTCGGAAACCCATTAGGATGAAAGTTTGCGAAAACTCTATTTCTCATTCTGCTTATGTCCAACCAACGCACACGATGCGCAAACACTTGGAATACGGTGATGCATTGAGTAAGAAAGATTCCAGCGATAAAGATAACTTTGTAGGGGAAGAAAAAAGCGATTAGGACTCGTGAGTTATTTTTTGAGGCGGTATGCGAGTCTCGAAAATCCTTCTGTACCTCATGCAATTCTACAGCATATTACAGTCATTTAAAGTGAGTTACGAGTTGTAATATTTTAACGACCAGGCATTACGAGGGACAGTTTAATCACGATTTTTATCCTAAGCGATCTGGAAAATCGTACTTTTTCGAGACGGACCATTGAACATCTATTGGAGTAGGGGAAATTCTGACGTTTTATTTCCTGCTTTTCTCACCTGCGACAATATACCGTGGAATTTACTTCAGCCGCGAAGCTCTCGTTAACGTCAAATATGCGTTCCTCCGGAAAATAATGTCGGCATTTCCGCGCGTGCTTTCTTTACATTTCGAATTCTGTATTCGCGATTTCTTCCGGTTAGAAACGGTATATCTCGAGATTTATTCAACCGCGAAACATCCGTTAGCATCGAATGCGCACTCCTTATGGAAATAATATTCGCAAATTCGCCGCCGTCTTAACTTTGCGTTTCAACTTTTATTTCGCTCTTTTTTTAATTTGCAATTTTTCTCGGTTAGTAACGATATATTTTGGAATTTACTTCATCGCGAAAATTCCGCCGGCATCGAATGCACGCTATCTTGGGATAGAATAACATTACGGTTTAACTCTGTCTTCTACTTTTTTATTCTTTTTTATTCCTTTGCTAAGCTCGGAATTTCTTTCAACTATAACAATATATTCGAGACTTTACTTTGCCGCGAAAAACTTAATATTAAACGCCCGTTAAAAATAATATTCGAGAAAAAAATTCACGTTTTTCTTATATACTTGTTTTAGTTTTTACACCTTCAGTTGTTTTTGTACTTCTCGCTGTAGCGATATATTTAAAAATTTTTCTTTGTCATGAAGAGATTTTATCTCGTATTATCAATTTATCTAGTAATTGTTGCGATGTTTTAATTAAAATACATGCGCTGTAAAGTGGTCGGAATTAAAAAATCAGTTACCGCGATATGAATGATTTATTCATAAAGCTCCGGCAAATTATAGTGATATATATTGTATATAATTTGGCATAATTAAAATATTCACGCATTTTCCTTAATTATATAAACTTAACTGCAAAATGGCGATTATATTCTACATTCAGCCTACATGATTTTCAGAATTATGATTTTTTAATTAATTTCTCTACATTCATTCTTTTGTACCATGCTTAACATTAAATATGGCCTAATTCTAAATTCTAAATTAATTTGTTTAACGCAGAAACCGAGGATTTAATGCAAATGCATAAATGGAAATCAGGCAACCACGTACAGCATTAATGTACGCTGCGAATATGATGATCGACATGATATACATATCGCGTTTAGGGTTCTTCCGCAAGTATGTTATTGGTAAGTGCGCATCACATTATATACAGGGTGTCCCAAAAGTCCCGGAACGGTCGAATATTTCATAAACTATGCACTTTATAAAGAAATGTTTCAAACAAAAGTTGTATGGCTTGAAGGGGGCCATCAGATGGTGGCAATGGTTTGATCTTGGAGAGTCATTTGAAGGTCACGTGAACGTCACCGTCAATTTCTTAAATGGAACCCCCTATTTTTTATTACTTATTCTTGTAGCTTATCTCAAGAGCTTTCCAAAACACTATAATAAAATATTTCTTCATTGAGTACTTTTCGAGTTATGAGGCTTAAAATAATTTCTTAATTTTATATAAATCATAAAATATCTAATAAAATATTCATTTTTCGATTATTTTACCTTAATACTTTTATGTACAAAATAATGAGAGGAATCAATTGGTGTAAAGAAAACGCATAGTTGTTTTTAAGAAAAAATATATAATTTGCAATTAACAATTACATATTTTTTAAAAGAAAACAACTATGCGTTTTCTTTACACCAATTGATTCCTCTCATTATTTTGTATATAAAGGTATTAAGATAATCGAAAATGAATATTTTACAGTTTATGCAAAATTAAGAAATGATTTCAAGCCTCATAACTCGGAAAGTACTTAATGAAAACTAACTTTTAATTGTAGTGTTTTGAAAAGCTCTCGACGTGAGCTACCAGAATATAAAAAAAATAGGTAGTTCCATTTAAAAAATTGAAGATGACCTTCACGTGATCTTCAAACGACTTTTTAAAATCAAACTAATGACACCATCTTATGGCCCTCTTCAAGCCATACAACTTTTGTCTGAAACATTTTTTTCTAAGGTGCATAGTTTATAAAATATTCGACCATTCCGGGATTTTTGGGACACCCTATATATATACGGGGTGTCCCAAAACTCATAATCAATCTTTCAAAGACAGGTTCCTGAGATTATTTGGAGACGATTTTTCTTCAGCGAAAATGTCGATGAAGGCCATCATTTTTTGCATGTTCCCGATTTTCGTCATCATATCTTTGCAATTAAGCCTTAAATTAAAACTCAACTAAAGTAAACTCTATTTAAAATTAATCGAAGAATGTGGTTTTGTTAATATTTTATTTCTGCAAAGTTTAATTTACGAAAAACCTCTTATTTCCAATCACTTATATAATTCGAAAATTATTAGTGTCTCGACATTTTCGTTGAGGAAAAATCGTCTTCAGATGATCCCAGGAATCTGTCTTTGAAAGATTGATTATGAGTTTTGGGACACTCTGTATATTCTATATTATACGAGAGTGAATTGCTCAGATTCTGTAATTTTCCTATAAACATATAATCGGAAAATCCGTTATGGGACACAATGGAAGTGAATTCTAAGAGCTACTTTCGCTTTCCTTCGCACATGTGGGTGCGCCCGAGATGTATCCGTTCTAGTTGGTCCAATAGTTCCGTATAGCAAGAGAACCGGACATTTCGATAGAAATTTTAAATCAGACAGCTGTGTTCCCCGTGATCTTTACGATGCGTCACATGTGTTTCAATTCAAACTTGGCAAACTTTGTTATATCTTTATAAATATAATTTTGAAACAATTTTTCGCCAATAGAAGAAAAGCCTTTATTTCCTTCGAATTGCTCCTTTCAAAATCTCGTGACATACATTCGAGGCGACCGGAATGTTTTTGCGTTGCAGGACTTTAAACCACCATGTTGCATCAGACGTTACATTTCATCCTATTAATCAGGATTGTAATTTCGACTGAAATTTGCTGTATCTCCTGTATATTCCATTAGGTTATCAAGGATAACGTTCGCAATATCGATGCTTAATTCACTTCCAACGTATTTGCTCGCCACATAAGCCCCTTGCAAGTTGATTCTCGCCGATAAACACGAGAGACGCCGATCCATTAACAGTCCAGTTCCTCGCGCCTCGAAGAACGAAGCTCGGTAAAGGAGTTAAACCCGCCGACGACTGTCTTCTCTCTTCCCCTAGCGACCCTTCTCAGCTATCCGGACAGTCCAGGCGATCTACGCGAGCGCGATTTGCAGTCTCCGCTCGAACCAGGCAAATGGAACGCACCAGAGGGCCTCTCCCGTAGGATCGATAGAATAGTGGGGGGTAGCTCTGCAGGGTGGTCGGGAAGGACGAGGGGACGGGGGGGGGCGGGGGGCGAGGAAGGGGATTGAAGCGAGATGAAACGACTCGGCAGGAGCCGAGGTCGCAAGGGGTGCGGGAGAGATGAGGGCGCTCCGGCGGCTTCGGCGTCGCGCCATGGTTGCTGCGAGCGGCGTCGGCGTCGGCGTCGTCGTCGTCGCGGTGGCCGTCCTCGTCGCCGGCGAAAGCGGCCGCCACCAGACCGAACACGCAGCGCAGCGGCCAAAGGCAGTCTCCGGCGCTCGGTCCAGTTCGCCCTCCGCCGTCGCACGGCCAAGTACGTACGCAACCGCCAGTGCCGGTGGCGTCGCGACGCACGTCGTTTCGTGTCACTCGTTTACCCGACGACGTCGAGTTGCACCCGCCCCCGCGGACCGGGGGCCACGCGGCTGCTCTTTCGCGCGTCTTTAACTCCCGGATACCCGAGCCGTGACATTCCGCCCCCTCGGAATTCGTCAGTGGAAGGATAACGAGACGTTTTCATGTCGGACAGTTGAGTTTTGGGAACGACATTGAAGGGAAAGGTGAAGAACGATTTCTTTGAAGTTTCTTCTTTTTGGAAAGGGAGGAAGAAGAGAAGGGGAGAGGGAAAAGGAGTAGTGACAGTCTCCGGATCGTGGATCGAGATCGGCGAAAAAGGTAGAGCGACTTATTGTTGAAAAGTGTGAGTGTGTTTGTTCATGTTCGCGGGATGTTCTATTTGCGTTTTAGGGAATTGCGGTGAATTACAATGATGTTTTTACTGATTAGAAAACAGAAGAGCACGGGAAATTTGAGTTTTTTCAACGAAAGTGTGATGGTGCTTGTTCTCCTTGTTAAATTACAGCGCGATATTCTATTCTATCACATCCGAGAAGTTTCATTTCTAGCTTGTTTTCTTCATTATTTAGCAGAATTCTTTCTTCTTAGAAAGAACAAATATATATGTAATATTGTTAGAAAGAAAAAATATACGTAATATTTTTTTAAAAATCTGGCAACACCTCCAGCTTTCGCTCATTTATCTATTTGTATTTAGGCGCGTGCATTGTGCCTGACTTATTATGTGGTCTTTCTACTGACTTTTAAATCAAATAAAAACTACAATATGTATTCATTTTCTGAAGATGGCAATTAATACAGCAAAGTTTTAAAAGCTAAAAATTCTTTTCTAATTCATATACTATAAAAATCATTATGTCTGATATATTTTATTATATATTTACAATAAATAATATTCGTTCGACGCTGAAGCTTCAGGCTGAGAATATACATTTTAATTTTAAACATCAGAATCTTTTTATATTTCTGCAACTTTTTTATTTACTTGGAAATGTGACATATGAGATCTGTTATGTATTATTAATTTTCAAGTCAATTGACTCATAAAGTATAAAATATAAAATTATATAAAATGCTCGTTTTAAAAAAGTGCTAGATTGACTTCGTTTGTACAATATTCCATCACGTTTGCGAAATTTTCTGTATCATTTTTTTACTGGCTAAGAAAGATAGAAGTAATCAATTTTTATTCCTTAAAATTACGATACAATCTTTATATTTATATCTTCTGTCGAGTCTGATTACTTCGCAGTGTTTCTATTAACTAGGGGAATCGACAAGAAGAATGCGCGAATAAAGTTAGTCTTAGAAGCGAGTGAGATGTTAGAGGCGTAGGAGGGATGAAAGTTTTCGATTCACAATTCAAGCTTTGGCGCCGGACGGATCTTGCTCATTGTAAATTCCTTTTGTTTCGTAGAATTGCAATCCCGAAAATAACCTTCGCTTTCCAGAGGCATATTTGGAATTCCCCCTTATATGTTGACGCCACACGTACTCTCAAAAATGAGATTCTGCTTCAGGGGATATTTTCTAAAAGCTCGAACTTTATTCAAATATCTTTCAAGTATCTTTTCCCTTTTTTACTCTTTTAAATCTTTGTTATTACAGTTTCTTAAAATTAAGCACATTATTACGCAATCATTTATGTTTGAATGTTTCCTCTCAAACAACCCCTATCAAATCTTTAAAAAGCTTTCCCATAAACTGTTTGTTAATAAACGTGCTTTGTGTTTGGAACGTGATTATCAAGCTATTAACGGTAAATTTTAAAAACTTGGAGCGAAATAAGCCTCAGGGGTATAAACAAGATAACAAAACCTTGCTCCTCGATAAACTTCTATCAAAGTTTACTTTAACAGAGTCTTAATCTGAGGCTTAGTTGCCGGAATACGTAATGTTGAAAATTCAAAAGTTGCGAAGCAAGATAGCGCATCGAGGTAATTTTTCGTCGAGGAAAAATCGTGGCTGAATTCATCGTAGGATATACTTCTTTCGGAATTTGATGCAAATCTCATGAAACGCGCTCTGTGGTATTACATAGGATGAAACGCGCTCTCTCTCTTGTATCGTCCTATATTTTTTTCTTCGCTCGGAGGGAGTGACGACAAGAGCTTTAGAGAAGCCGGAGAAGAAGTGCGGAATAACGTGGATCGACGTGTACTCGAAGCCTCTCGCATAAATAAGTCGCATCTCGTGTGGGCGAATCTGAAGCCATTATCATCTGTGCGTATAGAGCGCGCAGGGAGAACTCGATGCTATTGCCTTCGATTTATTATCCCCGTCCGTGGCGAGTCGTGGTAACGACAGGACAATGCCGAAAGTTCGTGAAAATGTCAGCTCGCCGCTTCCCATTTTCTTTCGCGCGAGTGTGCGAGCGGATCCGGTAGCTGGACTCACCGCTTTGCATTCCAATGAATATTAATCAAATGCAATTATTAAACGCAAATTGGACCTCTCAAACAACGATTGTTTCGTCATCCCATTTTCTCCGACTATGAGCCTAAAAATGCCGTCCAGTTTCATCCTTTATCTGCGTATTTGCTTTGGACGTAGACCACTTTGATAAAATTTTTTTCTTTTTATTCGATTTTTATTCGATTTACTATTCGAGATTATTTTTAATCAAATGCCTAAAGTTTTGCACATTCGTCAGAAAGAAGAGTTTTTTTTCATTTGTTTCCACTTTTGATGAAACACGAAAGCGTGGCAGTAAAACCTCGTAAAATATTTAAGTAGTTGCGAATCATGAATTTTTCACATTGACATAAATAATTTTTTTAAATCAACACACGCATATACAAATGTGACTAAGCAAATCTCTTTGAAATTTGGAGTGTTCGTTACAAATTAAAAATTTGTTAATATATTAAGTAGAACTGCAGAAGTAACATATACATGTAAAACTATAAAAAGCTGCGAGAAAAAATTTGACATATAAAATAAAAAATAATTCAGGACTCACCAATACAATGTGCAACAGCGGAGTCGTACACAACGTTGATCTGCAACATGCAAATAATAAATTTAAATTATAAAGTGTTGTCCAAAATAATTAATATTTTAAGAAATAATTATTGCGTACAATTAAATTTTTTTATTTATATATTCTTTTTAAATAGATATAAAATTCAAAAAGCAAAATTTCCTTTTGTAAAATACGTTGTAAATAAAAATTTATTTCTAATTTAATTATTCTAAATAGTTATAAATTTAAAAAAATATTTCTTATATCTTTTTATCTATGCACAAATATTATTCATATTCGTTATTGAAAATACCTTACTAAATGTTTTAAATATAATATTTTAATATAAAATTTAAATTATTTTACATATATATTACACATTAATATGTAATAAATATCGGCCGCGAAAATAAACTAGCAATTAATGTCACAAATAATAAATAAAGTAAATTATAAATTGTGGTTATCCATGGTTCCCATCGCCTGATCCCTCCCTAGGCTTCATCTTCTCTTTTTGTTCACACTTTGCTTTCTCTCTCGCGAAAATACAATTAATTACGATCACATACTAATCGAAAAAATAGGATCACGCGATATTTCACACATCCGAACATTAATATATGACATACATTTTATTATATTATCAGGACAAAATAACTACTTGACACTAGCAAATTATAAGATTAAATTCAAACATTTCTCATAACATTATTGCCTCCATTACTAATGTATGATATCTTTATTATTATTGTTTATCATTTCATTATTTTGTATTAAATGTAAGTAAATAGATATACAAGTAAAATTATTGAAGATAATTCGCGAACTACAAAATATTTGACAATATGTTTAAATTTGATTATTCACGATTATTTGATATTCACATGAATCGTATTTTGATAAATTACAACGATATATAATTGTATATATTTATATTGCATATAGTACACAT
Organism: Camponotus floridanus; assembly: GCF_003227725.1. NCBI lineage: Eukaryota > Metazoa > Arthropoda > Insecta > Hymenoptera > Formicidae > Camponotus > Camponotus floridanus. The sequence continues at coordinate 557,760 of NW_020229592.1, read as the reverse complement.
GATATTGATAAATATTAAAATATGTACCACATATAATAACTGTGTTTGTTGATTAAATGCCTCACGACGTTTTTCAATTATAATCAATCCATTCCGTATTCGCGAAACATATGATTAACTTTGTTAAATTGAGAAATTGAGAAATTGAAAAATTAAAAAATAAATAATAAAAATAAATTAATAACATTATATAATATCAAGTTGATAACTAATTAAGATGCGATGGATCGTTCGAATGCATACATGTATAATTGAAATTTAATATTGTATGCTTAATACGTTTTAAATGTAAAAAATTCAAGAAATAATTGTAACATTAATACACGTGTCACAGCTATCTATTATCTATTAATGCTTTGATCCAATGATTTATATATTAATCTGTGCTTTGATTTAAGAAAATGACGGCAAAATTATCGAAAAATGCAAGATATATTAAAATCCACTTATTTAAAAAATTGCTATTTTAAATATCGTAATCATTTATGATTGGTATTTTCTATTGTTTCTAACTATTATTATTATTTCTATTGTTTCTAACTATTATGTAACTATTATTCAATGAATAAATCGCACAAAATAAATAACCTCAATAAATAATCGACACTTCGACATGCTTAGGATATCTATCGACATGTTATTAGTAATATCAGTAATTGTATATAATAATCAGTAATTGTAAATTTATCGCGTTTGTCAAAAGATAGAGCATTATGATTCTATTACCTTTTCGTTCGAGTCTCGCTGTGCCATTGACAACGATCAATGACCGAGTAGCGCGCTATATGATAACAAAAAACCGAATGTAAATATTAGTACGCTATATATACAAAACATCATATATACAAAACATGAAGTTTAAATTAATGCAGTAGAGTAAAAAAAACTTATACCAAATATTTCTTGATTCCAAATTTCAATTGATTATTAAATAAATTTTATTAAATAAAAAATAAAAATATAAAAATAAAAAAAATCGATGCAATACATTCGAATTTAATTTTGAAAAATTAATTATTTTCTTAAATATCAAAATGATTTTTATTATATTCGATTCCTACCGCAAATCACATTTCATGATTATAGAATATTTAAATGTGTAGTATAAAATAAATGTATGTCGAATATATTATTCCTTGTATATCAAGTTAATTTCAATAAGTGAATTATTATTGCATACATTAAATCCAATTATTTTATTTGAAGAATAAAATTAAATTTTAATTTTAAAGTATGTAAATAAAATTTACTTTTACAATACTTTTAATTAAACAATATTTTTGTTTTGATTAAAAACATAAAATAAAAAATCGAACAAATAAAATATTATCTATAATAAACTAATATCTCGCATGCAGATCTCTCTCTCTCTCTCTCTCTCTCTCTCTCAGAATCTTGATTCTTGAATAATTTCTAGTTTACAACATAAGTTGTAGTTTTTTCTTTTATTAGTAGATTTTAAAGAATGCTACTGCATGTTTGTGTGCCTTTTTAGTACAAAATGTAGGAATTTTTAATTGTGCGTACATATGTATATACTCAAATATTTCGGAATGTATGAAGTCTTCTGGACTCTTACTGTTATTTTTTAACTGCAAAACATCTCATTGAATGCAATAATAATTGATTCTTGGTTGATTTCTCTTAGGAAAATTTTCTGGAATCTCAACATTTTCTTGTGATCTCAATATTTTTTATCTTTTTTTATTGTTTGTTCATCTCGAGTTTTTTAACCATAACTTTACTCCGTTTAATTATTTGTCTGCTATAGTGTATTAATAAATTTTTCAAATTTTGCTCTATCAATATCCTAAATTTCAATTAAGTTAAACAAAGAAAATGCTCAGAAAAATATTATTTCTATATATATGTTTATCATTTAAGAAAAAAAATCATTCAGAAAAAAAAAACATTCGAACATATATTGCATCAAGTTTTTTTTTCTTCTTGTGTATTATGATTATTAGGATCATTTTTAGTGAAGGTGTGTGATCGACATCATTTTCAATGATTATCATCCGATAATTCATATAATCAATTAAAATATATTAGCAAAGCAAATATTTATTTATCCTACGATCAACAAGTGTCGAAATAATTTATCGAAATAATTTATATTCCGTAGGATAGTTTGGCTTCATAATTTGTAGATAAATGTATAAGAAAAATATAATATATAATAATATATAAATATATTTTAATATAAATAAATAACTTATATGTGTTACATACACACATACACACATACACACATACACACATACACACATACACACACAACACACATAATATATATACATACTTATGCATAATTCCATAATTTTATTTTTATTTTAAATTGTATAAAAGAAAAAAGATATTATAATGAAATTACAAAATAATAATCTTTATTCCTAAAATTATACGTGTATATGCATGTGTGAAATTTTCAAGATACAATCAATACAAAATAAAAATAAAATTTGAAGCAACATGTTTCTCTATAATAAAAGTTTTATCACAGAAAAAATGTATCTAAATATTAACATATCTACTCTTATTTTCTTCTTGACGCATATGACACTTTTGCCTATTATATTCCATCTTACACAACAATTTCACTATTTTCTATAATTTTTATATAATTTTTTATATAATTTATCAAAATTGCTTTACCATGTGAATTTTTTGACACGGAAATGGCTATAATGGATCAATTTTTTCGATATAACTCACCTATATTTCATTGCCAAGGTACAAAAATGTCAGAAATCACATTTATTTCGACCGATAACTGATGGCATTTATCGTTAACGAATTCTCGCGAAAATGCCTCGTGCCTACTACTCAGTCCGATAATTCGATATTTGCATCCGGACTGTAGATGGAGGTGCGGGATGGGCATCAATTAACTTTGAATTAATTAGCTGCGGAGACGAACCGACTCGCTCCTACGGCGCGCTAAGACTGCCAACTTGGAATTTAACTTGCGCGTCGCATCATAGCTTCAGTATTGTCGACGTGAATTACTCGTGTAGAGATGGATTGCGCTAATGGATTAGTATCCCTATACGATGCGTTTCATTCGTGCGTAGTTCATTAACGGAATTAAAAGTTTGATCAATTGCTAGAATTCGCCGAAAAACAGTTGGACCAATCATGTATCGTGTTGAAAATACATGAAATACATTAAATGAAAATATATTGTTCCACAGTGGTTTCAATTTATTTCTCAATTCAAATAAAGATCTCGTTATTTAGTGCGATTTATTATATCCGATTTGTTTTTTTATTTTTGCTTCAGCGGATAGCCTTCGTTTAATCGATCGGACATAGTAAACGCGTGAAATTTTACTGTAATTTTAATTCTGTAATCGGTTGTATTTTACGTAATCGGTTATTTATTTTGCATTTATTCTGTAAAGAATATTGCTAAATCTGTCATTTTTCACAATATATGTAGTATTTTATTTCAAAATCGCACATGGGAATTTGTCAATGCAGATGCATTCGTTACGAATGCAATTGAGATATCCTCCGAGGTGGATTTTAGCTGCGATCAGATTTCATTTCTTAACACAAGAGCATTAAACGTACGTGTTTATGCTCTAGCGAACTTTTGCGCGCTGTTATATTTGCTCTGGGACGATTAAGAACGCATCTCGCAGTCGGATACAATGTAGCAAAATTGGCTATTTGCGCGGAAATTGACAAAAAAAAGCAAAACGATATACGTGACAATTAAAGATCCAGTTTCACGTATTTTGCCACATTTTATTATCAAACAATACAATGTCATTCATATGAGAATGTTGCATTGGTGGTGCAATATTAGTGATAACGGAAATATTGTAGGCAATAAATAAAAAACGATTAAAAAAATATACAAAAAATATTTAATGGATTATACTGTAATCATGAGAGATGCAATTTATTGCTTTTTATTACTTTTTATTATTTTATTTTTTTATTACATTTTTATTTCTTTCTTTCTTTTCACGATAATTGCTTTCAATTTTGGAAACAATGTAACGCGCAACGTTTATATTAGAGAGCATTTCAAACGTGTTATATGTCAAGTCTTACAATCTTCTCTCTCGACAATATTATTTTATATTGTAAAGTTAATTTCTGTGAAGTTTAGAATTAAATAATAAAAGAGTTAATTAAAACTTCTGCATTAAAGTGCGTTTAATATTGCGAGAATTAAATAGTGCAATACTGTGTCACACACACACACACACACACACACACTCGTATGTACAATGTAATGACATCGAGAGAAAAAAGAAGAGTGCATGTGAGAAAGATAAAAGCGGAGCTTGACTTGAAAAGTTCAAAAGCGCATTAGAAAAATTAATATTCTACCATCTACTATTTTATTTTACCAGTTCATTGAACAGATCATCTAGCAAAGTTCGCCAAGAATCTCTTCTTCTTCTTCTTTAGAAATGACGCCCATCTATCGCACCGCTATTTATTTCGCGTCACGCTTTTATATTAAAGAGTCATTTAAGTCTCATGCCCGTCTTTCCTCCCAATGATTATATTCACATTATCATGAACTCGCAAATGAAGAACATGTGTTTCTAAGAATCGAGGAAAACAGGATTCATTTAAAACATAACGGTTGATTAGATGAAATTTATTCGCGCATTTTGCATAAGCATAATATTGTGCAGTTTTAGTTGCACCGTTAAGTCAGTTAATTGCATGCTTAATTAAATTTTATATTCCAAAGTCGTAATAAAATTAATACAAAGTTTAACGCTTGAGAGAAGCTTGGGAATAAACGTGGACTTAAAGCTGTCCCCGAATCAATGTTTGTGTTGTGCCAGCGTCCAAATGGAAGGCCGTATTTTACACTCGTATCTCTGCAAACTGACTTTGTCAAGTTGCATATCGCCGCGTTTCGTGTCATGCCTGACGTTAACAAGACGTTTGTGTCTGTCACGAGTATCACCATTGCTCCAGACAGATATGTCCAACGAGGCAACGTTTACACTTCCTTGTCAGTGTAAAACGATTTTCATTTGATGCGGGAAATTAATTAATCCGTTGACGTTAAGTTCGTTTGTAGGAATGTAATAAAAATCTATATATCTTGATTTAAAAAAAAAAAAAAAAAAGGTAAACACATCGAGCGAAGAATTTATAGGAAAATTCAACAAATTTGAAAACTCCGGCGATAAAATTGTGAGGAAAATAGGTTTTCTTTTTTAGCTTTCGTAAAACACTGTTGAATGTTTACCCTCTTTGTGGATGTTGAAGATTTGACGCGGTGTGTTTAATATTTTCTGCTGGAAAGTTAATTCGCGAGAATTTCTCGGGGAACGAGCTCCCAAGTGTACATCAAAACTTTCGAAAACACTAAGAAACTGGGGAAAAAATGGACACTAATGAGAGTAAATTAGAACTATTTGGAAGAAATTCTATATAATTCAAACGCGATAACGTAAAACTTACAAACTCAGGTTGCTCAGTATCTTGTTAAGAACGGGATTTAATAAATCGAAAGATTTTTCCTTGAATATTGGATCGAATGGCAATACTTTGACAAGTTGATCACATTTACTATGAATTTATGACTGTACATACAAAGCAGTTTTATATGTAAGCTGCTTATCTTTTATTGGCAATCGTTTCTTGTTGTCGAATATATGAATGGAATTACGAATAATGGTTGCTTCGACTCGCACTCGCTATTAACAAGTCGTTTACATCCCCGGAGTTTCACATTTATTCGTGGGAGTATCCCTGGCCACCTAAAGTAACGTTTCGATGCCAATGCAAGCTGACGCTCGTGTTTTCGCAAACGGTAAAATTAGTTACGCGATAGTTTGGTCGCGAATGACATTCCTCATTACATACATACAAATGGGCGATTTGTTATGTTTGTTTCGAGCGATTGTTTCAGCAAGAGAAATATGTCGTTGGTTTTAATGTCCCTCGAGATATCTGAAAATTCAGTCACACTGCTATAAACATGTGGCTTTGTATAAACTTAGTTAAACGTTTGCGCGAACTCGTCAGTTTATTTGGTTATTTAGAGAAAAAATTGTTCTAACTGCGTTGAAATATTTGATTTCCCTTCATTTCAAAACATGAAATGAAACGAATGATTTCAAAACATAAAATGTAACATTTAAGTTAAATTAAAAAGTTAAAACAAACAGATTTTGATTATAAATAGGACAAAAATGAATTTCATTTTCTTCCTTAAATATGTAATAATTAAAAAAAATTAGCACATCATATATTTTTATCTTTTACTCTCTCTCTTTTAGAAATATTATAATTATAATAATTTTGTAAGTAATATAATATAATAATATAATATTTTAGAAAAATAGTAATTTAAAAAATAATCAGTGTTTATATAACTTTATAATGATGACTGCTTAGTTAGCGTCTATCCGACCTATTAAAAGCGTGTGTTTTTGGATTATGTGTCTATCTCTCTATTTTTTGTTTTTCATATTTCAAATCTAGAAACAGCGAAAAATGGAATTATGCCATTGTACTTAATAAAACATTTTCGTTCATTCATAGCAATAGTTTAAACTGTACCTTAAATTACATAAAATTACATTTGCACTGCAATTGTTATAATATAATTTAAATCAACCAGTTGGAATAATGTCATGATTTTTTCAATTAAACACGCTGGAAGAATCATTATCGGTAAAACGTCTTCTTTCAATTCTTGAACGAAAGAAGAACAAATAAACTTCTTTCGGCTTCTTTACGATTTCTTCGACATCGAGTCGTCCGCTTCAGCAAAATATTCGGCAAAAATCATCGCGAAGCTGCGCATTTTTCCGGCCATTTTTCGTTTCTTCGCTGCAATGACGAAAAAAAATTCGCGTTGGACAAGCTACACGCCAATCGAATCGGCGCGGAATTAACGATTCCGCAGGACGATAGAGGTTATGGAAAAAAGGGAGAGAAATGAATTTTCTCGCGGAAAAATCAGCTTCGTGCCCGACGAACTCGCGCCTCTCATTCGCTGCCAATGCGCGTGTCCGCTCGCGCTTTAACTCGCTCGTTCGCGTGGCCGAAAGAGCTTAATTGAATTTCTCTTAATTAACTGCCTTCGCGGTGTTACGATAATTGCAACGCACGAACTCTCCCATTACCGTAATTGTGGATCTAATTAATGTAGTCCCGGTATTCTTCGCTCCACTGTCGCTCACCTGGGCCAGTGGATTAAATTTTTAGAACTTTCAACAGTCCTTCAACTTGTGTTGCTCCCACGCGAGATCATATTCGCTGATATTATGTTTGCTAAAACGCCCTGAGAAGATAAGTTGCTCTTTGAAGTGGAGTAAAACTACTAATTCTCCCTTTATTCTGCTTCTGTCTTTGTTTTCAGCCGCATTAATTTTTACAAAACAAATATTTCTTAATTAGATTTATTTGACGTATAAAATCACAATGTAAATCTTTTCTTCAATGTAAAACTTGAGATTTGTAATTTATATAATATCTTTTGAAATTCGATATTTATTTAAAAATTCTTTGCCTAATAAATGTATGAAATATTTATTTCAAAATCCAGATTGCCTAATAAATGTATGTATTATATTATAATATATAGTCTAATAATATATATTAATAATATATAATATAATAATATATATTATAATAATATATGTATATTATATTATATATATATATATATATATATATATATATATATATAATAAATGTACAAAACATAATAAAGACTTAAATAATCACGCACAAAATATTTCGATAAAGTGTAAATGATTTCGCATCTCTATATCTTCAATTTTTAAAATATTAAAAGTCTAAAATTAATCCATTGTTTTCAGATAAAATATTGATAAAAAGGCATTTTTTTCATGAATAAAAAACACATTTATTTAATATATTCGCGAATAACGCAGTAACATGAAGAAGATTCTAATCGAGACGAAGTACTGTCACAGATTTACCATGTACACTCTCGCAGATTTACAATGTGCGCCTCTTCCCTATTTTCCATGAAAAGAAAGAAGGATGCGACATACGCGCCCGCCGCTTTTTATCCTCGTTCATTTTCTATCTTTTAACCGAATGGACTCAGAAACGAAGAAACGAGGATGCTCTCCTGGTGATACACTCGATACACTTTCGTAGGGAGAACAAATGGAGGAAGCATCGTCGTTTCGACGAGAGTCTAGTACGTAATGGACGATTACACAGGGCGCCGTATTGCCGACGTAGAGCGAGAGAGATTTATGAGACCGCAGGAATTGTGCGGCACGTAACTGAAACGAAAAAACGTGAAACTATTCGGCCGTTTCGCGACTTTAGCTATTTCGAGTTACTATGACTGGTGCGTCTACTGTATCACCTGACCAGAAGCCAATCGTTAAAATGTCGCGCGGATATTGCAAAAAAATACAAAATTTATTCTTTGGACCGGAAATGTCCGGCTGTATCGTAATTGTTGAAAACAAAATCGAGAGACGAAATTGAAAATAAAAACAATTTTTTTTATTTCGTAAAAATATGGAATCAAAGTATTCAAAATCGTTTGTCAAATGTTTCGATTTGATAATATATTCTTCGCGGCATAAAATTTTGTGTTTTAATTGACATGTATGTACGACGGAATGTTAACGGGCGCTACACAACTATCTATGTCGGGAGTGAGTTTGAAAAATTAATTGGAAAATCCATTTTACCGATAATGAAATTTAAAAATTCCATTAATTAATCACGAGTAATTACTGCAACAGAAACGTGATTTGTGCGAACATATAATATATATTAAGATTTCTCAACAGCAAAATCTACGGTATCGCAATGTCATAAAATAATAATGATTCATCATGATATCGCGTCGCGATTTATCGTCGTTAATGTTGGTCCATTTCGAAACGGTTCGATAAATAAAGCGGTACGATGCAGATTTTATCTATGCGAGCATCATCGTAACTCCATTGCAGACTGTGGCGCCTGCAAACTTTTATTACTCCATATAATTGCTGCGACATATATATATACTTTGGGTATATTTTTACATGAAATTCACATGGGAGACATTAATGGTCACAGCAACGATGTGTAATGTGGTATATGAATCTATTTCGTACCATGGTAATAAGATTTTATTCGTGTTATTCAATATCGATTAAACAATGAAAGTTATATCGGTTACAAACGAGAGATGAACGAAATGTATGGAAATATAATAGAATTATGTAGGCTCTAAATTAATTGTAGTCTTTATTTTCTGCCACAGCGTAAGATTATTTTATATCGTTTCATCCAAATAATTATTGCATTAGATATGTAATGTGATAATATGTAAAAATAATTTAGATAGATAAAATATCTCCGTGAAAACGTTCTAATTTCTTTTTTTTTTTTTTAATAAAATTCCACTGGTTTTATCTTCAGGGACTGAAAACTGATATATTTTAAAGGATTTTAGATATTTGTTTAGAACAAACGAGTGAATTTTAGGACAATAGTTGAACTTTAAAGTAATATTTGTTGACAGAGAATATTGTGCTTTTAGATGTGAAAAACAGCTTTATGGAACGTTTTTCATGGAACTGGTAGTTGAAACTTTGATGCTGTTAAATGGGACGGGCATTTATGGTTAGCACCGGCATATTGGTTTCGGTCTGTAATGTTCAGTTTCCTATCGATATTCCTATCGATAAAAATGCAGGCAGGTGCGTTTTTCGACAATGCGCGTGTCACTCCGAGATCGAATTAAATGAACGATTACGCTCGCGAAATGTGACAAGGGTTGTTAAGTGCATCGGTGCGCGATGCGTAATTACGACAAGGCATTCACGACAAGGCAATTTCGTCGTTTGACAAAGAGGCCCCGATGTTATTGCGAAACGAAATGTCGAACAAATACCGAAACGAAATAAACTGGCCTCGATCGTTCCTTTATCAGAAACGAGTCCCACTCCTACTAGTTATGACTTTCAATACGTCATCGAATATATAAAGCCAATTATTTGATTAATTCTTTAATTCCACAATCGGCCAGTCCTACTGCGTTGCGCCAAGGGAGATTTCGATGACCGGTTAAGCGCGATCGATTATTCACATTGCTACTGTGATGTAACAAATCCCTTCATCTCATTAAACTCTATTGTACTTTTGGTTCATATCGCTGCTGCAATCTGTTCGTTTAATGTTTAATTTATGCCGATGAGATTAATATTTATTTTAATCATAAAAGATATGTTTTTCAATTTAATTGCTTAATCGGAAAATAATATATAAATATTGTACATACGTAGAGAGAATGTGTGGGAAAGAAGGAGCAGGTTCTCCCGATGAGAGAGAAATCCTCTGTTTATGATTGTATTTTATTTTTCATTTAACATCAAATATCTTGGCAACAAATTTAATTAAAATATTTAAAACATGTACGATATACGCAGTGTGTTGTTCCAGTAAAGTGCTAATTGGAAAGCCGCCGAACCGACAAACACAGCGGCCACTCTCTCCCATTGCAAATTCGACATAATTCATATGCTTAAATTAATCGAAAATTAATCGAACTGCCGACTATTGATATTGGCAGCGAATCATCGGCCCGATTCTGAAATTTTGATGCCACGGCAATGATCGAGACGATGAGACTTTCGCACCCCTGTGCAGTATGTACTGAGCAAATATTTGTCGATGCTGGAACACATCATACGCGTCTCTGTCGTAATTACGCTTTCGTAGAATGGAATCACGCTCCGCGGGATCTTTGCGTACGGACCGGACCAGACCGCGCCATTAAATATAAAATTAAAATTTTTTTCTGTTCCACAAAAGCGATAAAATGTAAAGAGAACGCGGATTTTTGTTCTTTTTTCTCTTGCAAAAATGTCGTGAGCATTGCTATATTAAGTACATATATGATATTTTAATTAACATCATCCAGACTATAAACACATAGTATAAACAACAAAATTATAAATACCCTATGTAACAAAAACTTATTTTACATTTCACATTAAGTTTTGACATTTTAATTACAAATACCGAAATACTGAATGTGGTAAAAATTGGAATAAACGGAAATAAAATGTTCATTTTTATTTAAAACTAGATGTACGTTTCAAAAGGAAAAACGACACGCGTCTGTTGTAGAGAAGCATTATATAATATTATATCTATATTTATAGTAACATTGGCAAAATGTAGTAAGAGTATTTTCGCCGGGCGTTTTGTCGCTTTATCACTTCGGTAATTAACGCGATAAACATAGCCGGTTGCGGTGTCGGTCACTATCGCGCCGAAAGTGCAACCCGTTCGATATCGTAGCAAGGAGCTAATTAAATGTGGGCGTAACAGCCGCTCGTTGTACGCTTTGATGCTCGTCGCTATCGGCCAATGTTCGTTCGTTTCCGCGTTCGACCATAAAGAATGCAAACTCTAATTGGAATTCCATTACCATTAGACGCGCTGGAGTCCTACGCCGGCAGTCGCTCTAAACTGCATATTTTGCAGATTAATTAAAAAGTGTTTTGCATGCAGAATGCAGAGGGAAGGACCGGTACACGCGGCGCGTCCGAGGCTTTTTCATCCTCGTCAAAGGAGACGACCACCAGCGACTCGGTCCACAGAAGCAAGCTTTATATTTAAAATTTAATTTCTTTCTTCCTTTTTTTTCTGCGCCAAGAGTATTCGAAGCCTTTTAAGTGTTCCCCTCGTTAACAGTCCATCTCCCGCGTATTCTGAATTTTCTTTTTCTCATATAGGCCGAGAATATGAAATTTTCAGTACATCTAATGCTATGAGAAAATATGAAATGTTATGTGTTAAGGGCTATTTGCATATTTCTTAGGATGCTCTCTTTTCCAAACGTACTCAGCGGTTGAATGCGTTTATTATTCAAATGTATTCAATGTCCTGATTGCTTTATTATTCCTTTATTATCTACATTATTTACTGATTTCTCCCTTTTTGCTGCAACTAAACGCAGATACTAAAAACACAACTTCCATGTCTCTACACTGAGAAAAAAATCTGATTGCATTAATTAGAATTCTGGTAGATTTAACCAGTATGTCTGTTGAAAAATGGACGAGCTAGAATTCTTGTAGAAATTACCAGATGAATCTGATTAATTTCTTCCTGTTAAATTTACCAAATTTCCTGGTTAATATTCATAAGTTAATATTTATTTTTTTATTATTAATGACATGCGAAGAACACATACGGTAATTTTAATTTTAATAAATTATATTTTACACATATATACACTGAGACAAAAATCTGGTTGCATTAATTAGAATTCTGGTAGATTCAACCAGTATGTCTGTTGGAAAATGGACGAACCAGAATTCTTGTAGGAATTACCAGATGAATCTGATTAATTTCTTCCTGTTCAATTTACCAAATTTTCTAGTTAATAATACTAAACTCACCAGCACCAAGTCGTTTAAAATTTTTTCCATCTAATCTCAAAAGTCTGTGTAATATTTTGAATTCCAACACGATTATTGCATAAATTCAATCCAGATTATTGAATTAAATTATTTTAAATTCAGTTTGCTAGAAATTAAACTGATAAACAGTGATGCAAGAAGAGGATGCAGCTCAAACACACGTAATCAGAATTTAATGTTAATACTAGTTCTTTATATATATTTCATGGCAAATATTGAATACGAGTTAAGTTAAGAGTGGCAAGCAAAGAAATTAATGTAACAAGAAATTTTATAGATCCAACCAGAAAATGCTAACCAAACCCTTATAAAATCTATTAAACGTTCTAGTTATAAAAAATCGAGTCTTATGATAACTAGAAATTCTTGTTTGATTTAACCAAAATGCCTTCAATCATATACGCCTTGTTGATGCAATCAAACGATTTTTCTCAGTGTACATTAATCTTTTTCTGTTTTAATACTTTTATATCTTTATATTAAACAAAGAAATTTTTTTACAACGTTGATCGTCGAAAGTTTGTTGGTGTAACCATTCAGCGAAATATTTTACACCCTCGCGTCCATCATCTCGCGATGAAACTAACATTCGACAAAATCACGCCAACAAAATATCTTCTCCTGGCGAGCATTTCGGGCTTCGCAATCGCGCATTGTTCTTCGTTCTCGTAACGATTCATTCCCACCCGGGCGATGGGCCTCGTTGAACCGTTGACCCGTTGAATTGTAGCTTTCATGCCGACCGCTCGTAAAGAATTTACCTGCAATTTCCGACCTCTATCCACGACGGAAAGGCGTTTTTTCAATAAAACGAAGCGTGTGACTCCATGCTATGGCTTGACACGCGGCACACTATGCGACTCATTGGAATAGTGAGAATTAGGGAAGAGCAGGGATGGAGGAGATTGCTGTGTATATCTGTGAGTGTGTGCATGTGTGTACGTTCGTGTGAGACAAAGGGAGAGAAGGACCGAAATATATGCCCAGAACGGAGATCGAACAGGCCGAAACACACTCGGTATATTGAATTTCCACTTTACTCGACAATTTTTTTTTTTTTTAACTTTTGTCGGCCACCATCGTCGGCTATTTCGATGACCGTTATCATGTCGATGGTGTGATGTGAATGAGAAAAAATCGACATGCCGTTTGTGTGTATGTGTGTGTGTGCGTGGATATCAGGACGGATGCATGCGATAAGCAATCCCTCGATAGTTTCAAAACTCGGGATCGATAACGCAACGAGCCCGATGATTTTCGACATGTTTGTGGCGACGATCATCCGACCGGTAGCATGGACCGATTTCATGCACTCGCGCGTAAATCGCAGTGCTAGTGACATTAAAAAAACCAGCTGCGCCGGGTTATAAATTTTCAGAAATTTCTATATACAGTTCTCGCATTTTTCAAAACCCTATCACACGTGTTGTTATTAGTTGTTATTATATAGTTTGAACATTGAACTATTGCGAACAGATATTTTGATCGAGATTGTATATTTTATCTGTGTTGAAATAACTGCCTTATTAATTTTATAATCATGAAATTCTTATGATAACAAGAGATAGAGAGAAGAAAAGAAAGAAGGAGTGAAAGCAGGAAACGGGGGGAGGGGGGAGGGGGAGGGGGAGGGGAGAGAGAGAGAGAGAGAGAGAGAGAGAGAGAGAGAGAGAATATGCTGTGGATATTAATCAAATTTAAGAAAAAATAAAATTTGCAAACAGGCTCCTACTATTTTCAAAATATTAAAGTAAGTAAGATTGGTTTCTTTAACCAAAGAATCCGGTAAAAAACGATTACTATTAATTATTAATTGAATTTCTAAAAAATAAAATTGTCTAGTTCTTTATCTTTTTATGTCAAGCGCCAAAGAATTATCTCGAAATATTTTAATATGATAATAGTTAAAAACATAATTTATAATTATTTAATAAAAATTAATGCTACTAATATAATTTGTTTTAAAGATTTTTGTTATAATTTTAATTTGTGATTTGTGCTCGCAGAATGTAATACACGGCAACTAAAATAACATGAGAGTCGTTTGATTTAAAAATTGTTCATTATTTTATTTTACAAGTAAAGTGTAGTCTCACAGTAAAAATATTTTCATTTTTATTCTTTGGAACTGTTCTGTCTCTCTTGTGATTTCTTCCATTTGAATTTCTCATGGATTTCTCGATAAAATTTGTCAGAAAATTACAAGGAGAAAGCGGCATTTCATTACTTCTTGTGCTATACATATTCATTTTGTCGCCTCTTGATTGAATATCTAGCAGGATTATTTCGTTACTGCAGCCACGCCTTTATTCTGATTGATTCACACAACAGTCAACTAGATATTTTTCGGTTAAATCGTACTTTTTGAATATAATGGAAATATTGCAAAATATCGAAACAAACTAAAATCTGTGAAGAGATTATTTTATTAAATTGTTTTATCATATAAATTTTAATTAAAATTTATTATTAAAATTCTAATAAATTAAAGAAAGATAGACTGGAATTACAGGAAGAAAAATTAAAGTGAAAGTAGAATTAGAGGGAAGATAAAAGAAAAGGTGAAGGAATATTTGCTTTGTCTTTTTGATTTTTCCCTTCCATTGCTTTCCTCATCATGTTGCAACAAACGTTTCATTTGACAGTTGAACGTTCGCTGATTGACCTCATCTAGTCACGGACACGACTCCGTCTGTTTCTTCTTGTGCAATAAAAGAAATATAAGCGCCATAACGGCGAGGAGCTTCGCTACTGATTGCACCGAAAGTTCGCGACTTAATCCTGGAAAGGTAAAGAGCTACGGTGACGAAAAGAAATGGCAGAAAGAAACATAGACAGTCTTTGTCGATGTCGTGATAGTGGAAAGAGTGGAAGAAACGAAGGGAAATTACATTTTAACTTAATCGGGAGGCGGAACTCGAAACTTTCGCAACGAAAACGGAGCGGTAAAGTCCCGTCGCGCTGTAATCGAATAATCGAACCGGCATTAAGTCAACTATCGGCTAATGGACTGGGAGTACTGGATAAAAAAGAACGCGAGGTGAATCCCACGGGTCATTGGAAGGGTGGTCTTAATGCAAGTATACCTACTACGAGTAGACAATTACTTTCGATTGAATGATTAACAACATGATAGTACACATACATATTATGCGTGAATTCTCGAGCTGTGTAAAAATAAAAAAAAATTTTTTTACATAATACTAGTATGTTTATTATAATTCCAAGAGCGAAAAAATCCTCGCTATTGTTGAGAAATTTTGACATTTGATAGCTAGAATTCAGGAGCATTTATGACTATGCTGTATAATTTTTAATATATCAGAAAAATGATTTCTATTACAGATTTTATGAAATCGATTTCGACTCGGAATTAAATAAAAGACGGCAAAAAAAATTTCCATAAAATTATTCTTATTCTTTTTTCAAATTACTAAAATTCTTATTTTCAGTCTTGCAAAAAGATCTTTGCCTTGATTATATAAATTAGCATAAAAATCAATTGGATTTGCAATTGGATTATTTAATATTTCAAGAAGATTTAAAAAATATAAGAGTTTAAATAATTAAATTATATCAAGATTTTATTACTAACAGTTTTTGACTCGATTTTCTTGTCATTTTTCTCTTTATATTTCTAACTGGATCATTATCTTTTCAATATTCTTGACTTGTATGTTAAATATAATGGAATTTTATTAAGTACTCGTAAATTGAGATTCATTTAAGTCATTATTCTTCTTTCAACGTTTGTTTAAATAATAATTCTTTTCATTTCTGTGTTTAAACAGTTTAACAAAAATATGACTAGTCTGAAATCTGAACGAGTTAAAACATTTTATGCTGATAATGTGCCATTAAATTCGGATAAATGTAAAGTAGCGCTTACTGCATCTAATAAGCGGATTATTAAGGAAGATTACATTTTAAATGATTCAAAAAACCGACAATTTAGGAATGACATATCACGCTTTTTTACCTTTGCTTTTTTTACAATACCGTATTTAGTCTTTAAATAATATATTTATCAAATAATAGTTAAAATAGTTAAAAATTAAAAATTAAATTCAAATTTCTCTCTCTCTCTCTCTCTCTCTGAATTGAAAAATTTATCCACAAATTCTAATATATAATCACTTTGGAATTAACTTTTTTTCAACGAAGGATTACAAATCATCTATTTTTGCTTAAAATCACTTAAATAAAAATAAAAAGCTTAATTATTTATTTGTACTACTGAAAAATAATTCTCAAAACACTTATAATTTCAAATCTATTGTTATTTCAGTATGTATAGAGAAATGTTGATTTATTCAAAGATTCCATTGATAAAATTTGTAAAAATTACCACGCATATATTTACCACGCATTCTTTTCTATTCACAATATCGAAAATTAAAATAATCTGAATTATGATTTCAGTTTCTCTACTTTAAATATGCTTCTCGACAAAATCCCCCCCCCCCCCCAGGATTATTTGAAAACATTTTAATTTGCCCACTGGTAATATTAAGACATTCCCAAATGCATCGTACTATTTCTTGACTGTTTACGTGTTTCCGTGCTTGTGTTTTAATATTCGCGACTAAGATAGCGGCAAGATGGTTTTTCCTTTCATAAAGATCCTCTGATAGTGCCGACTGTTTTATGCCACTTAAGCGAATCTCCTGTGTGCCACAAAGCTATCCACGATTCTTGTTATTTTACCTCAACTACAACAAGTGTAATAGTCAATTTATGAGTTGTAAAATATACTTTCTATACGATGGTTTTATAACGCGAATTATCACGATTATTATTACATTTCCTCGATTTATATCCCGCAGCGCAAGAATTATTATTATTAAAGAAAAAAAAATATGTGTATATACTATATATATAGTTTAAAATATATAAATAAATATAATATATAATTATATATTTCTTTTCATAAATATATTTATGCTTTAATATTTTTTTAAGATTCAATGTGTTAAAAAAAACCGTGAAATGCCTAAAGTGGTGTTTTTGAATCGCATTAATCGAATCTATTGATGTTATCATTTTTCTATACGTCCAACTGACGGTATAAATCGAAATATAAGTTTATTTACATTTCTTAATATTTGCCATATATTATAAAATATAATTAAAGCGAATAATCTAAAATTCCAAAATTAATTTCTTATGAAAAATAATTTTATTTTTAAATTAGCAAATTAATTATATTTTTATTAATATTAATTTTAATTTAGCTTGGAAGAAAATAATATAGTATGAAAAAAGAAATTATATTTTTAAATTAAAAAAACATTTAAGTAATTAAATTATTAAATGAATTATATTGTAACTATTAAAATAAATATTAGAGAATAATTGAAAAATTCAAATTATTTTTATATGATATGAATGACTTATTCATGTTATAATTAATTCATATTATATTTATTCATGTTATAATTAATTTGATTTTAAATTTAAATGTTTTAATATCAATATTATTATTATTCAGTAAATTTGACACTTTAATTAGATGTTTTATGGTAAAAGATTATCAAAATATATATATTAATTTACAATCTATAAAATTAAAATAATATTATTATTCAATTTTATATATATATAGGGTGTCCTATGACTTCATACTTTAAGGGCGTGTTGTTGATGCTATTTAGAGTAAAAAAAAGTCTAATAAACATATGTTTGCAAATGCTTCTTAACAGAAACACAAGCATATTATACATTTCTTGAAATGTGATGTTCAGTCAAAGACGTAAGATGACACATTCTATAGCATAGTTTCACTAATAAGCGAATTTTTTGTAAGATATGTAAGTTAATAAGAGAGACAAAAATAAATAAAAAGTTGACTAGTATGTATTACTAGTAAAATTGTTTTATAAAATATCTTTTATCTATGATATTCTAAATTTTTCGAAAATAGACGAACCTGCAGGCAAGATGTAGACAAATATTTGGAGACTGCCTACTGGTGTAATGTGATATTTTGATTCAATTTGACGATACACGTTGACATTACGCTCCTCGAATAATTTACGTAACACGGACACCGAATGCGCGCATGACAAATAATAGGAATATAGAGATAGAGACATCAGTGAAAGATCAATGGCACGTTACATCGTGCTTGTTTGTAAACTGAATGCCAGAATCCGGTGCTAATCCAACATCGTGAAGGAATTCAGACAACATGACGTGTGGATGGATATATTTATTATAAAGTTAGATTAGCGGACTTTCTCGATCAAACATTTCGAAATTATTTTGAATGGAACAAGAATGCTGTCATAACGCGATTAAAATATGCTCGATTGGCAATCATATTGTTTTTGACGTTTTACGATTAATATCATCATTATTATGATTAATAAAGTGTCATCCTTAATAATCCGACATTACGTTTAATTAATAAGAGAGATAACTTATAATGAATTACATGAATAATTGAGCAAATTATAATAAAAATAAAGGGAGACAAATAGGACATGGTTTCGCATTTCTTGCAATAAACATTTTCCCTCACATCCTCTGCTCTGCATAAGAATGTGTGGCTTTTGATTATACTTTAATATATTAAACGCATTTAATATAATTTATGAATCTCCAATATCAAAAGATAGTATTATTAATGTTCTCTTAGCAGTATGTGTGGGTAGAATGATGTAAATCTGGGATATTAAAGGAATAAAGTTCGAAGTGTGTAAGAAGAATAAAATGATTTAAAAAGTTATATGACTTAAAAAATAAAAAAATTTGTGCGAACATTTTCTCTCTATTTCTCTTTCTCTAACTTGTGCCACGATAATATAGATTATAAATAATGGACAATCGCCAAAATAATCATAAATCGAAAAATAAGATTTTTGCATCTTTTCTAATAAAAAGTTTTAAATAATGTAGATTTGCATTAAATATATATTTGCTTCAAATCGTTGTCGCTTTTTGTCCTATATAAGTAATTAATGAATATATACTCATATAAATCGAATTTTGGACCATTACGTTAAACGTGCTCTCGATCCCTATTTGCGATACCGCTCAAAGAAATCCATGCAATCGGATTCGTGAGCATATAGTGTAGTTAGTGGTTAAAATATGTTTGTTATCGAATATCTATATTCATGGAATTCATGGTTTAAATGAGATTATGTGTCTAATGGGAGGTCAGCTGATTGATTCGGGGTCACTGGGTGCGGCAAGTAGCATGATTACATATTGAATTGGGATAATTATTCGGTGGATTGTCGAGCGTCGCACGGTGTATACACAATCGTCTAAGCGAGCCTACATAAGCGGTATACCTACGTGGTGAGACACGGATACGGACAGACGCTAAAGTGCTCCCAACGGGCTTTGATTCACGACTGGTATCGCGGCAAAATTGGCCAGGCATCGCCATTAATTTGAGCGATCGAGTGGCGATCGTGCAGGCCTTGCCACCTGTTTGCCCAGTATCCGTTATTCGACAAGGGTTGCTTTTAATCCTACCTGCGATTATGTAACTCAAGCTAAATTCGAGACTTCTGATCCGTCGCTGCAGTTGCATTTAATTATGACGCACATATCTTGTGTTAAAGATTATATTTTTTTTACAATACGATAATGTTACAAAGTAAAATTATGATATTAAATGTGAATATTGATTTATCGTATGTGTGATGAGGAAATAAAATTGATATCAAACGAAATTAATTATTAGAGAGAGACAAGAAATGTAGTTTATAATATATATATGTCGTAAATTTAATATTTTTATAAAAAAGCTAGCTTATTTTTTAAATTTTCATTCATTTGATCGTTGATTTTTTTTCGAACTTAAGTTGCGAGTATTTATTTATATCCTACCTTGCGATTACTACTGAAGCTGAATTCGAGACTTCTGATCCGTCGCTGCAGTTGCATTTAATTATGACGCACATATCTTGTGTTAAAGATTATATTTTTTTTACAATACGATAATGTTACAAAGTAAAATTATGATATTAAATGTGAATATTGATTTATCGTATGTGTGATGAGGAAATAAAATTGATATCAAACGAAATTAATTATTAGAGAGAGACAAGAAATGTAGTTTATAATATATATATGTCGTAAATTTAATATTTTTATAAAAAAGCTAGCTTATTTTTTAAATTTTCATTCATTTGATCGTTGATTTTTTTTCGAACTTAAGTTGCGAGTATTTATTTATATCCTACCTTGCGATTACTACTGAAGCTGAATTCGAGACTTCTGATCCGTCGCTGCAGTTGCATTTAATTATGACGCACATATCTTGTGTTAAAGATTATATTTTTTTTACAATACGATAATGTTACAAAGTAAAATTATGATATTAAATGTGAATATTGATTTATCGTATGTGTGATGAGGAAATAAAATTGATATCAAACGAAATTAATTATTAGAGAGAGACAAGAAATGTAGTTTATAATATATATATGTCGTAAATTTCATATTTTTATAAAAAAGGTAGCTTATTTTTTAAATTTTCATTCATTTGATCGTTGATTTTTTTTCGAACTTAAGTTGCGAGTATTTATTTATATCCTACCTTGCGATTACTACTGAAGCTGAATTCGAGACTTCTGATCCGTCGCTGCAGTTGCATTTAATTATGACGCACATATCTTGTGTTAAAGATTATATTTTTTTTACAATACGATAATGTTACAAAGTAAAATTATGATATTAAATGTGAATATTGATTTATCGTATGTGTGATGAGGAAATAAAATTGATATCAAACGAAATTAATTATTAGAGAGAGACAAGAAATGTAGTTTATAATATATATATGTCGTAAATTTAATATTTTTATAAAAAAGCTAGCTTATTTTTTAAATTTTCATTCATTTGATCGTTGATTTTTTTTCGAACTTAAGTTGCGAGTATTTATTTATATCCTACCTTGCGATTACTACTGAAGCTGAATTCGAGACTTCTGATCCGTCGCTGCAGTTGCATTTAATTATGACGCACATATCTTGTGTTAAAGATTATATTTTTTTTACAATACGATAATGTTACAAAGTAAAATTATGATATTAAATGTGAATATTGATTTATCGTATGTGTGATGAGGAAATAAAATTGATATCAAACGAAATTAATTATTAGAGAGAGACAAGAAATGTAGTTTATAATATATATATGTCGTAAATTTAATATTTTTATAAAAAAGCTAGCTTATTTTTTAAATTTTCATTCATTTGATCGTTGATTTTTTTTCAAACTTAAGTTGCGAGGATTTATTTATATCCTACCTTGCGATTACTACTGAAACTGATATTAAATGCGAATATTGATTTATCGTATGTGTGATGAGGAAATAAAATTGATATCAAACGAAATTAATTATTAGAGAGAGACAGGAAATATAGTTTATAATATATATATATATATATATATATATATATATATATATATATGCCGTAAATTTAATATTTTTATAAAAAAGCTAGCTTATTTTTTAAATTTTCATTCGTTTGATCATTGATTTTTTTTCAAATTTAAGTTGCGAGGATTTATTTATATTATTGTGCAATATAACACATGAAAAGATTATGTATGATTTCTCGCTCCTGATATATATGTATCATAATGCAGTATCATGGCTGCAGTGACGGATCGAGAGCTTTAATGCGACGATACATGGCGTTTCGCGCGCTATGAACTGTGCCTTGCATGAATGTTGCAGCGATAAATCGTGCATTCGGGAGTCGTCACGTTCGCACTAGAGATGAATGTTATGACAACGTCGTGGAATTTCATGGCTCTGAAGTACTTCGTCGAGGGAATATCGCGAGGGAAATACGTGCTTTACGCGAAATTTTGCAACAGATGCGAATTATTCACATTTTTCGCTTCTGGCGGTAGTATAATCTTTAAAATACTAAATGATGGCTCCTCTCCGGAGGATATAAGCAATCTTCAAGATATTAAATATTGAAATATTCTCCAAGAGTAATAGATCAAAGCGCGCGTTCGTTTTATTAATTAAAAGAAATAAGGTAAATATAGTAATTAATAATTCCCCATATTATAAAATGAGAATAATTAAATCGCATATATATATTAGTAATTAATATTTTTTAATTCAGCTTCTTATATTTATTTTGTTTCATTAAAATATTCAAATTATTTAAAATGTTATAAAATGCATTGTATGAAATGCAATGTGGAGAAAAAATATTATTCTATTAATTATATATTATCGAATATTCGTAAAAAAATTTTTTAAAATAAATAAACAAGAATTTTGACTAGTTTTGGTCGATTAGTATATTATTTTCCAGTGATCCTTTTATCGAATATTATTATATAATTTTTATATAATTCATTTCCCTGTTAATATTAGTATTATTAATTTTTAGCGCACATATTAATATGGCATAACAATCAATAGTAATACATTAAAATAGTTTCCTTGACATTAGTTTAATTTTCAATCGTAAATGTTTAAATAAAAATATGCGACAATTTTATTTCTTTTCATAAAATGTAGCTTATACATCTTTTTTTTGACCAACCATCTTTCTTTAAGCCGAGAGCTGTGGTTACAAAAATACATTACGATAAAATCTCCATGTCTCCGGTATGGTCGACACAATATGCGAGCACCCCATAATTTCTGCCGTCAATAACCAGAGTCCTCGATATACGAGCTTCGTTGCATATCGACGAATAAGAACATATTGGACATTTGGCTGCCACGATCTATAGTCTGCACTCTCTCTAACCAAAAATGAAAAATCTGTCGACGAACAAGGAAAAGCTTCAACTTTCATTCGAGAAGAGAAAGATAGAAGAATGATCTGATGGACAGATAGATAAGAAGATTTATTCTGAGATTAAATCCTTTCTAAGGATAATTGGATATTGTAAAAAAAAAGGAAAGGATAATATAACTTACGGTTTAATATAACTGCAATATAACATAGAAAACTGCCTGTCAGAAAGTTTGATTTCAATAACGGAAATGTGAATATATATATATATAAATGTAACGTGATATATATAAATGTAACATAAAAATTTGACATTAAAGTTTTAAATTTTTTTTCACAAATAATAGATAGTTTAAAATAGACTTAAGGATGTTTTGTATGTACAATCCCAGCAAAAAGTAGCTGAAAATCAATATTGATGAATATATTCACTTTTGGTGTATTTTGAATATGAGAAATTGTGTGGAATATTACAATTCTTAGCTACAGTGCAGAGATGTATTTTTTAATTTTTATTGCGTTTTTACTGAAATATTCCGAATTTTGTTAATCGAAATGATTAACTTTTGGCAGAGAATTTCGCCTTGTGACGGATACATGGCTAACTTCATTGAATTATATTTAATATCTTTTTAACCAGTTAGTACTTGTACAATATTATTTGACTAAATATTTCCTCTGTATCTCTTTTGCAAATTTTAAACAAATTCTGAATATTATTTCCATGTGTTTTTGTCATTTGAATCGACATGGTTACGTTTCCCATAAGAACACATGTTAATTCGGTGCAAATTAAAATCCTTATAACTTGTGAACGCTTTAGTGAATCGATTTAAAAATTGTACTGAAGATTCTAAATATATGCAGGAACATTCTATACAATTTTAATTAAATTCTCAATATTTTGAAAATAGGTACAAAACATCCTTAACAAATGATACGATATAAATGAATATATGCAAAATTTTTGATAAAAAGCTAAATATTTTTCTATCAAATATATACAGTAAAATTTTAAAATATATAAAGGATATAAATGCTCGGACTCATGTTGGACATATATGTGATCTTAAAAGTAAATTTTCCATTTACAGGAGAGACAAGTTACACATATACGTAAATTTCGTGTTCTGATATTAAATAGAGAATGAGAGATACACTGCGGAGCTCGAGGAATATTTGTCATTGGTAGTTCGAGTATTTTTTTTTTTCATATTCGATACTCGCTGTGCGAGAAAAGATATTACCCGGTGCTACGATTTATGTCGGTAAATAATTTATGTAAATCCGTACTGCACCCAGCTGAATAGCCGATCCCTCGCGTATTTCTCTCTTTACACCGATGAAAGGTCGGGAGAGCTCGAAAGCATCCTATCGATTCTTCATGTCGGAAAGAGAGAGATCGGTGAAGCTGCAAACAAGTGGACGAACGTGCAACGCGTAGAAAGAGGACTCTCTTTACGTTTCTGTTCATCGTTTCACCTTTAAATTCTGTTCCTCCTCGAACTTTTCTCAATCCTACAAACATTAGTGACATAACGTTAACTCATGTACCTGCTTTCGAGATGTTTGTGATTTGTATATACATACATCCATTTCTAGAACAATTATAAGTGAAACAATTGTATCTGGCGCATGTGGCTCTTTTTTATTATTATTCTATTTCTTCGTTAAAAATTCAAACTACATTTTCTATCTGGTATCTTGAAATGAATTTCCTTCGGTGTAATTCAAGTTGTATTAGCATATATATTTCATACTCAAGGATATTAAGACTCTTGCTAATAGTAAAGAAGAAGAACGGAACATATGAATAAGAAATTTAAAAGGATTTTCCGATTCCTCTTATTTCAAATTTGCTTCATTACAATTAATTACATATGAATAATCATTTACAGCTGCAAAATAATAAAATATATAGTAATAACTTGTAGGTCAATTGTTCTATGAAACTGTTTTATGCAACTTTGTACGAGATGCCAAATGTGGTTCGCTCTTTTCGAATGAATTATTGCATCAATTGTATAAAATCGACATACAATATTACGTTTCTCGTTCGTAGTTTTACGCGCTGTTGAAATTTCGGAGCAATATACGTCCAGAATATTTCTATATGCCTATATTGATTCTCGTAAAGTTCTATGGCAGATGCGCGAGTGAAGATTGGCGAATTGTGGATAAGAGAACGTGCCAAAAATATTTATGACATCAAACACATTTTAGCCTTTCCAAAATTAAAAATTTCCTGTAACAGAAATATTGAATTACATACAACTGCAATTTTTAAAAGAAATGTTTCTGATTACCATTTCATTTTAATATTTGTCAATTCACAGCTCATTATTTTTCTACAAATTTACTACGTTAAGGATGTTTCGTATGTACAATCCCAGCAAAAAGTAGCTGAAAATCAATATTGACGAATATATCGAGTTTTGATGTATTTTGAGTTTGAGAAATTGTGTGGAATATTTCAATTTGATCTTAGCTACAATGCAGAGATATTTTTTAATATTTATTGCGTTTTTACTGAAATATTCCGAATTATGTTAATCTAAACGATTAACTTTTGGCAGAGAATTTCGCCTTGTAACAGATATATGGCTAACTTCATTGAATTATATTTAATATCTTTTTAACTAGTTAGTACTTGTACAATATTATTTGACCAAATATTTCATCTGTATCTAAACTTTTGCAAATTTTAAACAAATTCTGAATATTATTCCCATGTGTTTTTGTCATTTGAATCGACGTAGTTATACGTTTCCCATAAGAACACATTAATTCGGTGCAAATAAAAATCTTTATAACTTATGAACGCTTTAATTAATAGATTTAAAAATTGTACCGAAGATTCTAAACATATGTAAAAACATTCTGTACAATTTTCATTAAATTCTCAATATTTTCAAAATAGGTACAAAACATCCTTAATGAAATATTCCGAATTTTGTAATCGAAATGATTAACTTTTGGCAGAGAATTTCGCCTTGTGATAGATACATGGCTAACTTCATTGCATTATTTAATATCTTTTTAACCAGTTAGTACCTGTATAATATTATTTGACCAAATATTTCCTCTGTATCTAAACTTTTGCAAATTTTAAACAAATTCTGAATATTATTCCCATGTGTTTTTGTCATTTGAATCGACGTAGTTATACGTTTCCCATAAGAACACATTAATTCGGTGCAAATAAAAATCTTTATAACTTATGAACGCTTTAATTAATCGATTTAAAAATTGTACCGAAGATTCTAAACATATGTAAAGACATTCTGTACAATTTTCATTAAATTCTCAATATTTTCAAAATAGGTACAAAACATCCTTAATGAAATATTCCGAATTTTGTAATCGAAATGATTAACTTTTGGCAGAGAATTTCGCCTTGTGACAGATACATGGCTAACTTCATTGCATTATTTAATATCTTTTTAACCAGTTAGTACCTGTATAATATTATTTGACCAAATATTTCCTCTGTATCTAAACTTTTGCAAATTTTAAACAAATTCTGAATATTATTCCCATATGTTTTTGTCATTTGAATCGACGTAGTTATACGTTTCCCATAAGAACACATTAATTCGGTGCAAATAAAAATCTTTATAACTTATGAACGCTTTAATTAATCGATTTAAAAATTGTACCGAAGATTCTAAACATATGTAAAGACATTCTGTACAATTTTCATTAAATTCTCAATATTTTCAAAATAGATACAAAACATCCTTAACAAGTATAATATCTTAGTCATAATATCTTCAAGCTTCTTTGACCCTCAGGGACGGGCGTTAAAATATAACTATGAGATAATAGCCAAACGTGTACGACGCGATGTAACCGAAGAGATTGAACGCTTTCAGATCTGCTTGTCAGGGCAGCTTACTATCAGATGCGACATGCTGCCCGTGTTGCGGGCGTGACCAAAACGGATCGAGGTTCCATGTTTACGAGGCGAGAATGCAGTGCGTGCAACGTGCGTGCACTTACGACATCCTCTTACTCGCCACCTGCAGGCTGTATTTACTCCGTTTACAGGCCGCTCGTGTATGTTTCGCCGTATTGTTAGGTATACGCATGGTATAGTAGTGATACCTTGTTGTTGCCAATAGGCAGATTGCATTCGTGACATCGTCCAAGTGAGCAACGCGTACGATGCATGTAGGTCGACATGCTCGCCATTCGATTCTCGACGTTGCGGATGATCCGCAAAGTGCTTTACACGAGCAAACAAGATTCGAGAAGATGTGTTGCTCGACAATATTACGACTTAATCGAGTCGATACGTGTATACTTTATACATTCTTTCGTATGCTAGTATGACGAAATATACATCCATTTCTATTTCAGATTCTATTCTAGATCGCGGAATTCGCACTTAACGAAATTGAGTAAAATGGTAATACAGTAAAAGCTCCATATATTCGCAAAACGGAATTATGTTTTGTGAAATAGCCGCACATATCAAAATTGCGAGAATGTAGAAAAGAATATTAAATAGAAAAATATAGAAAATATCTAAAAGAAAAATAACGGAATATTAAATAGAAAAATATAGAAGGGAATATTAAATAAAAAATTTAAAAATATATGAGAGGAAATATATATATAATGTTCATTTTTCTTCTTATTTTAAATAGGAAAAAATATATCTGACTTTCTTAGACTTATATTTCTATGAGAGTATTACAAATTCTTTTTATTCATCATTTTATTTTTCTTTTTATGATTACTATTAACCTCCTTTTACGAATTTAAAAACTGTAGACTAATTATAAGTTTTAAAATCGCAAATATATGAAATAAGGAACACAAAAGTTTTAAAGTTTTCATATTATATGCAAGCATTGCATTTTACGGGTAAATCCGCCAGAAAATCGCGAATAAATCCGGAATTAGTAAACGATATCAGCTAGGGAATTTGGACGTTTACTCTAACAGCAGTCAAATGAGAATTCGACGATCTTCCCGCGGACTATCTTAAATCGCAAGATTTCCTGCTTGAAATTGCTGACGACTAGATAAATTTATCATGGAGTGCGAATCGGTCTCCCACTTCTCATGTTCGTCGCTCAATTCATCTCACTGCGATTTACTTCTCTCTATGAAGAGAGTGCGGTCTCCGAACGTGATCTTATTGACGGGTCTTAACGGGCATTCGTATCGTTTTGCGATTGTCAATGGACAGGATGATATCTTGCAGATTTATTTCATAACTTTTTAATGCATTAAAGCTATCGCGTTACTATATTTTTTACATACAAATTCAGTAACGCATTAAAAAGTGATAAAACAGACTTGTCAACTATTGATTAGGATAACGTTTAAAGGAACTACTACGTCACGTGTGCGAAAACATTGCCATTAATATAAGTTATTTCCATGAATTAAAAGCCACGCGATATTTCAAGTTCCTTACATTTTCCTTTATACAAATTCTTTGACCAATTTGTAATTGTTCCTTGGTAAAAGCTTGATTAATCGCAGTTGCATTTGCAATCCTAAATATTTTTGTACTCCCTCTCTTATTATATATATATATTATACATATAAAATTATAAAATTAATATGTAAAATAATAATTAATAATAATTAATATATATAAAATATATAAAAATATAAAATATATAAAATATATATAAAATATATATAAAAAATATATATAAAAATATATAAAATCCTTACATACATTGTATCGTATGATTCGGATATAATTTATTTAAATGCAATATTTTGTTCTCACATTTCAAATGCATGTACATTAAAATTGTGCTCATGTCTTTAGTCTTTTATTAATTGCTTTTGTTCAGATTCTCGGTAAACATAATAATTCCTAATTTTATTCATCTAATATGACGTTCAATCAACACATGACATTAAAACTGAAGAACTACATTCAGCTGCAAATGCGCTATGAGAATGCTAGTCTACTCCTCTATTTCCGGCTTGCTCGTCCGGCGTGCACGTGAGATGGCGCATGCACGAGATCTGGCTCCAATATGACGGAATTCGCCGCATTCCGATAATGCACGGTTAATCGATCAGAAGTTAATCGTTGGAGGGAGGAAACAGGGAGACAATCGAAAAACGTCACGTCCATCGGGGCTGGTAAATGTCATTATGGAATGGTTTATTTGGAGATGACAGGAAGGGGCAAAAATCACGTATGACGAATCTGTCGATCCGCTCGAATAAACGAGCCGCGTACGAAATATCTCGCGAAACGTGCACTTTTTTAGTAAAAAAAAAAAAAAAAAAGAAAATTCGAAAGTCACCCCCACAATACATCCGGTCTGCCGTTCGTTCGCGCTGCATACGTATAAAATCTATGATTTTTCATTAAACTTTCGCGTGTATGAACAGCGCGAGTTTATTCGTTAGACACAGTAAAAGTGTCCTGAGCTCAATTTCACGTCAAATCAATTTAAATATAGTATCAAAGCTGCGAATTGAGTCGCAAAATACATAAATGCGATAATAAAACGACACGTGACATTAATTCGCTAAAATGAAATTACTTCACAGACCGAACTTTTTGTGGAATTAATTCAAATATAATATTCGCGATTTCTATAAAAGCGCGTAAATTTGTTGGCAAATTGAAACTAAAAATATATTCGTTCTTAATGATTTGCCACTAAAAATAGCAAGTACATACATAGTCAAGTGCTTGAGCGCGAAATATTCAAATGCGATATATTTCAGCGGATTCGTCCAGCCGATGTCCGTAAAAGCTTTTCACAGTCAATCTGATGCAAAGTTTGCGAAAGCGTAGAGCAAATTTATTTAGCTAAATACCATAATATTTTTCTATCCGATCGTGTGAACAAACTCCAAACATCCGAAATATTGTTCGACTCAATTGGAATAATAACAATGGGAAAAATACAATTGTCCGACAATTTTCAACAGTAAAATTAATTGCTCTCGTCTCTTAAAAATGTTATAGCGAGTATTATAAATCAATTAATTATATTTATTAATTTTATATTGAATTATCTCTCTTTTATATAATAGAAAAATCTTTCAATATTACTCCATTGTTATATTTATTGCGAAAAATTGTATAATTTTAAAAAGGACTTTTTAAAATCCAATTTATATGAATATAAATCATTCTATCGCGCTTGTCTTTCTTTTCATTAATAATTCGACGATGAATTTCATATCTTAAATCGAAAAATATTATTGTACCGAAGAGTGAAATGTTGGATGCACGATGGAAAGCGCGATGAGATGCTGACCACGTAGCGTCCCGATCCTTGAGGGATTTCGGTCAGCTCGAGCGTAGGATTATCGTTAAAGAATCTATCGTTTGGTGCACGCTCGATTGACCCATCCGCGAACCGCAAACGGAGCAAAGAGGAAGATGAGAGGGGCACACGGGTCGTGGCACAAATTGCCGGAACTAACTTCAACTTCCGCTGCTACTTTATTGGCATCATAAGTTCACGAACAATGTCGATACTCAAATTGTAAAATCAGTTTCATCCCATTATATGCTCCGCATGATGACACGTCAGAATCACCTGACGATGCATCTTAGAAATTTAGTCCAAAGGTAAAATGCGTTCTTGGTGTGAAGTAATATCATTTCGCTTCGAGACATCGGTATTTATCATTTGAAACTATCAACGATGTTCTCCGTGGTTCGGAAATGAAAAGAGAAATGCCTTATATGCAAGTATAACACTTTCTTTTCCTTTTTATTTCGCTAAAATCAGAATGAAATTGGAAATTCTAATTTGACTATTGATGCGAGATATTTAATTCCAATGACTGTCTGTTAAATAAATCTTTTTTACGAGACTTTTAAATAAAGCCAATGTGTAAGTTCCTATCGTTGCCCATTTCTCGCCAGATTTCCTGATATAGGACATGAACTAAACTCCTGGGATTACCGACCCTGCGCGATGAAGATACTTTCAAACACATTGCTACCTCTCGAATGTTTTCTTTAGTATTTTATTATACTGAAAGTTTTATGAGACAACAAGAAGTTGTTTCCTTAAAAGAAAAGAAAACTATTTATTTGTGTATATATTTTTTAATTACATAATATAACTCTTGCTTATTTAATAAGTTTCCTAGTTTTTTCTGTTTCTTCATTAAAGTTTATTTTAAATTTTAATTTTTGAATTATAAATACGGATTTCTCAGATAATATATATTATACGTTTTATATTTATATTGTATATAAATATCGTTTATGTACAAATTTAAATACTTTATAAAAAAGATAAATTTTTAAAAGCAGTTTTCTAAAAAAAAACAGGCATATTATCGAGATATATATTAATTATACAATATTCTAATCAGAATTGTATACATTTTTTTTAAAGAAGACAAATTTCAATAAATATTTAAGATGATTAATAAGTTGAAAAGCAATATTTTTCGTAAAAAGCAAAGATATTTAGCGAAGATGGTGTATTTCACTGCTTTCGAGATGGCTCGATATATCTCACATGAGATCGTACATTCTAAGATGACTATTTCGAGCTCTCTGCTGGAGCAACCATTTCCATCAAAAAATTCCTTCCACGTCATCGACGGCGCCGGCAGGCGACGTCGCCTTTTATTGCGGAAGGCGATCCGAGTTTCCTAAGGATTCGCAGCTGCGGCGCGCTGCCGCTTTCGAAAGAAGTTCATGCGAACGATCCAGCTGTTCGCGACAGCTCGTCGCTACCCTTGATACCGGATGCGGAAGTTTTTCTATCTTATATCGTCTTATATTCTGATAATTCGATTCCCTTATCTATTTGTTTCTTCCCCAGTGACGACTTTTACCACCGATCGACATCGTTTCGCACCCTCACGCACAACGTGCAATCGAGAACAATAACTTCTGTCGCTTTATCATCTCAGAATTCCCCCTACTAGTTCCAATTTTTTGTCAACGAAATTGAATTACTGAACAGAGCAGCCAGGATCGCACAGTCATGTGATTTACTTCATTCATTCTTGATTTATGACGAAGGCTAGGACGAGTTTATTTCATAATATCATAAACATATATGCAATCATGTTATGGTTCGATATGTATTTATCTTGAATCATTAAATATACACTGAGAAAAATCGTTTGATTGTTTCAACAAGACGTATATGATTGAAGGCATTTTGGTTAGATCAAACAAGAATTTCTAGTTATCATGATAAGACTCGATTTTTTATAACTAGAACGATTATAATAGATTTACTATAAAGATTTGAGTAGTATTTTCTTGTTGGATCTATAAAATTTCTTGTTACATTAATTTCTTTGCTCGTATTCAATATTTGTCATAAAATGTATATAAAAAACTAATATTAACGTTAAATCCAAAGTATATTTTTTTTCTCTTGTAAACAGTAGTGCCAAAAAAAGGATGCTGAGCTGCATCCTCTTCTTGCATCACTGTTTATCAGTTTAATTTCTAATAAAATAATTTATTCAATAATCTGGATTGAATTTATGCAATAATCGTGTTGGAATTCAGAATATTAAACATACCTTTGAGATTAGATGGAGAAATTTTTAGACGACTTGGTGCTGGCGAGTTTAGTATTATTAACCAGAAAATTTAGTAAATTGAACAGGAAGAAATTAATCAGATTCACCTGGTAATTCCTACCAGAATTCTGGTTCGTCCATTTTCCAACAGACATATTGATTGAATCTACCAGAATTCTAATTGATACAATCAGATTTTTTCTCAGTGTATATATGTGTAAAATATAATTTATTAAAATTAAAATTACCGTATGTGTTCTTCGCATGTCATTAATAATAAAAAAATAAATATAAACTTATAATATATATTAACTTATAAATATTAACCAGGAAATTTGGTAAATTTAACAGGAAGAAATTAATCAGATTCACTTAATTCCTACAAGAATTCTGGTTCGTCCATTTTCCAACAGACATATTGGTTGAATCTACCAGAATTCTAATTAATGCAACCAAATTTTTTTCTCAATGTGGATATCTCGAAATTTTTACACATAAACATATAGTATACATAAACTGATTTTTGAGATTAGATGGAAAAAATTTTAGACGACTTGGTGCTGGCGAGTTTAGTATTATTTATTTAGTATTATTATAGTTTAGTATTATTATTAATCAGAAAATTTTATAAATTTAACAGAAAGAAATTAATCAGATTCATCTGGTAATTCTTACAAGAATTCTGGTTCGTCCATTTTTCAACAGACATATTGATTAAATCTACCAGAATTCTAATTGATACAACCAGATTTTTTCTCAGTGATACAAGTGGATAAAGCACACATATCATATTCGTAAAAATGAGCTAAGAGATATGTGAAAAATATATTATATACGTTATAATGCATAATATTATATCTTTCCTTCTTCTCTTTTTGTTTCCTTTCATTCTCGAATAATTTATAATTGCAATAATATGATTTAATTACGCGTAGACTATTTGTCCATTAATCAATATCTGAGAGGGTCAATAATCACTGCAATATTATCTAATTTATAATTTATACATTTTTGATGACTAGCATTATGTGCCAACGCTTTACATAAATTGCACAAAGCGAACGCCGTGTTATTGCGAAATGATATAGGCCTTATGCTGATTAATGAAAGAAGCAGCGCGATTAATATGTATGCCGATGGCTTAATGCGGCTTTGTCGCGATGCCCCCTGCGGCGGCATGCAACCGGGAATGGAAAATGAACAAAGTTTATCTCGGCGTGGATGAAAACGAGCGAATGAAAAACGGCTAAAGTTTGGGTACGGCGCCACCGAGTTCCGGCAGTTAAATAGCTCATGAGTCTCTCGGAAGAAACAGGGAGCAGTAAGAATCCCGAGTACGATTTATTTATTAAAAGCGTTGGAATTGAGCGCAAAGTAGAAAATCGTGGGAGAAAGAGAGAATGTGACGATGAAAGCTCGGGGCAAATGGGAAATAATCATAAAAGAAGTATCGCACAAAAGCATTTCTTTGGATTATTGTATGTAGAATACAATGGAATGCAGTTTGCATTGTAAAATTAATTAGAGAAGCCAATTAATGCGCCGAAATATATGTAATTCGGCAAACAATAAAATTTTGTGAAGAGTATTAATTTCTATTTTTTTAGCATCAACGTCAAAAAAAAAAATAACGTGCGTTATTTTTTTTTTGACATTGATGCTAAAAAAATAGAAATTAATACTCTTCACATCAAATGAAACTTTTGGACCTTTAAATTGGAGTAGAAATAAAATTATTAGGCACTTTTATTCACCGCTATTAATTAATATTAATTTTTAAAACAATATTTTTGACAAACTATTTTTTTTGCGTATTCGATATATTATTGCCATTTTTTTAACAATTGAAGAAGTTCGCTAATTAAACCTGTATGTAAAAAAAATTTGAAATATACTGTTTTTTCACGATATGAAGAAATAAAAATAACATTATTTGATATCAATTGTCATTGCATTATATCAATTTGTAATAGTTAATTACAATTAAAATGCATAAGAGAAAATTATTCTGTATCAATAATCAATAATATGATGTGTTATTGATTTTTCATTTATTGGTTAAGAAAAATTGCTTATGATTTTATTGCAAGTAGACATAGAACAATATAATAAAACATATCGAATAAGCTTTATGGTACAGTTGGATAACTTTACACCAAGTTTTTCTCGCAGTAAATGAAGACGGTTAGATTAGCGCGTTATTTACATCGTCTACCGTACTCACGGGAACAAAAAGGGTGTCGAGCCCGATTCAAGGCTGAAAATTTATCTGGTTGTAGAATGGCGATGAAAGGTAGGTTCGGGGTGGCTGCTGGTGTTTGGGAAACCCGGCCCCGTTTTCGAGGGATGAAGTAGAGTTGAAAATGTGTGCGCGCGAGATTGCGCCACGTGTGAGATGGTACCTTTCCGCATCTGGTCGTCGGATTTTTATTCGTCTACGTTTGCTTATAAGCAAATCACTTAACTCGAAGAAAAATCGTGAGATTTTAAAAGAAAAATTTGGTAGTAATAAGTCAAGAAATGAATAAAATCTCGCCTGGCTTGTCTCTTGAGAAGAATTTTCATTCGCAAAGAGCTTGGAATGCTTCGATATCGATTTATACATCTCTTTTATTTCCTACACATTTCCTGCACTTATTTCGTCAACATTTTTTGAGAAATATTATTGAAAATTATTAACGGAAGAATACAAGGATAAAATAAAACTAAGGCGAAACCTCATCAAATATAGTAAAGTAGAAAATAGAAATGATAGAAATTTGTATAATCATGCGACCGGGAATTGAAAAAGGGATACAATGTTTTTAAAATAGTGACCTACATTCGAAAATGTACTTTTTATTCTGTACATTGTAAATATGTATGTTTGCTAATATATTAAATTACGAAGCTCCTACATTAATATTCATTTATTTTATACGAAAGTGCAATTCGATATTTAGCAATATATATTTATACGTAGCTTATAGCTTACAGCTTAATGTGCAGGATGTTTCTTTTAATCAATTATTCTTTTATTTATAAATCTTGTTTACAAGATAATCTTTTATATAATCAACTTATATTAATTTAACTAAGTTCAATATTTTTTACTTGATCCTCGAATTAAAACTTTAATAAAGGCTTTAGTTTAAACGATGAATAAAATATTTATAATCTTACTTTACAAAACGTAAAATTGTGTACTAAAACTTTTCAATACTTTAATATTTTATTAAGGAAAACTCAACCACAAATTCATCAATGATTTGTAGATAAATAGGAAATATACCTGGTTAAAAAAAACATCCATACATTACTATCGATGTCGTTCGTGTCGTATTTCGATCGAAGATTGGGTCTTGTCGATGCGACATGCAAATGCATCGCCAAGTTATAATGCACGAGCCTCTCGTATGCGAATGAGGGGATTATCAAAGAGCGCAAATCGAACTTCGCGCCTAATTTATGGATTCTGCAAACCGTGCACAGTTATCGGCTTATCGAGGGAGTGGAGGGAAGCGAACAGGAGAACCAAGTGCGAAATTATTCAGGAACGACAGATCGAATTTCGTCGTGCATACATAAGCAGTAGATTGGATTTCAAGATTTCATCCGCCGCAATTATAATTTCAACAAGGCGATTTGGAAGGTATGCGCAAACTTTCTCCGATTATTTCGGCATTTCCTTGTATAAAACGATATATTTCAAATCATTACAAACCGTTAATTTAGTTCTACTGAATGATATAATATATATCTCGAGGCACCTGTATCAATATCAATTGTATTAAAAAAGTTACAATATATATGTCTATATAATTAATATTGTTTGATATGATTATTGATTGATTTTATAATTTAAATATAGAAACGAACTCTTTAGATATTGCTATCTTTCTCATATAATATTTAATTATTAATTATTTATATATATATATATAATGTTTTTAATTATTTATTATTTAATTTAATAATTTAATTAATAATTTATTACTTTATATGGTTAATTATTTATTATTTATATAGGAATATGTGAACAATTTGAAAGATGTAATAAAAATGCCAAAATATTTCTAAGACTAAAAAATTATTAAATTGTTAAAAAATTATTATTATAAAGTATGTGTATGATTAATCGTGTCTAATCGATGGAGATTAATTGTATGCGATAAATGAATCTCATTCTTTCCCACATTTATTACGTTTCTTCTTCTAATAACGCAACTCAAAAATAATATCAATCGTAATGTGCTGAAAATATAACGAACCGTGGAAAAATGATGACAAGAGAGTTCGTTTCCGAATTAATCCTGAGATTAACCTCAGCTGGGAATACCAGGCGTCGTTACGTGCCAAAGGAATATGTGAACAATTTTAAAGATATAATAAAAATGGCAAAATATTTCTAAGACTAAAAATTATTAAATTGTTAAAAAATTATTATTATAAAGTATGTGTATGATCAATTGTGTCTAATCGATAGAGATTAATTGTACGCGATAAATGAATCTCATTCTTTCCCACATTTATTACGTTTCTTCTTCTAATAACGCAACTCAAAAATAATATCAATCGTAATGTGCTGAAAATATAATGAACGTGGAAAAATGGTAACAAGAGAGTTCATTTCTGGATTAATCCGGAGATTAACCTCAGCTGGGAATACCAGGCGTCGTTACGTGCCAAAGAAATATGTGAACAATTTTAAAGATGTAATAAAAATGGCAAAATATTTCTAAGACTACAAAATTATTAAATTGTAAAAAAATTATTATTATAAAATATGTGTTTGATTAATTGGGTCTAATCGATGGAGATTAATTGTACGCGATAAATGAATCTCATTCTTTCCCACATTTATTACGTTTCTTCTTCTAATAACGCAACTCAAAAATAATATCAGTTGTCGTTATGTGCTGAAAATATAACGAACCGTGGAAAAATGGTAACAAGAGAGTTCGTTTCCGGATTAATCCTGAGATTAACCTCAGCTGAAAATACCAGGCGTCGTTACGTGCCAAAGGAATATGTGAATAATTTTTTTTAAAGATGTAATAAAAATGACAAAATATTTCTAAGACTACAAAATTATTAAATTGTAAAAAAATTATTATTATAAAATATGTGTATGATTAATCGTGTCTAATCGATGGAGATTAATTGTACGCGATAAATGAATCTCATTCTTTCCCACATTTATTACGTTTCTTCTTCTAATAACGCAACTCAAAAATAATATCAGTTGTCGTTATGTGCTGAAAATATAACGAACCGTGGAAAAATGGTAACAAGAGAGTTCGTTTCCGGATTAATCCTGAGATTAACCTCAGCTGAAAATACCAGGCGTCGTTACGTGCCAAAGGAATATGTGAATAATTTTTTTTAAAGATGTAATAAAAATGACAAAATATTTCTAAGACTACAAAATTATTAAATTGTAAAAAAATTATTATTATAAAATATGTGTATGATTAATCGTGTCTAATCGATGGAGATTAATTGTACGCGATAAATGAATCTCATTCTTTCCCACATTTATTACGTTTCTTCTTCTAATAACGCAACTCAAAAATAATATCAGTTGTCGTTATGTGCTGAAAATATAACGAACCGTGGAAAAATGGTAACAAGAGAGTTCGTTTCCGGATTAATCCTGAGATTAACCTCAGCTGAAAATACCAGGCGTCGTTACGTGCCAAAGGAATATGTGAATAATTTTTTTTAAAGATGTAATAAAAATGACAAAATATTTCTAAGACTACAAAATTATTAAATTGTAAAAAAATTATTATTATAAAATATGTGTATGATTAATCGTGTCTAATCGATGGAGATTAATTGTACGCGATAAATGAATCTCATTCTTTTCCACATTTATTACGTTTCTTCTTCTAATAACGCAACTCAAAAATAATATCAGTTGTCGTAATGTGCTGAAAATATAACGAACCGTGGAAAAATGGTGACAAGAGAGTTCGTTTCCGGATTAATCCTGAGATTAACCTCAACTGGGAATACCAGGCGTCGTTACGTGCCAAAGAGAAGACTACACGGGGGATTGAACATCCGGACTAATCTCGTTCGAAATTAAGCTGCTTATCTTTCCCTGATATAGTACATGTATCTCAGCCTCTTAGTAGACCCTTAGCGAGAGAAATTCCGGCTCTGTCTTTACGAAGGTATAAAGGATTTGTGTATAATGCGCTCAAGAATTTACCGGCATAACTTCACGGTACCCCGGGCGCGTTGAAAAACGTCACCGTAGGGTGCCTCGCGTGTATTAATTTATCATTAATAAGATTATGCGATGCGGGGGAGACACGCGTCGCGCAAGAAATACTCCGTACATCACGTTACCTCTTTACTGGATTTTATTCGAGTTACAGTTAATCCATGAATTTATGCGACATCACATGTGCGCGGATGATAAGTACATTGTCCGACTCTGACTAAACTGATTTTGACTTAAATCCACAACTGGTCTACATCTACATCGAGCATTTAACGAGATTAATTCAGTTAAATGAAAATTTGAACAAATATAGAGCTCGTGTAAAATAGTACATTTTTAAGGATGTATTCGATGGACCGTCTGTCTCAAAAGTTAATCCAAAGTACCAAAAAATTAAAGTTGGGCAGAATACGAATTCTAATTGATCAAAAATTTTTTAAAAATCACGAAATCATACTTCAAAATATTCTTTAATATAAATAGGTCTTAATTTTCAAGAAAATGTTGCCACGTTTTATCATCAATATTGCGTCAAACCGATAATCACAGTTATTTTTTTTAATAATAATTTCAAAACGAGCAAGTAAATCGTTTTAAAACTTTGTGGGAACATTAATGTATGAAAAATATAATATTACAAAATGAGATTTTTATCATTGTTTTTTTATAGTTTGTGAATAATTTATTAACTGTCTCTTGAACGTTTACATAAGATCCTATGTCAAAATTCAAAAATCAATAACTTTTAAAGGAGCAAGTAAAAAAATTTGAAATAATTCATGACGATTTAGAGTGTTATTAAGAATGTTAAATTAAAAATTCACGGCGATCTCATTGATTGTAATATATCTCCAATACATCCTTAAATATAGCGATAAATTCTATTGCAATATATAAACAATGTGTCGCAGATTGAAAAATAAAATATTTGCTATGTGTATCTGATAACTTTCTAGGGCAGTCTGACGTTATGCATATCGCATGCTGCATATTCATACACTTGATCCTTTAATCTGCTATGCAATTGCCTTATTCATCTCCCTAGATTGTGCTTACGTAATTAGGGATTTTATGTTGTAACACGAATTTGTGCGAGCACGATCCAACGCAGCATCCCAATTCGACATTTCATTAGGAAGCTAAAGAATCTTCTGAAGAGCTTGCCGTCACTGATCCTTGATGTGGAGTTCGTGAGGAGCTTGCGTATCGAGCTTCTGGCTGCTTGTTGCGCGCGCGCGCGCGCGAGCCGAGAGAATTGCGTACATTGGAAAACCTTGAAAGTATATTTTTCTCCGGGGATTGTCTTTAAGGTTGCGAA
This sequence comes from Camponotus floridanus, assembly GCF_003227725.1. Taxonomy (NCBI): domain Eukaryota; kingdom Metazoa; phylum Arthropoda; class Insecta; order Hymenoptera; family Formicidae; genus Camponotus; species Camponotus floridanus. The sequence goes on along the minus strand of NW_020229592.1, from coordinate 517,581 downwards.
AAGGAAGCTAATCTCACGTCCTTTAAGATTAATTTCACTTCTAAGATCACGATCAGACAGAAAGATTAATGGACGCCGTATTTTGTTGAGGAAATAAATCAGGCCGATTTACCAAAGTTTTATCGGAATCAGTTTCTTCAGAACAATCTACAAAATAACCAGACTCCCTTCACCTTCGATAATAGTGGTAAGATTGAGTTATTTTATGTAACATCATGAGAGTCTATAAATATACAGGGTGTGTCATTTTAAGTGATGCAGTTGAATATCTCGAAACCATGGCGGTTTCGGTGAAAATGTTTTAAACAAAAGTTGTATGGTTTTAAGGGGGCCATAAGATGGTGTCATTGGTTTTATCTTGGAAAGTCGTTTGAAGAACGACGTGAAAATCATCTTCAATTTCTTAAATGGAACCCTCTATTTTTTATTACTTATTCTTGTAGCTTATCTCAAGAGCTTTCCAAAACACTATAATAAAATATTTCTTCATTGAGTACTTTTCGAGTTATGCGGCTTGAAATAATTTCTTAATTTTAATAAACCATAAAATATCTAGTGAAATATTCATTTTTCGATTATCTTACCTTAATACTTTTATGTACAAAATAATGAGAGGAATCAATTAGTGTAAAGAAAAAACATAATTGTTTCGAAGAAAAAATATGTAATTTGCAATTAACAATTACATATCTTTTCTTAAAAATAACTATGTATTTTCTTTACACCAATTGATTCCTCTCAGTTTGTACATAAAAGTATTAAGGTAAGTTTCTTTACACCAATTGATTCCTCTTAGTTTGTACATAAAAGTATTAAGGTAAGATGATCGAAAAATGAATATTTTACTAGATTTTATGATTTATGTAAAATTAAGAAATTATTTCAAGCCTCATAATTCGAAAAGTATTCAATCTCAATAAAGAAATACTCTATTATGTTTTGGAAAGCTCTCGAGATAAGCTACAAGAATAAATAATAAAAAATAGGGGGTTCCATTTAAGAAATTGAAGGTGATCTTCAAACGACTTTTCAAGATAAAACCAATGACACCACCTTATATCCCCATTGAAACCATACAACTTTTGTTTAAAACATTTTCACCGAAACCGCCATGGTTTCGAGATATTCAGCTGCATCATTTAAAATGACACACCTTATATATTACTTCTGATAACATATCTTAATGATATTCAAAATTGTGACAGTTTGGTGACGACGTGGAAATGTATCTAAACACATCCAAAATATCTCGAACTCCCTCGAACGTTAAATTCTCTCTATTCAACCATCATACAATGCTGATGCATCGATGAAACGCAAATACACTATGAATGGTTGAATATGTGTAATTGCGCATGTCCGAAATAATTATCGGAAACAGCTAGCATGACCGTTAATAACGAACGTGGCAATAACATTGGCAGAACGGCGACCAATCGAAATTGAGTCGAAACGAATCGTTGATAGTATTTTATATTTGTATATTCCATCCTTTCCATAGATTGAATTGCATATAACTTTATCGCGATATAGGTGTGCATGAGAGAGAGAGAGAGAGACAATGAGTAACGCAACGGTAACTGGATTGCGAAATGCACATCCTCGTGCGTACACGCATCACGTGTGCATCCGCACACGTGTACTCGCGTACGAATGAGACACAGAGGTCTGGATACATCGGATTACGCCACCCCCAGAATTGTTTGCGTCTATCGGACTCGGGACATCGATATAGGTCTTATTCGACGTGTGCATAGGCTGTCTCAAAATCACCAATACCTATCATTACGACGGGGATGCTGGAGACTGAAGAAATCTGTATGTGAGAAGATAATAATGATAATTAAGACAAAATAATGATCTTAATCTTTAACAAAACGAGGCGGCAATTTTTGCTGTATTAAATAATTAAGAATTAAAGATTCTCATGCTAATAGAAACTTCAAAAATCCATAAAGACAAAACAGGTTTTACCTGCTAATATTTATAGTAAAATTATGAATTTTTAATTTTAACTTAAAAAAAACTGCTAGGTTCATTTTCATAAATATTTTACTAATTTGCCTTATATTTTTTTCTCAAGTACAAATATAGTACTTTTGGTAATTTGGAACGTTCTGTAGGATGTACGAATGACCCGGAGGGCGGAAGTGGATGAAATTACATGTGTCCGCCTCACTGTGCATCATTGTCGTTAAATTACACGCGATGACGGTTCCGCTGTAGAATCGCATGGATTGAAAGGATCAGCATTATTCGCTAGGATGCGAGTTGATCAAATCAGAATGGATAGCCAGGGAATATCGCGGAACTTTCGATTAATGGATTATCGCCATTCTGCGAGTGACACAGAAAACCGATCCATTTTCCGCATAAATAATCTGTTCCATGAAAACTTGTTACTACAATTTTGTATTTTATGTTACTATTTTTCATATGAGTAATATAATTTCCAAAATAAAATGTAATACAAGCTTATAACTGTTTTACATTTTACGTTACATATTTTCAAACATTTTTTTCATTTTTAAATTAAAAAAAATATTTAAATTTATCTATGTTCTATCTTTTCTATGGATTTTCTATGGATAATTAATTATTAATTTTTATTAATTTTCTATGGATAATTAATTTAATTATAATTAAATTGCAAACCCACAAATCTCAGTTATTTATTTACATTTATGCTGGATTCTAAATCCTTATTTACTTATCCCTTATTTGCTTATCTTTCCATATAAGCTTTCTATATAAGCTTTTAGCTGACAGAATATTAACAGAAATTTCTCGTTGTTCTAGTAATCCGCGACTGTGCGTGATCCGTTACTGTCATCGTTAATAATCTGGCTTGTTGTTAATGAATGGAGAACATTTGATGGCGCATAGCCTCATTCGAGAACAATGTTAGATTCATAGGAGGATACCTTTGATGATCCACATATCGCATTCTATTAACGAATTGATTCGCTTAAGGTTTAGTGACAAAAGTTTAACCGATGATTTAATCGACACTCATTACGTGAATACTCTTTAATTTTATGCATCTAATTTATTAACACGATACTATTTTGGATACTTGAGTGCATTATTAAGTACTTATACAATGACAATAAATTTTGAAGAGAAGAATGAGGCATGATTACACAAATGATTAATTAACAAATTTATAGAAAAAAAATAATTCAAAATATAAAAAGTTTAGTTCCTACAAGAGCTTGCGATTAGCAATGTTTTGCTAAACATGCTATTTCATAAATATATAAATAAGAAGAAAAAAATTGTGATGCCAAAATTGACTTTAAAAAATATAAAACGACATAAAAATAATTGTAAAACATATATTAAAGTATAGGCTTCCGTAATAAAATCAAGGATCTCTTTGGAGAAAGTTGACTTTAGAGACCTCAAGTTAATTATCCAAGTACGAGGATAAAAAGGGTCGTCGTCCATCGATTTTTTTTCTCAGGACTTGGTAATTCAAAGCGAAAGTCTCACAATTTCCGCCGCACCCGCGAGTCTGCTCGAGTGTGATGAAATTAAGTGGTCGAAGTGCGTTTGGATCCGACACGAACGTCATCTCCTACCATAGCTTTCTCTCTTCTCTCTCTCTCTCTCTCTTTCCTTTACGATTTCCTGCCCTTTCATCCATTCCCTGCGCCGACACCATCAGCCAGCTTTTCTCGATTCTCGACGCTTGCATTTCCAAAGACTTTGTTGAAATACTATTGCTATGCATTTCAAGCATCGCATTGTCATATAGCAATGTACATGTACATCTACTACGCGTATGCTGTATGCAGATAAATGGAGCGCGGTGAGTTTATGGAGAAAAATTTGCGTTACAAAACAACGCTGAAATTTTGTCCAAAATTTTGCAAAAAAAAAATGCTCGAATATAAATAATTCAAATTTAAATCTATTCTGAGATGTAAAAGATATATAAAATCATCAAATTTATATTTCGCCGGTTGTCAGTTATCATGCGATAGAATTTTTTATATTTGTAAATTTTTCGCAATTTTTATATTCCTCATCTGAGTGAATTATTCTCTACATGTGAAAAGTGCATGATACTTTATGTGATACTGTAATTTGATATAATTGAAAAACGTGATGTGTAACATATCTTGATTAATTTTAATCTCTAAAATTAATCGTGTAAAAAATCTTTTTCAGTGTGATTTTTTTTTACAAAGTTAACGTTAAAACACATTGCAAAATATAAGTGATGGGATTAAATATTAAATCGAAACGTCAAAAGTTAAGTCCGACCAAACTATATATTTTCTTCAACTGTCGTGCGAGAACAAAAGCGCGCTCGAAAATTTGGTACGTGCAGTATGAATTCCTCGTTACACCGGTTATATTTTCTCGTTTCCCCTTCACATCGCCGCGACGTGCTGTATCTTCCAACATCGACCTCGACGACGACGACGGCGACAAATATGTCGAGGTTTTTCGCGAGGTACATCATCATTTCAGCGAGAGTCCAATATCCGACGTATACGTATATTCTATAAATTTCGTGCACGGTTTTATTTATTCGAAATATCGACGCTCTTTCATCACCGATTATTCGAATCTCCGTCGTCTCTCGTTTAAACTGAATTGTTTGATTGGGTAAAATAAAACAAAATTCGCGCAAGACTTTTTTGCTCGCGTGATTAACGGGTATAAAATATTACGCGCCGATGCACATGGCCGGGAACGTATAACTGACTGTTGCTTTTCTTCGCATAAATAGTGACCGCGGGAAATGCGGCTGAAAAAACATGAATTATGACAAGTCACGCGATGAAAAGTGTTATTTACAGCCAACTCGACCAAGGCAGCTACTCCAAAATACATATAGCCACCAACTGTGAAAATGGTAGAAAAGCTTAACGTCTAAAGAACAAGTTTCATCAGGTTCGCTGTCGTGGTTATGACTTTTTGAAAAATACGAAAAAGCAACATCCTTTCATCCGAGATCTTGGATCTACAAATATACACTTTGCGACATGTAATAAATATGGGATGTGTGTGATGAGACTAAAAGAAAATGGTACCGTAAATTTTTAAAAACTGACTTGGAAGAATTTATTAAACTCCCTCGGTAAGGTTTCTATTATATAGATGCTTTCTTTATTTCTTATACGTTGGGAGAAATCTCTCTCTTCTAGAATTCTTTTTTTTTTCTTTCTTCTTTTTTTTTATCGACAAGAAATTTATAATTAAAATGAAAAATTGGCTCAAATAACAATTACGAAGTGATAAAATTGGCAAGTAAGAGCCAAGGCGCGGTAATTGGAACGCAAGGGAGAGGAGAAAACTGAATATTTTAAAATATATCAATAAATAAAGAAAAGAAGAAGGTGTTTTCTCTTTTTTCTCGCGCTGCAATTACCGTGCCTTGGCTTCCACACCTGCCAATTTTACCACTTTTTAAGGAATTCGTATGCCAAAATTAACTAGGATCGCAGGATAGTTATATTTTGGCAGCTTTAGTTAGATTCTCTAGACGATCCATCGATTATAGCGCGGGTCACTGTGTCATAGATAATACTCGCATACACGACAATGGCAGGGAATCAGCGATAATTTTGCGGGATCCATCTGTTTCTGAGGTCAGTTCGGCGAGACAAAGCAACTGCATCCATTCAAATATCTGAGAGCTCGCGCTTTCATGATTAACGCGACCTGCCTGCTCGATAAGACATCTGGCAACCCCCAAATTTCGTACATTGCAGCGTCGTGGTTGCTCGCTCCGGGAATTCCAACGTCGCCTGTGCGAACAATGCCCCATTCGTAGGTTCCCGTTGTGTGTTTACCGAAGAAGTTTACCCGCTTGAGAAACATCGCTTGTAGCGGGACGAAAAGTTCGTTGCCGAATGGTCGTTGTATTCCTGAGCGATTAAGCTTTGCAATGCAGTATTCAATTTTCAGCTTGGCACCGAATGCTATTTAAGTAAATTTCTCTACTGTATATTGACGCATTGTGTTAGGTTAGTAGATAAATATACAGAGTGTTTCTTAATAAGTGCGAAAAATTTTAGGAAATGATTCTTTGTCGAAAATTAGGGGGCTTTTTCATATAAACATATACCTCCCTCCCTGTGAAGTTACACTCCTTCGAAAATGAATAGAAATTAGGTTTTTATTTTTTTCTCCAATTTGAAACAAGTTAAAGAAATGAAATTAGTTGGTTTTTTTCTACTAGTGAAAAGGTTATTTATTAATATTTTTTCCAGTCTTCCGTGTTGTTATGAGAGGATGAAACTGGCAACTCTTATTCAATTTTTTATGAGAACTTTTTAATGTTTACCATATATTAATGTTTATATTAATGTTTATATTAAAACCCCCCTTAATTTTCGATAAAAAATTAATTCCTAAAATTTTTCACACTGCTTAAGAAACACCCTGTTAGATTAATAAATAAATATACAGAGTGTTTTTTAATAAGTGCGAAAAATTTTAGGAAATGATTCTTTGTCGAAAATTAGGGGGCTTTTTCATATAAACATATACCTCCTTCCCTGTGGAGTTACACTCCTTTAAAAATGAATAGAAATTAGGTTTTTATTTTTTTCTCAAATTTGAAACAAGTTAAAGAAATGAAATTAGTTGGTTATTTTCTACTAGTAAAAAGGTTATTTATTAATATTTTTTCCAGTCTTCCGTATTGTTATGAGAGGATGAAACTGGCAACTCTTATTCAATTTTTTATTAGAACTTTTTAATGTTTATATTAATGTTTATATTAATATTTTTATTAAAACCCTCCCTTAATTTTCGATAAAAAATTATCTCCTAAAATTTTTCGCACTTCTTAAGAAACACCCTGTTAGATTAATAAATAAATATACAGAGTGTTTCTTAATAAGTGCGAAAAATTTTAGGAAATGATTGTCGAAAATTAGGGGGCTTTTTCATATAAACATATACTCCCTCCGTGTGGAGTTACACTCCTCCAAAACTGGGGGTAGAAATTAGCTAGTTATTTTCTACTAGTGAAAAAGTTATTTATTAATATTTTTTCCAGCCTCCCGTATTGTTATGAGAGGATGAAACTAGCAACTCCTATTCAATTTTTTATGAGACCTTTTTAATGTTTATATGAGAAACCTTTCTTAATTTTCGACAAAGAATCATCTCCTAAAATTTTTCGCACTTCTTAAGAAACACCCTGTATAGAAAGCTATCATACAGTGCGGTTCTGTATCTCAGTAATATTTTAATATTCATTGATGCGATTGTTATATATTTTTGATAAATTATTGTGTATTAAATATTCCATTAAAAAATATACTATTTCAATACATTTTTAAACTGACGAATATCATAAAATAATATCGTATCAATTTTACGTCTGCATATAAAATAACAAAATAAGAATAAAACTCGCGCGAATGTCAATGCGTCAGTTTCACTTATGTAAGAAGATATCAATTTTCGAAAGAGCATTCCTCTGCAAGTACATGTATACCGTGATTCGGAAGATTAAAGATAAATCAAAGTTTGCTCTGAGAAATTGCGTTTTCATGTCCGATTTACAGCTACGAAAAATTTCATCTCCGCCTTTCGGAATTTGACGCCCGACGTATTTCTGCTGAAAGATGGAGGAGCACGCAAAACTTCAAGAGCCAGAGTATACCAGCCACTTTAGACAATTTACTTCGCGGACCGGCGGACTCCGAAAATGGGGTTCGTTTACGTCATGACGGAAGACCGAACCGCCGAAAGCTTAACTCGCGGCGATCATATATCATCCCCACCGCGGAGCATCATGAAAACCCTCCTCAAAACCGTAACTCTCGCTCTCGTTTTTGTTTTATAAAAACTTTATGGGCCGAGATATTAGATACGAGCCTCTGTATGATCGCGGACATCCACCCTGTCTTCGCCGCGAGCTACGAGAAGTAAAACCGGCTTTACGGTAATTTCACAAAATCCGCAGGCCAATATATCGGGAGAAAGAAAATTTGTTTGCCAACATTTCTCTTGAGAATGGTGAATATTTGTTATTCGTCATTTTCTGTTCGTATGTTTCGTCTTTCTTCAATAGCGAGTCGCATTAAAATGAAAGATCGGTTTAAAAATGTAAGACTCTCTCATTTTTGTCAGTTTTATCGCTTTAAAAAATCTTTTGTTACAATTCCAAGCGCAAAAATTGTGAAAATGTCAAACTGTAGTGTAGTTCGGAAACTTTGGAAGTATTTTATATTGATATTTAAATACTACATGACAGTTATCAATAAAACAATTGCAAAACTATGAATTGTCGCATAGTTTGCGATAAATTGGAACAATAAAAATTGTTACAAAATCAGACAATATTGACAAGTTTTACAGAAATGAAAAAAAATGTTAAGGATTGCACATGTCGCTCGACGATTTGGAAATTTAACTACATATTTAAAATTAAAAACAATCCATATAAAAAATATTTTCCAATTATAAAATGCACAATGCAATAATTTCGCCATAAAATTAAATTTTTCTTTTGTCAGAAAAATCAAATTTGTTATTTAAAAAAACACACGCAAAAATAACTCTACACTGAGAAAAATCGTTTGATTGTATCAACCAGATGTATATGATTGAAGACATTTTGGTTAAATTAAACAAGAATTCTTAGTTATCATCATAAGACTCGATTTTATAATTTTATAATTTTATTAGAACGTTTAATACATTTTACTATAAGGATTTGGTTAGTATTTTCTGGTTGAATCTATAAAATTTCTTGTTACATTAAATGCTTGATTTTTAACTTAACTCGTATTCATCAATATTTGTCGTGAAATGTATATAAAGAACTAGTATTAACGTTAAATCCAAAGTATACTTTTTTTCTCTTGCAGCTGCTTCTACGAGCAGTAATGCCAGAAAGAGGACGCTAGCTCTCTGATTGTGTGTGTTTGAGCTGTATCCTCTTCTTGCATCACTGTTTATCAGTTTAATTTCTAACAAACTGAATTTAAAATAATTTATTCAATAATTTGGATTGAATTTATCCAATAATCTTGTTGGAATTCAGAATATTAAACAGATTTTTGAGATTAAATGGAAAAAATTTTAGACGACTTGGTGCTAGAGAGTTTAATATTATTAACCAGAAAATTTGGTAAATTTAACAGGAAGAAATTAATCAGATTCATCTGGTAATTCCTACAAGAATTCTAGCTCGTCCATTTTCCAACAGACATACTGGTTGAATCTACCAGAATTCTAACTAATGCAACCAGATTTTTTTCTCAGTGTATATATGTGTAAAATATAATTTATTAAAATTAAAATTACCATATATGTTCTTCGCATGTCATTAATAATAAAAAAATAAATATTAACCAGGAAATTTGGTAAATTTAACAGGAAGAAATTAATCAGATTCATCTGGTAATTCCTACAAGAATTCTGGATTTTCCAATAGACATACTGGTTGAATCTACCAGAATTCTAATTAACGCAACCAGAATATTTTTTTCTCAGTGTGTTATTTAAAAAAACACGCGCAAAAATAACTCTAGATAAAATTCAAAAATAAACGGATCGCATTAATCATCGACCAAAGAACTTTTATCAGATTGATGTAAAGCTCTCTACGAGTTTAACTTTTCGTTTCTGACTGTTCTGGTAAAACCAGAGCCAAATGTATTTCCCGATGAATGTCAATTTGAAAGCGACCCTCGATAGAAGCTCTCTCTCTCTCTCTCTCTCTCAATCTACCCTCGTCCACCTGGCCTCAGGCAAGGCAAACTTTATTCGCGGGTTTATCATTGCGACCAAATTTTTCATACTGAATCGAAACCGACAGGATTCTCCGAGCAATCGGGCAAAGGTAGCGGCATTTTCGAGCTTCGGAAATAAATATTCGAGCTTTCAGGGAGAAATGTGCGCGGTTCAACATCGACGATCGCGGCGGGAGAGAATCGGATGAAACTTTAATCTGCCCGTTGATATTCGTATAAGCGTAACACACACGTGGAAAGCGTTCAGGAAAAACCGTAGACGTAGCCCGGGATTATATGATTTCTTCTTCTTTGTTTCTTTCTGTTGCCCTTTCGCCGTGAATTTCTCCGGCATTTATTTTGCAATAGCCGCGGATAAATATTCATGACGTGCGCTTTAACCCACCCCCCGCTCCAGCATCTATGACACATCGCGTAATCACGTACACCGTTACAGGCGAGATATAATGGACCACGCACGTGTTTAACCGCTTCTCTCCATTCCGGACGCGATTTATAATACGAATCGTAAATAGGCGCGTCATGCGCGCCGACCGTAATTCCTTTCGCGCGCTATTTCCGCGGAAAGGTTCGCGCGAATTTCCCGCGTTTGCAATCATTAAACACCGCGAGTGGAAAAAATGACCGGCAATACAGACGAAAATCCGGGCGATAGCCAATACGGATAATGGCTGGGCGCGGTTATAGATGTATATCGACACTCGCAATCGCAACGCGTCGGTGTGGATGATGCTTGACATTTGACATTCACGGTCGATAGTGCGAATGTACGTGTTATCGGTTCAATAACAACATGAACTGTCAAATTAGGGAGATTATTCGCGTTAATTGGAGATACAAATGAGCTGTTAAATGGTGCGTTATCTTCGTTTTGATAAAGATGATCTTGGAAAATAAATATTAAATATGAATATAATTACGTTATTATTATGACAGTATTTTTTTATGATGTTCGAAAGAGCAGAGATACGATTTTTGTTTTTTTTTTATTAAAATAATGATGAATATAATAAAGAAAACTCTGATATATGTGCAAAAATATGATTTTTATTTTTTACTCGTAATTTTTATCGCAACTTCTTGTTTTTGCTTTATAAATATTATTATATAAATATAATTTATATTTTGTTCTTTCATTTTCTTTTCAGATTCAAGCAAAGGAAAGTTTTAATGATTATAAATAATGAATATAAACAGAGAGAGAGGAACTCGAATATAAGGATTACCATTCCTTTATAATATTTATTAGAAGATCTGGAGAATATTTGAAACTTTCTAACTAATCACTCTCTAAAACCAAAGTACATCACAAAAGCGGTTTACTTAATCGGATCGACATCGATTGCCTCGTTTGCGGGTTACGAGGACTTTAGCGATGTTCGTCGGATCATAACTCTTACAAGATTAAGCGCAAACCAATAGAAATCAAATATGTTATAGAAAGAAAGAAAAATAAACTCGATAGTGAAGATAAAAATCATTGATTTGAACGTATCATCAAAAATAAAATCTTTATGCAATTCGAGATTAAGATAACAACTTCAAAAGTATGCAGTAATCGAAACGGTTAGATACAAAAATATTAACAAAAAGAGAAATAAAAGACAATAATAACAAATTGCGATAATATAATAACAAATTTTTCCTATAGACGTGTGGGTTTTTCTACTCGAAAATACATTTCTGTTCGGAAAAACCGATTATAATTTCGAAGTTGTTTATTAGATATTAAGGAATTATTGAATACCGTAAAAGTATTTTCGTAAAAAATCGGAATGTGCAATAAAGAATTTGATGCATAATAAAGTACTTTAATAGACCATCTTGAACGCTATAGAACTTGCTTTTTTAATTTTGTCAAAATTACAATATTTCATTGTTGCGTTGTGTGTGTGTATGTGCTCGATTAATACATAATTTCATACTATTAGTAAATGCTACTATTAGTAAATGTAAATATATATATATATATATTTGTATATATATTGACATGTATATAATATATTCCAAGTGTGTAGTGCATTTTATGTATACACAAAGTTGGCTATGGAAATGGGACAGAATTCCAACATCTGTTCCATAGTAGATAAAAAAAAATCACGCAGGTAGAAAGAGAAATTGAATAGTACAATGTCTATTTTTTTCTATAGATTTATTTTTTTTAATTGTAACTGTGCATCGGAAAAGTGTAAGTGCATTTTTTTTAGAATAAAATCTTTTTTGTGTAAAATAGATTCTTCTGAAATAGATTTATTTAATTTTAAATAAATTTTTTCTTTTTCTTTATGAATATTGTATGTGCAAAAATATCAGGATAAAATAATAAAAAAAAGAAATATTTCAGGAGATATTTGAAATTTCTGAATAAAGCATACATATGCTTCATTCAAGGTGATAATCCAACATTCTACCACTTGAAAATTATATAAACAGTTTATGATCTGTTTATGTTCTTCATTACGGTATCAAAATAATTACTATTTACATTACTGGATTTTTCTTATGGTATTACCTCAAAGATAAAATGTATTCGCATTCATTTACTTCCATTGAAGAAATTTAAAAAAACTGAATAAAAATAAATTGTTTAAACATAAATATAGTATATTATATAATAAATAAATATAATAAATAATATAAATATATAATTTAACTTTGTGCTATAATAAAGAACATAAAGAAATCTATTACAAAATATTTGTTATGTAATAATAATATGTTTAAACATCTTAAAATGTATGCCTTTTTTAAAAACTTTAAATATCTTGTGAAATATTTCTTATTTGAACATCTTATCCTATTATTGTTATTTTGTGCACAATATTCAAAAGAATCTATTTATATTAAAGAAAATATGATTCCATTAAAGAAAAAAATTGAACTTTTTTGGTGTATTGTTACACTTAGAAAAAAAATGAGTTAATCGAAAAATAGAAATAGTTATACCATCAATATATTTTTGCCTCTACTATTTCTTTCTATCTTTAATGAAACAGATACTAGAACCTGTTCCAATTGCATGGCTTATCATATATATGATAATATCCCTATAATAAAGATTGATTTTGATCTTGTATGTTGTAGTCTTTTAACATTCAATTATAGCAATATGTGTGTGATTGAATTAAATTTTTATTAACTTTTGTTATTTATAAACGCATTTTTGAAAGTGGTTCAGAAAATTGTATCGTTACGGACATTGGTCTACCTCATTGGTCTGAGATTGTGTCGTAAAAAAAGTGTGTGACTGGTCGTCGAGACAACTTAAACGTTATCTCTGCGTGTCTCGTAAAAGGACGAACTCTTTTGGTCGAGAGATATAAAAGTACGCGATTAGCTGGGTCTTTGGAGTGCTCATTTTTTTTCTCTCTCTCTCTCGCGCGCGCGCTCGCGGATAGATGAACCGTGCTGCTTCAAGGTGGAAATAGCTAAGCTTAGTGCTAAGTTTCACGTTATGGACGGTGTATAAAAGTCTACATTTACACGTTCTTCTCGTCCGCGATAAAAGTTCTGTAAATTGTGCCATGTGCTGCACAATAATGTCTTTGTTAAAACTGCATTACTATGAAAGTAGACATGTTTTTGCAATAAACTTTTTTTTCAAGATTCTATAGTAAAAAAAAACACATATATATACACACAAATAAATTTGTATACACTTATCCTTTTATAACATACGACTTTAACATAATATCTATTTACATTTTTGAAATATTTTTAATAAATTCTTTTAAAAAATAAATTTTAACAGTTATTTAAAATATGAATTTTTTTTTTAGTATTTTTGAAAGGATAAATATACAGTTTTTTATTGCACAAATATTGAATTGAATATATATTCGATATTTATTTATTTTTTTAAATTTTTAATAAATAAAATAAAAGTTCTTATCACTCACCAATCGGATGCACAACGGCAGAATTAACTACATTGAAGCTATGTATATTGATCTGTAACATATAAAGTTATACATATAAAATTTAAATTATAGAAGCGCTCAAAATATCAAATATTTAAAATAATTGTTATTGTGTATATATGCATCGAATAAAATAAAAATAAGTTATAAAATAATATAAAATTAATTTAATGTATTTAGTTTAAAAAGTATTGCATTTGTTTTCTTTATTCTTCTAAAGGAAACAATTATATATATATATATATATATATATATATATATATATAAAATTTAATGAATATAATAGTAAACGGATATTTAATGGAATAATTATATAATTTCCGAAATAATTATCCCTTTTAAACATTTATGATACTATATAAAAATTTTTAAAAAATTCTTATTTAACAATATTTTATTCAAATAAATAAACTAAATAAACAGAAATAAACATGCAATATTAATAAAAAATAATATATAAATGTAAGAATAATATACAAAAAATAAATTATTTACCCCAAAGTTGCCATCATCTGACATCTCCTAGGTCTCCTTCTCCTCTCAAATTATTAAGATTTGTTGCACTCGCGAAAATATAATTCATTATTGTTCATTATATGATACGATAAAGATGGACGCGCGATATTTTGCGGCACTCCCGAACTAATTAAGACACGACGAACTATCTGTAGCAAGATAACAAATGGACACGCGATACGACACTCCCGAACTAATTAAGACGTGACGCATCATTTGGGCATGATAACAAACGGATATAATATTCAATGCATCGAATGTGCTCGCTATAGTAAATCATTTGATTAATTATTGATATCGACTCGTGCAATGAATTGTTTTGGTTGCAATGGGTTGTTGGGATATTTAGTTTCCTCTTCAGGTAAGCTCTTCCACCAACGTCAAGGAATACCTAATGAAAAAGTTATATTATATGATTTTTAATATAATATAATTTATAATTGATTTTATAATTAAAAGATTATGTTTATATATGTGACATCTCTCTTTTTCCCGATGCAAAAGAATACGATATAATTCTCAAAAAATAAGCATTACACACACGTTAACTAATTTGTCGTTACAAAATATTTTATTAACTTTAAAATAAATTATAAGATATATATTACGAATATTTCGTTTAATCAGAAAATAAATAATCATCAACATATTGAATTAAATATTCAGCATTCGATTGATTGTTAATGTCGATGGATCGTAATATAAGAGAAAATACACAAATATGTGTACAAATCATTACAAAAATAATTATAATACAAGAATAAAAGGCAATAAAAGCAAGCGCGATAAATAGAGCGCTCATAAATTTATTAAAAAATAATGGTATTAGTCATAAAAATAATTATTATTTGCAACGAAATGATAATTTATAATTCCCACTTTTTATCGCTACGATTTCTGTTTTAAATGAATAAATTGCGTGACATTTCGAGAATTAGCTGCCAACTTAATGCATTTACAAATCTTTAACAAGCTGATTATTAATTATTATCATTTGCATGAAAATTTTATATAATCTGTGAAATAATGTTTATTTAGAACAGAATTTATATGTTATATATATTATATTTTATATGTATATTTATATATATATGATATAATCTGACATAATTTAAATTAATTATTCTTTGAAATTAAAATAAAAAAATTAGCTCCCATATTCTATATACTCTGCATACCCACAATAAAATTACAACAACGTACAAAATACAAATATATACAAATTATAAAAATATCATGTCTAAAATAATTAATATTTTAAAAAATAATGATTGTGGGCTAAAATTTTAACTTCTTAAACAGATTTTAATTTTTAAATACAAATACTTAATTAAAAAAACTTATAAAAAAGAATTTGTTTAAATATGAAACTGAAATATTATAAGAATATTTTAAGAAATATTATAAATATAGAAAATAATTTTTATATATATTAATATAAAAATCTAATTTTATAAAAATATTTAAAAAATATAATGTTAAAATATTTTAATGATATTTTTATACGAAAAAAAATAATAACGACGCACGAAACAATTCGCTCTTTCATCGCGATATTTAAGAGATTTCTCACAAGAATTATTTTTTTAAATATCAAATATTTTGATATTCATGTATAAAAATAGGTTGAAAATTGTTGGAATCCATATTTTACTCGCATAGAAAAGTGTAAGATAAAATTGGCGTATCCCTATAGAGTTTTGTTAAAGATAGACATTCTAGAATTGTAGACATAAAGCTAGATAATTAATAGGCATTAAACAAAATATACATTTCAAATATTATTTAAAATATCAATTATTAATGGTACAATCACAATAAATATCCATGTACAATGCATTAACATATACAGGGTGTTCCAGTTATCTTCCCTCATCTTTCAAAGACAGATTCCTGGGATCATTTGAAGATAATTTTTCCTACGATTTTTTCAGCGAAAATGTCAATGAAGGCCATCATTTTTGCATATTCCCGATTTTTGTCATCATATATCTTTGCAATTAAGTCTTAAATTAAAACTCAAGTAAAGTAAACTCTATTTAAAATCAATCAAAGAATGTGATTTTGTAAATATTTTATTTCTACAAAAAGCTTAGTTTATGAAAAACCGCTTATTTCCAATCACTTATAATTCGAAAATTATTAGTGCCTCGACATTTTCGTTGAGGAAAAATCGTCTTCGGATGATCCCAGAAATTTTCCAGGATCTCCCAGGAGTCTTTGAAAGATGACGAAAGATAACTGGGACACCCTGTATATTAATGCATCATGTGTATCTTCACAATTTCATTGCGGTCGCTCTTTACTTGGTGCTATAATTCTCGCAAAGCCTCATTAACAACCACGCGATGGTAACGATGAAAGCCTCGCTCGGTTCTCTTCGTTTCATATCGATTGTGACTCGTCCCAAGGGAGAATCAAGATTTATAGTCGTGCAACTGTCAGGCACTCCCTATTGGGACTTACCCACGGGTTGATCCATCTGTCACAGAGAATATATCTGATCTGTTTGCCCTTTTTTACAAATTCATTTTATATATATTTTTTTTCAAACGTATTTTTCGTAGTATCGTTGCTGGCAAATTGTGGGTCGTCGAGTTTGTTTCACGCGCGGACATTTCCTACATATTTTAAACAGTCTTCGATTACTTTTTTGTCGCATTCTCTGGGGTACAAGCTTGACAACATAAATAGATAAAGCTCGATTAAAAATTGCGAAGAAACAGAAAATAATACGATGGCTATTGCAAGCGTCACTTGCATATCGTTTTCACACGTGGAATTAAGCGATAATTGACAATAATTGCTTTGGCTATTTCTAATAAAACATTATATTTTATGTACATCTTATTTTCATATGGATTTGTTTAAAAAATGATTGCCAGAAAGTTTAATAACTTTTTCATTTATTATTTAACATTCATATCGCGATGAACAAAATATGCTAAAAGTCTCAGATACGTTTGATGAAAAAGTCGATATCATCGTATTATAAAGTCAAATGAAGATTACATAAATCTCTGGAAAAACTATTTCAATATTTCTCAATAAAATTATTTCAATATTTCAATTTATGTTTCCGATAAACTCTGCTCTGTAAAAACAATTTGTTTATGCGGTAACTTCTATTATCAATGAATCTCTTTGCAAAGTAACCAATCCAGCTGCGGAATCGATTCTCCGTACACGAAACGATTCCGCTTGCGTATTATTCCGTTGCGTCTTCGGAAATATTTGCATAGTCGTTCAACAAAAGAAACGCATTGCACATAGGCGGGCCGTATAGCATCACACGTCTTTGTCACGGATTTTCGTTTGGCATTTTCGCTTTTCCGGTGTGAGCGAAGAAAGCGATTCGCCGCCGTTCTCCTGAGTCCCCTAAGATTCACACGAATGCTTTTCCGATATCCACACGACGATGACGGCACGTCGCACACACGAGTGTTCATTCCACACCGATGTCGAGAACACCAACAATCACTGATACGTCATGTACATACACTTTCGTCAGATGTTATTTTCAATGACAACTCCAATTCGAGAGGATAACTCGATAACTACGTTTTGTCGGCTGACGCATATCGCGCATATATGCATTCTATATACAGGGTGTATCTTAAAAAGTTCCCAAGCAAATAGCGTTATTCCTGATTAGAAACCGAGTCGGAAAGTCCTGAACCATTTTTTTCCATGATACTTAATAAAGCAGCAATTAATGAGTAAAATTGCGCCAATAAAAGACAAACTTCCTCGTTATCAATATACGAAGATTTGAATAAACAAAAATGTAAACTGTTTTGTGTGAATTTTTAAACAATTCATCTTTTCAGAAATCTTTTTAATACTTAAATCTGATTTTAATGACTTAATGAATCTTGGAAAAAAAGGTCGCGCCAATAAAAAAACAAACTTCCTCGTTATCAACATACGAAGATTTGGATAAGCAAAAATGTAAACTGTTTTGTGTGAATTTTTAAACAATTCATCTTTTCAGAAATCTTTTTAATACTTAAATCTGATTTTAATTATTTAATGAATCTTGGAAAAAAAAGGTCGCACCAATAAAAAGACAAACTTCCTCGTTATCAACATACGAAGATTTGGATAAGCAAAAATATAAACTGTTTTGTGTGAATTTTTAAACAATTCATCTTTTCAGAAATCTTCTTAATACTTAAATCTGATTAATTATTTAATGAATCTTGGAAAAAAAAAGGTTCAGGACTTTTCGACTCGGTTTTTAATCAGGAACGCTATTTGCTTAGTGGGAGCTTTTTAAAATACACCCTGTATATTAGCAATATAGATTATATAGAAAGCTTTAATTCATAATATCTTTGTTTGCAAAATTTACATGTGTGTGCAAAAACAGAACTTGAATTTTATATTTGCTGATGTAAAATTTAAATAAATTTAGCAATCTCTCTCTCTCTCTCTCTCTCTCTCTCTCATATGTGCAATTTGAATTGAAATATTAATTTAAATAAATTTTATATAATATTATTTTATGTACACACTATACAATACTTTTTGTCTCCTATTTCAAATAAAAGCTTATAAAATATAATTAAATCACAATTTTATATTTTATATATTGCAAACTAGGACAATCTTTTTTAATTGCATATTATACATATTT
This sequence comes from Camponotus floridanus, assembly GCF_003227725.1. NCBI lineage: Eukaryota > Metazoa > Arthropoda > Insecta > Hymenoptera > Formicidae > Camponotus > Camponotus floridanus. The sequence goes on along the minus strand of NW_020229592.1, from coordinate 498,772 downwards.
TAAAATTCAATGTTATAATTCAGACAATACTAACAACATTTTACATATATTGTTTAAATAATATTATATTAATTTATTAAGTATTTATATCTTATCTTATATATTTTTTCTAGTATTCTTTATATATATTCTATACATAATATTATATTATATTATATTATATTATATTATATTTTACGATATTTTTGCGTTTAAACAATTGTATTTTTTTGCAAAGAAATTTCATTATTTTTATTTTTTATATAGTTAATGATAAATAATTTTATTGTTTTCGCGATTATATGCATTTTCATTCATTTTATCGCGTGTTTATTAAGTGGAATTGTTTTCTCGATTATTCTTTTATTCACTTTAAATATAAATTATAACGAATAAGTTAACGCGAGTCAAAAATTAGTCGCAAAATGAGCATCAAGATCATATTTTTTCGTGACATATTTCCATATAATGGCGGTTGACACATAAATAACAAAAATTAGATGGATTAATTTATGTTAACAATGCATGCGTGTATTATATACATCGGAAAAAACAACATTGCAAAGCAGCAACGAGCTGTTGCGTTGCAAAAAAGAGGCATTCTATAATTTACCAGAAATATTAATACCGGTCGCCAGCGCAAACAAAGCCGTCCAATTCGACTATATTTTTGCTATATTTTTTATCTAACGAATGCAATCCAATTAATCCTTTTTAACACTGCGCTCTCGCTGACGCTAGAAAGGAATTTGTTTTTATTTTGTAATATATTGAACTCAATTTTTTTGCGGTCTTGCTGCGGGCAAACATTTCTAATAAAGAACGAGTTTTCCGAGTGTTTTCAGAAATAACATGCGTTTTTAAAGCGCCGAATGCGTTTCGGCTGTCGCAATATCGCTCTGCGACATATTTGCCGGAAAAAGGTCTGTTGGAAGACTTATCGTGTCGGAAGAAGCGGCTCCTCTGCTCGAATGGTATTTTCGTGTGCAGAGAATGTCTGGAACGATATATCTCGGGCGGTGAATAATCGCGACTCAAAAACAAGAAGCGAGAGAGTGGAGAGATGTATTATTCGTCCAAGCACGGCTGGTAACATAAATTACCGGCGCATTCGTCGTATGCGTGTGGCCTCTTGTATAAATGTGGGACAGGGAATGCGGGACAATCCACTCTGCCGTAATCTTATCTAACGATTGGCCAAACGGACCAGGAGAACGACCCAACGTTCGTTACGACGTGATCGATACGGTAGAAACAGACAACTAGCCCGCGATTGTGTTCTATCGCAACCAAAGTATCGACAGTAAACGACTGCGCCTTATCAATAAGTTAAATAATCTACAGGGTGTATCTTAAGGGGTTATACCTAGTCAGCAAGTCGAAAAAAACGTATTTTTGGGAAATTAAAAAAAAACTGTTAGGTATTTTTATTTCATCGATTCTTTATCATAATATATATCTATCAAAGAAGTTTTCATAATTTTTTCAATTAAAACTATCGAGAAATGTAGACACAGTAGCTATTTTCCAGAGACATTTTTTTTCGGAGGCGCTTGGCGGTGAGCAAGATTACTCGGAGCTGGATCATCTGAAATAAAAAATTCAAAAGAATTTAACTTTCGTATGAATTGATCTAGTTCGTGAACGAAGGATTTTATAAAAAATTGATTTTTGATAATGTGACAGACGTTTGACGCAAAAATACGAATTTTTTGTGTTAATGAAAAAAAGGTTTCATCAAAATTAAAATCCCTTCGTTCACGAACTAGATCAATTCATACGAAAGTTAAATCTTTTTGAATTTTTTATCTCAGATGATCCAGCTCTGAGTAATCTTGCTCACCGCCAGCGCCTTCGAAAAAAGATGTCTGGAATATAGCTACTGTGCCTATATTTCTCGATATTTTTAACTGAAAAAATTAGGAAAACTTCTTTGCTAGATATATATTATGATAAAGAATCGATGAAATAAAAATACCCAACAGTTTTTTTTTAATTCCCAAAAATACGTTTTTTCCGACTTGCTAACTAGGCATAATCCTTTAAAAAGCTCCCACTAAGCAAATAGCGTTATTACTGATTGAAAACCGAGTCGAAAAGTTCTCAACCATTTTTTTCCATAATGCTTAATAAAGCAGCAATTAATGAGTAAAGTCGCGCCAATAAAAAGACAAACTTTCTCGTTATCAACATATGAAGATTGGATAAGCAAAAAAATAAACTGTTTTGTGTTAATTTTTAAACAATTCATCTTTTCAGAAATCTTTTTAATACTAAAATCTGATTAATTATTTAATAAATCTTGGGGAAAAAAATGGTTCAGGACTTTTCGACTCGGTTTTCAATCAGGAATAACGCTATTTGCTTAGTGCGAGTTTTTTAAGATACACCCTGTATATTTCCATTATATGATTCAGTCTCAAAGATCCATCACATTCTACTGCATATAATATATCCGATGTCATTTATCTCAGGTATTAATCTTGCACGTGAAAACTCATTTGACTTTTTTACAACTTTTTTGCCGCGATCATTATACCGAGACTATTAGCAATAAATTGTAGGTCTTTTGTAAAATCATAAATATTTCTTGTTATCGATACATGTAATAAATGCGTTAAATTAAAAAAAAATACACGTTTTAAATTTTGTGGCCAAAAATAATTGATGTTATCAGAAAACAATTGATGTTATCAGAAGTGACAATAGATGAGATGTTTTATCAGCTATTGTGTAATTTTTTTATATTTATATAGTGCGTCCAATAACTTTTTCCAAAAATATATTGCATATTAGAGATATCGATACTAAATCATCAAGAATCATAAAAAAAATATTAACATGAATAACAACAAGCAATTTTTTACATAACATCGGTTTTATATAACATGCTTTTGCGAATGAAAAATAGGGGAATTTGCAGTGTGAATGGAAAATAAAGGAAAGAATTCGGCCATCGTAAATCACAGAATAAATTACCGGGTCACCATGTTTGCATCGTCAATTGTATACATGTATACCACTCCACTCGACTGCGCAAGAGCGTAATAGAAGCCCACTCGCTTTGCATGAAAATAAAGCATGTGGCAGCAAGTAGCGCTATTGATAAAGGTAAATTTTGACCAAGCTAAAAGCGTTTAGAGATACGTCTGCATCCGCATTGTCTTATTTCGTCTACTTGCTCACTTATTCAGTGGGATATGAGAGAAAAGTAAATGAGGGAGGAAGAAATGAAGAACATAAAAAGTTATAATTACAATTGAAAATAAATCCAAAATAAATTATACAAATTAAATTTTAAAAATATTTAATTTAATTTAATTTAAAAAATACGAATTAAATTTAAAAAATATGAAAACAAAAAAAGGAACAGTAATCGATATATTTTTCATGTGAATTAGATAAAACAATAAAAAGATACGATTTGATAAGAATGTTGTACGAGGACAGATATGATGAAATTATTATTTTATGACATCTTTACATTATTTTGGTAATAACTAAATATCTTGAATTTTTCTATTGTATTGGAATTATAATGTTACATGATAATCAATCAATTTTTAATTAATCTAAATTGAAATAAATACAATTAATTTTTTTCAAAGCGTTATAGCGATATATATCATAGAGAGGATTATTTTTGAAAATAATAAAATTTTCATAGTTACAAGACAAAGTTGACGGACGTAAAAAATACTCGGTATTTTACTTTTTATTTAAAGTAATTAGTTATAGTTATGTTTGATAAATATATTATAAGATGTAGCTATTCTAAAAGCCTTATCGCATTGATTTTTCATGTGAATTCGACAAAATTCTTATTCTCGCTTATTAGCTGTGTGTGTCAAACTAACATATTACAATATCTAAAATAATATTAGAGTGAAAAATGAGATTTATCTTCAAAGTCATATACTTCTGGGGACAATCTGTTCTCCTATCAAATAAAAGGCAACTAGTGCTGAGATGAAGTTGCAATGAAATATGCATCGCGCAGGCTATTAAAATCAAAAGCCAGTATTCTTAGAGTTAAATGGCAAAATAAATAACGTAGTAGAGGGAGGGAGAAACGGATAATAAGCAGGGGAAAATAGGAAAAATAAGAGAGAGAGAGAGAAAGGAAAAGAGAAATCGGAAAAAACTGTATCTCTCGCAGCGGTATCCAACGATCGCGACACGAGGGATATAAATTGCTTGTTTGTTACGCGTTTCCCTTGTTAAGCTCGACTGCAGACGAGAACAGCGTGAAAGTACACGGCGTCCGTCCTATATTGCATAGAAATAAAGTACGGGTGTGTGAGTTGAATGAGCGGGGTCGAGCGCGGGAATGAATGAAGGTAGGGACGGATGAGTGTGAGCACGTGCGGTCGCGGGTTAACTGTTGAAAAGTGGTTATAAATAAACCATCGTGGGGAGGGTGCCTCGCAGCAGAGATGTCACTTTTCGCTTCGCCTTGTCGCACTTTGTGCGAATTTCGGACGCCGCGCATGAATATTTTAGGATGATCGCCCGACGACAATATCCGGCTTCCATTTCCCTTTGAGCGCAAGTATGTGTAAAAAAAAAAGGCCGGCATCGCTTTTATTGATCCAGCCAGTCGCGATATCATGTCATATTATAAAATAAAATATAAAAGCAAATATTGTCGATAAAGTAAATAAATCGTCCAGAGGAAGAAGGAAGCTGATAAGTATCTAGTTATCTAAGACAAAACAGTTAATTTTATTAATTTTTGTATATAATTTTATATGATATTTAATATTATATAATTTTATATAATTTATTATATAATATTTAATATTATATAATATTTATAATATTTATTATATAATATAATTTTATATAATTTATATAATATTAATTATATATAATTTTGTATTATTTGCTGATTTTATTTATTGTAATATTATTTGTATACATTTTTGTTATATTAAGATAGTGATTAATTCTAGCGATCATACTTTGATTCTTCTTTTCTAATACTTCTTATTGTAAAACGTAGATTAATATGTATAAGAAAAATTAAATTTTCGAATAATAAAAATCATGCATTTCTGAACTAATATTTGCAGAGAATTTATTGATTTTATTATGGAATGGAATGAATCGTGTGTGTATATATATATATATATTGAGTGAATCCGAATGAAAATAACATGCAAACTACAACAATAACGCCCGCGTTAAGCTCTTCCAATCCTACGTTGGTTCGTATCTAGATATATGCGAAATAACTCGGCTTTCATCGAAACATTTCCATGCAACTCAATGAATAAGTGCTTAATCGAAACTTGTCAACTGTACTTGATTCCGCCTAATGCGTGCATTTCCATAAAATAACAAATGAATATGTGACTTTCTGTAATATTTATTTTTTCCTATATAAATGTCCATTTGTCAGATTTCAAATGAATAGACACATAATTACAATTAAGTTGCTCAACTCTTTCTCTATATATTTTCACAATTCTTACGGATTTTTAATTTAAATATCTACAAAACTGCATCTCCGCGATTTCTGCGAAATGATCTCATTTTTTTGTTGCTTATTGTTGTAGATTTCTCGTTTTTCTTCGTATACGCTATTGTGTATTTAATAATGAATTTTCTTTTCGTAAGTTTCATAGTTTTAATGACTTGATAATAAAGAGATATGCAGTTTTCGGATTAACATATATTTCACATTGAATTTTTGCATGTTTGTAATTCAGATTTTTCCACGTGTTTGCATTAGCTGTTTTAATCCATGAATTATATGTATGCATATAAATGTTTCCCTTTTAACATTTCGCTTTTAATGCAACTCTATTTAAATGTTTATCGCTATTAATGATAATGGTCGGTCAGTGTTAGGAGCAAAATTTGAAATCTACAGAATTCTAAAGGGACAAAATCGTAAAATCGAAAAAAATGCTATGAAAAATGACTAAAAGAGTAAAATTTAAAGTATCTTTTTAAAAAAATGTTTCATGGATAATGTGTATTAAATTTTTCGATGTTAATTATTTTAAATTTTTAAACTACAAGAACTGTAATCTATGTTTCATCACATTTCTCTTCACTTCATATAATTATGTATATTATATTTTTTACACTAATTACTGATAGTAATTACTGGTAATAATATAATTAATAGTAACTGATATTTCGAAATTAATTTAAATCTAATTATGCTTTTTTAGATAGATTTGATTACCTGAAATACTTTTCATGACCAGGTCACATTTATTTTCGAAATGCACACAATAACATAAAAACAGACAGAGCGAATGAATAAAGCAGAATAAATCATACATTCTTACTTGTAACGATTCTTATTGTTAAATTTACTTAAATAAACAAATAGGAATATGACTGCATAATATTAATTGACGAAAATTGTAAAATAAAAACTAGAGATTAAAATAATAGTGGAAATAAAAAAAAAACAGATAATTTAAGAATGATGAAAAAAATAAGCCTATTATTTATATCGGAAAGTAAATTATTTATATCCAATTAAGAAAATAAATATGCTTGTAAAAAGCTAGAATATAGAAAACTGAATTTAAAATACAGGTTTTATATTACAAGGACGAAATGATAAAAAAAAGAAAAATGTACGAATTATATGAAAGAGAGGAAGACGGGGCTATCGCGTAGGGCGAATAGCAAGCTGCAGAGGTGGAGCTGGTATGAGAATGGTATGAGAAGACTATATGAAATGACTGTGCTTGTGAAAGGAAAGTCAAATAAACGGAAATGCCTTGCGGCGAGTGCCAAAACAACAAAGCTATTATCCACTCTAATCGTCGATCTACCGTCAAACAATCATAAAGAGAACCAGATTGCCTGAAATTTGAGAATTTAGTTTAGACCAACTATTTCGATTAATTCAACTCTTTTCTTCTTTTATATAACCCAACTTGATTGTACCTTGATTTGATACGTGTGTCTCAATGGGATTGCGTGTGTCATTCACTTTGCAGAAAGAAACAAACGAGAGCAATGAGCGAAGATTGACGTACAATACAAGATTTGCTTTGTATTGTCCAGTCTCTCTTAATCGCATTAGATTCTGTACAAAGAGACGAATGGAAGAGAGAGAATAGAATATATCTACAAAGAAGAGTCCTTTGCCATCAGTGATATCAAAAACATCATGCATCTGACTTTTAACGAAAAAATAAAAATAATGCGATGCAACAATAACGATTAATTAATCGCGTTGGTTGCATCGGAGATTACTGACGATAAGAAACACCTGCACGTTTCCGATTATTTCCGAATGATGAAGGTAATGTAATAGGTGGAATCATATGCGGGTGTAATGTACGGTAACGCGATAACGTCGTTGTAACGTTACTTCGCGATGGCGTCAGCTGGTCGAGGTAATTTAGAGAATCAATTACAACGAAACGATTAGACTATCTCTCAACAGCAATAATATATAACGACGGCACATCTGTAACGTTACGACGGTTATTACTGTGAGACGATTATGGTTGCCATGTAGCATTGTGAAGACATACTGTCCTCTAACAAACACGATATCTATGTAATCGATATACCACCGGCAATCCTAATATTTGTCTCGGAAAATAATATTTCTCTTTCTATCGAATAATAATAATGCTTTAAAAAAATTTTAATTCAATTAATCCTTTTGTTTCTTCTCTTTTTTGCCTTCGCGATATATTTAATAAAGAGATTATTGTTTATCATAAAAATAAGGAATATTCATTTTTTATATAACTCCATAAAAAACATGAAAAGTCATAAAAGAAATCTGAGATCATAAAATCCAATATTCATGAAACTTGTAAGTATGTATTGAGGACGATACAGGAATAATACGAGTATCTTTCAAACATTATTTTTAAGATTTTTTTTGATGTGCATAAAAAGTAATTTATTATTTTATAGCATATAAAATAGAGTTAGATGTATTGAGTATTTTATAACATTTATGCATGTAGAATAGCATTAGAATTTGGTTGATATTTTTATTTAAATTTAGTTATTTAAATTTAGTTATTTATTTAAATTTAGTTATTATTTAGATCAATTGATTAATTGAACTCCTTGATCGTTTTTTTTTTTTGCGCGACAAAATTTGCGAGTGGATCTCGCGAAAATGTGACCTACGCGGACCATCGCATGCCAGAAATCTTTTTCCGCTGCTGGTGACAAGCCTGACCGGGGTATGCGGCGGTGAGTTACGCAAAATTACCCTCGTGCGCGGTTTCATGCACTCTCGCTTCGCCGCACAGTGGAGCGCTTCATGTCGGAATCGACGCAAAAGAAGAGCAGGGGATGAATCGGAGGTGACAGGACGCGGTAACGTGAGCTACGTGTCGGTGAATCTGTTTGGCCACGGTATCCCCGTTTGGCTCGCTGCAATGCAATGACTGGCGCAACTTTCTGTCGCCACGACTAAATTAATGTGTCCCTTTCTCGTCAAATTTGACAAACAAAAAGAGACAGGAAGACGAAAGGGGAAAAGAAAGGAGACTGGGGGAGAGAGAGAGGAGAGAGAGAGGGAAAAGAGAGGGGGGAGTGAGAGAGAAAGAAGAGAGAGAGAGGGAGGGAGGGAGCGAGGAAGACTCTCTCCCTCCCCCTTGTTCTCTCCCCCTCCCTCCTTGCTCTCTCTCTCTTTCTCTCTCTCTCTCCTTGCTCTCTCTCTCCTTGCTCTCTCTCTCCCCTTGCTCTCTCTCTCTCTCTCACGGATTCGTATGCATTTTAATTAATATGATCGGAATTTTCGCTCTGGGATTAAGCGCTGGAATCGCTTGGAAGTTTAGTACGCGAAGAATTGGTGTTCGGAATATGCCATTGGTATATCGGATTCATGAATTATGATTGTCGAAATTACATTAATATTATGATTGTCGAAATTACATTATCATATAATCATTCGGTAAATAATATGATTCAACTTCGAAATAAAAAAAGAGGAAGTATATAATCTAGCTGTGAAATGTTCGCAACTTGAAACATTTCGATAATAAAATGAGAAGAATATTATTATTTTCATATATTTTTTATTTGTGATACAAAAAAAAAATGAAATAACAAGGAGATACAGTCATGATTTGTGAGCTCGGTTAATCATCGATTCAAATGCTTAGAGGATTTACTTCTTCTCCCCCCTATCCAAGTCCATTAATAAATTATCATGACTAAGTTTCAGACATATTACCAAGTTTGGTATTTACCTTAATCTAAATTTTCGATGAACATGCCCGAACATCGCTAATTGCCGGAAGCTGTGTATCATGATATTCAATCAGACGATGCCCTACATACATGAGCATGTATTATGACTTGATAGCATACAGATATCGAATGTGTCTTGCAAGCGATAATGGTATCGTTCGATATGACTTTTTTGCATCATGATTAATTAACCAAGTGTAATTTATACCGAAAATTAAGACGATAAGTCTACATTATAAAACCGATCACAATTTGAATTATATTTTACATTAGAATATATATATATATATATGTATATATAATTTATATATAATTTAATTTAATTGTCTTCTTCATTTTACAATTAAATATATTAGAAAAATATGCATTAGAAAAAAAATATATATATTTTTTCTAATGCATATTTTTCTAATATATTTAACTGTAAAATGAAACTGTAAAGTAAAAACATATATATATATATATATATATATATATATATATATATTTTTTTTTTTTTCTAATATATATTTTTCAAATATATGTATTTTCTAATGCATATTTTTTTAACTGCAAAGTGAAAAAGACAATTAAATTAAATTAAAAAGATAAAGCCGCCCATTTAAAATAAAATATAATTGAGAATTTGATATAGTGATATAGCGAGAAAATTAAATCCGATTTAATATAATAGAATAGTATCAATGTTTAATATAAGTTTAGCACTTATTTAAACTATGTAATATGTATACAAGAGATAGATACTTATAAATTTAATGACGTTAAATTTATTGTTTAGATTTTAAATTAGATATTAATTTATATTATAATTATCATATATTATTTCTACTAATTTGATACGCAGAGATATGAAATTATTTGTTGAAAAAGAGACGCAGAAATACATAATCAAGATAAAAAATAAATATGTTTTTATATATGATAAATAGTTAAATGTACTTTAGCGTTTATCTTTCATGAAATAAAAGCAAAAAATATTCATCACCAATAAAATCACTTCCGAGTACTCAAAATCGTGAAGTTAGTAATATCTTTACTAACGTAATATCTTTATTTTTCTTTTCGCTGAAAGTGTGTCTTCATTTACGTTAGAAATAAGCCAGCGAAAATTATATATAAAGAAGGAATATTAAATTCAAATAAGAAAATATCAGCATGTAATGTTAATATCGCTAGCTTACAAACTTATAATTTAGCAAATTTTGTAACTCTTTTTTTTTAATTACTTAAACTTTATTTTAAAGCAATTACGCATATACAAACTTATAAATGTATATATATATATATATATATATATATATATATATATGTGTGTGTGTGTGTGTGTGTATTAATGAATCTCTTAGCAATAATTAATAGCAATAATTAATCTTTTAGTTAATCATATCAATGTTTCTTTATGAGCGCAAAACGATATAAACGATAATAACTTTTGAAAGTTACGTGTATGCATTCGCATCATTATGATTTTAATGAGAGAGACTCGATAATGATAAATATAATATATTAAATCTTTGCAAGATCTTAATAGTTACGCCAAATTATTGTTAACTATAAAACACGATGTTTTATTAGGAACACGAGTAGAAACATATCGAAGAGTATTCTGATTTAGTTTGAAGAATTATGGAAAATCTTGAAAAAGACTATTGTAAGAGAGAATCTTTATTTTATAATTTTAAGATGAAATTTACAGTCAAGTAAATCCGAAGTCCATTGAATAACTTTTCCGTAAAAGAATTCACAGATTTCTATCTCGATCCTCTTGTTGAATGAAATCAACATACAATTACATGGCATAGAAAATCATCCGAGCAAGGAACTTCGATATCACGCTTATTCCTTTAAACGCGAGGGAAATTAATAAACTGTCGGTTTATAACTTCCGGAAATTAGCAAGGTAGTTTAATTAATGCTTTACTGAACTTCAAATCCCCAGCGGATATTTCCATACTTTGCAACACGTTCCTCTTTATAAAACAAGGACTTCTCCTCTTCGTGGTATTTTCTCTTGCCACGTTCATACACTGCGTTTTGGTATCTTATCTCATCCTCTTCTCCTTTATTTCGGACGCGCTCTATTCAGCTTCCATCAAATTTGAAATTGTGTCATCGAGCGGTTTCCTCTCCTGGCGCGTCCATTGGGATTTATGTCATTTACCACGATAGTGCTAATTAATTACAAGTTACTTCGCTTCTTGTCATTATTATATATATCGCTTCATGTTTTAATAAATTTTATATATAGAATTTATTATGACTCGCTTTTATCCGTCACACCTAAAAATTGTGTGAGATACTCGAATCTCATAGATATTATATGAATGCAAAAATAAAAAAAACTCTCTCATATTATTTACCATCTTTAAATCGATAGACTTCTGAATGCTATATAATTCATGCATGAGTTGTTTTAATTTTTATCAACCTCTCTTAATTTTTATCAATGTTTTATCGAAATTTAATTTTCTTATTTCTTTCCTAAAGTTAATTATATATTAGAAAATCAAAATATAATTTTATAAATTATTTAGATAAATAAATAGTTAAAAGAAAAGATAAATTTTATTTTATATAATATAGTATGAACTTTAACACTCTCTAATTAAACTTCGCATTTATATTCAAATATTAAATCATTTATTTAACTAGAATAATATATTATTTTGTAACCTGTTCTTTTTATTATCAATTTGAAGTATCAGTTCAATTTCTTATTTTTTTGTACTAGAAAAGAGAATGCTTTTTTCTAATTTAATCTCTAAAGTAGATTATAAGAATCTTAAAGATAGTTCTTATAGAGTCTTAAAAATTTTATGTACATTAAAGTATTGTACTATTTTATGTATATTAAAGTACAAATATGATTGTGTGTGTGTGTTGTGAATTTGAAATTTAAATTTAAATCAGTCTGCATTTATTTTTTCTTATTAATATAGAAATTAAAAATACACTCACTCAAGGTTAATAAAATATTAAGAAAGAATTAATAAAACAGCTTTTCAAGAATAATTAATATAATAAGGAGCACATATATACAGTTTAAATAATTATAATCTTCATAATCGATCTATTTTTATTACACTTTATATATATTTTGTATTTATTTTTAGTTAAGTCTTTTGTATTTATTTTTAAAAATTTATTTTTAAAAATACACTCACTCAAGGTTAATAAAATATTAAGAAAGAATTAATAAAACAGCTTTTCAAGAATAATTAATATAACAAAGAGTATATATACAGTTTAAATAATTATAATCTTCATAATCAATCTATTTTTATTACACTTTATATATATTTTGTATTTATTTTTAGTTATGCCATTATATTAAATAAACGAGACTTAACAAATAAAGTATATTTATGTTGTCTCTTATGTTATCGGATGTTTATCTGAATTCAGTTATATGCTGGATAAACGTCGGTTTCTCTCGAAAGTAACTTACAAGGTACTTGATTTTCAGTTTTTATTTCAGTATACTTGCGCTGTTACAGTAAGCCAAGATGGATCGGTAACCGTCTGATCTCACGACTTAAACGGCGGGCTCTTAGCAACTCGCGGATATAGAAACTCGCTTTCTATTATCCGGTCGCGCTGAGATTTTGCCCCCGGGGGCGACGTCATTCGGAAATTGGAAAATATATCTTCCCGGTAAAAAGGTCAACTCGATACACCGGCTCTGTACAGGGAGGGATTTTTCTGGGAAGCTGCTTACGACCGTTACGTCTGATTTATCGCGTGTGCGCCGCGCTTTACCGCGTTTTACCATGGCCGATGAAATTAAGTATCTCGCGATAAGTTCCTTCCCTCACTCGATACCTCCGTCGATGCTTTATTCACCTTCGTCCGATTACTATGCCGTTCTTTGGACTCTATAGGGCGCGCGGAATTCTTATACACAAGAGACCGGGTTGCCATTACGGAGTTTAAGATCGCTTTTGAGAGAAACCGATATAATAACAAAGACTTTCAGGAGTATGAAGGAACACGAAAATGCTTTTTTTCCCTCATTTCTGCCTTGAATAGAAATTTATCGACGAAAATACAGAGGTTCATCATTCAATATACATATATAGATGTGTCTGATACAAGAAATAAAATGCAACATACTATGATACACAGAAAAAAAGGACAGTCTTGTTTTGAAAATATATTTAGTTTTAACATGGAAATCTTGAAATGAGATTATTATTGCGTTAATAATTAAAGAAAAATATAATTGCTTGAATAATTGCTTACTTGAATGAAGCCATTTTATACAGTTCAATCGAGAAAAATATATTCTTCTGATTTAAGATTTAATTTTCTTGAATGGAAAAGGAACAATGTTAGATAGAAAATAACATTTTTTAAATCAAAATTATAATTTTCTTAAAGTAGAATTAAATAATTATATATTCTTGACGTGACAATTACAATATTAAAATAAGACGATAATATTGTTGAAATTTAAAATTATTAAATTCTTCTAAGAAGATTAGAAATTGTTGCGTATATACGAAACAATGAACGCGTTAGTTTAAGTATATAAATTTTGATTTGATACTTGTTTTTTTTCTGTGTACATAGTGATGGTTATCATGCTCAGAAACTGTACTATACCGAACTATTATATGGATATGTAGTATCATAATAGTGATTTAGAAGTATTTTTCTACCTCTATAGTATAGATATTTAGCATTTTTTTCTTTTTGTTGATTTCATACATGTATTTTTGATTTCTAAAAATTAAATTATATATATAAGGCATTATGTGTAGAGAAAAATGAGAATATTTCTTGTTACTATATATCCTTGCATTATTTAAAAAAATATATACATAATATATACATAATAAATATAAAGATAAAATAAAATAAATTAATTAAAATAATACAAGGATATATAAAAAATGTACGGATTTACTACAAAAGTATATATGCAGCTGAAAAAAATGTATGTTCAATTGTACGTGAGTATACTTTTGTAATAAATCTTCAAATAAGGATTCTGCTAAAGTAAAATTTACTTGAAATTGAATAAAGGAAAAAGTTTTGTAATTTGCATCCTCTGAAACTTATTTCGTGACAATTGCAAGATTTTCAGGCGCTTATAGGTTGCGATGCCTAAGGCAGTTCGTTGAACAAAGATCAACTTCAATTACACAAAGAATCTATATACAAAAGCAAACGCGAGAGAAACTTGTGAAATTCCATCCATATATTTTAAATTTTCAGACGTCTTCAGATTTTCAGTTAAGCAAAAAAAAAATTTATTGTAAAACTCTCGCCCTTCCATTTCCGAAAAGTTTGAACATTTATGCACTATATTTTACAAAAAAATTGTTATTTTTTTCTTCAAGAGAGAGAGAAAGAGAGAGAGAGAGAGAGAGAGAGAGAGAGAGAGAGAGAGAGAGAGAGAGAGAGAGAGAGAGAGAGAGAGAGAGAGAGAGAAAATGTGTACACAAAATTTGGATATTTTCACATTTATTGGACGTTGATACGATGTGATAAATCTTTACTAAATACGAGAGATTGATGATGTTGAGAGTACAATTATATTTACAGCCATTATCATGGAATTAATTCAACGCAAAAATCGTTACGCAACCGGATTATTGATTAAAATGTAGGTTATTCTCGAAACTGTAAATCGCGACGATTGTAATTTGTTCAATTTTCGCGAACATTCCGGATTGTTTCGTGAAAATTTTGCAAACTAACCAGCATTTCGTGAAAATTTTGCAAATTAACCAGCATCTAAATGTGAATATCATTTTAGAAAATACTCAAAGTTGACGGGTTCGGTTGCACAACTTGTGCATTAGATGAATTCCACCGGTTAATTTCAAAACTGCAGCAAAGACTATCCGATTATAAACTTTACCTTTTGTCGATTGCGGACGCGATTGGGTTCTATTTCAATTGCGTTGCACACTTATCTGCTCTCGCTACGTTGATCCGGAAATTCTATAAAAACTCGTGCGCATAGATTGAAAAGGGTTTATCGAGGTATCTCCGCTAAAATACGGAGATACGAATGATACGATTGCAGCTCTGACAAATCGACCGATATTGATGAATACAGCCCCCGTGTTGCAATATCAAGATTCCCGTACATTTTCCGAAAACTCTCTGCAAACATAATCTGTGCGCTTGTATGACTATTTGTCACAATCTTTTATCGCGAACATGTTCGTGATCATGTTATCTGATCAAAAAAAAAAAAAAAATCATTTCGGATAAAAGCACGTTAAAAAGCAGTAAATTTAAAATTAAAGATTCAATTTGTAATCCTTTATCTTCTTGCAACATTTAAAAAAACCATTAGTTTAAATCGATCAAATGAATTATTTTAATTCTTAACTTGGAAAGTTTTGCTGCCATTTTTTTCATTAACTTATTATGTTTATATAATAAATTAATAAATATATAACAAATTAATTATATAATAAATAAATATATAATAAATTAATTATATCTCAAAATGTCTTTTTATAGATTTTTTGATTAATTTGGAATCAATTTTTTCTTAATAAGGAAATGCGTATTTTTTGTAAAAATTACACGTAATTTCTACGAACATTCTTTTTCTTTTGTATCAAATATCTTTTTTCTTTTATCATATTTCATCTTTAACATGTGGCGTATTCAAGCGTATCGGATAAACGTCGATAAAAGCAGAGAATGTTTTTGTGTTGCTGTTTAACAAGATGTCAAGAAATACCCTCATTTGTAGAAGATTTTTTTATGTTGTCGTCTTATACGCATAATATTGGCAGCGTTGCAAAAAATTTATTAAATATAAAATAGAAACAAATAATTTGAGATACAATAAAAAATACATTATTTGTTTAAAAAATTAATGAAAGCACTATAATAAGATGGAAAATAATATATAATTTTTCTATCAACGTTTATATATATGAATCGATAAATAGAAAATACACAATCCAATGATATTATATTCAAATAGTATAATAAATAAATAATAAGCTTGATGTATATATATATATATATATATATATATATATATAATTATAAATTTATATAATTATACATGGTGTTGATATCCTAAGCAGAAAGTAATGAATGTATTGAATTTTCGTGTAATCGGTTAAATAATTAATACAATCAATAGTCATCTTTCGTTTTTCTTATATATATTAAAATAGAAAAAGAAATCTTCATTTCTCACTCTCTCTTTCTCTTTCTCGTAAATACTACACTGAGGAAAAAATTATCTTGAAATAAAAAAATTTTAGTTAACTCAAGAAAACTATTTATTCGGTGGATAATCACGTATTTACTTGTATTCAAAATGTCTGTTTGCTTAAGTTAAGTATTTATTTACATATGTTTAAAAAAATATACATGCTTAAAAAAATATAATTTTTAATTAAATATTTTTATTTTAATTTTACAAAATATTTATTAAAATGCATCTTTTATTCCCAAAAATTTTAAACTTTTTAATTTTAAAAAATAATATATTTAATTTAATAAATTATAGTATATATTTTACGAAAATAGTATTTAAATATAAAAAATATATAAATGAAAATAATGTACTTAATATAATGCATATTTAATTAAAATTAAATATTTCTGCTTAAATGAAATAAACAATTCCTTGCATTTAAAGCAAAAGTTTCAAGAAAACAAATTTATTTGATTTAAAAAAATTTTTCCCTCAGTATAGTTAGTAACTGTGTTTTCCATGATTGCACGAATAAGTAATCAATCGTGTCTCAGAATCGAAAACTTTCTTTTCCAGGAATATCGCGTACAATCATTGACCTATTGGTACAAATTTCGTTTCTTTCTTTTCGCGATAGGTCAGGACAGGAAATGATCCGTGGAAGGTCATAGGATCAATAAATTTTCGCGAATTTTGACACGCGGTTACAATCTTGTAAAAGAGAAGGAATTGTTCCCAAAGTAGGCCAAGGATTTAGTCGATATAGAATCCTATTCAAGTTAGAAGCCCATCCTCACGTAGTAATGCCTTTGTGTATAACGACACAAGTTTCTCTGAAATCGAAACCATATCGTCGCCAATATCGCGGTATTGAAAAGCTACCTGATAATGTGAGACATCGAGTATAGCAAAATGTCGCTTATATAAGATATACAATGTTAATTATATTAACTCGAAATTCTGTACAATAGAATTATTAGTTTACGTAATATTATATATGATATTAATTTCTAATTTCAACTTTGTGACATGCAATCTTCACAATACTTTACGAAGTGGACTTTAGTTTCATCACTTTATCATCTCTCTCTTTCTCTCTCTTTTAAAATTGTTTATTTAGGTGATCATTTAATCATAATGATTATAATGATGCAATTAAATTTTGATCATTATGAGACACTCCAATTTCGTATGATGACCATAATCTAATTATAGTAACTAAAATAAATGGTGTATAAATAATCGAATAAAAATAAGTGAGAGATTTTGAAAAAAAAAATCATGACACTAAATTCCATGTCACGAATTATGATAAAGATAATTTTTTCGTATTCTCTATATATGTTTATTTATGTGTATGTATAGATAAAGAATTTTGGATATATATATATATCCTTGTATATATCCATAATCTCTCAGCTTTTTAATACATCCAGAAAATAAAATTCATTAATAAATTATATTATTTTATATGAGACGCAAAAAAGATAATTATGAATTTTTGAGCATATATGCAAATCTGCGTAAATATTTCAAGCGAAAAGCAGAGCTCTTCTAAATCCTGACTTTTAACAAATTATTCTTTTTTATGGTAGAGGACATTAAAAATTCTCCTTGCATTTTCTCGCATAAAATGCGGAAAAAAATACCGAAATTTTTTCAGGTTCATATGTATATATAAATTTTTGATGTACATATTATTTTTAAATCTTTTAATCATATGACAAACTATGTTTCCTATCGTGAGGCTCTCAAAGAATGTCGTAATACTTATATATAGAGAAAATTCCTCGATTGTTTCTTGCATTTTTTGATATAAAATGCAAGAAACAATCGAGGAATTTTCTCTATATATGAATGTACGCCCAAGTATTTTTAAATATACAAACTTTTCCAAGCCTTGATTTTTAAAAAGTTATATTCTTTTATAAATATATTATTTTTAAAATTAAAAAAATACTTGTATTTTTGCCATAGTTTTATTTTTTGGCACAAAATACAGAAATAACCGCTACAAATTTTTAATTATATATACACAGATATAGCGAAAAAAAGATTAAAGCATGCTCTTTCAAATTCGATTCTTACAATTAGCAAAATATTTATTTATATACATATATTTAATATTACTTTTATAAATTAATATTATCTTGAAATTATAAAATAAATAATATAATATTTACTGTGATATAATATATAAGAGCCAATTGTAATATATATATATATATATATATATATATATATATATATATATATATATTATTGTGTAAAATAAAAATATATTAAAGTTAACGTTGTATTGTAAAATAATTAATATCTCAGGAAATACTTTAAATATCATTTAAATATTATTTAATAAAGAGATTAATATAATTTTTGAAAATAAAAAATCTTTAATTATTATATCTATATATATAATCTTAATATATAATTATACTATAAATTTTAATGTTGAATAATATTTAATATATGTATATTTAAATAGCAACATTATTTTATTATAAATTTTTTAAGTAATTTAAAATCTAATAAAATCTCGTATGTTTTATATTTCACAATACTTTAAAATACATTACTACTACAGAGACCAACAAGCTATTACTTTTATAAATAACAATAAATAATAAATAAAATAAGTTATATATATCATTTACCTCATGTCGTTGTTTTGCCATCGTCCGATGCCTCTAGAGATCTCGTCTTCCTTTGGTTAGCTTTGCTTCTTCATGTCACTCACTCGCGAAGGTAATTATAATCACGTGTTTATACCAATCGACAAAATTCGATGATCGCAGGACACTTTACACGGCACTGTTGGCGTCATTTATGACAGAAAAACAGTACGAATCACTACGATATCACACGCTACGCACAATAATACGAATACGTTTATTAAAATCAAGCTGCCAAATTCACGCGATGCTTTCTCTCGCGGCACTGTTCATAACTAATACATCTTCCCAAATCCCTCGGTCGATATTTATCACGTTATACAATAATCGATAATCGATAGAGCGAATCTCTGCTTGAAAATTAAATCGAGTAATACCGGCCGAAAATGGCACGATCGAAATTTAATTTTCCGAAGCAAAAATATTGCGCAAAACACATGTATCATTAATACTTGAATCAGAGTCGCATTTATCAATAATTAATTAATCGATAATTAATTAATCAATAATTAACTGTAACAATTACCGGGGATTTCGAAAGATGATGTATGATATACGCGAAGGTACCTGTTCGCTTGCGTCGCGTCGCACGAATGAGATTATGTGCGTCCTAACCTTGTGACGTCACACGCCTCGCGTTACGGTAACTTTGACAACAGGGCATTTGCGCGGCTAAGTTCACCTTTGATAATAAGACATTTGTGTCATTTGTGCGACGCGATTCGAGTTGAACAGTCGACGTTATTTTTGGCGCATATCATATATTATCTAATCGCGATCACTTCCCTGTAATTATTACAATTATTGGTTTAATCGTTTGATTAATTCTCGCAATAAGTGACACGTAAGATTATCGCGCGCTGCTATTCGATACGATAGTGAAAAAGCATGATATATCGATTATTTATATCTTTATTAGTAATACGGGTGTATTATTGCTAACTAATGCAAGTACATAATACGGGTATTTTGTTTTGGAAATTTACTAGAATTGTAATATTCGTTTTGATTACAAGTTTTTGGCGATTTCGATATCGCGTTTTAATGTTTGATTAGAGGTTATCTGTAATAATTTCACTATTTATTCATGTACGTTGAATATATGGAGTAGTAAGATTATTTTAAAATATGAAAGTATTTATTAGCGTAACAGAAATAATATCCCCGAGCAACGCGTCAAGTTGATTGATTGCTTATTTTTCGTGTATCATTGTGCGTGACGGTAATGTTCGCATTGTTCTTTCGTCATAATTTAATAAAGTTACATTAAATGTGACTACATCGATTAATGTCAGGAGTGTCATGTAAAATACGCGCAATTGAATTTTGACAATTAACACGCGTTATAAGTATTTTCGCGAGTGAGTGATGTGAAAAAACAATCAAAGATGATCAAGGACTTCAGAATTCATCAAGGCATTAGATCGTGGAAAAACTGAAGGTAAGCAATTTATAATTTATTTAATTTATTATTTGTTACTTGCAAAAGCTACACAGAAAAAAAGGACATTCTTGTTTTGAAAATATGTTTAGTTTTAACATGGAAATCTTGAAATGAGATTATATCGCGTTAATTAAAGGAAAGTATAATTGCTTGAATAATTGCTTACTTGAATGAAGCTATAATATTGTTAAGATTTAAAATGATTAAATTTTTCTAAGAAGATTATAAAAACAATGAACGTGTTAATTTAAGTATATAAGTTTTGATTTGACACTTGTTTTTTTTCTGTGTATATTAAAAAAGAATGATTCGGGAAGAAAAAATCAGGAAATCTAAGAAAGCTCGCTATAATAAATTTTATTTGCGAATATTTGGAGTTTACTAAAGTTTTTATTTTTTCAATATTTAAAATCGTAATTCGCACTTGTCAAATTTAAATATTTAAAATATTTAAAATATTTAAAATATTTAAAATATTTAAAATATTTAAATTTGACAAGTGCGAATTACGATTAATAAGATCTTTTTGTTGTGCTTATTGGCTGATCAAGGCCACAATTGAAGTGTCCTTGTATTTGTTCGCGAAGCTTAATGATCATTAGATCCAGACAGTGATCACAGGATGTATACGAATAATACTATAGAGTAGTTTCCGCGCCGAGATCGAACGATTCCCATTACATTACCTGCGAGTGCAGTCGAGTTCTACTGGTAGGTAAATGGTGCACGCAATTATTGTCATCAGAGCAGCAAATGCAATTTCGAAACGTTATGGGATATAGCGAGACAATCCCTCCTCTTACTCATCAATTCATTGGCCGTTATCCATCACGTATAACTGGAATATTTTTCAATTTTATTTTTCGAAATACTAAATATTTCATGTATTTTATTCTATTATAATAATTAGTCTTAATAATTCTAAGTTTTCATTTATTCTTTATAATCTTTCAAAAGCCGTTTGTCTTTTCGCAATGATTTCATCAGAATAAGATATAAATATATATACTTTTAACAATTCCGTATTTTTACGCATATAATTTTATTTACTGTTGTTCGCTCATTATTTAGATTTTTATTCTTCGTAATTTTTTACACATCACTTATTTTGTGAGCATCTAGAGATAATAAATTTGTGTTGTCTCTTTTAGTGGAAATTGCAACAGACTTAACGGGCGCGCTTAATTTTCCTTAATTGCATTCTTATCTATTAAGATCGGCAATTCGATTTAGCGCAACAGAAGTTTCTTCGAATCTTTTGCGCGATACAATCTCTGCTTTCCGCTTTACCCGCAGGACTTAATTTCATAACGACGAGAATATATTTCTATCTTATTTCTGCCGAGTATTCCGATGCATTCCATCCCGGTCGCATGGTCCATTCTCAAAGTTTTCCGAAGCGCGCGGAGCTTATTTCTATTTCACGTCGTTCCGCCGAACTATTTTGCCCCGACAGGGATTTCTTGCGTGAGAAGAAAGAACACCATCCAACTTTCATTGTAATGCGACGAGTCACCGCAATATGTTAGGAAAGTAATTTCTAAAGTAGAAACGCGTTACTCCGGCGAAATAACGTGTGTAGATCGAGCACACGTACAAGACAATTACAAGACAATCGGTGTTAAGGATGTTCCTTTAGAGAGCGGTACACAGGATACATCTCCGCGCGCTTCAATTCAATTTTAGGACCACAATTATGTTTTCTCGATCGATTCCGAAATATTGACCACGCATGAAACGTTACATTAAAGACAATCACGGTATCGCTGCTAAATCACGCATCACTCGATGTCAAATCTGATTTAGTGACCTCAATCTGTTCCGTTTACGATAATTACGCGTAGTTTGATTAGTGCATCATTGATCAGACCAAATGAAGCGGCCTAAAATTAATGCAAGTCATTTGCGAACCAAAGGCATTGAAGGCACGTTCATTTACCAAGTCCCTTATTTAACCAAAATTGCTAAGTTAATGATTAAAGGTGCATAATATATTATATATATATATATATTATATTTAATAAATATATATATATATATATATATAATATTATAAATTATATAATACATTATGTATAATATTTATTTATAACAGAATTTTTTTTATCTTAACTGTCGACTTTGCAATTTATTTAATAATGTCTGTTAAATAAGAACTAGATTTTGATTAACTTTAATGATTCGCAATCAATTTTTTGAAAATAAATTAAACAAAAATTGAAAATAAATCAAACAAAAATTTATGTAGACAAATACACACGTATTATATATTATATTATATTTAAGATTTTATGTATGTATAGTCTAAATCAGGATATAAAAATTACCTAATATATATTAGTTTAAATTTCTTTAATTTCAAAAGATTGATCAAGAATCATTAAAGCATCGGATGAATTAAGGGGCTAAAATTACAGACGAGTATTTTGCCAATCTTTATTTCTCGTATCTCTCCTTCTTTAATTAACGAACTTGTTGCTAATACGGATTGATTGCCTGTGCAGATGTTAATTTAGCCCCGATTGGAACCGTTTAACTTTTAATTAGAATTCGAAATGGCGCGAGCAATCGTGCGCGCGCGTTCGTGATTACCAACGCGATTATCCATTTCCGGTATGAACGACGGATGCATTGGATCGACGAATTAACTTCTGCATGAGTTCATCAGCTATATATATACATACAAATATATATATATATATATATATATATATATATAAAATGTACGGACCGAATCGCGAATCAAGCAACTACAAATCATTAAAATAGGAACAGCGGGTGCATCGTTCGTAATCGGCGTTGAGTTAACTATAATTATGTCCGACCGAGCCGGTAATTAATTCTAAAGTGAGAGACGATTAATCATCTCGTGGTTATGCCGCGCGATGCAATATTTTACTCAACCTTCCGACAAATATTTCCTCTACTCCTTCACGGAGCCGGAAAATCCAGGCAAACATTCGTGATTGCATTAATTTTTTGCGATCTTTATAAAATGCATCACTTGCGCTTTTTAATCACATAATACGTGCTTTGGCGAGAGGTATTCTTTTGACGAAAAACTTTATACTTACAGGTTAAACAATATTAAAATATCTTTCCAACGGAAATTCTCTTTTTCCTTCTTTTTTTCTCAACGAAACTCGTTGCTTACAAGAAAGAAAGCTTATTATAAAATGCACAAGATTTTTAAAATTTTGTAATATAGAGGCCTAGCATATGACTCTTTAGCCCATTATAATTGTTTTTTACTACTTTGATAACAGAGGAGAATCTTATTCATTTTTAATTTTTTTAAATTATAGTTAAGTAAATATACATAAATATATTTGCCGTATCCTAAAAATATCATTTATTATCTTTGTGTACAAGTACATTCAATTAATTCAAAATAAATTAAACAGAATACATATATTGCTGTGTTTCTAACTTGTTTATACGATGAAAAAAGCTTCGAGGAAGCTAATATCGAATTACTCTTCTGATTTAAACGCAAAAATATGATGCAATCGTTTATTTGACTATGATAATTTGAAATGATTTTAACGGATTTTTAATTCCCAACCATAAATCAAGAAAATAATATTTATGTACAACAAGATTTATTTATCGTTTGGGAACACATGGCATATGGTATCATTTAAACGATGACTTCGTAGTGATAGTTCAGATATGGCTTGGCGCCAACAAAGTCATATCTCTCTCCGAAAACCCGGCGCGCGATGTGAATCGGTTTGTACATATATTTAAATTATTCATAAACGATAGGTGGACAATTATCTATTGGATAAAAAAGAGGTGAAATTTGCCATATCAAAAATGTTGAAAGTAATGTTTAAATTGAATAAAATGTGTGCATGTGTGCATATGTGTGTAAGAGAGAGAGGGGGGGAGGGGAGAGGGAGAAGGGGAGAGGGAGAGAGAGAGAGAGAGAGAGAGAGAGAGAGAGAGAGAGAGAGAGAGAGAGAGAGAGAGAGAGAGAGAATTTCGCGCTGTATATTTAATGATGATTTTTTTTACTTAGTTTACATTTTTCAGCTATTGATTTACTTAAAAATGTTTCGATAGTTTGATAAAAAGAGAGCAAATATTAAAACAATTGTTTTAACATAATCCGTTGATAAAAATTAATTGAAAATTAAAAATGAATGCCAAATTACTCGAAGCTTTGAATAAAATAGCAAGCACTTTTCTGCGCTCGTTAAAGGAAACGCTTAATATTGTAGCATTAACAATATCCTTATACATCAAATTTGGATTATTTATGCATACATAATTTCATTCTTTTTTCTTAATATTTTTTTACCGGCTTATTTTTTTAAAATTAATTCCGATCTGAGTAGAAATTATCTCGACAGTTCTCGCGATTATTACTGTTACATATAAATAAATAGGCTATGTTTATGTTCTTGTAATTTTATTCAGCTCGCGAAATTTCCTTCGTACAATGTTCTAAGTCTTCTTCTTTTTCATGGAGAACATTGATATCCAAGACATGTTGAGAGAGACAAAAAGAGCCGCGATGCGGAAAAGAGGGAGCCGAAAAGTAAAGAATAGCCTCATATTCGAGCAGTTCTGCAAAGCTGAACCAACCGTAATTTGAGCAAATTCTTTGACCTTCCGGAATCCATTGTCCATGTGCCTCATCACCACCGATGCTTAATTTTCAAGTCTCCTGGTCCATACAAGTATTCATTGTAAAAATTGTTACTCATCGTCCCGAATTCTTTAAAGTCTAAATTCTACAAATTGCATCTCCAAATAACTTTAATGCACGTTCTTTTATATCTATTCGTAATTATAATAATGAATACGAATTATTAAGCAGTGTTTCATTCGTGAAGTGATATATTCTTTAATTGTTATCGATGTCATCTGTTACATAATTCCTTTTATAATTATTCCGATATTTTTTATAACTTATTTCATAAATAATAATATTTTTCTTTTTTTATTTTTAAAATTTTGCGACTATTTCAAATCGATTAATACTAATGATTAATATCGGATCGAATCGAAATTGATAATATCAAATCTATTAATATTAATGATTAATGTCATTAAAAGAAAAAAAAAATATATATATATATATTTATTTAATTTTTACCTTTTTGATTAAAAATTTCTCAGATAAATCTTTTGATATTATTTTTTATGTTCACTTTGTTAATATTAATATTCGATATTTATTATTGCTATTTTTATCTTATTTCTAGCATTTATTATAATTTATTTTAATTTATAAGCTACTTAGTTTTTTTTAAAACATGTAACTATATTGAATATATATTAATATAACAATTGCATAAGGTTTCAAATTTTTACGTGAAATTTCCTTCCGAAACTGATCGCATGAATCATTATTTCATGACTTTCACACACAAAAGTAGTAAAAAATGAGTCGATGATACTAATGGCACGACGATGGAGTAGAATACCGGAAGACGTTTATATGAGCGGCGGCAAACAATGCCGAGCAATAAACCTGGCTTGGCACGATAAGAGTTTAGGTAAAATTGCTCACGATAAAAAGATAGACATCTTTTTACCTGTCGGTGATTTGTCGCTGTGCACGGACGCCATTGTGCAATTTTAAAACTCGTAAGGCGATAAACAATTTATTGCTGCAATGGTAAAAAAATGAAAAACAACAAGATAATGCGATATCAATTTAACGTCAATCACATCGAGTGCGATTGTTTGCTCAATGAGCGAGAATCGAAGATCAAAATTTTCACATAACACAACGAACGATTTGTTATCCTTTTTCATTTTTTTAGAATACGGAATTGCGACGATTAAATTATTCCGTTCGTTGATACATATCTGCGAGAATATTTATATAGAACATTGTAGTGGCATTTGATTTATGATTGATATATGTAAAATTTAATATTTTACATTTCTAGACTTTTACTTTTAAGTTTTATCTCTTGATGTTTTTTTCTCTAAAATTAATACTACAATATTTTCCTATTAATTTTATAGACAAATATATTACATAATACTAATTTCTCTCTCCCTCTTTCTCTCTTTCTATTCTTAAAATTCTAAAAAAAGGATAGAGTATATGCTGAAAAAAATAAAGATATTTTTCTTTAAATTATTTATTTAATTAGAATATAATTAATGTTGTTAATGTTACTACATAAAAATTATTATTATTATGCAAGATTTTATGTTTACTTAGGACAAAGTTGGGAATTGTTTTAATTTTGTGAAAATTGTTGTAGATAATATAATTACTTGAAAAGTTTATTTTTCAAGCATTATACAAAAGAGACTTATGGAATTAAAGAAGTTGTGTCATTCTATCTATTTCAGCAAATTCATTAAAACTTTAAGTCCATCATTGTGAATATATAACCATAAAGCTTTTTGTTATAATGAAAAGTGAATCTATTCTATAGTCCCTTTATCCTTTATCATTGTCCTATGAACTTTTAATTAGCTGTATATATATTTCTCTCTATCTGTCTACATAAAATCATTTTATATCCTTTGCGCGATGGACATAGTTGAAATGTGACTTAAAATAATAATTGATCAAAATAACTGTTATGTATGACATGTTATGTATGAACTGCAAATTGTCAGTATTCGATGGCGGCTTTTGATGCGCTGATTCCATGTTGATTTTAATCTTTTTCGAATGACCCACTTTATTTATTATAAAAATAACGCAGAATAAATAATATATTTTTGCCGATATTTTTCGAGGTGATATTCGTTTTCCTACCGAGAGACCGTCATTTCACGAGTTAAAATACAATCACGTAGTATGCAGAAAATTTTCGAGCAGCACACGAGCATACAAAATAAAAAATAATTCGTGTTTATGCAAAATACGAGACAAGAGGAATGCAACGAGAAATATTCTGATAATTTTATAAATATATGTGTGTATTAAAAAATGAGAGAGTAGATATATATCGAGAAAAAGAGCAGGAAATTAACTAGTAATGAATCCTTGATGTTGTTTGCCAAAATACACAAATCACAACTAGAATTGATCCATAATCCTCAAATGCTGTGTATGTATCATGTTCGATATTTATGTCAATGGATTCATCAAGAAACGAAATTAACATCGAATTACCTGTCGCATTGTAATAGTGAAAATATCATGATTGAAAAGACTTCAACTATAAAATTTTTCGTTAATTTAAAGAAAAAGTGAAAAAAAATTATGCGTTAATTTTATCTAGGAGTATATATTTACGTGATTTTAAATCTAGGGTCGAAATTGCGTTACAAGAAACAGAAATCCGTTCAATATTAAGCATTTATCGTGTTGTTAAAATCGTTGACACGGAATCTAATGCACGTTGTTGCCAGACGCGTGGCTTGCTCCATTTCGAAGAGGCGGCGCAACCCGAGGCCGAATAGCATGGAATTCACTGTCGGATATCTATCGTTGAATCCAACTTTATCGGTTCGCACAAAGTCAGGCACTCACGTTAACCTAATCCTAGATTTACACGAAATCAACGAACGAAGCGAGTATAAAGCGATGGAATTTCTTGCTGTTAAAAAACCTATTGATCATGTACTTGCTTAAAACAAAGCAAATGCCAAGTTGAATTAATAAGTAACGCGAGTGGATGATTACAAATTTAAAATGCGAAAAAATTTTTCTTTTTATGACTGACAATGAGTGAAATATTATATGTAATAAATATTTATGTAATATGAAATATTAATATGATATTATGAAATATTATATGTAATAAATATTTATGATACTGTGTGAAATATTATATGTAACAGATATTTACTATCATTTTTAGAAATTAAATCATCTCTTTCAATTAGAAATATTAATATAATTTTAATAAAAAGTATAATGTGTGAATTGGACATTTCTTTGTAGAACTATTTGCTAGTCTGTTCTTAATTCTGATAATTCAGGCAAAAGGATAGCATGTCTTAAAAAAGACATTTCTTATAAATTTATTTCTAGCTCTTAAAATATATCGTTTATTAATCTACTGTTCTTATAAAATTTGTTAGTCTAATTTGCTATAGAACGCTATTTATTATAGAAATGCTTTTTTTGACTATATTGATATTATATAATAAAGTAAAACAGAACCGATACAACGCATAATAAATAGCGACTTTTATAATCC
Organism: Camponotus floridanus; assembly: GCF_003227725.1. Taxonomy (NCBI): domain Eukaryota; kingdom Metazoa; phylum Arthropoda; class Insecta; order Hymenoptera; family Formicidae; genus Camponotus; species Camponotus floridanus. Next base: position 470,161 of record NW_020229592.1, on the reverse strand, counting down.
AAGATGAGCTATTTTTGCATGATTTCCGCGATCAGAATAAATATTGCCGTTTGAATTATGTATTTACTCCCTGGTGCATCAATTTGTACCGGGTGAATATATCGAATATCGATATCAAGGCAAGATTTATCAAACGCCAGCAGCATCGCTGAAAGTCAATTAGAATTCGTTCCATCGAGTGTGTCCAGGACATGTTGAAGTAGGAATCGGAGCTTTTATAGTTTCCTCTTCGACCATGACGAAATTTAACCCGTAATTCAATATCTCTAATACCTTCCAACCGACACGAGTTTCTTATTCGGCGCTCGTACGCGAAAAAAACACGTAATTTGTCGCTACGAACCGGTAATTAACGCGAATCCCAATAATTCACGGGTAAATGAACTTATCGACAAACTGTCGAATTTTTTTTACCCTTTTTCAACGTTCAAGATAGCGTTTTAATTTGGTGTGAATATATTCCTTTTTCAGCGACCAATTCGGCGTTTTAATTTAGTGTGACTATATTCTTTTTTAATGCCACCGTATGAAATGTGCAGGAAAACATCAAATATACATTAACGCGATCGTCCATAAATTTGCGAAACCAGAGTTGATTTGACGAAACCAGAAGTGAATTCTAAATAAAAGAGGTATAATTATCTCGCACGCGAAACTTGCATTTATTTTCAAGTGAATTATTTTCATGAAATTTCTTTCGTTTCCCTTTAATCTCACATTTTTCAATCGTACTCCATTCCTTTGAAAATTTCTTCTCAAACGCGTATATATCGGAGATATATACATCGAAGACTGTAAAAAGGAATGTTTGATATTCACCAAGGTTCGTTTTTATTTGCATTTCAACAACGGCTTCTCACATAGAACATGTACACTCGTACGACACTCTCCCGCCCGATTTGTCGCAGCTTCGATTTCTCGTATGCTACTTGTTTCCGTTGGCGATGACTGCGCGGTCGCCAAGTCTCTCGGGAACGATCCCGCGGTTACGGACGACAGTTTGGCGGCACTTTTTCGCCGCGCTTCTCCATCCGGACTATTGTCTGTCGTTCTATCCGGTCGTCCATCTGACATGACATTTCCGTCATGGGAATGTTGGACGAGGCAACAAAAACGGCACGTGGTTTTCCATTATGTGACAGCAATAACTGATCGACCGTCTCGGGAAATAATGAGTACTCTCGATTAATAAATGATTTGATATAAGTAAATCAATGATTTGACACGTGACATTACGAATTGTGTGTCAAGTGTCAAATTATTTCTGTTCTAGTCTTAGAAAGAGATTAAATATATTATTTCAAATATAGTAAATAATTATTAAATATATATATTATTATTAAATAATTATTAAATATATATTAAATATATTATTAAAAATATATATTTTTGTCGTGTTAAAAAATTGAATATATCATTTAAATATTTTTCTTGAGAGGAAACGAGGGGAAGAGAAATTTTAAATATTACGATAACATAAAAATGGATGAATTCAAAATAAAACGGGACAGGATCACATAAAGGACTACACCAAGTGTAACTCACGCCTAGAAAACATGAATAAATGTGAACAGATATAAGAAATATTGAAAATATAGGTACGAAAGTTGGTGCGGTGTACTGATATCGATACGGAAAAATCGCGGAGTCCAGTGAATCCGGAGCAATAATCGGTCGCATCTATCACGTCCGATTTGCAACGTTCGATTTATTCAGATTTATTGTCGCGACGACCCTAGGCGGATTTCTCACGGATTTTCTTCGATTCTCCGTGCGTCGAAATATTCTCTTCCCGTTGCACCGCATCACCGTCGTCATCACCGATCTATTTATCGATCTCGACCGATCGCGCGCGCAATTTCGCCGCGTGACAAGCGTAATTTCCGGCCGGGTTAAAACTCGCACGGTGCACCCGCTTGGTCAAATTTCGGGAGAGAAACCGCGGTAATATATTATTGAATAGTAATGTCCATAATTAATACTTCTGTTACTCCACGTCCGACAATGGCCCGTGCGCATTGCTGCCATTTCATTAAATATCACGTAATTTATGCAGTGAGTTCCACTATATATTATGGAGCGAATAAATTTGATTATTGCGTAGCGAACGTACATTTTTTCGATAAAGTGTGCGGCCATATTTTCTGAATTAAATATAACTTCTTCAAACACAGAAAACCGATTAATTTGTCGAATATTTTTGCATCAATAGTCTCGCATAAAGATATAGGGAGGCAGCACGAGAATAAGCATTTAATTAAAAATGCATATTGTTAATTAAAATGAACGGTTAACAAGATAAAATAGAAATGATTTTTAATCTAGAATAATAATGAAATGTAAAACAGTGGGTGTTTTCCTTTTTTTTTCAGTGTAAAAAAATATTAACACGTTATTTAATGGTAAAAAATATACATTCTCTTCATATTTTTTACCACTACATATCTATCTACGTATCTAATAAACGCAGTTATCAGATGAAAAGTAGTCAACTATACAAAAATGCGACTGTTGAGTGTTCAAACCGATAGTTCTGTTCAAGAATGAACAGAATGTACTAGAAATATCGAAAGTCGATAATTCAAACATGCTTGGAAAATGGATATCGGTATGAATAGGATGTAACTAGATAAAGCTTTTATCTGTATTATCGCATATCTAATAATTTTGTTCCTATGATAATCATCCAAGTCAGCAAAGTTTTAACACTATGTGTAATTTTAGCTCACATGATAAAAACTTTAACATATTAATAGATTTTTATTGTTTACTTATAATTATTCATTATTAATAAACATTTATTGTTAATAATAATTTTTAAACACATATTACACGTTAAGTTTCAACCTTATTAATCACATAAAACTTATTTAAAATATCGATAATAGTAATTATTTTTGAGCAAGAATAATCCAATGTTGAAAGCGTGAAAATCATGGGCTCGAATAATCAAGCACAGATATCGGATAATTCGTTTTGTTACTAATTATTGCCAGCTCTCAATCTCGGATCAGCCAATTAGAATGATTTACCATTTCGGGAACTGCGGCTGTCCATTGCACCCTCGCAAGTATAAGCAGAATTACATACACGAGTATTTGTTTCATACGTTTCCGACACGCAAATACATAATGGCATTTCAAAAGGATTGTTTGCCCGACTAGGTGACAGCATATATTTAATGGCGAATTTAAACGTTGCACCGTTGCTTTGTGCGGTTGCACACTGTTATAATTTATCCTAACAAAGAACTCTCTCATTTGGCGAACGTTTTAGGATGACGCGTCCGTTCGCTGTAACGCCGAATGCGATTGTTCCGGAAAATGCGCACTATTAAATCGGGCTTGGAACGAGCCAACGGATACGAGCCAACCGATACAATGCGGAGTGTTTTAGTTATTCAGCCAGCAGTTTCATTTTTCTACTGCTAAATGCACTTGCGTCAAAATGGTGATTTTTGCAAACGCGATACGCAAAATGATACGACATGCATATTTTCTGCTTTCGCGCTACTGTTTTTCGCGTGTGTTTCAAACCTTCTGGTATCATATCGAGCAAAAATGTCGCGTTTTATCTGCGTGCTATTTTAATTGCTATACGCACTACAGAGTGTATCAATAAATTTCAATTTTAACTAATATTTTTTCATAGCCAGCAGCGATAAGAATAACGATATTTTTGTGAAGATAATATAACGCTTCGAATTTAATCGTGCAATTATTTTCCAAAAATTATTACACAGCGCGAATAAAATAAATTAAAGTTCTTTTTGTTGTAAATATATATCATTGATTAATTAAATGTATACATGTATATTTTTTCTTAGAAAGAAATTTCACTTATTTTTAATTTAACTTATTTTTCAATTGTGTTCTGAATTGTGTTTTTTCGATTGTGTTTCAATTGTTTGCTGAAAGAAAGATATTAATTGTAAGAATAATATTTTGATAATCGAAACAGAATTCTAAGAGAGACAGAGACAGAGACAGAGACAGAGACAGAGAGAGAGAGAGAGACAGAGAGAGTAGATTCTAATCTATCTTATAAATAGATTTTTATAATCTATTAAATCACAATTTTTATAATCATGAATTGATTTAACATTCCTTAATTTCATTTTAAGCGAAGATAGCGTTAAATTTTGATATCTTTTTCTGGAATAAACTCGTATATCGTTAAATTCGAGCAATTGAATTAATGCGACATGCAGGGTGATTTGTTTTAAGGTGACTGCAATTGGTGGTAATTGCTTCATTTTGGTCTAGTATGTAGCTATGTGTTACAAGGAATTGTCGTAATGCCACAACAGACATAGTATTACTTTTTCGATATCTTTGCAGATAGAGAAAAGGAAAGAAAGAGAAAGAGATAAGAGAACTTTGCGGAAAATCAGAAGAAATTTCGCTTTTATTTTGGATTTGATGTTCTCTTTAAACCAGCTTCCAGCCGCGTGTAATACAAGTCTGTCGAATAATTGGATATTGTGTGTCTAACGAAAAATACTGTTGCAATATTTTCGGTTTGTTGTTACAATATCTTCTGTAAATGTTTTCGATAATACAATCGAACAACATAACGTTGCAAATACAATTTTTCATATTTTGATGTTCTTGTTAAAACTCTCCGTTAATAGAGAAACATCTTTTCAAGGGAAATTTCCAGTAAAATTTTAAATTTTTACCATCAATTTGCAAACGGGAGCTTTTAATTACGTATTTTAATTCATTAACAAAGTGTACAATGCGTAACAAAAATCTGTTCTTTCCGACGTTAAGGCAATTTTCAAAATTTTTTAATATTTCGCATGACCTACAAGTTTCATTTCATTACATTTAACATTTTCCAATAATAAAAGGAAAAAGAGATATACAGACAATTGCGAAAAATTATAAAATTGCACATTTAAATGGTATATGATATGTGATAATTTCACTTTGTGCAAATATAATCTGAGATGAAATTAATATTTTTATAAATGAAAATTAAAAGAGCCGGAAGCTGACGTGATACAAGAATGATAATAAAAATGATAATAAGAAGAAGGCTTTCCTCTTGTTTGTGCATATGCGCATTTTGTCTATCTGTACACATCCAGACCGTCCCTATGGACGTCAGTCTGCTTTCATATAATAGAGTGTATTATAAAACTGGATTATTCTCACAATGCTTTTGCGCCGTATTTACCTTGTTGTCCTATTTTTCGTATGTTAGCTCTAGGATGATTTCTTCCATCGAGATAATTTATAAAGATCATTTCTAAAAAGTTTTCATATTTAATGTAATATTTATCTATTTGTAAAAACGTTTATTTTACTCATAAAATATATTTTACTATGAAGATAAGGATTATATGAATATATATAAGATAATTCAGAGATTTGTGTTTCCTTATTGCTAAATATAAAAAAATTAATAATTTCTTTTTTCTTAAAAAACAATGCTTTATACTTTGCTGACACAATTTTTATTTTTAATGATTATACGATTAAACGATTAAGAAAAACATTATTTATATATTCTTTTTATATGTAAGAAAATTATTAAATAAAAGTTTTAATCGTACAATATATATATATATATATATATATATATATAATATAAGTATAATATATATATATATATATATTATACATATATATTATATATACAATATATATATATATATATATATATATATATATACGTATAATATATATATATATATATATATAACATATATATTATACATATATATTATATATATATATATATATATATATATATATATATATATAGTATACGATTAAAAATAAAAAAAATTATTCGCGTAATAAATAGCAAGTAACAGTAAATACAAATAATAAATTGATTTTTGTTACATATATTTTTTGCGAGAAAAGACGTCGCGCGTCTAATGATGAATAATGTATTCATGATTAACTGGTATTAAGAAAATAAATGAGAACGAGTTAAAGCCGCGAAAGAAATTTCATTTTTAATGCGTCGAAGTTTTCTAATAAAGGGTGTTATGTACCCCAAAGTATCATCAATTAAAATCCTCATTCATATCTGTCAAGAGCGGTTTACGTGACAGCATAAAGTTTCTTCTACTAAAACAACATACACTATTTTATGCATGTTAATTCATTTATTATTAACGCGAGTTATCATACAACAAGGCATTCAATGTGCATGTAATATTTTCGTTTAAACACCGACAATATAAAGTGATTAGTGACCGTGCGTAATGACGATAAATGATATAAGCGGCAAAAGCTTGTACCGGTAGTTTATACTTTATACGATACGCAAATAGAGTCGGCAATCTCTAATTTAATACCGTTCGATTGAAATGTGTAACAGTGCAACTTTTCGTCATTTATTATTTATCGTCATTTTCAACGTGTGCATACGCACGGAAAAAGTCAGTCCAAACGCGCACATGCCGTTTAATGAGGCACTCAGGAGCTGCATTTCCAATTAGGATGCATTACATATATGTAGCGCATAAAGTCCGTAATTAGTGCGCTGCGATATAGCAGCCGTTTGCAGCAAGCTAGGCGGCCGGCTGCGGGACGTTTGTAATGCGGCCGTAAGTCATCCTCTTATTGCACGCTACTTATTAAACGTGCGCGCCGAATTTTGCTGTTTTGCAGCAACTAAGTGTACCAACAAAACGTGCGTGGGCGCGGGCGGGCGGCCAAATAGCAGGTGTAATTTCTGCGGGATAACTAAGGACGGCTATTCGGCTTACGGTCTTGGATATTACGATGGTCGTTGTAGGAACTCTGCCGGGGTGCGATCATAAAATGCGTGACTATCCCAGGTAGTCATGTGCGTCCCGTAGGTTTTTATTAACGCGATCGACGCGCGATAAACTCGGGAAAAATTTTATGCGCTCGCGATTTTCCTTTGTAATTCTGATTTGAGATAAATTCATTGCGATGGTATTTATGCGGCTTACTAAATTCTCTCAAATATTAAGGATGTTTTGTACCTGTTTTCAAAATATTGAGAATTTAATGAAAATTGTACAGAATGTCCTTACATATGTTTAGAATCTTCAGTACAATTTTTAAATCGATTCACTAAAGCGTTCACAAGTTATAAGGATTTTAATTTGCACCGAATTAACATGTGTTCTTATGGGAAACGTATAATCAAGTCGATTTAAATGACAAAAACACATGGAAATAATATTCAGAATTTGTTTAAAATTTGCAAAAGTTTAGATACATAGGAAATATTTGGTGAAATAATATTATACAAGTACTAACTGATTAAAAAGATATTAAATATAATTCAATAAAGTTAACCATGTATCTGTCACAAAGCAAAATTTTCTGCCAAAAGTTAAGGATGTTTTGTACCAATTTTCAAAACATTGAGAATTTAATGAAAATTGTACAGAATGTCCTTACATATGTTTAGAATCTTCAGTACAATTTTTAATCGATTCACTAAAGCGTTCACAAGTTATAAGGATTTTAATTTGCAACGAATTAACATGTGTTCTTATGGGAAACGTATAATTACGTCGATTCAAATGACAAAAACACATGGAAATAATATTCAGAATTTGTTTAAAATTTGCAAAAGTTTAGATACAGAGGAAATATTTGATCAAATAATATTATACAAGTACTAACTGATTAAAAAGATATTAAATATACTTCAATAAAGTTAGCCATGTGTCTGTCACAAGGCGAAATTCTCTGCCAAAAGTTGAGGATGTTTTGTACCTATTTTCAAGACATTGAAAATTTAATGAAAATTGTACAGAATGTCCTTACATATGTTTAGAATATTCAGTACAATTTTTAAATCGATTCACTTAAAGCGTTCACAAGTTATAAGGATTTTAATTTGCACCGAATTAACATGTGTTCTTATGGGAAACGTATAACCGTCGATTCAAATAATAAAAACACATGGAAATAATATTCAAAATTTGTTTAAAATTTGCAAAAGTTTAGATACAGAGGAAATATTTGGTGAAATAGTATTATACAAGTACTAACTGAATAAAAATATATTAAATATAATTCAATAAAGTTAGCCATGTATCTGTCACAAAGCGAAATTCCCTGCTAAAAGTGAATCATTTCAATTAACAAAATTCGGAATATTTCAGTAAAAACGCAATAAATATTAAAAAATACATCTCTGCACTGTAGCTAAGATTATTCCATGTATTCCACACAATTTCTTACTGAAAATACACCAAAAGTGGATATATTCGTCAATATTGATTTTCAGCTACTTTTTGCTGGGATTGTACATACAAAACATCCTGAAATGATTACAACAGCTTTCAAATTCAATGCGTTTTAAATCAAAGATTACTTATTCGAAACTTGCGGACGATTCGCAATTGATATAATAAGTTTTTGTCTGCTTCGTGTTTTATCATTGTTTGTTGGAGCTTTAGGATACGCAATTGAAAATTGAGCCTTAAAAGTTGCGAATTTACATATGAATGCGTACACTTACATTTATCTACATTATATTGTATTCATGTGAATTTATACACATTCCAAGCTACTGTATTAAAATAATTGTGCTTGTACTTCGGAAATGAATGACAAGTTTTATTGTTGAGTCTAGAGCAGTGAAATTTTGCGCGTATTTCACGATGCATGCAAAAGTTTTGCGCATGTTACATAATGGGATGTGCAAAAGATATCGACGAAAATTTTGCAAAAATATACCTCCGAATATAGAATGAACGTTGCTGTATAATACAAGAGACGCTAGATTTCCCGGTTAATGCATACGATGCATTTTCGTGTGCTCTTATAGACTGGCGGCGACTGACAGTAATTGCCTCATTCTATCTTTACGACAGAGAGACACTTTGAACGGGTTTTTCAAAAAGCTTTGTCTGTCTCTTCGTGCAAAAGAAAAATCGTTTCATCGACGCGTCCTGGTTGTAACGAAGTTACAAGGGCTTTTATCAATGAAGAATGTCCCGGCCGTAAAAAAATAAAACGATACCGAAAACATTCAGCAAAAATATCACCAGATTTAACAGAATGAAAAAAGCTAACGAGTTATTTTAACATTTTATACTCAAACGACGGTCATTCACAATGTAACGTCAAATTTAACGAGAATATTCCTCGACGTGTTTGTCACGAAAAATATCACGATGTAAAAATAATAATAAAATTTTTGCGAAAAATTAACAACTGCCGAAAAATTTATGAAATTAAAACATTATGTAAATAGTGTGAATGTTACAAAAAAATTATTATTAAAATTAATTGAATTAATCAAAATATAAAAGTTATTATGTTTTATTGGTTTTTAATTTACGAAGATACTTCTCAATGTATTATATTTAAGCAAATCGCAATTCGCGTATATGTTACATGCTATCACGTAATAATAAAATTTTCTTCCATTATTTATGGAAAAAGAGGGTAAACATTTTTTTGAAGATTTCGTAGGGATTTATTTCGAATGTATGCAAGTTTTATAATCTTCGATATGCTATTTGTTTTGTCATCCAGATAGCAACACATCTCGAGTCACACGATAAACCGAAGGCACAACCTGTATGCCATATGCCTTGATCCTCATACATATTCAAATCTCAATTGCCGTATACCGTGTGTACACCGTCCATCCCCGAAATCCAACCATTTTCCGCTGGCTTCATTTTATAGAGTTTCCATCTCTCATTTTTATACGCGACTCTTATCGTTTAATGTAAAATAAATAAACGGTATAAGTAGAACATTTTTATCATGTAATATTTACAAGAAATAAAACGCGAATTTTAAATATTTATTCTCTAATTATTCAACGATTTATAAATATAAGAATATGTTTTGCCACACAAACCAAGTAATCATCAAATAATTAAGCGGCATGTCAGAATTAAATAATAAAATATTTTCTTTCGTAAAATATTTATATTTATTTATTTCAATATAATTATTAAGTAAAAGGAAAATTATTAAAAAAAAACTATTAGAAGAATCTGTGAATGAATAAAAGAGATTCATGCGCGATCTTTTAGTTAATTTTTTTAGTTCTTGATGTACGAGTACATACTTTTATGTGACAAAAGAAATATGACTCAGGAAGGATTTGATAATATGTTGCGGTACGATAAAAATTCGCGGAACTTTGAACTGTTTTGTAAAAATATCTAGAGCATAACTGGAGTTGGAAAGTGGTGCACAAAATACTGAGATCCCTCGGGACGAGCTCTCTTACAAAACCCAAGCGGCACCACGTTCACGCCATTTCGCCATTCTTCGACTAATGCTTAGCTTATAAAGTCTACGTGCTGCGAGAATATATTAAACCAAGTGTAGTATGTTGTTACAAAGTTTTCTACATTTTTCATTAATAAAGTTATTCTACCACGGAGTTAGCATATATTCGTGGATTCTTGAATATTTAAATCTTTGGTTTTCAGAAAAGTTGAATCTCTCTCTCTCTCTCTCTCTCTCTCTCTCTCTCTCTCTCTCTCTCTCTCTCTCTCTCTCTCTCTCTCTGTAGTTTCTTAGGTATTAAGAGCGTTAAACTTTAATTGAGTCTTTGAATTCTCACATTCTAGAACTCTAAAGCTTTCACAAATTTTCGGATATTTAAATTTTTATAAAGACTTAGCATATTTAAATTTTTAGATGCTAGACTTTTTGACTATAGATCCTAGGATTTTAAAATTCTTCATTCCTTAAGTATGTATTTTTAAGCAATTTTTAGATTTTAAGAGTCTTTTAAGATTTGATGGAGATTAGTTTTTCGAATATATCAAACTTGAAAATTTTAAAGCTTCTGATTCTGACTTTCAAATTTTTTGTGTTTTATACAGTTTTTCAATTTTATAAAATTGGGATTATTCAAATGCAAGAATTATCATGGAAATTTACTCTGTTATTATATTATCATTATTTCTGTTATTAATTTATTACTGAGCAAGTTAATGTGAAATGTTCTGCATATTAATTATTCATGAAATTAATAATAATTAAGAGAGTAAATAATTTCCGAACATATATTGCAAATATAAATATTCCATACAATCTTTAAATTATCAGTAATAGGGTGGTGAATATTAAAATTTAATTTCAAATGATATTAAAAATTCCACTCAGCTAACAGATGAATAATGTGGCGGCAACGTGATAATGTTTTTAAGTATTTACCGAGAGGGAGAAAGAGAAAGGGAGAACGAGAGATTTTAACACAAATATGAACGTAAAAGGAACAAGTTGCCGTGTAATTATCTCAATTATCTGCGTGCACGAGTCACAATAATATACGAATATATTTTTTCTGCACATATTTTGCTCCTATATACATCATATATATAACACATATGTGACATAACACGGAAACGGGACGTGCGATCTCGATAGTTGACGGGTAAGGATTACGCAAATGCTCACGATAGCGAGAATCCTGTAAATCCTGATACCGCCCATCGCTGATGCGTAAGTGAGAAATTTCGCACTGATGCAAGCATGTAAAGCGAGAGCTTGTTGGCTCGTAATTCTTTTTTGTCCATAAATTAAAAAGATAGAAGCGTAAAATATTCGGAGATTTCTCGTTAGCTTATCAAGCGCAAAATTCTATAAATTCATGGAAAATATTTTTAAATTATTATGTCGTTTACGCGCGGATAGATTCACTGAAATTTTATTACATTACAATTGGTTTAATAAAACATAAATTTATAATTTTGTGAAATAGAAAAGAGAAATTTATTTGTAAGAGATGCATATCTAAACAACCAGTAGCAAAAGTTACAGGATTTTAAAATGCTATATTTAAACAACAAATAAAAAATATCACACATATATTTTTACTTTTAAATCTTTACTTTTAACATTCTAATATAATGCTTCTAATAACTTATAATAATTAATGTCATATATGTTGGATGAAAAACGAAATGATGATTAACTTATAATAATTCAAACTTAATAAGGAACATTTTTTACATTAAATTTTTCTATATTCTTTTCACTTCGATTTGTTAAAAGTTTTCACATGCAATATATCAATATATTTCATGTACTCAACATGCAACATGCATTCCATGTATCTAACGTAGTACCACTTGTGCCATCCATCATTTATGCAATATCACAGTCCCATTGTCAGATCTTGAAGATCGAATGATATTTTTCCTCACAATAACTCCAAACATTGTCCTTTTCTTTGCAAATCCTTGGGACCCTCCTCTCAATTCCGCTTCGGAGAGCATCGTGTATCATTCCGCATTCTTTTCTTCGTCGTTCAGGCGGATCGCAGAAAGGAAACGAGCTCTTCTCGGGGGGAAAGAGAGATACATAGTGTAATCGCGAGAGACTCGCGAATGGAAGACGTTACGAATGTTTTTCGATGGCATGGTTGCTACGACCTCGCCATGAATATCTGCTCCGAAAGAAAGTACTTATGCGCGCTTTACTGCGCGCGAAGCGACGCGCGCTCCGTTCTTATGCAAAATCCATTTGGGAATAGAGTAGGAGAGAAAGACGCCGTGAAACGTTAAACAAAAGGAGGGACTCAAAAGCGAATCCGAAAATAAAACTGAAAATCTTGCAGTCGCGACGCGGCAATTTCGACAATGTAACGAGGATTCATTCGCGTATAAAATGTCGCAGCAGCAATATCGAAGATATGAAAAAAATCAAGAGACGAGAGAACATATGAATTATATTATATAATATTATTCGCCCGAATGTCATTATGTTGACGTAAAAAGAACAAATATATTAATAAACAAATGAAAATTACATCTGAATTAAAAAAAATTTGCTTCATTTCAAAAATTTAACTTAAAAAACGATGAAAAATAGCTTATTATGAGTACTTCTTTATAACGTGAAAATCATTAAAGCAAAAGTATTTAATAACGCAAAATCTTTCTATCATTCATTATATTTATACATTTTTTCTTATGCTTATTTTTTTATATATTTTTTATATTTTTATATTTTTTATATTTATTTTTTTATATTTACTACGTTTAATGACTTTAAAATGAAAAGTATTTCATATATTTTATACATGATATAGTTTTAAAGATCGTGGAATATCTCTAATTTTATAACTTTCAATTTAGTATTCAAGAGAAGGCGAATGACTTATGATCGCTATCATAATTCATTTTGCAACACACATTGCGGTGCTTATTAAACTTCCCCGTACTTCTTACCAAATGGTCGTAATAAGTTTCTTGCTTGTACCTAAGTTTCATACTTTGCCCAATTTTTCACTAAAATTGATGACTGCGCCATTTTGGCGTCGCGCCAGATGACAGGTCGATCACGCGCGGTACCGAGAGACAAAGGTGCCTCGATATATTTGCAATCTCGCATTTTAAGCGTATCCCCGATTTCAGTTACATCGGAAACCGCGGGAAGAACGTCCGGCAGGATGTCGTTACCGCCAAGGGAAGTGTCGTCGTAAGATGATCGCGACACTGGGCTGAGATAGATCATCTGATCGCGCAGAGAGGGAAAACGAGGCGCGAGATGAATGATCCGTGTTCCATAAAAATTTCACGCCCACGCGATCCTGCGGGACGGACTCTGGCGGAAGCAGCTTAGCGCACAAAGGCAAAGCGTTCATTAAAATTCAACGCGCATCTCCGAACGGCGCCAATGTCGGCTCTTCGCCTAGAGCGCTCGTTGTTCCTTCTCTCACCCTCATTTACCGCATCCTTGAATATATAGAGACTAAATCATGACTACATCTATAATCGCGGACGAGGGGGGGGGTCTTCAGGCATCACGTTTAACGATGTACTTTAAAAGCAGGAATAGATCTTTTAAACAATCTGAGATCATTGTTTTCGGTGACAAAATGACATTTAAATAATTTTCTGCAGAAAAGTGATTTAATCCACTTGCAAAACAGAAACTTAATCTTAGAGTTGAAAAAATAAAATTTAATTGAAAATTCTTTCAACCTCTCTTTTTTTAAAGAAGATTAGATTTCTGCTACAATAAAGAGCCTTCAATTTTACATTGATATAAAAATTCCTTATATTATTATATATTTTTTTGAGATATTTAGTTAGTAAAAATATCATCTGCAAATCAAGAGACACTCTGTTTATCTTACTTTATTATCTTATGATCAGACACTCACATATTACCTTCCCGCATTTGACTTTTAATAGTCCATGAAATTTATATTTTCACATATATGGAGCCCTATCTCTTGATTTTTTATTATCTCGTGTTATATAGAAAAAAAAATGTTAATTTTCCTTGTCTAACGATCTGAGAAATTTTTTTTTTTTAGAAGAGTCAATATTACTTACTTTATGATGCCCTAAGGTAGAATATTTTCTTTTTTTTACAATCTTTTCTGATGGGGAGGAAAGAATATAAAATGATACGATACTTACTTTTCAGGATGATATTGGGAAACCGCGATAAGATTGAAGATAATCGAATTCGATAATGAAAGAACGATGATTTATATAATATTGTTATGAATAAAAATGCTATGTGCATCGATAATATCTAATTATAAAATTGCCAAACTATAAACAATTCTTTCGTATATGTGTTAGTTTATCATATAATTATTGCTACTTTCAGCTAGTGATTGTAATTTTAATCAAATTGTAATTAATCAAAGTATATAATTTTTAATAAAATATATTGTGATTGCGTGTTTCAGAAATTACATTAATATTAACATTTATTTTTAAAATCATAATGTAAATTTCTTGTATTTTGATATAAATTTGATATATATTGGTAATTTGAAAGTTTATATAGCTCGAATCTCAATCTAAAAAGATTCTTAATATTTTTTTCCAACATAATGTAATCCTCTTCTTTCTATTTAGAAAGTTTTTATAATAAAAAGATAATAAAAATGTAATTAGTATAAAAGAGAGAAAGCTCGCGTTTTGCAGATTTTGTGTCACATTATTTTCTATTGCCTTTTTCATATTTTCCTCAGTATATTCTACAGTATAATTTTAATATTTTATAAATAACGCGAGCAAATTCCGGTCCAGTTTTCAACTTGAAATTATAGAGCTTTGATCCCTTTATGTTTAACATATTGAATATTTAAAAAATTATATAAAAAATTTTAAAAATTATATACATATTGAATATTTGAAAAATATATCGGTTTAATATCGAAAATTAAAATACGCGTAACCAGCCATTTATATAATCCAATTTTACTTTGTCCTGTTACAACTGCGCGATACAAATTGCGTAGAAATTGCATGCCGTGGAAAAAAAGAACGAATAGGATTCGAGTTTCGCGGCACATCTGCGGAAGCGCGCTATATTTGCGAGTTCGCCAATATATCGGAAATTCGTGGAGCCATGTTGATGCGAGATCCGCACTCGAATCGAATAACATCACTCCCGGAAGGAAGCCAATGACTGCAACCTGATAAGTTATGCGAAAAGAGAATCAGCTATCGATGCATGTGTTAACTGCCGTGTCTATGCGTTACTCGTTTGGCAATATTCGCTCCGCTCCGAAAGGTCTCACGGGCGTAGACCGGAAACGACGGGGCGTTTTGTGAAGTGGTGCGCCGGTTTTCCCGGTTAACTACCCCGACTCGGTAATTCTAGGAACAGTGCACGGCGGATGGGTAAATAGGTAAATGGTGCACTGCACGCTGCGAGTGTGTATAACGTTGCACTGTAATGCCAGTCTTTGCTGTTCTATTAAATTAATTCGTATTACCGACAACGAGAACCAGTGTGAGATTTTGGATAATCTCTCGAGAAACATAATATAGAAACAAATAATAAAGAGTAAATATTCTCCCGAGGGATATAAACATTCGGAAAAATTAATATTACCTCATTCATCGCGTGTATTATATATATTACAATAATATTAATCTAACAATATAGATTTAGGAAGTATTTTTTGTTAATTCTATTGTATTCAACTTTGTCACAAACGTAATTATTTAAATCCATATTGTTCTAATTATTTTAAATATATTTAATCATGTATTAATTTAATATACATATTATTAAATATAATTAATTGAATGTAATTTATTATTTAATGTTAAACTTCATTAAAAGTTAAAATTTGAGAAAAATTGCTATGGGATTATATTACAACAAATGTCCTTTTATACAATAACTTCTTAAATAATTATATCTCTAGATGCTATGCGAATTTAATGATTGTCGTTCATTTACCATCGAAATTGAAGCTATAAATCGCATTTGCCAGCCTTTCAGCTTACCGCATAGGTTAAATTACTGCATAGCGTTATATTGCTTCTACAACGTATAATATAATTTAAGATAGTTATAATTGATTGCGCGTACGCTATCGTAGAGATGATCCGATAATAGTAGCATGACTGCGTAATTTCGGATATAACCGAAACGTAATGTATAGCGGTATCAAATACAAAACATTCGGCAAACTGATATAAATGTAATTACACACTATACTTACGCAACTACAATGTTTACATAATTTGGAATATTCCGCGCTCTTTTTATGAGAATTATGTCACTAAAGAATTTAAGATATTCGTAAAATATCAAACGCTCGATAAAATATTGAAATGTTTAATCGCTCGAGTTGATGTATTTTAAAATCGCGACTCGATTGACTGAAACACGAAATGATGATAAAGGCGAAAGTATCGCGATGCAGTTTATCTGCGTACCATGCGTTGCTGAATCATGCGTCCTCGATTGACACGATCTCTCTGACAATATACTTATAAACAATTCAACGCGATTTCATGAATAACGTATGCGCCGAGCAAAAAGCTCGGGGAAAACAAACGGAAAAATAAACGCGATCCATCCTCGCGCGCGCGACAACTCCCCATAATGAAAGAGCGGATTTTCCAAAGGCGAATAAGGGATTTACGCCGCTTACGGAATCTGCATTGCAGGATTAACAAATATTTTTCTAGAACACATGGCACTGTTCTATATGCTGGTTCGGTGCAACGCGGCGCAGCGCTATGTATTTTCACTGTATTCCTGCCTACATTTACCAACCTTGCGCATTCTGACTCACATCAGCGCTCTCGCGAAGCTCGTATATTGTACACGCATGGCCATTGTAACTACACGTTCGCGGCACGCATTACGAAAAAAAAAGCCCTCTAACTCTCGGTTTGAAAAACGCGCGCGATCCTCCACCTTTTTTCTCTCGCTCGTTCTCCCCGTTTCCGTCAGTGTCTTTGCTTAACCGACTATCCGTGTTGAAGCTGTAATTATCGTATTTTTAATTTTAATCGTCGTAATATTACTTTGTAAACGTGAGAAGCGCGGCGAATCACATGCTTCGTTATTTGTAAAAAGTTCGTTGAAGAATCAACGAACATAGATGATTAACTGAATAGAGATTTTCATTTGGAAAATCAAAATCTACTTTCATACATCATGTTTCAACAAAAAATTTATAATTTATAATTTTTTTTAGAATTTGAAGACTCAATTTATACTTTAATAATTAATATTAGGTGGAAAAAAAATTAAATATTTTAAATATATGTAAGAATTTATTCTCCTTTTTCTCGAATCGAAAACTAAATCGTATAAATCAAAAAATGCTTGGGGCAGTTATGAAAAATATTATGTTAAAATATAACAATCATTCGTGAAAATTTAAATGAGATAACAACTTATACCTAGAAATGTTGTGATTTAAAATTAGCGACCATTCATATGCATTTCTTACGCGATATCCGACCGTATATGTAATATTTACCCTCATAGAGTATCACGGGGCAGCTAACAAGAGCAGGTAACAAAAGGGAGGAACTGGGTGAAGCAAGATGCCTTGGTATTTCGCAGAATATATTTCAGCGTGTAATATGTTTTGGAATTATATTCAGCACGACGTTTCATAATACTACAATACAAACTGCCGGCATATACACTCGTGTGTAACATCTTACAAAACTTATATTTAAAAAGAGACGAATGAGAGACATTTATATCTGTTATAATTATTTTGTCATTATGTCGCGTTGTCCAACCGCAATTATTCGCATGTTGAAATTTTACTATTTACATTTTTAATTAACTTTACCTGCGCGCGCGCACTCTATCACCGATAGAGCATTAAATAGATATGCTCATATACATGTTGCGTAATTTAAAAGAGCTACGCAGCAACTACAAAAAAAAAAAACAGTGACTAACATGCAAAATTTTCATTTTTATGTTCGTAACTTCATTTCCCGTGTCTTATTATGAGCGATTAAATTGTAACATAAACATTAATCTAATGCGAATGTGTTTAAATAACAGTGAACGAAATAATTAATTTATAAAAATGATTATTATGATTACGCGCATTAATAGTTCTTATTTTTCTTTCTATTAAGATATATACATTTAATAAAATAATTATACAATTCTCGAATATATTTTTTTTTCTCTTATAAACTTTTATAAAATCTAATATAATAATTCTTAAATAAGCAATTCAAATGAAAAAAACTTTTATCATATATTTCTTTTTTTTAAATACATTGAAAATATTTGTATATCTACAATTATAATAAAGTCAAATTAGGAGTGTGATAAAGCTGTTCAAAATATCAAAATTCATTATTGTATGCATAATATATGTCGAATGCATTAATATTATGAGGTACATTTGTTATAAATAAAGGATTAATATATTCCGACTCGTTGCTTGAATTATTCGATTAAGTGATTTTTATTATATTTTAAATTTTATTTTTGCGCTCTTTTGATTCATAAAATTGTATTTCGAAAAAATTTAATATTTAAATCAATAAAAAATTTAAAATGCGTTATATTTGAATTCAAACGTTATTAAAGAACTAATTATCTTCGTGAATAACGAAATAATAATTTATGATTTCCTATTTCATTTTAATTCCTATTTCAAATAAATAAATCGTGCAAAATATTTTTTTTAATAAATTGCCTCAATATATTTATACATTAATTATTGAAGTTAATTAATATATTTATACATTAATTATTGAAGTTAATTAATTGCACGCTGATAATTGCTAATTATTAGTAGAAAATATTTATGTTTTTTATACATTTTTGCCATTTGAGAGATAGTGATGCAATGACGCACTAAGAAAGCAGTTTGTGGCGTTTAAAAAAATACATTCTTTTAAATAAATGAATTTTGTGAATACTTAATAAACGATGATTTCAATACATGTATTCAAATACGCACATAGAAGTATGTACATTATTAATTAAATATGATGTCATCTATCCAATTTTGGGTTTAATGCTTCGCAATTTTTTCGTCCTACGATGTATCCTATCACGATGTCGATGATTAGTTTAAAGGTCCATTATCACTTGATCCCGTTCTGCCATTGATTTCCGGTTCTCGTAAAGCGATAATCATAGCCGATTTTGTGTCGGCGATCAATGATGTCGTTCCCGAAACACAATTATCTTATACGAACGTAGATATTCAGGCCGGATACGAAGGCTTGCAGCGTGCATTTTAATGAACTCGCTGTCCAATCTTGTTTTCCAGTGGCGTAAGTTCCCTTGGGAGGAAGAGAGGAAGAGTTCAGAGGGAGGAAAAGGGAGAAAGGAAGGAGAAGGAAAGGCTGCAGGCGACGGCGGTGGTGGCGGCGACGGAGGACGGGGGAGGCGGCGAGGTGAACCGGAACCGGAAATGGCTGCGAGGTGGCTGCTGCTGCTGCTGGCGCTCCTCGCCGCCCACGCCGCGGCTCTTCCTGATTTCATTAGGATAGGTGGGTATCTTTCCCAGCTTCCCCCGGTGTGAAAGCCGTGACCCTTTCGACCGCATTGAATAGCGTCAGTAAAATTATTATCAATGTCCCGCTCGATAATATTTGCGAGGGAGAAGACGGTAGCCCGACTACTTGGTTCCTCGAGCTGATATTGAGAATGAAGCCTCGGGAGCATTATAAACAGATAAGATCTTATTCCTCAAATTAATTCCGAGCGAACTTTACTTGAATGGTATCTTGATCTCAAGCTTAATTATCGAGATAGGTAATCGTAAAGTTAATCTCAAAGTTAAAATTTCTTTTCAAAGAAGGTGCACGCATGAGGGATGATTTTCTCAATCTTGTGTGCTTTACTTTTAAAATTTGTACAAATTGAAGTATACATGAGAAAGAATGCTAATATATTTTTATCATTTATTATTATACGATTTTATTATTATTATAATTTTTCCTTATTATTTATAATCTTTCTTTTTAAAAATGTTAATATAATCTTTTATTGCAATTTAACTGAAAAATTCGATATTTTTATAATGCGATAAAAAAATTGTAACAGATCTCATATAATGTTAGTGTAAAACACATTCGTAACATAATAATAATAAATAATAACAAATAATAAATAATAAATAATAATAACAAATAATAAATTAATTTCAAATTTTGTGTCTTTTATATTTTGTATCTTTTATAATAAAGAATGTTCGAATTTTATATATAATTTATATATAATTTGATATATTTCGAATTTATATAATACTCTCATTTGTATTGTATAATGCGGCAAATAACACAAATCATATCTTTCACAGGGATTTATATGGGGATTTTTTGTATATATCGTTCAACTGTAACGTTATTATTTATCTTTTTACAATTGTAAAATCATAATCGTTTCAAATTATATTTGTAGTTTTATTCAAAATTATGTTCTTGCTAATTATATCACCTTACTTTCGATCTGCTATTATTCTTGCTTCATGCTTTCTTACATATACGCATAGTAATTGCTAACGTTACATTATAATAGCTCCGTGAAAATGTTTCGGTTGCGAAGCACAAATAATTGAAATTAACGACTGTAATGTTGCATTACTAACTGTGCTTTGTTTAATTTGCATTGATGGTGATGCAAATGGAACATTGACAACGAAACATGGACAACGAAACAAGCATTTTATCGATGATAATTACAAAAGTTTTGGCTCTATTGCGCGTCAGAGAGAAAATCAGTTCGATGCCAGCCATGCCAGCCATGCTTGTACTACTGCGTATACAGCGGATATATAATACGAGGTATTTCACAATCAAATGTCGCGAATTAGCTGCCTATGAGTATATTAAAAGCAGTAATGGTTGACTGTAAACAGGACAGCATATTTCTATCCATACAATTCACAAAAAGATTGCAAAATTGAAATTAAAAGTACAACATCCAAAAATTTATTTTATTTGAAAATATATTGCACGATAAAAAAGCGATGACAAAAGAGAGCGATAATTTTATTTATGCATTTTTTACTTTCTTCAAATATTCGTATAAAAAGAATATATTATTCATATTTTCTAATAGTTTAAACAAGGTTTTTATTTTTTTAAATATTATATGTATATATACATGTATAACAATGATAAAAATTGGTAAAATAAGTATAGTTATCATAAATTTTTTTAAATAGATCTACATAAATGAATTAACATTTACATATTAATTACTGAAATAATATAATATCAAAAATGTAAAACTTATATTTAAATTGTAGCATATTTCTTTTTTAATGCAAAATATTATTTTATTCCATTAGAAAAAATGTTTCAAAAGTATAACATTTTAGTTTCGGGCATACAAATGTTCAATTGCTTTGACATAAAAGCTATGCATATTTAAATTTTCATTACAAAAGAGAAAATTATTATAACTACGTGATTATAAAGTGCAGTGATTTTTGTTAAACTGTGTCTTTTTAACAGAAAAAAAATTTATTTATTTAAAGGAACACATACACAAAGCTTTTGTTATATTGTTCGATAAACATGCTATCGTTATCCGAAGGCAATACCAATAGTTATTAAAATCTAATGACAATGTAATACATTACATTACATTGGCTGCTATATCTATATCTCAATATCATTAATTTATGCATCTTTTTCCAAACACAAATATTGTGTTTAATAATACAAGCATTTTATACACATATTTGTATTCGATTTCTGTATTGCATTCTTATCTTTTACAATATGATAAAACAATAGCAATTTGTAGATTTTATACGAAAAATCATGTGAAATTGTTATTACGTTCAACATTACAATCGTCGTTTCTAAAATACGACGTATACAGATACATGCGAGTAACATGAGTTCAGACTACACTTTGAACTTTTATCGAAATGTAAATTCACGTTGCACTTCTGCGAGAGCTGCTTTCTTTTTTAAAATAACGATGCGAGAGGCAAAAGCGGATCAATATTATACGTCAGTGCTCAGGAAGATGCTTGCTGTACTCGCTATGAGTTTTGATGCATTCATTTGTGCTACGTTTGCTTGTTCCATAGCGTATCAATGGCGTGTGTATGGTTAATATCTTTCTGTATCGGAACGCTGAAAGGCAAAAGAATTTATCGGAATAATATGAAAAGAGACGCATCGAGATAAAAGAGACGTCGCTAGAAATTCCTTTAGCTTGCATTAGCTAGATTGAATTTTAAATGGTTCGTATTTTAGTTTTCTAATTTTCTCAGCATTCTCTTTGATACTCAATATCTGCTGCAGCTTTCTTGACGCTCTTTTGCAACATTTCCATTTGTTTTTTCATCGTTACTGTTAATCAAACAATCATAGTTTATTAAAATTCCGTTGGTGAATTAAATAATGAAGAGGAAAAATAGTGCTTGTTTTTTTATATAAAATAGTTTGTAAAGATAAATCTCTTTTAATTTTATGTTGTAAAAATATATATGAACAGATCTCTATCCGTATATAGCGATTTAAATACATAATATATATATATATATATATATATATATATATATATATATATTAAATTTATATCCTTATGTATTTATATAAATTTATGTACATAATTAAAAATATGCAACCAATAATCATTAATGAGCTGATAAAAAGCTGTCTTTTGCTATCCTTATAATTATATATATAGAGAATCTTCCATTTACAGCAATTTATCATTCGCTCATTTTAGATTTAACGTTACTACAAACATGCTTCTCGTCAAACTCAAGATTAAAAACTCGCATGTGGTTGTATATATTTCTCTATTTATTTGCATAAACCAACGATAAACTGGCTTTTTCGAGTGTATAATTAAACCGAGGGATGGAATTCTCGGAATAAACCCTTACGTATTCAGTTGGGATTAATTTACCATTTTTATTTCATCGTGTAATGGTTGCGATGAAAGAGCGACGTATTGCTTCATCAATTTGAGCGAAATAATTTACCAATGGTCAATGAATAAACGAGTTTAATAAATTTGGCTTACAAACAAGGAAATATTTAATTGATATAAGGATCGATTTTTATTACAGAATGTTCGCGACTTTATTCCATTGGCTGGAAATATCGATTTTTCACAATGTGCATTCTCGTACACATGCTTGACATTATTCATAACACGAATTCGACTGATTGATGATAAGTTAATGTTATTACGCGTTTTTAATCGCGTCCTCTAGCATCCCGCAATCTCCCTTCTTTTCTTTTTAATGGAAATTTTATAGAAGATATATTAATTTCATATTTATTCTTACGAATCTGGCATAACAATTTTATAAAATTTATTCTCCCGATGCGAGAGCTACGTGCTTTTTTGTTTCACATTCCAGACTTCACGTCATATTCCTGTGCTATTCAGTTTTTCTTATTTGCGCTATATTTTACTCATTATTGTACGTTACAATGACCGTGGCGAATCGAACAGCTTTACGAAGTGCGCTAAAGTAAATCGATAGCAGCTCACTAACGAGAGACGTAAATCTATCCCGGAAATTCTATAAATCGCGGAGTCAAGCCAGCGCAGCTGCTCGTACAGTTACTTTATGACGTACACGAGATTAAAATCAATTTATGGCGCCAATTTCTCCTAACTGAATGAATTGGAAGGTGCGGAATTTGAGCGGACCACACGAAGAAACTATCAAGAGTACTTATGCGATGCGAGATGATGCAAATGACAGCAGATGGAATGTATAATAATTTACGTCGGCTTTTCCGATAGCATAAAATATATAAAAACTTTGTATTATTTTCAAAAATATACAGATATTTCCTAAATTTTAATCTTTCGTTGTAGTTGAACGCGATATTATGATTTCTACTATTTGTTTCTTTATACGCCTTTTGTTTATACTACTTATATTATTTCCATAATAATATTATAATCTGTTGTCGGAAATATATTTATATTTAAGAATTAAAAAAAATATATTTTTTAAATATAAAAACTATACACTGTAATATCACAACTGTCTAAAACGCATTATTTTATAATACATAAACACACGCACATAAAATACATTGAATAGTAAAGTTACATGGAATATGAATTATGTGGTTTACATCATTTTGTGCAAAGATGTAAATGGATCATACATTTTTATCGTTTGATTATATTGACGGACAGAGGATCAGATAGATGGATGGTTGGATAAAGAAGAGATCTGTGTGTGATGGTGATCACAGACGGAAAATAAGAAGGAGTACGCGCGCATGGCTCTCGTCAAAGTAGCACTCTTTAATATGGATGCGTGATTTCCCAGGTGGGCTGTTTCATCCATCGGACGACAAGCAGGAAGTGGCCTTTCGCTACGCCGCGGAAAAGATCAACGCCAACCGGGACATTCTGCCCAAGTCTAGACTCAGCGCTCAGGTCGAAGTGATACAGCCGCAGGATAGTTTCCATGCTTCGAAACGAGGTGAGTTTCATAATTGAATCGGAAATACTCGGATGATACGAGACTTTGCTATTTTTCGCTCGATACAAACTTCTTATCAAGATTGATTATTTTTTAATATCATCAATTAATGCAATCTAATCTGTGCTAACAATCTTTAACTTCTTGTTTCTTTATTTTACCACATAAACTTGTTAACTAAAATATATAATATATAATATAATATAATATAATAAAATATTAATAATTCAATTTTTTTTAATTTTAAACATTTACGCACATATTGAAAAAGTGGAAAGAATAAAATTTTACTACATACTTTACAATCAAATTTTTCCCAAATTTGATTCGTGAATATTATATATTAAAAAATTCGAGAAATACAAATTTTATAATTAAAATGGTTCTACAACAAGAAGATTTTAATTAAAGAAACAAAAAAATTAATATAAAAGTTCCCGTTCTATCAACAATATTAGAGCATTGGAGAATGAAGAAATAAGAGAAATTAGATAAAATTATTGCAGTTGATGTGGTTTTAACAAAAGTCGAATAGTTAAAGACTTATGTTGCGAGTAAAGGATACCAAGTTGACTGGAAATCGCTTCACGTTAACGTATGCATCGCACGCCAAGTCACACGTAACTGCCTTGAAAGTTCGCACGACTTGCTTGATGCGCGAAATAAACTCCATTTACGCGATTAAGGATTCGAGACGTCGTTGCTGCCGTGAAGCTTCATTCTCGCACGTGGTAGAACCGGGTGCCGCCAGTTGATGCCCGATGTGACGATCCTTCCTAGTTCTCCACTATCAAAGTGTAACTCCCTAACATCCTTATCTCGAAGGCGAAGCCCATTTCCAACGCTAAATTCCGTTACTTGTAGTTTCGGCACATTTAGTGCATCGCGTTAGAGAATCAGGAAGTTTTAACATGCGAAAAATTTCACTTTGCTTGGATAACAAATGATTTATTTCCGCGATGATAGCAATGATGATACTATTCAAGTAATTTATTTATAATTTAAATTTTAATATTATAATTATTGATTATGCTTCGTTGAAGAATCACATTTAAAAAATATTTTTCTAAAAATCGTCATAAACTTTCTCTTATATAGAGATATATAGAGATACATATACATATGTACTATACATATATATTTATATATTAAACTAAGATATACACATATATAAAATCTTACACAGTTATATATAAATTCATTTTTAAATTATAAGAAAAAATGCTACTTCTTATTTTTTACGAGAGTTAAAATTATCAAATGATACAATTATTGTATACACAAAGTGTTCATTTTAAAAATTTCCATCCATTTATTTTACGATAGACTATTTTTGCGAAAAATGCCAAAATCAAGAAAAATTTTGTTTTCAAAGGGGACATTAAATGCAACGAAATTCTTTTATCATCTTCAAAAATCTTAAATGGCAATAGGGGCCAAGTGATATATAATTTTAAATGTCTTTTGATTCTCTGTACAACTCTCTTTCTTTTTTTTATATAAATATTTTTCGAGAAATCGCACTTGGAAGTTTTAAATGTCAAAAATGTTTTACATGCAAAAATACATATTAGAGTAGAATTTATTTATTAGTTATTTATTATAACAAATGTTAAATATTATAACAAATGTTAAAAAAAATATTCTCCTTTGTTTTCTAAACAATAATATAAACGATTCTCAACTTCTGAACAAACATTTTGAAAAGTTTCTATAGAAATAGTTCTGCATTTTTGTGCAATTCTTCGATGCAAATCGTTTAAATTTTATACTGTTATTTCATAAACAATGGATTTTAAGTGCTTCTACAGAAAAAATCTTTTTCAAAAGTTCTTTTAGAATTTGAGAATCGTTTATGTTATTATTATTATTATTAGAATCGTTTATATTATTATTCAGAAAACAATGGAGAACATTTCGACATTTGTTATAATAAATGACAAATAAATAAATTCTACTCCAAATTATATTTTTGCATGTAAAACTTTTTGGACCTAAAACTTTGCACCTAAAACTTCCAAGTGCGATTTCTCGAAAAATATTCACTTAAATAAAAAAGAGAAAGAGAGTTGTACAGAAAATCAAAAGACCTTTAAAATAATATATCACTTGGCCTCTATTGTCATTTAAAATTTTTGAAGGGATAGTTAACCCGACGAACGGGATGAAAAAATTTTGTTGCATTTAATGTACTTTAATGTTACTATCGAAAACAAAATTGACGTCTTTTATTATTTTTCCTAAAAAATAGTAAATCATGAAATAAATAGATGTAAAGTTTTAAAATGAATACCCTGTATGTAATAAACATTAAAATATTATAATAAATAAATTTAAGATATTATATTTTTTAATAAATAAAAATATTTTAATTGCTGCTAGAGAGATTAATGATATTAAAATTAGTGGCATTTATACTAGGAAACTTATAGTAAAAATGGCTATAAGACAAAATAAAAATATATATAAATATATATAAATATATATAAATATATATAAATATATATTTATTTTGTTTTTATTAAACAGTAAAATATTTTCATAAAAATATGGATTATTTCTATATATAATTTATATATAGTTATAATTTATATTTAGTAAAATATCATATTTTTAACATAAAAACAAAATTGTTATTAATATTAAGGATATTCATATTACTTTCATTAGCATTAATGAACATGATGTAATGATTGTAATTATATAGTTGAAATAATTGTATGAATATGAGCTTAATTACTTCCATTATAGTAAAATCTATTGATTTTTGGAAAATAACTAGGACAATTAATTATGTTTCTGTCGTCAGAAATCTCTTTTCCTATTTATTTATCAAGATATCTATAATTCAATAAATAACTCATCAAAATCACACTTATTATGTTGGCTGTATTTCACAATATTTGTATATTTTACACTGTAAAATATCGCGTGCCAACATTTAATACGTTTCGCGTTATAATAATATACTTTCTCAAGACTTTATCACGTTGCTTTTATCTCCTATTACATCATTTGTAATTAGAAAATATATGAATTTACAATTTCTTAACCTAATTACATTTGAATATCTTTCAAATTAGAATTCATAATGGGACCTGTTGATCTACGATTTATGCAGTTATTTTTATTGTGATTTCAATCTTTTACGAAATGGACAATTTTATGGTGATTTTATTCCATTACGCGAAAGAGTAATATCCATTGTAATATCCATTGAAGTAACGATGACATAATTTGCAAACATTTTTGCAAAACTCTATTGGGATATTATGCGCATTATATAATAGGTGTTTCTTTCCACGATGACAAAACTGCTTAATGCAAACAGTACTAAAAATTTAGAGGAATGTATTCTACGAATATCTTCCGCTATTTTTCTGAAATATTCCTAACGTTCTGCATTATATCATGATTATCCGCTTTTTATTACGTCCGTATTTTTCTCTCTTTCTTATTTGATTGAAAAAAATGTGGAGAATCGTCTCGTAAGCCAGAAAGTGCATCGCAAGGTTCTGACGCTCATGGAATTCAATATGAAAATAGCTTCACGCGATATGTATAATATAAACCTGCGGTTACACGTTTAACTATGTACACAGCCGGGAATTGATAATCTCCAGCATAAAATAATAACTTGGCGGATATTTGTGCATGGCATTAGCCAGGACCAACGTAATTACCATGTCGAGTTACTAAATGATTAAAGCGAACGGCGCATTCTAAATATGCACGCCGGAGTCGCATACAAGCGCATCGGTCATGTCGCAAGTGTGTGAGTCGTTGGGAAATGTTGCGCAGGAGTTGGATGGCCGAATTTGGCGAAACTCCAGAGCGGTATTACACTGTAAAAGCAATTTTATTGATAAACTTCTGTTTGCTAGAAGTTAACAAATCTCCTTGGGACACGGTGATCGCTACGGTCGGGCTGGCAATCGCGCTGCACATTTCGCGATGCGCGAACTCGCCGCTATAGGTGATTCGAAAAATTTATCTTCTCCTGTAACTCAACGGCACAGTGCAGAGTAACGAGCGTTCGTGTCGGAAACGAAACTCAAACTCCGTTAACAATGACACATACTACTGCATCATAGAGAATTATGTGAGCCAAGCTTGTTATTAACAATGGCGTGTAACCGGTAATATAATACGAATTATGCAAGATTCAAGCTTAAATAATATCTCTTACAATTATAACGCGCACTGAACTCCGCCAATATTACTTAATATTTTGAATATTTAGATTATCGCAATCTAAAATTCTTGACCATTTTAAATAATTTAAAAATTCGAATAAAAAAATGCAATCTGTCTGTCTACAATTTAATTTAAATTTAGTATACATAAATAGTATACATAAATTTAGTATACATAAAATAGAGATTTTTGCTTTGGATTAAGGATGTTTTGTACCTATTTTGAAAATATTGAGAATTTAATTTAAAATTATACAGTATGTCCTTACATATGTTTAGAATCTTTAGTACAATTTTTGAATCGATTCACTAAAGCGTTCACAAGGTTATAAGGATTTTAATTTACACCGAATTAACATGTGTTCTTATGGGAAACGTATAATCACGTCGATTGAAATGACAAAAACACATGGAAATAATATTCAGAATTTGTTTAAAATTTACAAAAGTTTAGATACAGAGAAAACATTTGGTCAAATAATATTATACAAGTACTAACTGGTTAAAAAGATATTAAATATAATTCAATCAAGTTAGCCATGTATCTGTCACAAGGCGAAATTTTCTGCCAAAAGTTAATCATTTCGATTAACAAAATTCGGAATATTTCAGTATAAAAACGCAATAAATATTAAAAAATACATCTCTGCCCTGTAGTTAAGATCAAATTGTAATATTCCATACAATTTCTTACTCAAAATACACCAAAAGTGAATATATTCGTCAATATTGATTTTCAGCTACTTTTTGCTGGGATTGTACATAGAAAACATCTTTAAAAACAAATAAATAAATTGATTTTATATTTGAATGTTTTTATTTAAATATTTAATTTAAAGTATACGTGCAATTAAAAATAAAGATATTAAAAATATTAAAAATAAGAAATATATATATAATAATAAATAAGTCATATATATATATATATATGTATATATATATATATATATATATATATATATGACTTTACGAACGATAAATAAGGCATTATATATAGAAATTAAATCTATAATACATATAAAGAAATCAAGAATATATGTTTAATATATTGTTCACGAATTTCTTACTAATATTAGAAATATTTACTTATTGAGACCGATCCTCTTTATTTAGTAGCAGTGCAATTATTTCACAGACGAGATAAAGAAAGTGAAAGAGAAAAGAAGTAGTACTGATAAACAGTTGTCTGCGACGTCAGCCGCTATAGTGAGATAAATTAAATGCCGCAAATTCACTTGAGGTTTTGTGTTCTTCTCGTCGTCTAGATTCTGCTTGCCCTCAGGGCGATGAACCTCCTCGTTCGACAAACAGAAAGAGCGGATGGTCGTTTGGATGGTCTCACCTCACCGTCTTTTTACGATGCTTACGGAAAAACACATCGGCGAATGCGGTGGCTTTTGTTCGTTTCGTGCACCTTCGCCAGTGCAGTTGTTGGTAATAGAGTTTTACGATTCCGCTTGGCTGTCTCAGAATTTTTGGTGATACAGCCTGTCGTTCTCCAACACGAAACGCGAGTTGGAACGGAAGTTAACGAGGACGCTCGCATTCGATTATGCGTGTCGTTCTATTGCGTCCCGTCGAAAAAAATGTGCAGCGCGATAGCGCCAAGCGATAGCAGTTTCACCAGGGGCAATTGTCGGGAGCTCGCTCTGTATGCATTGCACGAAGAATATTATTCAAAACGTAGGAGATCCGAAGTTCTTATGCGAACATCATCGCGCGATAATCTTTGTAAAGCACCGAGGAGATTTTCCCGATTCTTTCAATATACTTTTGTGGTAGAGGCCATATTTTGCAAAGTAAAGTCGATTGGCGATGAAATTTCCTTAAGAATAAAAATCTAGACTTTTATAAAGTTGAAAAGAAGTGAAATACATAATAGATATAATAGAATATTATTTCTCTAATTTAATTTCGTCAAAGTATATCTTCGAAACTTTAATACAAAAATCTTGATTCGATCGTTAATATTACTTAAACACTCTCAGAATGAAATATTTAACAGTTTAAAAAAAATAGCATTTGAAGTTTATTTATCAAATGTTTTACGTTACATATTAATTAATGGAAATTATACATTGAAAAAATAAGTGTCAAATCAAAACTTATATACGTAAATTAACGCGTTCATTGTTTTTATAATCTTCTTAGAAGAATTTAATAATTTTAAATTTCAACAATATTGTAGTCTTATTTCAATATTGTAATTGTCATTTCAAGAATACATAATTATTTAATTCGACTTTAAAATTATAATCTTTGATTTAAAAATATTATTTTTTATCTATCATTGTTTTCTTTCCATTCAAGAAAATTAAATCATAAAAGTATATTTTTCTCGATTGAACTATATAAAATTCTTTATTCAAGCAAGCAATTATTTAAGCAATTATTTTTCTTTAACGCAATATAATCTCATTTCAAGATTTTCATGTGCGTTAAAACTAAAGATATTTTCGAAACAAGAATATCCTCTTTTTCTGTGTACGGATTAATCCTTTCAGATACAGAAAAATAAACTTATAATTTGCTATAAACAATTTCTTCTTGACAAACGACTTCATATTGATTAAACATTTATTCTAAAGAATTTTAAAATTCCGTATACATATCTAATGTAGCTTGTGCTAAATTCTCTGTCGTAACTTAAACACATTACTTATCGATTATATAACTCGCGTGTGCGAAAAGAATCTCTCTCTTGCAAAACTGGACGTCCCTCGGCGCCAGTGCGGAAATGAGAATATACCGGAATACCCTTGCGAAAGTATAAGAGACGCTCTGTAATATTTTACGCTTACGACGATGGTGCTTGGCGAGCGTGTCCGAGGGAGGTTTTCGTAACTACCCTTACACCAGGGGCAAAGTAACTCGCCGCGCAAGCGGTGGCGTTGTCTCGCTCGTTTCACTTTCGCTAAGCCAATTTCCCAAAAACCACCACCGGGAGGAAACGTAAAGTTCCGCGTTGGGATCGTGAGAGCGGCCGCAAGTTGCGCGACGCCGAGATGGAGCAGTCCGCTCTAATTTTCCCGTAACTTTTAAGGTTTCTTCTTTCGCATTGTTGCGCAAAACTTTCGAGAACCTATTGGCACGTGGGAAACAACCGACGTGTTTCTCCCTATCTCTATCTTTCTTCCGAGACTATTTCGAATAGCCGTGTTACAGTCTGAAAGAATGTTGGGGAGAATCAAGAGATACACGCGCGTCATTAACTCCCCGCTATTTCGGTACGCGTTGAAACGCGCTAATTTACACGTAATTTTATATTAAAAATAAGAGAATAAGAGAAAAATAAGAGAACTTTATTAGCAAATCAGCGTTTTTAAGGAGAAACTGGATACATAAATAACAATTCTGTTAAAGAAAATATAATATACAAGTTATGAATTCAAGATTTTACGCGTATTTGTAACTTCGAAATAAATTTTGATAATAAAAATGACATATTATTAAGAACGAAAGGCAGAGAATGTTAACGCATTTGTAATTATCTATCACAAATATATATAAAAAATTTAAATATAAAAATTATAATACATTATTTGATTAATTTCTTTATTATAACATTGTAACATCATAATAAAAGTTTGACATATAAAGAAAAAATATAATTTCACAGTAAATATGAATATTACAGCAACATTATCGAAAAAATTATATTGAAAGAAATGTAAATTAAATAATAAGCAGATGCATTTTTCCCACTAATACTACATTACTTTTTATGTTCACAAATACATAACAAACAAAATTTAATTAATTAAGTTTTATTTGAATTAATGATTTATTATCTTTTTCTTTATATGGACGTTAAAATTTATGCATATATAAAGATAATATAATTTAAAAAAATGTAAAACAATTTTTAAAAAATTATTTTAAAATGTAAAATTAAATTAAAAATCTTATCAATATCTTTCACGACGATAAGAACTCGTTGACCCAGTTTTTTCAAATATTAACATAAACGTCGGAGCGTCCATCAAACGTTATTTCTTTAGTAGTAACGTCTTTTAACTTGGTGAAACGGAGTAAACATTTATCCCGCATCGTCGGTTTTCTTACGATTCTATTTTAAGTTTATTAAGAACGATGAAAACCCATTTATGTTATATATTTCTGTTATTAAAAATTACATTTTATTATATCTTAATATATCTTATGTATTTAAAAAAATTTGAATGTGTGATTTAAATTACAATAATAAATAATAATTAAATATATTGTATACTTTAATTTAATATATTGTATACATTTATAGTTATAAATTTATATATCTTATCGCAAGCTTTTATAAAAAGATTCTGGCCTTTGAATGTATTATAAAAAGAACCATCAAAGATTCCTAAATCAATTAATTTGATAAAATATATCTTGATGGTCTATGATTTGGATGATCTTTGATATGAAATCGAATATGCTGCGCCTATCATTGATGTCCTTTAATTCATTAACGCTAATTTTCTAACAGCTATGCTATATTGATCGATAGTTACAGATAGCTTATACTAACCTTCATAAATAGGTCGTCGATTTGCGGGGTGACGATTAAGCGCAACCAATCCCATGAGTAATTACACACAATAATCAGGTGACATACGTCGTGCGCTCATTAGCAAGCGAGCAAACAATACAAATGCAAACTGTGCTCTCAACGATCGCGGGTCGAACGTAATGACGTGTTGTCTTCCCGCGATGCGATTTCCGATCACGTTTTCGTATGCATATGGATATTAAATATCGTGTCTCAGGTTTCCGATAAATCCAACCGTTTTTCACAAAAAACTCAAATCTCTCGGTGTTTTATAAAGACTTCTGCAAGAAGACTGATTTTACAAAAAACTTGTAAAAGATATACAATGGCGAACGATAGCGAGAGATCGTCAGCAAGGGAAAAAAGATTGACAAAGGACACAAAGCAAAGAAAGAGATGAAATCGCGAAGTTGCTCGATAATAGTCATGAATAATGTAATCGCTTCTCGCGTTGACAAAACGCTTTTCTTGAACAGCTGTTTTCATGTATGCACGAAGGATACGAAGAAACGAAAAATAGGAAATAAAAATAAGGAATAAAAAATTGTTGAATATTATATGTTTAATAATTTTTTATTATAAAAAATTTTTTTATTTTTTTATTTATTAAAAATTTATTTAAAAAAAGAATTAAAATTTTGAGGCTCTTACAATTAAAGGAACGCATTAATTTTCATGATATTCAAGTTACAGTTTACTTCGTGCTGTAACTTGTAACGACTTACACCAGATATTAGGTTCACGTGATACGATGGACCTTCTAAGTATGCATTAAATGTCGCGCCGTGTAAATGTCGCAGCCAATTTAATCGGTACATACGTAGCGTGTCTTGTTAGAACTGAACTAGCTCAGGATGTTAGCTCGCTCTCTTCCTCCTGGCGAATCTGTGAAATGTTGGCGAGGAACTGTTCTCTTGGACCGTAGCGGGAGAGCGTTAGCTTTTCATGCAATTACGGGGCGCACATAAGGGCGTTACCTAACTCGAAAACGGCGCCGTCGTAATTATGGTTTTGAGTTTTTCAATTACAACAACGGCACTTCCGCAACCGTGGTGCGCTCGCAAATGTTCTTAGTCGCTTGTGTAATTCACAGAATAATTAGTTCCTTTCTTCTTTTTTCTTGAAGCATTGCATTATGCGCTTTGCAGATTTTCCTCCTCTTTCCTTATTAGCATCTTTCAAATCCTCTTCCTTAATAGTATTTTTATTTATTATTTTTATAGTATTTTTATAGTATTTTATAGTATTTTTTTATAGTATTTTAATAGTATTTTTATTTATTTATTTTTATTTATTATATCAATTTCAAAATATTGACCATATATGTTATTTTGTCGAAATAACATATATGGTCGATATTTTGAAATTGATATAATAAATAAAAATAAATAAATGTAAAAAAACAGATGTTAAATTAACAAGGCCAAAAGTTAATGCAGTAAATCCCTGTAATTTAACGTAATTAAATCCCTGTTGGGAAAATGATGCACCCTTAATGCTAATAATTAATGAGGGAACATTTTGAAAATATGTTTGTATTTATTATCCGGTGAGATGCAACGTGTCCGTTTCGTGCAACGTTTTACATAAAGTTAATTGTTATTTAAAATCAGTACGTGCAACGTTTTACATAAAGTTAATTGTTATTTAAAAAAAAACTTGCTCTTCATGTATTCTCATATTTAAGGGAGGAAGAGATAAAATTATTTAATTATTTTATAATATCTAAATTTTAAAAATAAAGCGAGAGAGATAATATATAGCGTCCAATACATAAATCACGATGCGTCCAATAAAATGCGCATATAACGGTATGCAATTCGCACAAAAAGCCAGGCAAACGTTATGAATACTTACGGGTCGCCGCAATTTCCGCCGTTCCTTTCAGCATTGGGCGATTTTCTGTCTGCAGAACTTTACTCTCTGGCTCTCTTTCTTTCTCTTTCTCTTTCAACGGAATAAATCGGATCATGTTTTGTGCGGGCTTATACGCGTACAATTAAACGTTCCTATTTCGCATGTCCCAAAAAATATATGAGAGTAAATAATGGGAAAGGTATTTTGTGGAAATGATAACTTGTAAAATAATTTTATTGTAGAATACTCTACTAAGTATGACGAAATTTATCGATATACTTTTCTTTAAAGTATTCAATAAGATTGAAATTATTTGCTTGATATTATTAAGATTGAAATTATTGAATCTTATCGATAGCTTTAAGTTACGAGATAATGAAGATTTAAACAATTTTTTATTAATTCAACTGCACGAAAAAATATAAAATTTAATTAATCTAAGATTTTCGTTTTCCTAGTTTTAAAATGTATACTATTTAATAGAAAGAAATTTTAAAATTATCAAGAAATATTATCAAGAATAAATATTATCAAGAAATTATCAAATATTTTTTTAATTTCAAAATTATAAAATGTGATAATACATTATAATATTAATAAATAATACATTATTATGAAATTTTCATCTTATGATACAACATAAACGTATAAAAAATTCCTTATAAAACATATATTACACACAAAATCTAATAATCCAGAACGTAACAATCACAAATCGTATTTCTGTTTTATAAACTTATTTGATCGACGAAAATAACTTTCTATTCAGACAGAATGATTAAATAAAGACGCCACTATGACCCTTGCGACATTGAATGCACTTTCTTTTATTCCGGCTCGTTACTTAATGTAGTTTCTTCTCGTCCCTCTTGTCTCTCACGTAAGTCTCAGAATGGCTTACTATTCTTTTGGCAACTTCCGCTATTTTTCTCCCCTATAAAGTACGCGCCGTTTGCCGTCCTTAAAATTAAAATAAATTTACGAGCCGGCGAAGTTCGTTAAGAAGAAGATCCCTCGTTATTTAGTAAATCTACCTGAAATTCTTAGATATGACTCTTTCTGATATAATATCACTGAGAAAAATCGAGTGTATTTCCGCAATTTGTGACATAGACCCGTTTAATCTTAAATATTATGAATGTTTCTCCGTAGAAAATTCAATATTATATACAGTATCAAATTTTACACACATGTACATGCAAATATAATTAAATTCTTTTAATATTATCTTAATTGCGTTAAAAGAATCTAACTTGCAAAATGTGTAGAATGTTGATATTGAGCATTTTTCGATTTATCACAATAGACATATATGTTAAACATATATTTCTAATAGTTTTTGAATTATATATAATTGGAAATATAAAAATTTTTATGGATTATTTTATACATATGTATTATACATAATATATTATACAGTTTTTGTTAGATAATATTTCACAGAAATAAACAGGAAAATGTATATCTTTTATTTAATATCAGAATCATTCATATTTGAATCATTCTGTAATTCAAAATTTATAAAAACATGTGCAAATTGAATATTAAATCTTCGCAAAAGAAATGTTTTTTGTTGATGTAAAAATTATTAAATTCAGATGATAAACTGAATGGACAAAAATAAGCTGATAATATCTTGTATAAGCTGCATGGTTTGTATAATTTCCTATTTTATTTCTACAATCGCACACATTGCATTTTTAATGATTTAAAAAGCGACGTTGAAATGAAGGATTTGCTTTTATAAAGAAAGAGGGATTTAGAATTTTTTATCAGAAAGGGAGACATTAAGGCA
Source organism: Camponotus floridanus (assembly GCF_003227725.1). Classification (NCBI taxonomy): domain Eukaryota; kingdom Metazoa; phylum Arthropoda; class Insecta; order Hymenoptera; family Formicidae; genus Camponotus; species Camponotus floridanus. Next base: position 433,152 of record NW_020229592.1, on the reverse strand, counting down.
TTAAGGAAATATAATTTCCTACATGTCTGTTGTATTATACAGTAAGCGTTTAATAAGCGATGAAGAATTGATCGTAACGAAGGTTAAATTTGTGACATAGTGGAAAGAGGGATTCCCCTAAAACCGCTCATGAGATTTCACCTAAGTGGGGACGTCAAACTACAGTTTAATTGTAAGATACTTATACGAAAGTACTCAAGAGTTCTGTGAACGATGTTATCATTCGCATTATATCGCATTATATCAGTAGGATCTCCCTATTTTCCCTAATTGTGTACGTACTCCGATATGCTCGTTAACCACTTCTATAAGTAGACTTGGGGTACCGCCTTAAATTATGCAGAATTAATTATCACAAGTAAATAAAGCCGTCAAGCGTTCTTACTTCCCCGTGTGAAATGAAATGCCCGCAATAAATAATATATAATTGTCATAATTACATCATAAATGACTTTAGATTAAGACTTAAGTATATGTTGCTAAAATTATTCTTGGAATATTTACAGGAAAAGGAAATTGTTGTACATAATTATCTTGATCAGATTGCTTTTATTAAAAAAAAAAAAGAAAAATGCGGCCATTGAAAATATAAAACATTATTTATCACGACTTTTGACATTTAAGACAAAAGTATTGTAATCATCGAATCCCCTTCTAAAAGTTTTTAAAAAATTGTAATCCTTGTGTCAGAATAATTTCTCTGTAAAATCGATACTTTTAGCAATATCAATTTGTACAGCTTTAACTATCTCGTATCTACAATAAATTACAATCAACTGCAAGGCAAACATTGCAGATAGGTCGAAACAGGGCAACGCGCGCGAGTGCAAGTTCGGTATCTCATTTTGCCTCGGTTAATTTTGAATTTTCACGAAGTACAACGAGAGCGGCAGGCTCAACCGCTCAACGAAACCGCTACTTTTGGCTGATAGACGAAAGTTTCGTCGCTACGGCGAATCGATCGCACCGGCTGGCTCGAGCTATGGGTGGCGTCGCTCCGTTTATGGAAGCCGGTGGCGGTCCGATCCAAACTTTTTCCTCAATTAAGGAAGCGAGTTTCGAAGCTATAATTTCGTGCCCTGCGTTTTACTACTTTTAATAAAATTAGCGACGCGCCGCCGCGGAAATCATCTTGCGCTCAAATGACCATTTCTCCTCCTCCTTTTTTCTACGCCCGAACTCTTTCATTGATGTTTCTCATTCTCCCCTTAAATAGACTCGAGCACAGTAGCGCGAACAAAAATTTCTGATTGTCCTATTATTCTTCGTCTTAATCCGCGCTTTGGAAACTCGATGGAACTTGTATGGGAAGGTAACTTCGCGCGAATAATCATTGTTTCGATTATATTTAATCAATTAAGTATGTTGCGTATATAAACATTGTATGAAATTGCAACTTTTTTTAAATTCATATCAATTACTTCATAATTTTCATAATTTATTCACAATTTATTATATCAGATTTTTTTAATTGCATATACAATTAACACAGTTTTATACAATACAACAATTACATATATACATATTCTTCGTTACAATGTTATCTTTATCGAATGGCAAGTACATAATACTAATAATAGTATTTTCACAAAATATAGAATGTATAAAAAATTTTGCCTCACAAATGTAAATTATAGAATTTTATTAAATAATTTCATATGTCAGAAAAGTATTTCATATAAAAAGGCTACCGCTCAGAAATTGTACCACATATATTATTAATTTTCTCTTTTTTCTCGTATAAGATTTTATTTCATTTTGCTAATAAAATATTAACAGATTATATATATTGGAATAACTTATGGGTTCTTTTAAAACAGAATCTTTTTCAAAGCAAATAATTTTAAAATATGATATTATTCGAAATTACTAATTTAATTAATTGTTATTTTTAATATTAAAAGTTAATATAAATTGCATTATTTCACGGAAAAATTATTACTTCACTAAATGCTGGAAATTGATATAACTATACTATTATACAAATATTCAAGATTTGTCAACTAGCTTTTCAACATAAAATAGCTCGCATTGTTTCCAGCTGTTCGTTCACTGAAACTATACGTGAATCTGTCATTTATCTACGAGTGTCACAGTAGAAATGTCCAGGAGTATCGATAAACAAATGTACTCGAATATCGTTGGTTACACGAACCATCGATATTTCCGATTTGATTTCAACTCTCTCTTGACCTATCCTAAACTATTAAATTCTTTTGAAGTAAAAATAACAATTCCTAGCCTCACGTAAGCAACGTAAAATTCTCTGTTAAATTTTGCAAATAAGTTATTGTAGTTTTAATTTTCTTATTTTTAGATTAATTCAGATGCTAAACATTAAATATTCTTGATTGAACAAGTAACAACTTATTCAAATTATTATTTATTGTTTATGTTTGCGTCCATATAACAAGTATCAGTTGTATTGAAATTGTTAATAACACGTGTAAAATCAAAAAAATTATCTCCTATTATAAAACTTTTCATGTCACAAAACATATATTTCTCAAGAAATTCTATATGTTTCAATATTCTTAGTTATATTGAGAATAAGAATAGATTAATAGATATGCATAAAATCATAAAATGTATAATGTAAAAATCATAATCTTGTATTTTTTTCGTTAAATTCACAATCTGATTATTCTTACAAAATTAAACTTATGAAACCAAACTAAAAAAACTATAAAAAAATTGTATGGACTAATCGATTGGTTAATGATTTCATGAAATAATCGATAAAGGAACGTTTACGTCGTTTTATTAATAGATAATAACAGATCACAAATTGGAATACCGCTATTGGAATATCGGTGAACGAAGCGTTTTGTCGAAGCGTGTGAAATGTTCGACAGGATGACACATCACGGGATTACATAGGACTGCATCATCCTCGGCATTACAGGAATTCTATTAACTCCCGCTATCTCCTCGCGAATTCTCGGCAAACCGGGAATTTTCTATTTTTCTCTGTTGGGTAGTGGCCGCGAGATTAATTTTCAATAAAGGGTGGTCTGAAAAATGCCTATAATGTTGAACACTTTCATCATGTATAGAAACTTTTACTCTTCTTCTAAAAAAAAAAATATATATATATATATATATATATATATACAAAGTTATATGTAAAAAAATGGTTTTAAATAGTATATAAAATTTTTTTACGTATAATAATTATTTGATAAAACAATAATGTGTTATTTATTTTAAAATTTATATATAAAAATATATATTTTCAATAACATATACATATACATATATATATATATATCTCGATGCGATAGTTTTAACAATATCCTGCAAAAAATATATGAAAATTATTTGTTAGATTTGTTTTGAAATAAAAAATTTACGTAATGACAATAATATAAATATTATTCATTCTATTGCAAATATTAGTAATTATATATTTTAAATTATTTATTTTATTGAGAAATTATTCACTTTACAGATTTACATAACAATGTAGATTTATATAACAATAATACAAATAATCTCCGATGTAAGTCGAATATTATAAAACAAAACAAATATATTACTTATTTTTATGAGAAATTATTAAGACTGGAGAAGAAGTTCTACTGTCACTTAATCGAACAACGCTACACGTAATCAAAATGTCGATAATCTGTCGAGAATTAATTTAAATTTTCCAGCGAATAATTCCTGATTTCTTTTTTATGAAGACCTCAGAGACGCTGCCGGAAGAAGAAGGGTGCATAACTTTCGTAGAAACTTCACGGCACAATTCTTCGAATACGTTCATCTGCATACCAAAATACATGGCTATTTAACTTAAATTGAAATTTCAGATCGCGATGGTGATCATAAAAATGAGGGAATTTTTTCAGAAAATATCCTTATAAATTTATTATTCCTATCGTTCTATTTTTTATTAGAATAATCATGGACAATTCGTTTTTCTTCGAATGTAATTTAATATGACTAATTTTCATATTTTTCTTCACTATTCATGAAATACTTACAAGGAACAAACTCGTATCTCACACTTAAATTTTTATGCGACGAGCATGATTAATTTCATGCAATTCAATTAGACATAGTGGTGAAGATTTTTATCTCTAAAATAGTACAAAGAAAGTTTCATTGCGGTCGGTTTTTGCTTCACAGCAGGGAGAACAATAAATTACATTTGTATAAGAGTGTTGAAAAGAGGAGGCAGTAGAGAAGGGATGTTAATCGGATTGTTAGCGGGGAACAGAAAGTCTTATAATATAACTTTGCAAATGAATATTTGCGACGAAGTAGTTGACGAGACAAGTTGACGCTCGTTAATAAAACGTATCTCGCGTCATTTTCTTATAAATAAAGTACCATTTGTTGCGCACCGCGTAATAGTCGGAAATGAATGCGTCATTCGTTATATCTTAGTAATAAACGTCACCGAAATAGACAAACATTTATAACAAAAAGATATAATTTAGCCGTAAAATATTAACGTCTCGTATTGTACATTCACAGAATATATTGATAGATTTAATTATGCATAATATCAATATTATACATCAACATAAATTATCTTTTTGTTTAAAAAGAATTTTCTGATTTTATTAATTTTAGATTTGTCGAAAATTCACTTATAAAATTTGTCATTTTCATATTATTATATAATATTTCACAAGTGTTCTCTTTCACCTAAAACTTTGTGTCAATTTTACTCGCTATTATTTCGTATCGATTGAAATTTATATCTCTTTTGTACATTATTAACATTATATAATCAAAGATAATAAAGCTCGAAATAAACGAGCTTTAAAAGCGCTCGCAGCACCGAGGGGTTTAATAACCCGTGGTAATTCTTATTTTCTGCGGTTTAACGCCCTCATTAGAAGCGAGGATCCAATGAGTCACTGAATTCAGGAACGCTTCCCCAGCATTCCGCTGAAGCGAACACGACCGCACGACGACGACGACGAAGCGAAATATAAAGGCGGCTAAAGGTACGCTCTCGCGTACTCCCGACGACGACGTGGCGCTTTCCCGCCCCCTCCCTCCCACCCCAGTGTTAATCCCCCCCCGTGTTAATCCCCCCCCCGGTAGGATTTCAACGCCGTGGAATTTGCATAGTCGCCGGATTTTTATCTGCGCGAAAGGCCATCTACTCCGGCCCGGGTCGCGGCTTCGGCGCTCGCGAACACTTACATACAACGGTCGGTCCCGCGCACGGGGAACAGGGCGCATCGATTTTTCATTAAGCTTCAACCCCCGCGGACCCAACCGTCGGCTGCTTTGCATACGCGTTTATTCGTTGCACCGCCGCATCGCGAATTCCCGGATTCATCCCTCCCACGCGGCCGCGCGACCGCACTCTGTTTCCGATTACGCGACACGTAGGCGATGCGAAATCCCGCGGTCCATTTCCGCATTGGCGGTTCCGCCGGAAGCGACGAACGAGCCGAGAAGGCATCCGCATGAGTATTTGATCGATCTTAACGCGCGTTATTGTCGCGCGGAAATCACTGCATGTAATTGAAATACATATGCGCTGTCTAAAAAAGAAAATATCTATTAAAAAAGTATATTAAAAAATCTATTAAAAATTATATAAAAAAAGGAGCAAGTAAATTTCATATTTGATCGGTCTTAATGTGCGTTAATGTCGCGCGGAAATCACTGCATGTAATTGAAATACATATGCGCTGTCCAAAAAAGAAAATATTTATTTAAAAAATATATTAAAAAATCTATTAAAAATTATATAAAAAAAAGAGCAAGTAAATTTCATATTTGATCGGTCTTAACGCGCGTTATTGTCATGCAGAAATCACTGCGTGTAATTGAAATACATACGCTGTTCAAAAAAGAAAATACCTATTAAAAAAAAAGTCTAATAAAAAAGTCTATTAAAAAAATCTAATAAAAATTATATAAAAAATCTATTAAAAATTATATAAAAAAAGGAGCAAGTAAATTTCATATTTGATCAGTCTTAACGCGCGTTATTGTCATGCAGAAATCACTGCATGTAATTGAAATACATACGCTGTCCAAAAAAAAAATATCTATTAAAAAAAGTCTATTAAAAAAAGTCTAATAAAAATTATATTAAAAAAGGGACAAGTAAGTTTCATACATTATATAAGTTTTTGCTTTTGTATAATGATAACAAAATATTATTATTATTTTATTTACAAAATTTACTTGCCTAATAATGTAATCTCTCATCAGTTCAGAAGTATATACAAAATAATACTCTAAAGATAATATGTCTAAAGCTGTGTATGTGCGATAAGAAGGTTTATATGAAGCTCTAAAACCCAAATAGAGAACTAAGGGAAAAAGAGTTCGGAAATTTGCCGCAATATCATCCCTCTGTGTCAATCGTTTCCACGCAGATTCGCATCAGCCAGCGCGGAAAGTCGGACGGATGGGCGAGGTCGCATAAAACGAGACATAAATTTCAGGAAACAAAATTTCCATTACTGCGATATCCCGCCCGCGTTTCCCGATTTGATCCGTGATCGTGTGAAAATCGCTTGTGAATCCTGTCGCGGACGGATCGTAACGATTCTGCTCGCAAAGTTGTAAAAACTTGCCCTCCGCCGAAGGAGTTTAACACTCAGCCGATCTCCAAGTATACGAGATCTCCAACTTTCTTACGATTGCTTGATGAAATTTCTTCAATCGCCGAACATGAGAATCGAGGAAACTAAACAACTGTCGCGCTTGCAGCCAACAGCTGATATCGATAGGAACAAAATATTGTTCACACTATTTTATTTCTTGGCGAGACAGATTGCGCTTTTTATCTTTGCAATCTACCCAAGATATTGTATACTTTGTATCTATAAAATATTATATCAAACATACTGGAACGGTAAAAGCATAATTCTCATATAACAAAGAGTTAATAACGTTATCTGAATATATGTTTTTTATGCATACTTATGTGTTTTATTTTTTTAAAAGAAATTTGTATGAAAATTTTAGGAAGAATAGGAAGGGATTTCTTTCTTAATGTCATACTTGATTATTGTTATCTTGTTATACATCGAGAAGTTAGTTTATTATTTATTAAGGTCGCAGAAAGTCATCATCTGCCTCTGCTAATTTCCATCGAATTTCTCGTACGCAATAACCAAAGACACTTATAGTAATCTAGTATATCGGGATAATTTCAACGATAAATGCCTTGTAAAGTTTCTAAAGCCAACATCGTGGACACAAATTCCCTCGATTTAGTTATACAGACTTCCCAATCGCATGATTCTCGATGTGGTATTGTACACGATCGTTAGACACGCCCGGTAATAGTCCCTGTGTCGCAAAGTCGTAGATAGCTTTGCGTTATGTCACTAAAATTACGACGTCGACGTGGTTTGTAGCAGCTAGCAATAAGATGTACCCAACTATGTACAATCGCTAAGGGAGTTAAAATATCATGACAAGCTGCAATTTGCATAAACATGCTCCCATATAAAGTATTTTATTACTATGAAACGTAGTATTTTATTACTATGAATCATGTACATATACATGTTTATTTAATGCGATCTAATTAAATTTAAATTTAATATGATAACAATTTTAATATATGAACAATTTCTATCTAAATATTATAATATATATAAAAGTGTGTTCACGATAAAAATTGCGTTGAAATCACTATCACATTAAATCGAACCAATCACTCTAGCGTTCCACAAAATATCTTTAAATCACCTGGATGTTTGTTTTCGATTACATACGAGACTAGCAATGTTGCAGGTTCGTTATGCACATCGAACACGATGGTATTTACGCGATGGGATCGTAAATGAGTTTACGGAATTGCGGCAGAGACGCACAAGAGACGTCGTCGAATAGATTGTCGGCGTCGCTTAGCGCATAGCGCGGAGCAAAACGCATATAAGTACGGTAGGATATCTGTTGCCAGCCTCGTATCCTCGTATCCGATGGATACGAGGTCGCTGTCCTATTTTCTCAGGAGAGAGACGGTTATCGGCTGGTCGTGAATGGGGCCAACATCGTGGACACCAATTTTACGATAACGAACCACATGAATATAGATGGGAAATTGGAGCGACTCCCGACAAGCACGAAAGGCGATTACTCTCGCATAGAATTTCTTTAATAATTTAAAGACAATTTTTTAAGGCTCCTTTGACCAATTTTTATAGAATTCTCGAGGATTCATATCGAAATGTCAATCAAAAGTTTGATGCAATTGACACAACATTTTTAATTCATATATTTATAATTTATAATTTATTATATTTATAAATTAATTTGAACGCTAGTTCATTATATTTATAAATTTAATACAAAGATTTTCATTTCTTTCTGTAAACAACGCACTTGAAAATAATTTGGTATAAAGCAGCACATATGTCGAGAGCGTAAACACTTTTGCTCTTTGTAAGTTTAACGCACGGATATAAATATTCAGCGCAATACAAATGGGAAGGAATGTTACCAAATATTATCAGTTCCCAAATATGCACATAAACCAGAGTATTATACTCTCGAAGTGCTGAATGCGATAAGTACGATCCAGTTGCGGCGAGAGGGATTTCGGTATATGTAGCTGACGCACGAGGTCGAAAGCCTCATCAGACGACGACGTTAATCAACACGGACTGAAACGCTCGCAAACCAAGCAAGTACAGATCCTCCTTTCGGCGATCATGCTCGACTAAAGCCGTTTATGTTAGTCTAGTCTCAGATTAATATCACAATGGACACTCGAAAGCCTCTTTGACATAATTTAGCTACCTATATCTATGTGTATGCGGAAATGTAATTGACTTTTTAAATAACCAAATTAGAATCTCCCAAGTCGATTTAGATGTTCCTCACTGTATGATTAACACTGTAATAATATATAATCATGTTTGAAAATCATAAAGTAAATATTAACAATAAAAGCGCATATTAAAATATATTTTAATTATCATTTAATAATCTAAAGCTTGGTTTATTTTCTATTTATTTGCTTTAAATTCATTTTTATTATCAGTTTAGAATATGAGATTATTGACATTTTCAATAAAAATTGCATTTTCAATAAAAATTGATCATAAATAAAAGTTACAAAAATTATAAAAGTTAATAAAGTATCAAAACAACGATTTATTCGGTACTATTGTAAAATATTCTTCGACATATATCTCATAACTCTCTCTACCTCTCTCTCTCTCTCTTTTACACATTAAACAACATTCAACTCCACCAAACTTTGACGATCGTTAGCTTTGTCAAACTTTACATCTCCTATCTCCTTCATTAACCGTTCTCGGAGTTATATAAAGTTGCCATTATGCTATTCCCTTACGATATCAGACTCTTCAGTTGCTTGCACGTCGTTAAATTCTATAACGTTTCGATCAATCAGCAGTATTTTGGTCTTTTAAACAATTTATCCGCTTGTGTTGCTGCATTGATGTAAATACACAGTTGCATAACATTTTAATGGTAGAGAATATTTAAAATATTCTAATATGAAAAACTTTAATAACAATGTTCATAAAAGCTTTGAAACAAAATATACAGATTTCAACATCATTTTTCGTAAAGCGAGATTAAATATTCGACATTAATTTGTTTGATCTGACTGTGTAATATAACTATTTTTTTCTGGAAGATTTATATAGAAAATCGAATTCAAAACAAAACGTAGACGTCTTCTAGAAATAATTTATTTTTTTATTTCAATGATGTATCTTCATGATATTATTTCATGACATTTGTGTATCAATTATTCAGTTTAATGAATAAACATTTGAAAAAACGTTTCGCTGATGTAGATAGATTTCCAGATGTCACAACAAGAATTCATTTCTATTTTTTATATCTGTTAGAACATTGTTTGTAACACGTAGAATTTATAGCAGCAAATTCTAGTAACCTTCTGGCAAATTTAGGTCTCATTCCAAAATATTCTCTGCATATATATCTCTGCATTGGACAAATATGAGTTTCCATACTACGGATAGAACAATCTTTGTGAGAAAAAAAAAATGATTTTTCTGTATACCAGTCAAACTTTATAACAAGTATGATTAGCCCTACAGATATAATGTTTCTGTCATTTAAATTGATTAAGTGCAAAACATGCGCGATATCATAATATTTACTAATCATTTATCTATCTTAATTAATTTTTCGCGCTTAGAAAATTATTATTGTAGTTTAGAGACTATTTTTGGATGAAATCAAATGATGAGCATATTTTAAAAAATGTGTGCAAAATTTCGAGACCGTAATGCAATATTACACGTCGTCTACAATGGCAGTAGGATTAATGGATTAAAGCTGTAACTTAAGGAATTGATCACAGTCAAGCGTTAAGAGAATACTCGACTATGATTGGTCAATTTCTTGAGTTACAACTTTAATCCATTAATCTTACTGTTATTATAGACGACGCTTTAGAAATCCTGTAATAACATGGGGGAAAATCGTTATAAATCAAAGAGGACGCGATACACGAATACAGATGGAAGAAATTTTGTGAAATTAAAACTTCTTGTGCGATCTTGAATTTGAGAAGGAAATGCGAAAGCTCGCGAAGCTGTGGCATTCCTCGTACGCGCATACCGTGATTTCGTTTCGATTTCCACGCAAGAAACCGAAGATATGTATTTCTCGACCAGCGGCATTTTATATACATACCCTCACCCATCTACCGTGGAAAGGCGGTTGCCGGTAATGTAATTCCACGTCGCGGGACGAGAGCGGAGTTCTGCTTGCATCCAGATATACGCATTCCTGCTCGCTCTTCTTCCACAACTTCCCCTGGTACAGCCGGCATCAGGCAACCGGATAATGCTGTATGAGAAGCGCCTCGTTTGGAAATGTAATATAACCGGAGACATCGGAGCAGGAATGCGTCTCCACGCACAAGATAGAGACGTCGTCGTCCTTAAGTAAATGAAAATTGAATTCGCGGCGTAGCCTTCGCACACTTTCCGCATATTCCCGTCTCCGTTTCTTCGTGTCTGCGGTACACCTACAGTGCTTGGTTTCTTGGTTTCTTTCCCATTATGAATCCTGCACGGAGCAAAATGTGACGTTTGCGTCGCCACAATTCAATCCAAGTTTATTCATACGCTCTTGCACTTCTTTCTCATTTTGAGCAAAATGTTTTTCAGTCATCAAAGAGAGTTATTATATGGTCGAAAGAAAATTAATCTCCTAGAAAAATAATCATTAAAGATCTGGCTTTTTAATGCTTTAATGTTTCAGCGTCTATATAATAATAGAAGTCTACAATAATTCGAGTAAAAAAAGAAACGGTTTTTTAATAATGAAACAAAATTATAAAAATACTTTTAGATGTTTAATAGAATGATAGTGATAAAATAAATAACGTATGTATTCGCGCAAGCACTGGAGTGCTAATAATTTTATTGACGGGCGAGTATTTTTATAGAAGTAGATTTTTTATAACTATCCCGCTTATAAATAATTAATGCATAATATGTGTTAAGATATTTTAGATAAACTGACGTCACTTAAAATAATGGAATACATTTTATTATGAAATTTATGATTATATATTTCTATATAAATTGAGCCTTCTGTGAATAAATGAAGGGTGGTGTAACAGTAATTAGTGCTTAATTTGATTTGGTTTGTTTGGGCTTGGAGAGGGTTTAACGACAGAACTTCATAATAACGAAATAACTGACGAAGCACGTACATTGTTGGAGATTGCGGTATCGCAGAGGGGAACCCTGGACATGATTGACGGTGGTTCGCAGTACCCTGCAGTGTGTTAATTTGAGGGATGACCACGTCTACAAGTGCCTCACCACGAATCGATCTATGATGGGCATGTCTCGTATAATAGCTTTATTTCCAGCACTTCCGAATGGCTCAATTGTCGCCGTTCGTGCCGAATTTCCTCACAGGATACTCGCGTTATGTAGATTACCGTGTATTCCGTTTCATTCGTGGAATCTTGTTCGCACTTACCACCTTATTCGCAGGTTAATCAGTAGATCCGAGCGGCAGTGTAGCTCGGCAATTTAATCGAGCGATTTGATCAATGGTCTCATTCCGGTTACAGATTACTTATCGTTGGCGGTTTCATCGACTTACGATTTAAAAAATTTACATGAAAAATAAATAACATCATAAATTTAATAAAATATTGCATAAATATATCAAGTCGTTCAAACTCGTGCGTCTGTAATTTTATAAATCTCTATAAGGATGTTTTGTACCTATTTTCAAAATATTGAGAATTTAATGAAAATTGTACAAAATGTCCTTACATATGTTTAGAATCTTCGGTACAATTTTTAAATCGATTCACTAAAGCGTTCACAAGTTATAAGGATTTTAATTTGCACCGAATTAACATGTGTTCTTATGGGAAACGTATAATCACATCGATTCAAATGACAAAAACACATGGAAATACTATTCAGAATTTGTTTAAAATTTCCAAAAGTTTAGATACAGAGAAAATATTTGGTCAAATAATATTATACAAGTACTAACTGGTTAAAAAGATATTAAATATAATTGAATGAAGTTAGCCATGTATCTGTCATAAGACGAAATTCTGTGTCAAAAGTTAATCATTTCGATTAACAAAATTCGGAATATTTCATTAAGGATGTTTTGTACCTATTTTGAAAATATTGAGAATTTAATGAAAATTGTACAGAATGTCCTTACATATGTTTAGAATCTTCGGTACAATTTTTAAATCGATTCACTAAAGCGTTCACAAGTTATAAGGATTTTAATTTGCACCGAATTAATTATTAAATATAATTAATTAAATATAATTAATTAAATATAATTCAATGAAGTTAGCCATGTATCTGTTACAAGGCGAAATTCTCTGCCAAAAGTTAATCATTTCGATTAACAAAATTCGGAATATTTCAGTAAAAAACGCAATAAATATTAAAAAATACATCTCTGCTTTGTGGATATTCGTCAATATTGATTTTCAGCTACTTTTTGCTGGGATTGTACATACAAAACATCCTTAAATATCCATGAAAAGTACATATTAGCCAATATTTTCTTTTCATTTTTTTATGTTTTCCTGTCATTTTGCGTGATTCATCTAGTTTTAAATGTTACAATTAATGTAATTAAAATTAATAAATTAGCACTTTAGTTATAATCGTAGCAGCAATAACATAGATGATGAAAGTGTATTTTGAAGTAAATAATTTAAGGAAACATATATTTTGCACGCAAGGATTTCATAGAAAGGGAGTGAAGGGAATGTTCTGGACAACAAGTGGTCACTATCAGCATTGTGATACAATACCGGCAGCATAGTATTTCGCGTGCCGTGTGTCGTGGGTACAATACTATCGGAACGGTACGTAATAATCCATGGTGCCGGTAGTGGACCACCGTGCATGTTACTAACCCACTTTACATACATTGTACCTATAGACTCTGGCTTAATTACAATGCGAAGCTATATAGGTCGAACCCTTCTCCCCAAATCGTCGATATCTGTCGATGACCCTTGCCTGCGCTCGTTTAACTACCAGGAACTATCTCCGAAATTGCGCGGGAAATGAGATTCTATGCAATTTTCTAGACATTCGATTAATCCTGCAGGGAAATCTCTCATTAATCCTTCGCGTTATAACTCTATTAATTGTGTTGACGTTAAACCGTAATGCAATTTTATTGTAAAAACAACTTATTATGTATAGTTTAATTTGTGATTTTCAAATAATTTTCAAATAATTTTTTTTCAAATAATTTTTTTCAAATAATTTTTTTCAAATAATTTTTATGTGAAAAAATCACTTTGCATATTATTTGTAAATGTGTACTACTTTTTTATTCTTTTGTAAAAACAACTAAATTGCTCCAAATCAAATAAAATAGGTTTTTATTTCGTGATTTGCACGAAATACTTAAAATATGTATAAAATCGAAAAGAGAGAAATATAATATATATATAATTCTTTTTTTCTAATATATAAATATATATGCTTACTTTAATATATAGTTTTAATCAGGTCATCAATCAAGATTGTTATTTTCTTAACAATAAATTTCATTGTTAATTATTTTACAACTTTATTCTCTAACTTGAAATTGAAGTCTATTTAAAACGTATACTTGATAAAATTCAATTAATTATACTTGATATAATAAAATTCAATTAAATAATAATTTTGCATTTTATCTATCCATCAATAAAAGATTTAATGCATGAAACTCTCTCGACGAATCAGCAAGTGAAAAAAATTGATTAATTTTTCTTTGTGCAAATTTAATTATTTATTCCGTTTTCAATCAAGATATCGAGGAATACGAATGCAATAATTATTTGTGATAATTATTGGCGGCAATGTCTTTGAATGGACGTCATTCGATTGATCAGATAGAGAATTAACAGGCGGCAACTGTGTTGCCTAGCGATTTGTATATAATTTTGTTCTGGATTTCGGCGAATAGCACAGGTGGCTTACTGCCAGATTAGCGCCGGATTCTAGTAAGTCGTAATTTATTGCGTAATACATTTAGCTATCCTACCAATCTCGCATCATTCATTGATTTACAGTACACTCTTGTATTTCTGCATTTGACGATCGAGATATATTTGACACGCGTTCATTAGCGGCTGCATGGTCTCTCTGTAACGGGCTAACGGTGCATTCATTTGGCGATTAATTAATGTCATGTTCGCGGGAATTCCTGCACGATGTAAACGGGTAAACAGTTACTAATTGTGCAATGTTACGGGAATGTAATTTTCCTGACAAAATAAGAATATTAAAAAATTATCTTTTAAATTCCATTTTATATTGCTACAATAAAATTAAATGCTCTTCTCTCTCTCTCTCTCTCTCTCTCTCTCTCTCTCTCTCTCTCTCTCTCTCTCTCTTTTTGATTCTATCTCTCTCTATCTGTATTTTCCTCTCTCTTCGTACATTTTCTTCAGAATAAACGAATAACTATCAAGCATCGCGATTACAAGAACACAAAACACTGTTGCAATGATCAAAGGGAGTTAAACAAAGCATGATGTGTTAATTAAAACTGTCCAAAAGTTTCGAATAATAAGTATAATGAACATTACATTTGTAAATTCTGTATATTTTTATGAGGCAAAATTCTCCAAAATAATACTTATTATTTACAAATATAATACTTATTATTTTAAATATCTGAGTATTTAATAAAAGATAAATGAAACTGAAGAAAGCTTTAATAATTGCCTCAGTTTAATATACGCATACTCTATAATGGCACTCTATAATGACTCTGTAATAATATTATACAACATTGATATTTTAAATATGATTTTTCAACCTGTTAAAGCCAATTTTTTACGGATTAAATTTGAATGATATTCCAAAAACAAACGTATCTTATTTCTCATTTAATTTTTCAAGCAACTTTTAATGGAATTTTAATTTGTTTTTAATCAGTTACAAAAGTAACCAGCTGCTAAACGAAACTTTCCGCCGTTCAACTCTACGGATTTTCGAACGATCGGTCGAGCTTCTGATTCATAGGGCTATAATCATGTCTCGTGCATATTTCAGGCCGTAATATTATACAATTGGCGTTAGCGGAAAGCGCGTTGGATGCTTGTGATCACGCATCGCGCGCACACCTTTCAACGTATGCAAATATAACGCGCCGCTGCATTTGCATACCACGGATTTCGCCAGAAAACCGTCCTCCGATTGGGCTTGGTCGTTCAAAAACAGGCCGGACATTTTGAATGCGTAATCCCAGGTTAGTCTTTTGCATTTACATGCGCCAATCCTTTCTCGATTGCACGCTTCTTTCCTGCTCCGTTCGCGAATTATAATCCTTTCTCTCCTTCCCTCCGATGCAGCTATCCGTCTGGCTATAATCTTTTATCATACGTATGCATTTCTTGCGCAACATCGCATATTATCACCGGACATTTGTTCTTCTTTTATCTCTGAGATTTTTTTTCATTTTCGATGAAATAATTGTGTGATAGTGTGCTACATTTTCCACGTTGCAAATCATTATTCATGTCTCTTGTATATATATATATATATATATATATATATATATATATATATAATTATTTATATATATAATTATTTATATATATAATTATTTTATATATATAATTATTTTATATATATAATTATTTATATATATAATTATTTTATATATATAATTATAATTATTTTATATATATAATTATAATTATTTTATATATTTAATTATAATTATTTTATATATATAATTATTTTTCATAATTAATTGTTTTTATATTATATATTTTTGATATTTTATATATTAATCATAATATATTTTCACATTCATAATATAAGAATTTATATTTTCAAATATTTATTCATATTTTAATATATATTCTAATATATATTTGACAAGATTATCATCTCGAATTTGTCATTATGTAATAAAAATCTCATTTTTTAACATCTTGATAGACTTGAATAAGTGCAAATATTCTGCAAATTTGATTTGTTCCTTTAATTAATTGATAAGGCCTCGGAGTATTAGACTTATTAGAGGAATTTTAGCGGACACATTATGTGGTAACGCATTACTTCACTTACGTCGTAAAGACATTTCAATCCTTCATTCATCAAAGTTGCAGGACCTTGCATTACCCTGTCGCGATAAAGTGATGTATCGTTTCTTTTTTGCGATAAACTCGAAAAGAGTAATATTTCAAAGGAGAGAAGGATGAAAGGTACCAATCAATTACAGGCACGGTAACGTCTTTTGAATATGTTCCATTACAATCGCGCAGAGAAGTCCATTATTTGACGATCTGAAAACAATTATGCGCAAGAGGATTCCAATCCACTCGTCGTGTTCCTTACCGCTCGAAAGATCGATAAAAGAATAATACTCGAGCTTCTCTCTCGTCGGTAAGCATTATGATCAGGATGCAGCGGATGCACCGGTTGCGAGGAAATCGTATCAATTCTGCGTTACTCATAATTCGAGAATAGATATCGATAATCGGTGGGAGTGAATTAATGCGGAAAAAGGCATTTTTGTGCGGATGACGTGCTTGGCATCGTCTGACAGAAAGAGAACGAATCTCGTTCATGATGCTCGTTAAACGTGCGGAGCTACGGTAAACGTGATAAATCGTTGCTCTCTGTCCTATCGTGTAATTGTCGCATACCGACAAAACCACACTGCGACTGAACTGGAAATTAATATATTTAAATCCGACGAAAATGCTCGCGCGTCCCTCGCTTTCTCTCTCTTTCTATCTCTCTCTCTCTCTCTGTCTCTCTGTCTCTGTTGCGCTTGTGCTCGTGCTCGAGCGAGCGTGTACCATTTCCGGCTTTCTGCTCTTCCTTCTCTCTTTCTCTTTTCACTGCGTTTCCGACGTAATCTACGGTTTCGGAGTTTCCTCAATGGATTTTTGGATTACCGTGAGACAAATGACTACTGTTCCCCACGGGGAAAGTATAGAATACTGTAGAACCGCGATTATCCGGCCAATCCCGACAGAGAATTAGCTCGACGTCGGTGGGAATTTCTTCCCCATTACCAAGGTCCACCTTAGAAATTGATGAAAAGATATTACGAAGGAAATAATAATCTTAAATATTTATAATACAAATATTCATTCAAGTTAAATGATGAAGACATTAGGTGGAAGTTGGAATTTTCAAGTTTTTCGAATTTTAATTAATAATCTCAATCAGCTTAATTTAAATTATATTTATATTAATAAAGAAAAATTAAATATTAAACACGTTTTAGATATTTATATATGCAACACAATAGATACTTTTTTCTCTTAATGCGATATCATAATCCACAATTAGTTTCTTAATCTTTTCAAAAAGTTAATATATTTTTTAAAGGATTAAGTTTCTTGCTGTAAGTTTGACTTTCTTTATTTTGTCTATTTCAAAGTATTTTACTATGAGTTTCTAGCTTGTAAATATAAGCTAGAAATCATTAAAATAAAAGTAAGTAAAATTTCGTTCAATGCGATTTAATTTTTGTCGTTATTGCCTATTCAATGTTTGTGAGGTGATCAGAATAAACGCTCTATCTTTATATTCGTATAGCAACCTTTACGAGCGCGGCTGGAAACGGTGATAAAAATAAAATGTGTATTGTTACCCGCGCCTACGTTCTGCAAATTACCTCATTTCCTTTACTGTGCTTAACGACAATATATAATAAAATATAAATGAATAAAGATAAATTTATGTATGAATCAATTTTTATGATCGTTCCGAACAGATCATTCAAGATAAATCCCACATATGAGAGAGTTTAGGGTTGTCTACATTTAAGACAGACATGTAGTCTGGTTTTCGTTGGTCAAATGATATATTTGTTTTTTGCAAAAATATATAAAATAAAAGATCTTTATTATTTAAAACAACAAATTATAGCAAATTATAATACAGGTCAATTTCATTAAAAACAATATTTTATATGTTTGAATTAACGAAATAACATTATATGCTCACAAATCAATTATATAATAATAATTAAATGCGTGTAGAAAATATAAAATATGAGATATTTAAAATATAAAACATATATAAAAACAATCATAGAGATATTTGAAATTTCTTCCTCGTAAACAAAAGCACCATATATGATGCATCGTTTGCACAGTTTACACACATTTAATCGTTACATTTTTTTCTGCATATATTCAAGACGAAATTCACGATTCAATCGTTTCACCAGCTTTACTTTGAATGTTTTGCTCGGAATGAACATTAAAAAAATATAGATGATTCTATCGCTTTAGTTGTAACCTCTTTGTGGTAATATTGCCTATATCTTCCTTTCTTTTCACATGAGATGATTCAGACATCAAAAACGAACCACATAAATATTCCTTAAACGGTACGATTCTCGTTCGACGTCTAGCTGGATTACTTACTGCGTCCGCGTTTTACTTTGCCGAGAATTAACGAGCCGAGGAGTAAATAAGCACTCTGCTTGCGATTCACGGGGCCAGTATTATACGAGCCTTCGCCTCATAAAATCCATAAAGCACCCTGGTATGAAGCATAAGAGAACGAGCATGCCTGTGAAAATTTCGCAGCCCGATCTACTTTCCCTCTAGACTATCTCGCCGAATTTGTGAGGTCTTCTTATGTACGAAAGAATGTATACATGTGTAGATGCACATACACACACATATGTACTTACACATATATTGTAGTAATAATAATAAATATGTACAATAGTATAAATTATCTCATTATTAAAAAAAATATGTGTATATATATCTTTGATTAATTATGAATGATTTAAAAGTAATTTTTTCTTAAATGTATAGGGATATAAATATAACACAATCTAATAATAATATTTATTTTACGGCTAAAATTTTAACGTGTTAAATATTATAATCAGACTTTTAAGTAAAATTTGATTGAAAATTAAAATAAGTATGGAAAAAGAATAAGATTTTATAAATAATCGATGAAAAAAATATATTAAAAACACTATCTATAAGGATATACAAAAGGAAGATTAACAAATTTACTGAAAATATTGTTATGTAATTTGTATTATTTTTTACTTGTATTATTTTTGTGCGCGAAATAATGATTCTATTGAATAAGATTCGGGAAAATAAAATAACCGAACAATAACAGAATCGCTGATATTTTTATGAATATATTTTTCTACGCTCATCAGTATTCTTCAGGTGAAAATATATTTATTACGGTACGCTAAGAAAGAGTCAGGAAAGTTTATCGGGCAAGTTATGGGATACCCTATGTAGAGACACATAAAGCGAGCTATATGGGGTATATGGAACCAGGATAATCCCCGTGCCACATTTGCGAGACTCTTGAAAAATGGATCGGTCCGCAGCTATGCTGCGCGTATAATATCGTTCGTGGCAGTAATGTCCATAATAGTAGCTAAGGTGATCATAAAACGGTCACTATTCTGATAACGTAACAGTAAATCATGGTTTTGTCGGCACGATTATACTTGCGACTACGTGACAATTCAAAAAATTGAAAAAAATTTATTCATAAAAACGAATCTCAATTAGGCTGCTTGTTCTAAAAATAACTTCATTTCAATTTCTCGTGTATAAAATTTTTTCTTAAACACAAAAAG
This sequence comes from Camponotus floridanus, assembly GCF_003227725.1. NCBI lineage: Eukaryota > Metazoa > Arthropoda > Insecta > Hymenoptera > Formicidae > Camponotus > Camponotus floridanus. The sequence goes on along the minus strand of NW_020229592.1, from coordinate 413,097 downwards.
AAATGTTCGTGTTGATATAAAAAGATTAAACATTATTGATTAATACTTGAAAATATCGTCATAATAAACATATTATTATTATTATTGTTACTGTATCAATAATCATTAATAAGAAATTTAAACATTATATGATTGCATTACATTGATTGTCTCAAGTAATATGGCAGTATTATAACGAAAATATAAAATTTGTTATACGATTGTTTTCGAAGATATATGATCATAACAGTTCGTATACAATCATAACAATAACATTGTTTTTCAAATCCAGTTATTCCAGAAAGATACACGAGAATTTATTGCATAGTTAAACGTAAGGTTTTATTGTAGCGACACAACAAACTATAATTATCTTGTTCGTAATATCAAAACCAGCATTGGGAAATTCAAATGAGAGAGAAAGGAAGTCACATATTCATTATCAATTAAATCTATACACAAAATATAATACATATTTGTTATTTTTTTCAAAATTCTATTGAGCCTTGTAACAATTAGAAAACTATTTATTACGATAAATCTGAAAAAATATTTCATTCTATAAATATCGATATTTACATATAATTAATCTATGAACAAACAAGTTGAACAAAAACTGAGGAAAACATCAGTGAATATTTTATTTTAGTGTAATACGTATTTTATATATATCTTCATCGTAATCAAGATAGAAAATTGAGAAAAATATGTTAACGAATTAGATGAAACATGTGAATTGTATAAGCGCATATAACTTGAATCAACAGCGAAATTCAATTTGCTATTTTGATGATTCTATCATGGCAAAATTTGTTCTCGTCACTGAAAATGTCTTCGAGGCTGAACAGATTTCAGTTACTTGGTCGACAGACTCGGGAAGGGGGCAATTAACCGATGGGTTAACTCTAAGAGCGTCTCGTAGGGAGCCAATACGATCTCTCGCGCTAATGCATTAAACTAATCTTCGAAGTTCGCGCAAAAACTATATTGGACACGAAGATCTCCAAAGTTTAAATTCCGTCCTGAACTTTTCAACAGCGCTTCAGAAAATTGGCTGTGATTGCAATTAGTATATATTTTTTATTACAATTTTTATTATATTTATTTAACTATTAAATTATATTTATTTTATTTTATTATATTATATTTTATTTTATTTTATTATATTTTATTTTATTATATTTAATTTATTTTGCATTTTGTACATGTATATGTAATTTAACTTTATTAGCGAATTGCAAGTGAGAGCCATAAGTATTACGTCTCAGCTCCAGACAATTAATATAAATGTAATCGTCTTTAATCCTCATTTGCATCTTAAAGCGACGTTTTTTTCTTCATTTTGTAATATTTCAATAAAAAAATCGTGCCGAATGTGAGAAACCTTACGTAAATCGAAAGAAGCGCGTTCTCAGGTTTATATTTCTCATCCCATTTATCGTTCTACATACAAACCGACACGACAGGAGCAGTAACCTCATTACTTATTCCGTTCCAGTTTAGCTCTTTCACTGCTACGGACATATATAATACGCACCCGAGAAGATATGATAGATATATATTCTAATAAATTCTTCAAAATCCGACATCCAGCGTCTATATTGCTATAGATTATTTTTAAAAATAAAAATATTGAATATGTAAAAATTTAAAAAATGTATCACATATTACAATACTAAAATACATTAAGTAAAATTAATAAAGGTAAATTATTAAAAAGAGATATCTCATCTATTAAACACATATTACATTTTTTACTTTTTTAAATAAATAATATAATGTATTATATTATTTATTTAAAAAAGTAAGAAATGTAAAATTGATAATTTAAAAGTATCAAAATCTATTATTGCTTTTTTTCTATCGAAATTATTTCAATGTATATCATGTTTCGATTATTTCGTATCAATAAAGATCATTGAATGAAAATATAAAGATTATATGTAATAAAATGACTTTGAAGGAATTAATAATATGTAAATGATTTTATTTCATACGTGTTGCTTTTGCAGAAGGGCAGTTGAAGTTAATTCGCATAATGCATTTTCAACATCGATGGAATATTAAACAAAGATAATTTAAATAAAAATATTTTTTATATATATTATTAATTATTATAAAATAGCATTATTGTAAAATTTTTATTTAAAAAACTAAAAAAATTTAAGATTCCGTTTAAATGAAACCGGAAATTTACATTATTAATTGATAACGAGTAATTAAAAATAAAATTAATTCTGTTATAGATGTAATTATACACAAATATAATTAGGTAAAACCTTGGGGAAGGTTTGAGAAGAGAAATGTTGTTAAGAAATTGATATTAAAAGTTTCTTAATATTTAATTAAATAAAAAGTGTTTAATTAAAATTAATATTTAATAGAGAATTGTTACAAAATACTTTTTACTGTTCTATGTATATATAACTTAATATAAAATAAGGTAAAAATACATAAATAATGTGCGCTACGCGCGTGCTTTTCTGCTAGTTAAAAGTATGTTAGAGATTAAATATAAAAGTTTGAACTTTAGAAAACATTCATTTCAGCAACAAAAGGGTTAAAGTAACCATGAAGACGCCAAATGAGACAAAATGAAGAAGCAATTAAGAGCGAGCTGCTCAATATCGAATTACTAAAAGTTAGGAAAATTGCTGAAGTCATCACAAAGAATTGCATGAGCGACGACACCAGGAGAATAATCCGAGCCTTTTATAATATAATTGCAAGATAAGAACAAACTTACTCGCGATAATAGAAGAAATTGTGAAAGAGTTAGATCTCTATCATCGATAGATCACAATAATCAAGGAGTAAGAAATAGAGACTTTAACTTATTATTATCTCTGGTCTTTATCTAATGATTCGCAGAACTATCGCAGTTTGACATCTCTATGTATCTGTAATTTCATTTTAATTATGCATATGTTTTATCTTATTATTAGCACTCAACATCTTCTTGATGCAACTTAATCCAAATAATCCAATACAATAATATAAGTTGTTTATATTTTCTTGCTAACATTGTTATTAAAATTTCTGGCAAAAAGTATTCTCTTTAAATAATTCTGAGTACTCCAAATAATTAATTCAAATTTTATATCGTGCACTAATAAATTAACGATACAAAACCTATTATCATCAAATTTGATTTAATTAAAATATTAATTTAATTGCCACAAAGTAAACAATATCAATGATTATAATATTTATAATAATCAAGTAAAAGAAATTTATTCTGGAGCCTGAAATAGCACAATTATCGCTAGAAATGACGAAAATAAAATAAATTCGTATCGATAACTTAAACGTGTCTCATCCCTCGTGCACACAGAGGGATGCATACACCTAACGAAAGATCACGGATCTCGTAACGCAAACATCTTCCATTCCCATTCTTTCTACAGCCGGTCGCTTTTATCTTCGTATCGGAATCGTGCCACGACGGAACGTGATAAAGCGCGTTTCGCGCGAGGAAGAGTTCTTTGTCCGACGAGCGATGCATTATTTGTGCGCCTATCGATCTTCAGCCGTGACGAGATCCTTCGACGGATCGGTGATAAACATAAATCCCTCTTGCCAAAGTCTCTCCAATGCTCGTGGAAGAATTGTACGCGTTTGATTTTCAACCCTGATGATGATACCGTAAATATTGGAATTTCGAATTAATTGAAATTTCCAATAAATAGAGAGGAAAATGATGTCATTGAAACGTCAATATTTAATTGAAGGGAATTCAAGATGAAAATTGGCTTATTTTTAGAAAAAAATACGCAGTTTAAAAATATAAACAAATAACTTTTCTCAAACGGATTCTTCGTTTATAGTTATATAATTTTATTAGTTATATAATTTGATAAAGATTTGAATAAAATTTGAAATGCATATTTTAAAAAATCAAAGATATTCTTTTTTCCGAAATATCCGCCAGCTATTTCCGCTCACATGATGGAAAAATTCTTCTCAAGCGTGACAAAAACAAAATAATTTATTTATCGTAGCAAAAAGCGAGGTTTTTTAGTTTTAGAGTGAGCTGAAATCACGATCGTACGCGTGACGGATTTCAGTTGGAAGAACGGACGGTTGGATTTCTCGTAAGAAAACATTCGTTTCCAACCGGGGAGTTTCTCTCACCCCTGGTATAGCACTTAGTTTCTCCAAGGACGGCATTAGGAAGATTAAAGGACAATTCGGTCCTCATTGCGAAGGGATTAAAATCACTCTGGAAGCTCTGCAGGGTCTCCTTGCCCATCTCTCTACACGATGCCTCTTCTTCTTTATGTACCTTGTAGATATGGCCTTGTAGAATGCGTAGCATTTAACGTAGCATTCGCGACCGGTGATGAAACGAATTTACATAATCTCGCTCTCCCTCTCGTGAAATCGACGTGCACGAATCAGTACAGGCATCGGATTTCAAGACGTGAGCAAAAAGATGATTAGTTTGCTCGTCCGCTTCGCTCGATCTGGTCTAATGATCGTTTTGGGTTGATCACTCTTAAGTGATCCGAGTTAAGGGACAGAGCAATCTAAAGCGGTCGATTAGGCTGTGAATTCCTCGCCGTTAAGAGGAACGATTCGATTCCGCTCGATTCATTCGAACAGTTTAAATCGACAAATCTCGTGTCAGTCACCAAATGAATTGACTAGAAATTGACTCGAAAAGTGAAATATTGCACAATTTTTTTATACCAATTAATCATATTAAAATATTAAAAATAGAATATAAAATTCTATTTTTAAATAAATAAATAAATAAAATTGTCAATCTCGTTATTTAAAAATAATCGAAAGAGATGAAATATTTCGAACATTAGAGATGAAAATATGTCGGCAGACATTAGTTATCCAGAATCGATGAAAACGAAGGTAGAGCACGATGGAGGATATATATCCTCGATTTCTTATCTCGATACCGTATCGAAGTGGGATCTGATCTCAATATACGCACGTCTTATGGAAACATCCAGTGCGCGTTGAACTTCTCGTTCTCAACAAGTCGTCGAGGAGAATTCAATGGGATCCAATAGAATTTGATAGGAGTTATAAATGTCGCAGGTGCCGAGTCGTAAAATGGAATATCCTATTAACCGCGAAGGTAGTCGATATCCGGCCTGACTTCTCTCCCAAAGTCCTATCGGCGATCAGTAATCGCGCGATAAGGGCGCAAGTTTAAGGGCGAGAAGCGTGAACTCTGGAAATCTTACGAGATATCGCTTACGACCACGCGACAGAATCAGCGCGGACTGTTTCGTATATCGCCGGCTCATCGGTGGACCACGAAATCTGGTGGATTTCGTTGGCTAAGTCGCGCCGAAGCTGACTTCCAACTCGCAAATCGCACCTATTATCCGTGAAATAAGAATTAAAGGATGTGTGTCCACCAGTCGGATTGAGAATATAAATCCGCGGATAAGGAGGGAGCGTGCGCGATGCACTCTTGCGTTATCAGATGCCCTAATCTTGAATAAGGAACGAGCAAGAGAAAAGGAAACTCTTCCGAAGACGGGGGGGAAGAGAACGGAATTACGGCTTGCGACCACCAGACGTACTGAAATACTCGAGTGAAGCCGACGGGGAAAAGCCCCGAGAGGATAGAAACATATCACTTTCCTGAGGACAGGAAGTAAGAATTTCGACTGTGCAATGTCGAGGAAATGGCAAGAAAAATAAGAAAGAAGGAGAGAGAGAAAAGTGCATATATATAGGGTACTTTAAGTGAATTTTATATTAATTCTTTAGAGAGAAAGGGAAGAAATATTACGTTTTAATCGCACAATTAATATTAATAAATTTAAAACAAAGTCTTTTATGTACATTCATATTTTCTTTTATAAGAACTATCTTTCGCACATATTCGGAACACTAAAAATAATTTTTGAAAAATTGCCTACAACAATTCTAACATTTTCTTTGAAATTTAATGATATTTCTACTTTTTTGTTTAATATTTAATAATATGTCAGTTTTTATTGTTTAATATAATATGATACATACATTCTATATTCGAAAATGCACTCTACATTCTGAATTATATTTTATTCATACTTCATACATTGGAAGAAGAATATTATAAAATATTTATTACTTGTAATAATTTTAATGAAGAATAAATGGTTAGATAATTTTGAATTATTATTTTTTAAATTAGAACCGTGGATAAGAATTATCAGTTTTTATTAGCTTAAAAGAAAAGAAATAAACTTCGAATGGTATTATTGTCACGAAATTCGTTAGCGATGTTGAGGTAAAGGATGAAATTACAGTTGGCGATGAGAGAACAGACACTATTACTAAGATTCGCATAGGAGAACCCTGGGAAGGATGAAGACCGCGGAATTAGATATTACTTGGTACTGGGATCGCCAACTGGCTTTGATATATTACCGAGCGATAATCTTATCTGCGCGTACAGCCAGGAGACTATGATATAACCGGATGCCATGTCGACTTCGTCGCATCAATATACATCCAGATACTTGTCCATACGAACTAGACTTATGTATCTAAGGTGTCTATAACGCAGAGAAGAGTAAGCGCGGTTTATGGACACAGGCATCTTTGATAAGAGCCTGAAGATGCAGATTCATGTTGACGAAGGGAGGAAGGTCAAACCACTATGCCAAGAACGATTGCAATGCGATTCACTGATGTATAACATTATATCTCAAAGAGATCACAGAGAGAATGGTAAAATATTCCAGATTTCGTGAATTACAAAATTCTTACATTTCCATTGTCGTATTAAATACGATATAAAACGAAAAAATCACTATAATGCGAACGATTATTCCTTGTTTTTTTTCTGGAAAAACGAGCAATTGTACGTAATAATACAATCGATGCTGCTCATTTGCTCATTTGTAATCAAAATAAAAAACATGAGATATATAATACTATCTAATGAAATTAGAATATCATAGCCTATCTATTTTTAGATTTGATTGATTTTTCTCTGATTTTTGATTAACCATACATTTTGTATCGTGAAAAACTAATATTAAAAATATATATTGTTTTCTTAAATTTGTGTATCATGTAAAATTTATTATTTTAACAATTTTTATATAATATAAATATTTTTTATGAATTTCTTTTATGAGAATTTCTGAATAATAATTTAATCGAAAAATATCTAAGAGATTAATTTATGAATTTCATATAAAACTATTCTAAATCATAAGTAAAAAAATGTTTCCATTTATACATCAAAATTTATATCTTCCCTTAAGTATCTGATATATAATTTATTATAGAACGATATTTTAATTAAAAAAATTATGTGAATTTAGAATATAAATTTGTTGTTTTAAGTTTATTTCTTTTTTGCGACATATCGCGATAATATTCTTTTAATATAACAGATACAAGCTTTTAATTAGAAGCATGATATGATTTGCCATTAAAGATGACATGATTTATGCTTGAGCAATTGTTATAATACTCGAATATTTGCTGAAATTATTATATTTTAATTTTTATAAGCATGAATCTGTATCATTTTCAAATCATATTACTAATATCAAGTGGATAAAAATATAATAATTTTACCTTCCAAAGTAAATTGAAATAATGGAAAAAAACCTCTTTTTTCACGAAGTGAAGTTTTATTTTCGGAAAAAGATAACTTTGAAAATCAATCAGGTATATTGCATATGCATTGGAGTGAAATTCGGTCTAACGGATCCGGCTGTAGGGATCACTATGTATAAAATATCGGCTACGCAGAAGCACAATGTGCGATTTACTGATCCTTCAATTCTCGCCGTTTGTATTATCTCCGTCGAATTGTTAGTACCATCGACAATACATAGATATAGATACACAGAGTTTTCCCGTGCCCCGTGTGCGCGACCCGCGCTTTAACTGCATCTCAAAGCCAGCGAAAGATGAGAGCGCGTATCGTTCCTGGGCCACAATGCAGCTCGAATTGATTTCCGGGCCCATCTTGGAAAAGGGATGCTCGAGATCTCCAGCATGCTGATCAAAAGGCGGGAAAAAAAGAGGAGAAAAAAGGAAAAAATCAGAGTTCTCGATACATACCGATATGAATGGCCGTTCGCAGATCGCCCCAGGACCAGTCCCGACAAAATTGCATCCGGAATTTCAATATAGCGCATATCATATTTCAACCTTAAAACGCCGCCAGCATCGTCCGGGTATTACTTTGAGGCTTCTATGCCCGTGCAAACCGACTTTGCCCACAGATTATAGAGATTCCGACTGTGGTAAGGTGTACGGGGATGAAGCGCGGAGGGAAAGCCGGGAGGATACGCGTACACGCACTCATACGCAATCACTCTCTTCTCAATCCTTTTACCAGGGTGGAGCAGCCTCTGTGTATACGCCTCTGTGTGTTTCGCAAGAGACATTAGACGGTTTTCGCTCGGAATAAATGATCAAAAGATAATTCCGGATTAAAACTGTCGCTCTCTCGCCCGGTGATAACTTGCTTTTATATGCTTTGCTCATGCGACCTGATGCTCTTGTACAGGTTTAATCAAATTTTCAGAAAACACGACGATGCCATTAATATATATTCGCCTGTGCTGATGGAAGTGGACTCACGCGTGTTTTCTCGCTTCTTCATTTTTTGTCAGATTTAAAGTTAATTTCGACTTATAATTAGAAGAGATATATCGAAATATCTACGTAGATATTATATTTGATCGTAAACAGAAATTTATTATCGTATTATGTCTTTTTTAAGTGGATTTTAATAAGAATAACTAATTTTTTTCTCTCTTATAAGTCTGTAATTAAATCCTAATTTTTGATGTCTAATTCTAAATTCTATTTTTACATTTAATTTAAAATTTATAATTAATATTTTGCTATATGATCTCTAGTATTATTAAAATATCATAACAAAGAGAAATATTCTATGTTAAAAATGAAAGATATAGAAGATTATATATAATAATATGCTAATAATGTACTTAATAACATTGCAAATTCTCGTTGGAAATCAAATATAATTAATTTTATCAAACGAATATACACGTGCTTCTTGTATATATGTTATCTATTTATCATTTTACAAATATAAATAGTACCACAAATATACACTTGCTTGAATATATATTATCTATTTATTATTTTACAAATGTAAGCCACATTATATAATACGATAACCCCTTCCTCTTTTATAAATATATAAATTATCGTAAACAAAACGCAGAATTTAACGAAAAAGGAGAAAGCTGGTACAGCTTTAAAAAAATAGTCGACATAATTATCGGCATTAATAGAATTAATAGAATATATAATTAATAGAATATATACAAAACAATATATGTAAGAGAGATTATTAATGGCGACATCACACTGGAGATTATGAGTCGATTATACTTTCAAAGTCTGTTTCTTTTTTCATGCTAGAAAAGGGGAAAATTATGGCGGTTTATGCACGCACACAATTCGAAACCGGGAAAGACGAGGGAAATTAATGTCAGTTCGTTAGGATGGCTTGTGTCGCAGGATTTAATTACTGGTGTGAGTAAAAATAAATGGCAGCAGCCACGCAAAATACCAATTTAACGAGAAGAGACAAGCATATCGCCATCGGAACACTCGCGATATTCGCCATTAGACGGAACGACCCCTTTCAGGTAATTTCCACTATATCCAGCAATCTTCAGGAACGACGCGACGAAACATTTTTTTTCTTTTTTTGTTAACGAAAGATATCATAGAGTTTCAAAGTAATCTTCCGCCAAATGTTCGACGGTGCGCACTGAGACAATTTTCTCTCCGAGTTTACCCAAAGTTCGCGAGCAAAAAAATTCTCATTTTGACTTATCCGCGATCGACTCGACGAAGATACACTTCGGGAGCCGCGTCGACGAGTCTGAGAAATCGTCGGGACAATCGGACGACGAGGGCTAATTGAAAAGAATGAAACTCGCAGAGATCAGTAACATCGTTTTGCCGCCTCGAGAAACGCAAAGAGCGAGAGGAAAGCGAACGGTGCGAAAAGGACGAGGAGCTGACGCGATATTCGCCGTTGGAGTGAATGCTCGCCCCGACACGGTGATTTATTGTTGCGGGAAGAAAGAGTTACCCCGTGAAAGGATACGCGGTGTAACGTGAACGAAACCGGCCGGCGCGAACGGTAAACGAAAAACATTTATTCGCCAAATTAAATTGGGAGTGAATGGGAGAGATTGATCGGGAGTTATGCATCGCGTCGGCGGAAGATTCTGGTGGACAACAAGATCCTCTGGCGAATGTTCCGCTAATACCTCCCCGTCATTTATCACGGTAGCGAATGGAGAGAGCTCGTGAGTCCGGAAGATCGTCCGACAAGCTGCACACGTGGTGCACGCTTGCATCGCGCGCGACTAAGTTCGCGTGTGAGTTGCGATGATTAATCGATAACAGATTCCGTATGACATGGTCGATGTGATGAAACTACCCTAATCACATTAGTTAACGGTGGTATGATCGATATATTATGACGGGACAGGTCATCTCGTTTCGTTCAGCTTAACATCACAGTACGCTGCCGACGGCGTTCACGTCATGCTTATCTTGCTCGCGTATCAGCGTGTTACGCCCACATCTACGTGGATATTATGATAATAGAAGCGGGCTAATTAATCGATCCACATAACGATGCTACCTACCTATCTCCCAATTTCAGTTTGCATAATTCTATATTTATGAAACCTACGTACGTATATTGCACCGAGTATCGTACACATCGTACATGTGCGAAGATAATGATTTCATTACGAGAAAGTCGTAATATAATCATATAATTATATTTCGCGAATAAAATTTTGCCTGCTTTGAAGCGATGGAAAATAGAACGTACTGTTTACAAAAATAAACGAGCATTGTTTCATTTTTGGGCGAGTAAATAAATTTAAAAATAAATAAAAACTTATATGTAAAGGGTAAAGAGAGAAAAAATAAAATTTTGTCGGGGAATAACAACCCTTTTTGTCGTTTTATTCATAATTGAAAAAATTATTGTTAATAATAAAATTAATTTCCAGGTGAACAGAGGCGATGGCAGAGATCCCTCGATACGAGAGGAGAAAAATCTCACGTATTTGTCGCACAACGATTCTTATTGACCGAGTTCCTTGGTGTGTTACAGTGTGCCATTTGCTACGAGGCGGGGTGGCGGCGATTTTTGGACCGCAGAGCGCGCACACGGCGTCTCACGTGCAAAGCATTTGCGACACCATGGAAATTCCGCACTTGGAGACACGTTGGGACTACCGACTTAGACGACAAAGCTGCCTCGTCAACCTTTATCCTCATCCCACCACTTTGTCCAAGGTACGTATACAAACTTGGGGAATAATAGCCTCATTAAAGTGACAACCGCCGCAGAAAATGTGCCTCTCTGACCTTTCTCTCCCCTCGGTTTCGCGAATTTCTGTAGCCTCTTCTTGTTGCTATTTTTCCCTCACCTTCATCGACAAACAAATATATCGTCTTTTTTACGTCATAGGATTAATTTAACGGTCGACGCTCTAAATCAGAGTAGCTTAAACATTCTTTGCTCAGTATTTTATGTCGCATTTGATTAATTGTAATTACAGTTGGGATGAAAAAAAAGTGGCGGAGCTCGGGAAACAATTAAGTTTTCAATAAAAGGACAAGACATATATTATTCTTCAAAATTAAATTTTTCAATTTTTAAAATTAATAAAGATTACATGTATAGCTTATCTAATCCGATACAGATATAAAAAAAATTTTTATAAAAATATTATATAATTGATAAAACTATATTTTAGATATGCATAATATTTTATTAAATAAATATATAAATACGTAAATATTTTTTTTTTAATTCTCGAATGTGTTTTTCCTCATTAGTTAATCAAAAACACAGCTAGTGATCAAACGGACTAAATTTTTAGTAACATTGAGGCAAAAAAATATTTCAATTTTCGCTTAGATCGTGCTTTCATCAAGCTTTAGTGCGGCAGGATTGCTTTCGCGACAATCGCATATTCGCAGTTATTTCCGGTTGCATCGGATGCTACGCCCACAATGCGGCAGTTCTAAAACTTAACATAAAAGAACTGAAACTTTCTAAATTTTTCTTAATAAGCGCAAAGTTCTCCGATAAAGAGTGCGGCCGGAAGCTTCCGTCGAGAAATTTGTATAGTTCTCGAGCACTCGGGTTAACGAGAGTTCTCTCTCTCTCTCTTTCTCTTTCTCTTTTCTTTCTTTGCTTTCTTCGCTTGTTGTTTTATGAATCCTCGCAGCTCTTTTCCTTTTCCCAATATTTGCAACTCGCGAACACTCGCATCTTGCGACACTGTGCTTCGTCTTTCTTACTTGCTGCGCGTCCTCTCTCAATATTTGCCACTAGATTTGTGCTCCCGAAAAGCGTTTCATTTATTTCCTGTATAGAATGTAATGGGAATCCTACTCATCGTCGAGTTTCCGCTTTATTTTCGGGGGAATGCGCGAACGCTAAGAACCGAAAATAAATATCCGTGCTTTATGCTTTAAAGAGAACATTGAGAAAATCAATGAATGTATCAGGCGAATGAAACGCGCGAAAATTCATTAAAGAAAAACATAAAGAGCAGCGAAAATGAAATTTGTTCCAAGACAATTTATTTATACCTTATATGTCTTTAATAATAATAATAGAAATACAGGAGAAATTCCTCTTTTATATTATTATTATTACATACTGGCTACTTTTATTTAAATCGATTTATTTAATACTGGCTACTTTTTATTTAAACCGATTAAAAATGAAATATCTATTATTTTTGCAATCCTTAAATTCATAGGAAACAGAACGAGATTGGCAATCAGTATTTATTTCTATACGTGACAGATATCCCGAGGACCTTTATGGATTTTTCGCATGAAATATTGATAGATAATAATTTACGGTCGCGCACATCGGCTTTGACATTGCCGATCAAAGAGCTTTCAAAGTGAGGACACACAGAGAGCACAATTTAAAAGCTATCGCATACCTCAAGTTGTCCGCTCTTTCCTCGTGCTTTCTCTCTATCCCTGTCAGAGTAAGAATTTCAATTAGAATCCGCTCATGTGTCGCTTCACTGAACTTCGAGCATTCGTTAAAAATCACTAATTCGATCGCTAGTGTTGCCGATAAACTCGCGATTACTCGATGCAACTCTAATTGCCGTAGATTTATGCGAACGTATGATTATCTACTGTAGTAAATTTTATAATTTGCGTATGCATGAAATGAATATACAATGATTGAATATACAAATATCGCGATATACAAGAATATAAATGCTTATATAAAATAACAAATCGGCATTTGTACGTAATACTAATGCATTTATATTTCTTTTTACTTTTTTCCTAATTATTTATAGCTTAAAAAACATTTGCTTCCGCTACGAATTCAATTTATAATAATTTATATCTGTATAAGCTTAAAAATAAATCCAGTAGAAGATAAATTTGTTTAAAAAAACATCTCTAAAAAAGAGATAATTCATTACACATAAATTTTGTTATATTAAAATTATTCAAGTATCTTCATTTACGCACGATGACAATTGAATGAAAAAATTGCAACTATGCGAAAGATTTATAATAAAGTTTTTTCTGTAAAATCCAATGTTTGCGACAATGAAATGCAAGTTCACGGAAAATTGAAAATCACAAAGAAGCTAGAAGACATTTAATAAAGCTTCGTGTTCAGAAGGTGATAAACATTAGGTTTTCTTAGTCTCACGTTTCCATTGTGAATCTAGTAAACTGAAAAGAAGTAGATTACGCGTCGTCAGTTATTTCACGGTGTTGGAACCGGGGTTGGTTTTTCCTCGGCTGAGAGTTCTTTTCCTCTCGGCAAAGTCCTGCCATTCAGCGGCAAAAATGCAAAATTCGCTAGGAGAGCAACGACGTTCTGATTAGAGTACGCGGCAGAGGAAAAGGAAAATCGAAAAAGGATAGAGAAGGTGTGGGAAACGTTGGCGTCGATTCCGTCAAACGAGCGACAGTCTCATTCAGTCTCAACCCGACGACGGAAATATTTTACTTTCCGCTACCATCTTATGCGCGGTTCAAAGGAACCGAAGGCGATTGCAGGGAACTGATGGGAAAAATGGAGCAAAAAGAAAAGCACAGTCGCGTCGCACTGAGTCTCTTTGATTCGCATCGAGCGCACGAGCTGCGGGGATAACTTTTATACCCTTCGCACCACGATTCTACGCGGAACGATAACAAATTACTATCGCAAACGACATATTATTCCAGATAATGGCAAAGTGAAAAGAATAAATATGTAATCCGCGAGAAATATTAATTAAAATGAAATGTTGAATGCGTTTGAAAGTACTTTCAAACGTCTTGCAAATCATAATTTATTAGTTATTTAACTCAAATTTTTAAAAATAATTTAAATATGACAACTATTAAAACAAATTAAATATGACAATTATTAAAACAAATATTAATTTTAATCGAACAAAAGTAAAAATTTTAACTTATATTTTTTCATTGATTTTGATTTCATATTTTATATGAATTATGTTAGTATAGGATAAAGAGGTATAAATTATTATTTTATTTGAAATAATTACACAAATTGCTTTATCTAAATTATTTTCTCTTTCTTTCTCTCTCTCTCTTATTTCATATTTCAAATACAAACGTCTTCTATAAAAAAATAATATCGATAAAACAACAATGCTTTAATACAAACAAAAAACGACATACTCTATAACTATTTTATCACGTTTAAAATGTTTCTAATAGTGATGCTTTAATTAACGTACTCAAACACGAAGACGAATCTATCCAATCTCGCTTTGAACTTCAGAACAGCTCGTATTGTTCGTGTTGAAATCGAATTGTCAGGTATTTCGATTCGCATTCCTCCACGGACGTGAACTGCTTCTTCTGTTCTGTGTTCTGTGAATCTCGCGAAATAAAATAACTCTTTGTAAGCTATCAAAGAAATGCCCCACGAACTTGTCGAATTCTCACTCGCTCTTAATATCCTTTTTAATAATGAATGAAATGTTGAAGAGAGAAAGGAAGAAAGACTGATTTATTTTTTATTTATAATCTCTAGAAATAAATTGAATTATCTAAATTACATGTATATATCGGTATTTTCGACTTGAATCACCAATATTCTTCTGATTTTTATATAAATATTGTATATATATAATCATTGTGAATATTTTTTGATTATTATGGAATATACAGTCATTGCATCGAGCAATTACTCGTTCCTTATCCTGAATTTTTAATTGTTAAAATGTCACTAGTGATGATGTAGATATATGTAATAATTGTTACAGAATTATTCTCTATATAATTATGCATACTAAGTGCATATCAAGTGTATATTCTAATCAGAGAATTTTATATAATTAAAATTATTCTGTTTGCGCACATTAAAAAAACGAATCTGTACCTTTTCCTCTTTCAAACTTCAAATCACAAAATGATATTGATCATTTTGGTCGTAAGACAATCAATATTATGATGATATAGCAGGTGATATGTTGGTGTTAATGAACCACGAGGGGCGCAATTGCCGTTACCGCGGCAATGATTTAACGATCTTGCTCGTAGCTGATAATGGACCGACTTCTATGCTCCAATGGTCGTCAGACCAACAGTCGCGATATATATGGATCGGTTGAATCAACCGTTATGTTGCTATGTATTGAAATATTCACCATTTTATATTCGAGTCTTTATTCTTTTCGTTTTACTATTTTATCCAATTTATAATGCTGACATTAATTAGTAGGTTCAGTTTTGAACATTGAAAAGATTTTATATATACGAAAATATTTTTAATATTTATATTTTCATAATACATTACTTTCCACATATCATAATGTGTCAAAAAAAATTTATGATTTAATATGTATATTTATATTTAACATATATTTATATATTACATATATTTTTTTCTATAGAAAAAATTCGAGATTATTATTACTACGAATTTTTAATATCCAACTCAAATACATATTATAATTCACCTCACAATAATTAAATTTTTTTTCCAAAATCAGATTTACTGCAATAAATTTTGAAATACAATAGAAATTATATTATTTTTTTATTTCTTCTATATATTTTTTCGTCCATAATTTAGATAAATAGTGCCAATATTACATTTTATTACATTCAGAAATCGCTCAATTTCATTTGCTGTTCAAGTCGTACTTGATCGCCACCGCTTAAACAGATCATCAGCGATAAGTACTTTGATTCTGGTGCGGCATCACGGTCGTATGAGTACTCTTCTCTCGTAACAATGTATGTTGCTATCGCTTTCGTCTCATTTCTTCATTGGCTCTTAGATGTTATCGAGGAGCAAAGAATCCACCCAGTCATATCGAGTTTATTTTTCCGGAAGCGGTTACTAATCAACGCTATTCAGCGAAACCATGCACTCCGAAAGCACGTAGAGCCAGCGCGATTGAAAGCCGATTGCATCCTTTCCCTCTCTTTTTCAGCATCTCACCGATTAGCTATTTATGTTCGTTTCCTCCTTCGTAAGGTTTCCTCGCGCTCGTTTGGCCGATCACCGGTTCAACACCGACCGCATCTCCTGCGCATCCGCCGTCTTTTCTCTTCCACTACGGTAGAGATCGTGTTAGAAGTAAATGGATTGCGTTCCCGCGTATTCGTTTCTGACGTTGATGAGCACTCTGCTCGTTCGGGTTGATCGAAATAACGATCAAGTTTGCGAGCTCCGACTAATTAGTTTAATCGTGCAGACGGGTTGCTCTTAACTTTTCCCAAATCACGAATTCTGTGGATGCGTTCAGCCTTCAATTCGCGATACCGTAAAGAGTAAATTACTTTCTAGAAAGATTATCATTTCTAAATGTACATTATCGCCTTTTACAATAAATTCTATAACATAAATAAAAAGCACACATATGATATTTTTGCGCTCTTTTATTAAGTTGGATTTTATTCTGTTATCTATACACGTTCAAAGGAGAGACTATTCAAATTAAATCTTAAATATCTCCGAAATTAGAATTATGAAACTTAAACTGGCGTATTTATTCCTTGAAAAAACATGAAAAACATTGGATTCTTCGGAAATTTGTTTGTAAAAAAAATTTGGAAAAATCAGGGAATTTTATTGGAATTTTATTGATTCAGGGAATTTAAAAAGGGATTTATAAATTTTGCTTTCATGTTGTAAACATTTGACAATATGCAATATATATGTTTTTTGCAATTTTAATGAAGAACTAAAAATTTTATAAAAAATACAAATGAAAAGTATTTACTTTACGAAAGTTATATTCAGTTTTTTTCAGTATATTTACAAATCAGAAATTTAAGAGACTCTGCATTTTTTCTTTGTATGAGTGAGAAACATTAGAAAATACACACACGTAATAAAAAAATTTATTCTTTTAATAGAAAGTTGTATAAAAAAAATCTTTAAAATATTCTCTTTATCTGGAATTTTGAACAAAAGCATTTGAAAGATAAGGGAATTTTCAGGCAATTTTTTACAAGATTTGAGTAGACATCCTGTAAACATATAAAAAATTTATCCATGTTACTTACGCAGATTGTCTGCATAGTAATGATATGACAAGTACGGAGATGACAAGATCAATCTTGGGCGGAACTCATTCGCTGTATATTGCTGACATTATTTTTCGAGAGAGAGAGAGAGAGAGATCGCGCGCGCGGAACGATGCGCTTTATTGAAGGGGCGACCAGAAAGGACGATCGTCAAGAAATGTAGACGCAATATCGTACAAGCGGAGCACGGACGTAGAATATGGTACCGTCGAATAAAGCGGTCGTATTACGTTGGAAGTGAATAATTCCGTAGCGTCTAACACGTCAGACGTAATCTCGTTTCGCGCTCAAGGAGAGAGCGGGCGTAATCGAGAAAGAGTGACAGAGAGGGCGAGAAAGAAAGGGAAATACAACGGGAGAGATGCGCGTTGGGGGATTACTCGTGTTCGCGGCAGCCTAAGCCGTTTGTTGCCGCGAGTTTCATCGTTCGTAATCGACGTCTCACCTTCTCCGCGGTTCGCAGCTATTTTAGCAGCTATGTCGACGATGACAGTGTCGGAGTACGTCGACGAAGCGGAGTTGAAGACGGTGCATTCGAAGGTGCCCCGAGAATGCATTATTTACGAATGCATTAAGCGGAATTCTATTAGAAGCGGAATTAAGAGCGTCGCTTTCCTTCGATTTTCCCTCGCATCTTTCTCTCTCGTTCTCTTTCTTCTAATGCATTTCAAAACTTCACTGTCGAGTCGAGACGCCGCGCGAAGAAATGAATCGCCCGGAGAATGCAAAGTGCATTCATCGCGAATGACGTTCGGGAGAATCAAATGAAAGAACACTTTTCCAATAGTACTTGGATTAGAAGGAATTCGAATACGTAACAACATTGTACGATTTTTCCATCTCAATTATTTATTCGTTTTTTTATATGATTACTATATAATTAATATATTATTCATTTATAATAATAATTCGTTATACACGTGCACGATCGGAAATGTATTGTGCTCCGAGAACTTTGTAATTTCCTACGTATGAATGTATATTGTTAATAATTATACAAAATATTAATTAATTTACCGATTATGCTATTGAAACTGCTGTCATAAACGCTTTCTCTATATTAAAGCAATGAAAATGATTACAGCAGAAGTAGTTTATTTTGTTACTAAGCTGCACACACGCTATGGAAATCGAACCAATGAAATTTCAGTCGAAAAAGCCGATATAACGATTGCATTACATTTTGATGCATACATTGGAAGCGAAATTTAATAGGAGTTCGTTTTGAAGCATCACCAAATATAATTAACCAGCAACGCAAATTCATGTCTTTATCAAAATTCTCTCTCTCTCTGTCTCTATCTATCTATTTATCTATCTATCTCTACATCTATCTTTCTTTTTCTTTTTCTTCATCGTTGCATTATGAACGATACATCAACAATCATGCCTCAATTTTCCAGCATAATGTAACGCATTCAAATTAGCATTGACATCGACTGCAATTTGGTTTTACATACAAATCCAATGTAGCAGTATGGCAATAATGCGGTACATGATTTCACAAATTGCATTAAAATTACGAGCGCCTATGTCAATTTTGATGCGACTTTAACATATTTAATATCACACATGAATTTCCTACTTTAAAATCGAATTGTAGATAAGCAGCTAATATTATGATAAATACATTTGTTATCTGATTTTATTTATTAACAAATATTTATTAATATAATATATAATTTTTCTGTATAATAAAATGTTGTACAGAGGGGAGATAAGAAAAATATATATCATTAAGCAGGAAATTTTGCTTTTTATCGAAGATGAAAAATTTTATCTCTGACTTTAGATCGAGGTAATCTCTACGTCGAATTTAAGTGAAATTACAAAATGATAATTGACAACTAAATGATAATCTTACTATTTACTAACTTGTTATTTCCGGAAAGTCGATAAAACTCGAACTCTCGGTACAGTAAGAGACGATAAAGGCTAGAGATACATGCAATCGACGCGATACTAAGCTAAACTTCGATTTCCCCTGAAACTTGGATTTAATCACGCTAACTGCTCTTTTAAACTTATTCATGACAATTGTCCCTTTCCACTCAATTTAATAGTTAAAGCATGAATTGATATATCGCTCGAAAAATGATTAAAATAACAATATTTTGTAAACAAAGTCTATTAAATTATATATTAATTATACACAAAAAATCCATTTTATCATGTTCGTAAAATGGAAAATTTACTAATTAATAATTATTAAATTTAATTTATTAATTTAATAATTATTAAATTTAATTAATGTTATTCATTAGCATAAAATACATATAATACACAGTCGTTTATTGTCCAGTAGCTTTAATTTAATTTAGAACATTATTTAGAAAATATTGCTCTTGTATGCATAAAAAATAATATTTTAATAACGATGTTTAATAAAAATATTATGAAGCAATTATAGGATGAACTGAACAATGTTTTAATATAAGAATTATATATGAAATAAATATTACGTATAAAACGACACTAAACT
The DNA here is from genome assembly GCF_003227725.1 of Camponotus floridanus. Taxonomy (NCBI): domain Eukaryota; kingdom Metazoa; phylum Arthropoda; class Insecta; order Hymenoptera; family Formicidae; genus Camponotus; species Camponotus floridanus. Next base: position 393,083 of record NW_020229592.1, on the reverse strand, counting down.
AAGAATTAGGAGAGGTCATGTTATTTTGGAAGATATTCTCAAAGGATTAAAGATCATCATTAATCATACATATCATAGAGGAAACGATGATTTAGCGTCAATTATTAACCGTACGATTAATCACTGCAATATTGAGGGAAAGTAACGATTTGAAAATTTTTCACTTCCAATACTCATCGTTGTAAATATGAATATTTCGCACAACAGCATGGTGCAGTTTGGGAGGCGTTGATGGATCATGCATTTATCGTCTAAAGCATTCAAAAGTCATCGATGAGCGGTTTAGAGCGTAATAACGCAAAACCGAAATTGAAAGCGGTTTCTCACGCTCGGAATTAATGCCAATTGTTATAATATATTCTATATGTAAATTTCGCAATCAACACATTTATAATATATTATGGTAATCGACTGTATCGAAATTTGATTGATGGTCATAACAGCATGATTTAATACGTAAACTATTCGTCCATTATTCACAAATTCGATGAAATATCATGACATCACTATACAATATGCATATATTCCAGCTTTTATGTCTCTTTGGATCTTTAGATTCTATTGATTTCATCGATTTTAATGACTATATTAATGTCATCTTCCTTCACATAATTTGATAAATATATTTTCATTAAAGTTTAAACATTTCATTAAAATTTTGTCAGCTCACATTCGATTTGAATTACGAGATATGTTATTTATTTGTAGCTCGGAAACTTAATTCATCAAAATATCTAGATTTTTAATTGCTTGTTGTTTAATAATTATAGTTGATATTTTTGTCAAAAAAAATCAGATGCAATTTTATCAATCCGTAAATGAAAAGGATTTCATAAAAAATTTAACATGTTACAAATAAAAAAAATAACAATTTATTCCGAGAGAAAAATCGTTCTTAGTAGTCATTCTTTTATGAAACCATATAACATATTTTAGTTCATCTATTTGCGTCCGCAATTTAAGATGCGGTATTCTTGCGAATGCATTGAGTGCTTTACAACGCCTGAATATAATTTCGCGTCGAAACGAATTTCTTGGGATTTATTCTGAAATGAGAGCGAGCGGAAGTAGAACTATCGTAGGGAACACACCTTGAGAAGAAAGGAAGAAGCAGAAGAGACACACGGTCGCTGCTCTATCTAGCCGGTTAGAAAAATCATACGAGCTCGGAGCAGAGACATATGTTCCTCTTTTTGGGATCTTGTTACAAGGAGTACGTCAGCAAGCGGTTCGTTAGCCGCGCTACCACGAGCAACTGCTATTTTACGTAGATCTTACGCGCGTAAGAACTCAATGAGAGAGCAGGGCTCTTTATGCGCGCAAAAACTCAACGCGAAAGCGTAGCACGTTTAAAAACTTTTGATTGAACGTGTGTAAAAAAAATGCGTTGAAGCCGGATGAATAAACCTACATACGATTTGAAATTAAAACTGAAAATGTAAATGCGTTACATATAGTGAGAATTATAATAGTAAATTAATATAAATAATAATAGCATTAATATAAATTATAATAATTAATTAATAGTAATTAATATAAATTATAATAGTAAATATTTTTAAAATTATTTCCTATATTTCTTCAAGCTTTCACATATTAACTATTCGATAAAGTGCAAAATTCGTGAAAATTGAAGCTTATTTTTATATAAGAATCTTAATGAGATATGCAATCTTTGACCAGATGTTCATTTTATATGAACATTTCATAAAATTGAAGTTTTTTAACGCGATACTTTGTAAACGTTATATTTTGGTATGCCAAAAATTTCGCGAATCTCGTCTCGAATCGTGCTTATTCGAATAAATCGGATGCGTCCCGTCGGCAATTTTTGATTCTTGATAAAAGTATCTGAAAAATGCAACACACAGAAGCTGTTCCGTGCTCTCAAAGCTGCTCTCGGGAAAGAATGCATCTGTGAATTCGCAGCTCACGCGCATCAACGCGTCATTGTTCATTATAGTAAACAGTGCATAGCGCCGACTATACGGATACGTATACATTTATATGCGGCGAGATAAAAGCGTATGCATCCACGCCTTATATGCATCCACGCAGGACACACATTCATTCCTTTTAATGTGATGAATTTTTTAATAAATTTGAATTAATCCAAATGCAACACGCCGTGTCGAATCGGTCAAGTCTCTTTTGAATTCTTGATGCCGAATAAATCAATTCAACTAAAAGCTATTTCTAATTAATAGAAGACTGACTATTTTCTATTTGCATTCTCGAAATTTACTTTATCTAAATTCTTATATATCCTATCCTATTTCTAATTTTTTTTAATTAAAATATGTTTGTAATAGTTAACCTTCAAGCATAATTTTCATTTATCATAAATTCATTAAAGTCTATTAATGATATAAATATATAAATTATAAATTAAATTAAATTAAATATTAAACATTTTACAAATGTTTTTATTAATTTGTAATTGTTTTATTATTTTGTAAATTTAGTCTTTCTAAAGCAAAAGTGTTCAGTAAATACTCTTTCTCTTTAAGTATTAATAAATATTTTTACAACTGAAATGGATGGAAATTCTATTAAATTGCAGTTTGATATTAATTAATTGAATAATAATTAGACTTATGTTGAAAATCAATTCGCAAAATTCCTCAACTATTGCTCTAAATATATTTATTCGTAAAGAAGATTTCTTTCAAATAACAGACAAAAGAGAAGAAACTGCAAGAGAGGAGAAATGGATCAACCTGCGTTATAGTCACCGTCGTGTGAAACGTAACGTACTCGACCGCAAACGTGCTCGAAATGGCAATGTAACGGGCGTGATAAATCTCGCGTCACGCGCGAACTCCGATACTATGATAAGAGCCGTGGCGAGGCGTACGGCGACTTAAATATTTCACCGCTGAAATATTTCCGCCCAATTTGCATCGGGGTCGCGGGGTCCGCGCGCTCCTACACGCCCACATCATGTTCCGTGAATACGTAATTTCGGCGACGTTACCCTTTCTTTCGAAGTATGATGATCGTTTTCCTAAAAATCTTGCGACGGCATATCTTAACGATCGAAAACTTCGGCATTAAAAATAGTTCGATCGGAACTTTGATAGGCTGACTTCGATAATTGATTGTGCAACAACCGAAAAGTCAAATGATATGAGAAAATCTTCATGAAACTTTCATGTAACTTTCCTTATCTTATCTGAATTCATAAATGGATTCGCAACCGCGCATGCTCATAAATATATTCAGATTATCCTTATATATTATAAACTAGCAATATAAATTAATGTTTGAATAATGAATTTAAGAGCATAGGAAATTGGTATAAATATTTATATCAAATCGCAATAAATAAATGAATATTAAAATATCGATATAATATGATAATCAGATATATTATATATATATATATATATATATATATATATATATGTATATATTTATATTAATGAGTTAATTTAATATGATTTATATGCTAGGCTTTTAATGAACATATATTAATTTAATTTATCTTAATTATGAGCCTTACGCTTTTTAAAAATGATGTAAAAAACTGTTGTAAAAATAAATGCATATATTAATAATTTTTTTTTACATTAATAAATTTTTAAACAACAAAACATATTTTTGATTTATATATAATTTATATGCAAGTATTTAATTAGTTTATATGTTTCAATTTTGTTATTAGATTTTTAGCTATTTTAACCTCTATAAATTCGACATAAAAATAAATTTTTACGTTAAAAAAACAGCAAATAGTGACAAATATTATTATTATATTAGCGAAATCATAATTTAATTCTTCTGTAGAATGAATAATTTCGCATTTAATTATATCAGAATAATACAACGATCGGAATATTATATTTCAAGTATATAAATACTCGAAGAGAAGAAAATACAATTTTCAAACAAATTACAATGGCAGATTACTTATCAAAATTATCAAACAAGATAATTTAGTGTTTTTATTTTTTGATAAATTTTTTTTATATTAGTTACATAACTTATATTATTTTCATAACTTATTGCATTATTTAGCGAAACACAAAATGGACATATAATAATTTATAATTTATATAACGATACATATATGCATTTTAATGAATGCAGTTAATAATAGCGTGAAAATGTATCTTCAGTGTGGAAAATCTAGCCATGTCCGAACGAGAGAACCAGATTCGATCGGACAGTCGTTGATTATCGGAAGCTGGCAAAATTATCGCTACACAAGCCTCACCACGCAAGCCACGCCACGAAACATTCAGATATTTTACAAGCATTGCGAGCTGCAATTTACGTGCACTACACTGAATGTAATTTAAACATCGATCCAGTCGTGATATATTACATGCGCAAAACACACGACGGAGGTGAACGAGAGTCTGGCGGTGGCGCGTTATTTGTAGGGTACCGGTTGGTCGATCGGCACGTGCGAATATGCGACAGACACGCCAGGCATAGTTGTTGTGATCAGATTCGCAAACTCGCGTGATTATGGGAGTTGCACCGGTGTACAGCAATGATCAATACTCTGAACATCGACCGATTTACTCCCCTTCCGGAATATTGGGGGAAAAACGGAGAAGGCTACCGAAATTGGACTGTCGTGTAAATTACAGCGGTCTTGTTGAATCGACGATAATTTTACACTACAGGTGGAAAACGCATTTAAACGCACTGTTTTGTCCAGCTAACAGCTCCTCCGAATACATCACACACAAAAATGACGCCAATTTATATAAAAATTTAGAAACTATTTCCTATAAAGTGGTTATTCTAAAAGAGCCGAGAGTATTTTCAATTTTTATAAATTGTTTTATTTAAGCTCGTAAATTAAGCTTACTAAAATAGTTGCACATTTTATTTGCTGATATTTTTTTTATAAAATATCGATTTAATATTAATAGAAAATTTTTATTACAATAAATTTTAATCAATGTTGATAAGATCGCAAATATGTTATGTATTAAGAGAAAAAAAAGACAATTAGATTATATGGTTGCATAAGCATAAATTCGCTTGTGGCGGTTAGGAATAGCGATGTGGACAAGACATTAACATTTCAGGAAGCCAACCACAAGCTACATTTATCATTCTACATCGGATTACAACACCAAGTTTGAGCAAACGTTATTTCGGTACTTGATACACTATCCACTTACAATAATTAATTTAATCGTGTTTGGATATTATTGGGAATTTTTGCGAACTTTAATAGAGAAATAATCTCAAGTATGTCCACAAAATTAAAATTAATATATTAATTCTGAAATTATATTATCTAAGATATTTTTTCATTTCATCAAAACTGTCAATAGAAAGCAATTTATCGACGTTTTTCGTCATTTTTTTCATCTTCAACAAAATTATAAAATGCTCTTTTTCCGTTAAACGATCAGGAACGTAATTTACCAAATTCAGCAAATCCCCTCTTCGACAAAAATCCACAGTATATAATCACCGTATTATTAATGAATGCGACCTGGCTATTCGCCAGCAGTCGCTGTCTGCGCTTTCTATGACAATCCGAGCCTGTTAGCATCGCAAATGGACAAGTAACTGGGTCGATAACCGCATCGTCGCCTGTTTTAGCATATAAAAAAATGACCAAAAACGGCACCGATAATATCATTGAAATCTGCATGTTATATGTTTTTCTTTTTTTTTTTAACTTGTATCGCATAAAATAACGAGCAACGGATAAAACGATGCGTTACGAAATTATTATCTGCAAAATCATAGCCTCGGATGCGCCTAGTACGTGTAATAAATTTCATGGATGAGTTGATTTTGGAAGCGGAGTAAGATAAATTTTGAATATCCTCCTCTCTAAAGTAGGTACATCGTAGTAATTTCCATTCGCATCCTACTTAAACGTGCTCCAAAGTTGGACTTACAGCACTTTCAAAGTAATCAGCTCTTATTAATGTTCTACATTCAGAACTTTCGATCTCAGCAACGCTAGTGCAAGATATAAATACGATAAGCATAAATAAAATATAATAAGCCAGCAAGAATAATGTATATTGCTTTAAATCGAGAAACCTATTAACTTGCGTTATTGTTATTTATTTTTTTCATTTCAACGCACTAAGATTACAAAATAAAAAAGACAAATATCTTATAAATATAAAAGTTTATTTTTTTTATTATAAAATAAAAGGATAAACTTTTATATTTATAAGATATTTGACTTTTTTATTTTATCATTTTAATAATATTGAAATGAAAAAGATAAATTCCAAACTATAAGGATATCTCTGTGGATCCACGTTTACCTTTAATAAGAAAATTTAATAATGCCTTTTTGTGCTGCATATAACAAGGTAATTAACAAGATCGAGTGCGCAGAATTTATCCACTAAAGCTTGCAAAATGATTTACCTGCGACCGAGGTAGAAATTAAGAGTTAATCTAAGGATCTGAAGCACGTGGCATCACGCGTTATAGTCCTAATGGCTGGGATTATCTCAGATGAATATTATGTAGCTAGAGGTGCTTGGTTTCTTCGCTAAAAGCACAGCAAAGGAAGTGAAATCTCGAGACGATGGGTAATATAAAATTTCGCGTGAAGAAGAACGTAAAAAGATAAAAAGGCAAAAAGTGAAAGAGGATGGCGTGCAAAACCACGACGGAGGTTTCTCCCTGGAAAATATACATTCGTTCTCCTTTCATACGCGCGAATTCGGATTATCGGAAAAAGCGCGGCTGCGAAGTGTGCGTTACCAGCAAAGTGAATTCTTGCGAAAGCATCTCGGCTCGCCTTCGATTCGGCCATTGGAGAGCGTCGCGACTGTGTAATAGTTGTTTTCCCAGTTAAAAGCCTGGGCTATAGACGAGTTCCACCGCGTGGCAAAATAAGTTGCAGTCTCTTATAAACTACTCTTGCAGAAGGCACTCCGTTGCATCGTGATGTAATGTGTAGCAGGAACGAGTATACAGCAGAAAAGGCTCTTTTAAAATACAATAGTTTTGCCCCTTGTTGAATCTATTTTACTATGTACCTAACTAAATAAATACGACGAATTAAACTGTAAAAATATAAATATAAATAAGTATTAACGTACACGAGAAAGAGAGAGAAAATGTGTAAGAGATATAATTTATTTTCAAATATAAAAAAAATATTAAATTAAAAATATTAAATTAAAATATTAAATTAAAATCTATACTCTTAAAGGCTCTTGAATAATAATTCTTGTTTTATTGACTTCCGTTAGTAGTAACAATTATTTTTAAAGAGTCGATACTAACCGATCATAAATTTACATGATACTTTAAGGAAAACTTAGTGGAGCTGATATTAAGTCCTTGATATGAAAATGGTCTTGGTACAAAATGTTTAACAATCAATTCTTATTTCAATATAACAAATCTCTTAGAACAGAAGAGAAAAAGGAATAAAACAAACAATGGAATAAAAATGACAGCATTGATCACGAATATAACTGTAGTATTCTTTTTTTCTCCACGATTTTCTTTCCGCAATAATGATGCCTATGGAATCCGAGTTCAATCCTGCTCCGATTTATAACTAACGCAGGTGACATTTCATCGGCAACATATTGTAATTCAAAATTCTAACGGAATTCGGAACGCGCGAAACATGTACATCCGGTGCGCGAATTCTTCTTTCCGATGAACTGTTGTATTTCGCGTCAATATGCAATTTGTTACTAGCTGTGAATCCGCAGCGTCGCGTCGTACACAGTTTTCATGCTTGTAAATTTACATTCTTGTACACACACACACACATATTATATATATATATATATATATATATATATATAATATATAAAATATATAAAAAAATATATAAAAATATAATATATAAAATATATAAAAACTGTGAATGGAAGTTTATGAAATGTGAAATAAAATTTTATAGAGAAACTTGAATATTATTTTTATATTTACAAAAATTACCGTTTTATTTATCAAATGCACAATATTAACTAATACATTTTCATATTATAATATATATATATATATATATATATATATATATATATATAGTCATTTTGCATGAACGTATCTAATAAATATCAATAACTATATTATAAAAACGTGTTAGTTAATATTGTAAATTTGATAAATAAAACGATAATTAATTTTTGTAGATATACAAATAATATTCAACTTTCTCTATAAAATTTTATTTCACATTTCATAAACTCCCATTCACAGTTTTTACGCTACAGCTACAAAATACAGATTCGACACTATAATGCACATATATTATCTTCTTTCTTTTTGTTGATATATTTTATATATTATATTTTACATAAATAATATATTATAAATATTAAATATTATATTATTAATATATTGCTAATATAATATGTAATATTATCTCTTAATGAGAAATGTCATTCGTCGTATTTACCGTCTTTATATAATGGTATATTATCGCGGTAGAAATTCATGTAGATAATCCGAGAGTTAAATTACAAGCGAAGGATGTAAAAGCGTTACGGTAGCCATGGGCAGGTTAACCGGACTGTAATAATAATATAGCTTGTGATTGATTACCTGTTCCAGGCGTATGTCGATCTGGTGAAGGCCTGGGGGTGGAAAAGCTTCACCATTATCTACGAGAACAACGAGGGACTCGTGCGATTGCAAGAGCTGCTGAAAGCTCATGGACCTAGTGAATTTCCTATTACAGTGAGACAGCTGAGCGAAGGATCGGAGTATCGGTGAGTTTGGTTCAATCTACTCTCCTTCGCGACGCGCTGGTATCTTTTCCAACGTAGTGAGTTTGTGGCATTTAAATCCTCCGGACGTCTTGATACTTTAGCGTAATTTATTTCTCATTCATTACGGTAACTCTTAGAAATTTACCTTTTACTTTGTATAATTTATGTGACGCTTTCGAAAGAAGTTTTTCTTTCTCTTTCTCTCTTGTGCATTATTTTAACATTTTTGCATTTTTACTGAGAATTGGTAATAATAATGTCGCAAATGAAAACGCCGCGCTAAGCCGGCTGTCACTTTGCTATTAGAATTTATTTTCTGGGTTAGATCGGGATGGTTTGGATTAGAGTGCTTTACTTTCCGAGTTCGCGAAAAAAATCTACCGCGATTATTCGGCTCTATTATAATTTTAATATGCGCTAAATTTCAAGGAATTGAATGCAATCTCATTTTCAAAAGACAGAGCAATCATTATTATATAAATGTAGCAACAGACTAATTTTTTTCCCTGAAGCAACAATATTTCCATGTCAATTCGATTTGTTTTCTCAAACTGAATCAAATGATATAAAAAAATACCTTGAAAAGAGATTTTACATAGCGAGAAAATATGTCGAAAACTCATTAATTTTTTGGAATTTTTTCCTCTTCATCAAGTTTTAATTAAATCAGAGCATGAATGTTTTCACAAAAAACCGAACTATCTTTTGCTTGAATTAATTAGTCGAAGTTTAGTTTTAGATTTATATGCATCAGAAATCTATTCGATCGATACATTCTCGTCCGCTTGCAACAATGGATAGATCTCTGTCGTGTTTGACACTTTGAAATGATCTGATGAAACTAGCATCCCGTGATTGATATTATCATGGTATTAACGGGTAAGCCCGAACATCAGTCGTATCATACACGACGCACCGCACACCGAGAATGGCCCATTAAGATTGAAACGTCGTTGTCGGCGTGTAACGCTTATTGGGACGATGATCTTCTTAGGCAGAATCGCAATGTGGACGTGGCAGTATCGATCGTCCGACTGCTTCGTCGGTGGGAAACTGTGTCAACTGTGAGGCAGCCAATGGGCGAATCTTTCCCGTCCCATTTTGCCCAATAACCCGTTTTCTCCTCTTATCTTTTAGGAGTTGATGACGCCGGAACTGTCCCAAGCAGCATCTCGCGATTACGGCTCAGGGAATAATTAAAATTAAAATTCCATTAATATACACTCGAGATAAAATAAAAAGTAAGTTTTATTATCTATTTGCACTTTCTTAATTCACAAAAATATATAGATGAAATTAAGAAAGCATTCTAAGACACTCGATAATTTTTTTTAAAATGAATTTTTAGAATCCTTAAACGATTTAATCGCAATTTGAGATAGTTTCTATTAGTATTTTTAGAACGCGATAATAAAAGCTAGATGATCATTCAAGGATGTTTTGTACCTATTTTCAAAATATTGAAAATTTAATGAAAATTGTACAGAATATCCTTACATATGTTTAGAATCTTTAGTACAATTTTTAAATCGATTCACTAAAGCGTTCACAAGTTATAAGGATTTTAATTTGCACCAAATTAACATGTGTTCTTATTGGAAACGTATAACTACGTCGATTCAAATGACAAAAACACATGGAAATAATATTCAGAATTTGTTTAAAATTTGTAAAAGTTTAGAGAGGAAATATTTGGTCAAATAATATTATACAGGTACTAACTGATTAAAAAGATATTAAATATAATTCAATGAAGTTAGCCATGTATCTGTCATAAGACGAAATTCTCTGCCAAAAGTTAATCATTTCGATTAACAAAATTCGGAATATTTCAGTAAAAACGCAATAAAAATTAAAAAATACATCTCTGCTTTGTGGATATTCGTCAATATTGATTTTCAGCTACTTTTTGCTGGGATTGTACGTACAAAACATCCTTAAATATATTATTCTTTTTTATTATTCTTTTAAGTATATTATTCTTTTTTTAAGGATGTTTTGTACGTACAATCCCAGCAAAAAGTAGCTGAAAATCAATATTGACGAATATATCCACTTTTGGTGTATTTTGAATAAGAAATTGTGTGGAATACATGGAATGATCTTAGCTACAGTGCAGAGATGTATTTTTTAATATTTATTGCGTTTTTACTGAAATATTCCGAATTTTGTTAATCGAAATGATTCACTTTTGGCAGGGAATTTCGCCTTGTGACATATACATGGCTAACTTTATTGAAGTATATTTAATATATTTTTATTCAGTTAGTACTTGTATAATACTATTTCACCAAATATTTCCTCTATATCTAAACTTTTGCAAATTTTAAACAAATTTTGAATATTATTTCCATGTGTTTTTGTCATTTGAATCGACGTGGTTATACGTTTCCCATAAGAACACATGTTAATTCGGTGCAAATTAAAATCCTTATAACTTGTGAACGCTTTAAGTGAATCGATTTAAAAATTGTACTGAATATTCTAAACATATGTAAGGACATTCTGTACAATTTTCATTAAATTTTCAATGTTTTGAAAATAGGTACAAAACATCCTCAACTTTTGGCAGAGAATTTCGACTTGCGACAGACACATGGCTAACTTTATTGAAGTATATTTAATATCTTTTTAATCAGTTAGTACTTGTATAATATTATTTGATCAAATATTTCCTCTGTATCTAAACTTTTGCAAATTTTAAACAAATTCTGAATATTATTTCCATGTGTTTTTGTCATTTGAATCGACGTAATTATACGTTTCCCATAAGAACACATGTTAATTCGTTGCAAATTAAAATCCTTATAACTTGTGAACGCTTTAGTAAATCGATTTAAAAATTGTACTGAAGATTCTAAACATATGTAAGGACATTCTGTACAATTTTCATTAAATTCTCAATGTTTTGAAAATAGGTACAAAACATCCTTCACTTTTGGCAGAGAATTTCGCCTTGTGACAGATACATGGCTAACTTTATTGAATTATATTTAATATCTTTTTAATCAGTTAGTACTTGTATAATATTATTTCACCAAATATTTCCTATGTATCTGAACTTTTGCAAATTTTAAACAAATTCTGAATATTATTTCCATGTGTTTTTGTCATTTAAATCGACTTGATTATACGTTTCCCATAAGAACACATGTTAATTCGGTGCAAATTAAAATCCTTATAACTTGTGAACGCTTTAGTGAATCGATTTAAAAATTGTACTGAAGATTCTAAACATATGTAAGGACATTCTGTACAATTTTCATTAAATTCTCAATATTATGAAAATTGGTACAAAACATCCTTAAAGCCAATATATAAATCGTTCATTTAAAGCGTTGTTTCCGGTTACAATTTTGACCTCTGAAGGTGTTGCAGAAATATATCTATACTTTTATCCGCTGCATCGTGCCATATTATACGTTCTGCGGAAAAAGTTTCTCGTAAGTTGCATTATTCATAGAGACGATCCACGACGGTGACTTATTGCAGCCGCCCTGCGGCTAGAGAAGGGTAAAACGATAGGGATTTGAATAAATTCGGTTAGATTTGCCTCTGGACGTGCGACGTATCCTGTCTTAAAATTCATCGCTCGCGCTACACTCTCCTTGTTCTAGCAAAGCGACCAATTTACAAAACTTCCGCGCGGCTGTACCGCATGCGGTACAACGTATCGAGCGAACGATGCGCGTCTTTTTCTTCTTCTCTCGGTGAAGTAAGACCGGAGGAATAAAGAGATTTCCGCATAAAACGCGATATGTCTTTAATTTTTCGTAAGACTCCGTCTTTTGAAATTTTCCGTCATTAACCTTCCAGCAATCGTAGATAAAAAAATTAATTTTGTATTCTAACACATAATTTTATGCGTGCAAATAAAACGCTAGTTTTTATTCATTTTCAATCGTTAACGCAGTTTCGCAAATAGTACAATAAGTCAAGAAAGAATAATGTAGATAACTTGTGTTTTCATAATTTACTTTGAAATCGTTTGGTGCTTTCTGCGGGTTCGCGATCGTGTCTTTCTCAAGATGCTGAAAGATTAACTTCGATGCGCTGAGTTCGTACAGTTATTCCTCGACGTGAACGAAGGAAATGAACGACGCTCGTGGAGGATAGCGCAGTCGCGAGGCGGAAATGAAGTCGTATCTTATCTCGGTCCCACACCCACCGACACAACTCACTGAGATTCCCAAAGTGAATAATTCTCCGACCATTCATTTTGGCGTTCCGCTTTAGCGCGGAACGCTCACGGTATGGACAAAAGGAGGGCGAAATAGTGAAACTGGTGAAATAAAATCGTCTTTCCTATTTTTCCAAGATGAAACGCGAAGAAAAGAAGAACAACGCGAGACCAAAGAATTTCTCTCCCTCCGCATGTTTCGCGAGCGAAAATCGCAAAATGGATTAAAATCGCTTCGCCACACTGAGAAAAATCGTTTGATTGTATCAACAAGACGTATATGATTGATTTTGGTTAAATCAAACAAGAATTTCTAGTTATCATGAGACTCGATTTTTTTATAACAAGAATGTTTAATAGATTTTAGACTATAAGGATTTGGTTAATATTTTCTGGTTGAATCTATCAAATTTCCTGTTACATTAATTTCTTTGCTTGCTTGTTAACTTAACTCGTATTCAATATTTGCCATGAAATGTATATAAAGAACTAGTATTAACATTAAATCCAAAGTATATTTTTTTCTCTTACGAGCAGTAGTGCCAGAAAGAGGACGCTAGCTCTCTGATTGTGTGCATTTGAGCTGGATCCTCTTCTTGCATCACTGTTTATCAGTTTAATTTTTAACAAACTGAAGTTAAAATAATTTATTCAATAATTTGGATTGAATTTATGTAATAATCGTGTTGGAATTCAGAATATTAAACAGACTTTTGAGATTAGATGGAAAAAATTTTAGATGACTTGGTGCTGGTGGATTTAGTATTTTTAACCAGAAAATTAGATAAATGTAATAGGAAGAAATTAATCAAGTTTATCTGGTAATTCCTACAAGAATTCTGGTTCGTCTATTTTCCAACAGACATACTGATTGAATCTACCAGAATTCTAATTAATGCAACCAGATTTTTTCTCAGTGTGTGTTTGAACTGCATCCTCTTCTTGCATCACTGTTCATCAGTTTAATTTCTAACAAACTGAAGTTAAAATAATTTATTCAATAATCTTGATTGAATTTATGCAATAATCGTGTTGGAATTCAGAATATTAAACAGACTTTTGAGATTAGATGGAAAAAATTTTAGACGACTTGGTGCTAGTGGATTTAGTATTTTTAACTAGAAAATTTAGTAAATTTAACAGAAAGAAATTAATCAGGTTTATCTGGTAATTCCTATAAGAATTCTGATTCGTCCATTTTCCAACAGACAAACTGGTTGAATCTACCAGAATTCTAATTAATGCAACCAGATTTTTTCTCAGTGTGTGTTTGAACTGCATCCTCTTCTTGCATCACTGTTCATCAGTTTAATTTCTAACAAACTGAAGTTAAAATAATTTATTCAATAATTTGGATTGAATTTATGTAATAATCGTGTTGGAATTCAGAATATTAAACAGACTTTTGAGATTAGATGGAAAAAATTTTAGATGACTTGGTGCTGGTGGATTTAGTATTTTTAACTAGAAAATTTAGTAAATTTAACAGGAAGAAATTAATCAGGTTTATCTGGTAATTCCTATAAGAATTCTGATTCGTCCATTTTCCAACAGACAAACTGGTTGAATCTACCAGAATTCAAATTAATGCAACCAGATTTTTTCTCAGTGCAGAATCTATAGTTGCAGAAAAGGAGTTTGATGAGAAAAAAGAGAAACTGGCGACATAAAAGCATCGTAAGAGCTCAAATTATAATTCTTAATAAGTTTAAATATGAATAGTTACAGTCTGATATACATGCATACTGAATAGTTCTCAAAGCAGCGAGATAAGAACGCGATTGTATTCGTACACGTAATAGTTCTCGTTGAACTCGCATGAGCGCAAGGGGAGATTATCTTTAAAGCTATGACTTTCGAAGCGGACGGACACCTAAAAGTGCTTAGCTTTCGCGTGCAAAATTCTGCAAGAGGAGCGAATCACGTGATAGACTCACGCTTCATCGTGGAGAACACTTTGACAGAGGAGAGAAAAGAGAATTGACACGGATAATCGCGGGAAGGAGAGATACGCGAGTTTTACTGGCGATACAGTTTTGCGGTTAAACTGCTTATTGCGCGCAAACAGTTGACGTTGCACTTGGCCACACGAAATACAACTTCTGACAGTATATAAAACTTTATCTCCGGCGAACGTGCGAGATGATCGCTCGAAAATCACTTTCAACATGTTTGGGATAATATTGGATGGTAATTTTCGCGAATAGTGGCTTCTCCGCGCAACAAGTGCATCGTCGAGGACAGGAATAGGTCAAAAATCACCTTGACATGTGCATAATTGTCAAGATAAATAGAAGATAGAACGAAAATTATTGTAACATTAGACAGAGGTAAGAACATCAAAGATTGTGACGCAAATAAATCTCGAGACTTTTAAAAGAAAAAGTCATTTAATCGAATCGTTTCGGTCCATCTTCAGCAGCTGATATAAGATAGATGCGCAACTTCTAAAGACTCTCAAAAAGGCGTATCTTTGAGAGCTTTTGAAAGTTGCGCATCTATCTTATATCAGCTGCTGAAGATGGTTCGAAGATGGACCGAAACGATTCGATTAAATGACTTTTTCTTATAAAAATTTCAAGATTTATTCGCCTCACAATCTCTTGCGCTCAGTTCTTACTTGTCCATCTAGTGTTTTTTTTTTCCTTTTTCTTGCGTGGAGCTTTAGAAAATTATTATTTCCTTTCGGTAAAAAATAAAATAATCGAGTATAAAGTATCTCCTTTTCTCAATCCTTAGCGACGTCATAAGCAAAATTCTTTTGAATTTGTATTTTTTGATAATATTCAAATTTAAATATCATCAAAAAATACAAATTAAAAAGAAAAAGATATAGGCTAACATATTATACGTATTTTATAAAGTTTACCTTTAGCATCCAATTTTGCATATTTTAAAACAGAAAAGTATCTCCGTAACTTATGAAAACTTGCGAACAAACTAAAATTACAAAACGCACCATAGACGTCTAATTTCCGATACTATTTACGGATCATTTAAGAATTAATGTGCCATGTGCACGTGTTTCTATAAACGAACCAACATCGTGTTTACGCTCAACGGCTCTTAATCTTCCGCAGATTCGGTAGAGCACGTCGAGCGGCAACTCAAACGATCTGTCTATATCGAAGTCCCGAAGTCGATTCTAAGGTTCCGTAGCGAGCAAATTGCGAAAGGCTGCCGCCTACCGCTAAGTCACTCGCTTAATAGAGAGAAACAGGAAGACGGTAGGAAGCGACGCGTGCGCGAGAGAGGACTAGTATGGCATAAGTAATTGAAATGTTTCGAAGCCGGCCGTGTGGAAGTGCTCGATTTCGATGAAATATACACGCTCGGCCCCGAATCTGCAGTTATACGACCGGCATGATGATGAGGAGCTTCCCTCCTCGGGAAGACTTCAAACGCATCGGCCAATCCGGCCGCCAACTTTGGAGTAGTTTCCGTTTGTATCCGCACGGCTGGACCGGCAGGTCTTACGTCACGTTTCGACCGTTCGATTGATCAAAGAAACATCCGTGACGACGGAGTGTGTCCGTCTTCTTTCCTTGTTTCCTCATCTGCCTCGCCAATTAGGATCATTCGTGAGACCCTGTGCGGAATTTTCTTTGATCGAACGTGCAATTTTTCGCCGCGCTTTATAGACCGAAACAATAAACCTTTATAAACCGGAAACAAAATTAATATAACCCGGACTGAGAAAAATTGTTTGATTGTGCCAACAAGACGTATATGATTGAAGGCATTTTGGTTAAATCAGACAAGAACTTTTCTAGTTATTATGATAAGACTCGATTTTTTATAACTAGAACGTTTAATAGATTTTATTATACGGATTTGGTTAATATTTTCTGGTTGGATCTATAAAATTTCTTGTTACATTAATTTCTTTGCTTGCTTCTTAACTTAACTCGTATTCAATATTTACCATGAAATGTATATAAAAAGTAGGATTAACATTAAATCCAAAGTATATTTTTTTTCTCTTACGAGCAGTAGTGCCAGAAAGAGGACGTTAGCTCTTTGATTGTATATGTTTGAACTGCATCCTCTTCTTGCATTACTGTTTATCAGTTTAATTTCTAACAAACTGAATTTAAAATAATTTATTCAATAATCTGGATTGAATTTATGCAATAATCGTGTTGGAATTTAGAATATTAAACAGACTTTTGAGATTAGATGGAAAAAATTTTAGACGACTTGGTGCTAGTGGGTTTAGTATTATTAACCAGAAAATTAGATAAATGTAATAGGAAGAAATTAATCAGATTCATCTGGTAATTCCTACAAGAATTCTGGTTCGTCTATTTTCCAACAGACATACTGATTGAATCTACCAGAATTCTAATTAATGCAACCAGATTTTTTCTCAGTGTGTGTTTGAACTGCATCCTCTTCTTGCATTACTGTTTATCAGTTTAATTTCTAACAAACTGAATTTAAAATAATTTATTCAATAATCTGGATTGAATTTATGCAATAATCGTGTTGGAATTCAGAATATTAAACAGACTTTTGAGATTAGATGGAAAAAATTTTAGACGACTTGGTGCTGGTGAGTTTAGTATTATTAACTAGAAAATTTGATAAATGTAACAGGAAGAAATTAATCAGATTCATCTGGTAATTCCTACAAGAATTCTGGTTCGTCCATTTTTCAACAGACATTCTGGTTGAATTTACCAGAATTCTAATTAATACAACCAGATTTTTTTCTCAGTGTGTGATATTATATGCATATTATATGTATTTTAAATTTTTAGAACGCGCGTATGAGGGCAAAGTGCACAGAAATCCATACATAAAGGCGTTTAATAAGGGAAGGGAAATATTTTATCTTCTTGACGTCCATGAATTTAAAAATTCGGATTATATGAAAAATGTGTATGAATTTAAAGGGGATCGATATTATATATAGTTTGAAGCACCATAAAGATTTTAGGTCCGTTGATAAAAATAGTAATGTGTTGGAACAGGTATAAAATATCTATATATTTTTCGTGCTTGTATGCGTAAAAATTTGTCAAGAGATATGCTATAATATTAGTTGTATAGGAGTTCTACCGCGATATTAATTAGGAGCATTACCGTTACTCATAATACTCTATGAATTATCGCGAATTAATCCTTTATATATGAGAAACTGATGATGTTATTCAGATTGCCAACGTGCAGTAATACGCACATTGCATATATATGCTCTCCCGTCGTGATTTCAATTGGAGAAATTCGAGTTTACCGTCTGTTATATTACGTGTAAATGTATGCTGTTTGTTATAAATTTCATATATAGATTACAATGCAAAATATTGAATGCCTTTCATGTTTGCACGAGCAGAAAGCTACCTTTTGAAAACTGTTAATGGAACACATATACACGCATATACTCTGATTAGTAATTAAAAAATAATATCCATAAAGATGTCGAAATATACTACTTTTATAAACAAAACAAAAGATCGCTTTAATTAAAAATTTATAAAATTTTCTTGTTACGCGAAATAATTACCATCTTTGTTGCACGAGGTAATTGCTATCGTTTTAGTAAAATAATTTCAAAAGTAAATTTATTTTTTCAGTATACATGTGCATATATTTGACGCAAGATACTATTTCGTAGAATAGGATATTTATTGCAATGGATAATAATGTGATATTAAAAAATATATTTTAAAATTATTATTTATCTGGATTTTCGATATTTTACTTTTAAAATCATGGTAAATTGAGTAATATATGTGTGTGTGTGTGTGTGTGTGTGTGTGTACATGTATATGTATAGCTTTATGGTCGATCACACAAATCGCAAAAATGGAAATCAACTGTCACGGGGAAGACTCACAGATCTCCGTCTTTTTCGGTTTCCATTTTGCAGAATTGCATCCAACTTGATATTATCTTTCATGCGCGACATATTATACATGTTGCGCAACTGAGTGGATAGAAATAAGCGAAGAAGCCCCGGCGGGACGCAAAAGAGTACGAAACGTACCGAGCTGCGGGATAAAACGTGTCGCGGTCTGGGCATTTCATCGAATATATTGCCATGCTGTTACGTGGAAAATTGCGCAATAAACTTTCAATCTTGCAAGAAAAATACTTGAGAAAATTGCTTCTTTGACAGAAAAGTGCGGTTTATAATTAACCATGCACATTGTATTGTTTGATAGTTAACTTTGGAAAGTTTAGAAGTTTAGAATTTTGACTCCGTGCTTCTTGATGCAAAATACAAATACATTTGTGATGGCCTGCCCTAACAATGTAACATTGCAGTAAAACGGATTAATAATTAATTATTGCATTAAAATTTAACGGACTCTTGAATTTCAATTACGTTCGTGTAACTAATTTTCGAAGAGAATGGAAATCGATCCATTACAACTTTATGGATAAGTTATAGTAAAAAATATTTAAATATAGTAAATTTTCTTATAAAACGCATTTTTGTCCGATCGAGAACTAAAATAAGAATTTAATATTTTCACATTTTTGACTTTTGCTACCAAATTTTTTTTGGTAATTCCATTTAAAGTTGTTCGAATTATTATAGCTAAGTGTTCATGAAAAGTTCATGAAAATTTTTTTTTATTTGCGCTTTATCTTTTGCTTTATTATATTTCAAATAAAAATAAAAAAGATCAAAGAAAATAAATTATAATAATTATATATTAATTAAAATTATATTTTAAATAAAAATAGAAAAGATTAAAGATATGGGGCCTCGTCTCAAAAGTAAAAAAAAAATATTCTAGTTACTTTTCGATCGAATTTCCTTGTCTTTAAATAACATATGGTTACACATGCGAAAAATATGGATTCGTATCTTTCAGCTTGGAATTCTTATGTTATGCTTACGCATCTCATTTTCGCGCCATGGCTTTAACATCCGTCACCTCTGAAGTTTCTCTGCGGCAACCCGTTTACGTGCTTACAAGTTCCATGGAAATGCAGTTCGTGTAAACGCGTCAAGCTACGAGGCAGACGATAGAAACTTGTTAAGCGGCGAGTTTTATTGCGCTTCTTCGTATTCCGAACACGTCACCGAGCGAGAGATAGCTCGGCTGCCAAAGTTTCGAAGCCGTCTGGGTATTGTAAATTTTCCCATTGTTTTGCGCCAGATCTTCGTAATCTCCGCAAGAACGATCCACCAGCTCGTCGTATCCCAAAAAGCGCTTTGTGCTTACGAATTATTTACTCCCGTACCTTCGATCGATGGCGGCTGAAAGCTGGTACGTTTTGCGAGCGAGCTTTTTGCCCCGTTAATAATGTTGCCATGTGGAGTATCGTAAAGCAGACGATTCCTCTCGATAACGAGGAAATGGGAGAAAGCGAGGAGCCGTGACGCCTTAACGGCTCTGCCAGAAAGTCTGTTTGAAATTTTAACAGCTAGATCAATCGTTTCGCTACATAAGCACTTTTCAAGCAGTCGCGAATCTTTACAGATCTTAAATCGACATCATTTCCGCAAAAAGTAAAATCTTTTTTCAAAGCTTCAAAGGCAATCTTTCTCTCGTATTCATAAGGTGTGTCGATGATTCTCTGTCAATTCTCGTTACAATACGGAATGTACTGTAATATGTATAGATAAATATTTCTCTTTTTAAAATTTAAATGTCTTTATTATTCTACTCATAAGTTTTGAATCTCTAATTATTATAATTATTATAAATTCGAAACTTTATTATAAATTATATTTTCATAAATATTTTCATAAATATTCTCTCTAATATAAATTTTAATCTTTATTATAAATTATATTTTATTTGATGTAAACTCTAAATAATTTGTCATAAATCATAAAATGTATTATCTTATATCTGTGTTTTTTTAAATAATTTAACGAGAAAATATGAATTATTCGCGTGATTCGTACGCTTTTTACATTACATTACAATCTTTGAATCGCAGATGCACTCCTAATCTTCATAAAAAATTGTTGCTTGCCCCTTCTTCGCGACAGCAGTACCTTGCTCTTCTTTTCTTCGCGAAATTTCATCGTTGAAAACTTCTTTCGGTAGCTCTCGCGTCTTATTCTTGCAAGGGAGAAAGAGAATATCGTTTAAGTCCACTTTTACGTATCTGATATCCATTCGGTTCCGTTAGTTCTTTGCGAGAAACGCGACGCTGCGAGCATTATCCTGAAGACCAGCTCGCGCGAAATGAGGTTTCCATCAGTTAGTTTGCAAATTCTCACGAGTTACTTGGCCGCACAACGACAGAGTTTCGGCGAGAGAGTCGTGTTGAAACTCGCGTTAGCTTGATCGGGATGGCTCGGGTTAAACTTTTGCGAGAGATCGCCTCATCTTCGAGATCGCGCGCCAAAGACACTTGCGGTCCTCAGAAATGAAAATAAATATATTCGTAAAACGCAGGAACCTCTTTCCTCGTATATGCGTTAGAACAATCCTTATTATTGCGTTAGAACAATCCTTACGTTAATATTATCTTCTAAAGCTCGCACGAAATGTGTCCTTTAAAATTAACATTGGATGATTTCGATGACTAAATAAAAACGATAATTATTTTGTATTTTAAATAAAGCTCAATTTAGTGCTATAATAAAGGATTATAAAATAAACTAGATGAAATTTTTTGAGTGTAAAAGAAATAAAATGTCAAAATTAATTAGTATATAAAAATTAATTAATTATACATGTAAAATAAAAATAAGTCTTTGACAAGAGAGGGAATCTATCTGGAATTATTTCTTTTATCTAAAATAATTAATAACTACTGCGAATTAACAATAATCTCAATATAATCCATGGTCACGAATATTAATAATCTCTTCAGAATCTTTGAAGAGACTCGATAGATTAAAAATATCAATAATTTTTCTTAACAGGACGCAGTTATCGGGAATCGATACTTTTAAACATCTCGACAACTTAGTCCTTTACTACTTGAGAAACTTGATTATTAGGGAGTTATAAAAACATTTTATGACATTTGATCTTTCTTATTTGCGCTATTTTTAATCCCCGCAGTTTAAAGATCGCTCTTGCCAATAGAAATGTCAGATTTAGTCATACATCAGCGAAACGAAAGACGCGTTCTTGTTGACCACTCGGAAAATATGATCGTGCGCGACCACTTAAGAAATTGTATAAGAGACACGATGCATCATCGTCCTTCGGGGAACGCTACTCGAAATGCATGATGGATGTTGTAATATCACAAGAACGTGGGTGAAACATGGATATTGATAATAAACCTGAATCATTTTCACAAAAAGAAAACGACTTCGATGGTTTTGATAAAATTTCATACTCTGATAATAGCAATATATTAATTGTCTCAGATTGTTATAAATACAAAAAAATAAAATACTATAAAAATATCAAATTTACGAATATAATTATTTTTAAATTTAATTTTAATTTTAATTTTAATTTTTAAATGTATAACAATTGCTGATACTAACTAATATGGGATATGCCGTTTTTTTATGGTTGTCGCGCTGAAGAATTGTGGGACACAGTGCCGATAGGAAAGTTTCAGTTATAAATTGTAAAACTGCAACGTCCCGATAGGCAACGATGGCTGAATAAAGCGGCTTTTGTGCGCACGATAATATGCCGCTTTTGAAAGAACCGAGTAGTTGATGGACGACGGTAATACCTGCTATACGTCGCGGCATGAAAAAAGTATGTGCGCTAAAAACTCGGGAAGGTCAGTAATAGCGTTATGTATGCTAATACTTTATGTATGACATTGCAGAACTTTTTTTTCCGATAAGTCGCAGCACTTCGATAATCAGTAATATTTAAATTAAAATGACAATCGATTCGATTGCTTGGATTGGCACAATTACGTCATATCTGAATACGAATAAAATTCTGTTCGCTTCGCAACGTGGCAGTAAAATTTGAATATGACGGTCAAGAAGGTGACTGTCAAAAATATGGAGTTTATTTAATTGCAATGTCCGTAAAAAATAATATATGAAACTTCATATTTATAATTTAATACAGATATATTTTATGATATAAATAAAAAATATAATAAAAGCATCGTTTCATATTCTATCATGAATATTTTAATAATTTTTTTTATTTTCTCTCATATATTGTATATAACAAAATATTGTTGTTATTATATATTCATATCAATTTGTATTTTGATTAAGTAAATTTTATCAAAGCCATGTCCAAACAAATATTATTAATGTATTTTTGCATATCGCCCAAATATAAAACTTGTTTATATTGAGAGATATACAAAAATATAGTTTGTAAATGGAGTTTTCTCTCGAGATATTTGGACGTGAATTAAATGCATGAAATATTAATGCAGGAAGTATTATGACGCTATTGCAAATGTCCTGTAATTTCGCCCACGGATCTTGGACTCTACTTGAAAACTTATGTACCTAGGGAAAATGCGCGTCTAGACACATTCCCTTATATTATTTCTCTGTTTATCTTATCGTCGTAAGTACACGAACATAAACAGCATTTTGTGCGAGAACATTGCGCTCGCTGAACATAGAGGCAATGGAAAATTGCGTCCCGTGCAACATTTTTACCATTTTAACCTATATATAACACGAGAACGAAAAAAAATATTCTGACTTCACGACACGTTACAGCAACTTGAGATCTAGTTTCATTGCATGTCAATTTATTTCTCTAACACGGAGCAATAACAATTGCATAATTTGGCTTTATAATTTATGCGAAAACTTCATGTTTTGTTAATGATTGAAGCTTCACGAAGCTCGCATTTGCTGTTCATAAGTTTACTGATACAAACAAGTAATTTAACATTTTCCGCGTTGCCTTAAACTTCGTCAGAATAAAATATTTGCAACTCGAGCGGAAACGAATTTTGCGAACATGGCGTATAATTGCGATTCTCTTTGCAATTTAACAAAGGGAATAAATATCCGACTGTCTCTTACTTTTCGAGATGTAATAAATTGAAAAACATGAAAAAACATGATAATTTATAAATTTTCTAGCATCGAAAGGAATATAAGAAAATGTAAGAGAATATAGAATTCTTCTTAGTTTTGATATATACAATCTGTAATATTTATCGAAAATTCAAAATATCCAAAATATCAGGTAATATATAGGTAATATATAGGTAACATATCAGGTAATATATAGATAATATATAGGTAACATATAGCTAATGTAGGGGAACAGGATGTTTCTTAATAAATGTGAAAAATTTTAAGAGATGATTCTTTGTCGAAAATTAAGGGGGATTTTTCATATAAGCATATACTTCTACATCCCTTCTTGTGGAGTTATACTCCTCCAAAAATGGGAGTAAAAATTAGGTTTTTATTTTTTTCGGAGGTTAAAGAAATGAAATTATGTGGATATTTTCTATTAGTAAAAAAGTTATTTATTAATATTTTTTTCAGCCTCTCGTATTGTTATAAGGGGATGAAACTAGCAATCCCTATTCAATTTTTTATTAGAACTTTTTAATAGACCGAAATATAATCATTTAAAAATATGCATTAAAAAGTTTGATTTATTTAAAAACTTTTCTATTTCTTTTATTTTTTCATAAAATCAGTAGTTTTCAAGAAAAAAAATAAAATACGTTATTGTATACGATGCTAAGGTTTCGAATTATGAGAAGTTAAATTTTAAAATAAAAATAAAATTAGAGTAAATGTTAGGAAAATTGGAACAAAAACAAAATTATAATAAAAACCTAAAAACCTAAGAAAATAAAAACCTAATTTTTACCCCCATTTTTGGAAAAGTGTAACTTCACAGGGAGGGATGTAAGAGTAAAAGCTCCCCTTAATTTTCGACAAAGAATCATCTCCTAAAATTTTTCGCAATTATTAAGAAACACTCTATATAGTAATAGTAATATATATAAACATATTTAAAATATCACTTTATAACCTGTTAAATATAACCATATATTACTTGAAAAATAATTAATGTTTTGTTTTAAAGATCAGCCGGATATTATCGTATTTCATTGTAAACTTCCGTCAGATATAACTTGTCACGGTAAATCTGCCGAGTCGGGAGTAATTTAAAGTTCAGATGGGGGGGGAGGGGAGGGACCGAAAGAAATTGAGTGGATCTAGGGTGGAAGTTTTCTAATTAATCGAGGAAAGCCGACGTAACGGCCGCGGCTGATGAAAAATTCTATCATTCGCTTTCTCTATCGAATCGCCGCTGAGGGAAATACGAAGATGAGGCTCAAGATTATCGTCGACGGCTAGAATTGTTGGAGAGAGGCGCCGACTTCCTCGCGCGATCCCCGCGCCAAATGTAAGCTTCGCTTTCGCGGGACCTCGTTAGAAGGGAATTGCTCCGTGATCGATACCATCCGCCGAATCTCAGAAACTCGTCGCTCCTCGGGAGAGGGTGAGCATGCCATGGAATGCAACGGGAGACCCATATAAATTAAGGCGTGCTCACGCGCGAGCAACATCAAGGGAGGAATGGGAGCGATCGACCTCTATCTGTCGACTGCTGCTTTATCGGGAAACCAATTTTTCATGGAATCGTTCCAACCTTTGTAACATCTCATATCAGGAATTCGATACAGAGAGATACACTTTTCGTCATGAAATTGTCAATCCGGTGCAATATGCCAAGATTACAGAGCGCGATCGCGATCCGTGAAGATCAATCACCCGTGAATTTTATCGAGTCGCATGTCGGTATTAAATAACTTTTATTTGTGGACACGTTGGAAAAAGTCTACTTTAAAAAAGTAACGCGATGGAAGAAATAATTCTATTAATTCTATTTTTTAGTAGAATGCGTTTTTTGAAACATGTAGGAATCCTAAGAGAACTCATTTATCCGTTTATCAACTTATTTAAACTAATCGAAATAATAAATAATTGGGATACGATTGATGAAGAAAAATGAATCTCATCTTGTATCTTGATTATCTGTGTCGCAAGAAAAATATAAACTTTTATAAAAATATACTTCTTATAATAAAATTGGTGCAAATAAAATTGCATGCAATTTTTCCTCGATTATTCCATTACATACAAAACATATATAATTCAGCTGTTTTTATTCTGCATACGCTCTTACATAATCTTATAGATGAGTGGAAGAAGTCAAACTTATCGGGAACAGTAATAACAAATAAAATTAATTTCGTCCTAACACAAGCTTTTCACGAGCTTGAAGAGTGTACCGAAGACTCGCGCACCAGCAGTTACTTCATACTACTCGGTAAACTGTGCCCGACTCTACGACGGAGCTGTCCGTCGAGATGTAACTTACACGTAGCCACACAACTAACCCCCGAGACCATTTCTCATCCCGACTATCGCGCCCCGCGGAAGAGGGGTGGGTGGCAGCGGCGGGTGTGCGAGGCACGCGATGTCGGCGAAAGCAAGGCAGAACCGCCAACCCAGCCAGAAGAATCCATTCGACGAAGGTAACGGATGAGGCGAGAAAGTTTGCACGGCGATAACTCATCGTTCACACCTTATTTACCTAGTCGTCCACACTTCGCCTAGTCGATCGTTCCTACGCCTCTACGATTCCGCAAAATTGAATTTTAACATCGAATTCGTATTTATATCTCAACAAAATTATTTTGTTATATTAATATTTTTGTCGGAAACGAAGCTCGAAGCCCTTTAATTTTTTTTAAAAATTCTCGAAAATTTTTATTATTTGTAAAACACACAAAATAATTATAATGTCAAGTTTGATGTACAATAGATATAAGTACACTGAGGAAAAAATTATCTTGAAATAAAAAAATTTTAGTTAATTCAAGAAAGCTGTTTATTCGATAAGTACTAATCATGTATTTACTTGTATTCAAAACGTCTGTTTGGTTAAGTTAAGTATTTATTTACATATATTTAAAAAAATATATATGCTTAAAAAAATATAATTTTTAATTAAATATTTTTATTTTAATTTTACAAAATATTTATTAAAATACATTTTTTATTTCCAAAAATTTTAAATTTTTTAATTTTAAAAAATAACATATTTAATTTAATAAATTACAGTATATATTTTACGAAAATAGTATTTAAATATAAAAAATATATAAACGAAAATAATGTACTTAATATAATATGTATTTAATTAAAATTAAATACTTTTGCTTAAATAAAGTAAACAATTCCTTGCATTTAAAGGAAAAGTTACAAGAAAACAAATTTATTTGAGGATCATTGAAAAAAATGTAGCCGACCAAACTAGCCAGAAATTTTGTTTATTAATGTTTCTTGACGAAGTCTCACACGGACGCATCAGTTTCTCTCAAATTCGAATCTAGTTAAATAACGTTTTTGTTAATGTGACTTGTGCAGTTTTGCAAGATTATCGTCTATGCTTGCCCCCTGATTATTATTACATCGTATATACTTGATAAGGACCACAACTATATGGTCGAAACGTCGTATTAATAAACAAAATTTCTGGCTAGTTTGGTCGACTACACTTTTTTTTCAATGATCCTTTGATTATCGACTAGCGACATTAAGTTATTTTATAAATTTATTTGATTTAAAAAAAATTTTCCCTCAGTGTAGAAGCTACAATAAATTAAAAGCATCTGATGCTTGAGAAATTTAACAAACTAAAATATAATTAAGACCAAATCTATCTTATGGGAAGTGCTGGCAAGTTTTAGTATCTTTAGCGATTAAGATTGCTTTCGAGAGATCGCGAAAGGGGGAAGAGCAAATCGTCATCGCAGCGCGACTCGGCAACATTCCGGACGGCTTTGCATCATTCCGTCACATATTTATACCTCCGTTCGCGGGGGCGTAGGATGAGAAGTAAGGGGAGAACGCCGTGGCTTATCGCCTCGAGATTGCGGCTAAATCTCTCCCCGGAGTGCAACACGCGCACACGCGGGAAGTTCCGGGTTTAACAAACGGTTGCTTGCGATGAAATTGCTCGTCGTCAGAACCGGCGTCGCGCAAGGGGAAGTTCTCGACTGTTGTCACGCGGTTGCATCCACTAGAAATCCTCCGCGCGGATTGTTCGCCGTGTCGTTTTATAATCGCAGCCTTTTGTTTTGTCGTGCTTTTGGCAAGAGCCGTACTAACTCTGAGAGAAAGAGCGTAAGAGGAGCATCTACTTGTATGCTAACACCTTGAGTAAAGACACTTTCCGTTATGATTGTTAGATTAGACTAAATCTCGTTAACATTATTCCTGAAATAAGTCAGTTTTTCTTTAATTTTTTGTTATTTTTTCCCTGTCTTTATTAATTTTATTTTTATGAAACATATTCAAATTATTTTATAATATATATTTATATAACTGTCGATTAAACTTGTACGATGATATAATAATACGCAACTATAAAATAAAAATTATGAGTTATACATATAAATTTTGTATACAAGTAAATTTTTAATTTAAGTCTTGATTTATTTCAATATAATTATTAGACTAAATCTTGTTAACATTATTCCTGAAATAAGTCAGTTTTTCTTTAATTTTTTGTTATTTTTTCCCTGTCTTTATTAATTTTATTTTTATGAAACATATTCAAATTATTTTATAAGATATATTTATATAACTGTCGATTAAACTTGTACGATGATATAATAATACGCAACTATAAAATAAAAATTATGAGTTATACATATAAATTTTGTATACAAGTAAATTTTTAATTTAAGTCTTGATTTATTTCAATATAATTATTAGACTAAATCTTGTTAACATTATTCCTGAAATAAGTCAGTTTTTCTTTAATTTTCCTTATTTTTTCCCTGTCAAGATTTTTATTAATTTTATTTTTATGAAACATATTCAAATTATTATATATATATATTTATATAACTGTCGATTAAACTTGTACGATGATATAATAATACGCAATTATAAAATAAAAATTATGAGTTATATGTATAAATTTTTAATACAAGTAAATTTTTAATTTAAGCCTTGATTTATTTCAATACAATTATTATATCTAGAATTGCAGAGTTTAATTTCAGAGCGAAGTGGCTCTATAAATTACAGTTTCTCCATTTTATATTTCAAAAGAATTTTATAAATTCATCTTGTTGTTGGACTTCTTCAATTGCGTTTAAAGAGTTTGCCGGTACATGCACCATTTAAATGCGAGAGAATCGATTGTATCGTTGCTAAACGCAGCACGCGGGGGAGCGAGATGCAACATTGATGCAGCAATAACGAAAACGGAGATTTTACCATGCCCACTTTTACGCTTGAATTAACATACTCATTTGTTTCCCTTGAGAGGACACTCGTTTTACTCCAGCGAATTCCGAGCTCCTGTGCATCACGGGATGCAGATGTAGCCGAATGTACTGGAAGGGCCATATTCCCGGAAGATTATTCATGGTGCATCTCCATCGCCACTTGATTCCTTGATCTTGGTGCACTAGTTGCAACAAAGCAAGATTGCATTTGCGCCGCACCGCCATTTTATCTCGTTATTGAATGCAACTGTCGTCGACGGGGGGTTTAACTTCTTGTTGAAATTACCACCGGAAGAGAAAATGTATTGCGCTCGTCGTCACCAAGTGAAATTATTTAATTCGTTTCTTCCGCGAAACTGAACACACGTTTTTCGTGCGTAAATACCGTGATACTTCTGCTCCATTATTTTTCGTTATTGCGCGTAAAATGAGAATATACGTGTATCTTGACAACTTCTTTACATAAACGCGTTGCAATGAATTTTGTGCCTTGAATATTCGCATCGCAGAACAATACGATTAATTTTATCGCTGAATAAATATGAAATGCACTATTATTTCGATTCAAAAATTGAAATAAGCGAGTTGGATTAGCTATTTTTTTTTACTAATAATGCTGAGTCTATGAAAAGAAATTGTAAAAATCATATGGTAAATTTTATTGCATCGCAAAATATGATTCATTTAAATGATGGATCTTTTGCAGATTGTTTATTGGAAAGTCATTGCGGATTTTTTCCTTCGCTAAGTGCTGACTCGTGCTTTTAAAGCACTTGGTCGAAGAGTTTTGAAGCGCATTATCATAAAACACCTGTGGCAAATAAATATGTACGCTCGGTATAAGAGTGTTCAACTAAGGGAAAACTGAAAGTTACAAAACGTGGTAAATTGCATGCAATATTTTAGAGATCTTGATTAATTTTCGATTGTAATTATTTTAGAATATAGTATAAATTTTAAATTAAAATATTTACAAAGCGTATTGATTTCGCGATTTCTTATTAGAAAGACATCCAAAAGTATATTCTCTTAAATAGAATGATTATTACTGTGATAAATAATAATTTTAATCATAAATATAGCATTAAAAATAATGAAAACTTACTGAAAAGAATCAATTAGTAGCAGTAGTAGTAGTAGAAGTATTAGTATTTTTTCAATGAAATATTATATTATAATCAGTAAAATGGAGGTGCAAACTGTGAATGATTTCACTGAAAATCAATTAAATATTCAGTAATCTTCTATAAAATTTTGTTATTGCTTTAATCAGTGATATTTTCATGAATTAAGTTCAAGAAAATACATATCAACAGTCGTATATTTGAAATTAAAATGTGTTGAAAGATGATAAAAATCATATATCACATGTTCAATAATTAATGTAATCCTTATACATAAGATCCTTATAAGAATTCACGTTATAAGAATGCAAATCTTGAAGCCTCAGACAAGTTTTAGGTTGTAATCCATTAACAGTTGTCCAATTGGCCATAAAGGTCCAATATAAATGCAAAAAATAATAATAAAATAAATAAGGATTTTAAAACTTTTGTCTCACAGTATCATATAATGCATTCTGAGACATATAATTTCGGATTTATAATATTTAAATTCCAAAAATTTATATAGATTCTTTTTTGAAAACGTCGATAAATTTATATATTAAATCAGATCTACAAATTAAATTATCGATTTAAATTAATATATTTCTAAGACACCAACAAAATTCGAAAATATTACTATTTTTTATTTTTCGATGTATTTTGCAAAAAATTCGAAACCCTTCGAATAAAATTTATTCAGAAGAAGAGATTCAAAAACAAGCATTTGAAAAAATTAATAAATTAATATTATTATATATTTTCTTTAAACATATATTATTATATTTTCTTTAAGCATATATTATAATATTTTTTTCTAAGCATATAATATTTTCTTTAAGCATATAAGCACCTTTCGGTGGCTCTTTACTCTTCTCACATCTGTTTACAGCATGTCGACACCGCTCTTCAAACCCATTAGATATTTTTATTGCAAATTTTATTGCTCTTCTCTCTTATAAGACACGGTTTCCGTCTTCACGCATATCGTCGCTTATTCTCGCTACGTACATATCTCGAGTTGATTTCATTGCTGATCAAACATTTATCGTGAAAGTTTGCAAAGTGGCAGAGATCTGAAATCCCCTCATTGCTTATATTCGCGGGAAGAGCCTCATGCCGGGCACATTGATGTGCACGCATACGTGTGCACGCGCGAATACTTTTCCTTTCCTCAATGGTAGTTTTAGTACTCCAGGGAAAAATTACCGCTGGAAAGGAAACCCGGAATCATAAAATGTTAGGACCGCACAGCTCGCAATTTGAAACAGATTCATATCCAACACGTTTGATGTTTATTCGAAGATCGTAGAAATATACACATATGGAGTGCGAGATCATTTCGATTGGATTATAAATGTCAATCGGAAACAATAGGAGCGATGATGCGACAATAATCTATTTTTAATATGCACGTATCAAGAAAGAAAATATCGTGCTCTTAAAAATCGATTAAGCATTGTCCGATATAATCATATACAGTTAAAGAGCTTTTTATTACAAGCTAAAACATCGGAAGATGACTGCGATTCGTGTAAACTTGTTAAAGCGAAACTAATAGGACTAAGAAATATTTATGTTTTGAAAACTGACAACGTGTGGCAAAAACGCGCGACACTTGGATGTAACTGCCATAACGACAAAAATGACTACATGACATAGTGCGCTCGAGCGAGAAGAGAAAAATGTCGAAAAACGAACGGAAAGTGCGAAAAAATGTACACGAATAGCAACTTTACTAGACAGAGTATGAATTTCGTTGCTTCTTTTCCCAGCTATAGTTGAAACTTTACCGAAGATAAGCATCCGATCTGGGCCATAGAGAAGAGAATCTTCCCGACGAAGCGACGTAGACAAGCGGAATAAATTACGCTTTCTTTATTCTCGAACGTAGTTTTCGCTCTAGTCCGAATGACCCTCTTCCAGTTTATCTTCGAGCACTGACTCGTCTAGCAGCCGCCGAGAATATCGATTATTTTTGCGTTCCAACTAGATTGCCCGGCGCAAAAAAAGGAACGGTCGTCCGTACGGTATCGAGAAACGAAACCGTAAAAACATCCGTCAAGGAACATCCATTAAGTAATTAATGTTACCTTAACAAAAGGCGTGCAAAGAATTGCAGTCCATTGTATACGAACGTGCATACTTATGCAGCTTCTGATCCCATCGGAATGTTTGGGTTATCGATAAATGTTCCTTTGATCGATCACATGTAACAAATCGTACATTCGTAAAAAAGAAAAAAATTAATTAATAATTAAAAGTTTATTTTTCTATTATTTATATAGTTAATATAAAGGAATAAATATCTCTCTGAAAATTGTAATGAATTTCCAACATTAATATTCTTTGCCTTTCCAAAAATTTCATTTCCCAATATCATATAAGTTAGCAAAATAATTTCCTAACTTCATTTAATTTAATCATTTTATTAAAAAGATTACGAAAGGAAATTTAAAATTTGCGTTACAATGGCTCTTTGGGAAATCAGGTTGTTGAAAAACGGAGACACTCGTCACAATTCTTTAATAGGAAATAGTTCTTTTAACAAGAAACTTTAGCATTTCTCTTAATTCTTAACTTTTACAATGTTCATGCAACTTGGAGAAACTTTGCGCCCAGTTCTATCAATCGCGAATGAATTGGCACATTGACTGGTTGCGATTATTTTAAGTCGCAAGGCGAGTCAGCCGTGCCCAGGATGTCAGCTGTGCTTGACCCAATTTTACGTTTCTACTTATATCACGGCGAAGGTAGTGATTGAGGAAACAGACCGGAAGTGGCCGGGTAAGTTAGTTAACCGAGACTGTCGGCGAGGTAACCGAGACGTAATTAACTCATTAGCGTCCGGGAGAAGCTAAAGGGGCAATGAGTGGAATCGACTGTGTCGGGTCTTCCGGATCAGGATGAATTAAGCGTGAGAAATAAAGCTCGTTGTGTCATATCGGTCGTGTCGTCGTCTCTCGCGTGCTTTGACTTTTTGCAGCTCGCTCTGACGCGAAATTAAACCGGCGTCCGTGAAGTGAAATTATCCCTCTCATTTTATGGAGCATTTCCGCATTCGCTCCTCGGAGTTTTACACCGTCATGTGTGCTTGCACTTTTGCTCGCACCGTCTGATTCTCCCATCCTGCCATGAAGCGCGATATGTGTCCGTCCAACGCGAAAAAGAGACGATGAGAGTCGGCAGGACGATCCATCCCAGGCCGAGTGTGTGCCACGTAAAGATATATATTTCGCGCGTGTAGTTTTAGAAACGTCGCAAACTGATGCGCGAGCAACATATCTGACTAAAAAATTCGTGACCGATAAAATCATTGTAATACATAAAACTTTACTTATCTGGTATATATTCTCTTTCTCTCTCTCTCTCTCTCTCTCTTTGACATCTGTATGCAATTTCTCATGTTGATAAGAGATCTGCACAGACATTTATCGTCGGATCCAATTAACGCGAATTTGCCTCGATTCTAATCAGAAAATTTTACACAGCAAACTGTTCAAGTGTATCACGGTATCTTTTCTCAGAACAGTTACGTGTTAATTAAATTTTTTAACTGAGAATTATTTAGATCCTTCTTTTTTTCGTTCAGTATCATTTAAAAATTAATTAAGAGCGTATTATTACACTTCTTTCTGTTAAATATTTAATCAAACCTATCGCTACCAATCTTTAAAAAACTTTTATATGTGTTTAATATTCAATATATTTTTTTTTAATTAATACAACTCAACTTTAAAATTAATACAACTTTTTTAAATTAATATAACTCAACTTTAAAAATCCCAAATTTTTAATAAGCTATAGATACTATATAAACTAATTATTGTTAAATTATTAAATTATTATTTAAATTTTAATATTATTTATATTATATTATTAATATTATATTAATATTATTTTTATATTATACTATATTTATATTATATTTATATTAATATTATTTAATATTATTTACAAAATCCTACATTTATTTTCAATATAAATATACAATAATATATTATATTTATATTATATTAATATTAATATCATATTAATATTATTTAATATTATTTACAAAATCCTACATCTATTTTCAATGTAAATATAAATATCTGAAGGAAAGAAAAAGAAAGAGAAGAGATGTATTAATTTAAATATTCTGGTACAGAGTTTGTCAAGCAGAGAGAGAGAGAGAGAGAGAGATAAGCAGAGAATATATCCTCGCAAATTCTAAATGTCGCCATACGCTTATCTGTCTGACGATTATGCTCGCTGTATGTTACACTTTCCCAACTGCGGTTACTTTGAGAATACAGTTTCACACGCCTGCCGGATAAGCTAGAAGGTAGCAAGCCGTTTCTCCGAGGCGTCCTTACTCAACCGCAAACTCGCGGGACGGTCGTTCCGATATATCTCCCCGCGTCCAATGATCAAGCAGTTAGACGACTCTACTCTTTCTCGGGTCGTCTATTAAGGAGCGTCGCCCGGTGTGTCGTCTTAGGAACTTGAAATTCGCGTCGCGAATAGAACTTCAGGATTGAAGCGAGTAAAAAGCCCTCTAGCCTCCCCCATCTCTCCGTCTTGCCTTTCCTTCCGCCCCCGCAGCGCGAGAGGGGCGATATTTATCTTGCTTCCGCGAGCGCGGCTCTCTTAAAATTATAGGCGACGCGAGAAAATTTGTTCCGTCGCGCGCATCTGTGCGGTATTTCTGCGACAACCTCGGCGAGCGGGTCCGGAAATAAGCCGCGCGTCTCCTTTATTGCTCCTTTGCCGGTGCTTTTATCGCCTTAATTCCGAGCGTGGAGCATTAGGGGACTCTTGTTGATCGCGTTTACACGCGAACTTCGCGACTTCGCCCTCGTTACACCTCGCTCGAAAGTGTCTTGACCGATTAACGACGATGAAATACATCGTAGCGACGTTGGGTGCCTATTACGAGTGGATTGTCTCTCATCTCGTGTGCGAAGCGGTTTCACTCTCGCAAATTGCCGTTGCTTTCGTCATTAACAATTCTCTATGTGCGACTTTTATGTAAAAAGAATGAGCTCTGCTGTATCAATAAATACTAGCAGAAAAAAAGCAATCCTACGATATTTCGTAAGAATAATTTACATAATGATAACGTTTTAGTTTTAGTCCTTTTTTTCCAAGGAAAAAATAAAAAAAACTGTATTATTTAGAAAACTTAATTTAATTAATAATTTTTGATAATTAAAAAATAAATAATTTAAAACTTAATTTAATTAATAATTTTTAATAATGTTTTTGATAATTAAAATATTTCGAAATAAAGGCATTTTTAATTCAGTTTCCATGTACTCTCGGCAGAAGAATGATTTTAATGATTTTTCAATTTTTAATTTAAATCCAAAAGTAGAAAATAATTTTATGAAGAATACTGTTAAAAAAAATTAATTGAAATTGAATATTACATTACAATTAAATAAAAATTTAAATTTTATTTCAAAATTAAATGGCATACATGATAATGTACAATATTCACAGAGATTTAGATTATAAAAAATTAAATTGAAGAGAAATAGTTAAATTTGCATATTATTGAAAATAGAACTTCTACAAATTTTAACATTTTAAAAATAGGGAGAGTGCACTAGTTTTTACCGCAAATATGTTTTAGATGAATGAAAGCAGTGATTCTTTCAAAGGACATTTAATAAGCTTCATACATGAAGAACTGCAATTTCGCTCTACATAATCACGTTAAGAAATACTTTCAAGACTAAACATTAGTAGACGTGTAGTTCGTTAAAACAACGGACGTAATATAACAAAGAGAAAGAAGGACTTTTACCGCATGTTTTTCCACGAAAATAACGAGATCAAGCTCGCAGAATGAACTAACACTGTGACAAAGTATCGCATGGAATATCGTTCTTTTTGTAGACCGGTCCTATAGAGAAATTCATCCGACTCAGCGCCAAAGCAGCCTCCTGAGGCTCGCCAAAAGAAAAGGTAGGACGTAACGCAGCTTTACTGTAAGTGACGCAATGATTCTCTCCCTCGAGTAAAGAAAGCTCGCTTATCTTCCTCTATCTCTGTCTGACTCCTTCAATTTCCTCAAAATCATTATATCCGTTATAGATCTTTGATGAGGAAACGCTACTGACAGATGAAATATTATAAGAATGCCAATACATATAATATAAAAAAATAGCAGGCATGGTAAAAATAAATAAATTAATAGTAAAAATAAATCATTATTAATATATAATATATAATATAATTTTATTAAATATGTACATATAATCTTCATACTTTAATTGAATCATCCTTTTAAAAAAGGAAAACAGTCATAATTAAATATTTCTGCTTAACAAAATATTTGATAAAAAAAAAGTTTATTTTATTCCTTTAATATATATTTACGAGAATAAAATATAATATTTATTTACCTAAAATTTTCATGCCAATAAGAATTATAAATATATTTTTAATATTATATATTTATTGATAATTGTTTAAATTTCAACAAATATCAGTAAAAGTGAAAAAAAGACATTCATATAGTCTAATATCAATCATATTTTAAATTGTTGATTTTTTTACATCTTATATGACAAACATTTTTTCAATATTTGCAGAATAAAAAATTAAAACAATAACATTAAAAGAAAAGAGAAAAAGAGATTTAGAAAAATATCAATACTAATTAAAATTTTGCGCAAACTTTTATTTGTAAATCTTAGATGAGATTCATCTTTCGCTGAGGGAGACCCTCAAGAATTATCGCGATTGCCTTATTCTTATGCCTCTTATACTCATTAATTGATTGCTATCATAATCGCAATCATCTTGAGAGCGTATCGAGAGTTCTCTCTTAAAATCAACAGCGAACTACAAAATCGAGTATCGAAAGGAATTAAATCGGTGAAAGAGAACTTGGTCGGTCTACTATATACAGTAATACACCGACAATGCAGCACTGCTCTATTTTTATTACTTCCGTGACTCTCTACCGAGGCGATGAAAGCACTCTGTAACCGACATGAACGCGCTAACTGCCAGATACTAAGTAGAAGTATCTCCCCTGCAATGTGTGGCAGCCGCAATAAAGCGTTCAATCGACTCACGCAACTGTGTGCTTTATTGATTATCCGATTTCAATACCTACCAGTCACCGATTGAATTAAACTATTGACATGAAGTGAAACTAACGTAATATTAGATATAATATCTTATCATATTTTAATGATATTAAATTTTTGCAAGCGATATTGATAACATTATAACAATGAGATAGTAAAAATTAAATCCAAGATTATAATTGAAATAGACAAATAAAGTTTATTTTTATTATTAAGAGGGAGAACAGATATTTCAAATCAATCCCCTAATCTCTTATCACACGGTACATATATATGTTTGCGAAAAATTTATACAAATTTCTAGCACATATAATTATTACAATTTAAACAAGAATTGTTTCCATCTCGACAAGATACAAGATATTTCATTTTGACAAGAAATTTCTCTTATATGCGATAAAACATGTAATCTCGGCGTGTCCTTACACGTGGAGAATTGAACTATTCAGTTAACAAGGAGGTCGCCGAATTGACGTGTCGTCAACGTTTTGCATTTCCTTGATGAAAAACAAATATTGGAGCGGCGCGTAACATCGAGCATATTGATTATCAAACATATTGAATTGCAGGATGTATTTTTCATTAACGTACGTCGATCTTCAGCATTTCATCATTATACATCGAACGGACTCGTATCTCGATCGCGCGTATCTAATGAAAGGTAATTTCCGACACCGTATCAACCATGTCCTAATGAATGCTAATTAATTAGAATCTTATTTATTTATTTTAACAGGTACCATTTATAATACCATATCTTCATGGTATATAACATGCTACTTAATATCATATGCTTTTTACTATATTTCCTTAAGAACTTCCCAGAGATAATTTGAGAAGTGTCTTCAAATCGGGAAAGATGAGAAAAAAGTTTAATATTAATGTAAAAAATATATTTATTTAAATAATGTTTATATTTATTAATGTTTAATTTATATTTATTAAAATATAATGTTTTTATCATATTTATAACCGTAATATTATTTAACAATAATCATTCATGATAAGAAATCAATTTTTATCATAATTGGAATCGCGATTTGTTATATAACAATTTATAATGAAATAGTATAGATTTATTAGAATCACATATTTTACAAATATTTTTATAAATATATTTCGCAATCACATAATAAATATATTTTATTTATTAGAATCACATATTTTACAAATATTTTTATAAACATATTTTGCAATCACGTAATAAATATATTTTGCTAAAACATTTATAAAATTGATTCTTTTAAATACACTAAGAAAAAAATAATGTTGAACCAACAACATCAGTGTAATTGGAATTTATTTTATTAATTCAATAACATTTTCAATCAAATTAATACACCATGTATTGATTTGATTAATAATGTTATTGAATTAATAAAATAAATTCCAATTACATTGATGTTGTTAACTCAACATTATTTTTTTTTTCAGTGTATCTATGTAAAATGAACATATATGTAAGTTAATATGTTAGATTTGTATATAATTTATATTATAATCATTACGTTACGCACATAAATCAACTGCGAAGATAATATTATAGATAAATTATATATAAAAAAATAGTCGGCTATTACGAGTCTTGTACATTTTTTCATTTTTCGTTCCAAGTTAGAAGTTGAAAGATTGGCGACGCTGATTCGTAATTCTCTTTTCGTAGACGGAATTAAAAATTCCAAGATTGTTTTATCGTCGTTGTACGCGCTTCGCGACGATACGGTATCTCTCGACCTTTCTCGCAAGGGATTGACTATTGTACTGGCTATCTCTTGAAAACTATCTAGAGCAGCGACCGCAAGAAATGGTCTTCTTGTAGGGAAAGAAAAAAAGAGCAAGCAGAAGACATTTGCTCGTCTTACGTTAGGCTGTTTCATTCTTTCGAGAGTGCACCTCTCAATAGCGAGTATTATGTCGGGAAGGAAAGAAGCTCAAACATGAAGAAATCTTTTGCGAAGTGACGAATCGGTTCCTTGTCGGTGACAAAGTTTATACTGCACGTTATCGATATCGTACAAATGTATCTATAATAGATTTCGTGTCTGCAGTTATTCTTTTCTTTTCTTGACATCGCGTAGAGAATTATTATCGTTGCGAAATAATTTATGGCAAAATTTGTGATAACAACTCGATAATTTCTATGATAACTAGATTTACAATTTCAAAAGTCGAAGTTTTAATCGATACTTAAATATTTTACATTCGCTTTGCTAAAATTTATGCTTTAAGAATTATCGCTAAGTCTATCATTTTTCCAAAATAAAAGGGTATCATATATTTTGTGCGTAATGAAACATTGAATAATTGATGCAGGTCAGCAAATCAGTTTTTCATTACAAAACAAATCATTGGAATTTTATAACATCCAAAAATATAAACTTTCACTTTGAAATCAATCTAACAAATTATTTTGCTTGTACATGTTATACACATTAACATTTGCTATTTGATGAATAACTCAGGTTATTCACTTACATACGATTACTGTAATATCTATAGCTATTAATATAATTAAAAACACACATAGTTTAGAATCAGCGTAAACATGATAATTAATTTAGAGTGACAATTATTGATATTAATCATTGCATAACATAGCAAATAAACGCTATATAATTTGTAATTATTATATTAATTGTCGATTGTGCATTAATCGTGGAAATACAAGCATGTTTCATCAAAACGAGCACTACTGTCAAACTAAAATA
The DNA here is from genome assembly GCF_003227725.1 of Camponotus floridanus. Taxonomy (NCBI): domain Eukaryota; kingdom Metazoa; phylum Arthropoda; class Insecta; order Hymenoptera; family Formicidae; genus Camponotus; species Camponotus floridanus. Next base: position 353,165 of record NW_020229592.1, on the reverse strand, counting down.
TTTGTTCATATACAAAACGCCTCCATAATATTTTGCCAAAATAGACTATTACTCTCGTTATTGATTGATGGAATTAAAGCTGATCAGTTTACAGTTTTAATTCTACATGCAAAAATTTCCTGTTTGTCTTTAAAATATTATATTTATACATATGAATGTATATTATGCATTTAAAGTTTTTTTGCACATACGTACGCACGCTCACGTGTAGTATTATAAAGTGAAACAAAAACAAAAATACGTTTCGAGAAAAGGATTATATTTTTATTTTAGACATTTTAAAAATATATTTTTTCAAAATCCATTAAACGTATCAAAAAATAGAATATTTCCTCAGAACATCTCAAAAAATGCGCGAATAGTTTTAAACAAACATACTGCGGGATTAATAAACTAACTGATGTTCAACTGATGTACCACATCATAAAAGGGAATTTCTCATATGATTTTAATTAGCTCTAACCCTCAGGGTAATCTCGGGTAAAAGCTGAGCAATGCGATAAAAAAACTGTAAACTCTTGGAAGGTCAAAAGGTAATACAGAAAAAAAAATCTTCGAGTTATTGACGTCGAAACGTAATAATGCTACTTCGATATGTTTCACGACTCTCTCTGTAATTGTAAAGCTACCCAAAGATATTATTTCATTGCGGAAAATGTATGATTTTTTTCTGTTGAATGCATTTTTATTACTATAGTAAACTTCCCTTACGAAGAATTGTTATGGCCGTAATGGAATAATCAGGTCAACACCATTTTATCATTGATACAATTATCAATCGAGAGAGAGGGAGAGAGAATGTTTTTTATAATTTTAGAAAAACACTCTTAATCGACATATAAAAATAAAATGGATAATATGTTCGTATTAATCTATATTTAACTTGCATTAGCTCTAGTTAAATACACAATTTTACTTTCTTTAATTTTATACAAGTTTCTTATTTTATATTCAATTATTGCCATTCTTGAATATATGTAATATCTTATAATTCTATCAGAGATATTAAAATTAATTTTCTTTTTCATTTATAATATATTTTTGTATATGCATATATCCGTAAAATTTTTTCGGAATATTTATATTATTTTTTTGGAATATTTATTTTAAATTATTTTGAATTATTTATTTATAGTTTATTGTTTCTAAAATTTATATTAGCATAATGCTCGCAAAAAATTGTTTATGTCCACAAAGTAACATACTACAATTCGGCAACTCTATTTTACAATTTTCTGACGCATTATGGATCTACGTCAACAGTCGAAAGTGTCAAGTAGTCGATCATAGTTGTGATTCCAGCGGAAACTATATATAATTCAAGACTATCGTAACTCTGTTCTTTTCTGTGAACACTCTTCCTTCTCCGTTTCATTGTTCGATAAAGTCGCAGACGCGGAAAGAGATGCAATTGTCGTCGACGGATGCGGGAATGGAGGTGAAATTCATGGGACGATACGGCTACGAGAGCAACGCGCGCATAAAGGGCACTTTCGCTAAATTATGCATAGCACATGAAAAATTCCCACGGCGAGTCGAGCCCCCAACTTCCACGGGCTGCACAAGGAGATTCGCATTATCGTGCATGTTGAATGACGGGAAGCGCGCGCGCGCGCGCGTGCGAGAGAGAGAGAGAGAGAGAGAATTCGAAGGGCAGCCGAGAGGCCGAAGAGCAGCCGGCAGCAGTATGAAATTTTTATCAGTGGTACACGGCGGAAAGCATGCTCGGAATCGGAACCACTCCGTCCCTGAAGAGCATTACGAAAGCAAACGGACCCCGCGAAAATTTCAAGCTTGACGTTATATTTGGCATTTGCCTTTCTCGCACTAATTAAGTCGACATACCTCATTAACTAGTTCCGCGACTGACGAGTTTATTTATTTTATAAGTTGTTTGCTCTTTATCCTAGTTATATTTCACTTGTATTTCTTCGACCGAAAGGTATAAAATGTAAATACTGAAATGTTCGTGCACGAGATAATGGCTCCTTTCGATATTTCTAGCCTTTTTTTATCACGTATTTATCTGTTGCGGTCATATGTATTTTCATCTATTAATTTATTAATTATTGAATCATTTTACTAATAGATTATTGTTCTGTTTCAGACCGCTACTAAAACAAATCAAGAATTCCGCGGAATCGCACATCGTGCTGGACTGCTCCACCGAGAGAATCTATGACGTATTGAAACAGGCTCAGCAGATTGGAATGATGAGCGACTATCACAGCTACCTTATCACTTCCCTGGTGGGTATTCGAGGTTAAATGCGATTAGTAATTGACTTTCCGTTCGTCGTAAGCCACGAGGTAATCCGGAGTAGACGTAAGACCCGCGAAATTGCATCAGGCACGTCGCTCGTAAGGCTAATTTGCGCAATCTTCATCATCTGAACCATCTGCGGCTCTTCCAGTCTTCGAGATGTCGAGAGAGTCGAGGGAGATATGCCGAAAGACCTGATGTTCTCGCAAAAGTCGAAGATCGATAACTTTACTCCCGGAGTATTCGAGCCCCCCATAAATTACTGCTAAAATGGCGAGAAATCGATTACCGTAAAAAACGATAGCGTTGGTCAGAGATTGCCATTCACTGCTATTGACTTACCGTGATTGAAGATGCGGTTAAATGTCGAATAATTCGATATAGTATTAAATAATCTCCGCGGTATTATTTCCGCAAATTTAATCAATCATTATCTTGAATAATTTAATAATCTGCTTGGCTCTTCTTCTTCTCGAAACAAATTTGATAGATGTTATTGATGCCAAGAATATTGTTATTATGTAGAAGTACAACAATTGCGTGTTGTAATTATCTCAAACAACATTAAATCAATAATAATCAATAATAATATAATAACAATAAAGTCTCGAATCTCTATTAAGAGTTACTAAGACGGATCAAAATTTAATTGCAGGGAAGAAGAAATTGACGAAAAATATTAAATTAAAAAGACATTAATATTTTGCAGGAAATTTGATAGTGAAATAAAAATCAGTATAAATTTAATCATCACAATAAATTATAATACAAATTCAGAGGAAAGAAGATGCAAAAATAACATTAACAAACGATTTACTTGATTGGAACGAAAGCGTAGTTTGTTATAAGATCGCGAATATGAAATTTCATTTTTAATGACAATAAAGAATTAAAATTCGCTTGTTTGAAATTCGTCTGTGAACTCGTAACGAACATAATGAAAACGTTATGCGAGCGCAAAATACGCAACTTGTTGAGACGTTCGTTCAAATGAACAAAAGAAAGAACGGAAGTAGTTAAAATGGGAAGCTGTCTCAGAATAATTAGTAATTTACAGCCGTCTCGGCAACGCGAGTGGGAGCATCCGGAAGAGGACATCTTGTCGGACGAGTCGGACGAGACGAACGAGAAACCGTCGTCGCGTCGACGTCAACGTTCGCGACGGCAATATAAGTGATAAAAAATAAATAGGGCTTTAAACGGACACGCCATATAACCGCAAGCGGTGCAATTTATCTTGGCGCACCTCCTTCCTCTCTTTCTTACCAGATTTCAATTTAGATCCATTAAAATGTAAATCAGCGAGGGTATTTGTTCAAGCGCGCGCGAAAGAATCGAGCTATGCTTTTTCATCCGGCTTCTTCCCGTTGACTCTACTGATGACGACCGTCGGTTTGTTTTACGCAGATTGACGGCAAATTGTTTTGATCGCTGGTATCAATTCATGAACGACACTGTAGCAGTGCAAATCGGTGAATCCATCGTAAAGTTTCCTTCTTGCATGAATATTACTTTGACCCAAATACAGCTTTAGATACGTAACGTTAAGAAGCGACGTGGAAAACTATAAATGGGAATACTAAGATTAATTTTTTTTAAGTACAACGTTTTTTATCAAATAAAATATGTTCGCATTTTTTCTCGACAATCATTTAAATTCTCGATTGTTTCCTCGCATGAAAGATGATTACAAAATCCCTTAAATCCTTCATGAATGATTAAATATGATAAGCTCCATTTAACATTTTCAACAATAGCTGGAAATAATTCCATTAATAATATATATAATCGCTGTTAATGGTTTTATTGTAAAATACGCATCATATAATATAGTGCGTTATTAACAAAGATTATTAATATATAAACCGTACAAGATATGCTTGCCTCATTAATATTAATTGTTACGCATGCGAAAGAAGCGAGGATAAGGACGCAGCTTTAAAAGAAGAGACATTAAACCGAGTAAACGGTGCAATCTAATGCAGTGCGGAAAGACGCGAGTGATAAATTATTAGACAAGTGCGACCAGATTTGTCGACATGGAAGAGCTCGACGAGATGAAAAGGATAAGGCTGCTTAATAATTGCTTAGTGTCGCGGCTGATTTCCATCGCACGTGGGAATTTAACGGTGCCGCGCTCGATTCCCGAGACGATATGTCCCGACTCGGAGACTATTTATTTTCACTTACGTCGGCCAGTCGTCAAGGCTCTCGGAGGGAAAAATTGGCCATCATCCATCAACCTGACCTTTTCCGCGGCACGGTCAGGAAGTCTGCACAGCTGTGTTACACATGAGCGGATATAGGTACACATACTGTTACAGCAGATGCTGTTTTCTCGACGCCGCGAGGACCGGGCAAGAGCATTAATGATTCTTGCTCGGTCAGTGCAAGCTTGGCTTTCGACGGATTACCTTTCATCGAATTAAGTCCGCTCCATGAAACAGTGATTTCGCAATGAAATTGTGGGCGCGAGCATCTCCATGGACCACGCGAATTTTGGAGCACCCTTCGAATTTAGCGACGTTGACGTGTCGTGCGATCATTATGATTATTACACCTGTTATGATTACGATGATTGTTGCAGTCGTTACAGCTTCAGCCGCCATTAAGGCGCTTATTACGGATATCCATCGCTTGCATGATGATATGATGCTGGATTTTCGCGCGCCGCACTTTAGGACTCTCGAGCTCGAATGGAAATATCCTGTTTCGCGTTGAAATACAAGACTTTCCAAGCAAAATTTCGCTCAATAAGAGAGTACTTAACGGTATTTACTCCGGTATTTACTCTGAAAATTGTGAAACCAGAAAAATGTAAAAAAGTTAATCGGAAAATTTTGAAAATCACTTAAAAAGTCAAATTTCCACTGGAAAAGGAATAAATAATAATAATATATATATTTGCGAAATAATAATAAATAATTAAATAATTAAATAATTAAATAATAATAATAAATAATAAAAAATATTTCATTATTAAATTCGAAAATACAAAATCTAACATTAATCAGATAATAAATCTGTTCATTCAAATCAACGTCAAATTCAAACGAAATCAAATTTCAATTTCTGAATTAAAAACTGAAATTTAATTTATATGCAGATTTTTTTGATAGGATTTAAAATAATTTATAGATAAAAATAGGTCATCAATTTTTAATTCTTTACTTTTACCTACATAAAATTTGAGATATATTATCGCGATAAAAATGATATACGTTTATTCTTCCCTAAAAATTGGAAAGTTCAAAATAATTCCGACCGATCCATAATTGTCGCGTCGAATAAATGCACAAATGTAACCGAATACAAATTAGATGTTTAAAAACTTGCTGCAAAATAACTCTGACATATGACCGAACCAGATATAGTTGCGCACCGTGTACAGTAATACACATCCCTGCAAAACCATCTGTCAAACAGTTTCGACGATATTCTTCGTGTCCACGTACATATTCGTACGCGCCGGCTGTTCCCGTTTCAAACGAGTTACTAGCGAACGAAAATTTAATGACAGATCCCACAGCAGCTACGCGGTGCGCAGTGCGCAATATGCCGTGTGAAAAGCAATATTCTTTCCGGTTTCGCATCCATATTCCGCGGGCACGATGATAACATGCTGAGAATAAAGCCGGTCCCTTTGTTACTCGCTCCTCTGTTACTCCTGCAGGTGAACGAAAATCCGATATCGCGTGTATATTTACACGGCTTCCGTATCGAGACGAATAGACGAGAAGAGGATACAGCAATCTGTTTCCCATCAGCGTTATGGATGAAAAGTATCCGACAGATATTCATATCGGGACTGCGGCCACCAGATCGTGTGGCGATCGATCAATAGTCATTTATGCGTGATATACGCATCCCACATGACGCGCGCGCACGGTTTTTCCATGCGATTCTGAAACATGTTAATAAAATGTCACACGTGAAATGGGAGACACAATGTGGCTGTTGTGAATCGTCACGCTGAAAGAAGTTATACCGGCACGTACGGAACCGTAATAATAACATTCGTGCGGTTGTGTCCTTGCGAAAGAATTCTTCGAGTTTTCCTCTCTGTTATTCCCGCTTTATCAGTAACTCCTTCAACTATAACTAAACATTAGTTTTATTAAACTATACGTTGAAATAAATTAAATTTTTATTAAATTCTTTTGTATTAAATTTTTTCGTATCGATTAAAACTAATAAATAAATAGAGGAATGTAATAATTTTCGAATTAATAAAAGTAATAATTTTAAATTCATTAAAAATTAAGTAAAAACACTAAAGCACAATAATTATTAATTTCACTCATGAAAACTTCTTTTTGTATTTTTCTTATTTTTATTTATTTAACTATATTAACTTATTTAAACAGATTTAACTATATATTTTCTAATCGTATCTTCATAATAATTTTATATGACGTATTTATAATATTTCTCTTAGTTTTATCTTTTATTATTGCAAGTGCCAGTGTCACATATTCACATACAGAATAATTCAAGATTTTTTAATATAGAATGGAATTAATATGGATGATGGAATCAATTTTTTCGTTAATAAAGATTTAATTATACTGTGTTTCGGAATCATTCAATAATCAATATATCGATATGTCTATCCAAACTTTAATATTCGTACATTTTTTTTATTCATTGACTATTGTATATTTTCATTTATTAAAAACCTTTTTGATTTCTTTTTTATTCCAAAAGTATCTTCTTTTTGCAATAGTTTTATTAAGAAAAAATTTTATATATCGACACTTCACTTTATTATATTATGAATACAATTATTGGACTAGTCATAATAATTTTAGAATTGACAATAATTTTTTTTTCTTTATGGCTATCATGTATTGCTCTTTCTCTGTATCAATATTACAATAATTGTTGCAGAAATAGTAAAAGACAGAACGATATTAAATATAAGTAAAGTTCGTAATCGTTATCCACAACTATTACATTTATTGTACATGATATATACGATTTCGATGTCGTGTTGCAACGTGTCTCGAAGGAGGACAGACTGGATGTAGTCAGAGGTGAGATGATGATCGATCACCAAAGTGACGGTCAATCGATCCGCGCGACATTAGGAACGTGGGTACGTCGCCAAGTGTGTCGATTTACTTGCGAAGACAGCAGATCGAGAATATCGAACTTATCCATCATGTTCTCGTATGCGGGACAAAGGATAATAAATGGCCGCGGCGGCGCGATCCTCCACGAGTATTCGAAAAGATGGGAACTGGGATGCGCCTTCGGCTGCATGCGACTTTAAATCACGTCGGACCACCAGCGTCAACTGATACAGATATCGGCCCGCATGAAGCAGATCCTCCTGCTTGAGTTATCTTCATTCCCGCTGATAGCTACTGAATACATCACAGAGAATGCAAACTCACATTCTTCATTCATTCTTCATATTCAGCTGTCGATCATGTCGAAAATAAATAACGATTTATTATATCTTATAATATTATATATTGGAGTAATCTCGATACATACGATGAGCGATTGATCTATTAAAATTTATTAAAATGACATGCAATAATCATTGCATTAATTTTTTGCCGAAAACATTCTAATTCTGTAATATGTTTGTACTCATTGTGGTTATTTAATTTATTTTTTCAAGTTTCACATACGTAAAATAGATTTCAATTTTATTCTTATGTTAGTTATTAAATTACAAATTTTAAATATTAAAATTAATAAGTGTAATCTAGCAAAAAGATAAGATAATGTAGAGAATGAAAATAATGTGAATATTTTTTTCTCTAACAAATCGGATACAATTTTCGCAATAAGGAGAAACTGATAAAACTCTAATAGAAAATGTTTGAAACAAAACATCAATTTCCCCTTGAAAATCACACAGAAATCGCCCAGCTTTACTAGATTCGACATCTGTCAAAGTGATTAGGATCTTACAGAGTCGGAAGCAAGTTGTAGAACGCTATATCGTGAGAGGGAATCCTCTCCGGAAAAGTTTAATATCATGCTAGCTTTACCGTAAATTGGATTGAGATTTATCTTACATAATTAATCCATTATATAAATTCCCTCTCTATAAAAATTTCAGATCAAAGAAAATATCAATTTAAAAAAGAAAAACACTTTTTTATTTATTTCAAAATTTACTTTTATTATTATTTTTATGATCTTTCCTTGCCGTCAAATTTTATTTTGATCCAAAAATGCATATTTCGTTTTTTAATATAAGATAACATTTATTAAAATATACAGGGTGACCCATTTTAACTTAGGCAGCCAAATAACTCGAAAAATAAGCACACTACGAAAAAATGGTTAGAATCAAAATTTCGTCATTTCGAGGGGGACGTACAATGACGTTAAAATCAGCCCCCCCACCCCTCCCCCTGGACGGTGAGGGGGGGCAAGTTTGAAATCTTAAATGGAACCCCCTATTTTTCATTGCATATTCTTGTAGCTTATCTCGAGAGCTTTCCAAAACACTATAATTAAGTACCTTTTTATTAAGTACTTTTTGAGTTATAAGGCTTGAAATAATTTCTTAATTTTACATAAACCATAAAATATCTAGTAAACCATTCATTTTTCGATTATCTTACCTTCATACTTTTATGTACAAAATAATGAGAGGAATCAATTGGTGTAAAGAAAACATACAGTTGTTTTTAAGAAAAAATATGGAATTGTTAATTGCAAATTACATATTTTTTCTTAGAAACAACTATGTGTTTTCTTTACACCAATTGATTCCTCTCATTATTTTGTACATAAAAGTATGAAGGTAAGATAATCGAAAAATGAATGGTTTACTAGATATTTTATGGTTTATGTAAAATTAAGAAATTATTTCAAGCCTTATAACTCAAAAAGTACTTAATAAAAAGGTACTTAATTATAGTGTTTTGGAAAGCTCTCGAGATAAGCTACAAGAATATGCAATGAAAAATAGGGGGTTCCATTTAAGATTTCAAACTTGCCCCCCCTCACCGCCCAGGGGGAGGGGTGGGGGGGCTGATTTTAACGTCATTGTACGTCCCCCTCGAAATGACGAAATTTTGATTCTAACCATTTTTTCGTAGTGTGCTTATTTTTCGAGTTATTTGGCTGCCTAAGTTAAAATGGGTCACCCTGTATATTAACATTCTCAGAAAAATAAGTGATCAGTATAAGTCTTGTAGAAATATCTATAAATATTCACTTAGAATGCGAAAAAGAGAAACTATAACACATAATGGAATATATACATACACCACATGGAATGTGTGGTATATCTGATATGAAATTCCATGATTTAGTACGAAAGTATGTGATTGATAATAGGAATTTATGTCACGATTGATCGGAATTCTCCTCTTTTCAGGACTTGCATACCGTCGACTTAGAAGAATTCAGGCACGGCGGGACCAATATCACTGCCTTTCGATTAGTGGATCCGGAGAAGCCGGAAATCCAGAAGGTAATCCAGGACTGGATTTATGGCGAGAAGCGCTATAATCGCGAGCTCGATATGGGACAGAACAGCAACAAGGTAAGGCGCATCTCGCGCAGGAATTAGTTACAGTAGTATAGATCGCCGCTGCTGCGGCATTGAAGCAGCTATACCGAAGTCGTTTATTTCTCCGATGCCGATATTTCGCTCTCAAAGCATAAAGTATAAATATAAATAATATACGCGAGATATATATATATGCAGCGTCCGTGTATGTAAACATAGAACGTTATATATGCAAATGTAAAGATCGTTCTATGACGAAATATATTCCCGTCCTTAAAGCGGCCGCCCGTCTCACGTAATAACACTCTAATTTCGCATTCTTCGCTCAAGCCAGTCTGACAGCCGCATCGATCTACTTCTCGGTTCTTTTGTTCTCGAGACTTAGCGGAAGCCATCTCGCGCTTTTTGACATAGTCGAGAATAAATGAATAAGCATAATAATTGAGTGATACCTTATATTCGAAACTTGATTGCACTGCGGAAAATTCTTCCATAACACGTGCTGATTCTCGTAAGAATGCAAATTCTATGGAAGAGATCGAATTGAGGTCGAATCTTATTTTCACTCGGTTAAATTATTTGTGTTGCGCAACGCGAAAAAAGGTTAAATCTTCATAATTAGATGAATATTACACAGAATATTTAAGTCAGTCACATATTTTTTTCGAACAACAAATATTAGCAACCAAAACATAAGGTAATTGTAACTGTCAAAATGACCTATCAATTTTCGAATTTAATATTTTAATTATCAATGATTAAAAATAAAACAATATTGATAATTTATAGCATAAGTATAAAACATATTTTTCATACTAAGTGATTTTTGTGGAATGATTTAAAATTTATAAATATTAAACATCATGAAATATCAAATGTAGATTAAACCCGATCAAATTTCTAATGTAAATAAATTAATTTCAAATTTAAAAAGTTTATCAGAAATAATATATATATTTCTGATATATATTCTGTATATTTTTACTATAAAAATATACAGAATTTATATAACCGATAAGAATACATATGCAAATATGAATTTGTACAACTATCGCTGTTCCTTTTGTACATATTGGAAAATTATTTAAAATTTCCAATTGGAACTTTTTATAAAAATAAAACAATTTTGCACAATTACATATTTATAGATCAAAATCTATATTCTACAATATGCCTGTAAAAGCATCATTATATCATTTTAATAATTTATTTGAAATATTTTATCTAACACACATATATCTACGTAAAAGATTTATCTGAATATTATTATAAGACCAAAAATTCTATATCAAATTTCAGATATTCTTGCACAATTTAATATTAAATGAATAATAAAAATAAAATATATATATTTTTTTCAATTAATTATTGAAACAAATATTAATATTTGGCACGACAAATATTAATATTCGTAAAATTACATTAATATCGCAAGTAAAATATATAATGTATAAACCATCTGTAATTTTATATTACTGAATCTTAAGTCTATAATGTAATATTATATTACGCGATTCCTATCCGTAACATTAATATCGAAATTATAAGATACCTCTAATTTTACATTTTCTCGATTCATAAAATTATGAGCGCAAGAGGATTTCTGATTTTACGTATATTTTTAATTTATAAAGATCAAGTCAGGCAAAATGTAATAGTCCATGCGTAAACATGATTTCCGCGTTGTTCGTAGATGCGGTTTGCATAATACTTTTTTACTTCTTCTAAGCCGATTTCAAGTACAAACATTTCCGTACGAAGGCGAGAACGTCGCGCAACTCGCAGCACAGGAAATTACATGTACAGTTTACCTACTTCTATCAAACACATATTCTGTACATGGCGGCGTAATGAAACGACGGCAAATTAATCGGTACATACGTATATACACGTGTACATATAGAAGGTACACGCGAGTTCGCAGGTACTTCCATTAGGTGTCGACATTTTATTGGACGTATCGATTAAGTCGATATACGTAGCATATAGAATTATAACATGAGTCTTAGGTACTCGTTTCCTGTATAAGATTTAATAATTCCAAGGATTTCATAAAAGTAAACGAATTGAAATTGTTCATAATATAAATAATATTTAAAAAAACAATTTTTTAAATATAACTTAATTTAATTTTTAATTTAACCTTTCTTATATTAAAATTTATCACATTATTATTATATCATCACGATATTAACATTTTAATATATTTCTCTACTAAATTAATTTAAAAATTTATTTTTTATATAATATGCGCGCATGCATTATTACGACTATGCGGATAGAAATTTATTATTATTAAATACTGATTAAAATAAAACTTCTTAAACACTCATTAAAATAAAAAATATATTGATTTAAAGACAAATTGTATGTTTATCATCCGATGAACATTGATTGCCTGGCACTCCATTAATTAATAGAATATAATTATTAGAAAATAATTATATTCATGATGTTTTGAGAAATATAATAATAGTCATCTCAGTTTCTTTATCTCTATTCATCCATCAAGATTATTCCCAAGATTATTACTCTCATTCTTGTTATTGTTTCGTTTACATCCGCAGTCTGCAATTATAATGTGCTAATGTATTTATTACGTTCATTCTATGCGAGGTACATTCATATATATTTTGCATGCATTATATTATCTGGAAAAGCAACAATATATGTACATAAAACGTAGCTGTCTTCAAAAGAATGCTCTTTCGCAAACAAATACGCGTATATTAAAACAATATTAAAAAAAAGAAACATATTTCTCTTGCTAATTCTGTATTTGTATTTTATTAATATATTAATATATTTTATATTTTATTCTATTAATTAAACATATGCCGTTGATTACATTTTAAGCTTAAATAAAGTAATAGCTTCTTGTGCACTACGTGATAATAAAATTTGTTATATAAATAAATAATTATATATATAATTATTATAATTATATATATATATATATATATATATAATTATTTATAGTTATATAATATAATTAAATAATAATTATATAATTAAATAATGCTTGTATAAAAAAATATTCTCTCCCAATTTCACGAATGTAAATATAATCTGATCTCAGAAATTCGGAATTACGATAAACTTCCGTTTAGCTCGATGCATCTATATTGCGAAATCGTAAAAAAGAATTGCGGTAAAAAATTGCCATAGTCTCACGTAACACGTAAATCATTCCCATATAACGTGTTAAATAAATTCCAAATTTTTTTGCTTCTTTAATAAACAGTATATTTTCGAATTTTGCATAAGCCATGAATATTGTATCGCCCGCGTTATACATTTTACAGAATTTTAAGAGCGATATCCCCGAATCCGTTCTAGAATGAACTATCAGCGCGCCATAAAAGGAGCAAATAGCGAAACGCCAATTCGCGAAAAGCGAATTATATTCTACGTCGCATCTGGCACGGAATCAACTGCAGAAAAGTTGAGAAGCGCGAATCCGTACGTTCGGCTATTTCGACGGAAGCAACATCTGCCGTGTCCAGCGCGCCGGACCCTTAAAAAGGCCAATTTACCCCGACACGGTTGCACGTTCGTGCAAACTTTCCAACAACTTTTTGCCGATGTTCTGCGGTATACGCGTAGCTGCAGCATCCCGTACGAGAATGTGACGGATCTGCTGCATCGTCTATTGCAATAGCGACATTATTTCGCAAGAGATATTTTCTCACGTCGTTTCCCTTTTTCACGCGAAAGGCGAGACACGATTCAAGCATATTAATATTAACTTTTTTTACGCTTAAAAATAGTGATTATTTTTTTATAATTTATCTTTATGCAATTTCTCTTTTAATAACATTGTTTACATCCGATTTTGTGATCTTATATATTTTGAAAGAGAGAGAGAAAGAGTGAGGAAGAGATGCTGTATTGTTTATAATTTTTATACAATTTATTTTAAATATTATATAAATAACTTTAATATAGCAACTTTAATATAGTATATACTAATCTGTTTGATGTATTTATGCTATAGATAAATAACTCTATATCATAAGGCCAAACAGATTATTTATATATGTATATAAGAAAAAATTAAAAAGTTATAAGAAATAATCATAAGATGTATTAAGCATTGCATTTTCAATATATAGGTTTATAAAGAAAATACATATAGAAAAAAAAGAACAAAATACTGAATGAATATTGAATAATATAGGTAGTTAGTTTTGTGAAGATGTCGATCTTATTTATATTACACAACTTTTAGAATTTAACATGATACGTTTTTAATAAATTCATATATTTTTATTTAAATTAAATTAATTTGCTTAAAATGTTTGATAAATAAAAGTAATGTATACAAAATAGAATAAAAATAACTAAATTAAAAAGAAACATTATATTAAAACAGGATTAAATAGAAAGGTAGAATTCGTATTATATACATAATAAATTTAATAAAATTTATAACTTAATTAATTACGATTGCCGACAAAGTAGACCTCAGACATTTTAAGACTACCATAAATTACGTATATTTTTCTCTCTTTTTTTCTCTTTATAATTTCAGAGTAGTTTCATTTTTTCTTTTTTCTTAAAAGACCCTCACCCGTTTGATCTGTGACCCGTTCATAACACGGAGAAAATGACTTCTCGGATCATGCGTATGGTACATGCATATATATAGACATATATAGGCGTATATAGAAGATGGCTTATTACATTTTTCCAATCGCTATTATATTGATACAGTAACGCCCTGACCTGATACATACAGTAAGAAAAAAAATCATTTTTATTTTTAATCATGTCCAACATTTTTCTCTTTCTTTCTCTCTTTCTTTTTCTTTTTTTTATTTATACCTTTAATTCTTACACTGCTTTGCTATAATTTAGCTTTAAATTTATTAATTATTATTATTATTATTATATTAATTATTTAATAATTTGCTTTTGATTAATTCATTAACATATATAATAATTATATTATATATTTGAGAAATAACATATCTAAGAAAGAAAAAATATAGCTGAAAATTTAATCGATATTTGCATAAAAAGCATATCAAGTTTACTCTATATTCTTTAATCAAAATGTATTCACGATGAAAGAAAATTGAAATAAAATCTCTCCTTTGTTGCGGGGATGTGCTTGCTAATATATTTTATTTTCATCATATGATATAGGCGGATAGAATTCGCGATGGTTTTTTATTGAAGAGACAGTCAATAATTCGAAAGATATCGTCGTGACGATAGATAGTGCATCTTCACTTACTTGCTCCAGCGAGAAGAGGACAATAAAGTATTGGCACAAAGAAACACACTCGGTCTTGTACAATCTTATAAAATAAAATAATCTTATAAAATCGTCGATTGAAGTCACGCAAAATGAATTGCACCAAAGACTACGGTGCGCTATCGATTCGTGGCATGCAAAGAAATATCAGTAAAAAAACTTTCTCGATTCGCCAATTCATTAAGTACAGTGTCACAATTTTAAGCAAGATGTCGACTGTTGGACTTATCAGTATTATCTCAAAATCAGAAATATGAAAATTACAATAAAAAAAGAACAAGCGGACTTCTTGAATTAGAATTCAAACTCTTAAGTAAGATTGCACTTTCTTATTCTCGACAACTATTATAAGGAAAAACTTTTACTCGATATTTAAAGTTATAGAAAGATTCAGATCTTTCGTTGATAATAAATATATATTTGTCACTAGATTGTTCTATCATCACATTATTATTATTAAAACTTGATAACAACGTCATGAATGAGTTTCTTATACTTTATGTTATGATCACTAGAAAAGTTCGAAAACGTTTAAAATTAGTAAACGTTTTAATAATTTGAATAATTAATCAGGTTTTTCCAAATAAAATATTTACAATGTTGTCTTAATGTAATTTCTTATAAACAAAAATTAAAAAAAAACTAGATTAGTTCAATTAAAAACGAATAAGTAAGAATCAGACGCGTAAAAAATCTGAAACAAAGCTTCAAGAAAAGAGAAAATTTAATAGAACATTTTCGAACCATTTTCAGTAACTCAAAAAAGTAAAAGATACTATTTGATGAAAAAATAAGATACAGTTGAAATATGCTTAATTTTTTTTTATTTGTAAGCTTAGAGTTCTTATTTTTTGACAAAATTTAACAATTCTTATAAAAGCATACAGTAATCTTGCAAGTTCTTGAAGATTTAGAAAAAAGCAGATTATGCACTTATTAACATGAGAATGAACACTAATAAATGGAGACAAATTTCGTCCCTCTTCATCTATATACAAATGAGAGCACATTTTCCGTCAGGATTTGTCCTTATAGAACGAATACCTTTAAGATCGTGCAATCGACAGAAAACCCCTATCTCGGATAGGCGTTATATTCATGGGAAATTTATCAGTAAAGGGCAAATTCCAGGGCGTTTCCACCCTCGACACGAGGCCGGTTACCGCCAAGAGGGTGGATTATCCAACCGGCACAATGGCCGCTAGGTCTGCAGATTCCTCTCCGGAAAACTTACAGGACCAAGAACATCTCGTACATTCAATTCTTCAAGAAAGCATTTCGCAATTTTATTATATTCATTTCCATTCATTGTATTCGAGCATTTGGTCGCTTTTGTAAAAACCGTGATTTATTTACCGATAACTAAATCTTGTATTTTAATTAAAGGAAACAATTAAATTAATAGGATTAATATTTTTGGATTAATATTTTTTTAAACATTTTAAGGAACTCTATGAATTAATGCGATTTAACAATATGTTTCCCCTTTTTTCTAAAGTTAAAGATGCTTTATACACAATATGAACTATTATAATTCACTTCAAACAAAATCAAAACTTCATATACATGAAAATTATTTTAGTTTATGTGATTAACCTATTTTAGAAAAGCAAATTTTTGAAGGTGTAATAATTTCTCAATTAATTCTAACTAGCAATGCATCATTAATTTAATAATATATCATACATGTATATTCGAAGGATTTAGATGAAACATTAAATAGACATCATTGATTTAATTGAGAGATGATTCAGTCTATTTCATGTCTCTGTCGTGTCGCGACACTGTCATTCGAAATTTAATAGCAACGTTACGCAACGGCGTTGTCGCATAACGAACAATCACGTTTGGCCAAATTCCGTAACGGGGATATGTCTGTCGTTCGAGAGAATGTCGACAATCCTATTACGAGCGCGTCAAAGTCAGGCTAATTAATTCAATCGCGTATTCAAACCTGATGACAAACAAACGGACAATATATTGATTTGATTAGATGTGATATTTGTAACGAGTGATATTGTCGAATTATTCAAAGTTTGTGCGTAAATTATGGGTTATTTTGCGACGATCCGCATTATTAGATTTACATAAGAAGTAGTAATTACGTGGCACAAATTTGTATTCTAATAATTAGCAACTATATTCACATTTCCAGCTTTCTACAGATGATTAAAAGCTATCCTATTCTATTTTAAAATCGATGCTTTCTGTTATTCAATCTAATGCTCTGTACATCATATTAATTTTATTTTTCCAATCTCTCTCTCTCTCTTATAAAGTATAAAAAAGTCTTTCTCTAATAAAATATAATATTTTTTTATAATCCTCCTATAAAAATATTTTTAAAATTAAATAGAATATTAAATTGTGTTTTTTCTTCATGCACGCGTGGAACAGAATAATCTCACTACTATAAAGGTAAGTTAGATATATACATTGTTATAAAAAAAAGTTATAGATAAAAAATGTTATAGTTGTTAAAGTTCATTAAAATAATGCTTTCGAATTCTATAAGAGTATGATTTAAAATGATTGGGATTATTTTTATACTTATAATTGATTATTTGTGAATAAATTATTATCGGTGAAAATGAGAATGCTTGATGAAGAAAAGCTACTCGATCATAATTATGAGAAGCTATACTAAACTATACGATCGTTATGTTGTATTGTTGTAAATATATTGCACTATCTTTTTTGAAATTTATATTCTCTAAAATTAAAGAAGAAAAATAAAATTATAAAAACGAAATTATTAATTTTATTTTATAATTTTTATTATAAAATTTTATATTATGAAAAATTATAGATATTCTAAGATATTTGGTATAAAAGAAGACAAACTATTCAACGCAAATACAAATTTAATTTTTTTTTAATAAAATGAAATTTGAAAAAGCTATGATAAAACTATTTATGATTCCGATTATGTGGCTGTGTAATCATATTCGAAATAAATTTTTTACTTGCTTGTGAAGTGTCAAAAACTATAGAAACGGTTTTAGATACCATTTGAATTTCTTTTATAAAACAACAGACAAAAAAATAAAATTATTTCAATAAGAAATATTTTCGAAGATAACATAAAAAAAGAAATTTTGCCGATCACATTCAGAATATATTTTTCAATACGCAATTTTAATATAATCGCGTATTTGATATATATTCTTTTTTTTATATTCCGCGAATGATGCGCGAATAATGAATAAAGTTTAGGAAAAAACGTCGTTTTCTCATGAAACTTCTATTTGTCCGAAACTTTGGGGTATCTATATAAGGATATCACCTTACGGTCCCTTCGTATTGGGAAACATGTGAATCGTATACATTGACTCGTACCTGCGTAAATACGCCTTCCGGACGAGGCCTCGTAAAATCCAGTAAGGATATTGGTTGTCCCGAATATATCGGAAGGAATGTACACCCCACGGCGCGATATCTAAGATGATACCGCTTTTACAGCTACGCGCGAGTTACGAAATATAAATGTCGGAGAAACAGAGGCACCAATTTGCCGTGAAATCCTCCAGAAGCCGAGCTTTTCGTCCTTTCGTCCTCCGCATGCGTTGGAGCAGAAACGAGAATTCCGTTCGATCTTCACCAACAAATACGATTTTTCTTGTGAAAGATTCGAGATCTAGCTTTTCCATTCTTTTTCTCGCATTCTTTGATAATTTCAATGTCCTAAGCACGGAAGATAAGATTTTGCTTGAGATTTCTAAATCGACGATATAAAATATTCTTCTTTAGAATCAAGCGTTTATTAATGTCACATACATTGATTCTTTTTTTAAGAGGATATATAAATAGATAGGATATTTTTCAAAAATCCATAACATAATTCAATATATTCAATAATTAATAATTATAATTTTATAATAAATAATTAATTATTATAATTTTATAATAAATTTGTAGTAATATAACGCATTTCGCTCAAGCAATGGATATATTAATAAATATGTCAAACTCTAGGCAAGAAAAATCATACGCAGAAAACTTTACATTACTCTCTGTTTATTCAAAAAAACTAAAATATGTATGAATTTTTGGCTAGCGCCCCATAAATTTCAGCACGGTACTCTTATATTGAAAATTGAAGAATTGCAGAAGATATTGCCTCTCAATTTTTATGCGCAAGAAAAATCGTATCGAAATTCGATATAGGAGACAACCTTATTATCATTTTCCACAACATCCAGTATATACATGCTCTGTGTACAAAACATATAAAGCCACATGATCTCAAGAAATATCAATAACGAAAGAATGTGTTACAGGGAGAAGGGATTTTATTACATGATCGAAATAGTTTCATTCTAGACGGAAAGATGTTGCACAATTTCGACTTTCATACGCAATTCGTCTCAATTCGCTGCAAATCCTCACGATCAGAAATACAGATAAGGGAGTACGACGCGATGACAAGCAGCTGATTTCACTCACGTGTCGCGTGACTCCGCGAGTATCCCTTCATAAGATTGACAATGAGTCATGCATACGCACTATTATTAGTAAAATAATAAATCGTCGATCTGCCTCTATCATTTCTCCGTATTCATGACTAATCATTCATTAATCAAGTGCGCTTGATTTAATTTTATAGTTGGCAATAACTCGCGAAAAATCGACATATAAACTTTTTTCTGCATTTAAAATATTTTACAATTTTGCTACTTTGTGTGAAATATAGCCTGTGCAAAACGTATCTCTCTCGTTGATGACATCTTGTCAATTATAATTCACAGACTGAAACATCCTTACTGTACGATGCCGTCCATCTCTTCGCCAAGGCATTGCACGATCTTGATACGTCCCAGCAAATCGATATCAAGCCATTATCCTGCGAATCAACCGACACCTGGCCTCATGGATACTCACTTATTAACTACATGAAAATCGTAAGTAGCATTAATCAGTACGATCAATAATATCCAGTTTGGAAATATGAAAATATTCTATTCATTTAAAATATATAACATGCGCTTTTTTATTTTTGCATCATATAAAACGTAAACTATTTTCATAAAGTTTAAAATAAATTTAATATCTCCCAATATGCTAGATAGAAAGAGAGAAAGAAGACCCTCTCGGGGTCTCATATTTACTTAATTTCTTAAACGCAGCAACTTTCCTGATATTTTAGATGGAAAAGATATGTCTTTACTAATAAATATTTTTCATCCTATTTATGGGCAGCATAATTCTTATATTACGTATTTTAATATTAAATGCGTAAGTTTCATATTAATTAAATAAAGCGAACATAAAATAAGCAAATCGCATTCAGCAAAGATAGCAAGAAATGAAAAATATGTTTTATGGCAATATTTAATTAACCAGATTAATTAAGTAGATTTAGAGATAGAAAATAATGTGATCCTTCCATGTTTCCATAAAATATTATTGTTCAATGTAAAATATGCATTTAATCTCGATGCAAAAACAATGTTCATGCATTGCCTATCTTTCGCATGATTAGTATACGCTTGTATTATCCAACGCAGAAGCAGGTTATCGCAAATGTACCGCGCCAAGGGGAAATTAATTTCGCAAAATTATGGGTACCGTCAATCGATCGAGCACCGACAACGTAATAAGCCATTATAACGATATGCTTAATCCAACCTATTTGCTGGCTCGCCTTCCGCGCGATCTGCGCATCGCTCATTAACAGGCATCATGAGTCTTGTCACGTACATCACACGCAATGCACCATAGGTCCATCTGTCATTCAGCATAAATCATAAGTTCTATTATGTTTTCTTCTTCTTATAATTAAAAATAAGAGATTAAATTTCGCAAATATGACGTAAAGTTTACACTTCCTTAAAAAATTTGCAAATTCTTCTTTGGCTTTGTTCCTTATTAATCTTACAGATATATACATTGAAGAAAAAATTATCTTGAAATAAAAAAATTTTAGTTAACTCAAGAAAGCTATTTATTCGGTGGGTACTAATCACGTATTTAAAACGTATTCAAAACGTCTGTTTGTTTAAGTTAAGTATTTATTTATATATGTTTAAGAAAATATATGCTTAAAAAATATAATTTTTAATTAAATATTTTTATTTTAATTTTACAAAATATTTATTAAAATGCATATTTTATTCTCAAAAATTTAAAATTTTTTAATTTTAAAAAATAATATATTTAATTTAATAAATTATAGTATATATTTTACGAAAATAGTATTTAAATATAAAAAATATATAAATGAAAATAATGTACTTAATATAACATGCATATTTAATTAAAATTAAATGATTTTGCTTAAATAAAATAAACAATTCCTTCCATTTAAAGTAAAAGTTTCAAGAAAACAAATTTATTTGATTAAAAAAAATTTTTCCCTCAGTGTAATAATATAGCAAATTGATCATTTTTTACTTATAAAACGTATATTTTTGAACACATTAAATACGAGAATTAACAGTGATTATTGATACGACACTAGCAAATATCAGATATGCCGTTTTGGTACACAATTCGCTTGTAAACACTAATGACTAATGAAACAATGAAAGCTAGATAAATTTCGTCAATTTAACATCAATGTAAATTCTGCATTTCTCGGGTGGTTTTTAATGCAAGAAGCAAGATGCATGACACGCATATATAAAAAAGTGCGCGGAGATGAAAGGAAAAAAAATTGATATAAATATACGTGACACACCAGCGCGAGATGCAGGAAATCACGCGAAACCCGGACGCATTGACTTTCCACGATCCGCACGATTGTTCTCGTAGAACAATGGAAAGTTACTCCAGTTTAAACGAAGCTGTCGCGCGCGCTGACAAATTGTCGTTCGCGGTTTTACCCCGGTACATCCCTGACGCAAAGGCCGTAGGATGTATGCTGCGCAACGTATGAATTGGCGCGCGATATTCAGGCCAAATACACGCAATAGAGTCCTAATCAATACGAGTTCTGCCAAGATTTATCCTTCTTCGAAGGATTCGTTTGCAAAGATGACATTTATTAATAAAAATTTTCTTCTTATTCTGATATAGAGCCGAAACTAGAGAATTTAAAGCCTATTTATGACAAACTTATACAAGTAATATAATGTATATGTATGGTATAATTTGCGAATTAAATGCATTGTAAAAAAATTTGATAGATACTTACATCATCAATCGAGACAAAATTTTATCATATTAGATTGTACTCTTTTTATTGCGTTTTCTACGTAAATGGATACAAGAGTATCCATTTACGTAGAAAGAGTATTGCATTTTCTACGTAAATGGATACAATAATTTAATATCATTGATCCTTTCAAGACGAATCATGAAAAAATACTGAAAGTATATAAGATTTGGCTGTATCTTAAAGCGGGAAATTATTAAATTTAATATATATACTTTCTTAATAAATGAAATGATGTAGCTTAGATATGCAAAATATAATCTGTACGAGGAGTGCTATCTCGTATTGCTTCGGTACAATATGTTTATTTGTACATCCTAGCTGCTTAACGCCGAAATCGGCACACGCAGGGTATGGAAACGCATTGCATCAGCAGCGTGATACGAGTTGCCGTGAATATAAATACGCATTGCATGCAGGATACGAGGCAATGTGCCTCGTCATTCGCCGTGTCGAAATTGACAAGTACCATAAGATATGTTCTCCGAGCGGAGGCGACTCTCATATGCAGCCGTGACTGCGTATATGTCACGAACGAGCGAAACCTGTCATGCAGAGTGGATTGAACGGCCTGACAAGGATCAGCAAAAATTGATGTCGATAGAATCAAGCTGGCGCGTGTAATTTCGATGAACTTGCAAAATTGGATTATTACATGCGATACCGTTCTCATTATGCGCGTGTTCGTTTTGAATTATAAGTGACAGCTCTAATTTTTATGAAAAAGGGAAGTATATTACTCTCTCTTCGAACTGAGAAAATATCATTTTAGAAACAGAATCTTTTATATTTTAGGATCTTTAGGAACAAAATCTTCTATATTTTTCTCATCTAAAAGTATTTACTTTGAATACTTGTTATAAATTCTTAATATTTTTTTAAGGATGTTTTGTATGTACAATCCCAGCAAAAAGTAGCTGAAAATCAATATTGACGAATATCCACAGAGCAGAGATGTATTTTTTAATATTTATTGCGTTTTTACTGAAATATTCCGAATTTTGTCAATCGAAATGATTAACTTTTTGCAGAGAATTTCGCCTTGTGACAGATACATAGCTAACTTCATTAAATTATATTTAATATCTTTTTAACCAGTTAGTACTTGTATAATATTATTTGATCAAATATTCCTCTGTATCCTGATCAAATATTCCTCTGTATCTAAACTTATGCAAATTTTTAACAAATTCTGAATATTGTCATTTGAATCGACGTGGTTATACGTTTCCCATAAGAACACATATCAATTCGGTGCAAATTAAAATCCTTATAACTCATAAACGCTTTAAAATCGATTTAAAAATTATACTGAATCGATTTAAAAATTATACTGAAGATTCTAAACATATGTAAGGACATTCTGTACAATTTTCATTAAATTCTCAATATTTTGAAAATAGATACAAAACATCCTTAATTAATATTAAATTAATACAAAATATATAATGCATTAAAATTATAAAATTACGATATCTCTCCCAAATTGTTTATAAGTTTCTTTATAATGCAAGAAAGAAAATGTCTAGTAAAGCTTCATTTTTGACAATAGGCGCTTTGTTTCACGTGAATTATTCGTTTAAGAATCATCGAGGAGTAACTTGTACAAATTTCAGCTTCATATCGATTTAAAAATTGGACTGAAAATTCTAAATATGTAAGGACATTCTATATAATTTTCATTAAATTCTCAATATTTTGAAAATAAGTACAAAACATCCTTAATTAATATTAAATTAATACAAAATATATAATGCATTAAAATTATAAAATTATGATATCTCTCCCAAATTGTTTATAAGTTTCTTTATAATGCAAGAAAGAAAATGTCTAGTAAAGTTTCATTTTTGAGAATAGGCGCTTTGTTTCACGTGAATTATTCGTCTAAGAATCATCGAGGAGTAACTTGTACAAATTTCAGCTTCATATCGATTTAAAAATTGGACTGAAAATTCTAAATATGTAAGGACATTCTGTACAATTTTCATTAAATTCTCAATATTCTGAAAATAGGTACAAAACATCCTTAATTAGGAAGACAATAGGAATGAGATAATGCGAAAAAATACGTGTATGAATAATAAATTACGTAGGAATAATTTTTCTGTGACATCATTTTCATTTGAGAGAACACGCTTGTGAACTGTAATAGAGACTTCCATTATAATGTATTGTAGAAATGATTATACAGAATGACTAGCTAAAAACGCTTTAAAATTGCCACGTGTGTGACTGCGATTAATTCATTTCCTCAAATGAAGATTTCGCGATGAGCGATATGACTTATCAATTCTCATTATGTTGTCCCCGACAGTTTCTTAAAGCAGACAGATTGTTCTATATTCGTTTGCATGAAGATTGATACGTTGCGTTCGAATAATAACTGTCACGATCATTAACTGAAACGGTCTTTTTTTGAAGATTACGTTGTAAATAGCTAACGTTAACGCCTGTATTAATCTCGTGCTCAAGACTGAATTTAATTTCGCGATATTCATGAACCAGTAATTACAAGCAGTCACCGAGAATTTCATCTGTAATTATACCACACCGTTTTACGAATATATACATATATATATATAATGTAACTTGCGGAAAGGGAGACAGGAAGGTTCGGTTATCATGCGGAGCGTAATTACTCGCGAATCGCTTCTCTTTACGAATATCGCGACGAAATTTCCGTCTCAAAATGTTGCCGCATATTAATGCGTTTTCTGCGTCTCAATGTAATTGTGAACTATAACACCCGACACACTGCTGCCAGGCGCTCGCTTTATACCGACTTTACAAACGGCAAATGTTTTGACAAACCCTATGTATGCGTAATAAATGCACCACGAATCTCCTCGTACCTCAGTTTGAACGTATATAAAGAGAGAGAGAGACTCTTGGTGGCTTTCAAATTTCCTCTGTTTAAGAAATGACGGTACACCAAGTGTTTATATTGGCAACTAAATATGATGTACATCGTGTATAAAATTTATATGAAACAAATTTATATTTTTTCCTGTCTTTCAAGAGCAATAAGATACAAAATCAAAGGTTTACATTTAGCGAAATTTGTGCATGATGTTTGAGAATGATATATTCATTTGTACGTATTTGTACATCATATGCACATACACGTAAAACATGTAGAACATGTACATGTGAAACTGTTATTAACCATATGTTAATTTGCTCGCGTATTAAATGTGTCCAGATATTTCAATACTTAAATCTGGGATGTCAATAATTTAATGTACATATATTTCCAAATATGATATTAATTCTGATGTGTAATCTCCCGATTGCAAATATTATTCGATGATAATTAGCAACAACAAGATTTAGCATATTTACAGATATAATTTAAAATATTTATTCTTTAACATATATTAATTGCTATTTTTTCAGGTGGAAATGACAGGACTCACGGGTATTATCAAGTTCGACCATCAGGGTTTCCGTTCTGATTTTGTCCTGGACATCATCGAATTGAATAGTAAAGAGGGCTTGAAGAAAATCGGTACTTGGAATAGTACTAAAGGTATCAACTTCACGAGGAGCTACGGCGACGTTTACACTCAAATCGTCGAAAACTTGCAAAATAAGACTTTTATCGTGACGACCATACTGGTGAGTAATGTTTCCAAAATATCTTTGGCAGAATCGCAGTCAAACATCAGAATGATATACCGAACAAAACTTTTATCTTTGAAAATGGGAATTTTAAATTCAGTCTTCTGAATTTTAAAAAGAATTGTCTTATTTAAATGGAATAAGATAAGATACAACGTTTGTGTATCATTCAAATGGAATAAGATAAAACAGCGTACGTCTATTTCTTTAATAAATTCAGCAGTATTATTTTAAATAGCATCTCTTTTACATCTTTTATTTTAGAAAAATTATAAAATTAATATTTAGAAAATTATAAATATATAGAAAATATAAAAAATAATAAAAATATAATAAATATAAAATTATAAATATAATAAATATAATAAATATAATAAAATAAAATAAATATAATAAAATATAATAAAATAAATATAATAAAATATAATAACTATAAAATTATAAATATTTAGAAAATTATAAAATTAATAGTTTAGAAAAATTCGTAATAAAGTATAATATTTTAATTTATTTTAATAAAGTTGAACATGTATAAGATCATTTCTACACATATAAAATCTCCCAATAAAATTTCTAAAAATAGTTCTACGTGACTTACTAAAATCTCTTATTTTATCGCTACTTTAAACGAGATAGAGAGCGTTTATGCTAATTTCGCAACAATATGCACATGTGGAGCTTAAAGAAATCCTCTAGGAAAAGGGGAATTACTGACACATAAATTTTAGAGACTACTTTGCACGGTACATTAGATTAAAGTGAGATAAAATAGCAAATAGTTTATTCCGGTATCGAAGACGTCGCGTCTGTTTACATCTGCAAAAATCGTTCGCGACAATCGCGCGGCGAGCTCGAAAATGGTTGCTTTAATCGAAGCGCGAGAAAAACAGGAATGTCGCCGGATTTAAGCGGCAGTCACAGCGGGACGGAAAATTTTTTTCCGTCCATTAGCGAAGAGAACGTTCTGCGCGCTCGTTAGCTTCCCGCTTTCCTCTTTTTCGCGAGGAGGAAAGAAGATGAGAGGGATGGAAACACCGTTGCCGGATACGCGCGGCTTAATTGAAGTTTTCACAGCGCGCTCGACTCGCATTACTTATTCTTGCGCTAATTGCGGCGACAAGTAATGTACTCGGTAATGTATTAAGTACCTTGAAACTCGGTCGAGGAAGGGACGACGGTGAGTTTCCAATGGCAAAATCGCGCAATAAGAAACAAGATGCAGCTGAGAGTTATTCTCATAAAAAACTTTGACATTTCTTCAATCAATGTATCGGGAGCAAAATCCGCAGCTAAACGAATCATTGATCAAGAACATGTCCTACAAATATGAATCATCAAAATATTCCCCGAGATTTGTATTAGATATTAGGAGAGAATTTTCTAATTCAGTGCAAATTAATTAACTATATATCATTAATTATTACGTTTCTACTGAAAATAAGAAATTAGAAAATTAAAATAAGAGAAATTTAGAAATAAATATAAAATTTCATTGCATAGCTATAGTGCAAGAATTTAAAATGATCAAAAAAATTTTAGTTTTAAGCATATTAATGATTCGAAGACAATAAAATTGTATTTCTTTTTTGCAAACTTTTCCGATTTTGAATATTAAATATTTTAGCGTTCATGTTTCAAAATTCAGATTTGTAAATAAAATGCACTTATAGTCAACTAATATTAAATAACTCTTGATATATTATTGGAAAAACATTTTTAATAAAATATTTTTCCAAATTAATATATCAAGAGCTATTTCTTCAATCAATGTATGAGGAAGCAAAATCCGCAGCTAAACGAATCATTGATAAGAACATGTCCTACAAATATGAATCACAAAATATTCCCCGAGATTTGTATCAAATATTAGGAGAGAATTTTCTAATGCAGTGCAAATTGATTAACTATATATCATTAATTATTACGTTTCTATTGAAAATAAGAAATTAGAAAATTAAAATAAGAGAAATTTAGAAATAAATATAAAATTTCATTGCATAGCTATAGTGCAAGAATTTAAAATGATCAAAAAAATTTTAGTTTTAAGCATATTAATGATTCGAAGACAATAAAATTGTATTTCTTTTTTGCAAACTTTTCCGATTTTGAATATTAAATATTTTAGCGTTCATGTTTCAAAATTCAGATTTGTAAATAAAATGCACTTATAGTCAACTAATATTAAATAGCTCTTGATGTATTATTGGAAAAATGTTTTTAATAAAATTCTTTAATTTTTAATATGAAAAACTTTAATTTAAAAATTCTCATCAAGACAAGACATTCTCTAAGTATGATATGAATTTTATAAAATTTCTCGTACTTTTCATCAAAAAATAAAGAAATTAATAATTTTCATTTGAATATAAATAACATGTAATTTATATTAAAACAAACTGTATACCTTTCAAGAAACATTTATTTTCTACGGACCCTACATATTATCTAGATTCGATTCATCCCAGTATTATAAGAAACTTTAATACACAGAGAGGCTATCGTGAACAATGTACAGTCTATATGCAATATATTCAATCTTGATATTCATATATGAGCGTCGTCGAGATTATTTCTGCAGATATTATAACTCCACTCGCGGGCTCGAGAGCTTCGCTGTCAAGAGTTATCGTCGATAAACTCGGCCGCTCGTATCGGTAAACGTGCAGCATCCTTTCAGATGCATATGCGCAACACACTGTTGACGGCAGCTCATTATCTCGCAGAGTGCGCCGTACTGCATGCGGAAGGACTCGAGCGAGAAACTCACCGGAAATGCGCAATTCGAAGGCTACAGCGTCGACTTGATTTACGAGATATCGCGGCTGCTTGGATTCAATTATACGTTCCGGCTTGTGCCGGACGGACATTACGGCTCGTACAGTAAGCAGACGAAGGAGTGGGATGGGATGATGAAGGAGCTGCTTGATCAAAAGGCCGATCTCGCGATCGCCGATCTCACCATCACGTACGATCGGGAACAGGCTGTCGACTTTACCACGCCGTTCATGCCTCTAGGTAAGAGTTAACGCTATCGCATTGTGCAGTAAATGCCGCTGCATTTCCATGACATCCATAAATGCGTTATAAGATACGCAAAAAATATGCCGTCTCATGCGTGAATTATAGTGTTGAATATTATGCGAGATGATATTATTTTTTTAATGCCATTTTTATGCAACGGTAAATTTCTTGAGCGCAATACTAGTAAAAATGATAGAAATGATAGACACGCGTGCAATCTACTGCAAATTATTATTATCGAAAATGGATTATTGCATTTAAAAAAGTAATGTAAAATATTAGGAATGATTAATATGAAAAATGATAAAGATCTAAAGCAAAGATACGACGCGTATGATGGTCTTTGCCTTGCGTATCTCCGAAATAATTTTGCAAGCGCAATTTCGCGGACCATTATGTGCTCTCGTAAGCCGTGTGTGGCCGTAAAGAAAACCGGAATAAATCTCACGAGTAATTACACTACGGTCCACTGTGTCTACACATCAATGCATCCTCTCTGCTTGTAATCTGCGCCGTGGCCAAGCATAAAACGCGAATTTTGAATTTTCAGGGATCAGCATACTTTACCGCAAACCCATAAAGCAACCGCCGAATTTGTTCTCGTTCCTCAGTCCTCTTAGCCTCGATGTTTGGATCTACATGGCGACGGCTTATCTCGGGGTCTCTGTGCTCCTCTTTATACTCGCCAGGCAAGTGAAACCACTTTAAATTCCTCCGACATAATGTCGTGATACTATTTTGGAAACTCGACCCTCCATTTAATCGATGTAAACTTTGTGCATCATTTACTATCTACGCTGCAACGATAAATTAAGTGCGAGGGAATGTGTGAAGGGAAATGTTTTCATGATTTTTAAGGATGTTTTGCACCTATTTTCAAAATATTGAGAATTTAGGAAAAATTGTACAGAATGTCCTTACATGTGTTTAGAATTTTCAGTACAATTTTTAAATCGATATGAAGCTGAAATTTGCACAAGTTACTCCTCGATGATTCTGTTAGACGAATCGTTCACGTGATAAACAAAATGCCTATTGTCAAAAATGAAGCTTTACTAGACATTTTCTTTCTTGCATTATAAAGAAACTTATAAACAATTTGGGAGAGATATCGTAATTTTATAATCTTAATGCATTATATATTTTGTATTAATTTAATATTAATTAAGAATGTTTTGTACCTATTTTCAAAATATTGAGAATTTAATGAAAATTGTACAGAATGTCCTTACATATGTTTAGAATCTTCAGTTCAATTTTCAAATCGATTCACTAAAGCGTTCACGAGTTATAAGGATTTTAATTTTTACCGAATTAATTATTAAATATAATTAATTGAATATAATTAATTAAATATAATCCAATGAAGTTAGCCATGTATCTGTCACAAGGCAAAATTCTCTGCCAAAAGTTAATCATTTCGATTAACAAAATTCGGAATATTTCAGTAAAAACGCAATAAACATTAAAAAATACATCTCTGCACTGTAGCTAAGATCAAATTGCAATATTCCACACAATTTCTCATCACTCAAAATACACCAAAAGTGGATATATTCGTCAATATTGACTTTCAGCTACTTTTTACTGAGATTGTACACACAAAACATCCTTAAAGATTGAATTGACTTATATCGATATTAATATCGTTTCTCTTATAGCTTTTATAAATATAAATAAATTAGAAACTTTACTGTCTTTTAAATTGAAATTAGCAATATACAACATAATTCTTTCTATCGTTTCTCATACATGGTACTAGCTATTTATACAAATTACGTATGAGCTGAACAAATGTCTCTTCAAGAATGATCACGATATCCATCATATGTATCAAGATGAATTTACCATAAAATGGACGAATCTTGGGACGAATCAAATTTTTAAAATAGAGTTTTAACAACAAACGTGCTTGGATATCATTGGATCAGAGCGTTTTTGGAATAATTGAGTTTAGATTCACGCCGTACGAATGGTACAACCCGCATCCGTGCAACAAAAATCCGGATCGCCTGGAGAATCGCTTCAAGCTCCTTAACTGCTTGTGGTTCACCATTGGCTCCCTAATGCGGCAGGGTTGTGACATTCTGCCCAAGTAAGCTTTCTTTCACGCATCAAGATAATAATCTTCATGCGCGCAAAGTATCAACAGATGTGCTCGTCGCATTCGTTGCATGTTACACTGCTGATTATCCCTCAGTAAAATTTAATCATCATTGCTTTTGTCGTCCGTAAATTATAGGAGCGATTGGCCGCTAAGAAATACAGATAACTTGATCAATCGCTAAATGAAAATGAAGTGGGATGCTAAAATTGAGTAACTTTACTTGTACTCAAAGAAGGGAGGAATCCAGAAACAAAATAAAATATTATTTATGTAAAATGTTGTACGCATTTTTAACTGAAAATCAAAGAAGAACATTGTTTCTTTAATTAACATATACGTATTACCTGATACAATTAATTAATTCTTATTAATTAAACAGTTTCATGCATAGTCAAGTGATAAGATTGAGACCGAGGAAATAAAACAGTGATTTTCTGTCATGGAAAAAAATTAAATTTTCTCTTATCGAGCAAAAAAATGAAAGTGCCACAGAATAATTCTTCATGATATTATTATTATTTTATAAATAATATGAATTATACATGTATTGTTTCTTACATATTATTATATTTTCATACATAATTTATATATTTCATATATTTATTCACGCGTGTTGCGCATTTCTCATGGAAAAATCATACGGTGTACTACTTGACTTAGCAAATAATATAATCTCAATTGGCTGATTTGGGCGCGAGGCACAATAATTCCATGGATTTATCGCGCCATTTCAGGATGACAACGATAATACGTAGACAGAGATGCACGTTTTGACATCTAATCTGAGACCTTCCCCTTTCACCTGTCCGCAGGTTCAGCCCTTACGAGTGGGAGAACTCCCATCCGTGCAACGGGCAGTCGGAGGTCCTCGAGAACGAGTTCACCCTACTGAACTCGCTCTGGTTCACCATAGGCTCGCTCATGCAGCAAGGCTCCGATATAGCTCCGAAGTAAGTTATCGAAGCAAGCAGTATATATAAAAGTCAAGTACGATAATGTAGGATCCGTCTTGGTATCCCTGTCGGCCAGATTGCGTAAAATCAACAACAGCAATCGTAACAACGAACGTAAGACGCGTTGCGTTAGATTACGCGGATAGTTAGAAAAATCGCTCGAACCGTGCTATATCGTAGGCTTGCTGCAGCCGATTGTATGCCAAGTATGCCGGAAAATGTGGGAATTAGTAGCAGGAATGTATTCCTTAACGGCTTTTGTCGACTCCCGCCTCTAATGAAAATTTAATCGATGGCTTAATTACGGAGCTATTTAATTAAAAGGTTATGGCAAATTAAGCGTTGCAGTGATGTAACGAAGTAACAAAACTTTACTCTCTAATTAATTTCAAGCAAGCACCTTCCCTTCGATAAAGAATTAACATGATACTGAATTAGCGAGATGTTTAATATTCGAAATTAAGAAGAAAGTAAAATATGATCTCCAAATTACGATCTTAAAATTCTCTTAAAAAAAGCATCTCTCCGCGCTATAAATTTCCGGTGAACGAAATGAATCGGAGGAATGCTCCGTCTGCCTCTGGACGTCGAAGTGCATGAAATCGCCCAGCATGCGCTACCAGCTTGGAATGCCGTCACCCAGTAACGTTAGTAGTTTCCAATAATTGCACGTATTCGTTATACATGACATAATTGCGTTTATGTACACGCACCAATTGTCAATGTGTAAAATAATTCGCCCGCATACGTTCCGTGCATACACATATCCATACACGTATGCGTTTGCCAACTCCCGCATTTGCCATTTAATGGCAAACGCGAATCGCTTAACTGCACAACGGATTACACCCGCGCGACGTATACAGCTAGCTCGTTACATAAAACGAAGTTGAACCTCCGCACGGTCCATTACCTCGTGGAAGGCGCGAAGTTACTCTCGAAAACTTTGGCGAACGGCAGGTGCCATTGATTCCTTTTTCCGCGACTCCGTATTTTCACGACACGCCCTCCGCTTTATCGAATACGCGGTTCTACAAACGAGACGTTTGTACGGGCTATTTTGCGCGCAATTTCGGACAACGAGCTTTTGATTCGAAAGCGCTTGAAAGCTGAAGGGAAATGGATATGCACTCTTTGATCTTTTATCGCAGGGCCGTGTCAACTCGCATGGTCGCAGGCATGTGGTGGTTCTTCACGTTGATCATGATCTCCTCTTATACGGCTAATCTCGCGGCTTTCCTCACCGTTGAGAGGATGGATTCTCCAATCGAGAGCGCCGAGGATCTCGCTAAGCAGACAAAGATCAAGTACGGCGCTCTCAAAGGCGGCAGCACGGCAGCCTTCTTCAGGGTGAGCTTACGCATAATTTTATATCATATATTTATGTGCATTATTTCTAAAATGTAGACTGCAATATTCACGGCGCGATTATATAGAATAATATTTAGAATTTATTTACAAATGTGCAACATTAAGGATGTTTTGTACCTATTTTCAAAATATTGAGAATTTAATGAAAATTGTACAGAATGTCCTTACATATGTTTAGAATCTTCGGTACAATTTTTCAATCGATTCACTAAAGCGTTCACAAGTTATAAGGATTTTAATTTGCACCGAATTAACATGTGATTCTTATGGGAAATGTATAACCACGTCGATTCAAATGACAAAAACACATGGAAATAATATTCAGAATTTATTTAAAATTTGCAAAAGTTTAGATACAGAGAAAATATTTGGTCAAATAATAATAAATTTAAAAGTTAGCCATGTATCTGTCACAAGGCGAAATTCTCTGCAAAACTTAATCATTTCGATTAGGGATGTTTTGTATAACCACGTCGATTCAAATGACAAAAACACATGGAAATAATATTCAGAATTTGTTTAAAATTTGCAAAAGTTTAGATACAGAGGAAATATTTGGTCAAATAATATTATACAAGTACTAACTGGTTAAAAAGATATTAAATATAATATATAAATGTAAATATAATATTAAATATAAATATTTAAGGAAGTTAGCTATGTATCTGTCACAAGGCAAAATTCTCTGCCAAAAGTTAATCATTTCGATTAAGGATGTTTTGTACCTATTTTCAAAATATTGAGAATTTAAAATTGTACAGAATGCCCTTACATATGTTTAGAATCTTCAGTACAATTTTTAAATCGAATCACTAAAGTTCACAAGTTATAAGGATTTTAATTTGCACCGAATTAACATGTGTTCTTATGGGAAACGTATAACCACATCGATTCAAATGACACAAACACATGGAAATAATATTCAGAATTTGTTTAAAATTTGCAAAAAATTAGATATAGAAGAAATATTTAGTCAAATAATATTATACAAGTACTAATTGGTTAAAAAGATATTAAATATAATTTAATCAAGTTAGCCATGTATCTGTCATAAGGGCGAAATTCTCTGCCAAAAGTTAATCATTTCGATTCACAAAATTCGGAATATTTCAGTAAAAACGCAATAAATATTAAAAAAATACATCTCTGCACTGTAGCTAATTGTAAGATCAAATTGTAATATTCCACGCAATTTCTCATACTCAAAATACACCAAAAGTGGATATTCGTCTAGTATTGATTTTCAGTACATACGAAACATCCTTAAATACGCTACACATATAAATCGAATATTGTACAATAAAGTGATAAAATAGTTACAAAAGAAATTGCGAGCTATTGGAGAATAGGGGCAGATTAGCGTATTGTTATCTGAAATCTCGCTGTTGAGTTGAATTTGCTGTAACGGACTAAGAATCTCCAATCAAGCCAACAGCGAAACCGCAGGCTGCGACCGAGAATATTCCTCTATTAATTTGAGAAAGCGCACGCGATGCGTACAATTAGTTACGAGAGATGCGCCAATATCTATGCCGAAGTAAGGCATGCCTACTTCGGGGTTAACCGATTTCCACTCCGACGTTCCATCGTTTAACGGCACGCATACTCAACCACGAAATTCTCGGCGTGATCTAGGATTCCAATTTCTCGACGTACCAACGCATGTGGTCCTTCATGGACTCGGCGAAGCCGACGGTATTTACGTCGAGCAACGTTGAGGGTGTGGATCGAGTGATCAAGGGGAAAGGCAGTTACGCATTCCTGATGGAATCCACCTCCATCGAATACGTAATCGAGAGAACCTGCGACCTCACTCAAGTCGGTGGTCTCTTAGACTCAAAAGGATACGGCATAGCCATGCCACCAAGTAAGTGCTAATAGAAACACCATGTACATGTATATGTGAAGATGTGCAGTAAATTCATATAAGACTTGAGCGTGCTCTTTGATGGAAATCATAAAAATACGCAGGAAAAAAAGCTTCATGAAATTTAGATTAGTTTAATATAATATAATTTTTAATATAATTTTGACATCATTAATAACTTATGAATTTATTTTACTTCTATCTCTTAGATTAAAACAGATTTAAAATAAAGGAGAAAAATATTTCTTTATTAATTATTTCTCATGCTTATTTAATAAATATTTTGATTCATCAATTTGTCGATATTGTCGAATAATTGCTCAGACGAAAAACTTAACACTTCAACTGCAAAGATATATTAATCATCATTCCTATTAATCACGTGTAATCCAGATATTATGATACGTCTCATGAAAATTATAAAATTTTCTTCTATTAAATACAAAAGGTGCTGATTAATTTTTTTAAATTATATTTTGACAATTCATGCATCTGATAAACTCAAATATGTTCTGATAATTATTTCTGCAATCAAAATATAAATCACATTTTATGACTCAAGTAAAGCATTAAGTTTTATAAACGAAAAATTGTTATCATTTTTATCACATTAATATAATAATTTATTAATATGTTCCTCATTAAAATATGTATTAAATATCAGTTTACTTGGCACTTAAATATGTATTATAATTTTTCATCATATTATTTTATGACTCGTATTGGCTTGCATTTTTTTACGAATATTTTATAACTCGTATTGGCTTGCATTTTTTTACGAATATTTTCCTACAGAAATCTATAAAATCGCGATTTAATATAATTTAGTATAAGAAATATAATTCGACTAAATATTTTTGAAACTACGATGTCTCAATAATGTCAATCCCTAAAAGAGAGTAGCGGATATAGTTTTGAATAATGGTTTTGAAGAGAAAAAAAAGTGGTTGATCGATATCACATTGAAGTGCTTACATTGGTCTATCTGCGAGTAAAAGAGAAATCCTCACTTAATTAAAATTTCTCCCTCATGCAAATGAAATTCTGATAGAAAATGCGAATCGTTCCCTCGGCGAATCGAGAGATCGCGCGAGCGCGCGTTAGTCAGTTTATCCTTTATGCTCGCCCCCCCGAGAAATCGAATGAAATCGTATCGCCGGTCGTCTTGCTGATCTCGCGACTGCGCGAAAATACCGGTCGATAGAGAATGCCGCTATGAAGGAAGCGATCGCGCGCGGAATTGCAGGCAAAACGTTGGCGCGAGGGAACGATTGGCGCAACGGTACTTCCGAAAGTTTCGCGAAAGTACGATGCTACGAGACGATAAAAGCAGTGGGGGGAAGTTCCTCAAAACGACCTTGGAACTTCAGACTCACCATACAGAACAGCCATAAACGGGGCCATCCTGAAGCTCCAGGAGGAAGGGAAGCTTCACGTGCTAAAAACGCGCTGGTGGAAGGAGAAGCGAGGTGGCGGATCCTGCAGGGTGAGTGGATACATATTAGGCGAAAATATACTCACTTTTAACTGTCTTATAATAAAAAATGAAAAATTTGTAATAAAAAAAATGTTAATCTAATTCAAGTTTTTTACTGTAAAAAATAGTCTAGAGATTATTTAGAAAAAGAAAAAATTCTAAAATCTATGTAAAATGTAATAAAAAGAGGAACGACAGTCTTCATCGTGATTTCGACAAAATAATCTATATATACTGGATGCATACAGTATATTTATTATAATTAAAAAACAATTTAATAACAGGTCTCTATTTACATCACAGAAATTTATTATCATTCGACGCATTTTATATAGAATCTTTGCGTCTATTTCAATTAACTATTTTTTGAAAGCACTTTATTTAAAAAAAAACGGCAGTTAAGAAATAAATTGTGCGAATTTGTTTTTAACTTTCGTGTCTCTTTCCTTATTTTTTTTCACGCAAAATCTTCTGGTGCGCTAGTGCAGTCAAGAAGCGTTCGAAATTCTTGCGTCAGACTCCAGTAACTCCCCTCATCTGTCAGGGAAAGGTTACTGGGGGTTGAGACGGCACGCGAAGAAGACTATTTCGCGAATTCGCGAAATCGAGGCTTCGCCGAGCATGCGATCACCGTTGCGCGCACTGCTATTTCTCTCGCGTAGCTACGCCGATAAATTCTCCTGATAATTCGGCTCCTCCTTCCTTCCAGGCAAACTTGCCGACATTTGACGCACAAACACAGATACATGATTATAGTTATGAAAGTGGAATTAACGCCCTGTGCTTAGCTTGCAGGAACTGTAAGATATTAAAAGTATAACACGTGCGATATTTATACACATTGTACGTAGAGAAGTAAATTTACTTTAATTATTAATTTTCTCAAAATTAAAAAAAAACTATGTGTTTAATGCATAAAAATTTTTATTATATTAATTGCTATTATTTTTTTATATTAATTTATTTTATATCTAAGAACATCAAGTGGATTTTTTTTGACGTTATCCTTTTTTCTATAAAATATTCTCTTTTTGACAAATCCATTAGAAAAATTTTCCATCCCTATAGAAGAAAGAATATTTTTGTTTTGAATACATACATTTTTTTATTTGATATAGGTGCTAATATATCTGTCATGCGTATATAAATTTTTAAATTAAATTAAAAAGTTGCAATATAAATACACGATATTTTTAATATATTTAGGATGTAGACTGTATACTTTTTTCTTCGTGTAAAATATGTCAATCAAAAAATGGAAGGAAGATTATCAAACAGACCATTTAATAAAATCGCGCGATAGACTATATATTTCCTCTCTCTTCTCGTTTGAATTTAGAGATGCGAGCAAGTGAGATGAAATTTTCACGATATTATCGACAACGCGAATCGCTTCAATAATGAACATTCGAGCGTGAAGACCGCGTGCATTAACGACACGCAGCAGACTAAACACGAAAACCACCGTTTCTCCGACGATGCATTACCTATACAATGGGCCCACACTCGACCCGTTAATAATACCCCCCTTTAATATACCGCAGACTAATCGATGTTTCTCATCGGCAGGACGACACCTCGAAAAGCAGCTCGGCGGCGAACGAGCTCGGCTTGGCAAACGTCGGTGGCGTCTTCGTGGTGCTGATGGGTGGCATGGGTGTCGCCTGCGTGATCGCGGTCTGCGAGTTCGTATGGAAGAGCCGGAAAGTGGCCATCGAGGAGCGGGTGAGTGACGCGAAATAGCACGTCGAGGAAGGCCGTGTAGTAATCTCGTCGGAAATCGCCACGTCAGGATCAATGACCGCGACGCGGCTCGATCCCGACGCGATCTATCCAGACATACCGCGCGAGTACATCAGTTGATGCTCGCATGCTGGTGGAGTTCCTCTGTAATGGTCTCGGTACAGAACTACTCGGGTCTGATCGCTCGCGCAGCACGAGATCGGTATTCTTCTGTCGATCGATAGCCATCCATCGGCGAGAACTTACGCGAAACAACCCGCTGCGCGCGTATAATTTTATTCTCTCGTTTTTCCGTCATCGTCGTGCATCGTTATCCTCTCCCATTCGTCATTATCCCTATTGTCTCGTTGCGCACGAATATCGTCGTTAGTCGAACGAGCAATATCCGTCCTTGCTCGCCATCCAAGATACGCTAGTGCAAGCATCTACGCTGAAGAAACGTCTCGAGTATTTGCGAGTTGTGATTAATCAAGGCAATTTAAGCCTGGACTTTTGTTCCGGGAAAAACACTCCCTGATTGTTGCATAGGGCTTGTTCATCAGAAGATTATTCTTATTATTAAAAATAATCATTAAGAAATTATTTCATCGAATCGATTAATAATTTAAAAACGGAATTTATCTTTATATAATTGTCGAATTTTTTTTCTTCAAAATGCATTCTAATATTCAATAAATTTTCAATTTTTTTTAAATATTAGGCTTAATTCATATTTTAATATAATTATATACACTCCCTATTTGTTGCATAGGACTTGTTCATCAGAAGATTATTCTTATTATTAAAAATAATCATTAAGAAATTATTTCGTCGAATCGATTAATAATTTAAAAACGGAATTTATCTTTATATAATTGTCGAATTTTTTTTCCTCAAAATGCATTCTAATATTCAATAAATTTTCAATTTGGCTTTTAGTATTAGGCTTAATTCATATTTTAATATAATTATATACACTCCCTGTTTGTTGCATAGGACTTGTTCATCAGAAGATTATTCTTATTATTAAAAATAATCATTAGGAAATTATTTTGTCGAATCGATTAATAATTTAAAAACGGAATTTATCTTTATATAATTGTCGAATTTTTTTTCCTCAAAATGCATTCTAATATTCAATAAATTTTCAATTTGGCTTTTAGTATTAGGCTTAATTCATATTTTAATATAATTATATACACTCCCTGTTTGTTGCATAGGACTTGTTCATCAGAAGATTATTCTTATTATTAAAAATAATCATTAAGAAATTATTTCGTCGAATCGATTAATAATTTAAAAACGGAATTTATCTTTATATAATTGTCGAATTTTTTTTCCTCAAAATGCATTCTAATATTCAATAAATTTTCAATTTGGCTTTTAGTATTAGGCTTAATTCATATTTTAATATAATTATATACACTCCCTGTTTGTTGCATAGGACTTGTTCATCAGAAGATTATTCTTATTATTAAAAATAATCATTAAGAAATTATTTCGTCGAATCGATTAATAATTTAAAAACGGAATTTATCTTTATATAATTGTCGAATTTTTTTTCCTCAAAATGCATTCTAATATTCAATAAATTTTCAATTTGGCTTTTAGTATTAGGCTTAATTCATATTTTAATATAATTATATACACTCCCTGTTTGTTGCATAGGACTTGTTCATCAGAAGATTATTCTTATTATTAAAAATAATCATTAAGAAATTATTTCGTCGAATCGATTAATAATTTAAAAACGGAATTTATCTTTATATAATTGTCGAATTTTTTTTCCTCAAAATGCATTCTAATATTCAATAAATTTTCAATTTGGTTTTTAGTATTAGGCTTAATTCATATTTTAATATAATTATATACACTCCCTGTTTGTTGCATAGGACTTGTTCATCAGAAGATTATTCTTATTATTAAAAATAATCATTAAGAAATTATTTCGTCGAATCGATTAATAATTTAAAAACGGAATTTATCTTTATATAATTGTCGAATTTTTTTTCCTCAAAATGCATTCTAATATTCAATAAATTTTCAATTTGGCTTTTAGTATTAGGCTTAATTCATATTTTAATATAATTATATACACTCCCTGTTTGTTGCATAGGACTTGTTCATCAGAAGATTATTCTTATTATTAAAAATAATCATTAAGAAATTATTTCGTCGAATCGATTAATAATTTAAAAACGGAATTTATCTTTATATAATTGTCGAATTTTTTTTCCTCAAAATGCATTCTAATATTCAATAAATTTTCAATTTGGCTTTTAGTATTAGGCTTAATTCATATTTTAATATAATTATATACACTCCCTGTTTGTTGCATAGGACTTGTTTATCAGAAGATTATTCTTATTATTAAAAATAATCATTAAGAAATTATTTCATCGAATCGATTAATAATTTAAAAACGGAATTTATCTTTATATAATTGTCAAATTTTTTTTCCTGAAAATGCATTCTAATATTCAATAAATTTTCAATTTGGTTTTTAGTATTAGGCTTAATTCATATTTTAATATAATTATATACACTCCCTGTTTGTTGCATAGGACTTGTTCATCAGAAGATTATTCTTATTATTAAAAATAATCATTAAGAAATTATTTCGTCGAATCGATTAATAATTTAAAAACGGAATTTATCTTTATATAATTGTCGAATTTTTTTTCCTCAAAATGCATTCTAATATTCAATAAATTTTCAATTTGGCTTTTAGTATTAGGCTTAATTCATATTTTAATATAATTATATACACTCCCTGTTTGTTGCATAGGACTTGTTCATCAGAAGATTATTCTTATTATTAAAAATAATCATTAAGAAATTATTTCGTCGAATCGATTAATAATTTAAAAACGGAATTTATCTTTATATAATTGTCGAATTTTTTTTCCTCAAAATGCATTCTAATATTCAATAAATTTTCAATTTGGCTTTTAGTATTAGGCTTAATTCATATTTTAATATAATTATATACACTCCCTGTTTGTTGCATAGGACTTGTTTATC
Organism: Camponotus floridanus; assembly: GCF_003227725.1. NCBI lineage: Eukaryota > Metazoa > Arthropoda > Insecta > Hymenoptera > Formicidae > Camponotus > Camponotus floridanus. The sequence goes on along the minus strand of NW_020229592.1, from coordinate 311,835 downwards.
AGAAGATTATTCTTATTATTAAAAATAATCATTAAGAAATTATTTCATCGAATCGATTAATAATTTAAAAACGGAATTTATCTTTATATAATTGTCAAATTTTTTTTCCTGAAAATGCACTCTAATAAATTTTGAATTTGGCTTTTAGATAATTCATATTTTAATATAATTATATGCATTTCTTTTCTTCTACTTTAATGTTCAAAAATGATTACTCCAATTATGTCTATTATGTTTTAATCCAATTATGTTCTAATTGTGAATTTAATTTACATATACTATTACGAACGAGTAGAAAGCCGCGCCCGCTATCATATGAGAGCATCGTGGTTATCGGGAAGCCTCATGTCAGTTATAGAAACGCAGCGAGCGAGAATTTAATGAAAAAATTTCGAACGAGATTTGTTTTGCTCGAACGCAGGCGGAGAAATGGAATTAACGTATGTAAAGCTTCGCGTTGCTCGCGGTGGTTGGCGTGTAGTGTATGCGATATGTATTTGTACCACCGTTTGCATACATTCAAGGGGCGAGCAAACAGACAACTATTTGAAGAGGGCTCGCCCAGGGATACGAATATGCAGCTTTGTGCGGATCATTCTGAATGTACCCTAAGAGCAAATAGCTTTATGAACTGGCGAACGTTGCTCGATTCTCTTTTCAACCCCCTTCAGGGTACGCAATAGAGCGTGCGAGACAAGATTCTCCAAAAATTCAAATCCACTTAAATCCGCTCGATCACGGGACAAGGCTCTCGTTCTGTAATGAATAGCATAGATTTCGAATAGACTGTATACGACATACATTTCTCCGTGTATGAATTTCCGTGCTGCGTGATGCGCAAGATTGATCTGATATGATCTAATCAAGTCACAGTCGACCGCAAATGCCATGGCAGTCGCGACATTCAGTGTCACAATAATTCGAAAAAATAGACAAAATTAAAATGAATTTATTAATTATTATTTTGTCCGAGATTGGCTCCTATTTGGAAAAATTGATCGTGAAATAATGATTACAATAATATGATAATGAATAGATGATGCTTCTATGAATGTAAATCTGTTTGATAAAGCAACACGAGGAAGCATGGTAGACATGTACATATTATTTTTATCTGCTATTTAAATAAGCGAAGATGATTGTATCGATGCGCACTTTATCCTGCTTTGCTGTTGGACCATCGCAACAATGACTGATGTAACGAATCTGACTCGGGCATTTTGGTGTTCTGTTCTAGAAGCAGAAATCCTCGGGGAAACCGATCTGCGAAGGTTTTACTGATCTGCACTAGCGACGGTACGCGCTGCGCTGCGAAAACAGATTCTTAAACTCAAGCCGTACCTCAAAGCGTATCCGATCCGAGTTCAGTGGACCTAAGGAAGAACTCCATCACGAGTGATCGGAAAACTGTGTAAAGATCGTAAAATTATAGGAACAAACTAAATAATCGGACAGGAGAAGCAACGAGCCTTGACCTTTCCAATTTTCCTCCCAAAATCCTACCAAATATCAATTATCTGGTTCGACGAATTTGTTCGAGATATATAAATACTTCTCTTCGAATGTCGATTCTCAAAGGAGAACAAAATGTTTAATATTCTGACGAACGGATCGCTCGATTTTGCTAGAATTTCACGATACAATATCAAATTTCTTACGGTGAATATATTATTAAAGTTCGATTAAGAACGACTTTTCAGTAGAAAAATGTACGATTATTGCGACATGTAATATATGGAATCCGAGCCGAAATATGGCATAAAAGAAAGATTGGAAAGGTCAACGTGTTTGCCATTTGCTCATATCAAAACTTAGATTAACAAAGACTTTAAAGTCTCGCAATAGGAAAGGCCAGATGTCCTTCCTCGCGAAGTTGTAAATGTCTCGACCGACATCAAAATACTTAAAAAGGAAAAAAAGGAAAGAGCCGCGGTATTTACAACCGAATTATAGTGCTGCGGCAATGGACAAACTTTTAAGAACAATCACAATTTTATACCGGCTAGATAGAGTGAATGTATAGTGTGTACCAGATTACAAGACGTTTTATTGTACATAATATGTAGCTATCGAGCTAATCATTGCGTTCGTAAGTGTGCGCGGAGTCCGTTCGCCTCGCGATAATGATATACGCGATAATCGAAGGAGCAAGTGTGGATACAAGGGAGATATATCTTATCAAAATTAAATTTTATTCCTGCATTAACAATCCATTATTTTTTCCATTACATCAAAGATACGAAAAATTGAAATTATCAGCAAGAATAAGTATTCCTAAGTAAGTAAATCTCGCTTGAAATTAATTGAAGAGTGAGATTTTCTTAAAGTTCAAGAAAGTTGTTCTTGAAACTCAGATGGAACTCTTTGATTTTCGATGGTAAATAATATATTTCCATTTTAATCTTCACTAAGAAAACGTTGACTTCGAATTCATTAAATATACCAATTCTATATTTTTTTATATTTCGTTAATTAAATTGTGGCATGAATAATATTAATCTATCTGAGAACGTTTTACAGTATTAAATTATATAATATTAATTTATATGTATTTCGTCTTTATCCACCGTGCATCTTTGTCCATAATGTAAAGGACTTCCGATCCATGTATAGAAGCATGCGGACTCCGAAATTTCGTTATTGAATAGACGAATCTCTGTGTCATGGCGAAGTAACTTTTACGAAAAATTGCAATTTCAAAATGTTGCATTACTTGTAACTATAAGTAAAATTGAAAGGACGTGCGTTGTGTGACAATTTAGTATGACATTGTTAGCTGTGTCGCAATGTTTCTTGCTTCTCTCTCGTCACGGATTCATAGGAGGTGAGCTAATTTATTTACATTAACAGTATCGTTAGATAGAATCTTCATAGCTCAAGGAACTCAACTAAAAATTCATCTATCTAATTTTAATTGTAAATAATTTATTATTTTTAACATTAACAAGTATAAGAAATAACGTTAAAATATTTTAATGATTTAGAAACATAATACGAGTACATTAAGATAGAAAGGAAATTTTATATCTATATAATAATTTTTATATTCATATTTTATTATAAAGATTTATAATTATTCATATTATTACGAGGAACGTTATTCATTGAGGCTGTGAAGATTTTACAATTTAAATTCAATGTCGTAAAAGTAAAAATAGCTTAAAAATAGTTTAAAAAAGCTTTCTACAAACTTGCATGCATAATTATATTTCCTATTGTAATTTATTGCTTGCACAAGATCATTATTTTTCTTAGACTTTCGTAAGACATTAGTTCAAAATTATTTCAATAATAAGAGGAATCCTTCCTTTCTTCCTTCAGTATTCAATTGCGCCATTTATTGTAGATTCTCTTATAAATGATATTATAGTCTTTCTCAGCTGGAACATTTTAAACAAAGATTACCTTCCGTTAACGGAACTTTTAACTGAGACTTTGCAAATAAAGCGGACCTTAAAGTTTAAATTTCAATGTAGTGAGTTTAAGCTAAACGACTCGTTTGGGAGCCAATACGGGAGCCTGTCGCAATATTCTTTCTGTGAAACTTTCAGAAGTCTGTGTGCTCGGAAATGGCGAGCGAATTGCGATACGCTTTGGACTGCGGCAACGGGAATAAAAAGCCGTCGAGGAAGGTACTTTGTCGACGTCAGAGGCAACATTCGAGCCTGTCGATCGTCTCGGAGGAAGGCAGGTACGCGTCGTGCAACAAGTACAGGCACTTCATCGGAAAAGCGCCTTTGACGTGAACAAAGGGACGCCTGATCGAACGAAGAAAGACCGAATTTCTTTACGAAGTTAATTGCTTCGCTCACATGCAATTGGAAATATATAAATTGATCCTTAATATTAAGGTGAAATCTGATCGAAAGGCAAAATCCTTGTAAAATTAAAATTATTTATAATTGCAAAATTTTAAATCTGCGAGAAATGTAGATGTGACGATCGCGTCAGACTATTATTGCAGAGAAATGAAATTTTCTGAAATGAAAAACATGATTCGGCATTCCTCGAAAGAAGAAAAAAAGGCGCCAAGCTACAACAAGGGTCCTGTAAATTTCTCACGAGACGAGAATTTGCAATGCGATTTGGGTTGCTGTGTAAAGACTTACCTCTACTGTATGTACACGTCTGTCTGTCCCTTTTTTACGATCCACTATCGAATAAGATAGTCCACCATCTAGTCCTTCATAGGGTCTCTACTTGTTAAATGCGATACGAGGAGGGTGCGTGCGAAAAAACAAGCGAGTGAACAAGAGTCGCATGGAATTAGGTGGCCTTTCATTGACGTTAAAGATGTAATGTCGTTATCTCATAAAGTATTCTGAAATCAATCTGAGTATGCGGTTACCGGCGTCCGTGAAATCCTTCAAATATGATAAAATTCGCGCATATAAATTCTCTACGTGACGATCGAACGAATTCCACTCGTGTATAAATAACGTATAAATTATCTTTAATATGCGACGAATAATGAGATCGCGCGAATGGTCATTTGCACAATTTTATCGCGATCCGATTATTTTGTATATTCGCGATTGTTGATATATTTGAACGTACCTTCTCAATTGATTCCTATTCTTAGCTGGTCTGACGGGGTCCATAAGATCAATGAAATATTACTTGAGCAAATTAGAACTAATGACGCAAAAAACTACTCTAATTATTCAGACTACTTGGATAATACATTTCTCGCGTTGACAACATTCCGTCGAATGCAAAAAAAAAATGCTAACAATGCTCAGATTATTTTCAAAGAATACGTGCCATTATTATTGCTAATTCTTGTTCATTCGATTTTTCATTTAATCGCGTTTATGCGGACCTTGTGAACCAAGCAGTATTCATTTTGAGTCTTCCTTCTATCCATATTTTTAAAAAAATGTAAAAAAGAAGATCCGAATACCGATTCTAATCTAACGTTTAAACCGAAACTCTCGGAAAAGAATGCGTAAATCAGAATATGAGTGCACGATTATACTGCGTTAAAGAATGTGTGATACTCCAATAGCTTCTGCGGACATTATTTGAAGGCAGAACGTGAAAAAGCGAAGATGAGTGTAATTCATTATTTTATTTCCTTTTATTTCCTTGCACATTCCATGGATTTCGTTACTCTTGATACGATTTACCGAGTTCTGAATGCGACCAGAAACGTGCATACGCGACATGCAATACATGCATAACATATACATATATATATATACGCACGCGCGCTCGCACACAGACACCGATACGATGTCCACTGTAAATATCGATATAAAACTTGTTATATACTTGCGTTTACACGTCGCGACATACGAGTTTGTTAAGAGCCTATCGATTCTTCTTATATAAAATGTACTACAAGCATCATATTAAACGTGAATAAATTAATCGTCTGTAAATTCTCATCCAAATATCCTCTGTTGTAATTGTGCCTTTGTGACGTCCGTTTCCCCGAGTCATCGGTGATCATTGATTATCATTATAATCGTGCCATTAATTTTGAATTTATTTATTTATTATTCATCAATTCTCTCTCTCTCTCTCTATTGGTTTTATATATAAATTGTAATTCTAAGTGATAGCACAATAAAAACTAAACAAATTTTAAAAATTGAATCAGTTTTGCAAAATGTTCATTTAAAATATTGAAATATTCGCACACTTCTTTTATTGACAATATATAAATATGATATAAAATGACATAGAGAAAAGATATATTTATATTTAATATATTTTATTCGGAAAAAAATACATATAAACTCTCTGGTTTTTCGCAGTCTCTCGATAATCAAGTAGAAAGTAAATAAAGCAAAAGTCATTAATAAAATAATCAATAATGGTAAAATTAAAATCTAAAAATTAAATGGAAATGAAGCTAGAATTGATAAAGTCAAATCAAAGAATTAACAGGACATCAAAATAATTTTTCTAGTTACAAGTTATATATATCGAATATACATTCTAATAATAAATTTCAATTTCACATATTGTAATTAAACTTTTGATTGTAATTATAATCTTACTCGGTCTTGTATTTTATCCACGCAATTAATTTCTCTAACACCTTATTAATTTCTCTAACACCTTATTAATTTCTCTAACACCTTAGTCACTATATTTGCCCAACCACGCCCTACTAGAATATCAACGTAATTAAATCTATATAATCGAATTTATATATAAGCGCAACATACTTGCTACGGTTTAGAAATCGTTATAAACACTTTTAAATGCAATTCTTACGGCAATAATCATTTTATAAATATATAAAATATATAAATAAATATATAAAAATAGATAAATATATAAAAATTTTAAAAAGCTTGAGTTTCAAAAATTTCTTATCATACAGAATATTAGCTGTACAAGCGCAGCAGCCTTGTATAAGCGAACAGCAGCCTTTAGGCGCATGGCATGCTTTTATAAGTTCCGAGATTATATTCTTATAACGTTGATTATATATTATACTCACATAATGAATTATTACAGAGATAAATTTTGACAGTATGATTTCGACGAGAAAATATATTGCTTACCTAGAGCGATAGAAGAAAATTTTGTGAAATATAAACATTTTTTTTAGACTTCTACGTAATTTTGTATATTAATTTCTGCCGTCTGTCTAAGTATGCACGTCGCACTACAACCGTTTGTCATGGATGGATCGTGAAAACTTGGGAAGGGAGTAGAGCATGCGCTGCCGAGATGAGACGCGCGAGAAGTGGCGTTCGGATTTAGAGTCGCGTGTCGCGCAAAGCTCGTTCGGCAAAGCACGCGTCAAAAGTTCTGTGCCAGGTAAAACGAGTCGCAGCATCGCATTCTTTAGGTAAGCTCTTGCGAATCCTTAAAGATGATCCTCTTTAGAGAAGTAATGTTCTTCGCTGTTTATCGCTTGAATCGTGACACATGCTTCTATTAGAGTAAAACTAATGCTTTCATCCTCTCGCTTTTGGCGAAAAAAATCATCCACTTTGAAAATTTTCAGCCGGCTGATTAATCCTTGAACGACTAACGTAAAATGAATTTGGAAAAAAATTTTTTTAATTGATTTATTGAAAAAAAATTGTTTTTCTCAAATTTTCAAATACGTGTATCATTATGCGTTTGATAAAACAATTAAAGTTTCTCTTAATATCATCATTACATTATATATAAATATAATTTAAATATTTTAATATATAAATAAATAATAAATATAAATAATTTAAATATATTAATATATAAATAAAATAAAGAATAAAAAAGAGACGAGACAATTGGATGCTGATTTAAGTAAAAATGTATACCATTAAGTTTCTATTTAAAAAAAAGTACCTCCAATTGTATTCCGTCGAAATCTATGTCACACGACGAACACGACAAGCACCAGCGGTGGCGATGCTCGATGTCTAAATATATCGACATCGTTATACGCTCTCTTAAGATTTTCGTTAGTTTTCCATGTCGTGTTGACGCGTGCTGGACCAAAGATCTCCCGATCAGCAATTCTCTGCAATTCATGATTTATTCCGTGTAATGTAGCCGAATAAACCGACACTTTGTAAAGTATCTAAAACGGCTGCGATAAATGACGTGAATGCGTGCTCCACGATGAATGAATGAAAAAGAACGCGCCAGACTGCGTGCATTTGGCACGATGACAGTAGGTTACGTGGAACTCTGAATGCGTGTGAGATATTGCTAAAAGCTCGTACTCTCGAGACAGACGTTGGCCGTCTCCGGGGAATAAAAGATATCCAGGAATGTCGAACAAATATTTATATAGCTTTGAGAAATTAATTATATCGAGCGAGAATCCATGAAAGTATTTATCAAGTAACTTACATATTCATTATATAATTCAAAACTTAGTAATTTTTCTTTAGTAAGTTTTCTTACAAACACACTTTTATTTAATTTTTTTTTTAACAGGAATGCGAAAATGTAATTTTGTCAAGCCAATTAAAATAAGTAGAATCACAAAGAGTTTTGGTAAATTAAATAAACTTATTTTTCACCTAATTTTATTATTTCTACATTATTTTACTATTTTATATTTTTATTCTAATATAGAAAAATTCAATATTAAATTAAATTTAGTTTAATTATAAAAATATCTAATCCTATTAATAACTGCCAATTAAAATTTTTTAATTTGTCTAAAATTTGTAGATAGAAAAAATATACAATTTTCAGACTATGTAATAAATTGCCATATTAGTATTAATGCACAACTTAGAATCTATCATGTTCATATAAACATATAACATTTTAATATAAAAATCACCAGAGAAAAAGAAAAAGAAAGGAAAGAGAGAGAGAAAGAGAGGAGATGCTACAGTTTGTGAGAGGGATCGCGACAAACGGATTTATTAAGAGCACACAAGCAAATAACTAAACTCAATATTGGAAGATTGATTTTAGACAGATCTAAATATTTATGCGCGCCGAGAGAGCGACTTGCAGGCGGCGCGATGCCTTCTGGCTAGTTTATATAACGTCGACTGGTTAAGTGCTCGTTCAAGATCTTTCCGTTTGGTCATGTGCATCGTATACATACCATTTACATCTCTTCTTTCTCTCCTTCTTTTCGATTGTATTAAATGCACATCCATATCAGCGCATACATTTTAATTTTATTTCAATTTATTTGTGTGTGCGCAGAATGATCGTAAGATGGTGACCAAAAGTCTGCTGATATTATTGCCGATATTTCTGTCCTGCATATGTGTGTTAGCTTTTCCGAAACAGGTCTACGTAGGTAAGATAAACGTTTACTGACTTGAAAGAAAAATATGAATAAAATATATGAAACATCGAAAACATTATTTTTGTATTCATTTTTCTTTATGAATTTTGAAATATTTTGATGAGATGTAGACAAATATTTAGCGACATAAATTATCTCTCTTTCAAGTAGTTTTATTTTACGATATTTATTAAATTTATTTATAACAGATATATTTTTCAATTTCTTTTTTTTAAGATTTTTAAGATTTTTTGTTGAATTTTTAAGCAACATTATTGTGTAAATAATATTAACCTGTTGTTAATATATTTAAATATTAAAAAAAGAAATATTATGTAAAAAAACGCAATCAAGTTTACGTATATACGCACTAGTACTTTATGAAAGAACTTTGTGAGCTATTTCGGTCATGTAACGCGTCTTGATTTTAAAAAGAATTATATTATAGCATTGTTCGACGAAAATGAAACGGAAGTTTCATATGTCATGCGGATGTTCAAATTATCAGTGCAAGCAATTAACGAGCAAAGGTGTGGAAACGAGGAATGTCATCTATCAAATGTGTCTTTGGAAGTGGAAACAGGAGAGGCTGCAACAGAGCTATTCGAGATATCAAAGACAGGTAATGCATTGCATTGTACCTGACAAAGTGACACTGCAAGATTTGACGCTAAATTATATTTGAGACTCCCATTTTGTATTATTTTACGTCTATGTACTATTTTACGATATTAAAACGCATTACGTAACAAGGTAATCACATTTATCTTCTTTAATGAAGTAGAAACATGAACACACAGTAATGTTATGACATTAATGTAATCTTTTTAGATGCTTAAATACAATAATGTGAGTGTAACATATTGCCGTAAAATAATATGTATCTTCTTTATGTGAATTCTTAAATAGAGAGAGAAATGTCAGACTGCATTACTTTTCCGAGATACCGCGATTTGTTGTTATATTTTCACGTGTATTCAATACTGATTTTTTTTTCGAAATATTTAGTATGCACGATGGTAAGTAGCTACAAAATAGTTGGGATCTTCGGACCTCAGGAAAAAATGGCCACAGAATACATTCAAAGTATATGCGATACAATAGATATGCCGCACATTTCCGTGCGACAGGATTCTAGTGAATCACCTCAGCACCGTGGATTAAGTCTGAATTTCTATCCGCACGTGAGCTCCTTATCACGCGTAAGTAAATGAAGTTGGAAAGAGATATTATAATCGCAAATTTATATAAATAGCATGAATAATATTATATGTGAGCTATGTATAATAAATGTAGAATCGTAAAACAAAATCATTAATGATTTATCTATATAAATAAAATATATAATTTCTGTCTATGCATCAATAACGCAAAAAATTAAGGCTAAAGAATAAATCAATTGCAATCATTACAAAATATTTATCTTGTCGTCTTGTCTTTCATTTCTTTTTATTTAATCTTTCTTGAAATTTTAATTTTATTTTTATATTTATAACGTATATAATTGTAACATAACTTATCATCCGTGAAATTTTCACAGATATATGATCAACTGGTCACGGAATTCAAATGGAAATCTTTTGCAATACTCTACGAGAATACCGATAGTCTCATTCGTATGCATCTTTTGATGAAACGATGGGACCCTCACGGCAATTCTGCATTTATGTACCACTTGGGTTGCGGACCGAATTATAGGTATAGAATACAGAAGTGTCTCGAAGGAATCTTTTAGTCCCTCAATCATACGAAAATTGTTCAGAGAATCAGAATTGATTGATTGTCACCCTTCTCTATTTCTATATATTCATAAAAGATATATATATTTGTCAACGTCACATCAATAATTGATGACATTTCTGTCATCATTTTTTATGATACGCTAATTATTTGTTTATTATTATCTCGTCTAATATTTTAATTATTATGAGCATATCATGAGTAATTTCAAAATTGTCGTTAAAATGTATTGTTGCGTTTCTGTGTTATTCTCGTTAGAATATTTATATTGTTCTGTTTAATCAATTTGAAATAATTGTGAAATTAATAAATAAGATGAAGATTACCTTTGAGGCACAACAATATTTAATAACAATATGTTTAATAATAAATTATAATTTTTCACTACCAAAGTAATTTTTAAATATTTTTTCAATCAAATAAGACAATTAGATATATATAATTTGCAATTTAAAATCATTATAAATAATGATTATGTTACAAGTAAAATGGAAATAAAAGATCAGCAAGTTTAATTAATTGAGAAAAATTCGAAAGACATTGATTAATTGTATAATTTGGCATCAAATTCTGTGTAGGGAAGCGATGCAAGAAATCAAAGCATCAGGTATAGAAAACATTATCATCGATTGTTCGTATAAGATACTCAGTGAAGTTCTTAAGCAGGCTCAACAAGTTGGCATCTTATCTGAAAAGTATAAAGTGATCGTCACATCTTTGGTAAGACATATACGTTGTTTTTTACAAACTGAAAAAATTACACTATTTTGATATTATGTCAAAATTGTTTTATGGAGAGAATCCTTAAATAATTAAAAATATATCGATAAAATATTTAAAACATATCGCATAAACTTTACTTTTAATAGAAATCTTCCTATCGAAATACACATGTATATCGAAATGTGTATAATTCAGTGTTTGTTAGTATTTTAATAAGAACCTAAAAAATAATTACGTAAAACAATAATTGTATATAAAAGTGCAAAATTTAGATTATAAATACGCACGTAGAAATTTCGAAAAATGAATTATTTATTCATTAATATTACATTAAAAGCAGGATTTTAATGTAAGTTATATAAGTACAATTTCCTTTGCATACAATTTATTTCGCACGATGTTCCATCTGAAAGCTTTAATTAAGTTAAGATGACATATACCAACGAATATGTATGCATGGCAGGATCTGCAAACCTTGGATTTAGAACCATATCAGTATTCTGGCGTCAACTTTACCGGCTTGCGCCTGATTGACCCTGAAGATCCGATAGTTCAACAAACTTTAGACGAATACAAGAACGAATGGGGCTTAGATGATCCCTGGGAGCTACAAACTGAACCCGCACTTATGTATGACGCGGTACAACTATTTGCAACAGCTTTCAAGCAATTAAAAGATGCCGTCAAAGGTGATGTTAAAACATTGCCATGCGATGGTAATTTTTACAATGATACTGTTAGATGGGAACACGGATTAAGCTTGATCAACTTTATGCGATCGGTAAGATTTAAAAAAATAAGCTTTTTAGATCAAGTATTTTGAACAACGACATACAAGATTTTATTTCTAGTCACGTTACAAACAAATCTTATTACATTATTTTACTTTCAGAGTGAAATACGAGGATTAACTGGACTTGTAAAATTTGACAAAGATGGCGTCCGGAGTAATATACAATTAGATGTTGTACGTCTGACCGAAAATGGCTTGACAAAAATAGGTGTATGGAACAGTACAGCAGGAAATAATATTAATTGGATACCAGAAATTAACACAAAAAGGACAGATGTTGAGCTAAGTTTGCAAAACAAAACATTTATAGTCCTCATAGCTTTAACAGCACCCTACGGAATGGAGACGCAATCATCGACAACTCTGAGTGGGAATGAACGATACGAGGGTTTTGGAATTGACATAATAGATCGTATCAGCCAAATCCTGGGTTTTAACTATACGTTGCAAGTAGAGTCAAATACTGGTACCAAAAAAAACGGGAAGTGGTCAGGCATGCTTGGAAAAATTATAAATGATGTTAGTATTAGCTAATATTAGTTGAATATAAACTGAAATATCTCTCTGATGTTGATCTCTCTGTTACTTGTAGTCTTTCATCATGAGATTATTAGGATTAAAATTATGAAATTTATAAATATCGAAGGAAGAAAGAAAAATATCATATTCTTTTAGGAAGCAGATCTTGCCATTGCAGATCTTACAATTACAGCAGAGCGCGAAGAAGCTGTCGATTTTACCAACCCGTTCATGAATTTAGGTAAATTACATACAATTTATATAATGTAATGTGTATAATATAAATCTAATGTAGTATACGATATTTGATATTACTTATAGATTTTTGTATTAAGTTTTAAATATATACATATCTTTTTACTATTTATTAATTTTATTATTAATTTAGAAAATAACTAATGTATATCACTTAAGTATCAAGTTTCATATGATTTTACAGGTATAAGCATACTTTATAGAAAACCGACCAAAGCTCCCCCCAGCTTGCTTTCATTTCTATCACCATTTTCGAACGATGTTTGGTCTTACTTAATCGGCGCATGTGTCATAGTATCTTTGCTCCTTTTTATAATTGGCAGGCTATGCCCTGCAGAATGGAACAATCCTTATCCTTGCATTGAAGAAGCAGAAGAGCTTGAAAATCAATTCACCTTTAAGAACGCATTCTGGTTTGTAATAGGAAGTATTATGCAGCAAGGGTCAGAAATCGCCCCAATGTAAGTGTGCCTTTTATATTTATATCGATATAAAAAATTATAATTATTATAATTATTATGTTATAATATATAATATATAATATATAATACAATATAAGCCAACAGAAAAGAAACGAAAGAAAAAAAAGAGAGAGAGGGGGGGGGAGAGGGAGAGAGAGAGAGAGGGAGAGAGAAATTTGATTTATAAATAAAATTCTTATAATTAATGAGTGACAGACATGATGAAAATAATTTTGTTCTCTTTGTGTGTGTGTGTGTGTGTGTGTGTGTGTGTGTGTGTGTGTGTATCTATTTTCTATCATTTCCTTTAATATGTTTTTGGAGATTTTTTTTACTTTGTGTATGTACTGCAACTGAATTTTAAGTAATCATTTTCTCATTAATTTTTATTAATTTTATTTAACAATAAATTTTATATATATATATTTTTTATTATATAATATTTGTAGAAAATATTTATAAAAAAAAATTTATAAGGAATATTATACATATATTATGAAACAATTTTTACAAAATTGTTTCATAATATATGTATAATATTCCTAATATATGTATAATATATGTATAAATATGTTTCTATAAATTGTCCACAGAGGCATATCTACAAGGATGATGGCAAGTTGCTGGTGGTTCTTTTGTCTCATTATGGTTTCTAGCTATACTGCTAATTTGGCGGCATTTTTGACAGTTGAAACTGTTGTAAATCCTTTTAATAATGTTGAGGAATTAGCAAAACAGGGGGGGGAGCCCATCATGTATGGAGCTAAATATGAAGGAGCTACGTTCAAATTTTTCAGAGTAAGTTTTTAACATTTATTATGATATTTTATGCAATAATGATAAATTATTACAATATTACTGTTACATATGACATAATAGAAAAGTTTATATGATATAGAATGATATAGAACTCTCAAATATTATTTAATAACTGGTTAATACTTTCATGTGACGTAATCTTTCTAAAATATTCTTTAGCTTATCGATTTTCAAAGTATAGCAATCTTTTTAAAATTGTAATTAATTAAGGAATTGCACAATATGATGCTGTGATTTTACAGTTAGAACTAATATTGTAAAAAATATATTACCAATCTTTATATTAATTTATAAAAATATATTATAAAAATATGAGATATTTAATATATGAAATGATAAATTATTGTTCTCTTAGTTTTCAAAATTTTTGAACTTTATCGATACATTATGAATTCCTATTTTTAAACATGCATAAATTGCTCTTGATGTAATTATCTCTAAAGTTATCTGATTATTTTGATGAAATATTATTTCATATGTAACGATCTAATAAAAAATAATTGCGTATGTAGTGATAGATTTTTCAGGATATTCATAGTTTTGCTATTCTTAGCATATGAGAGTAATCTCTTGAACGTAAGATAATTTAAGATATCTCATGATTAGTTATTTGTTGTTCATTATATTTACTTTCTGCTTATATCATTTATTTATCATGGTATTATTATCACAAATATACGTGATAACATAATTGATAATTTTGTATCGTAAATATGATAATCAGCCTTTACAAAATATAATCAATTAAGTATTTAATTAGAATAACGAAATAATATTAATAAATCCTTAATTCGTGATAACTGTTTTTCCTTTGAATATTATTAGAGTTTGCTCCATACTTGCATCGACAGTGTTCTTTGCATATTATCGTAATTATCCTCCGTAAATAACATAAATTTTAATGATTATTTCCCGCAATAATATTACTTCATAATATTCTAATAATAAGAAAATAATCCTAGAAAAAAGCTTCCTAATTCACATTGAGATAGATGTTCAATATTAATAATTGTAATAGTAATATTAGACAATAGGCACAATAAGTAAAAGAAATTCTAATTCAGTTCTTTGATAAAAGACTTTTGCCAATTCTAAGGACAGTGATTATCCGACGTACAGGAAGATGTATGAATATATGATGGCAAATGAAAAAGAGGTGCTGCCAAGGTCCAATGACATTGGCTTGCAGCAGGTAAAAACCCAAAACTATGCATTCCTTATGGAATCTAGTTCAATAGAGTAAGTATATATATAATATTATTATTTTATTATACACGTATATATATTCATATGTTCATAAAATATTATTATTTTAGATATACCATAGAACGTGAATGCAATATGACTCAAATAGGTGGGCTATTAGACGAAAAGGGTTACGGAATCGCGATTAAAAAATGTATATATATATATATATATAAACTTTACCAAAATATAATATATCCGTAACATTATATGTAATAATAATGTAGTAAAATATTGCATATCTTGCTCATTTTAAATATTTTTTTTATGTTATCTTAATAATATTGTATTTGGTAAACTCTAAAATCATTGAAATTATCATAAAAAAACATTGGAAATTTGAATGAAAATTATATTATTTGTAATAATACATAATCATCAGTATAAAATATTTTAATTGTTTGAACGCAAAATTAAAAATAAAAAATAATTTGGATAAAAACCAAAATATGGATTTGAATTGTATTAATAGAAATATTTTGTGTCATAATATAATAAAAAATAATGAGTTATAATTCACATAAATGATTTAATAGTAATTCTGAGATCACAAACTTCAATTTTAAATTTACTGGATTATTCTACTTTTTAATAAAAAGATTTTAAAAAAGTTATTTCTCTTAAATACTATATAAACTCTAAAATATTTTTATATTGTGAGATGCAAAATTATTTATTAATCCTAATCTTATTCTTATTTATTAATCTTAATCTTAATCTTATTAATATATAACTGAATTCTATTTTACGATTAAAAAACTTATCCTATTTAGCAAATAATCACATTCTCATTATAAAATATTATTGTTGCAGTTTCACCTTATAGACACTATTTAAATACTGCAATTTTACAACTTTCCGAAAGTGGGATAATCACAGAGCTTAAGAAGAAATGGTGGACACAAAAACGAGGCGGAGGGAAGTGTCGTGTAAGCGAGAGATCAATTATAAAATTTTTGTATTATATAAAATATGCATTACACATCACGTCATCTTCATTTATTATGTATAGGAGAATGGTGGCAGTAGTTCACCAGAGGAACTCGGTTTTGATAACGTCGGTGGTGTATTTTTTGTCCTCGTTGTCGGAGTGGCTTTATCATTCGTGTACACAATTATCGAATTACTTTGGGAAATTGCTGGGATATCTATTCGAGAAAATGTAAGCGAACTCTCCTCATTTATAAAGCATACAATTCATACTGCCTTTCCTTAAGAAACGTAACAGTTTTTCAAAAATTTAATATATTTTTACTAATTTAGTATAACGTAGAATTGCGATAATCAAAATTAATTTGTATTGAGATCGAGATTTAAATTAAATTGACGTACAACATTTATATGGTAATCTTAAACGAATTTAGCAATTTGATAACTTCTTACCTAGATTATAATTCACGATTTGAAAATTTATTAGACTATATTAAGAACAATAATTGTAAAAATTAATTTTCAACATATGTTTGTATGTTATATTTATTTATCATATATATGATAATTTATTTTGTGTGTGCAGGTATCTTTCAAACAGGAATTGCTAAACGAATTGAAATTCATTGCAAAAGGCAGTAGTTCTAAACCGACGCGAAGAGGAAATGGAGCATCTAGTAAAAGTGAAAATAACAGCACAAGAGGATGTACACCACCGTACGGTTTTATACCGACAGTAATAACAACATCACCAACTGATGACAAATAATGACGGGACAAATTTAGACAAATGCAAAGCTATCGTTTGCACGAATTTATTACTTTGTTGTCTATATCACAACGTTCGAGTAAAACTACAAAAGTCACATCGTAAATATTTTAGGGCACTTGCATTGAACAAAAAATTTTAAGAAATATGTAATATCTATATACAACATACATAGCTTTTACGAATAATAATTGATTTTAAGTAACCTCTCGCTTCCTGCATCTATTAATCATTTGATAAGATGACAGGAAAAACGAGAGAAATAATAGCAAAAAATTTTTAACACTAATAATATCTTAACGATCCTCAGTATTATTGAGCCTATTTTTTAAGTGCACTTTCTTTCGAACTCTGTGTGTTTGCATTTAAAATAAAATAAATGGAGTTTTGATTGAGAAAGAAAAAAGAAAAATTTTAAGAAAAGCGAAGTACGTAATTTTAAGATTACTATTATATCAAATATTATTGCAATTTTTATATGTCACATATAGCATCGAACGCACCAAATAAATTAATAAAAATTTCCGAAGCTTGGCAAAGTTAATTCTGAACATAAATATATTTCAAATGGCAATCGTAAATTTTTTAAATCTAGATTGGCAATTTTAGAACATTATGGCAAGATATTCTAGAAAAATTATCGCTCGCACATGATGAACTCTACTGCGATTATAAATTCACAAAATTATTATGAATCACAGTATCACTGACAACGGTAACTTTTCAAATTGAAATAATCCACGGTGATCATGCGCAAAACAGCATACGAGAAAGTATTCCCCATTACCTACTTTTCCAGCTTGCATGTAGTCAAAATAGTCAACCGATGGTTATGAGGAGATAGTATAACCACTGACTCCGAGAGCGCCGGATAATTCATGGTACACATACAAATTAATAACAACGAGTATTCCTCGAGTGTCGATGATTTATTTTTAGTGATTCTAATAATTTGTGATAATAATTAATTGCGCGAGTGATTTCATATCATCAATCAATCTGAAAAATTGACTCCTATCGATATTCTTGTTTAAATATGGGCTGAAAATGATAGATAGTGCAAAGTATCGTGTATTCCGTAATGTCAACATTACTTTATACTAAAAAAATGATTTATTTTCACCTTAAAGGAAAGATTGAATGCACTTTTCGCAATGCAACTTTGGCGCTCGCATCTTGCTTTCGCAATCGCGTAAATATTATATAGTAAAAATCATGTTAAACTGTATTATTTAACATACAATATATTGAGAAGAAAATATATTGAGAAAAAACAAATCGAAAGGAACAAAAAGAAGGATCTCATTTTGATAAAGTTCATAAATTGTAAAAGCAAATTTTCGTTTCCACGTCACTACATAATAATTACACTGAGAAAAAATTTGGTTGCATTGATTAAAAATCTGGTAGATTCATTCAATATGTCTGTTGGAAAATGGACGAATCAGAATTCCTTTAGGAATTACCAGATGAGTATGATTAATTTTTTCCTGTTAAATTTATTAAATTTTCTTGGTAATAATACTAAATTTACAAAAAAAATGGTATCACTGTGTTTATGTTTAGTTAATATAATAACAAGTTTTATAGATGCAACTAGAAAATACTAACCAAATCTTTGTAGGAAAAGTCTATTAAACATTCTAATTATTTATAAAAAATCGATTCTTATTATGACTATTCTACTTTAATCAAAATGCCTTCTGTTAGATACGTCTTGTTGATACAATCAAACAATGTTTCTCAGTGTAAAAATAGAAAATCATTATATACAACATGATTCTCATAAATACATAGTTTATAATACCTAGAAACTTTATATTTTTAAATATGCAAGATTATTAAATTATTGATTATTAAATTATTAAAGATTATTAGATTATTAAATTATTAAATTATATAGCATTTTTGCTTTATAATATTCCATAAATAACGTAATTTTAAAAGTGACATTATCTTGCTAATTATATTAATACTGCCACACCGTTGCTCGCCTCGAGAACGCCGATCCCGAGGGAGTAGCGTGCAAGCTTTGACCAATATGATAATTATATTAAAAGTTGTTAAGGCGGTATCTTCAAAGATTACGGTAGCGTACGGTATCTTGTAACTCCCCGGAAAGGAGAGTGAAATTGGGCGCCAGGCACGGTATTTCCGTACCACGATAACGATACGGTAACGGTAATGTCCGGTAACCCAGGGCTCAGTATGTGGCAGAGGGGCAGGGTTCTTTGTGAATTATATATAGAGAGAGAACGCTAGATGATTTCCAGAAGAGAGAAATAATCGACGCTCAATTTATCTTACTCACAATTACTTAAAATATATTGAACAGTTAGAATACAGAATAAACAATGTAACAGAGATAAGAATAGTATAATAGATAAGATTCGGTAGATAAAAAAAATAAAAGAAAGAACAGATAAATTTCGGAATATAAACAATCGATAATACGAGTTTGACAGACAAAGGACTTAAGACTTATAACGGATAACGCGAAGGTCACATGTAATCATAACGGAAATAATCTATTCATAATGCGCGATACAACGGTGAAAACGATATGAAAACGAATGTAATATTTCTCGAATCACGGTAAGAAAAATCACTTAATAATTAACGGCGAGGTAATCTATAACACTCGATAGACAATATTACGCCAGATTTCAGAACACGCTACGAGGCACGAGCCTCGCTAAGAGATTTCGGTATAAATTAAATGATATTCTACACAATAATCAGCGGTAATCAGCGGCAATCAATTGTGAGATCCGAATTACGATCAGAATATAGCAGACACGTATGATTTCAGAACATACTCGGAGGCACCAGCCTCGTGTACAATTTCGATATAAATCGAACCAAACTTTGTGTGATTTTTAACGGTAACTTATAATGCTGATATTCGGTAATAACCGACAACGATTACAGGGGAATAATCAAGTATAATTTCGGTATAATTTCCTAGACACGCGCCTCCCAAAAGATTTCGATATAAATCGCATCGACGTTTTCTTTACAATAATCCGTAATAGCGAGCGACAATACATTCAATATTTATTAGAGGCTATTTGCAACGGTAATCTCGAGGATATTAATGCGGATATTATTGTGCTCTATTCAACGGTCTTATTGCGACCTTTTATCCTCAACAACTGACTCAAAGCAATATAATTTCAAACGAATAGTAACGGTTACATATCTCTCGGCGGAGAGTTCGCGGTAGATAATTTTCTTGCAGAGCAGCTTTTCGAATTTACGGTAACCCAGACTCGCCAAGAACATCCCCGCGCAAATCCCGCTTTTCTTTACGCGGTACGGAACGGCCAGAATTTCACGTCCCATCGGGACTTGCAATTCGGCACGGAACGTAGCGCAAAAATTTAACAATAAATGCGATATAGAAACGAAACGGTATATTGCGGTACGGCACGAGACTGTCGGCACGAACCTCCCCCGAGAGAGACAGATCCGCGACACCCGGGGACAGCTGGCGCCCAGTAATTAACGATAAAAGTATGCAGACTTTACGCGAGAATTTATACGGATACGACCGTCGCCAGGCGACAGTACTCCTACGAGCGGTGACGCCAGCTGATTCCGGACGAAAATCGAGAGGCTACCTGTGCGGCGGCTTACAGTTTTCCGACGTGGCGGCTTCCTCCGAGGGTCGTCTCCTCTGGGTTCGTAAATGATGTGAAATCATCTTGCTCGAGGCTCATCGGACAGTGCCGAGAACGGGATGGGTCCGCGAGGCCCTCGATTCCCTCGCCGATTTTCCGCGCACCTTCTCCAAGATTAGCGAGAAGGGGTCGACTCTCCGCCCCTTCAAAATTTTGGCTGCTGACGGTCGGTTGCCCTTCCACAGGGGCCCAGAATTCGCTGACGATGTCTCAAACGGTAGTTCTTGTGTTCGCTTAGACGGGACCGGCTGTCCAGGTCGTATCCTCGTCTGCTTCACCTCCGTTTCCCAGTCGGCTTGGGAGGTTGCTCGTGGCTTCTCCGTCCGGACTTTCCGCCGTCTTTTATCTGAAAATCGCCGGGATTAATATGGTTCCGGTATATGATTGGCGGCGACGCGGGATCTCGGTACTTGACCTCTTTTTCTGCGGTAACCTTTGGTCCATTCTGAGTCCCTTCTCCGCGGTATATTCGGGATCCTCATGTATCTTCTTCTTCACTCGGTATCTTACGGGATCTTCATCTACATATAGAGATAACGCACGCTCGCACAGTCACCGCATTCTATGCACGCAACTCAAATTGATGCTAAAAAATCAATCTTAAATTGGTCCCCCTCAGGCGCGAGGGACGACCCCGCGTTCGCGTTTTCCCCTCGACAGGATCACCGTGACGGAGCTTAAAAAGCGTCACGTCGCAATACCAATTTCTGTTTTCCTAATAAAACAATTAAATAGTTTTAAATAAAAACGAAGTTGAGACAGAGCTTTTAATACCAAAACCTAAAACATTAAAATATTTACACGTTTGTGTTATTTGAATAAAAAATGTATTATAAATTATATTAATATATTAAATCATTTGTCCAAATCATTTGTCTTTGAGAAAAAAATCATGAAATCTCTATTAAAAGAATCTTTATGCACTACTGACGACTAACAAAAATTATCAGTGAACCATATGTCAGTTGTTTTCAACAGATAAATTGAGAGAAGCTTTATTATTAGCTAGATTATATAGAGTAGATATGATCCAGCGGTGTGAGAAGTGTCTAAATATACTATAGTTATGTGTATATATATATATGTATATATCAATATATTTGTACGCATGAGGTCACATAAAGTAGCAGTGCAATAGCATCAATGAAATAATAATATTAATAAACAAAGACAAACTTAATTTTAATCAAGATTAATTTAAATTTCCCATAAGATTTTTTATTTTTAGAAAAATAAAAACCATTGAATACTGATCCTTATAATTTTTTATTATTAGAAAAGTAAAAACTGTCTAATACTGATAATACATTGTACCATTTATTGCATGTATTGCATTGCTGTTAGAATGATTCTCTTTTAGAATGGTCGAGAAATGCTGCTTTTATATATTACGGCTGCATTTATATCCCTTATTTTGGGATTTCCTAGAAGAATTCCTATTGGTAAGCATAAGCGTCGTATGTTTTTCATTCATAAATAACGAGTGATAGGAATAAAATATTCATAATTGATCCATTGCATTGATGAAAATTGAATAATCGCAGGAGGTATATTCGATAGCGATGAAATGATTCAAAGAGCGTTTAAGATATCAATCAAAGCAGTGAATAAAAATATCACTGCATCCGAGAACGCTATGGGCGTATTATTAACATCGAGAACCGAAAAAATCAACAAGAATGCCTTTCGCGTAGCAAAAATAGGTATATTATCATTTTATGTATATATTCAAATTAATATAAAATTATACACGCATTCTTTTATTTATATAACTCTCATATATAATCCATAATTAAAAACAAATTAATTATCATAATTAATATCACAACATATATACTTTCGCAATTCTGCAGCTTATTTATTAAAAATTTTTTCAAACTATATGCGATCATTGAAAATAAATTTCCACAAATATTTACTAAAATATGTAGACTAGATAGTTCAATTTACTAACTTTATTAAATTAGATCTCAATTTATACGATAAATAATGTGTACTAAAGTGTACTAGTGAGATTGTATTATACATTTTTGGGCATTGTGTATAGCATGCAAATTAGTAAACAGCAGAATTGCCGGAATATTCGGTCCCCAGGACAAACTGACAGCGAATTACGTTCAAAGTATGTGCGATACCTTGGACATACCTTATATTGCTGCCAGATGGGATTCCAAATCAAAACACAGCAATGGGATAAATCTATACCCACACCCTAATATGCTTTCCACGGTACTTGTTTATATCTCTAATCACTTAGAAATAACTTGGGCCGCATAACTGCAATCAACTTATTTTCGATTTTTTAGGAAAATGTAAAATTAGACTTTACAAAAAGGAAAATAAAAAGACAATATATTGCATACAAAAACATTTTTTATCCATTGCTTTACAAACAAACTGTTTAAATAAATATCTCAAATTTACTGCATTTTTTCTTGGATTGATATTTTTTGTTATTGCAAACATTATTATTTTTCAAGCTGTAACATTTACTAATTGCTGATCAAATAATGATAGAATTAATTAAAACCAAAAGTATCATAAATTAAATGCAAAATTAGACTTTACAAAAAGAACTTAAATTAAAATAGAAAGGCAATATATAATATTGCATACAAACATTTTTTATTTATTGCTCTACAAACAAACTATTTAAATAAATATCTCAAATTTACTGCACTTTTTCTTGGATTGATATTTTTTTATTGCAAACATATTATTTTTCAAGATGCAACATTTACTAATTGCTAATCAAATAATTGCTAATCAAATAATGATAAAATTATACCAAAAACACAAAAGTATCATAAATTAAAATCTTTGCTGTTTAATATATTTCAATGATTAATATTAATGAGATTAATTTTTGGTATATATAATTTAGGTTTTTCATGATCTAATAAAAGAATACAAATGGCAAAAATATGCAATACTTTACGACAACACGGATGGCCTGATTCGCATAAGTCGTTTGCTAAAATTGCCAGGCGGCTGTACCATTTCCGCCATGGCATTTCATTTGGGAAGTGGACCAAATTTTAGGTAAGCATGCATGGACCATATAAATAGGTCGTTCCTGGAACAAGCTTGCGTGCATGCACAAACGACGTTTGTCAAACAAAGTTATTCCGCACCTGTGTCGTTATTTAGCTCCGCCGTAAACGCCAGAAAATATCGCGATGATTTATGATATGACTATCTGAGTATGATGCAAACGTCGCTCGCACAGCCACATGTCGCCATTGCCAAGAATTTTTCAAAGAGATATAAGAGCTATACGAAAATTAATTAACGGAATAATTTATTTGTGTGCAGGCAAACCATAAAAGAAGTAAAAATATCCGATTACAGAAATATCATAATCGATTGTTCACATGACATTCTTTCGTCTGTTCTCAAGCAAGCACAGCAAGTCGGAATACTATCAGAAAAATATAGAGTGATCGTTACTTCTTTGGTAAGATATCTTATCGCTTTTTTTATAAGACATAGAAACATTATATTTTATAATTACAAAAATTCATATACAAAAATACATCATTTCTAGATTTCAAATAAAAACTACTTTTAATTGTATCAATCTTCCAAATTTTATTTGATTCGAACGAAGTTACAGATATGCATATATATGACACATATTTTATTATTTATTATTATTATCTTAATTATTTATTATTAATATTTTTTATTTATTATTAATATTATATTTATTATATAATATTCATTAGGACTTGCAGACTCTGGATTTAGAACCGTATCAATATTCCGGAGTGAATTTAACGGGCGTCCGTTTAATCAATCCGCAAAGTCCAATTGTTCAACGTATTCTGCAATCTCGGTCTCTCAATTGGAATTTAACGAACGGTTCTCACTTAAAAGTGGAACCAGCTCTTGCTTACGATGCTGTTCAACTTTTTGCAAGCGGTTATGCGCGATTACGCGATAGCGTTGAAGGAAATCTCAAGAAGTTATTCTGCAATGGTACGGAAGTTTGGGGACACGGTTCCAGCCTGAGTAATTATATGCGAAATGTATGTGTTTGATTACACAATATATTTAAATATATTGTGTTATATTTAAATTAATAATATATTTAAATAGAGCCTAACTTTTTCTAATTCTTAGCAAAAAAAAGAAAAAAGTATATATATATATGTTGAAAATTAATTTAAAAATTATTTTAAGAAATAATGCAATTTTATCTTGCATCGCTCCTTAATATTTTAATCAGAGAATCCTTCTTTAAATTGATGCTAGGAGCAAATAAACGGATTGAGCGGAATGATAAAATTCGATACTGCCGGATTCCGGACCGAATTCCAATTGGACATTGTACATCTCGGATATCAAGGATTGCGAAAAATCGGAACATGGGAAACGAATGTTGGTATTCAATGGGATCCGAGGCATAGAATTCCTGAAGTGAATGATGAGAAGAGTTTACGTGACAAACATTTTCTTGTCATGATATCGTTAGTATGTTCCAGTATAATATTTGTTTCTTGAAATGTGTTTCTTTAAAATCTATAATTAATTAAATCATCAAGAAAAAATAAGTGTAATGTAATGTTTTTGAATCTTTTAATTATTAAGCTACAAGAGGGAATTATGACGCGATTATGTAATGAAGAAAATGCAATAATTTTATAAAATGTATCATAAAAGAAATTTTAAGTTCAAATAAAACACATATATGCATGCATGTGAAACTTTATGCAAAAAGCAAGTGATGGAAATAATGATACACTCACAATCAAATAATATAATAAAACACATAACTCAATATTATCAATCATAATACAGTATTTTAATTGCTTCCTTGTAAAGAAAATATTATTGCAATTAAGAAACCATAACTATCTATGTTCATATGCATTTTCAACCACATAACTATCTATGTTCATATGCATTTTCATTTTATATATATATATATATATATATATATATATATATAATTTTTTAAATATAATTTTCAATACATATAATATAAAAAAGCTAAAAAATATTCTTGATTAGATAAAAATAAATTTCAGACCGAGCCATACGGAATGCTTAAACAATCAATTTCTATAACAGTTGGAAACGATCGATATGAGGGCTTTGCGATCGATATAATTCAAGAAATGAGCAAGATACTGGGATTTAATTACACCTTTGAAGTTCAAGCCGACAACGTGTATGGATCGCTCAATAAAACAACCGGCCAGTGGAACGGCATGTTAGGAAGAATAATCGCTGGAGTAAGTCAATGGGGCATTTCTTCACGTTTTAATCCCATATAAACAACATAAGCGCATGATAAACTTGACCGACCTTCGTTCGCGAGTAGTGCTGCTACCTTTCATTGCATGCTAGATGTTGAAACACGTTGTAACTTCTTACATCGATAAAGCAGCTACCTCTATATTTCTGTAATATTATATTTTTAAGCGGTTTTTCTCCTTAAAATAAATCATCAGCTCATTAATATCTATTTTAACATATTGTCGGAAAGAAATATATATTTATATTTTCATTATTTTCCCTCTAAATAATAAAAATCAAAAATTTGTGTACGATCAATAAATGAATTGAAATTATATTTTACATATTAAATAGAATGATAAAATTTTTCTTTTAATTTTGAAGACAGCGGACTTAGCGATCACAGATCTGACGATCACTGCAGAAAGACAGAATGCTGTAGATTTTACGAGTCCGTTTATGAATTTAGGTAAAACATGATGTCGCATGTTCTCGGTGTGAAATCATTAAGTATAAAGAATAAATCGTGAAATTTTATTTACGTCTTAATCAAATAATATTTTTTTTTTAGGAATAAGCGTCCTCTACAGAAAACCAACGGCCGTTCGTCTGAGTTTACTATCCTTTCTAGGACCATTCTCGGTAGACGTGTGGGTGCATCTGATCGTAGCTTACATCGTTGTGTCAATGTTATTATTCGTGATTGGGAAACTTTGTCCCACCGAATGGACAAATCCATATCCTTGTATCAGAGAGCCGGAAGTATTGGAAACGCCTTTCACTCTAATGGACACTCCGTTCTTCGTAATCGGAGCCTTACTAAAGGGTTCTACCGGATTTGCACCCGTGTGAGTTGATCTTCGCTTCGTGAAGCTCATCATAGAATGTTTCTGAGATATTTCTCTTACATGCAATTAAACTTTTACCAAGTGCACAATAAAGTTTTATATCCTTGCAGATTTTTGTATACGTCAAAGAGTTAGTTACGCTGCGTGCAATTAATAATTATAGTCAAAATTGCATTATCTGTGATTGTTTGTGACGAAAAATATCATAGACTTTAAACAGCATATTTTAAAAAAATAAACAGCATATTTAAAAAAATAAACAGCATATTTAAAAAAAATAATACCAAATCTTATTTCACGTTAATCATCTCGTTAATCTGTAATTTCTAACATAAGGAAAAGTTAAAGAACTTTACAATATGTTATAATATTAATAATATTAATAATAATAATAAAAATAAATAATAAATATTAATAAAATAATAATAATAAAAATATTAATAATAATAATAAAATCATATTATTCCCCCTAATAATTATCTTAATTATAATTTAATTTAAATGATTCTTTCGAATCCAAAGACTTTCACGACAATCGCATTAGAAGTATGTAATATTGCTCAAAAATGCTCAATTTAATATAAAATAAAATACAAATAAAAAACAAAATAATATATTTCAGAGGAATTTCAACAAGAACCTTAACTGTTTCATGGTGGTTCTTCAATCTAATCATTGGATCGACGTACGTTGCCAATTTGGCAGCCGCGTTAGCCACAAAATCCGTTGCATGGCCCTTCCAGAAGGCGGAAAATCTGGCTTATCAACAGAAAATCAAGTACGGCGCGAAAAAGAATGGATCTACGCTCTCGTTCTTCAAGGTAAATGACATGATTTGTAAAAGAGGCTAGATAGTTGTCGACTATTATTAACGCATATTGGCTGACGATAATATTTCGCGTTATTATTATTTATGAAAGCCTCTGGACTTGGAGCGATCGATCTCGTTTTGCAGGATTCCTCGCACGAAGCATACAATATTATGTATAGTTATATGATGGATCATGCTGACGAGGTACTTATTGAAAAGATCGAAGATGGTGTGCGGAAGGTGCAGCAAGAGAATTATGCATATCTCATAGAGTCCACGTCAATTGAGTATATTAAGCAGAGAAAGTGTAATGTAACGCAGGTCGGTGGACTTTTAGATGCCAAGAGCTACGGGATAGCAATGAAGAAAGGTGGTTCGATTTTATGTAATTTACAATATAATAATAATTGAATATTATAGATACATATATCTCCATTTAATTGCTCTCAATTTGTTATACGTCATATTAATTATCTCAGAGTCGATGAAACGATTGAAATGTTTAATTTCATTTTTAATCAAATAAAATGTCGATGACAGATGCGCCTTATCGCACGGATTTCAGTGGTGCTATACTAAAGCTGCAGGAAAACGGTATAATCAATGAATTGCAATATAAATGGTGGAAACAGAAACGAGGCGGCAATGAATGTGAAGTATGTGATGTTTATGCTTCTGTCTTATATTATCGACTCCGCCTATTTCACCGCAAAAATGAAATTATATAAATCATATTATCGTGCGTAATTTTTAAAATGTGCCTTATCTCATAGATAATTATTTGATTGATTGATTACTGATTGATTAGTATGTCAATTATTTATTTTAAATTTTATTTATTTTAAAAACTTTATTTAATAATGCAAGGTACTTTCTTTAAAAATCATTCACGTCGGATTCTAATTTATTTGAGACAAAATTCCTATAAATAAATTATAAAAAGTATGTAGATGTGGTCTGCGAACGCCTGATGTAATTTGAGTCAAATTTAACTAAGCCAGGAAATTTTTTTTATCTCTGATTTTTACTTCCTCTCTATCTCTGTTTTCCAACTTTATTTATGAATCGTTTGGTTTCTGTGAAAGCACTATTCATCAAATATTAATTACAACCAAATCGCGATTTAATTAATGGGTTTTTTTTCCAAGTGCTGTTGTTAAAAAAAAAGACATAAGATCACTTCAAATTATTATAGATTCAATTAATTATCGAAAATACTTTTTTTTCAATTGTTCGTTTGGTTATTGATTTTTTATTTTTCTTTCATTTATTTGATTACACGTACAGATAAAAAACATGGCAAAGTATTTCACGTTATTTGGCCGCATTTATAGGTGAGTTGATTCAAACTTTACCGATTTAGTCTGTACGTGTTAGAAACGACGTAGCGATTCTGACGCGTGTTTGGCGCGTAAGCGAGTAAGCCAAAGTTAAAGTAAGAATAAGCCAAAGTGTAGTTACTTCAAGATTTACGAAGTAAACTGCTGGGTAAATTTTAAATTATTATGACGCAACTTGGAGAAAAATTTATATTCAGTTTGCAAAAACTTTAGTTCACTACTTAAACGTTAAACCACAATCATTTATCCATGACGTTTGAAAAAATTATCAATGTTGAAAATTTGATTTTTATAGGAAAAGATAAAAGTCCAAGTGAAAGCGTTAAATTTTGAAGACGTCAGCGGAGTATTTCTAATCATGATAAGCGGCGTTATGTTGTCGTGGCTTTTTGCAGGCTGGTCATTTCTTTGGAATGTTCGAAATCTTGCAACCAGATACAAGGTAACAGCATGCTTAATAATTCAAAATAATTCCGTATATTTCTCACAGAAATTATTTCTATAATGTTATAAAAATTGTTGTGTTTTACATTACAGGTATCTTACAAAGATCAGATCGTAGAAGAGTTAAAATTCTTAGCTAAGTGCAGTAGCAAGAAAATGGTTAAAAAAAAGAGAGACATCTCTCGAGACGATTAAAAGCAATAGCACCGATTGCTAATGAAGATACATATTACATCTATAGCAAGTTTTATATGTAAAAAAAGATCAAATATAATTAAAAGATTAAGTGAGCAAGAATTATTACGAGCAAGAATTATAACATTATTTGTAGAAGACGATAATGTCGACTTTAATGAAACTAAGGCAAAACATCGAAAGATCTTCGAGAAAACTTTACGCAAATTCTAGAAACTTGTTCTAACGATTATAATCTGCGTTAAGCCAGGACGGAGTAATGCAGAAAATAAGCGCTTCGCAGTAAATGCTTCTCTGGAAACCATATGAAAATGACGATTGCAGCGTTGCACATATAAAAAGAATCCCGTATGTAATATCGAACATTCTTGTTAAAATCATAAAGTGCTTCTAAATGACTCGCGAGAGCGACGAGCAGAACGCATCGATTCAATAAAAAATAAAAAAATAAAAATAAAATAAAAATAAAATAAAAATAAAAAAATTGTACGTTACATTTTATGCCAGAGAGATCACGCATACATTTGCGGATATTTATATAAGTATGTCTTTCGATGTCGGGAAAGATTACGTAGGAGAGCACCGGTTTGTGCGAGCCGCGATTTATCGAGGCTCCGAGATCCTCTCGCGAGCGATCAATGACGTAATGATCAAACTCCTGCGTTATCGAATAAGAAATGCGCTTCTCGACGTTAAACGCGGCAATCGCGGATCGACTCTCGCGGACGTACGTGCATAATGGAAGAGTCCCGTGAAAATATTTCTTAATGCATTCGAAGTGGGTAGGCGAGCAAATAATGGGGCTGTCTAACAGACTACTAGACACGATGCACAGTTCCTCCCGGCAGCATTAATATTCTCTCTGAAAGAATTCCACTACCAGCAACTGCTGGAACTTGGATCTTTTATCCTCCGATTTTATTCTCAAAACAATTCTGTACAAGACACGCTGCTTATCGTGTTTATACACTGCGAAAAATCGTTTGATTGTACCAACAAGACATATATAATTGAAGGCATTTTGGTTGAATCAAACAAGAATTTCTAGTTATCATGATAAGACTCGATTTTTTATAACTAGAATGTTTAATAGATTTTACTATAAGGATTTGATTAGTATTTTCTGATTAGATCTATAAAATTTCTTGTTACATTAATTTCTTTGCTTGCTTCTTAACTTAACTCGTATTCAATATTTGCCATGAAATGTGTATAAAGAACTAGTATTAACATTAAATCCAAAGTATATTTTTTTTCTTAGGAGTAGTAGTGCCAGAAAGAGAACGCTAGCTCTCTGATTGTGTGTGTTTGAGCTACATCCTCTTCTTGCATCACTGTTTATCAATTTAATTTCTAACAAACTGAATTTAAAATAATTTATTCAATAATCTAGACTGAATTTATGCAATAATCGTGTTGGAATTCAAAATATTAAACAGATTTTTGAGATTAGATGAAAAAAATTTTAGACGATTTGATGCTGATGAGTTTAATATTATTAACGGGAAAATTTGGTAAATTTAACAGGAAGAAATTAATCAGATTCATCCAGTAATTCCTACAAGAATTCTGGTTCGTCCATTTTCCAACAGACATACTGGTTGAATCTACCAGAATTCTAATTAATGCAACCAGATTTTTTTCTCAGTGTAAAGTCCTGAATAAATTTTCCGTCTATTACTTTATTCGTGAATAAATAAATTTTCCGTCACGCTATTACTTTATTCGTGAAAATATACGATGAAAATTGATAGCAATTGCAATAATAGCTGATAATGAAGGGTGAGAAATATCTGACGTCACAATTACCGTTTAGCAAAATATTACATATAATTATATAATATTATATATAATTATTATATTATACAAAATTATATAATATTATATATAATATTATATATAATATAAAAAAAAATATGCAGCATATCATGGATCAAACACTTCTTAATGTCTTTTTATACGACCTATATAATATCAGATCTAAAATTTTTCAAACTATGATAACATGTAATAAGCATTACCAAGTCTGAAATTTGCATAATTTGGAGAACATTAAAGAATAACCGCAACTAATCCCTGATTACTAATAACGTTCGAAATAAGAAGATAAGGAATATTTAATTGTTGGACATTAAACTGAATTGTCCGGCATCATAAGGTCATTAGGGATCACCGCTTATCTCTATCATTTTGTCGTAAACACATCCGCGTATATATCCATGGGTATAGTCATCCGTGCGTGATGGAAGTAACAAAGAAGATCCGGCGGGGAGATACGCGCAACAGCGCGTAACCACTGATAGGTATCCTCACGAACAGAAGAGATCTGCTCTCCGGCTGTGCGCTAAACGATGAAAGTCGCGCACTCTCCCTCCGCCTGGAATTTTCGCCTTCGTTTTACGAAGCGCTGTTCGACCGATGACATAAACCCTCAGGAATCTTCGATTACCAGGTCCAGGAGGGAGAGCAAGCCCGATGGAAAGACGCAATGGCATCTCAACAAGAGGAGAGCGCGTCTTCGAGCGTTTTATTCAGAGGCCAACGGTGAAAGAGTTGCGCGGGTGGGGAAACAGCGCTTGTAAGCTAGTATTAAAAGGCCATTAAAAGGCTCGACATGACGTACGACTTTGTGAACCAGCGAATGAAAGTTCTCTTAGGTCTGCCTCTCGCCCGTTCTGCCTTGCACCTGGATAAGAAGGTATCGAGTAGACTAGATACGCGCCTGTAATTTCGTCCTCTCTCACGCTAGCTCTCTCTGTCGTGTTCTCATATTGTCCCTCTGATTAGGGATGCTGTTGGCGCGAAATTTATGATCGTCATGTATGAGGACCGGGGAGACTGTCGCTTAATTCGCATTAGCTTCCTCGCCTCTATCCATTTCATCAGTGAGCGAGAGACTCACTGATTAGGGAAACAGGAACTGTGAGATTTACGATCGGCGCGTGCTCGTTGGATTTGAAATGAAATTTGCGGAAATACACGCCAGATCCCAAGATCTGCGTTTCCGAGATTTCCACTCATATATCAAACTTATTGTCAGATCAAATGCGCGAGCATGTGTCTCTCGACTTAAAATAATCGATTGCAGAGATACTGAAAAATTTTCTTTGGTATTTACATATTTTCAACTTTATTTATCTATTTGAAAACATTTCGTTCATCGACAATTTAAATGCAAAGTAAAAATTGTATGCAATTTTTTTATCGCGTAATAAAAAATATAGCAGAATTGATCTATTTTCCTCGAAATCACGAAAAATTTTTAAAAAAGTTATTTGCAGGAAAAATGTAATTTATAGAATTTGAGTTGAATTTCTCGAGAAAAATTAGTTATCAAGTTATAGTGTGTTAAAAATACATTTTAAGGAACTAAACAGTGTGTTCTTTTTTAAAGTGCAGAATAAGAAAAATAAAAAAATCTTAAATAATCACCGACTGCGCGTTAAAGTTGAAACTTCATGATGATTTTTCAATGAGTTTCAACGGTTTGAAAATTTGTAGAAAACATTTGTCTTTTAAAATTGCTAATATTTCTATTACTTGCAAATATATAGTATATGCAATTGTTCTCGATGGTGACAAATTATCAATAATAATAGAACTTAAATTTAAATTTACATATATTATTATATTATTATTAAATTTAAATTTACATATATTGATATCTCATTTTATTCCATCCGCACACGCGCAGGAGTGTGTGAAATTTGGATAATAAAAGGGGATATCAATAATCGTTGAATTCATCATCTGAAGACATCAAAGAAGACAGAAATTATTATCTGATTTATATTTGCTTAATGTATGTATAAATAAGCAAATTAATGGATATAATTAAAATCTGACGCTAGGTATTTTGAGAATTAAACATTACAGAATTATTTTATCTGATCACAGATGAACATTACTGCTTGTATTGCTAAAAACAAACTTAAAAAGAATCTTGTTAACAAAGGGAATTGACAGTTTTGAATATAAAAAAATACATAATTTTCAAAAATATAAATTTCTGTAAACAAGAATCTTATTATGACATTATGTGTGAATTCAGAAATAGTAAAATTATTAAATTTGCTTCATGTAGAACGTCTCAAATTTTTTAGTTTATAAAAATTTCTTCTTTTTACATATATATTTATACATATCTTTAATTTCAATGTTAAACATTTTTTAATTTCAATGTTAAACATTTTTATTAATAACAATTATTTGATTAATAAAAATATTTGTTTCTTAATAAAAAATTATCAACACCAACAGTTTCTAAGTATTTTTGGTAATGTTTGAAAGTTTAATAAATTTTACAAAATGCACATATCTGTAGTATAAAAATAATAAAAAAAACTTTAATTATCTCTTTACAAAACAAACTTTAACAAAATATAACTTGATGCAACAATTGATAACAACAAATATATTAAAAAATTTGAATATCACAATATTAAAAAATGTAAAACGTAGGATGAAATTTTCGTTCAAAAATATGCAATTTTAAATTATTCAAGGAATCTAATAAATCACAAGCATTATTAAGCGAAAATTAAAATTTATTTTTGTTCATGATATCTCTCTCGTCAATTGCTTTAAATAATCTCGAGAAATACTCAAAATACGACACATATATTTGCTTCTTGCGTCATAGTTTACCATTAAATGTCATGGTACTTAGCTATTCCAACATATTAAAGACCTAACGCCAAAATGCTCAACGAAACGCTCCGCATCCGCCGAGTCGTTAATCGTCGTTATCGTGACGACAAAGCAAAATTAGTGGGCGCGCCTAGCACGGCCGAGGAAAATTAGGGAAGATTAACGCGCGTTTTCCATTACCTGTGTGTTCCGCAGCACATCTGAGGTAGAATATGTGATATGAGGTGCAAATATCCACCTTGCGTGCGCGCATCTGTGAAATCTTAATATTTGCGGCTCTCATTCGTTTAATGCGTTGTGTCTCATCTAGTTAATATACTGATAGTCTTGAATGTGTCAGATACATTCCAATTATCTCTAAACGCGCATTTATTTTAGATCGTTCAATTTTTTTTATTCCGACCATGTGTATTCAGGTGCATCGCAATATCCATGGTCGGCGATTTTCCGGAATTCCGCTTGATTTACGTCATTTAATTACGAGAATTAATATTCGGCAATTTTCCCCGCAATACGATTTAACCAAAATACTCGTTTTAGGTGATATATGCTTTAATTTGGGATACGTAAAAAAGCACACGTGCAATAAAATTAATTTAATAATTCTTAATAAATGATTCTCTGTGAAATGGGTCCCTAACTTATTGATCGATAATAAAATCTACAACACCTAAAAGATAATAAAGACTTATATTTTCTTTGTGCAACAATGTTATATATAATAACGTTTCTTCCTCATTTATAACTTACACAAAATTTAATAGCAATTTAACTTCATAATTAAAATTAGATTCCATTACAGCAAAGTACCGTTTATTAAATGACGATAAAGTAAGACATTAGCATGAAAATGACTTATATAATAAGATGAACAAATTTTCAACAGCGCCAGTAAAAGATGATTAACTGATCCATCCAAATAGAAACGCATTAAAAATTTGAAATGTTTTAAAATTTGTTTTTAAGGATGTTTTGTACAATTCTCAGCAAAGTAGCTGAAAATCAATATTGACGAATATATCTACTTTTGGTGTATTTTGAGTATGAGAAATTGTGTGGAATCTTACAATTTGATCTTAGCTACAGGGCAGAGATGTATTTTTTAATATTTATTACGTTTTTAATGAAATATTCCGAATTTTGTTAATCAAAATGATTAACTTTTGGCAGAGAATTTCGCCTTGTGACAGATACATGGCTAACTTCATTAAATTATATTTAATTAATTATATTTAATTAATTATATTTAATAATCAATTCGGTGCAAATTAAAATCGTTATAACTTGTGAACACTTTAGTGAATCGATTTAAAAATTGTACTGAAGATTCTAAACGTATGTAAGGACATTCTGTACAATTTTCATTAAATTCTCAATATTTTGAAAATAGGTACAAAACATCCTTAATGAAATATTCCGAATTTTGTTAATCGAAATGATTAACTTTTGGCAGAGAATTTCGCCTTGTGACAGATACATACATGGCTAACTTCATTGAATTATATTTAATATCTTTTTAATCAGTTAGTACTTGTATAATATTATTTGACCAAATATTTCTTCTGTACCTAAACTTTAGCAAATTTTAAACAAATTCTGAATATTATTTCCATATGTTTAAATCGACGTTATACATTTCCCATAAGAACTCATGTTAATTCGGTGCAAATTAAAATCCTTATAATTTGTGAACGCTTTAGTGAATCGATTTAAAAATTGTACTGAAGATTCTAAACATATGTTCTGTACAATTTTCATTTTAAATTCTCAATATTTTGAATATAGGTACAAAACATCCTTAAAAATAGATGCAAAAATATTTAAATAAATATCCGATATTTTTTCAAATTTTTTATATTTTCTATTTCTCATATTTTCTATTTCTTCTTCAATGTAACATTTATTCATATGAAAAATTCAACTAAAACACAACCAAGGGAAATTCCGGGAAAAATTCATATGACTCGAAAGATAATTTCGCACGCTCCCAGCGGTGTCGAATAGCTCGCGGCATCGTGTGAGATCGCGAACGCGATGGATAACGCAATTACTCATGCAAGCGATCTGACGATGATGCGTGCGTTTTGTTCGTATATCCGATTAAGAAGTCACTGCGAGTCCTGACCGCGGGCAACACATTCCGCGTTCTAACAAGTCGGGAGGCAGAAAAAGAGGCATGGGTGAAAAGGAAGAAAAACTTCCGAGGGGAGTTAACTCTCCGTCTTGGAGAGTGAGCTGCAGGGAAGTCGGCGTCGAGAAGTCGAGGTCGCTCATTCGTCAGGTCGAGACGAAACTCGTGAATTAACTTTTGCGTGCAATTTCTCGCAGTGCAAATCGCGGAGAGGTGGCTTCCGACTTGGTCCCCGAGTTGATATAATTATGACGCTAATAACCAGTGTCCTTTTAGGGACACGATTCTCGTTTATCGCGATACGCGGCACGTTCGCAACGTACGATCTGCGAAACCTTGCGAAACGCATCGCTTAACGAACGATAGCAACAAAGAGAGGTCGCTCAATGAGTAGCAAACGTGTATCTTTAGGCGAGGACATTCGCGTTCTCTGTATATCCGAGCACCGCCCTATCTGCGCACGCAATTTAGATTCGAAAGCGGCGGAACACTCCGGGCAGATTGCAACATCGGGAATGCCGTCGGCTGATATTTATAGCCCTCCGCGTGCATCCCTGGGAGAAACGTCATTTATTCCATTGCCGCTAACAATAGATGGCCGTCTCTTATTTCTTCGGTGATAAATTTGCGCCGCATTGTGAAAGTTACACATGCGTTTGATGCTATCTCGGGAGGAGTAAATTTTCGGAGCAAATTTCGGACATTTTTCCGTACGCTTGCCTTTTTATCGCACGATCGCGCAAATTACCGAGTACTTATAAATCTTGCTTATCATGGTGCGTATTATGAGAGAGGGACGGAATCTCTTTTTAATTCGCGCGAGAGAAATCGTAACACTTGCGTGAGCATTATGTATGGACAGTGCAAACGCCGGTAATCGCTCAAGTGGAGAATGTAAATCTGAACCGCCAACGAACCAGACGTGTCCCTCGAAGGGACAGCGCGTAGTATTTGTAAGGATGAAGGAAGATTAAGTGCTACGTAGGACGAACAATGTGACGCACGTCGCGAAGCCGCGAGTCCGTCCGGCTTCGTTGTCACTAACGCGTCTCTGTTTGCGGTTGAATAAATCGATCGCGAGAGAGACAACATTGGAAATAATCTCCTTAGGTAACACACCATGGAAATATCTGTTCGTGTATTGCTGCATGCAAATACTTGGACGATGCAAGTTGAATTCTCCAAAACAAATGTAGAGGATTTTAATTAATTGATTGAATAATAAAATTTTAGAAATAATTATAAATAATGGAATATTTATAAATAATTTACTAAATAATGCTATTATTTTGATATTCATATTTCATAAATATAACATTGTTATGTTAAACTAAAAATAAATAAATTTAGAAAAGAAAGGCTTTCGGACTGTGACGTAGGATGTTAGTACGAAAAAGTAATTAACAATTGAAAACGCAAGACAGAGCCACTAAATTAAAAAATGATTTAATAAGCCAAACTCTGTCGGCACAAAAGACTATCAAAATACAATTTAACAGACAGACGCACGTTCCGATCTTCTACAGATCCTTTTCAATGTCATACAAATAATAAAGATATAAACGCTAAAATTAAGACAAAGGAGGTCATGAGGACCTTAATAACGGTTATAAAATATTTGAACGCATGAATTAACGGTTGATATTACGTGGAAAATACAATTTCTGAGAAAAATGTCAAGCAAAAACATAATAAGAGACATAAAATGCTGTAAGAGAGCACAGCTTACCTCGATATCAAGACAAGTGCGCTATAAATGAAAAAGACGTCTGAGTTCGAAACTCCCTGGATGAATCCATCCAAAGTAAAAATTAACGAATTAAAGATGTCCAAAAAGTGGCAGCCTGTAAAAAAGAACAAACAAGAACAAACAAAAATTTTGTTTCTTGTTTTTTCTTTTTTATAGGGTGCCACTTTATTATCAATTCCAATTCTTGTTACTCCTTGGACAGAGTGATTTATCTTTATGGATTATTTTTATCAATTTTATCATTACGACTTTTCTATGGCCGACATCTTTAATTCGTTTATTTTTACTCTTTGGATGGATTCATCGAGGGAGTTTAGAACTCAGACGTCTTTTTCATTTATAGCGCATTTGTCTTGATATCGAGGTGACCTGTGCTCTCTTACAGCATTTCATGTCTCTTATTATTTTTTTGCTTGACATTTTTCTCAGAAATTGCGTTTTCTACCAAGCGTAATACCGACCGTTAATTCATGCGTTTAAATATTTTGTAACCGTTATTAAGGTCCTCATGACCTCCTTTGTCTTAATTTTAGCGTTTATATCTTTATTATTTGTATGACATTGAAAAGAATCTCTTTTGTGACGGAGTTTGGCTTATTAAATCATTTTTTAATTTAGTGGCTCTGTCTTGCGTTTTTCATTGTTAATTACTTTTTCGTACTAACATCCTACGTCACAGTCCGAAAGCCTTTCTTTTCTAAATTTGTATTATTACTATACGGACTGTTAATCTTTCTTACTTTTAATTTTTAATTTTTAAAAATAAATATTATTGCACCGTAATACTTGGACGATGCAAGTTGAATTCTCCAAAAAAAAGATGTAGA
Organism: Camponotus floridanus; assembly: GCF_003227725.1. Classification (NCBI taxonomy): domain Eukaryota; kingdom Metazoa; phylum Arthropoda; class Insecta; order Hymenoptera; family Formicidae; genus Camponotus; species Camponotus floridanus. Next base: position 272,945 of record NW_020229592.1, on the reverse strand, counting down.
GGATTTTAATTAATTGAATGATAGAATAATAAAATTTTAGAAATATTTATAAATAATGAAATATTTATAAATAATGAAATATTTATAAATAAATTACTAAATAATGCTATTATTTTGATATTCATATTCCATAAATATAACATTGTTATGTTAAACTAAAAATATTAATAAATATTATTGCAGCGTAACTGTGATTTAAAGAGGCATCTTATACACATGAGAACTCCAACAAGCTCATCTACGTTAGAAATTATACCTCGCAAGTGCTATCTGAGTTTTGATAAATGACGGTGACTTGCATGCTGTGAGTTACAAATATTCGTCATTATCCTAATACTTGATTAAACGAATGGCGAGAAAGCAACATTTAGTTTTCGACTTAAGCCAGTGATATCGCGAGCCATGAGAAATTCAACGAAGAGATGAATATTTGTCGCGATGCAACTTGCAAATACTTCAACGTCGGTTCTTCTAACGGTACTTCTCTCCCACGTTCGATTAGTACAAGTAATTTAATATGAAAACTCTGGTCAAAGAAGCATCTAGCATTTATCCATGTTCGAGCGAATGATAAATTACGCAAGTTGAAACTTTCGACCTCCTTATCTGGCACTCCCACTCATGAGAATCAAATTCAAATGTATGACATAATTAAGCGTTAATTAAATGCTAATTTATCGCTCTAATCTCGAATTTATTGGTCGCAAAATAAATTCGAAATAATTATAAACGCTTGTATTTATGCATGTATTAATCGCATTATTTGCGATATCTTTCACAGTTAATTCGAAAAATAATATGATATTAAGCTGATATTGTAAATTTAAAACTGATATTGATAATTTAAATTAAAAACTTTTTATTTTTAATTATTTTATTATTGTATAATTAATATTCTATTTATATTTATTATAAATTTATTATCTTTTATTATTATTATATAATTATAAAATATTACATGTATAAAAATTTCATCTTTTTAAATTCTATTTGCAGTATTCGTGAGCAATAGCAATTCAGATATATTTGTTCTTTTTTATTTGTTATAAATGTTTTTCAAAAATGAAAATGTCAGCAATTAATATTTAATCAACGTCTTCATCTTTAATATCAATTTTCTGTTAATTGATAAGAATAATATATTCGAAATTAGCATTTAAGTATGTCATAGCATTAGAAACTTCAAAAATAAGAAAAATGTAAATTTTTTGTTTGTCGAGGAAAAAAACCGATAAAATGCGCGTGATAACAATTTGCGAAAACTTGAAGCATTCCAATGCAATCATCGTCCGCTACTCATCGCATTTCTTCACGCGCAGATTCTGTGAAATTATTACGAGATTCGCCGCCGGCAGACTGGGAACCTAGGGTCCATTAATATCCGAGCGGAAATCTATAAACCGCGGGAAAAGTTTGGTAGTAAAATTAATAACGACATTAAATCATTCCAGGCGTCGAGACATAAAATCTATTTCTTGAATCTTACCATCGTCGTGATGATGGAACTAATGGAATGAATATACCTCGTCTCTCTTAAATTATATTGAAAACTGTGTGAGGATACTTAGTCTCAAGAAAAAGAAGAATTTAACATCTAAATTTCAATAGATTATTTAAATTTTTTAAATTAATTCTTTTCTATTTTTAACAAAGAATTAAATAATTTTTTTCTAGTCTCAGCAATGATGAACCGATCCTTATAATTACACTAAATTAAACTAAACTGAAATATTTTTTTATAATTCTTCTATTTATACTTATCATGTCATCAATTAATTAATTAATATAATTGTGCAATAAATCACCTAATCGATTTTTATGGAATCATTTCATATATATATATATATATATATATATATATATATATATATATTAAGGATTGGTTTATTAATGATTGGTCAACTAAATTTTTTAAAATATTTATGACCAGAATAATATCTACAATCTTAATTTTGAAACTACAAGATTTTTATAAAGTTTTTTATAAAGTTTAGTAAAATATATTTTTATAAAGTTTTTTATAAAGTTACGTTCAGTTGAAAATATATTTTCATGAAAGAAAAAAACACAACAAATTTCGAAATTAAAAAAGATATTTTTCCGAAATAAGAATAATTAAAGAGGAAGTAAAAATATATCATGATTATTAATAGCGTATTTTAAAAATGCTCCAGCTCTCCGTTTATGAAAGCCGATTAGTTCGTCTTACCATAATTTATAAAAGAAGTTATGAATGTTACTGAGCAAGGTTGTATATTCAAAGACTGGCAACGCTTTCGCATATTTTACTGCGATGAGCGTAAAATGATACAAGTAAAATACGACGAAACGGCCGTAACTTCTCGCGGGAATACGCAAATCTTCGTTAACGACTTCATCACGGACCGTGTTGTGGAATAGCATGCGATCTGAACGATCCCACGTATTCAGTGGAGGCATCCGTCTATGTTTAATCGAATGCATATTTTCGCATTGTCTTGAAGAGAAAAGAAAAATCAGCTGTAAAGGCACCGACGTAAAGATGTTAACGAAAGGTCTGAACGAAGAAACGCCGTGTAATGTTAATGAACGCAATTGTAAGTGTGGAAACGCTCGTCAACAGCTTTATCTAACTCTGATATTGGTGAGATTATATATTACGAGGGCTCGCAGAGAGAGGCTACGCGTTGCGCGAAGTCATTCTCATGCCTTAAGAGTCTTGTCTTGCGCTGTCAGTGCAGTTTCTCCTCGCATTCTTTTTCGTGCGCTTTCTTACGGGAATTTTACGTGCCCAGTTTATGATCTTCTGATATCAGAACCGGTATTAATTAATGTACATTCAAAACATTGATAAGAATGTAAGCGATGTGAGAATATATTTCTTCGTGGACACTGATCGCCGACATTTCGGGAGCTTGAACCGCGATTTGGTTCCGCATCTATCGAGAATCGAAATCCGAGGAAACGCATCGTATAAGAAAGGATGGGAGGAGGAAGAGGCCGAGATGCAGGATGATGCATCCTGCAGCATCGGCGGCTTCGACGGCGGCGGCGATGCCACTCAGGGGTCGAAGGTTAACTCGCCTAACGTCCGAGCACAGGCGGAATATAGATGCACGGTACCGTTCGCCGCTTCATTTCCTTGAGTTATGGTCAATTACGGATGCCTTATCTCGCCGGCGTGGGTCCACGACTACCACCTACAAGAGGGGAGGAGAGGACGAACGAATGAGCGAGGAGATGCCTTCTCCGCTCTCTCGTAACCGTCACAGTCGGGGATAATCTAGCAACGTGTATCTATCCAGGAAAACATCCCACTGAGCCGCTCTCGCTAAATCTCGTCTTCTTTTCCACGTTCTCACGGAGACCAAGTATAATCGACGAACCTATACGTGTATCAAGTACCCGAGTTTAATGATAGGTCGTCCAATCAGTAACTCGCTTCGCGAAAATGGGCGCGCGCGATCGATCGCGAATCGCCGTTTATCTTGAATTAAGCGATGTCCGCGATGTTGGCATATCTTTGTACGATAGAGGCGATTATAATGTCAGGGTGTTGCACTCTTACCCCAAATATTGAGAAACGCAAATATTTATATGTGATAAATTGTATACTACATTTTTTATATACATGCGATCTTTAAAAAATTATTGTCCATTATTCTAATGAATTTCCTTTTCTATGAGTATCCTTTAAATTGAAAAACGCAAATATTTATATGTGACAAATTTTATACTACATTTTTTATATACATGGGATCTTTAAAAAATTATTGTCTATTATTCTAATGAATTTCCTTTCCTATGAGTATCCTTTAAATCTTTTCAATTATACTTTGGTGCGTAATCAAAGTTAATATCTCTAATTTTTTATTCCCATGCCTTGAAAATCAGCGCTACAAAAAATAAGGCTTCTTGAAAATTTTGAAATTTTTTTAAATCATTATACACAAGGTTGCTGATATAATTACGAAAAACTGCTGTGCACCTATAAGATTATTATTAACCCAATCAATATTTATTATGCAATATAAGATTATTAATATAAGACTTCTATAGAATAATAAATAATTCTATAGAATAATTCTATAGAATAATAATTTTAATTTTTAGGTCTTTTTCTAAATTTTGTTTTATTTATTATTCTATAGAATTCTATATTTATTATACTATAAAATAATAAATAAAATAAAGATTAAAAAAAACCTAAAAATTAAAATTATTATTCTATAGAATTATTCTATAGAATTATTTGTTATTCTATAGAAGTATCTCATATTTTATTCTATAGAACTTTATTCTATAGAATAATAAATAAAATAAAAATTTAAAAAAGACCTAAAAATTAAAATAATCATTACAAAAAAAAAAAGAAAAAATACAACATACATATATTAATTATTATTTCAGTTTGAAAATTTTATCTTTGAAGATTTAAATGTGCATCACGAGTAATTTTATTCCGTGTTTATCATTAAAAATGAAATTTATGCATTTACACGTCTATAAAAATAAACTTCAATCTTAAGAGATATAGTAATATTACTGGAACACCCTATATATAAAATCCTTTACGCACAATTTCTCCCCTCTCACCCCAATCTCCACGTGTCCTATACTTACTTGCATCGCGTAATTAAATTTTACTTCACGCCTACATCTCTCAGAAACCAGCTCTTGAAATTAATCTCGCTCATATAAATTGGTTGATGCGCCGCGCAGATGACCGAGTAGCCGTGTTTATATCCTACTGCAGTTCTCCGACCGACATGCGCGTATTTTAAGGACGATTCGACGATAGTGAAAGTAAGCAGGAAAAAGAAGGTTCACGGCGAAAGTTAATCCGGTCTTCGAAATTGCAGTACAATAGTTGCCGAGGAAATAAAACATTTTCAACTCTCGCGTTGTAATCCAAGATAAGCAAAATTATCATTCCTTGCGTTTCATAAATAAGGAAGAAATTCTCGAATTTTAATTGGATACAGGATTAAACGGATTCAACAGATTTTATCAATGATTAGTCGGCCAAGGGAATTAATTAAAAGATTTATATGCCTAAAATATATACAGCTTGAGCAACAGAATATCAGATACTTACAGATTATATCTATGATACAGATTATATCTATAATAAAATATTTTGAGAGACACATTTATTATTCCGTATTATATAAATACCTTATAACGACGAATTTTACGATGCCAATCAACATTTTTGTCCACCTTGTTTTACGAATAAGAAATCTACTGCAATCAAATTCCAGTAATAAATAGTATGGTCGTAAATGTTGAAATGCTTAGAAAAAGAACAATTAAAAAAACAGCAATACAAGAATAATAATCAATTTCGCTGCGTTTCCCAAAGTGTCCAATATATCAAATGTTATTTTGAGATAGCGAGATGAGAGAAAACAGTTGATTATGTTCGACGAGGACAATTTGCGAAGCTTTTTCCAGAACACTTTGCAGCACCGTCGAAGGAGAGACGTCATTTGGCGCCGTTCAAAATTAATGTACACGAGCAGCACGGTATAATTTCGCTATGGGAGGTACAAGAAGAAAGATCGTAAAGTTTCCGCGAGAAACCGGCTTAAAAAGAAATGCCCCCGAATGAAATCGGTGGATGATTAATGTCACGTTCTTGTGGCCGAATCACGACGCGATGCTTCATTTCGAAACTTTAATAGTGCGCGTAAAAATATATATATATATATATATATATATATATATATATATAATAAAGGATTATAGACTGTTTAGTATAGAGTTTATAGTTTAAAGGAGTAAAGACTGTTGAGTTTAGAATTTATAGATTAATCGTGATGATAATATAAAACAAAATAAAGTAAAATAAAATGAGTATAAACATAAGTATTTATATTGTAAAGATCGATGTATTGAACAGGAAGTTATCCTAAGCCGAAAGGCAAGAATTAATGGATAATAAATAATAAATAATAATAATAAATAAATAAATAAATAATAAATAATAATAAATAAATTATATATATATATATATATATATATATATATATATATATACAGGATGACCCATTTTAATCTCCCCACCTAAATTTCTCGGAATCTAAGCAAGATAGAGAAAAATGTTTTAGACAAAAGTTGTATGGTTTCAAGGGGGACATAAGATGGTGTCATTAGTTTGATCTTGAAGAGCCACCTGAAGGACACGCGAAGGTCAGCTCCAACTTTTTAAATGGGACACCCTATATGCTTTTGCATATTCTTGTAGCTCATCTCAAGAGCTTTCCAAAACATTATAATTAAGTTAGTTTTCATTAAGCACTTTCCAAGTTATGAGGCTTGAAATCATTTTTTAATTTTACATAAACCGTAAAATATCTTGTAAAATATTCATTTTTCGATTATTTTACCTTAATACTTTTATGTACAAAATAATGAGAAGAATCAATTGGTGTAAAGAAAACTTATAGTTGTTTCGAAAAAAAATATGTAATTTGCAATTAACAATTACATATATTTTCTTAAAAATAACTATCTTTTCTTTACACCAATTGATTCCTGAATATTTTACAAGATATTTTACGGTTTATGTAAAATTAAAAAATGATTTCAAGCCTCATAACTTGGAAAGTACTTAATGAAAACTAACTTAATTATAGTGTTTTGGAAAGCTCTTGAGATGAAATACAAGAATATGCAAAAGCATATAGGGTATCCCATTTAAAAAGTTGAAGCTGATCTTCGCGTGTCCTTCAGGTGGCTCTTCAAGATCAAACTAATGACACCATCTTACGTCCCCCTTGAAACCATACAACTTTTGTCTAAAACATTTTTCTCTATCTTGCTTAGGTTCCGAGAAATTTAGGTGGGGAGATTAAAATGGGTCACCCTGTATATATATATATATATATATATATATATATATATATATGTATATATATATATATATATATGTATACAGGGTGACCCATTTTAACTTAGGCAGCCAAATAACTCGAAAAATAAGCACACTACGAAAAAATGGTTAGAATCAAAATTTCGTCATTTCAAGGGGGACGTACAATGACGTTAAAATCAGCCCCCCCACCCCTCCCCCTGGGCGGTGAGGGGGGGCAAGTTTGAAATCTTAAATGGAACCCCCTATTTTTCATTGCATATTCTTGTAGCTTATCTCGAGAGCTTTCCAAAACACTATAATTAAGTACCTTTTTATTAAGTACTTTTTGAGATATAAGGCTTAAAATAATTTCTTAATTTTACATAAACCATAAAATATCTAGTAAACCATTCATTTTTCGATTATCTTACCTTCATACTTTTATGTACAAAATAATGAGAGGAATCAATTGGTGTAAAGAAAACATACAGTTGTTTTTAAGAAAAAATATGGAATTGTTAATTGCAAATTACATATTTTTTCTTAGAAACAACTATGTGTTTTCTTTACACCAATTGATTCCTCTCATTATTTTGTACATAAAAGTATGAAGGTAAGATAATCGAAAAATGAATGGTTTACTAGATATTTTATGGTTTATGTAAAATTAAGAAATTATTTCAAGCCTTATAACTCAAAAAGTACTTAATAAAAAGGTACTTAATTATAGTGTTTTGGAAAGCTCTCGAGATAAGCTACAAGAATATGCAATGAAAAATAGGGGGTTCCATTTAAGATTTCGAACTTGCCCCCCCTCACCGCCCATGGGAAGGGGTGGGGGGGCGGATTTTAACGTCATTGTACGTCCCCCTCGAAATGACGAAATTTTGATTCTAACCATTTTTTCGTAGTGTGCTTATTTTTCGAGTTATTTGGCTGCCTAAGTTAAAATGGGTCACCCTGTATGTATATATATATATATATATATATATATATATATATATATATATATATATATATATGCTTCCGATTATAAATTGAAAGGTCCGCGCGACAGATATCCTTAAGTAGATCGCGCCGCAGGCGAATCGAGTTGGGCGATTTATCGGCGTCACCGATCGAGAGGTAAAAACCGGTTTTTGCACAAAATACGAATACAGGGCACAAATGAATAGATAGATCTTCTACATTTTTGCATCGAGATACGCGCGTACATATCTTCAGTGATTTTTTTAAATACTCGACGAATTTCTTGACGAGCGATTAACATGTGATTACATCGTTCTTGTCACATAAGCAGCGATATTACGAGAAGCACGCAGTACTATGACTTAGAGGGAATATTTTTTGAAAAATTAAAACATTAACTATCATTTAACAAATAATTATTATGTATAAAATTATTATATATAATAAATTATATTATATATTACATATTAATATGTGTGATTAATAATAACTATTATTCAAATCAATCTTATTTTTTCAAAAATATTTTTAACAGGCTATTCCTTTTATACATTTAAATCAAAATCGTATTTATTTTATATTTGTTAAATTTGTAATTTGCTAAATATAGGAAAATAACAATAATAATTAATTCAATTATAAATTAATAGATATAAATTAATAAATATAAATTATAAATATAATTATAAATAAATTATAAATTTAATATTTCTTAATATTAAAAGCTTGAAATAAATGCATACACAATCGCTTCTTATTGCGAGTGTACTTGAGACAAAATACGATAATGATTTTCTCTTTGTTTTCAAATAAATAAATTTATTGCAATCAAGAAACACAGATAAAAGGAAAGCTTAAGTTGGAGCAGCTACGTTAAGTGTGCTTCTATGTTATACAAGTAATCCTTCTTCGTTTAATCTTAAAGTAGAAGATATTGCACACAGAACACTGAAAAATCCTAACATTAAATTGAAAAAGACTTACAATATATCTTTTTTACAGCACTGCACTGCTTTATGAAAGATTCTGAGATAAATAAAAAGACTCGGTACACACGAGCACACAATAAGATTGCGAAAGCTTCTTATAAGTAGAAATAAACGTTACGTGTACACTACTTATATGTTGTTCAATTTTTATATAAAAGACCTTATCAAAAATAAAGAAATGTACGTAACAAAATGTAATGAAACAATAAATCCTACAGATATCTTCAATTTATACCTTTGAAAAATTTATCTCTCTACATGATAACAGGAGATATATATTATATCTTGTATATACAGGGTGTCAGGGCAATGTCTTCAAAAGAAAGCTCTTGTAGTCTTACCTCGAAAACTTTTCAAAACACTATAATAAGTATTTTTTCATCGAGTAGTTTTCGAATTATGAGGCTTGAAATAATTTCTTAATTTTTACATAAACCTTAAAATATCTAGTAAAAATATTCATTTTTCGATTATCTTATCTTAGTACTTTTATGTACAAAATAATGAAAGTAAATATGTAATTGCAAATTACATATTTTTTTTCGAAACAATTATGTGTTTTCTTTACACCAATTGATTCCTCTCATTATTTTGTACATAAAAGTATTAAAGTAAGATAATCGAAAAATGAATATCTTACTAGATATTTTATGATTTATGTAAAATTAAGAGATTATTTTAAGTCTCAGAACTCGAAAAGTACTCAATAAAAAAATACTTTATTATAGTTTTGAAAAGCTCTCGAGGTAAACTACAAGAGTTTTTTTTTGGGAAGAGATTACCCTGTATATTTCAAAGTTGTAATTGTTCCTAAAAATATGAAACTTGTACAAGCTATTAATATTTTATGAGACACGAGAATATAGCAGTAGTTTCAACACATGTTCGATTTATTGCAACAAACAAGAATCAAGTACTATAAATAAAGATACATTATTCCGGATGATGCGAGGAAATTCTAATGGAAAAGTCGACATTGCGTGTCGACGCAGCAACGTAGACTAAAATACAACTGGAGTACCTGCGATCAGTTCTCCTTTTAACGACTACCCTCGACGGCGCCATCATTACCGTCGTTGGTACGTGGATCGATGTGCCAATTAACTCTTTAGCAAGCGTTCCACGGCTCTCGCGGTGCTGTAGCTCACGCATGCATGATTAACGGTATAGGATAGAGTACATATTGGATGACCAAATTAGGACTCTTGCATACGTAGGCGGCATCGCAGAAACAAATGGATCCTCTCCTTCCCTCGCAATTTGACGACACATCGAGGATCCCTTTCTTCCCGATCACGGTCTTCGGCCTTCGCCGCAACTAGATGGACTACCAATCTGCGCGTGTCAAGTGCATTCCGCATTAATTGCGAAACGCAACTGCGCGGTCGTGATACTCGAAGGTGAATTTACATAGCGGCTTTATAGCGGGGCGGATCGCGCGTCAGCCCGCGGGGATTGCTGAGCTCTCTAGAAATCTCTAAGAGCTGACGATCCGGCGGTGCTCTCTTGGCTCTTTGCTTTCCCGTGGGAAACTTCGTATCGTGCCAATGTTCGCAAGGTCGAAAACTCATGTTAACAGCCTCTCGAGTGTATTACACAGTGTTATTATTTGAAGGAATTCTGGTTAATCCTTTTTTGCGCTTAGCGGGTTACTTGAGTTCAAGGATATAAGTTCACTTTAACTTTGTTCACTTTAACGCATATTTTCATAAATCGTAATATGTATTAAAGAATAGCAATATGATATGTCAAATTAAATTAATATTAATATTTTCATTTTATGTGTGCCTAATTTTTTTTAAGAAAGATGGTAAAAAATTATTTATTCGCGTATTAAATAATAGCATTTTCGATGGAGGCAAAATTTTGCGCTTAGTGGGTTACTTGAGTTCAAGGATATAAGTTCACTTTAACTTTTGGACGCAAATTTTCATAAATCGTAATATGTATTAAAGAATAGCAATATGATATGTCAAATTAAATTAATATTAATATTTTCATTTTATGTGTGCCTAATTTTTTTAAAGAAAGATGGTAAAAAATTATTTATTCGCGTATTAAATAATAGCATTTTCAATGGAGACAAAATTTTGCGCTTGTTAGTAGGTTATTTGAATTCAAGGATATAAGTTCACTTTAACTTTTGTACGCATATTTTCATAAATCGTAATATGTATTAAAGAATAGCAATATGATATGTCAAATTAAATTAATATTAATATTTTCATAGGTTTATGTGTGCCTAATTTTTTTAAAGAAAGATAGTAAAAAATTACTTATTCGCGTATTAAATAATAGCATTTTCGATGGAGGCAAAATTGAATCATTTCGAAGAAGATTATAAATTCAATTTTTCTAAACTTACATTACGGTAAATGTATTTGTGTGCGCATTACAACTCTTGAAGTAAGATTATCGTGTCATTAATCATTCTTAAAGTGATTTGAACCTCGTCTTAATAGAAAATGCTATAATTTAGATGAAAAAAGATCACAAGAAACCGTAATTTTACACTAACGTACGTCTAGAAATATTTTATAAATAGCATATATCAATATATGTTTCTATAAAAGATATTTTAATTGCAAAGACAATTTTATATATCTTAAAATTCGATGCCAGAAGTAAATTTATCAAAAGAAAATAATTGCGTGTATATGAAAAAATTAATATGATTATTAACTTGTAATTATTAATTATTCATGTAAATTTTTAAATTAGAAATATGAATGTGCAAATATAATTATCAATGCACATATATCATGTGAAATTATTTTGCTATAAATTCTTCTACATTGGACAATTTATTATTAATCGCAAATTAACAGCTAATAGATCATTTATTCTTTCGCGTATTATTCATTCTGATCAATACATTTTATGTTTATAAAAATTACCGATATCGATTCTGATGATGTTTTGCTTTTTCATGATTCATATTATAAAATTTAATAATTTATATTATTAAATTTAATAATTTATTTTATAAAATTTAATAATATTATAAAATGTAATAATTAATATTATATTATAAAATTACAGATCATATTTACTACGCATAAATACGTCTTTAACTGAATTATGAAGCATTCCATTGCGTCGGCAAACCACTAAAACGAAATCAAATAAAGAAATCAAGACGATAGCTTAGGCGGGAATGATCACGCCTCCATCGAACCATTAGTTATGATTTCGGTATTGTGGCCTGTCTTGTTGTGACGCCTTTATTTTCAAAGGCGAACATGCCGATCGACTTAAGGCAATCTCACACTAAATGCATCCTATTCAGCAGATCCTAGAGGGAAGATACGTTCAAACATATCTGACAACTTACATAATAAATAATATTTGTTAAATAATATTATATAAATAATATAGTATATAAATAATATTTGTAAAAATTAAATAATATTTGTATTTTATTATATAATCTAAATAATATTGATGTTCGCACATTTAATAAGAATTTTTGTCTTCAATGAGTTTTCGTAAAATTATATATCTGCAAACAAATGTAAAAAATTACAAGCATAAATATAACAAAATATAAAAATTGAATTTATATATTATTATTGTTAAGTATATCGCAAATAAGTTGATGGCAAACACAGTGTTTTCATGCAATAAAAAGCAAAGAACAACAAGAATATCTGCTTAACTCGAGCGGAAGTTATGAAACTGAAACTATCATAGTGCAAATAATCCTACCATGAACCCAGTGTAAACAAAACTGCGATGAACTAAACTGGAATGGTTGTACAAACGCTTTCCACAATCTACGAGGCTTTATTGCCTTTTAATTCCGTCATGTTTGCCGACATCCGGCCGGAAACGAACAAATAATGAATCCCTCGTTCGTGTAAATATCTCGCACGCTTCGAAAGTATATTTAGTGTGAAGCCGCCTTTACACTTAAACTTTGCCCTTTCGGCGCGTCGAATCATGCAGAGAGTTAATTCCAAGGTACAAAATTACGACGGCTTTATTGCATTGGAATGAGAACAGGATCGAGGAAAAAAAGAGTACCAAGGTAATCCGGACTCGATTTCTCATTATTTACGTATTAGTTATCGAACGATTAATCGCACCATGTTAAGGGAAGCCGCGGTTATATTTTTCGTTATTCATTTTTTCAATTAACGAACCGCGGATAATCGCGAAATAAAATGCCAACGGGTTTATGTCCACGCCGCATCGTTGGTCTCACTTCCACCAACTTTTGCCTCTACTCGCAAATTTCCGCGAATAGCATACCCCTAGTAATAATATACAATTAAACGAAATTAGATGCTGCGTTACAATAACTTTGCTTTTTCATTAAAGAGCGCCGCTGGAAAAGAATAACAAAGGTAGCGAGATAGCTACATTGAAAGTGATTTCTACTCTCTAACAACAGCTGCATCGGGGAGCCCTTAAGCGTTTACCTCGAAATCCACAATTTCCCATCTCGATCCGCTGGTCTATCAACCTCGGGGGCAGAAATTTCGATCGAAAGGCTTCTTTCAGCGTGATTATTACGCGATGAGAATTAATATCTTCTTTTTCGCTGCAATAAATTCGCGATTAAGCTCCCGAGGCAAGGCCAAAAATACCAAAAGGACCTCCCAGCAGAACGTAAATCGGTGATTAATGTCGTCCGCTTGAGCGGTCTCGACTGTTCGAATGTTGCAAGTCGTTCTTCCTTTGAACGCGTTTTTCTCAAAAAACGACGAGGACGAATTAATCAGGGATCGAAAATGCAAATGCAATCGCTCGCATACAGATATGCGGCGCGAACGGAATTTTGATTTCGCGAATGCGAGTGTCATCCAGCAAGGATTACATTTCTCACGTCGAGCGCGATGAAACCTCTTCTTCCCTGGTTCTTCTCCCCGTCCCATCTTCTCTGAAGCACCACCGTCATCGTCGTCGTCCTCATCTCCCTCTCCTCCTTTTTCTCCTTGAGAAGGTAACCTCGAAGGTAGGAGGATTAAAGTGTCCTTGCCCCTCCACAGTCGGCCTCCCGTGAAAGAATCTTCACTTCGAGGACGGTCGAGAGAAGAAGAGCGGCAAGAAGGTCGGAGCGTGTCGCCGAGCGATTCGGTGCGATAACGTCGTTCCGGTTCTCGAAACCGACGTGTGTGAAAGAACATGTTTGTCGGCCGGCAATAAAATATTAGTGGGCGCCCCCCGACGCTTCGATGGATTCGCGCGCGCGAACCTTCCTAGAAAATTGGATGCGAGGTTTTGCGTCTCGCGAGCGCGAAGTATCGTGGAACCGCTCGTGCCGCGACGTTTCTGCAAAAGTCCAAGTCGCGTTTCATCGATCTTTGCTCCTTCGTGCTCGACCTTTCATCCGCTGATGATTTTTGCAAATTAAAAATTAAGCCTCGAAGCCGGAAATTTTCTTCCTCTCGAATGATTGCAATAAATCGTATACACGTGTCTGTATTTCATACAGATATAAGAATAACACATTTGTACGGATATTAATTGCAAAATATTATAATGAGGGATAGTTAATAATATTCAGATAAATATCATATTAAAATTAAAATACTTGGATACACTATATATTATGTTTTGTGAACTTCCATCCCTTAGCTTAAATTGGTGAGCGTATCTACATAATCTGCCATAATCTCTGTCCGTAACAATTCAACTTTCTTACGCGTCGCGTGATTTATATCAGCAGGAAGCTGAAGTAATTAAGTAATTAACATGAAACGGGTATCTCTTGCCGCTTGACGATTGTTGCCGGTCATTAAATTATAGAGACGCTAAATAATGTCAGATGGCTTGTCTGACGTTACCGCTGGGTTGGTAGCATAATAATAATTATACCGCGTCAAATGTGTCGGCGCCCTTAATCTTCAAGGCGGTCAATGATCCGGCATAATTTAAAAAAAAAAGGAGTAAAGATATACGCGATAAAAAGAGGCGAACACCACGTTGATCTGCATTTAATTGGACAGAAATGTTTCTTCACCTCGTAAATCGCAGGCGGCCCTTCTAAGATGTAATTTTCGCCTAAATGTTCCAACATATCAATTATTTTTATTTAAAGAAATAATTAATTCGACGTGTCGATAGATAATTGATTCGTAAATGGCTCATTGATAAATTGAATGGAAGTTAATGACAAAGAAATTTGTGATCATTTAAAAGCCCAATAACGTGTATAAATTATTTATTATTATAAATAATCTGTGGAATTAGCAATTTTTGTTATAAAATATAAAATATAAATATAAAATATTCGTCAAATATACATATACTTTATCCTGATAGCGATGTCGTTTGCATCAAAGATGAAATAACAGCTACTTGCGTAAGTAATAACTGCTCGTTTACCGTTAAATATTATTGAAATAAATAAAACTATAAATACTGGATATTCGTGCGATAGAAGGATTCACTCGAGAACTCGAGGAAATCGATCTTTCTTATCCGCGATCTCTCGAACAAAACGTTAACCGTTCTTTCGTCGACGAACTGATCGTACTACAAGGAATGCAAACAACGATCCATCGACCTAGTGACGTGAAGGCCAGACTCTAACGATTTCCGTAATGAGAAACTGACAGTGCAAATTAGACGAAATATTCGATGAATCATCTTTCAATTTATTCATCGTTGCTTCATGATCATCCCTATTATTATCACAGATGCTTGTTATCAAAAGAAGATGTTTTAATTTCGATTCATTTCGACTTAAATCCGTGAATGTGAACCACATTATAAATTATGGTCGCACCACATATAATAAATTAAGTATAATAAAGTAAGAAAAAATACAAATATGAAAAAAAGTAGCACATCTTATCAAAAATATATAAAATTATATCTTTGTGGCGAAAATGCCCATAAATCCACATTTTCATGTTTCAATTCACAGTATTTTTTACAAAATTTTTCAAAAATATTAAAAAATATATAAAATGTTTATTCTTTCTAATATATCATATTGATAATTAAAAAGTGATAATTTTTAAAGTACTCAAATAAAGATTATCAAATAAAGATTATATATCTCATGCTTACTTCATTAAGATAATATCAATTTAAAAAAATTATATTTTAAACTTAACTAATAAATCTCTGTAAATTTATATTTATCTCTGTAAATTTAAGTTCATAAAAATGTCGATATTTGTATTATTTCACTTTTAATATTTTTCTCTTTCTAATTTAATATATAAACAGTTACTTTACATTGCAAGTAATATCAAATAATATCTGTATATATTAAATAAAGAAAGAAAAATATATATCAAAAACAGACTAAAATCGAAAAAATATACATATAATAGAAATTTATTATTCAACTAAAAGAGATACGAAGTAGATTCAAATAAAGTAGATAGAATATTTTTCTTATATCTTTCACAAATGAAATATGCTATAAAAGTAGTATGTCTGGCTATCACAAGGATATTAACGCGTACACGAACTAATTTTTATCAAATAAGGATTCCTGAACAAGAACGTGACATGAAGAAGAAATCACATCGAGTTCTACTATAACTATGACAATGATTCCCTGTTAAACCGACGTGCAATGATATAATAGAAATATTGCGAACTCGACAGCCATTATCACAATTAACGATCGTCCATTTAATTGACTTCTACTGAACGATTAACGATTCTTCCGCTATCTTATTACCCAATAATCGTATAGCTGACTAAAGCAATACCTATTAATTTAAAGAATACCGCTACGCATAGCCATTTTCCGTTTTAATTGGTATTATGAGCGCCATTGATAATTCATCTCGCTTATGGTCATCTCGGATTTATGTCTGGAAAACGCGCCAAGTCTCCGTCGCCGACAATTCTAATAACATCCTATGGCAAACACAGTTACCCAATAGATAGCTAATCCGCAAAAAAAGACATAAGGCCTTCTAATCTCGCATGTGTTAATTGCATGTTGCAAATAACAGTACAATCCCAGTTATATAATTATCACCGTCTTCGTATTTTGTTAGGATCTTTCGGAGTGAGGCCTGTAACGGTTTCGTTTAGTTTACATAAAGCAATCATTGTTCATTCCACCTGTAAAACGATTAATTTACGCAACAAACCGGCAGCGCCGCTAATCTAATTTCTCTACATATAATGATTTATGAGAATTGTTATGTATCGGCATTACAAATCGCTTACGTCAACGGTTCTTGTATCAATTACTCGTGACATAAATCGCGTTAATATGCGTGCTAGTTAAATTACATCTGGCTGTCAACTCGATAATATTTTCCGTGTAACCACATCATATATGGTTACAGCAGCAGGTATCATTATTATTTTCATTTGATTTGCGAATGCCATTTCGTACTAATCTATTTTTTAATTAATACGCAAATTTTTAATTAATAGGTCTACGTAAATTTTAAACTGGACGACATAT
Organism: Camponotus floridanus; assembly: GCF_003227725.1. Classification (NCBI taxonomy): domain Eukaryota; kingdom Metazoa; phylum Arthropoda; class Insecta; order Hymenoptera; family Formicidae; genus Camponotus; species Camponotus floridanus. Next base: position 255,757 of record NW_020229592.1, on the reverse strand, counting down.
GATATTATTCTTGAAGTGTCTTATATATATATATATATATATATATATATATATATATGCATTATTCTTTTATTTTGTTTTATCTCTACATCTATTTAATTTTAGATTATATATTAATTTTGCTGAAATTATTTATTAGCCTTGAAGTCATCTTAGAAAACTAAAAGAAATTGCGAAGCGTTCATTTATTATTTATTATCACGAATCTTATTTTATAAAACAAAAAAAAATAAACACAACTTAAGTTATTCGGATTAAGAGTCAACCGCGGATGATAGTGGAAATTTCAAGAAAAATTACTTCCTCTTTGACTTGTAATTTCTCATATAATTTAAATGTTTTTATAAGAAAACTTCAATTTCGAAGAAAATAAAATTAAGAAAATATATTCTTCTCTCCTTTTTACATCAAAATTCCTATTTGTAAACGCAAAATGTATAACGAATTGAAATTAAATAATCTATTTTAGCTTTATTCTAGTTTAAAATTGAGTTTTATTGAAACGACATAAATGCCGAATATTGCAAATAATTATATTTATTTAATTGAATGTCCTATGAAAAAACATGAAAATTTAAATTTATATTTTATCGCGGAAATAATTCTTTCAAAGATTTTATACGGAAGAAATAGTCAATCAAACGATGACATGAACCTCGCTAACCCCGTTTAACCTTTATCAGATGCGTACGAGGTGCGTTCTTTTCGATGCTTTCAATCGTTCGATACGTTCCGCATTCTTGGCTCTTCAAGATAATCAATAGCTTAGCTCGAACATTAATAGACGACGGAATTTTTCTTTTACAAACAATCTTCGTGCATTTCTACCGTAACTTGCAACAATTTATATCTGACATTTAAAACGTATCTGATATGAAAACAACCTACAATTTATGCAATTTATTTCCTTGAAATATAAAACGTTTTAACAAAAGATACATAGAAATGTTCTCCAATAAAAAAAATTCGTACAAATGTAAATTCATAATCTCTTAGTTTCCAAGATATAATGATGCTAAAAATTGTACTTGCAATTATTAATAGATATTTAGAAAACCTATAAATAATCTGTATACACAGAGGAACAGAAACGTCTGAGAAAATCTTGAAACCTAGACAATGTTATAATAATAGTTTATCGTACGATTTTATAATAATTTTAATAATAATATTTTTAAATATTTTTAATAAAACAATATTTTTAAATATTTTAAATAAAATAATTTTTAAATATTTTAAATAAAATAATAATATTTTTAAATATTTTAAATAAAATAATTTTTAAATATTTTAAATAAAATAATAATATTTTTAAATATTTTTAAGAAAATAATAATATTTTTAAATATTTTCAATCAAATCATTTTTAATAATAGTTCATCGCACTGTTGAGACGAAACATATAAAGCGAACAAATAAAGCAATACCTTAAAACGGTAATAACCTTCACGATGAATTTTCTTCGGCAACCCCATAAAGGACACGGTGAATCGGATAGCAATTTTAATAGCCGTATTTCGCAGATGCTACGGATGACTTTACGATGAAAAAAATTGAGAATTTTACGCGCGGACGAGACGGCAGATGTTCAATTTGCAGCTTCGCCACCGAGACGCACACGATCCACGATGCGCGAGAGACGATAGAATCTCTACCAGCTCCGGGCAATCTCGCGCGCGCATATCGTAAATGCACGCGTATAACCCGCGGGAGGACGCGGGATTCTCTCGCAAAGCGTGCGTATGCACGCGTTGCATATGGCTCGTAATTCGTGCGAGCGGACACGTGAGTGCGTAAATGCGTGCGCGCCCGTATTCGCCCCCGAAGCGGGCCGACTCGTCCGCGACTCTCGAACCCACGGATTTATCCTCGACCAGGAGAGAGAGGAGGACGATTTACGAGTCCGCCGATGGCCTTCGATTCGCGATTCCGAAGATTTGTCTGAGATACCGGATTCGCAGCCCATTGATTTGCACCGCGCGCCGTGTTGCACGCGAATAAAACGTACGGCGAGATGTAAATGAGAGGAAATTCGTGGCCGTAAATCCGCTTTTTAAGATCTCGCGAATCCATAATTGCAATTTATATATTTTGTCTTCCCTTCTCCCTTTCGAAAATAACCAAAAATGAATAAATTGCTCCGCAATTACGCGGTGCCCGCCGTTATAAACGATCGGGACGATCCTCGCCTCTATGATATTAACAAATCACGATCCGCGATCCCGGACAAATCCAACTGCACGCAAGAAATCATGAAAATAATAAAACGACAACAAGCTGCAAGATGCAAAAAGACACGCGAACTACGTTCGCTCGATACGATCTCTCTCTTAGGGGCTTCCCGTTTAGTACAAGACGCCCTTCCGGCGCGAATACACGAGTTCCTTTCTTAACGAAGACACGAAAAGGGACGAGAGCACCCTTCCAGGAATAATGACGTTCGTATATTGTAATGTGGCACGTCTACTTCATACACGTGGTCAATCGCACGAACAAGACGCGCTTCGGAAACAATCTGTGCAACCTGGATATTCCCCGGATGAGAGAGCGCATGGACGTGGCTGGAATACAAATCGGAATTGGAATTCAACGAATACGGGTGTACAGGGCATGCCGAATGGGTTAGCTTGCAATCCGCTCGGGGAGAGCAGCCTTCGTTCGCTCGCAGCTCGGTATATACCATGTACGGATTTGCGTTATCGTTCGCTCACGACGATAGAGACTCGTCGACGGAGTGCATCGCGCGTAGGTGTGCGTACCAGGTGTATATCGCGTCTCGCCGATCGAGAGAGGTGCAAGATCTACGAGCGGCATTTCCTGCTTCCCCCATTGTCGTTTACAAGTATCGGATACATTGCATTCGATACTTCAAAGCGTTCCCTTTATCACGACATCTAATTGCGATTCTGCGAATTTCAAACGCGAGTTTCACGCGATTTATCTCTGTGAAACTTGGACGAGGGAGAACCTATCGGATGAACAAAGCTGTCCTCGTATGAAATATGAATTTACGGAGAAAACCGAAACAGAGATTGTCATAAAGAGAGCGTGATATTACGGATTGAATTCCGCGATGCTGTGTAAATTTGGTTAAAATTCGCTGTGCATTTAATTAATTCGAATTTTAAAAATGGATTCATATGCCGTAATTTAATACGTTACATTGACATGTGAAAAATACGTTCTTTCCAGTTTATTTCATCAATATTCATCTATTTACTTTTTACTATTTTATTTAAATAAGAAATCTATATTATTATATATCTTAAATATTTATTTAATATATTTTGAGAAAATTAAAAATTAAATAATTATATATTTAAAATTGTATGAAGTTTAAAATGTAAATAATGTAAATGTATCAAAGAACAAAAGAATACTTAATATTCATCTATTTACTTTTTACTATTTTATTTAAATAAGAAATTTATATTATTATATATTTTAAATATTTAATATATATTTTGAGAAAATTAAAAATTAAATAATTATATATTTAAAATTGTATGAAGTTTAAAATGTAAATAATGTAAATGTATCAAAGAACAAAAGAATACTTAATATTCATCTATTTACTTTTACTATTTTATTCAAATAAGAAATCTTTATTATTATATATCTTAAATATTTATTTAATATATTTTGAGAAAATTAAAAATTAAATAATTGTATATTTAAAATTGTATGGGATTTAAAATGTAAATAATGTAAATAATGTAAATAATGTAATAATGTAAATAATGTAAATAATGTAAAATGTAAATAATGTAAATGTATCAAAGAACAAAAAAATATTTAATATTCATCTATTTATTTTTTACTATTTTGTTCAAATAAGAAATCTTTATTATTATATATCTTAAATATTTATTTAATATATTTTGAGAAAATTAAAAATTAAATAATTGTATGTTTAAAATTATATGGGGTTTAAAACGTAAATATATCAAAGAACAAAAATATTTCAAAAACTGCATGCATCTTTGTACAAAGCATTATCCTGCCTTATTTGTAGGAAATAATTACTTTGACTTTTAATTACTTTGACTTTTAATTTACTTTTTGCACGCATAATCCGAGAGATTTGCGACAGGATAAAACATACAATCCAAATCTATTTATCGAGACAAATCATATATTTGTAGTTTTCTTATATCAGAATTCTTCAACGTATGCTCGTTATCTATCAAAGTGTTAGTATTTCTCTACGATGATGCGACTCTCGCATGTCCGTTCAAGAAAGTTTGCGGTGAAGATAAAAAAAAGGGGGATGAAAAAAAGAGGTAACCGTGCACTTCCAGTGGCACGAGGAAAATTATATACACTAGCCAGGTATTTACTAACCGTGAACACGACCGCCGCACTCCGCGCAGCGTGCACTCATTGCGGACAAATGGACGCGAAATCACCGTTATTATTGCAATTTTCCAGTCGGACCGAGGTCTCGCGGCGGTAGTCGCCATCGTCTAAAGAGTGGGTCTCGCAGCTAAATCGGTTGGACATTTTTACGCTGTAAATCGAAGCAGAATCCGTTCTCTTTGTCCGGATTCAAGATGGTTCTCCGATAAATGCAGCGGTTGCTGTGGATAAAAGCACGGTATATAATTTGCTTTTGTGTAAATATGACACCATCAATGAATTCATGACTTTTCCAATAGTTCAAGTTTTAATTCTTTCTATTAAAAAATATGCGTGTTTGATTGTTTATTTATATAAGTTGATTCATAATTTTTTATAAACTCTGAATATTTAAAAATATCAAGATAAAGAGTTTAAAATATATAAAATATTAGAAAAAATAGAAATGTCAAAAAAGTAATATGTATATCTTTTATATCATATAAAATGTAAAACTAGAAAGATTTCTTCTAATCTAATAATATCTTATGCGATGAAAGAAAGACACGAATAAATTTAATATATTTAATTCTGAAGTTTTACTATGTAACTTTTCTTTTTTTATTTAAAAAATTAAATAAAGCTCTATCCAGTTGTATCTTAATGTATCTTATTTAATTAAAACTAAAACTGTTTAAGCTGTTTGCATTTATATGATTTATGACTTATAAAATCGTAAAGCGAATAATGTTTAAAACATGAAGGTTTCCGGTGTTTGAAACTTTAGAACAACAAATGCTCGAGAAACTTTACAACTACTCCAATACCTGAAACTTCAGAATAACGTTGGGAACTTTAACTTTAGTACAATACATGGTTTCGCGGTTTAATAAAAGCTATGAAACAGGAATGTAAATATGATAAAATACGTAATATTTTAATGTATTTTTTACGTAATTTTTATTTTTTTGATAGCGTTGGTTATTCCAATTTTAAGCTACATATATATTTATTTACATTCATACGAGGATCAACGATTTTTATTCATTCATGTACTATTTGTTTTACTTATATTGGAAAATGTACAGGATTAAAAAGCCGAATCCTACAAATTAATAAAATTTAAACTTTGAATCTTCCTGCAAAATACTTTTGTTTAGAAAGATATTAATAAATTTATTAATCTAAACTTATATAACGTACAAAAAATTAAAGAATATACATATTGTTCTCAAATAAAAAAGAAACTTGTAAAATTATTATAAAAAAGTTACTATTATCCTTAAATATCGTATGAAGATATAAGAAGAAATTATCTGAAACCTTATTTGGAGAGGATATGATTCCAATGCAGAACATGGTAATACTTAAGAATTAAACTGTTGAGATTAGGTCGGAAATGTCAGCCAGACTGGATATTACTAGAAAATGATTACTCCTTCCGTGAGCTGATAATTGCTCGATCGTGTTACGCGATCATTCATGCCTACAGATAAACTGTATATCCCAACTGACGCCTTCTATATAAGATAAATCACATCCGTATATGTTTTCAATAATTATGGAGTGCGTTCGTTTCCTCGTCCTACCAAGTCCCTCTTTTTTATAAACTAATCCGCCGGAAACCATGCCTTTGAGACAAGCGTGCTTTGAACGAGAAACTAAGATTTAAATGTTGAATTTCTTTTCTCTTCTCTCTATAATTTAAAATTTTTAAAATCATTACATATAATTTGTTTTTAACTAAAACATAATTTCAACCATTATGCCGCCTTTGAGACAAGCGTACTTTGAACGAGAAATTAAGATTTAAATATTGAATTTCTTTTCTCTTCTCTCTCTGTATTTTAAAATTTTAAAAATCATTATATATAATTTATTCTTAACTAAAACATAATTTTAATCGTTATATCGCCTTTGAGATAAGCGTATTTTGAATCGAGAAAACTAAGATTTAAATATTGAATTTCTTTTCTCTTCTCTCTATAATTTAAAATTTTAAAAATCATTAACTTTATTTTTAACCAAAACAAAATTTTAATCGCTTCGAGAAAAATTAATGAGCATTCTATTTCGCGCGTTGTTTAAATCAAATCTAAATACATTTAAATTCGTGTATGAATTTATGAAAATTAATTTTAGTATTCCATTAAAATCTTGAATCGAAACGTTATAATGGATCTACCGTTCGATTAAATTTAATATTTGTACAATCATCAATTTTTTATTAAAGCTGAGAAATTAAGGAATTAATAATTTAAATAAAACTATGTAATTAATCATTTCAGTCTCAAGAAATATCGTATAATCGCATTTACTCCATGTCACAATTATCGCAATTAATTTCAACTTTTCATCTTTTATAGACGAACATGATTAATAGTGTGTATTTATCTATTGTTTATAATAAAACACTTCTATATATACTCTAATTAATAATATATCTCTCTCTCCATGTACATAAGTACATATGATGAAAACTATAAACTTGTTATGGTAAAAACTGTTAATGTTGTCGCGGCAAAAGCGGCAAACTGATGTACAATTTAATATTAATATTTTTAAAAAGATAATAAACTACATAATAGAGCCGTTTAAGAGTGGTTATTCAAAAAACCAATATGACTCAAAGTGGTTATTCAAAAAAACAATAACGAAAGGGATAAGAACGTTCGCATCCGGATTACCTTATAATAAATGTATCAAGCGACTCGGCGTACATCATGATATCACCCATTGCAGTATAAAAGATCCATGTAATTAGGCCGCGACTAGTTCTGTTTGGCACAAGTGTGGCTTTATAAATCACAACTTCCATTAACGCATTTTTTTCATTTGTACTTTTTTGCATAAACTTAATAACGCGGGATCAGTATCACGAACTCTTTATATCATGGCCGAGCAGAGTACGTTAAACAGTTCGGAAACTTAATATTACGCGGTGGATAATTAAGAGCCTAATGAAAGCCGTTTGAAAGCCGAGCCGTCAAGGGATACTGGCAAGAAAACGCGCAAGAAGCATCCATCCAACATGCCGTATCGCGACAGCGTTTTATACCTAATGATATACAAGAGAGCGCGAAAAATCTGGACACACACATTGCGTCAAAAAAAAATAAACACATACAATAAAAATAAAAATAAAATAAAAACAAAAAATAAAAATATACAATAAATCAAATTTCTGCGATATTATTAATACACTGAGAAAAAATCTGGTTGTATTAATTAGAATTATGATAGATTCAACCAGGTTGTCTGTTGGAAAATGGACGAATCAGAATTCTTGTAGGAATTACCAGATGAATCTGATTAATTTCTTCCTGTTCAATTTACCAAATTTTTTGGTTAATAATACTAAACTCTCCAGCACCAAGTCGTCTCAAATTTTTTCTATCTAATCTCAAAAGTCTGTTTAATATTCTGAGTTCCAACAAGATTATTGGATAAATTCAATCCAGATTATTGAATAAATTATTTTAAATTCAGTTTGTTAGAAATTAAACTGATAAACAGTGATACAAGAAGAGGATGCAGCTCAAACACACACAATCAGAGAGCTAGCGTCCTCTTTTTGGCACTACTGCTCGTAAGAGAAAAAAAATATACTTTGGATTTAATATCAATACTAGTTCTTTATATACATTTCATGGCAAATATTGAATACGAGTTAAGTTAAGAGTGGCTCGCAAAGAAATTAATGTAACAAGAAATTTTATAGATCCAACCAGAAAATACTAACGAAATCCTTATAGTAAAATCTATTAGACGTTCTAATTATAAAAAAATCGAGTCTTATCATGATAACTAGAAATTCTTGTTTGATTTAATCAAAATGCCTTCAATCTAATACGTCTTGTTGGTACAATCAAACGATTTTTCTCAGTGTACGATATTATTTTTCTCTGCAACACAATCAAATATTTTATCATACATGGTTCTAAGTTTCATCTCTTAATGATATTTTATTTAATCTCTTCGTTATCATTGCGAAAGCTTGTAATTCAATGTAAAATTGATAATCAAATAATATTGCATTCAATGTCTATTATATACTCTGATATCATGGTTTGTTGCATACCTCACAATGACACACGTCGCAAATCACGACTGCGTCTGATGTTAATCATGATGGGAGTCTGTGATTCACACAACTTGCGCTATTAAGGCGCTAGCTACCGGTTCGACAGGCGTGTAAGTCGCCGCCCGTTATAATTCACGATTGCCATTAACACGTTTCTTATGATCGAGACTTGAAGACGGTGCCGCGGACTCGTTCCACTTCTACTTCCTTCGTTCATTTTTCACGGTTGGCAAAAAGGATATTATTCCACTGTTAAAGTCGAAAATGTAATTATTACGCCACGCCCGTAGTAAATTGAAAATTGTCGCGTCATAGATTCGATGCGAGAGCGCACATGAAATCGTGTCTCTCTTTGTTTACAAGTGAAATGAAGCACTTGTCGTATGAATCATTCATGGATACCGAGTCTCTGTTAGCCGAGTGCTTTTAACAATATTATTGGCTTGAATATGCTAAATGCTACAATTCCGTGTCCGATGCGAATCGACTACGAATTATTGTCCCAATTTCTACTTTGGAATTAGATTACTATTCATTGCACGCGCGTGACTCCTGAGTTTATCCATGCCCGAAGTATAATATTGCAAAAGCACTCTAATTCGCGAAAGCGCTCTTCCGTATCGCAAACAGGGAGCCTCGCTATAAATCGGTGGACGTATTAAAGAAGCTAAAATAGTCCTGCGAATTGTGCACGCAATTACATTTATGGCCCGCGCAAATGCTGAATTGTCTCGCGATTAATAATTTCAGTTTTGCGCCCTTTCTAATGGAGAAAAAGAAGGTAAACGCCGAGAGAGAAGTAGATCTGTAATCCTCCTGAACACTTTATCGCGAGCGTTGCATGGCATCTAAGCACTATGTAGAAGTCGCCTTAATCCCGATAGGGATAGAGAGTAATTGCGGCCCGTATAGCGTTCACTTCAAAGCGGAAAAGTTATTCCCGAGCTTGGGAGAGGCAGGTGGTGCACAGGGAAACTTGTGCGCGTGTCAGGATTATGCCGCGGTCGAGATGCCGCGAAGTGAATATATGGCTACACGCGACGCAAGCGACGTTTCGGTCCGCTGTGCACGAACGGGGTCCCGTGGTTTATTCAATGCAACAAGCTTATACATTGCTTTGCGAGAGTCGTCGGAATATGTAGCGGCTACCTGCGTGCCTTGGCTCCGGATTAATGTCGTTATATTTCGTCAGTCGAGGGGGGAGCCTCCTGTTTCTTCTTTGCTCGCACGTGAAGGGGCCCGATCGTATTTTGGCTCCCGATCGAGGGGAGAGGATTTTTTCAATATGATATATATGTATCATTAAATATATACACACTAAGAAAAATCGTTTGATTGCGACGTGTGTCATTGTGAGGCATGCAATAAACCATGATGTCAGAGTATATAATGGACATTGAATGCAGTATAATTTGATTATCAATTTTACATTGAATTACAAGCTCTCGCAATGACAACGAAGAGATTAAATAAAGCATCATTAAGAGATGGAACTTAAAACCATGTATGCGATAAAATATTTGATTGTGTTGCAGAGAAAAATAATATCGTACACTGAGAAAAATCGTTTGATTGTACCAACAAGACGTATTAGATTGAAGGCATTTTGATTAAATCAAACAAGAATTTCTAGTTATCATGATAAGACTCGATTTTTTTATAATTAGAACGTCTAATAGATTTTACTATAAGGATTTCGTTAGTATTTTCTTGTTGGATCTATAAAATTTCTTGTTGCATTAACTTCTTTGCTTGCTTCTTAACTTAATTCGTATTCAATATTTGCCATGAAACGTATATAAAGAACTAGTATTAACATTAAATCCAAAGTATATTTTTTTCTCTTACGAGCAGTAATGCCAGAAAGAGGACGCTAGCTCTCTGATTGTGTGTGTTTGAGCTGTATCCTCTTCTTGCATCATTGTTTATCAGTTTAATTTCTGACAAACTGAATTAAAAATAATTTATTCAATAATCTGGATTGAATTTATCCAATAATCTTGTTGGAATTCAAAATATAAAATAGACCTTTGAGATTAGATGGAAAAAATTTTAGACGACTTTGTGCTGGAGAGTTTAGTATTATTAACCAGAAAATTTGGTAAATTTAACAGGAAGAAATTAATCAGATTCATCTGGTTTCCTAAAAATTCCTACACAGAAAAAACACATTCTTATTTTAAAAATATATTTAATTTTAACATGGAAATGTTGAAATGAGATTATATTGCGTGAGATTATATTTAATTAAAGAAAAATATAAGTGCTTGAATAATTGCTTACTTGAATGAAGCCATTTTATATAGTTCAATGAAGAAAAATATATTCTTATGATTTAAAATTTAATTTTCTTGAATGGAAAAGAAACAATGTTAGATAGAAAATAACATTTTTAAATCAAAGATTATAATTTTCTTAAAGCAGAATTAAATAATTATATATTCTTGAGGTGACAATTACAATATTAAAATAAGACTATAATATTGTTGTAATTTAAAATTATTAAATTCTTTTAAGAAGATTATAAATTGTTGCGTATATACGAAATAATGAACGCGTTAGTTTAAGTATATAAGTTTTGATTTGACACTTATTTTTTTTCTGTGTACAAGAATTCTGGTTCATACATTTTTCAACAGACATACTGGTTGAATCTACCAGAATTCTAATTAATGCAATCAGATTTTTTCTCAGTGCATGTTTTGCTTAATTTTCTCTTCGCAAAAAATGAATATGATCGCGATAAGATTCATCGAAATCTTCGCAACGATATATGTAGGACCGAAGGATGCGATACCTTGCTGCGAGGAGCAGAGCGTGACTAAAATCGCCAATAAGAAACTGTATTTACGGGCAACGTTCTAACTGGCAATCAAACGATCGTGTTGTTCCGAATGAACGAGAATAAAACGTGGGATATTATTACGATGTAAAAGAGGAAGTTCGCCAATACGATGTGTGTTCTCTCGTCGAGGAAGTTATCATTCGCATCAAGTATCCACCTCGCAACTTTAATTTCCTGATAGTCCAATACAGAGCACGATTAACCGGATTAATCGGGCATATTTTATCTCGCACTGGAACATTTATTGTATACAACTATTTTTTATTCGCCGGATGCGGACAAATTAATGTAAGATGTGCGATATCTACTCGTGTAGATATCATTCTAAGCGAGGAAGTGATTCCGCAGCTGATTGTGAGCGTAAAATCGCGACATTCCACTCGATCACATTCCATTTTGCCTTAACAATCTCTGCAAGAGATTAATGAATAGATCCATATCCATATTATCCATATCGATCTTCCCGATCCATATCAAAACTGGAATTAATTCTTAAAAAATTCTCGATGGAATTTAAAAAAAAAGAAACTTTATTGATTTATTGCACCTCGATGTAATAATGACGAGATCGTTATAATAACTCGTTATAAAAACTCGTTAGTTAACTTACTATTATTTCCTTCAACTAACAATAAATATTTTAATTGCTAACACAAACCATTTTGTATCTGACTGTAATGAAAATCCACAATACCACTACTGTTATTTTTAATTTTTAATTAATAACGATTAATAATAATAAATTAATAATAACAATCGTGGTATTGTGGATTTTTATTGTCATTATTATTTATTAAAAATTAATATTAATGATTATATATAATTATAATACTGACAAATATATTTGTTATATATAAAATATATAATATAAGAGAATTAATCGCATTATTTGTACTAAAAAATTTAGATAGTAAGCATCACAAAAGCAATTTGCATTCCTTATAATGCTCAGTGAGAAAATATACCAATTTCACGATCTTATCTTCGATAGATAAGTGCAATACGGAAAAGTGATTTTTATTAGACCGACGATCCACTTAAACATCTATGTAGTAATCTCGTTGAAAGAGAAGGAACATTGTGCACTGCATGTGCGTGTATGCGAGTGCATTACCAGGCTAGGATGTGAAATTGAGAGAAAATGAGATCGATCACTCTCCCTTGATAAAGGGAGAAGCGCCCATCCGCGAGCCTTTGAGATTGTTCACCGTGGAATGATAGAGCTTTAACGATGATTTCGCGTAATATCTCTTCACCCCGAGTTTCCGCGGACGGTAAATGATTCCCGCCAGAACGAAATTACACGGCCAGAGGAGATCTATTGTGAACTTGCTTGTCGCTATTCGTGGCTCGAGAAGAAATTCCTTCAGGCAAGCGAAATGTTTCCACTTTTCATGAGATCTTCGTTTCCTTCAAGTTCCCTATTCGCGATTCTCTTCCTTTTCGTTCGTTTGACAAGGAAGCAATTTTCGCGAAACAGTCAAACAATTTGCAACCTCCTGCTTTTCGTATTCAAAAAATCAATGCAACGTCTCAGCGACTCATGCATATTTCCCAGTCAACCACGTCCATTACTATTGTGAATTTTATCTTTTGGAAGCAAAATTTACATTTCTTTATCTCCTCTTTTAAAATTTCTCAAAGCTCAATCTTTCGACAAAATCTCTTAATTATGCATTTAATTAAATGAATGAAATAAATGAAGTAATTTCAAGCGACCACACTAAGAAAAATCGTTTGATTGTACCAACAAGACGTATATGATTGAAGGCATTTTGGTTAAATCAAATAAGAATTTCTAGTTATCATGATAAGACTCGATTTTTTATAACTAGAACGTTTAATAGATTTTACTATAAGGATGTCGTTAGTATTTTCTGATTGGATCTATAAAATTTCTTGTTACATTAATTTCTTTGCGAGCCACTCTTAACTTAATCGTATTCAATATTTGCCATGAAATGTGTATAAAGAACTAGTATTAATATTAAATCCAAAGTATATTTTTTTTTCTTACGAGCAGTAGTGCCAGAAATAGGACGCTAGCTCTCTGATTGTGTATGTTTGAGTTGCATCCTCTTCTTGCATCACTGTTTATCAGTTTAATTTCTAACAAACTGAATTTAAAATAATTTATTCAATAATCTGGATTGAATTTATCCAATAATCTTGTTGGAACTCAGAATATTAAACAAATCTTTGAGATTAAATGAAAAAAATTTTAGAAGACTTGGTGCTGGCGAGTTTAGTATTATTAACCAGAAAATTTGGTAAATTTAACAGGAAGAAATTAATCAGATTCATCTGGTAATTCCTACAAGAATTCTGGTTCGTCCATTTTCCAATAGACATACTGGTTGAATTTACCAGAATTCTAATTAATGCAACCAGATTTTTTCTCAGTGTGTGTTTGAGCTGCATCCTCTTCTTGCACTGTTTATCAGTTTAATTTCTAACAAACTGAATTTAAAATAATTTATTCAATAATCTGGATTGAATTTATGCAATAATCTTGTTGGAATTCAGAATATTAAACAAATTTTTGAGATTAGATAAAAAAAATTTTAGACGACTTGGTGCTAGTGAGTTTACTATTATTAACCAGAAAATTTGGTAAATTGAACAGTGAAAAATTAATCCGATTCATCTGGTAATTCCTACAAATCCTGGTTCGTCCATTTTCCAATAGACATACTGCTTGAACCTATCAAAATTCTAATTAATGCAACCGGATTTTTTCTCAGTGCAGTACCTGAATGGAGATTTATTTATGTTAACGGATGACGTATGGCTGTGAATCGAATTTCTAAGCAAGACAAAGACGTGGGAAGCATGTGACGGGAACGCAGTTTGTGGGAAAGTGAAGGAGGCTCGTGTGTGCGCGACGCCGATAAGAACTTTGTCCCTAGCCTATGACCTCTTCGCACGCACACGGATGGACGTAATGCATTTTGGACGTGGGCGATTTGAGGCAGACGTAGGATAATGAGTTCCTGGACTGCGGCTTATATTGGCATGCGACTTATAAGGATGCGCGCCAATCGGGGAGTAGTAATAGTAGGCAAGATCGATGCATCCCCGGGAATAGACGAGCCCCTCCTCGGCTATTATTCGTAAATCGTGATCCGGGGTCAGGCTCCCGCCGGCTGCAGGCTACACTCTGGTTACTCCGGGGTCCGGCAATAATGTATTTTGAGGAAGCACCCTTGCCCTCTATCATTCTCCAGGAGATCGGCCGTCCACGACGTAGGATGAACGTAATGACGCTCGTCATATCGCGCTAATATAACGGTACGCTGTCGTTACTCGAGATTTATATTCGTCTAATTTCTGCATAGAATCCACGCACATCTCGTAGAAATGCTAATATAAATGATAATAGCGGAACCCTCGTGAATTATTATCGCCCAACGGAACTTCGAAGTGGATCGCGATACTTGGTATTGAATCTAATGAAACTTCTAGATAAGGTAATCAGTCGTATTCATATCTCCCATTTCTCCTTTTAACGCTTGACATTTCTTTTCCGATAATTTATACATCGGTACTTCTCTGTTCATCGTATTATTTTAATATTAGATATCTCGATAACTGTCAAATATTGACTTTCATTGAAATTTTTATTTGAAAAAGCCACTTTGTGCTGGTTTAAAAGTATAATTATCTAGAAATGAAAATGGAAAAGGAAATCTCATTCGAGCAATGTATGCTTCTACCATCCCATTCCTAGAAGCGTATGGTTAAAAATATATGAAATCTAGTTAATATAACGCTAATCTTTAGTCATAGAAAATAGTACTACATGTTCGCAGAAGGAAGCGCTCATTACGATCGATTCACGCGATCCTAAGCGTGATTTATTCTCGACGTAATTCCAGACCGCGCGGCGTCTCAGTTGCACTCGGTATCCCGATTAGACGTCATTTCAAATTAAATATCAAAGCAACAGGAGAAACATACGACACAACTTAACGACGAGTTCATATCCCAGGGTCACGCTGAAAACGCATATAATGCTCCGCTTCATATGGAAGATCCTTTTACGCGCGCATGACGATGTAATAAGCAGTAACGACTCGTCAGCCATTTTTACGGACGATCGACAGGGTATCGGATTTTATTGCATATGTGCCGCGGCGAGCCGTTCATACGATAGGCTGTAAATCTTGGACCTGGAAAGTATGCGAGCGGAGCGTAATTCCACCACGAACCCACCTACCCACCGACCCAGCTACCTACCTACGCGAAGAGTGCACGCCACCGCGATGCATCACGTGCACACGTCGCGTTGCACGTGCATACGTTCTATCCCGCCGACTCGACTGCCTCCGCTTGCTTCGTGTACCACTCCGGCACGTTGCACATACACCCGGTACATTTTATCTCCGGTTATCTTCACCGCGGTGAAGAATCGTACTCGAGAGCGAAGTTACCCGCACTTTTCGTACAGTTGGCCGCATGATTTACATCGCACGATTTCTCGCCGCACCTTGAAGAAGACGTGAATTACAACGTCGAGCGCATTCCATTCATTGCAATAATTTTTTCTTCCTTCTTAATGTATAATTATATCAATTTAAAATGTAAAATATCTTATAAACTATTTAATTTTCCTCAGTCTTATAATTTTTTACGTCAAATATTGCGAGGAATCGATTTACATTGTACGCGCATTCCATTCATTGCAATGATTTTCTCTCCCTTCTTAATCCGCGATGTTGAATCTAAAATCATTGCATAATATGTAGTTCAGAATTTAGGATAATTTAATAAAGAGAAAGGAAAATGGAACTAGAAAGTCTTCAACTTTTGATTTAAGAGTTATTACTTAAGAAATAAAACATTTTATATAGGATGACTCACTAAAAATTATCTTCCAAGGCATCTTTAATTAATAAATATTGATTTTATATAAAAACATTTCAAACAAAAGATAAATAATTTTAAAAGAATTACATTTTGGTTGTTATAGTTTTTTTAGGTGGAAGCGCCAAAAAATTTTGAAGATTATTTCATTTTTTTAAATAAAACTATCTTAATTTGTTTATATAAATCTATTCCTCTCCTTTGTACATAAAAGTATTGACATAAGATAATCGAAAAATGAATATTTTTTACGAAATACTCATTTGTTTCATAGATTATGTATTATGTATAAATTATATCAATTTAAAATATAAAATATCTCATAAATTATTTAATTTTGCTCAGTCTTATAATTTTTTACATCAAGTATTGCGAAGAATTGATTTACAAAAAAAATTAGAGTAGTTCCATTAAAAAAAATGAATATGAGCTTCAAAATCTTTTAGCACTTCCATTTAACAAAGAAAAAATTAACAAAAGACAATCATAATTCTTTTAAAATTATTTAGCTTTTGCTTTAAATGTTTTTGTGTAAAATCAATAACTATAAGGATATCTTAGAAGATAATTTATAGTAATTCACTTTGTATGATAGCATTATTTCTAAAAACTCTTTATTTTATCAAATAAAATTAAATTTAAAATTAAATTAGCCACAATATGATATTTTAAATATTAATCATATCTATTATTTTCGTTTTAATTTGATTAGCTTAATTAATTTTTTTGGCTAATTATTAATTTTAAAAATGGAAATTTATCATTTAATAAAGAAAAAATTAATATAAGACAATCATAATTCTTTTAAAATTATTTAACATTTGCTTTAAATGTTTTTGTGTAAAATCAATATCTATAGAGATATCTTAGACGATAATTTATAGTAATTCACTTTGTATAATAGCATTATTTCTAAGGACTCTTTATTTTATCAAATAAAATTAAATTTAAAATTAAATTATCCACATGATTATGTTTTAAATATTAATCATATCTATTATTTTCATTTTCATTTTTGATTAGCTTAATTAATTAATTTTTTAGCTTAAACTATTAATTTTAAAAATGGAAATTCATATAAAATACACTCGCAGGTCTATACATACTGATCTACATTTTACTTTACTTTAATTTAACATTTTTAAGAAAAATTGAAATAATATGTAATTATTCCACAGTATAAAATATCGGTTCGAAGGATCTAAATTACGTATTATGCTTGCTGACAGTTCCTGCCCGCTTCGAACGAAGTCATCGACATCGCGGAGGCGTCCATCTCGCAGCATTACCTTTTACGTTCGTTGGTAAACTTGTCCAAGGCGTACGTAACCACCTACGTGCCTCGTCATCCGCTTCCGATCATGGTGTTTTTGCTCGAGCGAATTGAGTTACCTTACGATTATCACGCACGGATATATTCCGTGCATGTATCCATTTAATTTCCGGTTTTAACGATAAGACGACATCGTCGTGTTCACAAGCCGATTAAAGAAACAAATCGTCATAGATACGAGAAGGGAAGAAAGAGACCGTTCGTCTGATTTACGGAAATTGGAAAGAAAGAAGCGAGACTCAAAAGTAACTCTCTCGCCGGCAATGAACAATATCGATGCACTCCATCACCGTAAAAAGCATATATTTATTCAGATATCGCACAGAAAATATTGCGAATATTTTAAAACGCTGCGCGGAGCAAGCGGCTCCTTAATTAATCGCCGTGTAACCGATAATCAAGCAATTATGAGTATACAATTAATGACTTTAGATCAGATGATCATTAACGTTCCCGTGTCACGCGAAAATTGCTAATCCCATAAAAAAGTAATTAAGTGATCGGTCATGGTAGAGGAACTTGATATTCTTTTTGTGTGTCTTACATATTAATATATGCTATATATATTTTAAATTCTTATTTTATTTTTCCCGAGACTGTGTGTCGGCTCGTAATAATTAGAGCGCAACGCTATTCACGACAAGTACAATATTTCACGCACGATGCTGGGCAAAGTTGATAAATTAGTTGGGAGCAAGTTCACCTCGGACATTAAAACTGGATCCTTGAACGTAAGAAAAATCTCTAAAAACATTATTTCAATCTTTATTTCTTCCAATAATCGATTTATTTAGCATCGATGCTGCAAAATATGACGTTTAATTGAATAAAAATAGCGCTAATAAATTTTTTGTCATCAGCCGACATAGATCGGCGAATGTCAAGATTTCTTTCGCGCGGACGAGGAACATCAAAGAAAAACGGCAGCAGGCTCGCGTATTATAATTAGCTTTGCAAATATTGTTCCATGATCGGAGACCACCTTTTTCTCCGACGACGTTTCCGCGAACAAAGAGTTAGCAGTGCCTCGGCCGAGGTCCGTCGTTGATTTCGCATTAACGCCGTTTCACCTGATAAAAAGAGGAAAATCGGGCTCACCTCTCGCCGAGAGAGAGGACCGCTCGCGCATCGTCGCCTCGCATCGTCGCTAAAAGCGTTTATTGGCGTGAGAGCACTCAGCTGCAAGTTGCACTGGCAGCTGCGGCGCCGATGACGACGGTCGCCACTTGCTGTTGACTGCCTGGCACGAGAAATAAGTCCGCCACCCGTTTATTGGAAACAGCCCTGCTTATTTTATTACTTTTGCCCGTTCGCGCTCGTGTCTCTCTCGGTCGGGTATCGATTGGATATATTGCAATTCCGATCGCGTCGCTGGGTGACTTCTCCAGCATAAAATAATATGTGATGCGTAATTATCAATTCTGCATATTTGATTAGACATTTGAAAAGGAAATCAAACAAGCTTCTTGTTTAAAAAGAAATTCTGCATATATTATATCTAAAGAAAATAAGATTTTAATCTATCGATTTTACGAGTTAAAAAAGAAACTGGAAGAAGTAGTATTCAAAATAGGAGTTATGTAAAAATCGCGCAAGGGAACATTTGCCATTCTATCAATTAGATATTGTACGATACGTACTTTTGGATATTTATCTTATTTTTTTGATTGAAGTTGTTTTATAGTAAAAATATTCAGACATAAATTTTTCGTTATTTGAGTTTTGAAATATAATTTATTTTAAATCCTATAATATTCTTCATGTCTTCTTATAAGTAATTTTCTAATTATTACCTGTTTTATCGTAAAGGAAAAACATTTTCTATTTTATACAGGATGCAGCAGTAACAGGATGTTATCATAATTTGCCATAATTAGTGTTATCAAGAGAACGACGGCTCCTTCGATCGTTTTGCATAGCAGTTTTATCTAACGAGTTGACGCGCGGATTGGCTAGCGACGCACTAATACCCATAGCTCATACCTTCTAGTCACTTCCTTCTAACTCCGATTTCCTGCTTTAGATTGTAATTTTTATGATTCGCTCAAATTTAATATTTTCTTTTCTTAACTTCGAAGAAATGCGTTCTTTAATATTTAAAATTATGTAAACAAATTTGAAATTATTACGATAAAAATATAAAGTATAAAATGTAAAACGTGAAAATGAGATTTATATAAACACCTTAAACTATATATAATCTATGTAATTTTCTTATATAATAAATTCAACGATAAAAATATAATTTATAATATAATATAATCATGGACTTTTTTGAAATACATTTTAGCAGTAAAGATTACAAGCCTGATAAGTGAACAGACAAGGCGCATAGCGAGTACATTATCAGAAATTCTCATTAAAAATTTTATGAAGATCAAGATTGTAATTAAGATAATATTTATTAGATAAGCAACATGGAAAAACTTTTAAAATATAATTTGTAAAGTCTTTTGATGACAAATAGAGAATTTTCCCAAGAGAGTAAAATTTAATGCACCTGTTTACATTAATACGCATGGCTCATACCTTCTAGTCATCTCTTTCTAACTCCGATTTCCTGCTTTAGATTGTAATTTGCAACGCAAGAATTCCTATATATAGCTTACGGAATGCATTTGTAACACATGATATAACAATATAAAGTATCAATCATTTTTATGATTCGCTCAAATTTAATATTTTCTTTTCTTCGAAGAAATACGATCTTTAAATTTAATATTAAATTTAATATTAAATAATATTAATATTAAATTTAAAATTATGTAAACAAATTTGAAATTATTACGATAAAAATATAAAGTATAAAATATAAAACATGAAAATGAGATTTATATAAACACCTTAAACTATATACAATCTATGTAATTTTCTTATATAATAAATTCAACGATAAAAATATAATTTATAATATAATATATTCATGGACATTTTGAAATACATTTTAGCAGTAAAGATCACAAGCCTGATAAATGATAAGAAGAATAGGAAATACATAATACAAAATTTTCATTAAAAAATTTTATGAAGATCAAGATTCCAATTAAGATAAGATTTATTAGATAAGCAACATGGAGAACTTTTAAAATATAATTTTTAAAGTCTTTTGACGATAGATAGAGAGTTTGCCCAAGAGAGTAAAATTGTATGCACCTCGTGCATCGCGCAAACAGATTGCTCAAGTTATTTATGTATCGTATGCTTTGAAAAATTTTAAAAATAAAAATGGGAAGAAGTAGAGCTAGAAAATAGAAGAGATAATTCCAGTTTGATAACATGTAGCAAAGTGGATCACGCTTCTCAGATCGACCTATCATTCCATAATCGAGCTGTTAAATCAGATGCAAGAACACAATGATCCCGCGATTGGAGCTGCACGATACCGTCCGTCACCGCCTGGCGAAATATTTCGCGGCGATCAGATCGATCGGTCGATCAATTGACGTGCGAGGGAAAAAAGGGCGACCGCGGAGATCCGATCTCATCGGTTCGCGGCCTCTCTCAGCTGGGAAAAGAGCGAGAAGAGAAATCCGGATGACGCGGCGGAGGTAGGGACGTAGATTACACCGAACGTGCTATCCATATTAATAAACTAGTTTTTACCGACATACACTCGCCATCGTGGTCGTTCGCTTATTACCATAGAGAAGATCGCCGGCTACTGAAAGTGCAGCCCGCCCGTTAGTTCGTGCTGCGACTAACATCGCCAATGCTACCGTTCCTGTCGTGCAGACACCACGACCGAACTAATTAAATAGCGCGGAGGTTATCAAGGTTACAACGAGCATGTCGCACTCTTCCCTTTTCATCAGCAACGATTCGTCGATTGGGAAAAAAATGAATCATAAAATCGAAACGATTATTATTAATCACGATGATTAAACTAATTTCGTCGACGATGCCGCAAAAAGGAGATCCTACAGACAATCATATATGGCTACAAAAAGCAATAAATCATTGATCTAATTATTTTTAATTCTATATGTTTGTCTCGACTACATTTTTCTATTATTCATTTATTATTCATTTATTATTCATTTAATATTCATTTATTTTTCTATAAATAAATATGTATTTTCATCTTTCTATTAAAAATAAAAATAGAGATTTATAATTATGGGAATAATATAATTCTTATATTCGATTGCAAGCACGGAATAGTTAAATAATTTAATATAATTTCTTATATGATTGAATAATAACTTGTATAATGCTTGAAATAATTGCGGTCGATGCCGGAATTTTTGACAATTTTTAGAGCATTTTTTACACGTGTGATAGGTGGAAAAAGAATGTGAAGAAAAGGGGAATGGGTGTTGGACGAAAGTTATGCACGCCCGGTCTACGCTAGCCGACTGTCATAGGTGATTATATCAGTCCGTCAAGGCAGCTGGCAATTGTACGGTACCACGAGACAAAAGGACAACACGGTACGCTTAGCATTGTTCTCAAATTATGGCCTTAGCGTAATTCACGGAGACGTGATCACGATTTTATTAGTCTCGTAAAATCCGTTAGACGCACACAAAAAAGAAAGACAAACATCGCGTGAGAATCTTTTTACTATAAAATTTTTTTACGATCCCTCTCAAGTTGTACTTTAGATATATAAGGCTTACACAAAGCTAAAAAGAGTTCACGGTTTTATTAGTTAAATCCGTTAACTGCTAGATTTATTGACGACGAACCGGTGCGCTAACCTTTCTGTGTAAATTGCTTTTTCTGAACAAACCGCAAGCTGTGACAGATCTGCAGGTAAGTGGGTTTTGTTTAGAATAAGATGAGTAAGGATAAGAGAGAAAACGAATCGGCCAATAATCGCCGATGCTTGCTAATGCGTTTCCGATGTACATCCGCTTTGTAATTGACATATACATGACCTTGAACAGGCCATTCCAAGACAAAGATTTGTACCGTGAAACCGATTACTCCGTTTCGAAAGTCAATCTTGTTCTTTGGAGAGAAAACCTCTAATGACGTAACTGTCGGGATATGTAAATCTGAGTCTTATCGATAAAATTTGTGCTTGACAAAGAGAACATTTCTTTCTTTTCTATATTTCCATTTATGTTCTCACATTTTTGTATTTTTATCGAAAGTATAATATTACAGTCAGTTTTATTAGATACATAAACAATTTCATTGTTCCATAAAATTTGTCGGTAACTTTACAAATACATAAGAAATGCATAAATAAAGATAATATATCACACGAATATACGAGATATATTTTTCTTATACATATTTTAATTTTGTTTGTAAAACCTGAGATGCATATTTAAAAGGAGAGGGCAAAGATCAATTTAAAGAATTACTCCAAAGTTAAATTCTTGCTGAAGTTTTTATACTTAAACGACAAACTTTATAACAAAGAAAATTGGAAGAATCTAAACTTTTTTAAGTCACACATATACATACACAGCATGATCTCTTCTTATAATCTTATAATCTTATAATCTTAATAATTCAATATAAAAAATATGAGAGTAATATATTAGATTATTAAAAGAAACTATTATATTTAATTATATGAAATCTATTTTTGATTGAATTTGATTTTAATGAAGCAGAAAACGGATTCAATTTTGAAAAAGAATATAAGAGAACCTTTTATTCAAGATATGATGTGATTAAATAAACATAAGATTAAGAAAATTATTTATATTAAGTAGGCTGAAATCTCTTATTGATGGAAATTATATTTATATATAATATATATGAGACTGAGTTTCTGAATGTTTTTATGAGCTTGGCTATGTCATCTAATTAATGCGGTTTCGTTAATAGAAAGTTGGACGTGAGTTGCAAGAAACGTACATGTAATTTCTCTCTTTTGATATTTACATAGCTGTTACAAATTTGAAGTTTTTCTCAATTAAAAAAATTCAAGAGCTAAAAAATTTAAGATCTAAAATATCAAAGAACATTTTTTTAATTATTAAAACAGAATCTTAACACACAAAATTATTATTCTATGAAAACAATAAGCGGAAATCTAATTTCTAAAATTTGAAAGAAATCACGAGCAAAAATACCGTAATTAATTAATAGAATAAAAATTAATTGTAGAATAAAAACGATAGAACATGTTTCAAACGTCCATTATTTTTTTATTAAAAAAAAACAGGGACGCTTGAAACATCGAAGAAATAGCAAAGACCAGAACGAAAGGAGGATCGGCTACGAGAGACTGCCAATCGGTTGAGAAACTTAACCAAGGACAGACAGCGTAGGCGGATAACGACAGGATGGACAAAGTATCTCTCTCGGGGATACGGTGACGCGCACTCAGTGTGAAGAGCAAAAATCGGGAACACGATATTCCACTCGGCGCGCGCGCTGGACCGTGCGAGTTAAGAAATTGAAATCGATTTGATGTTGATCTTTTGCTTCGATAAACCGGCTACTACAAACGAAAAGAAAGACACCGCAACGCTCCTAAAAGAAATAGTGCGAGCAGATATGTTGAGATATTTTTAAAATGGCAAATATACTGTAAATGAGTCAATTACGGGCGAAAGAAAAATCATTACAAATCATTTTGAATCAAAATACATCAGCAATTTCTCTTACCTCCAAATCAAATTTATTTTTATAATTTTGACAAACGAAATTACTGATAATTATAAAAAAAAATATTGTATAGAATTATTTTCTTTATTAAAAATTTAGTTTATCGAAAGGATGCTAAGTTCATAAAAATTATAATTTAATAGAAAGAGTCGATTCGGTGATCGTTTAAAAATCGAAAATGTAATTTCTTTGGACCCTTCGATGACAGATAGGATTTAACGAGAAAACACAATGACACGAAATAATAAAGATTAAAAATGAAGGGACATTCAATATAAATGGGATTATTGTTCGGAGGATTTACCTCTGAAATCTCAGATTCACGGTCAACTTGACGCACGTGCGCAAACATAGTCGGTCTAACATATCAATGAGCTATATAAACGCAAGCGGATTCGCGGATGTGTCCTGAAACCGCGAAGCGGTGCTTCCTTAACATTCATGTCTGCGCTCTAACGCTCGAGACACTTAACTGTTTCTCGTTAAAATTAGCGGAAACGACGTCGTAAAATTCTAAGCCTCGTCAAAGTTCCCGTTCTCGTCACGGGGCGCGGAGCACCGACGAGCAACGAGTAAATTGTCGCGGTCACGACGACGAGTTATAAGAAGAGAACCGCTGCGGCGCGTAAAGTTCCTACCGAGTCCGCTTAACTGCGACAAGCGGCCGGGTCTTAACGGTCTTTGTTATTATTCCCTAACTACATGGGCCACTGCGGAAAATTACTAGCTATTCTTGGACTACGCGGGATTATGCCATTGCATGGAATCGTGACTAAAATATGACAAAATGCAGCAAAACTCTCGAAGAAAAATAAGATACGCGCGTAAAAAGCGTCGGGCCATAAATTTGCAGGCACTTATTTTAATACTGAATCCCATCGTCCTTAAAAAAAAATTCATAAAAGAATGCAAAATTTATAAAAAAATGTATAAAGAAATTTATGAAAAAAATGTAATAATATTATGATCCAAGAGACGCTCGCGCGATCCTTCTTTGACGTCATCTTGGAGCAAAGGCTGTTGCCATCAATAGCAAATTCATCATCTCAAGATTGCTAAACTAAAATCGCGATGGGATAAAAATAAAAATAATAATAATAATAATAACATCTTGTTTATTCGAAAGGCTGCTCGTCAAAATCGCGATGTACATGTATAGAGCGACTCGCTGATTATCGATCGGCGGAGATATTCGCGCATCATCACGAACGACGAGGTCGTCCTCCACATTTACAAAGTATCGCGCGCATCGTCACTCGATTTGCCAGGCCCGAACAACGACACGCATGTCGTCCGGAGTGCGTACGGCGCGTGGACCGGTTAATTGAGTAATGAATCGCATGGACGACGTGTACGGCATATATCGCCCCCGAGGAAACGACAAGGACGACGGCCAGGGGCCGTAAGGGCGGCCCTGCCGCGAGGAGAAACGAGCGGATCGTCGCGCGTCATGTATCGATTTAAGCGCGACCGGATGGATTCAATAACTCTTCCATCGAGTACGGCCGCGCCAAGGCATTCCGGTTAAAACGTGCGTGGCAACCGATATTTATCCATCTCATTATCGGCGGAATTTATGTTACGATGCACAGCGGCCTGAGACTCTCCTCTTCGTTTCCATTTTTTCCCTTCCCCCCTTTCCCTCCCCGGTTCCCTCCTCCTATTGCCGTTCGTCAATTATGAGAATTATTCGCGACCATATCAGATTTGTATCTCTCTCGTATCTAACTTTTTCAACTAGACTCGTCGCAGCATCCAAACGATCGATACTACCGTTAACCCTTTAATACCTAGCGTTACCAGTATGCAGGTGTCTGCTAAATGGTTTCTCTATTCATTTGTGTTTCCTGCGCGAAATGAATTGATTTTCCAGAGTATTAATAAAATTAAATAAAGTAGATGAATTTTATTATTAATTTATTATTTTAATTATTTTAATTATTTTATTATTTTAATATTAATAATCATTAGATTTTCTTAGTAATTTATTGACAGTTTAAGATAACGATTCCTCGTAATACAACAATTTCTTTGATAAACATCGATTATTCTTCGACGGTGATGATAAAGAAAAGACAAGGTCCTATGTATGTTAGAGTAACTTCGTAATATTAATTTTTCGATTAATTAATTTATTCTCTAAAGAATATTTTTTCCTGCTTTATTTTTAGTTGATTAAAAACGACGTTTTTATCCACCGGCTACATAGTACGCCTCGCAATAGAATGATTTTAGAGTTTTTCGATGAATTTAATTATCGTCATCTGTCTTCGTATTATTTGCAAATCATGCTGGCGATAAGTTAGCCGCAACGTCCATCAATATGGCAAGGCATTTAAAATAATTTCGCGAAAGAGACAGAGGATATTTTGCAAACGATCTCATCTATTACAAAGAGCGATAGATAATCTATAAAGCGCATTAAAAATGCTAATTTTGTATTGAAGGCATAAAAAAATCATTTATGTATCACATATTTAATACTTAAAACATTACAAAAAAGGCGCAGGATGTAAAAGTACTATTTAGTTCTTTCTATTATGTAATATAATTCCAGAAAAAAAAAATATATATATAATTATATAAATACTAATAATATTATAAATATTAATAATTAATATTTAATTATATAAATATATAAATATTATATAATTATATATTATATAATTATATAAATAATAAATAAATATTATTTTTATATATTAATATTTATATAATTATATAAATATTATATAAATATTAATAATTAATATATAATTATATAAATATATGTAATATATTAAATCTATAATTATGTATATATATATATATATATATATATATATATATATGTATATAATTATACATTTAATATATTAAATATATTTATATATATTTATATATACATATGTAGGAAAAAGAGGAGTTATTGCAATATATAACAAATATTTTTCAAGTATTAAACTTATCCAATAAGTGCCATCTTTACAGCCACCGTTACTGCCATAATCTTTATTGTAACGATCCATTACGAAAATAAACTATAAAACAAAGAGTTTTCCTCTTTATTTCTAAATATTAAATATTATAAATATAATATCAAAGTTATACATTTTGTAAAAATTATTTAAAGGAATCTTGAATATATTCCAAAAGAATTTTCGTAATAAAAAAGATAGTTATAAGTTTATTTAACTTTTTACTATTATTGAATTGTCATTACCATCTCTGCTATGATAGCTATCACGAAGTAAGCACGGTAAGAACAATATTTTTCACTTTTCTTTAACTTTTTCTTTAATTTCCTTTAACTTTATTTCTTTTTTACAAACTGTTAAAATTCGCATAATTTGACAATTGTAAATAACGCGAGTCGCACAAGCGAAATTGCTAATCAACATCACGAGACAATACAAATGCATATTTCGAAACTTTCGAAATTGCTAATCAACATCACGAGACAATACAAATGCATATTTCGAAACTTTCGAAATATGCATGCCTTTTTTAAATATATACATAAGATTGTAATTATAAATTTTATGAATCTAATATAAAAATGATAGCTAACAAGATGCACAAAAGATCAACATCAAGTTAATTATGTATAATTTAAAACATGTACGTGAAGCTGGAAAATTTAATAAAATAATCTAAGTTGCCTTTACCTAAAAAAAAAACCTTCATTTAAATCAATAAAGCTATACTTATCGACATTTTTTTTAAAGACAAATTTGAAATCTTTTACTGCGTCGCAAAGGCTAATTTTGCTGGAGTAATCTAATCTTACCATATGGTATGTACTTTCCTGGGAAGATTCAAAATATGCGTTTCATGACTATGATATATGAACGCATCAGTCTTATGATCCGCGCAAAGAGAGATCGTCGGCACGACCGAGAACGATAAAAACAATCATCATGGCATCGATTTTTTGGTCAGGCTCGATGAGCGCCGCACACTGACGATGCACTTGGATAACAAAATCGCATATCGTACGCGTAACGCGTCACGCCCTGCAACGCTAATAGGCTTCGCATTTAATTAGCGCCAGAGGCTACCACGAATGACTCCGCATAGATAATCTAAAGTGTGTTATAAGCCGTGAATCTTTACGGGCCACAAGGCGAAACGAGAATGTCAGACCGACGATAATTATCAAGAACTTGGATCGGACAGACTGTCACGGAAACGATGTACCTATGTCGAGCTTCGCATTAAATTTAGAATTCTGCAACTAATGACTCCGCTTATCTACACGATTTACTAAGTACAGTAGAATAACAAGCAGAATTTTTCATTAGAATATTCCATGTAATATGCATAGCATTGCTTATATTATAATTGCATAGCATTGCTTATATTATAATTGCATAATAATACCTAAAAAAAGCTATTATTATTTGTATTTATTCTGAATAATATTTAAATAATTAAGTATGATTTTAAAAAAGAAAAATGCTAATTATTCCCAATAAAACAGAAAAATTAAACAATAATTAAAATCACTTAAATGTCATAATCGTTAAAGTACTTTATTTAAAAATTTATTTTTATTATTTTAAAATAGAAAGAGAGTAATTTATTTCAAAATTCATTTTTGTTATTTTAAAAAAGAAAAAGAGAGAAAGAAAAAAAAGAAATTATTTTTCCCTTCCTATGCAAATATAACAAAATTTATTTTTCTTTATTTATTATTTTTCTTTATTTATTTCTATATTCCTATTTTTGAAACCTGTCAATTATCTTGTACAACACAATCTATCAATGCTATTTCTATTTTCAAATATTTTATCTGATATATTTATAAATTTTTCTTCTATAAACATTTCACAAGAATTGTTTAAATAAATTAAAAAGAAAGATGTACTCTTCGTAATCACTACCAATTTATTTACATTTATTAACAGATTAATTCATCATTCGACTATCTATTTTGTTACAAAAAACAATTTGCGGAATCATTTTGGCAATGTATGTCAAAGCCCTCATTTGTCATATTTTGGCATTTCAAAAACGATTGATGCGAACAACATAATAATTCATACTTCGGGCTGATCTTCATCGGCAGCCCCTATCTACATAATGCCAGAGATAAGCAATACAAAGTTAAGTACTCGGCAAGCGATGGACCATTCGCTGATATCGTGATGCCAACTATAAAGTCCGCGAGCGAACTTACATATATTATTATCCGAGGGGAGGCCGTATAAACGTATCCACAGGTGACGTCCCGACATCCCGATGCTCCGAGCGTACATGAACTCTGTACTTTAATGGGCTCGTTTCGTTTCTCTCTCGTTCTCCTCAGCCTGGCAAACTTGCGTTTTTCTCGCCTTTCACCATCGCCTCTTTCTCCCTCTCTTTTTCTCTTCGTCTTCTGGAGCTTGGCTCCGGACGCAAATCGAAAGCAGTGCGCGTTGCATACGGAATGATCTTCTGCAAATGACACTGACCGCCAAGCGAGGAGGTTATCCTCCAATTAATCGAGCACCGCCGTATATTCTGTCAGTCACCGCCCTTCGATACACGTCGAGGCGCGAAATTACTCCTTGACGGCGGATCCCGGTGGTTATTAACGCGCCTCACCTTTCCTCGCCGTTCCATTCTACCTGTGAAACATGCAAATCTGCTACTGCTAGCATTTCTGCGATTATTACGCCGATTTCCACGAAACAAGACGTGGATCTCGAGATTTTTAAGAGCTGACGAGTCGAGAAAAATTTACAACTTTTATGTAAATAGAAATAGTGCACTGGTGTTTTGCAAATATCATTGATTAAGATTGATAAATAGATAATAAAGATACAATATAAAATAGGCGTAGAGAGGCTGATAACTAAATTAAAAAAAGGAGAAAGAATTAAACCATAAAAAATTTTTTATTAATTAATATATAAATATATAGATAATATATAAATATATAGATAATATATAGATAATATATAAATATATATATTGAGTTTATCGTATCCGTTTCTTAACTAATTTTTAACCTTAATGCGCTGAAGAAGGCTAGAAAAGCCTTCTTAAGCGCATTAAGGTTAAAAATTAGTTAAGAAATGGATACGATAAACTCAAAGTATAAATCGGAACCATATATAATAGTGAATGTCGCCAAAAGTCTAGCCGAAACGTCCGATATTCATATAAAATGTTCTTAACATTATCTTTTAATAGCATGAGGATATATTTATATATTTAGCACCGTTCTCAACTATGCTAAGTTAATTAATAAAGTTTTTTTATGGTTTAATTCTTTCTCCTGTTTTTAATTTAGTTACCAGCTCTCTATGCCTATTTTATATTGTATCTTTATTATTTATTAATTGAGAGCTTTTTACTCAATTTCTTGTATTTTTTGACAAATAAACATTTCCCCATATATACAATAATTTCATTGAGTCAGAATTTAAAGTGCCAAATTTTCAAATTGAAATTATTTAAAGTGATAAATTTTATGCCAAAGATGACGACAAGATAAGGAAATTTTCTTGAAGTAAGCAATCCAGATAAGAAAAATAAGCATAGAAAGCGAAGTTGTAACATCGTACGCGCTTGGGAGCAGAAATGTGAAATTTCTGTTACTCGAGCTCTAGAATCTCGCGTCACCTCGATCAGGAGTCACGTTCCGATGGGACTGGGGGAATAAGTCGTGACTGCAGTGAAGATCACGCGAGAACCATCACGACTATCTACAAGTACCGTCGCAGAATTGGCGTATCTTCTTACATTTTCCTCCAGATATTATCACCATCGTAATATTATGCATTCAACATCAAGACACGAGATGGTAATCTACCGTTAATAAAAAAATCCAGTAAAACAGAGATGTAAGTATACGGAATCAGATGTAAAACAGAGAGAGAGAGAGGTTTCAACCTTAAAAAAATGTCAAATAAATGACAAATATACAAATGTTACGTGCACGAGATAGAAAAATCGCGCGATGGCAGATGCAAAGTGCGTATTCAGAAATACATATAAAACAGCATGTACGAGAATTCTAAATTCTGAAAGACGTCACACGGCGCACATAATTGCTACGTACTCGGAGATCTCGTGCTGCTACACCTTCATCATCCAGAACGAGACGGGGGAAAAAAATAGTTTGATCAGCGGGTACGCGACTGCGCATATTATGACTCACGTCTATCACGTTGAATCCTTTAGGTACATCAGCTTCACTCATATTCCCCTGGAATAACTGACGAGGTATCTAAGACTCGCCCGCTCGTCTCGCGGTTGCAGTCGAGCTGACTCGAGAGAGAGAGAGAGAGCTCTTCGGAGAGGAAGAGCGAGACACAAGCCGATAATTTAGCGGTTTTGTTACTTCTGGAGTAGTACCTGCGCTCGCCAGGTACTGCACTCCCCGCGTTTTACATGCATTAAAGCCACCGGGGCCCTCTTTCTCTCAACTGTGGACTGCAACCGCTTTGCCGCAGCGGTTTTGCCTCGGTTTCGATTTCTACGCTTCTTTGGCGCGAACCTTCCTTCCTTCCACGCTCGACCTTTGCAGCCGACCCAACGGAATATATCGCTTCTTCGCGGCGATATACGAAGAGAGGATAGTTGCTCCTTTCTGATTATGGTTACCGCGCGTCATCAGGGGCACGAATCTCTCGGAAATAGTTATCTCGCCTCGCGTCAGCGGGACGAGGATTTTCCTTCACCAACGCAAGAAATTGTTGCATAAACGTCGAGCGAAAAAATAGACCGGAACGAATGACCTTCTTTGCCCCGACGGGAATATCTATTAAGCGTATTTCGCGGCGGAATTAACGCGGCCGCAGCAAAATCGCCCGGAGCTACC
Source organism: Camponotus floridanus (assembly GCF_003227725.1). Classification (NCBI taxonomy): domain Eukaryota; kingdom Metazoa; phylum Arthropoda; class Insecta; order Hymenoptera; family Formicidae; genus Camponotus; species Camponotus floridanus. The sequence continues at coordinate 223,926 of NW_020229592.1, read as the reverse complement.
GTCACGATTTTCCCATTCACGGTTTTGCACGTCTTGCCATTACCGTTGTCTGCCCGCGACCGCATCACGCGATTCCACACTGAGAAAAATCGTTTGATTGTACCAACAAGATGTATATGATTGAAGGCATTTTGGTTAAATTAAACAAGAATTTCTAGTTATCATGATAAGACATTTTTTTATAACTAGAACGTTTAATAGATTTTATTATAAAGATTTAGTTAGTATTTTGTGGTTGAATCTATAAAATTTCTTGTTGCATTAACTTCTTTGCTTACTTCTTGACTTAACTCGCATTCAATATTTGCCATGAAATGTATATAAAGAACTAGTATTAACATTAAATCCAAAGTACATTTTTTTCTCTTACGAGCAGTAGTGCCAGAAAGAGGACGCTAGATCTCTGATTGTGTGTGTTTAAGCTGCATCCTCTTCTTGCATCACTGTTTATCAGTTTAATTTCTAACAAATTGAATTAAAATAATTTATTCAATAATCTGAATTGAATTTATCCAATAATCTTGTTGGAATTCAGAATATTAAACATACCTTTGAGATTAGATGGAAAAAATTTTAGACGACTTGGTGCTGGCGAATTTATTATTATTAACCAGAAAATTTGGTAAATTGAACAGGAAGAAATTAATCAGATTCATCTGATAATTCTTACAAAAATTCTGGATCGTCCATTTTCCAACAGACATACTGGTTGAATCTACCAAAATTCTAATTAATGCAACCAGATTTTTTTCTCAGTGCAGTTTAATTTCTAACAAACTGAACTTAAAATAATTTATTCAATAATCTGGATTTAATTTATGCAATAATCGTGTTGGAATTCAGAATATTAAACATACCTTTGAGATTAGATGGAAAAATTTTTAGACGACTTGGTGCTGGCGAGTTTAGTATTATTAACCAGAAAATTTGGTAAATTGAACAGGAAGAAATTAATCAGATTCATCTGATAATTCTGGATAAGAATTCTGGTTCGTCCATTTTCCAACAGTCATACTGGTTGAATCTACCAGAATTCTAATTAATGCAACCAGATTTTTTCTCAGTGCAGTTTAATTTCTAATAAACTGAACTTAAAATAATTTATTCAATAATTTGGATTGAATTTATGCAATAATCGTGTTGGAATTCAGAATAATCGTGTTGGAATTCAGAATATTAAACAGACTTTTCAGATTAGATGGGAAAAATTTTAGACGACTTGGTGCTGGCGAATTTATTATTATTAACCAGAAAATTTGGTAAATTGAACAGGAAGAAATTAATCAGATTCATCTGGTAATTCCTACAAGAATTCTGGTTCGTCCATTTTCCACAACAGACATACTGGTTGAATGTACCAGAATTCTAATTAATGCAACCAGATTTTTTTCTCAGTGCAGTTTAATTTCTAAGAAACTGAACTTAAAATAATTTATTCAATAATTTGGATTGAATTTATGCAATAATCGTGTTGAAATTCAGAATATTAAACAGACTTTTGAGATTAGATGGAAAAAATTTTAGACGACTTGGTGCTGGCGAATTTAGTATTATTAACCAGAAAATTTGGTAAATTGAACAGGAAGAAATTAATCAAATTCATTTGATAATTCCTACAAGAATTCTGGTTCGTCCATTTTCCAACAGACATACTGATTGAATCTATCAGAATTCTAATTAATGCAAGCAGATTTTTTTCTCAGTGCATGTAGATCCAGATAAGAGTGGTCGTTGCCGTACTTGCGAATAACGGGGAATACAAGGGGTGCAGGATATTAAGGGACGCCGAAAGAAGGAGCGGGGGATCGGTACCGTTGCGTCGGAAGATCGAGGACAGGCGTGAATCGCGATTCGCAAATCATCGTACGCGGCAGCGAGTTTCTATCCGCAGGTATCTTACATCAGTTTCAGTAACGCGAGATGAGGTACCCTCCCGATCGATTTGCTCCGTATGTCGATCGATCTGACTGTATTGAAACCGGATGCGTCTTTTTTTGCTGGACTCGCTCGTCACGCTTGTATAACGAGTTTAAACAAGTTTAATCGCGTTTCCTACGCAAAAGCCGATTTCACGGCAATATGAACAGGCGAGAAATTGTGCACAGCTGTCGCAGCTGTAACGACTTCCTCTTTCAGTGTTTTTTCCGTCTGATTTATTTGCTGTATCGTTCCGCGTCTCTTGTAACGATCCCTCTAAAGTACAAGCGAGACAATGGCGAAAATTAAATATTAAAGATCATTACGATGTAACGCACGCTCATATAAGACCTTCATTATCATAAATTCTCAGCATTTAACGGTCACTGAATTCTTATGGGATGACACGGTCTTATTATATTTGCGTGATCGGAATGTCTAGATACGGTGATATAGAAGACGAGAATATTTGCTAATTGATCCCGCCGAAGACACCGTTAATTACTTGTCTGAAAATTCGTTCAATGACGCGAGATAACGTTAGACAGAAGTGAAATAAAAATTAATCTGATAATAAGTGTCTTTACTCGACAATTACAATTTCAAAATTATTAAATACTTTCTTAGATACAAATTCTTTTCATAAATTCTTTTATATCCAATAACTAAAATTATTATTTTATTATTTACTATTAAAATTATTATTAAAATTTGCCACTTGCAAGAAAATAATTTAAGAGCACAATTTTAATTTTAAGAGAAAAATAGTTATGTATTAGGAAAATAGTACATTTTATAAAAAAGCAGAAAAATATATTAATTTAAAAAATATAGTAAGAAAACAAAAATATAAATAAATTATTTTCGGAAATAATGTGCTTTAATAAAGAAAATCTTTATCTTTTAATAGAAAGAACTAAATAAAAATTAATCTGATAATAAGTCTTTACTCGACAATTACAATTTCAAAATTATTAAATACTTTCTTAAATATAAATTCTTTTCATAAATTCTTTTATATCCAATAACTAAAATTATTATTTTATTATTTACTATTAAAATTATTATTAAAATTTGCCACTTGCAAGAAAATAATTTAAGAGCACAATTTTAATTTTAAGGGGGAAAAATAATTATATATTAGGGAAATAGCACATTTTGTAAAAAAGTAGAAAAATATAGAAAATGAAAATATAAATAAATTATTTTCGAAAATAATGTGCTTTAATAAAGAAAATCTTTATCTTTTAATAGAAAGAACTAAATAAAAATTAATCTGATAATAAGTCTTTACTCGACAATTACAATTTCAAAATTATTAAATACTTTCTTAAATATAAATTCTTTTCATAAATTCTTTTATATCCAATAACTAAAATTATTATTTTATTATTTACTATTAAAATTATTATTAAAATTTGCCACTTGCAAGAAAATAATTTAAGAGCACAATTTTAATTTTAAGGGGGAAAAATAATTATATATTAGGGAAATAGCACATTTTGTAAAAAAGTAGAAAAATATAGAAAATGAAAATATAAATAAATTATTTTCGAAAATAATGTGCTTTAATAAAGAAAATCTTTATCTTTTAATAGAAAGAACTAAATAAAAATTAATCTGATAATAAGTCTTTACTCGACAATTACAATTTCAAAATTATTAAATACTTTCTTAAATATAAATTCTTTTCATAAATTCTTTTATATCCAATAACTAAAATTATTATTTTATTATCTACTATTAAAATTATTATTAAAATTTGCCACTTGCAAGAAAATAATTTAAGAGCACAATTTTAATTTTAAGGGAAAAATAATTATGTATTAGGAAAATAGTACATTTTATAAAAAAGCAGAAAAATATATTAATTTAAAAAATATAGTAAGAAAACAAAAATATAAATAAATTATTTTCGAAAATAATGTGCTTTAATAAAGAAAATCTTTATCTTTTAATAGAGAGAATTAACCTTGAATGATATACGATATACAAAAGGAGAAAAAAAGAATCTATTTGTTGCTCGGTAGTGCACGGATCAGTGATGCTTACCGTCATCTCGCGCTGGTAATGCTTCAACGAGCATTGTGGCATTGTTCTTTTATGGCGATGCGCTCTCCCACGCGCGCGTAACGTCTCGTCTCATGGCACACGCATCCTAACAGAGAATCTTCTTAAATTTCTTGCCTATTCTCCTTCGGTTCTCATTCTGTGCCATCTCATTCTGTTCCTTACTCTCGGCTCTGGCGCGTATGCATGCACGTTGCACGATTCACAGGCTCGCCAGCAAGACTTACGAGCTCTCTTCTCGGTTAATGGAATACGCGCGCATAAGAACGATGGACCTTCGCGAAGCGGACGGCCAGTCCATTTAATTACCTCGCGTCCTATTCTATCTCCGAGGCTCGACTCGTCGACGTCCACGACGAGTGAGGCAAGAGCGATAAAGGCGGAAGCGACTGCTACGTCAACTTCTGTTATTAGGGGCATCTTTTTATGCGTCACTTCCATCCCGTGCGTGTAATCAGGAAGATTGAGATGATGGAGAACGCTAGTTCCTGATTGTTCGGAACCGAATAACAAAAGTTGCTAAAGTCTACCCGATTGTAAACGCGGGGGAACTTTTAGGGAGAGTTATTGCTTCTCGCTCTTTGAGAAATGCGAGGAGAGAAATTTTTGCGAGGATACACATAAACCAAACGCAAACAACAAGAGATGGTAGACCGATGAGAAGGCGTCCATAGAGAAAGGTCGTGACTCTGAAGGATCGAGAAATCGTTTCCCATCGTACCTTCCTTATAGCTTTCTGCCTTCCTTATAACCATCATCTGAATGTTCGCGCGGTAGCGAAAATTGAACTGTGAGAAGAATGTAAGGAATCTCTCAAAGATTCAAAACTTCTTTGTAACGACCAGCGTATAAAACGTATTATCACAATATTAAAAATAACAATGCATGTTTTCTATTAGATCTAAGAAAGTTTAATGCGACAAGAATTATTATTTAGCAAATAAAATCACAAATATATAATTGATTGTAATAATATGTTTTCAATTCGTTTATACATTTTATATGCTGTTATATATTTATTACATAGCATATATATTAGTTATGTATTTGGCATCTGAGAAAACAACGATATAAAAATATATTTATAATTAGATAATTTATACAATTATGAATAAAAAATTTCTATAAAAATATGATACAAAAAGTGGTATTTATAAATTAATCAGAATATCTTTTATTATAAATTAATGTAATTCTATAACTACAAGAAACTAGCTTAACAAAATTCAATTTTGTATGTCATTAATTTTTTTTTATCTCTCTTTTTTTGTTCAATATACTCATAATTTTTTTGCAAAAATTGATAAAAAGAAAATGGACTTATATTGGGAACGCTAACAGTCGTTGAACACAAAAAATCGAATTGCTCATAACAATTTTGCACAGCTGTTTCCACAACACGTGTCTTGAAATAAGATGCACGCGTATAACGGCAATAAACGAGATGTTGACCAACCAGAACAAAAATAATTTAAGAGCGTGTAACGAAGTAAAGATACAAAGTTGGAATAATCTTATATTATGTCGAGGATCCGAAGGTGTTATTGTGGCCTCGATTGCGTGAAATTTCAGATACCGCTTTATCGAACGCATTACCAGACAGTTGCAGAACCGGTAAATCTCGAAGAAACAGGAATATAAAGATCATTGTTCGCAAAACGTTCGAGAAAAAGCATCGGAGATAAAACGTAATCGTGGAATATCACGGGTGAAGAAACAAATATTTTCAAAAGGAATTTTTTCGCGGAAAGAGCGATTAAATTATTGAAAATGATGTTCCATTTTTTGACTCGTAAGAAACTTATTTTGTATGTTTTCTTAATTTTCTTCATTTTTAAAAATCAATTTTTTTTACAAAAAGATTGCATAATAATAATTTTTAATATTTTCTTGGTTTCAATTATTTTTATATTCAAATTTATTATAAAATTACTGTGATATAATATATATGAAAAACGCATTAATATAAGATATTTCTATAAATTAACTCAAGAAAGATAGAAACTTCTCCCATCGACAAATAATATATATATTTTTTTAAACAAATAAGTGGAAACATAGAAATATAAAACATATATAATTCAAGAGAAGCCAATGATTCAACTATTCTAATTATCTGATCAAAAAATTCCGAGTATTAAACTGAATTTAAGATACGCTTAAGGGAGAGAATATCTGCAACCTTTTTCTCGAGACAACCGTGAAATTTTATCGAGCGAAAAACCTACTTTATTATTAGCGACGTGAATCTATTCTCTTCTAATGTTCCGATGATCAAAAATAATGCGCTCGTAATAAGATATTTCTATAAATTAAGTCAAGAAAAATAGAAACTTGTCCCATCGACAAATAATATATATATTTTTTTAAACGAGTAAGTGGAAACATAGAAATATAAAACATATATAATTCAAGTTTCAACAATATATATATATATATATATATATATATATATATATATTCAAGTAAAGCCAATGATTCAACTATTCTAACTATCTGATCAAAAAATTCCGAGTATTAAATTGAATTTAAGGTACGCTTAAGAGAGAAAATATCTGCAACCTTTTTCTCGAGACAACCGTGAAATTTTATCGAATGAAAAACCTACTTTATTATTAGCGACGTGGATCTATTCTCTTCTAATGTTCCGATGATCAAAAATAAATGCGCTCGTAATAAGATATTTCTATAAATTAACTCAAGAAAGATAGAAACTTCTCCCATCGACAAATAATATATATTTTTTTTAAACGAGTAAGTGGAAACATAGAAATATAAAACATATGTAATTCAAGTTTCAACTATATATATATATATATATATATATATATATATATATATATATTCAAGTAAAGCCAATGATTCAACTATTCTAACTATCTGATCAAAAAATTCCGAGTATTAAACTGAATTTAAGATACGCTTAAGGGAGAGAATATCTGCAACCTTTTTCTCGAGACAACCGTGAAATTTTATCGAGCGAAAAACCTACTTTATTATTAGCGACGTGGATCTATTCTCTTCTAATGTTCCGATGATCAAAAATAAATGCGCTCGTAATAAGATATTTCTATAAATTAACTCAAGAAAGATAGAAACTTCTCCCATCGACAAATAATATATATTTTTTTTAAACGAGTAAGTGGAAACATAGAAATATAAAACATATATAATTCAAGAGTTTCAACAATATATATAATTCAAGAGAAGCCAATGATTCAACTATTCTAATTATTTGATCAAAAAATTCCGAGTATTAAACTGAATTTAAGATACGCTTAAGGGAGAGAATATCTGCAACCTTTTTCTCGAGACAACCGTGAAATTTTATCGAGCGAAAAACCTACTTTATTATTAGCGACGTGGATCTATTCTCTTCTAATGTTCCGATGATCAAAAATAAATGCGCTCGTAATAAGATATTTCTATAAATTAACTCAAGAAAGATAGAAACTTCTCCCATCGACAAATAATATATATATTTTTTTAAACGAGTAAGTGGAAACATAGAAATATAAAACATATATAATTCAAATTTCAACAATATATATAATTCAAGAGAAGCCAATGATTCAACTATTCTAACTATCTGATCAAAAAATTCCGAGTATTAAACTGAATTTAAGATACGCTTAAGAGAGAAAATATCTGCAACCTTTTTCTCGAGACAACCGTGAAATTTTATCGAACGAAAAACCTACTTTATTATTAGCGACGTGGATCTATTCTCTTCTAATGTTCCGATGATCAAAAATAATGCGCTCGTATAATGCCGATGAAGTCCCGAGGTCGGAGTAGTAGGGAACGTTGCGGCTTTTTTTTCGGAAAAAATTAGCGGGTATCTCCGTCGATTAATCGCGGCGGAGATTATCAGGTGCACCGGCCATTTTATCGAACACGATGTAGACGCTCGCGATGGGCGGTCCGGCAATCCGGCGGTAGCAACCTACGATGTAAGAAGAAGAAGAGGATCGGCGGTGAGTAGCCGTTGCCGTCTCTAGGTCTCTCAACTAGGAAACGATCGGTTCCTCCGGCTTTGCCTATACCCATTAGCTCCCGCCAGATAGGAAAGTAATTACCGATGCATAAATCCGCCGATTGGAAGCCCCGCGGCAAGGAGATATAACGGCTCGTCTCCAAGAGAGTGGCGTCTACCTGCGCGTCGTAATTCGCGGGGTGTAAGTCGTGTCACGTACGAACCAGCCGTTTTGCGCGTTCCGGCGACGAAGCAGGAAACGTCCGCCGGATTATCGGAATATAATCCTGGATAATTGCCGGTATTCCACTACGATTCTTAACTACTTAATTAGCGCTGGAGGCCGGAGGAGCGCACGCCGGAAAAGCTCGCGCGATTCCTCGCACGCACTTTACTCAAGTCGCTACGCGGAGGTCGTGGATGTACTGTATTTTTTTTTCTATATCTTTTTCTATATCATCTCCCCTCCGACAAAACGTGCAAGATCGCTAATGAAATCGGAAACTTGTTTTATTCTCGACAATTATGATTGAAACGCGGCAAGTGTGATAAATTGAACATTTGCACAAGAAATAATATTTAATTTTATTTTGAATGCGTTACTTTATATTAAATTAACTGTTGTATGTTTTATGTAAGAACTATTTCTTTATACATACTAGTCATGAAAGTATCATTTGATAAAATTTGATATATGATAAATTGAAAATTTGCACGAGAGAAAATCTTTAATTTTATTTTGAATGCGTTATTTTACATTAAATTAAATATTTTTACATAAAATTAACTGTTGTATGTTTTATGTAAGAAACTATTTTTTTATACATACTAGTTATGAAACCATTTAATAAAGAACCATTTAATAAAATTTGAAGTGTGATAAATTGAAAATTTGTACGAGAAATAATCTTTAATTTTATTTTGAACAACGCGTCATTTCACATTAGATTAAAATTAACTATTGTATGTTTTATATAAGAAACTATTTTTTATACATACTAGTCATGGAAGTACCATTTAATAAAACTTGAAGTGTGATAAATTGAAAATTTGCACGAAAGACAATAACTTTAATCTTATTTTAAAAAATGCGTTATTCTACATTAAATTAAAATTAGCAAACTGTTACATATTTTAAAAAACTATGGTATCACGCATACTAGTCATGAAACCTAACCATTTAATAAAATTTTTCACCCTTATAAATGACTTTATCTCGTCTCATTTTCATTGCCTGACCTTTCACATGCTACTGCATTTTCGCCTCTTCGATTCGGTCTCTCTTCTAAATTCTTTCACGTTCGTCTCTCTTCTCGTTTCCCCTTTTCTTTCGTTATCCTGACCACCGTGAAGCGTGAGCTGCTTGCGCGCCTCAAAGTCGATCGCGCGTTGAACAATGTTGTATGACTATCGCGTACTGTCCAAGCACGCGGGGAGATTGCATTTAAATCTTCCTGACGCGATTGTGATCGCTACCAAACGATCTAAGCTAAGGGGGACTTTTTGCGGAAATTACTTAACAGCGGTGACGTGTAACACGAAAGGAGGAAGGAAAGCGTGAGAGAAAGAAATCGCATCCGTATTCGAGAGAACGCGCCGTTTTTACTCCTCATTTTTTGCTCCTGAATTATGACACTCGCGTGTTACACGATTTCCAGGAATCGCAGCGCGTGTGCATCGCCTGCTGCGATCAACGTCACGTGAGGGCTAATGCGGCGATACGTATTGTGGCAAACGATCGTTCGATCGGCCGATCCATCGATCATAGCAGCGGGCAGTAGGTGAAGCCGATCGGAGTCAGACGCGCTCGACTTAACTTGACGAATCTCACAAAACAAAGTCGGTATGTTAATACGGAACGATCGGTAAAAAGAAGGTGCAAATAAGGCACGAGGATACGGCACCAGGGTTCCCTCCCAACACGCGGCTCCCGTCCCAAGAATGTCGCCCCGTAGAAGAAGAGGTACGGCCGCAATACATCTCGCGCAATGATACAAACAGCAATCGTTCCAAACTTATTATCGCCGGTAAGAAACTCATAAATGCTTATGACTTGCTTGCCGGTTTTTGCCTGGTGCTCGTATCGATCCAGTTAAAGCGACGTTTCGCCGGATTGACTCTCGGCAACCAGCTGGAGATAGAAAAGCCGGAGGAGGCTCGTCGCGTCTCGAAAAAGCGAGAGAACGAGAAGACAAGAGAGAAGGAACGATGATAGGTAAGAGACGGAGGGAGGACAGGGAGTATAAAGAAGAGGTGGAGGAGCCTGGGGAGTCCCTTCAACGTCATTTGTAATACCGGATGGCCTAATGATGCGACTGGTCGTGACAGAACAGGAATAAGAGTCGAAGCGTGCGAGAGCGCGCGCTTGGTGGAGATTCACCGCGCGTCCTGGGTCCCCCTAGTGTACACCAAGGTGTATACGAAAGGGGAGGATATGGAGCAAACGGGGAGGGAGGCAGGAGAGAGGAGACGCGATCGTATATAATACATCTCGGTCACTCGGTTGTTAAGGACGCGCGGAAAGCCTCAGGGACGTATTCCCGCTCGATGCGCGACGGCGATTTGCTTCGTCGTGGTTGTAGATCACGGCGAAGGGGGATCTATCTATCTATCCACCGTGTGTACCACCACCATCGTAATATATACGAGCGTGGCTTTTTTTGCGAGCGGCGAGCGGGGAAAAGCACACGCGCGCGCGCGCTGAAATTAATCTACCACCGGCCGCGTCGAGGGGCCCACTAGGGGGATAATCTACTCGCGAAGGGGGGAATTGTGTGTGTGCGTGCGCTCATTGCGTGCCTCGAATCTGGCGACACGCGTGCGATCGGCAAAAAGTTAATGATCCGTGGAAGGGGTTTCGACAGTCATTTGACCGCGTGCTTTTTCGTCCATCGCAATGTGCGGTTAATACAGAGGTCGGCCCCATCATTGTCGGAATGGAATTTCGATGGCGGAGACTTTGATGAATGTGAAGCCGAGTTTTAATTAGATGGATAAATGATTAGATTTATTCTGTATATTCTGCGATTGATTATTCTGTAAAGATACTTCGTATACGTAAAATTGGAAAGAGATATTTTTGATATTTATTGTATGTATTTGTTGAAAAATTTAAACTTATAGAAATAAAAAAAAGAATCTTCGTATAGATATAATTTAATCATCTGTTAAATTAAGAATTCGATTCACTGAAAGTCAGTTTGCTTTCGCAATGAAAAAATAAATAGAAGATTTAAGATTCATCTTTAATAAATATTAAATAAATATTTAATAAATATTTAATATTAAATAAATATTAATAAAAATATTAAATAAATATTAATAAAAATTAAATAAATATTTTAAAAAATATCTATAAAGAATATAATCATTAATAATTAATAATTGAAAATGAATGAATTAAATGTACAATCAAATATAGAAAAAAATGTATGTCGCGGTTCTTTATATATTTAATGGTAATAATATAAATAATTAATCTCTCTTTAAGTATTACATTGACGTATTTGAAAGATGGATATTTCGTATAATTGTCAAAAATGAAAACATATATCGGAAATGTAGATGTACATGTATATATCGTCGTGTTGCGACGTAATGCTCAATATACTCGAAACGAGATGGACGTTGCACGCGATGATTCCTCCGCAAATCATGACGATCTTCGACGCGACGCGTCCTTTCTTCCCCTCAATAATACAGTGTACCATGATGCACTTCGAAGCACGGCGTAGCTAATGATGCAGAACGTGCAACAGTGTTTTCTTGCGGCCAACAAAGTTGCGCGACTTGAAAAAATCGACAACCCACCGTAAGTTATGTCTGTATGATCGTCATCCTCGCGTTAAGAAGTCCATATAGACGCGTCATAAATTATACAAGAGGATGATTTAAACGAAACTCCAATTTATTAACTTTATTTAACGCAACAGGTGTCATATAATTATCTCTTCTTAGAGAATCGCATTGATTTTTAATATAATATTTGAAAGCAATATAAGGAATTTATGAGCGAGAAAAAAATATGAAAAATCGAATTAAAATTAAAAATTTGCGTGCACAACGGAAATATTTAAATATCGGTCATGAAATAATTGATTAAAATAAATTAGTAAAATATTTGTTGGACTACAATAAAAAAAATTAGTTTATTAATTTGCTATATCGTCTCACAATTCATACAATTAGTATTTTTAAGTCAACTTATTTTTAAATCAATGTTTTATTTTGATCATATCACATCTCAGGTAATAACATTTATCATAATAGTTGATTGGAGTTGGTAATTTTAATTCAGTCAGTCCATTCCATCTAACGTGAAAAAACTGTTAGGATAAACGATGCTAGAGTTTTTCTCCCCTTTTTATACGTACAATTAGATCTATGAATAATTTTACCGTCCATAACTAAGGCACGGTGTTTACTTCTGTTCTGGTCGATCAGTTCTGCTGCGGCGCACAGGATCATCGAGATCGTGCGATTAGGCTCTCGCAATACGATATCGATCGTGACTCGAACCTTCTTTTGTTCGATCAACAACGCGACGCGTTGAAATAATCGGCAGAATTGGGCCGACAATAAAATTGCACGGTGTTAGACGCGCCCGCGAGATTAATCAGCGACACACTTTGATTGATCTCAAACTATAACGGCGAGACATGACGATTAACGATGCTATACGTCGATCATGTATCTTTTGCCGTGAACGTACGTTCAATAAGTGAGCCTTTATGGTACATTTAAAAATTTTCGAACTTCTTTAAACTCCATTACGTATATAAAGATGTGCACGTAAAAGAGGCTGCTACGCACCTGTACAAAAGATTGCTTGAGCTTACAAAAGACTGCGCCTATACAAGGCTGCTTTTATATGAAGCTTACACGTCTGCGAAATAACTGTACGATTTATAATAATACAAAATAATTCCTACATTTCCACGAAATAGAATGACTGCAAAGAGAGATTTAAAAATTTTTTAAAGACTTTTTATGTAATTTTTTGATACACGATAGAAAAGATTTTTACTTCTCTTAAATTAATGCAAATATTATCAATAAATATTTTTTATATTATACGATAATATCCTCATCATATATGTATAATCTTTATTTAAAGAAACATCAAGTCTTTAAAAATAAAAATAGTCGGAGCCAAGAAAATATCAAAGATTACTGAACGTATTTATGCAATCTTTTCAAGTGAAAAATTAATTCTTCGACGCAAAGAAAATTAATGAAACGCAAAGAAAACGTTTACCTTTAAATTACTATAATTATAAGGAGCACGCGAAATGTTGACGGACAGCGTTAATTCTTTCCAGACGTCCTTCTGTTTATACGAATTATACAGAAATAACACATGAAATAAAGAGAATAATTGTATGAAAATTTCTTTAAGTTTGCTTTTATATTTTGTTCATGTTTAATCGCTGCGTCTTGTTACAACTATGAAAATTTATCATTATTAATAAGTATCCGCAAAACAAATATTTAATAACTTATTATAAATTTCATTGGTTTAATTTATTATAATTTATTATTAATTAGTTTAATTAGTTATACAATATCAATTTCCGATTGATTCATTATGAAAACCGCAGAAACCCATCCCAGGACCGCAAAACAAGTGCGAGGGGCTATTGATAAAAGCGTACAGAGGCGACAAAACGGAAATGTAAACCGACCAGAAGGACGAAGGGAGACACGAAAGGAGAGGAGCGTATGAAACTCGAGGCGATTCACAAGGATGCGACAAGGTAAACTCAACTAACGTTGTCAGAAACGTACGAGAGGCACAAGCACAAGCGACCGATCGACCGACCGAGCAGCCGGAGGAGCGGGATAAGGCTAAGCTAAGAGGCAAGTCAAAGCAAGTCAAGAAGAGTTAGGTCGAGGCGAGGTAAGAGGCAAAGGCGAGTAGGGACGGGGTATGGCAAAGCGCATTGGCGAGGCATGCTAAGGCAACGGGTCCAAAGTCGTACGACGATGCGAGGCCCCGGTGGCGCGTTAACCTCCCGCTCGAACGCAGTACGCTCTCGACTCTCGCGCAGGCCAGGTTGCACCAAACTTGTCGGTCGATCCGCCGACCACGTGCTGCACCCCATCGACAGGCGAGAAACCGCGAGAGAAAAAAAGACCCGATCGCGAACACGTGACTTTTTCGCGCGTCAACAGAAGAGAAGACGACGGGAAGAGAAAGGAACGATGTACAAAGGCAGGTGTTCCTCTCAAGGAGGAAAAGTCACCCGCGACGGGTCCTGTTAAGGATCTCCCATCGTGAAATTAATCCCGACGTTCGATTAATCGGTCCTAAGTCAGTGCGGATCGAGATAAAGTAACGAGTATCGAGTTGTCCAATTTTCTCGGATCAACCCCAATGTGTTTTACTGGGGATGATTCAATTTTCAAGTGCGCGAGGAGATAATCCGAAGGAAGTCACGGTGCTCGTCGACCGGACAGCACGATTTAAAACGGACGTCGTAAATTAATTCGCGAGAGATCGCGCTCTCGGATTCGGCTGCGAGCTCTTTACACCGGGGCTATCATACCGTGACGATTAATTTAATTCCGAGGTGCGTTTCTCACGCCTGCGAAATCGATTCGGACCGCGCGCGAGGCGTTTAAGGATGTTTTGTACGCACAATCTCAGCAAAAAGTAGTTGAAAATCAAAGTGGATATTGACGAATATCCACTTTTGGTGTATTTTGAGTATGAGAAATTGTGTGCAATATTACAATTTGATTTTAGAGCAGAGATGTATTTTTTAATATTTATTGCGTTTTTACTGAAATATTCCGAATTTTGTTAATCGAAATGATTAACTTTTGGCAGAGAATTTCACCTTGTGACAGATACATGGCTAACTTTATTGAATTATATTTAATATCTTTTTAACCAGTTAGTACTTGTATAATATTATTTGACCAAATATTTCCTCTGTATCTAAACTTTTGCAAATTTTAAACAAATTCTGAATATTATTTCCATGTGTTTTTGTCATTTAAATCGACGTAGTTATACGTTTCCCATAAGAATACATGTTAATTCGATGCAAATTAAAATCCTCATAACTTGTGAACGCTTTAGTGAATCGATTAAAAAATTGTACTGAAGATTCTAACATATGTACACAGAGAAAAATATCATTCTACCGCCAAGAAAAGCGATTACTCAGTTTATTTTTCTTTTTTTAAGTAATAGTTTTCTTCAACAAAGAATATATTCTTGATAATAGTCTGAAAATATACTCAATCACAAGTGTTAGAAAATCTCATTATCATGTACTTCAAAGAAAAATTTATTTTCTCTTCAAGAATATTGTAAAGTTGTATCAAAGAAAAATCAAACTTATTTTAAACCAAATTTTTCTTTTAATTTAATATTCTCGATTAAAATACTGCGCTACTAAAATTCAGAATATATTCAATTAAATTTCATTAAACAAAACAAAATTCAATTAAACAAACTTATGATATACTTAAATAAATAAATAATATTTACTTGAATACAGTATACATTTTTCTCTGTGCAAGGACATTCTGTACAATTTTCATTAAATTCCCATTTTAAAAATAGGTACAAAACATCCTTAAGAGGAGGCGGATATCCCTGTCGGTCCTAACCGAGCGTTCCACTTTTGGTGGCCGCGCGTGAAATCGGCGGGGCCGAGACGAAAACGAATTCGAAATGGTCACGGTGTGCGGCGCACGTGAGCCTCTTCTCCTGCCGCGGCAAAAGTGTAATCGCGGAGCGATAACCTGCGGGATCTTCAAAAGTTTTCGCGCTTGGATGAGCCGCGGCGAAAAAAGGAGGCTCGGCCAGAAGAACTCGGCGCTCGGAGATCGATCGAGCAAAACGAATCGGAGTAATTGAATTATCGAAAGCGAAGAGAGACATTGACGAGGCCGCGGACCCCGCAGGACGACCATACATGGTCGTCGTCTGCCTACGAAGCCGAGGAAGGAGAGAGATCGCGTTGTCGTGATCGCGTGGGAGACGTTTTTCACGCGAGACGAGGCAGAGACAAATTTGTGCGCTTGCTCCGGAACCTACGCGCGACTATTTAAAGCTATGGCTCGTATGAGGATTATGATACGTTGATTGCGAGGCGAATGGATCTTCTGGGAACGACATGATCGGCGCCGCCGATCTCTTTCTTCGACGCGTCGCGAGAACGCGTGCCGAGACGAAGGCGACCGACAGATCAAATAAGATCACCGCGGAGACGAGAGGAACCTGATTCCGGAGCAAGTTTGTGCCGCCAAGTAGCCAGCAGTTCGAATAATTAGCCGCAACTAGTTCGTTAGGAAACCGTGGCTAAATCTCCGTCACGAATCGAATCGCCGCGAGCAAACGAGATAGGAAACTTGCTTTCGAAAGAATGCGAGAGGAAGGAGAGAGAAAAAGGGGGCAAATTTCGCGGAAGGCGAAAAAATAAATACAAAAATGCAAACGCGCGAGCGGACTGCGAGTCTGTTGGAGAGAAAAAAAGCGTAAAAGGTCGGGAAAAATTGTCCACGGGATGAAATAAACGTCAAGATTGCGCAGCGTTGATCCGCATGACGTCTATATTCGAGATGCAGCCGCGGCTAGGACGCATTATCGAAACAAGCTTCATTTGCAGGGAGGACTCTCGCGAAATAAACTGCCCGCGGTTTAACGTCGCTTCGTCGTTACGCTTGTGACAAATGTGCACGGCGAATGAAGATTTCCACCGCGGATAAAAATAATAACAGGGAAGAAAGAAGAGAGACAGAGAGGGAGAGAGAACATGCCGGTCGCGGGAACGAGAAAATTATGCAGAGTGGGACTCGCCGCGATCTTGGTCACCGCTCTGTGCATCCTGACTCTGTTGGACTCGCCGCCAGCGAGACTCCCGGATCCGCCGACCGACCCTCCTCCCACGCCTGGTAAGCAATTTTCCTCCCCCCTGCTACCCCCCCGGCATCTCCGCGGAGGGCGCGACCCTTGCCCTTTCGTTATCGGCGAGCGGTCCGCCACCGCAACCTGAAGACCCGCCGGCATCCATCGGCATCTAACGGGGTTTTTTTGCTGCCGCGCGAATCGGTCGTGAGCATAGATAAAATCGTGAGACAAATCGGCCTCGTTTCGCACGACATGACGTCTCGCAAACCTAATTAACCCTTTGAACTCGAGTGTTCTCGTACAGAAATCATCCGCGGTCCCGTTATTCTAATAGTGCCTAGACTTGCAGGCATTCGAAAAACTCGTTGTTTGTGCGCTCGACAATTTTAAATTTCATTTTAAGGATGTTTTGTACCTATTTTCAAAATATTGGGAATTTAATGAAAATTGTACAGAATGTCCTTATGTATGTTTAGAATCTTCAGTACAATTTTTAAATCGATTCACTAAAGCGTTCACAAGTTATGAGGATTTTAATTTGCATCGAATTAACATGTATTCTTATGGGAAACGTATAACCACGTCGATTCAAATGACAAAAACACATGGAAATAATATTCAGAATTTGTTTAAAATTTGCAAAAGTTTAGATACAGAGGACATATTTGGTCAAATAATATTATACAAGTACTAACTAGTTAAAAAGATATTAAATATGATTCAATGAAGTTAGCCATGTATCTGTCACAAAGCGAAATTCTCTGCCAAAAGTTAATCATTTCGATTAACAAAATTCGGAATATTTCAGTAAAAACGCAATAAATATTAAAAAATACATCTCTGCACTAAAATCAAATTGTAATATTGCACACAATTTCTCATATTCAAAATACATCAAAGTGGATATTCATCAATATTAATTTTCAGCTACTTTTTGCTGAAATTGTACATACAAAACATCCTTAAATAGCTCGAAACGAACATTTTAATTTATATAAGCGTTTCATTTTATTTTTGAAATTACAATTTATGAGATTTTAACAATCGATTATGCAGCGTAAAATTGAAAACTTTCATCTTAAATATTCGTCTTTTAAAGACCCTCTAATTAAAAATCTTTAAAGCTAGCAGAATAACTCGATGTAATAAATTTATACACAGAAAATTTCAAGAGATTAATCATTAAAAGCTAATTTAATATTTAATTTAATATTCAAGCTAATTAAAATAATAATATAAGTTATTTTAAAATTAATTCCATAATGGAATCACAATCATCTCGAGATTCTATGCATTTTAACTTAAACCATTGAAGATTGTAGGTTTAAACAATAATATTCACAAGGTATATCACGAATATAAACTTGGAAACAATTTATAACGCGAGATTTCACAGAGAGACTTTGGCAAAAATTATAATTATTACAAATTATGTTAAATAACAAAGAGCAAAAGCGAGGAATTCCCATTTTCTATTCCACGTCACAATCGTGACGTACGGAAATGCAAGACACACACACACACACACACACACACACACACACACACACACACACACACACACACACACACACACACACACACACACACACACACGAATCTAGCTAAAGTAACAGTAATGTTAATGTTAACTCGCGCAATCACTTTGTTAACGCATAAACCGAGGTACATACAATTTTTGAGATTTTAACAATCGATTATGCAGCGTAAAATTGAAAACTCCCATCTTAAATATTCATCTTTTAAAGACCCTCTATTAAAAATCAAAGCTGGCTGAATCACTTGATGTATTAAATTCATACACAGAAAATTTCAAGAGATTAATCATTAGAATATTCAAGCCAATTAAAATAACAATTATTTTAAAATTAATTCCATAATGGAATCATAATCATCTCGAGATTCTATGCATTTTAATTTAAACCACTGAAAATTGCAGGTTTAAACAATAATATTCACAAGGTATATCAAGAATGTAAACATGGAAACAATTTATAAAAGCGAAAATTTCACAGAGAGACCTCGGCAAAAATTGTAACTATTACAAATTATGTTATATAACAAAGAGCAAAAGCGAGGAATTCCCATCTTCTATTCCACGTCACAATCGCGACGTACGGAAATGCAAGACACACACACACACACACACACACACACGAATCTACCTAAAGTAACAGTAATGTTAATGTTAACTCGCGTAATCACTTTGTTAACGCATAAATCGAGGTACATACAATTTTTGAGATTTTAACAATCGATTATGCAGCGTAAAATTGAAAACTCTCATCTTAATCTAAATATTCATCTTTTAAAAATCCTCCATTAAAAATCTTTAAAGTTAGCAGAATAACTCGATGTAATAAATTTATACACAGAAAATTTTAAGAGATTAATCATTAAAAGCTAATTTAATATTTAATTTAATATTCAAGCTAATTAAAATAACAATTATTTTAAAATTAATTCCATAATGGAATCACAATCATCTCGAGATTCTATGCATTTTAACTTAAACCACTGAAAATTGCAGGTTTAAACAATAATATTCACAAGGTATATCAAGAATATAAACATGGAAACAATTTATAACGCGAAGATTTCACAGAGAGACCTTGGCAAAAATTATAACTATTACAAATTATGTTATATAACAAAGAGCAAAAGCGAGGAATTCCCATTTTCTATTCCACGTCACAATCGCGACGTACAGAAATGCAAGACACACACACACACACACACGAATCTACCTAAAGTAACAGTAATGTTAATGTTAACTCGCGTAATCACTTTGTTAACGCATAAACCGAGGTACACACTATATAAAAAGAAATTCGCACGCAATCGACTCGTGCGAAGTATCCACGCGAGTGATGATTTGTTACTTTATACCTGCTATTTCCTAGTCGCGCAAAGTTTCTCAGCATTAAAATGCTACGAGCGCGGTCGACTCGAGAAGGAAGAGCTCCCGCTCATTGCTTTTTTAAACGCGCGTTCATCACGCATAATTGTACGTACAGTGCACTTTCTCTTGTACTAACAAAGACTACGCTTAGCCGGCCGATACCAATCAACCCACGCTACACATCGCGTAGAAATAAAGCCAAGTTCCGCAGCTCATATACGAGAGAGAGAAAGAGAGAGAGGCTAAAAAGATACAAAGATAACGCACTGGATGCGTGCGGGCGCAAAAGAAACGCATCGCGGAGTTATAAATAAATATCGCGAAGCTTTAGGGGAGCGCGCGCGGGGGGGGGAGCGGCGAGGGGGAGGGGGGGACGCGTATTAAAGCTCGCCAAAGACGTAAATCTCGGAGCTGTTATTTAGTAGTAGCGACTTCATTAGTCGACATAATTTATGACGCGATTCATCGAATGACCGCCCGTCGACTCGCGCGCTTTCGCGTATTTCACCTTCGCCTCCACCATGCAAACATTTCGCGAGGAATTATGACAGCTGATTGTACGGCACAGACCGAGGGCGCACGCTACATCTACGCGCTCGACAGGCTCTCTCGGGCCTTTGAAATTTGTCTGTGCTGCACGAAGATCGTCTTTCGCGTTATCAAAGGGCCGGGGATCAAAAGGTCCACATATAAATTGTGAATGCAGATTTATCTCCCTGCATTTTTATCAGACGCAGAAATCAGGTTTGATTAATTACGGCGATTAATTAGCGGCGAATCTCGTGGAACGTCTTCAACAAGCTGGAAAATCACCCTCGTCGGGAGCACGTCATTTCGAGATAATAGACGGATGGATCTTTGAAAATCGGAACGATTTACTTGCCGTGCGCTGGCTTACCTCCAGCTAGATCCACTCTTCGTCCTGACAGTGCGATTTCCATGAGAACGCCGCCGTGCATTAGCGTATTTCTAGCGTGGTACGAATGCCTCTCTCTTTCTCCCTCTCTCTCTCTCTTAAACGCGAAGCCGCGTTTTACCTTCTCGTAAAGCTCGCGAAGCGTGGCCGCGATGGACGTACGGACGGACGAGGGGAGGGCTGCGGGTAAAGGGCACAGAGTCACGAAGAATACTCGCGGCACGCAAACACGTAATACCACCATCGTATCGGCGGCCTCATCGGGTCAACCGCCGACTTTTAACGACAACACCATGACGGATCATCATCTATCCTGTCGCCCGCGGAGTCGATGGATCAGCGGGATCGACCGGTCTCGTTATCTACCTATGTCGAGAGAATAGTTCCGGGCGTTCGTCGATAACGTTCGCGATCCATATATGTCGAAGGCGAGTAATTGCGAACGAGACGTGCACGGTGCATAAATTTACTGAGAAAAATCGTTTGATTGTACCAACAAGACGTATATGATTGAAGGCATTTTGGTTAAATCAAACAAGAATTTCTAGTTATCATGATAAGATTCGATTTTTTTATAATTAGAACGTTTAATAGATTTTATTATAAGGATTTGGTTAGTATTTTCTGGTTGGATCTATAAAATTTCTTGTTACATTAATTTCTTTGCTTGCCACTAGGCAGCCAGCCACTCTTAACTTAACTCGTATTCAATATTTGCTCTTAACTTAACTCGTATTCAATATTTGAAATGTATATAAAGAACTAATATTAACATTAAATCCACAGTATATTTTTTTTCTTACAAACAGTAGTGCTCGAAAGAGGACGCTAGATCTCTGATTGTGTGTGTTTGAACTGCATCCTCTTCTTGCATCACTCTTTATCAGTTTAATTTCTAACAAACTGAATTTAAAATAATTTATTCAATAATCTAGATTGAATTTATTCAATAATCTTGTTGGAATTCAGGATATTAAACAGACTTTTGAGATTAGATGGACAAAATTTTAGAATACATGGTGCTGGCGAATTTAGTATTATTAACCAGAAAATTTGGTAAATTGAACAGGAAGAAATTAATCAGATTCATCTGGTAATTCCTACAAGAATTTTGGTCCATTTTCTAACAGACATACTGGTTGAATCTACCAGAATTCTAATTAATGCAACCAGATTTTTTTTTCAGTGCACACTAAGAAAAATCGTTTGATTGTACCAACAAGACGTATGTAATAATTGAAGGCATTTTGGTTAAATCAAACAAGAATTTTAGTTATCATGATAAGACTCGATTTTTTATAACTAGAACGTTTAATAGATTTTACTATAAGGATTTGGTTAGTATTTTGTGGTTGGATCTATAAAATTTCTTGTTACATTAATTTCTTTGCTTGCCACTCTTAACTTAACTCGTATTCAATATTTGCCTTAAAAGTATATAAAGAACTAGTATAAACATTAAATCCAAAGTATATTTTTTTTCTCTTACGAGCAGTAGTGCCAGAAAGAGGACGCTAGCTCTCTGATTGTGTGTGTTTGAGCTGCATACTCTTCTTGCACCACTGTTTATCAGTTTAATTTCTAACGAACTGAATTTAAAATAATTTATTCAATAATCTAGATTGAATTTAATCCAATAATCTTGTTGGAATTCAGAATATTAAACAGACTTTGAGATTAGATGGAAAAAATTTTAAGACTTGGTACTGGCGAGTTTAGTATTATTAACCAGAAAATTTGGTAAATTTAACAGGAAGAAATTAATCAGATTCATCTGATAATTCCTACAAGAATTTTGGTTCGTTATTTTCCAATAGACATACTGGTTGAATCTACCAAAACTCTAATTAATGCAGCCAGATTTTTTTCTCAGTGCGCAGACGCCGACATCGCGTGCGACGTTTTTCCCTTGCTTTTCTCTTTATTTCCTCGTTTCATCGTCGCCACCACCGCCGCTGTCTCGCAGAAATAATTATGAACGAGACATAACGAGAGTCCTTAAAGCTATCAACGACGTGGATTTATTCGCGCCGCGGGGCAGACATTCCCTCCCCCTGTCGTATTTCATAAATATATTTATTAGATGCATTAATGCAGAGAAAAGAGAATGGAAATCTCGCCTCGTGTCCGCTTCGGCTCGTGACTCGGATTTCCGTGACTAGCACGGGAAACGAGTTTCTCCATAGAATACAGGATATAGGCGGCGTATCAACATTAGGGAGTCTAATTAGCGGTCATGTCGATTGAGATTCCGCCCAATTAATTTTCTTTCCCTCCCTCACTATCTTACGCTCTTTAAATGTTTCTATAGAGAGAGCGCTGCGTTAAAATATGCGGAGATCGCAATTACCACGAGACTGCGTGGGCACTGATAAGCAGGATCGCGATATGCTGACAATAAAGATAAATATTTTTAGATGCAGGCATGGCGAACTTTAAACGAATGTAAACGTATTCATAGTACAGCGCGTCCGTCTCTAGTGCATGACGCACGTCATTTCCGTCTGATCGACGATATCTTGTCAAGTCGATTTATAGTCTGCGCCATAGATCGACTTAAGTAAAGTTTAATAAAGTTAATATTGAATAAAACACAGCTATAATACTATATTTGCAGAAATTATAAAAATGATAAAGTATAAAGAATAAGATATAATAAAAATGATATATAATGATAGCAAGCAAAATGTAACCTATATTGATAGAGTAAATGCAATATAATGGAGCTTAAAAGTTTTGATAAGCTAGATAGAGTTAACTGTATATCAGCGATAGAGCACGAGCACTTTTGCTCTTACAAGAAAACACGGTCAACCAAAACTAGTTAAGGCGAATGAAACTTCGTAAATATAAAGTAGCTCGAGGCTCTGATACATGAATATGCATTATATTCGCTTTTGGGATTTGTGTATAGTTATATGAAGAACGTCATATCAAAACAAGCAAAATTAATTTCATTAAGTTAATAGTAAGATGTGAATATTAATAATATATTAAAA
The DNA here is from genome assembly GCF_003227725.1 of Camponotus floridanus. Classification (NCBI taxonomy): domain Eukaryota; kingdom Metazoa; phylum Arthropoda; class Insecta; order Hymenoptera; family Formicidae; genus Camponotus; species Camponotus floridanus. Next base: position 200,280 of record NW_020229592.1, on the reverse strand, counting down.
AATAAATATGTTTAAATATTTCTGATAATGTTTTTGCAATTCTATTTATCTTTCATGCTAAATTCACTGTAAATTTTTATTTTATTTTTATTTCGAGACATTTTTTTCTATATTAAAGTCTTACAATAGTATCGTCAAAAAATTAAAATTTATTTTTTTTTTATTGTAATTTAACATTATACGTTTTCAACGAAAAATTAAACGCGAATCAATTGTATTGCATTATCGATACTTCGAGTTATTTTGTATACAAAACTTTTTATTCAAATTAATCGGTATTTATGGAATCCAAATCGGTAACGTTTATTAATTAATAACATTTTGTTAGTTAACAAAATTATAATAGCATATATTTTTTTTACAAAAATGCTCGATAATAATGACAATGCATTTTTGATAAAAAAATATACACTCTTCAAAAACACTTCATTTCAACAAAAACATACAAAAGAAAAATATTAATTATGTTTCAAAACTTTGATCTTAAGTGATAGATTACACATGTTTCGACGAGGAATTAAACGCGAATAAAATGTATTGCATTATCAATACTTTGTGTTATTTTGTATACAAACCTTTTTATTCAAATTAATCGATATTTATGGAATCCAAATCGGTAACGTTTATTAATTAATAAAACTTTGTTAGATTCAAAATGCACGCACTTGTAAAATACGAGCATTGCAATCAAGAACGGAATTTTGATTTTTAAAAATATAAAAGTCAATCACCTTATTATATATTCAAAGATAAATACTGTTAGTAAAGGAGAAGGAGAGCTAGTTAATGTATTCTGTAATATCTAGTACGAATGGATGATTCATACCCTGAACAAAAACGTGAGTTAGCGCGATATTCTCCCTCGAGTCTCTTAATTAACTCTTTCATATCGATCGTTCTTTCCCTTCTTTCTCTCCTTCTTCTTCCATTCATTCTGATCAAATGACTTCTTAGCACCATTCTTTGCGCGTGTTCCAGGGGGTGAACCGCCAGGCACAAGAAGCATCGTCGCTTATTCGTGGGCTCGAAGATTGGCACTCGATTACAGGCCCACCAAGCAGTGCGACGGTAATGGAACGCGTGGAATGGCGTTAAACGCATACGAGCCGGGCACGAAATGGCTCGAGACAATTCCGGGACGGCTCTTCCTGTATAGCGCCCACTTGGATCTCAGAGTCGTCGGTTACCCGAGCATCAGAGTGATTGGCGTTAAACGAGGAGCTCTGCCGCCCTCCGCGCTCTTCTGCACTATATGGTGAGCCATTTTTCACATCGCGACGCAGCCCCTTTATTCGTCTATCTCTCACGAGCGTTAAACACGAGGGAAGAGAATCACTTAAAAGCTCATAAACGCGTGCTCTAATCTAAGCGTGTCGCCTCTGCGAATTATGCTCTGGCAACTTGATCAATTAATATCAATAATGCGAAAACTCTTTCGTAATTAAATTTATATTATGTGAATTATTAATATAAAGGTATTTTCATCTAATTAAAATTATGCAATTAATTAAAATTGGGAAAATTTTCCGTAGAAAGTTAAATCTTTTTAAATCTTAAAATTATGTATATTTTGAATTAACGAGCATGTATATTTTTAATTAATGTTATAATTTAAAAATGTTTGTTTAAGAATGTTAAGAAAAATATTTTTCAAATTTCCTGACACTTCGATTGAAATTAATAGATGATCGAGGGTCAAGTGTCTTCAAGTGTTATCAATTAAGATTTAAAATTGGTTCACGTCGTGTCTCCTGTTTTCAAGGAAAATCCCGAAGCTCTTATTTGTTTGAAACAAACTTATATAAAGAGAATTTACGATGCGAAACATATCCACAGATATAAATAGATTAAGGATGTTTTGTATGTACAATCCCAGCAAAAAGTAGCTGATAATCAATATTGACGAATATCCACTTCTGGTGTATTTCGAGTATGAGAAATTGTGTGCAATATTACAATTTGATTTTAACTGCAATGCAGAGATGTATTTTTTAATATTTATTGCGTTTTTACTGAAATATTCCGAATTTTGTTAATCGAAATGATTAATTTTTGGCAGAGAATTTCGCCTTGTGACGGATACATGGCTAACTTCATTAAATTATATTTAATATCTTTTTAACCAGTTCGTACTTGTATAATATTATTTGACCAAATATTTCCTTTGTATCTAAACTTTTGCAAATTTTAAACAAATTCTGAATATTATTTCCATGTATTTGTGTCATTTGAATCGACGTGGTTATATGTTTCCCATAAGAACACATGTTAATTCGATGCAAATTAAAATCCTTATAACTTGTGAACGCTTTAGTGAATCGATTTAAAAATTGTACTAAAGATTCTAAACATATGTAAGGCCATTCTGTATAATTTTCATGAAATTCTCAATATTTTGAAAATAGGTACAAAACATCCTTAATCGAAATGATTAACTTTTGGCAGAAAATTTCGCCTTGTGACAGATACATGGCTAACTTCCTTAAATTATATTTAATATCTTTTTAACCAGTTAGTACTTGTATAATATTATTTGACCAAATATTTCCTTTGTATCTAAACTTTTGCAAATTTTAAACAAATTCTGAATATTATTTCCATGTGTTTGTGTCATTTGAATCGACGTGGTTATACGTTTCCCATAAGAACACATGTTAATTCGATGCAAATTAAAATCCTTATAACTTGTGAACGCTTTAGTGAATCAATTTAAAAATTGTACTAAAGATTCTAAACATATGTAAGGCCATTCTGTATAATTTTCATGAAATTCTCAATATTTTGAAAATAGGTACAAAACATCCTTAATCGAAATGATTAACTTTTGGCAGAAAACGCCTTGTGACAGATACATGGCTAACTTCATTAAATTATATTTAATATCTTTTTAACCAGTTAGTACTTGTATAATATTATTTGACCAAATATTTCCTTTGTATCTAAACTTTTGCAAATTTTAAACAAATTCTGAATATTATTTCCATGTGTTTGTGTCATTTGAATCGACGTGGTTATACGTTTCCCATAAGAACACATGTTAATTCGATGCAAATTAAAATCCTTATAACTTGTGAACGCTTTAGTAAATCGATTTAAAAATTATATTAAAGATTCTAAACATATGTAAGGCCATTCTGTATAATTTTCATGAAATTCTCAATATTTTGAAAATAGGTACAAAACATCCTTAATCGAAATGATTAACTTTTGGCAGAGAATTTCGCCTTGTGACAGATACATGGCTAACTTCCTTAAATTATATTTAATACCTTTTTAACCAGTTAGTACTTGTATAATATTATTTGACCAAATATTTCCTTTGTATCTAAACTTTTGCAAATTTTAAACAAATTCTGAATATTATTTCCATGTATTTGTGTCATTTGATTCGACGTGGTTATATGTTTTCCATAAGAACACATGTTAATTCGATGCAAATTAAAATCCTTATAACTTGTGAACGCTTTAGTAAATCGATTTAAAAATTATATTAAAGATTCTAAACATATGTAAGGCCATTCTGTATAATTTTCATGAAATTCTCAATATTTTGAAAATAGGTACAAAACATCCTTAATCGAAATGATTAACTTTTGCCAGAGAATTTCGCCTTGTGACAGATACATGGCTAACTTCCTTAAATTATATTTAATATCTTTTTAACCAGTTAGTACTTGTAACTAATAATAAGCATGTTGAAAATATATGTTTTCGGTGAAATTAAACTTTGCTAATGGGTCAAACTTTCATCCCGCTTAAAAGCAGCCGACCTGTTTCGGGCTCAGCATTAGGAGTGGCGAGAAACAATGCAAATGTTAGCAGCGACGTGAAACGGAGCATATTCGTTTAAAACGCCTGGTTGGACGATATAAATGTCTTCCACCATGCGTGCAAGTGTTTTCCGCTACGATCCTCGACATTAATCAGCCGCGTTCTCTTTCACTGGCAAGCGATAAATTAAGCGTCCTGATCTCATTATGTTTCAGGTATCGGGAGCACGATGAGACGCGATCGGTAAGCGTGGAGGCGCTCATCTCGACGATCTGGTTGAACGAGTGGGACGGCAAGGCCGACAGTTACACTGGAATCCTCGTGAACTGTCAATTGCCGTTAGACGACTCGATTCGCCGTCCGTCCCGGATTTACGTGGGTCCGAATCCCTGCTACGAGAATGCTAGTCATAGTTTAACAACCCGCTCGGAATACGACGACGAGATGACGTCCGTCGAGCGGAAAGGTCGCCGAGAGTTTACCTTATGCATCAAAGGGCTGGACTTTGACGAGGATATATCGCGCAAGCTCATAGCCTTCGTCGAGCTGCACCGCATTCTAGGCGCCAATCTCTTCTACTTCTACGTGTTCAACGTGCACGAGAATGTCCTGAAGGTCCTGCGACTGTACGAGCGATCAAACGTGGTGCGATGGTTCGCGCTCGATCTACCGGGTGATCTACCGAACGAGAAGTCGAGCCGGAGGCGATTCTTCAGCGAGGATATCTGGACGAAGAGGCGAATGGAGTTAATCCCGTACAATCACTGCTTCTACGAGAACGTTCATCTATCGGAATTCGTGGTGCCGATCGATATCGACGAGGCGATCGTGCCTACGCGCCGAAAAACGTGGCACGAACTGTTGCTGGATGAGCGCGCAAAGCTCGGTAGAAGCTTCAAGGATTTCGCCTCGTATTCCGTACGAAATGTGTACTTTTTCCCCGAGCTGCAAAACAAAAGCCGGATCGATCGGTCGACGGGACTCGACGAGGAATCCCGTCGCTCGGTCGAGCAGCATCCGGATTATTTAGATACCATGAGAACGGCCAATATCTCGCCCGAAGGTGACTCGGTAAAGAGCTTCGTGTCTACGAGGCGTGCGTTAACGGTGCACAATCACTATGCTCTGGCCACGCTGAACCCGTCCACCAGGCGGGCTCATCATCTGGATTCAAACGACGTGCTCAAGCATCATCACCGAGCGTGCGACAGCCGACATCTCGACTGCGATCTTTTAATGGAAGACATCAGGATCGACGAGTCCGCTCTACGCTACGCGGATGAGCTTAGGACGAGGATGAGAATCACTTTGGCTGATCTCGACGCTTTGCCATAGAATGTAGCACAATATTGTAAATAATAAAGCTCTCTTCTCGAAACCCTCGTCTCTTGTATCTCGCAAATGCATGTTAATTCCTTGCTGTAATCCCCAAGATATCAAGTAATCTCTCACGCTATGACTTTAAATGACTTCGAAACAATATTCTATGTTTCCTTTTTGTTAAAACAATGCATTGAAATGATTAAAAATGATTAAAATGATTAAAAATGAATGCGAACGAGCAAAGTAATTGAATGATAGCGTGCTATCTTTCTCGGTGCTAAAGCTATTTTTGAAAACAGTTTTTTTCATTTTTCCAAAATTATATGTATAATAAATAATAACAAATGCATAAATAATATATTTTAATCAAATAAGTAAAATGCAAATATGTTCTGTAATTTTTTAAATTAATTAATTATAATATTATATCTTCGTATTTTAAAATATAAACATATTAATTTTACAAACATCTATATATTCTGGCATAAAAAACTTTTGTTTTGTGAAATTATAAGATTCTTTTATATTTATTGTTTCTTAATAATTTAGAATTTGTAAGATATTAGACACTAAGTTTCGAGAACAATACAAAATATACAAAATATAAATTTTTCTTTACACAATTATTAAAATCTGATGTGCAACAAAAATACTTTATATTCCAATTCCTTTTAAAATAAAACAGATCTGGAAAAAAACCATAGCTACCAGCAGAATGTTTTAAAACAAAAAAATAACGCTGGCATTTTTCGAATGTGCGGCACGTATTCAAAATTATAACGCTCGGGCAAAATAATCGAAAAACGTATAAAAGAAAGAATACAAAACTTGACGCTTTTCAGGCTTGAAAAAAAGTTATTGCGACTGAGCACAATAATTGAAGAACGTGCAAAATAAAAGGGGTATGAAAAAAAGAAAAAAAAAAAAAACATTTTCCATGCTTTCCAACTGTAGAATTTCAGGTTAAAACCAGACCGAGTAGAATAATTGAAAGTGTTTAAAATCACAAAGACATGTCTGACGGGCCTTCAAGATTGAAGCATGAGATCGTAATGGTCGGACGCAATAATTGAAAACCTAAAACGACGAAAACAAAGTTGATGGCTTTTCAAGGCGTGGCATGAAGCTTTAACCCGCTTCCGAAGATTCGAACGACTTTAACAGCTAGAAATGCGTTTCGCACCGCCAGTCCCTGGCCATCTGACACTTATCAAATGAGACAAAACAAACGCGCTATTTATGCGAGGGAAAGCATAGAAAAGGTAAGAGTCTCTCGAGTTAACGAGTACGTACGAGGAGCGGACGACTTTATAAAGCGCCGCATCCATCATGCTCGGTACGCGCGAACGACAGTTTCAATCTCGCTAAAGTGGCGGTTCGGTGGTCATCCATTAACGCTCAAGATCTCGTTCCGCGCGCGGGTCAAATGCTTTGCACCTCAAACTGTTCCGAAGCGATTTCCATTGCGGTCGTTTATCGATCGATTATACATCGGGACGAATTATTCGCGTTGTACGCGACAGTCGTCAAGCATATTTTTCGCGGATAAAATCGCTGGAACGGGGCTGAGGTGGCTCTCCCGCGGGTGAGGATTCGAGACAGAGGATAAATCCAATTGCGGCGGAAGCGCAAACAAAGATACGATCGTTCGAAATACGACCGCGATTCCCTCGGATAGGTTTTACGATGCGTATCGTAGCGTGGCACGATCAAGGTTGCAGCTAGCTTTAATAGATCGTAAGAAAATCGTGGTATCCGCATTCTTTGGTTATGAGACACAGAGATAAAAGCGGAATGCGATTTCGCCCGAGAAGATAAGTAAGTTTCGCTGAAATTATTCGCGGACGTTCATGGCGTGCCAGGCACTTTTCGAGATGTCGTTTTGTCGATTCTTCAAATGTCGCTACTTCGGAATGAAATAACCGAACTAGCAAACTTCCCGAGGGACAAACGTAAAAGTTTCCCGTCGTACTTTTCAAGACATACCAATCTACCGGCGCTACTGACGTTTAAGACAGGTTGCGAGCAAAGTGTCGTCAAGTGTACAACACATCAAGATCGTTCCAGTTCCATATAATAATGTACCGTGTAAGCGAGACAGATCAACCTGATAACGTATCATTGAAACGGGTCACGGTAAAAGAGCTCGCCATCGATTACACGCAGACTATTACACCGTGCACAGGTTAAGTACTTCAGTTACTGAGTTTTCGACCGGTCCAAGATTACCGTCGTCAATCTGAATAATAAGTCTAACCCACATACGTTCACCTTTTTATCGATCATGCGATTTTTACACAACCGGTTTGCTCGTTTAAGGATGTTTTGTACTTATTTTCAAAATATTGGGAAGTTAAAAATTGCACAGAATGTCTTTACATATGTTTAGAATCTTCAGTACAATTTTTAAATCGATTCACTAAAGCGTTCACAAGTTTTAAGAATTTTAATTTGCACCGAATTAACATGTGTTATGGGAAACGTATAACCACGTCGATTCAAATGACAAAAACACATGGAAATAATATTCAGAATTTGTTTAAAATTTGCAAAAGTTTAGATACAGAGAAAATATTTGGTCAAATAATATTATACAAGTACTAACTGGTTAAAAAGATATTAAATATAATTCAATCAAGTTAGCCATGTATCCGTCACAAGGCGAAATTCTCTGCCAAAAGTTAATCATTTCGATTAAGGATGTTTTGTATCTATTTTCAAAATATTGAGAATTTGAATGAGAATTGTACAGAATGTCCTTACATGTGTTTAGAATCTTCAGTACAATTTTTAGATCGATTCATTAAATCGTACAAAATACACCAAAAGTGTATTGATTCATTAAATCGTACAAAATACACCAAAAGTGTATTTTGAGCATGAGAAATTGTATGGAATATTATTTATTAACTTTTGGCAAAGAAGTGAAATGAAGCATGAGAAATTGTGTGGAATATTATTTTTTTAACTTTTGGCAAAGAAGTGTAAAATCAATATTCGTAAATATTGATTTTCAGTTACTTTTTGCTGGGATTGTACATACAAAACATCCTTAATGAGAATACGAGTCCTACTTTTAGTGATCTTTATACAAGTTTAATATTGCGTAAAAAATTATTATTCATCGCAGCTTTTAAAAATATCGCACATCTTGAATAAGTAAGATAAATCGTTCAATCGAGTTAAATTTTTTAAAACCGCTTTCACACAACCACAATCATATATTGTGAAATATATTTACAATTTAATTATGCAGGTAGCTACTCTATATTCATGGTTAAATCCAATTGCATCACGCGGACTTTACGATCGGCGCAACATGTTGCGAAAGCGCAGAGAATGTAGGATATAAACGAGTTAACGCTCCCGCAGCGTGCACAATTTCGGGAATTAAAATTTCAGCTGCGAAGCGTCCAATCCATCATAAATCTCATTATATCCTTCAGTACGTGTACGTTAGCGGACGTATCTCTTTACTGATTTATGTCCGTGGCGTTTGAGTTACAACGTTTTTTTCCAAGCTGACAAAGTAATCTCGCTAAGTCATGCTTGAGGGCTCCCATTGAGGGCCTCGTGCGAGGTGCGTTAATTCGATCGCGGAATATTTTCGCGCTACGCGACGACGGCGACGAGGAGGAGCCGTGCTCCACTTTAACAAAGTGTCCGCGCGAAGGCGTCCGTCTGACAACACGCGATAAAATTCGCGCCGATGTCGCTTATATTCATCGTCCGCTGCCAGATACCGGAGCTAAGACCGATTCCGAATTAATGCGCCGATAAATCACGCCAACTTGCAGAGGAGAACGCATTTGGAGAAGCCGCACGCGCGCAGAGTGCTCGCCTAAATTTATCGGCGTAACCGTATTTACCAGACGCCCGCGTCCCTCTGTCTCTCGCCTCGTGTCACGTCGACGATTACACGAGACGACGACGGAAGCTTTATCTCTCTTAGCCGCAAACCGCCACGTGGAATTCGCATATATCATCGGTAATAATGTCTATGCCAGCGCCTGGCCTTCCTCGGCTGCGACATCCTTGATCCTCGATCAGGCGCCAACTTCTCGAGGAGAACAGGAGACCGGGTCATATTATTACAGACACGCGTCGTCGAACAGACCTACTTGAGCAACGACCTCGTCGATAATGACATCGTCGCGGATAATGTATCGCGCAGGTGAATTTTCGCGATTTTCTCTTCTTTCCCTCTTTCTTTCCAACCCGAAAAATCCGGGCTGATTTTCTTTGGAAGATCGGACCCACGAAATCTACCCCGCCTTTTTTCCCATTGAGAAATACACCCTGCTTCCTGACGCCATTCCAAGTCGTATCTCACTGTCTTAGATGTAGCTACTCCTTCCTCGGTTTGTTGCGACCGACAGATTACAGAAGTCGTAAAGATAGGTCAGGTCCTGCACGACGAGGGGAAGATGAGGCGTAATGTATCGCAAAAAAGACGATTCTACTCGTAGAAATAAACTAGAGAATTCTCTGACATTACAATTTTTCGTCGCGAGACAAATTTCAACGTCAAAATTGCTGCTTGTTTTCAAGTCAACGCGACTTCATAAAAAGTGCTATTTATAAATGTGTAATTTTTCAAAATCATTTTCATGCAGATTAAAATTCTAATTATTGAAATATTAGGAAAGAAGTAAAACATTTACGTGGAATATTTTTATAAGCATTAAATAAAAATATATAAAATAAACTGATAATATATTCGATCTCTTGAAAAAATTTAAACGCTCTAATGTGCCTCGATTAATTAGTATTATTATTAGTTTACTAAAATTTGGAAAAAAATTATCTGAAATCATGTTTGTACTTTTTGTACAGAATAATTATATTTTTTAATACTCTTATATTCATAATCATTCTTTCAGAATTATTTATACGAAAGTTGCTCATATCATGTTACTCGTTATTCATTTTATTCCGTAGGAAAGGCTTCGAAAATCTTTTTTTTGCGTGAGCAGAACAGCTGATGTAAAATACAGATATCAAGAACTCGATCGAGACCTAAATCTACAAATTTACAGGAAGTATTCCACTAAATTATGCGCGCGCCGTAAACTTTAATAAGAACATATGGGCACGCGACACGAGTGCTTACATTGTAGCACAAAAAAGCTCGAGAACGCAGCTTATGCGATTCGTTGGACATCTGCAAGCATGCGCCTGCCATCCGCAGAAGCGAGAGGGAGAGAGAAAGAGAGAGAGGATACAGAGAGAGGGTTGATCGCGAATAAGCAGCACGTGCGTAGCAGTCATCCTGGCGCATTCGCCAGGACCGCTTGCATCACGGAAGTTATCTCTCCATCATCGGATGTTGCAGATCATTATCTCGTGCAATTTGCAATCGCACATCGACGCTCATATTTGCGTCACTCGCGAAAACTTTTAATCAACGATTTATATTACTCCATTATATTTTTCGTCGCAAACATGACATTTTGGAAAAATTAACTCCCGTCTTGATCAAAGAAACATAGCTAAAATCGCGAAGGCTCTCAAAAGAATTTATCTGATATTTTTGCGCACAACTACTTTCGTTTATTTTAAGCGTATTTTAGTGGACGTATATAGTGAACGTCGTAAAAGCCGGTGACACCTATAAATCATGCACAATTACCACGAAGAATATACGTATGTGCGTGTCCTGCGCATATACTGCAACGAGAATGCGATTCACTCGCAAATTATACTTAAGCACTTGCAGCGGAGCTTTTTATCGACTATAATTCCTGTTATTCTCACACGGATACAAATCGTCAGTTTAATAGAGCGGATCGCCGTATCCTTAACATCCTCGAGAAAAAGAATTATTCGTCTGCTAAAGAATTCTACTGGAAAGACTTACACTGGCTGCACCGCTCTCGTCTGAGTGACCTAAATAGGATCCGCAAAAACTTTTGGCATAGCCAGAATGATGACAAACAGACGGAATAAAATGATGCATAGCAGTTCCTGGCCCGATCGAGCAGCGCAAACGGTGAAAATGCGCATCGATCCTTTATCTCGTGCCTTTACCATTATTCCAACGAGTCGCGAAACGGTATATCGATTGGAGCAAACTGCACCGCGATCCGATTACCTGGAAGAAGTCATTCTCCTAGATCGATGCGCCCCTAAAGGAATCGCATCCGTGATGATAAAACGAAAGTTAGTCGACGGGAGACCGTCTATAAATAAAAAGCCTACGAATAGCATTGAAAATTCTGACGTAAATAACGAAACGAAGAAGAGAAAAAGCACCAACCGATATTTCATGCCACGCAGTCTCTCGTCGATCGAGACTACTGCAGTTCATCAAAACGGTATCATTGTGTTGGAGGAAAATATTTTCCGAGATCAATCGAGATGTAAGTCGGATTTTTTCGCAAGAAACGACGAAGCGAAAAAAACAGAAGACTCTACGAGAGCATCTCTGCCGAAAACGACGGATACGATGGCGGAGGTCGCAAAATTATTTCCGAAAAATTCACACGGCCCAGAAGAACCCGTAAATGCAGTCGCCCAACTAACAAACAAATCCCCCTCGTTCGAGACTAACGCCTTTGATGTAATAGTAAACGTTGCAAATGAGAGACTGCACGCAGCCAGCGTCGCGCAAGGGGATAATTCACAAACACGAGAAACAGATGGGGTGAGGAAGGAGTGTCAGATTGCCGTTTCGCCTGCATTCTCACCGAGGCACTCTATGTCATCACCGCCGCACATCAAGGTGGACGACTACGACGACTATGCGACATCCGTTTCATTTTCGTCGAAGGGGGATCATCACGTCTGTACCAAGTGCACGTCCGAAGGTCTCCTCCGCTCGGAAATCGATCCTTTCCGTTCCCCATCGCGCGCCAAAAGAAACGCAACGGCGGCGAAAGCGCACAGTTTTCGACGCGATGACTCGATCAAACGCGAAAAAGAGGAGGCGTACGACAAACGTCAAAATAAAGATATCTGGTACGCGGGATGTTTACTCGGGGAGGCAAACAAATTGGACGGACAGGGGAAAAATGACGGCTTGTGTCCGGCACGACCGGCTATAGACTTTAGAAAGGAAGCCACTCTCGGGCGACATTATTATCCCGAGGGAGGTTGGGGATACGTCATTGTCACGTGCTCGGTGCTGGTGCATTTTATCGGGGTGGGTCTGCAACTCGCCGCGCCCGGATGCTGGTACATCACCGCCGAGGTTAAATTTCGGCATCCTCCCCTGCACAGCGCAGGTAAGAGAGCAAATATTCTTAATTCATATTATTGATTGAATATTAATTAATTTGATAAAGGTCCAAAAACTTGCGATAAATAAAAATGCAGTTTGTAGCAGATATATTTTAACCATTTTAATCTCCCTCCTGTCTATATATAAGAGATTATGTCTATCCTTTTGCATTAATAATCAGTAAATATTATGATACATACATGTGTACATGTACTCAATGTGTTAATTATGAATTACAAATGCAAATGGAACGCAAATGCGTTTATGGAAATTTCGATTTGTCATAATTTTTAAAAAACCAGGATACACCACATTTGAAAACAAACTATAATATGCCAATTCCATAAAAAAATATATTAATGAAATATATTAATGAAAAAGATATATATTATGTGTATAATATATATTTTTAATTATAAATTAATTAAAAAATATCTTTTTTACAAACTTTTAGTATACTATATATAAATCTTTTTTTCCAATTCCTGTTAAAAACATCTAAATAAATGAATCAAATGAAACGCGAATAGACGGATGCACGAATTAATAAAAAAAATATATAAATAAATTGCTCTCCGATGCCTCTTCCTCCCTTTACATTGTCAAGCTCTGTTAATTCGTACGCTGCGCTTATTCGCAAAAAGTTCGTACAGCTCTTACTTGATTCACTTGAGAAAAGTGCATACATTTTATTATGCAGCATTATAAAATAGACGCGCGACACTTTTCCCGGCACTCTCGCACTTAAACACGCGACACTTTTCTCGGCATTATCGTGCTTAAACGCGCGATATTTATTATTTTTCACGATATTCTGCGAAAAAAAATATTGATAAAACGAGGGGATTAAAAAATCATTAACAGCTCTTTTAGGATTAAACTTCCGGAAGCTCTAAGCTCTCCCTCTCACTGTCAAGATGTACTCATTGAAAAAACAAGCGTGCTTATATCTCGATTCTTTTTGATCGCCATATAAAAAATAAAATTCTTAATTATAAAATAAATTATACAAAGTACATATATAATATTATATGTATTACAACTTTTCATGAAATTAATTAATCGAATAAACTGATAATTACTAATTGTTCGTAAAAAATAATTACCTTTCAAAGAATGACAGCAGATCGTGCCACTTGAAATAGCTGCCGAATATTACAGGATACGTGCATAGCGTAGAAATAAAATTCTACATTGTATTTTACGCATCTCTGTTTTTAAAAGAATTTTAATTGGAAGGATAGTATACAAATTATTCCGGATTTGCATCCTGATAATGTGTTATATGTATGTGAATATGTATATAATGGCTCCAATCGCGTGCTGTTTATTTACTTGATGTTTTTACTGCATCGTGTGAAATAAATGTGTATTTTATGTTTCGTATATATATATAATATTAATTTACGTAACGTTCATTTCGTTGAAAAATAATAACGCATACTATTTGCCACTATAGAAGATAAATTTCGATGATATTATCCTAATTTTGACCTAGATATGTCTCTTGTGGAATTTGATCACGTTTTATGTAACTATACATACATTTCACCCCTCTCAAATCTGGTCATGTCATAAATAATGTGTTCGCGATATCCAGAGATATGATGGTCACAAAACGAATTGAAGAGAGATGGAAAACCCAAATCTTCGATGCGAACTCTATTTATCATATCTGTCATCTGCGCTTCATAATTTTTAATAAAAGTAAATATATAAAATATATAAAATTGCATTTTTAAAATAAAATATTGATTATTTATTTTCTATATACAACTATAACTTCCTGTTGGCTCTTGCACAATCAAATAATGATAATAAAGATTACTTTTTAACCCTTTACATTCAAGGCGCCGTTACGGCGACATACATATTTTGTACCACAACTCCAGAGGCGCCGTTACGGCGACATGTATATTATTATAATGAAAGTATAATGCAATTATTTATATTTATTTTTCAATCGATTATAATGAAATTATTTATGATGCTGAGAGAAGCAAAGACGATAGTAAAGTAGTAGATTTTTTTTTATTTAATATAATAACATTTTTTATGTTCACCAAAGGCGCCACAAAAATGCGTTGGAGCTGCTGGTAGGTCATATAATAAAATTAGCTGGAAGTGCAAAGGGTTAATAATCTAAGTTCTAACAAATTTTATTTTGTTTCCTATTATATTATTCCCTCCTATTATATCTCTTATATGTTCTCTTTATAAAAAATCAACATATTAAAAGAGAAAAAAATATTGCTGTCATTAATTTATATATAAATAATTATATAATTTAAATGAATTATTAGTAAATAAGTGCGTAATATCTTTAATATTCTTTAATCTTTAATATTTTTACGATAGAAAAATGTTTGTTAAAAAAAACTAATCAAAAAATCCATTTCATATGAATGAATTGTGTGTGGAACACAAATATTAAAAATTTTGTCAGTAATGATTTTTAAGATACATTATAAAAAAGATGATAATTTTAAGATAAATTATAAAATATGCAAACTTTTTGAAATACAAATTTATATAAAACTTCATTAGCGATACAATAATGAAAATCTTGCCTCAAATGAAATCTGCTGCTAAGTTACGTCAGAAGGAAATAATGTTTACCATTTCTAAAGAAACTCCACAATTGTAGTCACACAAAGTTTGGGTCAAAGTTATTTTCAACTAACTCTTTAGATATATATTGATTTTCTTGGTTTGGGAAGGTTTTTTACAAGCCAAGTTTTTACAAATTGTAAATTATATTTGAAATTTGCAGAATTTGTATAATTTATTATATACGGAATTTGTAGAAATTGTATAATTTATTATATTCGGAATTTCCAGAATTTGCATAATTCTGCAGTATCTTTCTCTTTATTAATTTCCGATAAACATAAATTTTTTCTCAGTGCAAATTTACGCGAAATGCGATTACATACATGTAGAAAGAATTGGATTATTTTGATTAAATTTAAAATAATGAAAAAGGCGAAAAATATCAAAAGTTCATGAGAAATAATTTTTAAAATAAATTAAAAAAAAAACAATAAAAATCGACAGACAAAGAAGGATCAAAACTTCGTTGACTGATATTAATTTTTAACAGTAAAAATATTCCATAATAGCTCATTTTTTGCATTTTTTCCGTTTTCCATTGTTAGTTATTCGAAAAGATAGAGACACATTTTTCGCGTTAATCCTCTTTAGAATTAATGCATACAAACAGTGAATTCGACCGTGTAACATCGTAAAATGTACGTGCTAGAAAAATTAGGACAAAGTATCGACAGTCGGAACGCGTTTCGCGACTCACGTTCAGCTTCACGCGTGCGAAGCATTACGATGTATGCGCGAAACAACAATGGATTTCGCACGATGAACGACAGTCTTCGTTGGGAACCCACCAGTGTAACTTAATACCTAGTTTTTGGCTCTCTTTACTTTTGTAAAATCTAATAATTTCAACTACCAAAGTAAAAATCCGATTAAATAACAAGATTTAAGTGAAAAATGTCAATCTATTGAATTGAACAAATACTTTTCAGTCCTAATAGTGAAAATGGTGTAAGTGGCATGTGTCTACTGTAGAATATCAATAAACATATAAATTTAACTTCATTTTAGAAACATGAGAATAGAAGATAAATAACCACCTACAACTATTTTCTTTCTATAAAAAAAGAAATTTAACTTTGTGATAAATATTACATTGTGCACAATCCTTTTAACTATCGCGAAGAATAATGCAACGACTCATGACGTCGAAGATCCAATTTAGTTGAGACATTCGTGCCGATTGCAAGTCTGAGAAATGGGTGAACGAGCCGACTCGGTTAACTCATCGTGCGAGGAAGCTGCTTATCGCAAACGTCGCCGTTCTTACAACGCGGCTATGAGCGAGGAGAATTCGCTCGACGAGGACGATGACGATGAACCGAAGGAAGAA
The DNA here is from genome assembly GCF_003227725.1 of Camponotus floridanus. Taxonomy (NCBI): domain Eukaryota; kingdom Metazoa; phylum Arthropoda; class Insecta; order Hymenoptera; family Formicidae; genus Camponotus; species Camponotus floridanus. The sequence continues at coordinate 184,021 of NW_020229592.1, read as the reverse complement.
GAATCTTACCCTCGCGGTGACGGTGCAACACGGGCACGCTGCTGTCGGCGACGCGAATGCACGCGAAAAATCTCTAATCCGGAATCCGAGAGCGGCTGGTCGAGCGAGAGCCTCGGCTGGAGGCGGACGAGGGAGTCTTCCGGCGACATCGCGAAATCATGGAGCGAGATCGAGATCCCGGAGTTGCTGCTGGCGCATCCGGAGATCCTATCGCGTATGATGCGATGTCGTTGCTTCGTGGAGCAATTCTCCGCGTGTCGGTGCCCGAGCCAACACCGGAAGATTTCGTCCACTTCCTCCTGCTTCGCCAGAGAGCCCGGTCTCCTTCTTCAAGGGGTTGATTCCGCGAAGCGGAAGGACTCCGGTAACTCTGTGTCGACCTGCCAGAGCTTTCTGCCGCCGTCCTCCGGCAGGAACTCGGCCGGGAGCCTTTATCCCTTCTGCAACGACGCCGGGGACAACGGGATGATGACGATGACGATTCAACGTCGGCATTCGATCGCCGCTGGTCCGATACCGCATCGACGATACTTGGATCAAGTGCACTCGCTACGTAACTGCAAGATCGATCGCGCAGATAATCGCCGACTCTCCGAGCAATCGCTCGCCGGAGATAGCATCAGAAATTGCGAAAGCTTGACCGGTGCCATGAGTATCGCGGAACCAATTATCGCGGGCAAAAGTCGCCCGCGAGCGTCTTTAAAGACGACAACAGCCCGCGCGACGCGATCACTCGCCGCATTTCATCGGGATAATAATAAGTCGCCAGCCGATATTAAGGCACCAAAGGATAACCCCAAGGAATCCGAAATCGCTGGAAAATCCCTCGAGCGTTTCACCACCAGCAGAAAAAATGCTGAAGCGAACGCTGATACTGCGTTTACTGCCCGTAAAAATAGTGCCATTCCAATTACGCCTAAGATGATGAGAAGGCGATTCTCCGAGCAACTAATCCTCGAGGGAGGCTTCGGTAGCGCTGGCGAATCTGAAAATTTAGTCGATCATCCCGAGAACGATTCCTTCACCGCGATAAATGCTCGAAAGAAAATCACACTTAAGAAGCATTATTATCCAGAAGGTGGCTGGGGATACGTCATTGTCATAGTAACGATTCTTGTGCATATAGTTTCTCATGGCTTGCAATTAACATCCGGCTTACTGATAAATCCGATGATGACACAGTTTCAACAGAGAGTCGAAAATACAGGTATGACGTAATATAATATTATTAATACGTAATATACATTAATATACATTAATATACATTAATATATATTAATACATAATATACATTAATATTATTAATTTGTTTAAAGAAATTGATCGTTAAGCTGAACATTTAAGGATGTTTTGTATGTACAAGCAAAAAGTAGCTGAAAATCAATATTGACGAATATATCCACTTTTGGTGTATTTTGAGTATGAGAAATTGTGTGCAATATTACAATTTGATTTTAGTACAGAGATGTATTTGTTAATATTTATTGCGTTTTTATTGAAATATTCCGAATTGTTAATCGAAAAAAAATGATTAACTTTTGCAGAGAATTTCGACTTGTGACAGATACATGGCTAACTTCGTTAAATTATATTTAATATCTTTTTAATCAGTAATACTTGTATAATATTATTTGATCAAATATTTTCTCTGTATCTAAACTTTTGCAAATTTTAAACAAATTCTGAATATTATTTCCATGTGTTTTTGTCATTTGAATCGACGTGGTTATATACGTTTCCTATAAGAATACATGTTAATTCAATGCAAATTAAAATCCTTATAACTTGTGAACGTTTTAGTGAATCGATTTAAGGACATCGATATGTAAGGACATTCTGTACAATTGTTAAATTTTCAATATTTTGAAAATAAATACAAAACATCCTTAACATATATTTCAAAATTTTGTAAAAATAATCGTTCTATAAAATTCTATAAAGAATTTCTTCGACGACGTTTTATAAGAGACATTTTATAAAAAGGCTAAATTTATAAAGAACCTGCGACACATATATTCATATATATATATCGTATAATAAAACACACACATATATGTGTTGTTTATGATAAATTTGTGAAGAAATATAATTTCAAAATTATATTTCTAGGATGTGGTCGCACATAATTATGGTTAAATGTATCCATTTGTTTTCCTCTAAGCTCTCATGTTGACATTAAATACATTAAGGAAATTATCATCAGAATCAGGCCATGCCACACTTAGCGTCAAATGTGTCATGAGAATGTAAATCATAAAATATGCATAAGGCTCGATATATATTCCTGTTTCGTGTCCTAATCGCAAAAAAATATTAATAGCCATAATATATTTGACTTAGAGCTTCAACGATGCATTCTAAAAAATTACGCTCGTAAATCATAAATAATGTGACAAGACAGGTGTGTCTCGAACGTATTTTTCGTCCCACATCATAATTAGTAAATCTAATCGAGACAACATGCGTTCGCGAGAAGAACTGACCTTTTCCCCGTAGGAACTAATCAATCACAGTCGAATGAGTAATCGAAATGCACGGTGAGCATACAAATTACGATATATTCATTAATATGTAAATGTGAAATTCGCTACCCGTGTCGATTAATATTTGATCAAAAGACATTGGTCGTATTTTGACAGAACTCTGCGAAACTTTCAGCGATCTTTAGAAAGGATGCCTCGGGCCAAGACATGCGCCGTGTAACTGATTCGATACACTTGCAGCAACTGTCGTCTAAAGTATTCGCCTCCTATAAACCGCACTAACCTAGCGATGCAAAGATTTTCCTTTAATTTATACGATTTATATTAATATGGAGCACATTTGCATATACATGTGTCTGTAAACATGATATAGATATGTTAATTATATCACTAATTAAATTAGTGATCATAAAAAATCTACCATCAATAGTGTTTTTATCAATAAAAACAGTTATAATTTAGGGCAACTGTGTGTTGCATATATGACATAATATATAGCAGTGTAATGAATAATGTAAGTAATTTATTTCAATTATGGAATGTTTTAAATTTTCCTATTGCTTATAAATTTCTTCATTTGCAATTTACGTCTTTATAATTAAAAAAATTTCAATGTTTTATTTATGAAAAATTGCTACTACTTCAGGTAATTCATATTTAATTAACCGAAAAATATTCACCATCCTGCACTTAAAAGAAATGCAAAATGCAGTGCATAAAATTATTGTTTAATTTAATTTAGAAATATGTTAAAACATAATCTATGAAATTCCTAAACTTCTAAATGCATAAATGCATTGTTATACATTTATGTATTGGAAGTTTATGTATAGAACTTCATCGATTATGTAACATATCTCTAAATGCAATTAAATAATAATTTTATACACTGCATTTTACATTTCTTTTACATAATTTTGATAATCTAAAATTAATTGGTGATATATGCATGATTCATAATTAATCAAAAATAATTTGTCGAAAGAAATATTAAGTCAAATGAAATTTGAATATTATAATGAAGGGCGGAACAAAGCGAGAATTTGCCTCAGAGCATTTAATCGAATAGTAAATTATTCGAAAACACTTCATCGAAGTGAATATTCATTAAAAATAGTAAATTTATCGAATAAAAAGATATTTAAACGAAGAAATTTTTATTAAGTAGAAAACTCTTTTTAGATTTTTTTACTTGATTTGACCTGATTTAATTTCTCTGGTTGCAAAAAGATCATCATTTCTTTCGACGAATTTTTTATTAAATAAAGAAAGAAAAAGAGAGAGAAAATCTCTATTCTACTTATTTTCTTTCAACATATTTTACCTTCGAAAACATTTGATCGATTTTTAATTAAATTGATTTGTTTTTGATTAATTTTTACTTTAATAAATTATTGATATTTTCATAAAATAAAATATATTTTCAAGAAACTCAATAATATTCCATTGAATTCCTCTTTCGCAGAAATTTATGTCAACTATGTGGTAAATAATTGCAAGCATAAGAGATGACCAATATTTTCCTAGCTGCAACATCTATTACGAAAACTGGCAAGTTTGGTCATAAAAATTTGAACATAAAAATCTCTTACAAGATCTCCTGAGAAAATAGATAGATATTTATACGTTGTGCTTGGTATATGCTCGATCAACTGTGACAAATCTATAGCGACATGAAATAAATGGTAGCGAATTAATCCTGGTTTTTTGGACTAATTCTGGCAATCCCAAACTTTTAATCTGCCTTCATGCAAGTACGATTGTTTGCGCTCCAATAATATTCACGCTCCAATAATATTTGTAGAAATATTATTCTAGGGCAAGAACGCACAAATAGATACATATAGTAAATATACAGATACAATATAATCTGATTTATATTATATATTTGTGATTTATTAGTTTGATATTTTATTAAATCAATATACTTCTTATAAACAACATAAATGCGATAATTTCTTTGCAAAATATGAAAAATTACTGCGCGTATTCGCTTTATTCAAATCAGATTTTATATATGCAATATTTGAGAATAAAATAATCTTCATATCAATCATTTTTTAATAAAATAGATAATACAAGATTCATGCTGTCTGGTCATACAGATCAGATCATTTTACCAGCTTATACTAACTTACCGACTCGATGCTTACGTATGCTTACCAAGAGCTGCTCTACTTTCTGCAAAATTTTACTTTGTACAGGTATTTGCAAAGAAAGCAAATTGTAAATTAGCATTCTCTCTCTTTATCTTTTTCACCGGACTAAACTGTTCGAATAAAACATTTTATTTAATATTTTATTGTTTATTGTAATATTATTTTATTGTAATATGTATATGAAAATAATATAATATGCAAAATATGCAATAATATAATAATATGCAAATAAAATTAATAATATTACAAGTTATCGAATCATTTTATATAATTGTTTGATGCAATATCTCTCTAATTGAATAAATTATATTCTCGAAGATAATCAATGATATTATAAAATACATATTAAAATTTTAATCATAAATAAAATCAAATAACTTTATGAGATGTTAATACGTATTTATATCAGTGACATCATTTCTTTCTCGTGATGAAAATATTTATAGAATTATTAAATTAATATAATATCCATAACCAAATCGATATCTATAACAATCTAAAGAAAATCTGATATTATTACTCTGAAAATCTTTAAAAAATATAACTAAGTATATTCACAAAAATCGCTAGTTAATCAATAAATTTTATTGTTGTTTGTCAAGCATCATAAAAGAACTCAATATGCAGTAAATATGTATCAAGTATTTTATATTTATGATTAATTCATGATCAATATTGGAAGAGAATATTTTTATTCAAGCATGACTTATTTATGAAATTTTATAACACGATGTTAAGGACTTTGATATTGTACGCTGTAATTGAGAAGAGCAAAAGATTTAAAGAGATACGAGTGGTTTCATTACGTTCTCCATTCTGTTTTTAAATCTGTCTGGGGAGCAAAGGTAATTTCACGTAAGAACGAAAGTCTCTCATATGGGCACGAAACATACTTGTTTTTCGTACTGCTATGCAATAATGTTACACAGATTCTCAAATGGTTATAGTCCCTAGAGTGCTGACAGTAGTATATTTTGTTCTTTTTCAAACTACACACAAAGATTAAGATAATAATTTGCTTTTAAAATCAATAATCTAGTTCTCTATCATAATAAACAGTCGCGTTCGAAAAAATTATCTTTAATGAATAAAGTATTGTATATTATATTATATAATATAGAAATATATCATATAAAAAGTGCTAAAAAAGCATTACAAGTGAGACCAAAAAAATTGTCCGAATATTCCAAAAATATAATTAAATTCATGAAAATCAGATACAAAGCATTACATGTGTGCATTAAAAGATATGTATTTAAAAATTAAAAAATCAATCTCTCCCTTGATACAAAAAAAATTCAAACCAAAATAAAACATACATACTTATTCTTGAACTGAACCAGTAAACCAGTGAAAATGTTATTAATTAACAATGATAAGATATTGCTGAAGATCAATTAATATATTCTATTGTTCTTCAGTGAAACTACTCATACTTTGCTCCTTCTTATATTATCTTATATTTCACTGATAATAAAATTTCAATGAAAAAACAACCATTATTTGATTCTTTTCAGTTCCACTCAGTTTTACAACCACTATTTATCAGTAATAATAAGCTGATTTTCTTTAAGAAAAAAAATTATATATATTACTTGGTGACATCTGTCAAGGCTTTAAATTTATCACGGCTAACGATGCCTGACTCGAATGCTTTTCGACGCACAACGAAAAGAAATTGCGAGGATAAGCGAGAAGCTTGTTGCGAGCGTGACTAATGATCTAAGAGACATAGCCGTCGAACAAATCGATATACACACATCGCTTTACTCTACCAAATCGCATGAGCGAGCAGTGATAAATGTGTCTCGGTCGTCGTGAATGTAAAGTACTTCAGATTAGCAGATAACTGTAGTTTGCCGTCTGCAATCACACCCATGTATTTGCCTTTTAAAATCATTTCACCTTTTTGACGGAAGAGAATGAATATGATAAAATCCAAGATAAAGATGAAATATTTTGTAGCAACCAATGTGTAAAGTATGAAAATTTACATTCGTAAAAATGTATACTTTGGAGATCAGATAATGATGTTATTCTGTTATGTTATAAAAATCACCATGAAAAAATATATTTGCATAAAATTTCACATTCTATCTTTATTTAATATGCGTTTGTTAAAATGTTAAGTAGAATCACATAGATAAAACAATAGTCTTTTCTGAAAATATGATTATAAAAATCAAAAAAATTAAAGCAAAAATTTGCTTACGTTACATTGAATGATAAAAATTTAATTAAAAAATATTTTATATATTGAAATTATATTTTTATAGAGATTTTTGTAGACAAATCTCAATAAATTTAATTAATTTCATAATTCTAATTAGAAAAAAATTGTTTTTAGAAATGATTTATTGTCTATTACTTCTTTTCTCATTTACCTAATTATTGCATAATTAAACAGTATTTGCGTTTATCTTTATATTACACGCAAGATGCGATCTAAATATACACGAAATGGCAAATATAAATCCTAGTCACTTGACATATATTAAAAGTGATAAATTCATCATAACTAAGTCATTGAATTGCTAATTTCATCGATACATATTTCAGCGAGAGTCATTTGCATAATTATGCGACACATAATTATCTGAGCCGCATTATGCTAAGCGAGAAAACAGGAGTCGAATAACGTATCCAAAAATGTTCACAGATGGTGCACTCTAATAAAAAAGGTAAAACCGGATACCCTGCATCGAGATAATATATAAAGTCCATAAAAGCGTGCAACCAGCGACTCGAAAGTCGTAAATGTAAGAAATGTAAAATAATAAATGTGTAAAAGACACGAACAATATGCTTACAGGAAGCAAACATAAAAAATTAAAATGCATTCTCTAGTAGTCATGGATGACTATAAACAGACATTTTCAAGAGAACCATATCAGCTTTCGTGTTTGCACATTTAACATACATTACACTGTTATTTCGTACTTGAAAGATGAAAAATCAAAGAACCACGTAAAACAAATTGAAAAATTTTTCAAATACGATATATTCGAATGCACTCCAATGCTTATGTTATAATTTCTAAAGAGACAATGTTTAAAATGCAATACGTTAATTATATTCTATATAAATATAAACAGCGAAGGATGAATAATTTCTTTTCAGACAGATGTTATCGAGGCATGCATAAAAAAATTATATTAAAAAAAAACTATAATATGTGAAAATCATTCCAAACTATACTCCAAAAATCTCTTTAAAATAGAAGTTTTAGAGAAAATAAAAATTGTATGGACCAAAACATCTATAAATACATTTATAAATTATTACTTTTATTTCAGAAAGATAGCTCGGCGAACTTACAACCATTTCGCTCGGCTATCGAACAGAAATTTACGAATCAAACGAGCACGCATCCCTCGTCTGTCACAAAAGCACGCATATACGAGTACATGTAGGATACGATCGCGTAGTTTGCGCCGTCGTAAATTTGAGCATTTCGCGAAACGGCGATGCAACTTCTAAGATTACGAATGCTGTTGATTCATTTCAGCACGAGATATGTTCCTCCTTTTCGAATAGACAAAGAGAGAGAGGGAAAGAGAGAGAGAGAGAAGCGGCCCTTTCCTCCTCATAAAACTTTATTAGAACTAGTGACTCTTCTATGTATGAAAGTTTATAGTTCCCGAATATGCCGGCCATACACGAGACGACAAATGAAATGGAATCGGCGAGGTCGGTTAATGACATCCGAAAGCATGTTCGCGATGACATCGCTGCAATGACGTTCGCTCGACCGCGCCTGCCGAATCAAGTTTTACTTTCATCCGGTGAAAGTGGTACCCCCCGGCTGGTCCCCGCGTTCGCAACGAGTTTATCGGACTCGTGCACTTTTTCCCCTCTCGTTCTCTTCTTTCTCTGCCATCGCGTAATAAACGTTTTTCTCTTGGTATCCTCTCGGAACAATATCGTCTTTTTCTATGATTGCGAGCAACACTGGTATCATATCTATTTATACTTTTTTTATAAATCTCGCGAACGCGATAATCAATAATAGTTATTATTCATTTTTATGATATCAAATGTTTGATGATATATATGATTGTAATTTTTTTTCAATTTAATTAATTTTGTAAAAATTTTATTTTCCAATATGTGAAAAAAGAATCAGAAATTAAATTTTTAATTTACTATATAAATTGTAATACTTAAAATTCCAATACAGCCGATTGCGCTAAAATGGAGTTGCATCAATCAAATTAGAATCCCAAAATAATTATGCCAAATAAAATATGATTTTTGTAATTATAAAAATAACATTGTTTAATTGCTTGCAATTATATTCAAGAAACTCATATACATTATGCTTCTACTTTCGTAACAATTCAAACATAAAAAAGTTTCGGAATTCACATTCGCATCAGCAATAACGTAACATATATGTATAAATTATCAATCGCAATTATAATTATAAATTTTATGTTTATAAAAATGCATTCAGATGACCTTCGTTGCTAGAAAAAACAAGGCGTCCGACAGAATGTACTTTTCTTTCCATCGACGTAATTGGAACCGTTATAGCGAGACGAGGAAGAGGAACGCGAAGAACGATGCAAACCGTGCAAATCGGCGATTTCGCGGTATGTACGTCTAGATACATGCAGGGCCTGTACTATTGTTCTGCGACGCGAGCATCCCGTTTAATCCCGGTCTTATTTGATTTTGAGATGAACCCTATCCGGCGAATTCCTCCGAGAGAAATTCCATTCTATTCAACTGCCTCTGTATACTTATTCTACACATATCCCACATCGAAGACATTCGCAATTCTTCTACGCATTTCCGCTGAAATCTGAAAAAATCACCGAATCGAAGCTCACGTATGCAAGTACGAACTTTCAAATTTTATGAAGAAATTTCATTTTTCAAGAACGATTATTATACCCTGTTAACAAAAAAGAGAATTGACAGCAATAGTTTTGCATAGGATTCTTAAATATACTTGTTATATTGTTTTTATCATCACTCTTTCGTTTAAGCTTATTTTTATTTTTCTAAAAAAAATATTAAAATAAATGTATAATTAAAACATAAAAAAAAATTTAGAAATTATATATCTTATTTCTATACTGCCTCCCCATAGATAAAATCCTTCTACATATTCTTTTATAGTTATCTGAAAATGAATATTTTTTTCGATATTTTTATTCTCTTGGGGAGTGAAATTTCTTTATAATAAAACTATATACTTCTAACTTGTGAAAATAGCACTGGACCTGTATTCTTGCAAAACTTTTTTGATGTTGGTTCATAAATCGCATCTGCAAGATAGTACCCATATTGTTTCATAGTATGTTGCTCGAGGAATCTCGTGCGATAAGAAATGAGAAAATACAACTCGTATGTCGATGCTTTAGCTGTATCAGTTTGTCCCCAAGCATACTCTGTCTAGGACAAGACAAAGGGCAAGACTGACAATACAGAATTCAGCAAAATAAGCATTTCTACAAAAAGAAAATTTCTTAAGTTTTATAAAAATATACAATTTATATCAATTTGTGTATGATGTAGGCTGTAGAGACATTATTTCTATCAATCCTGTCCAAATTAATTTTGCATATTTATAATAACTGAAATAACTGCCAGGAAAAAACAGAAACAAAATATATAATGCAGGAATATGAAAATTCCAGAGGAATCTTGTGATAAGATATGAGAAAATATAACTCGTATATCGATGCTTTAGCAGTATCAGTTTGTCCCCAAGCATACTCTGTCTAGGACAAGACAAAGGGCAAGACTGACAATACAGAATTCAGCAAAATAAGCATTTCTACAAAAAGAAAATTTCTTAAGTTTTATAAAAATATACAATTTATATCAATTTGTATATGATATAGGCAGTGGAGACATTTTTATCAGTCCTATCCAAATTAATTTTTGCATATTTATAATGATTGAAATAACTGCCAGCAAAAAATAGAAACAAAATATATATCGCAGGAATATAAAAATTCCATAATTTTTATTTTAATAATTTTAATTTTAATTTTTAAAATATATATTAATATCTCAATCTATCAAAAGTGATTGGGTAAAATTAGTAACAACTCTCTTATACAGTGGAGACATTATTTTTATCAGTCCCACCCAAATTAATTTTTGCATATTTATAATGATTGAAATAACTGCCAGCAAAAAATAGAAACAAAATATATATCGCAAAAATATAAAAATTCTACAATTTTAATTTTAATTTTTAAAATATATATTAATATCTCAATCTATCAAAAGTGATTGGGTAAAATTAGTAACAACCCTCTTATACAACCCACGAGATTCAAATTAATTCGTTATTTTATCTTCGTGCCGAAACCGTTCAAAAACCCGAACGACTATAAATTTCACTAATCCAATCGCCAAATCAGTGACGATCGACTCACCGATCGCACGTGCGTTTGATCACAGGATGAGTCAGAGTACACGCGGGTGGCACTTTAAGAACTAAGCGGAATACTTTACGAGGGACACTCACCGACGGTGATGTACGTTTATACCGGGGGTCTACTGCGACAACAAAAAACGAACTGGCGTATGTCGCCTGGTATATAGACGAAGGTATAATTACGCCGCGTAATTTATATATCCCATTTGCAGCTCACGTCCGTGATACACGCGTCGCGGTGAGAAAGAAAGCCGCCCGCCGAAAGAAGAACGCATGACACACGAATGGAGCTACGGAGGGTTCTCTTTTTCCGTCTCTACTTTCGCAAAGTCGTCCCCGTCGAGGATCCATAAAGCCTAAAATCTAAGACCTTCGCTGTTGAGAAGACGAGGCGGATGCCTCCCGGATTTGTCGACCTAAACTCGCGGACGTACGAGGCCGGTGACGCGTGACAGACGCATTTCTTTCACTGTTTCTCGCACTTTTTCGCGATCGCGACGTTCTGCTCCACGTCCAGTTACTGTCAAAGTCATGAAGACGAAAATAGCATAGACGAAGGTATATGTACGTTAAATTAAAGATTTAAATATATAGATCAGTTTCCCGACATCAAAAACACGCTGCTAAATAAAATAATTATAAATTCGATAAATTCGATAAATTGGATATTTTGCAATGATTTAATAAAAATATAAGAAACAATATAATACATAATATTGGAAATTTACTAAATTATCTACTAAATTATCTATTAAATATATCTAAATATTTGTTTTAGTTTTTGAAATATAATAAGTAATTTGAAATAATTATAAATGTGATAAATTGGATATTTTGCAATGGTCTAATAAAAATATGATACAATATAATATATAATAGTAATATATTAGTCCAAATTTCCTTTATATATAATATTGGAAATTTACTAAATTATATAAATATATCTAAATATTTTTTTTGGAATAATATAATAATTTGAAATAATCTTTAAGTCTGGTTCTTTGTATCTTTTTAAATTGGGCGTGCGTCACGGGTCATTAACCCACAATCCAAAAATAACTAATCTAATCTGATTTAAAATTGATTTATGCTAAAATCTACGAGCTAAATTGATTTTTCGCCATTTTTTTCGATTTTTATAGTATTAGCGATTTAGTTTCAATTGTTTTTCATTTTCGCCATTTTTATTGGATGCCCGTCATACTGAAGATACGCTCTTACTTGAAGCATCCGGTCTCTCGGCAGCGGAAGTTGCGAGTCAGCGTTGCTATTACGAGCACGTGTCTCTCGTCTTCGCGTTTTTCACGGAATGGTAGGAATTTCAAAAAATACTTTACAGTCGCTTTACGCTTTTCAAGATTTCTTGTCATATTGTTGCAGTCTATATATTATCTAAAAAATGTTTACGCATCTACCGCAAGTCCTTTCTGCATGCTTTATAAAATCTGACAATTCAATGAATATTTTACACAGCAAAAAATAACAGAATCAAGATAGAAATAATTTATAAAGAATTAGAAAAAATTAGATTTAAAAATATTATATATATTACTCCTATCCTCAGTGATCTCCAGGAAACTTGTGTAATAAATGTGCTCAGTAAAGAGAATGTCGAAAAAAATTCGTACGTTATGGGTACAAGAATATTTATGAGACGTGTTTCTGAGAGCAAATTTTATTATGCAATGTTATCAATGGCAATATCGTCTGCACAAGTACGTTCTTCCAAGGAATGCCTAGAAGTACGGATGCAAGGACAGTGAGATTTGCAAGGCAATGCAACGACATCGGCAATGGCGATGTGGTCTTTGCCAATTGATGGTGGTGGTGGTGATGGTGGTGGAGGTGGTGGTGCCCGAGAGGCGACGAAGGAGAATAAGAAAGAGGGTACAGAGGGGATAAAGGGAAAGAGCCTGTCTCTCGTCGAAGCGCGGCATCAGTCGACGATACCGCGCGAAACCCTACGCTCCACAAATCCGCCGGTCTTACTCTTCAACAATCACTTTGTACCGCTTAGTCCGTTACTCCAATCCGGTCGCAGGGCTCTCTTGTAACCGATTCGCGCGACGTTAATTTTTTGTCCAAATTGTTTCTATGATTTTCAAGTCGATTTCATGCAACGCGTTCCATATCTTTTCGACTTTTTTCGATATATATATTTTATTCTCTTTTCCTCGTGTTTACAACTGCATCGAATCCATCCGATCGAGAAACTCCCGCACAGCTCGCTCTCATGGATTTACGCGATCACATGAGATTGTAAATTGGCCACGAGAAATAAATCCATTAACTGACTTCGGTAATCACTTTATAGCACATTCGTTACTCTCTCGCTCGAAATTGAACGCAACCAAGCGTTATTCGATACACGTAACAGTCCATCATCTGACAAACTATATATTATCTCGGCAAAATTACCTCCAAATACTCTTACACTCACGTGAAATTTTATACGATTTACGAAACAATGAAATTTTATACGATTTATAAAATAATGAAATTTGAGAAACAATGAAATTTGAGAAACAATGAAATTCGTACAATCGGCGCAAGATTTGTTTGTTTATGTTGGTAGCATTTTTATTTTGTTCGTTTGATCAGTATAATTCTATAAAAATTATGTGATTAAAAAATTGACGGAAAACACACACACACACACACATACAGACATAAATTATCCCATATGCGATTTATTCAACGCTTGTCCCCTTCTAAATACTAATTTATTTGTGAGTATTTGTGTAAATAAAAATAAAAATTAATTAAAGTTTGAATAACAATAAAATTTTTAATTGAAAATTTTTAATCAAAAATTTAATTGAAAATAATCGAAAATTTTTACCTAATCATTTATAGTTTGTGTATAAATATATTTTTAATAATAATTTTAAATAAAATTTGTATCAATAAATAAAAAGAATTAATAAATTAATAAATAGAAATATTAAGAAATAGAATTAATAAATAGAAAATCACATTGTTTTATCTATTGTATGTAAAATTATATTAACACATTTTTAATTATAATGTTATAATTCTATATATCATTTGTATATATATGATAATACTTTCTTTAATTGAATCTAATTTAATTATGTTCAAATTTTAAATTATGAAATATCAAATTTTACATTACGTCCGAATTCATCCAATAATATTCCAAATACATTTCAAAAAATATCTTGAATTTTTAAACCATAATAAAATTATAATTTATACTAACACAAATTTAAAGTTTAGATAAAGATTCAAATTTACTTTTAATCAAACGGAGCAGATTTCACCAAAGAAAGATTTTAAAAGCTGATAAATTTGATTCCGATTAAAAATTAATTTCATATATTAGTAATAGTAAATATTAGCACAGTGTTTTAAATAAAAAAAAAGTTCAAATATTCTAAACATATTTCAAACATCATCTGTAAGAAATATAGATTTTATTTCTTTTTATGATTATTTATATTTATACTACTAATGTTTATTATAATTTTTATTATAAAATTATAATTTTTCTTTCATCATTCTAATATAAATTAATTCTATTTATTCCATTTTAACATTCATTAATTCTGTTTATTCCATTATTATGACAAATAGGAAAAAAGGGAAGCGTTGTTTTTGTCGAAAAGTTTAGCATGATAATTTGTTCTCCCTTCGGTAAACGATGAAAGCTTTTAAAGATCGGTGAAAATGTGTGCGCGGAGACTGTCGAGCGTGCATTTATAGACGTAATAAATCGCGATGTTACACAATGAGAGGAGCCCGCGTGCTGAGAATTTATTAAAATCGAACGTTTAGAGAGCCCGGGCCTCATCCACATTAACGGCTACGAAACCGCTGATGGATCGATCTCACGATACAAAAGCGCGCACGAAGCCACAATTTATAATACGCCATAATTTATAATAGTTGACTCGGCAGATTCGCTAAATTAATTCATTACAACTCAACCGTGAGAAAAGTATTTCAGTCATATTTTGCATGATACCCAGACGTATCGCGAACAAAAATTATATAATTAATCTTGTCCCCCAAACTTTCATAATCGATAGTATCGACATTATCCGAAAGACGCGCTTCATTACTCTTCATTTTGATAACGCGATCAAGCTTAAATTAATACGTGAACAAGAAAAATATTGAAGACGAGGTCCTATTATTAGATATCAAAATATTGATTTTTTAGAAGCGCTATTAAAAACGTTTCAATCATCCTGTCGAGATTTTGTCCTGAAGCAACGAATTATAGCATCGTGAAGTTCTAAATATTCACTCGTTAGCAAAAATTGATACAGATAAATGACATGATTAATAAATAAATAAATCATAAAACTTCTAATAATGCTAAAAAATATATAAACAATTTTAAAAAATTTATCTTTTCAATTTTCAGTCAATAATAAATTAAAAGTAACACTCGTTAGCAAAAGTGACATGATTAATAAATAATAATAAATAAATCATAAAACTTCTAATAATGATAAAGAAAATATATAACAATTTTTAAAAATTTATCTTTTCAATTTTTACTCAATAATAAATTAAAAGTAACACTTCTTTTTCATTAACTCTCTTATCAATATAAACGTCTACATCTATTTATATCATTAAACTTTTCTCACCTAATCTAACACAGATATAAAGCAGAAATAATCGTTAGACTAATAAAAAGGGACAACGCAAAAAAAAATATTTATAAATATAATTTCCCCGATAAAACTTTCCAAAATACCGCGACGCGATATCGAGAATATAATCGGTGCGCTCCGTACATCATCGGATCGGCAAACGTTGGCGGGCAACTGTCGCGTGGAAGAAATACATGAGAGAAACGTACGCTCTCTGGACGATCGGCAGCAGCATGCTTTTGACAGCACGTGCTCGGCTGCACGCAACTTCGATGCGTGCGACAAAAACGCGTGCGAACGTCGTACGTATGAGCGGCAACGATACGAACACCTAACCGAGGGAGTCATTCTCCCCTTTGTGATGTCGGTATCCCGTGCGCAATCCTGGCCGCTACTGAACACGGCAGCCAGAGGCAGCTACAACGCAGCCTCCGTCGACGACTCTTTTCTGAAAGAGAAGAGTCATCCCGCGGAAATCAACGATAACGGCGACAAGAGCAACATCGCGGCTGATCAGCTCGACGACAGCCACCGGGTGCAAGCGAGACGATTACTATGCCGGCACTATTATCCTGAGGGAGGATGGGGTTGGGTAGTCACCTTCGTAGGAACTCTCGTGCACCTTCTGGCGTCGGGATTACAATTCTCGATTCCGGCCACCGTCGCGTTACCCGCTAAAGTCAAGTTCTATCATCATCCGTGGCATACAGCCGGTGAGTTTGACATTTCCGAACGATTAACACACAAAAAAAAAGTAATCCAAGTCATATAATCGTAACATATATTAATTTGTTATTATTATTTTCATCTATTTGATTTTAATCTAAAAATTAATTGTGATAGTTGGACATTTTTGAATATTTTTGAAACTTATTTTTAAGTTTTTTTATCTTTTTATATTATAATAATAATTTATGTGGATGATTTATTTTTATTTGAAATTATTTATTTTTAAATATTTTCTTAAGTAATGAAATATTTTCTCGAAAACAATTGAAATACTGAGGATAATAATAAATATAAAGTCAAGTTCTATCATCATCCGTGGCATACAGCCGGTGAGTTTGACATTTCCGAACGATTAACACACAAAAAAACGTAATCCAAGTTATATAATCGTAACATATATTAATTTATTATTATTATTTTCACTATTTGATTTTAATCTAAAAATTAATTGTGATAGTTGGACATTTTTGAATATTTTTGAAACTTATTTTTAAGTTTTTTTATCTTTTTATATTATAATAATAATTTATGTGGATGATTTATTTTTATTTGAAATTATTTATTTTTAAATATTTTCTTAAGTAATGAAATATTTTCTCGAAAACAATTGAAATACTGAGGATAATAATAAATATAAAGTCAAGTTCTATCATCATCCGTGGCATACAGCCGGTGAGTTTGACATTTCCGAACGATTAACACACAAAAAAAAGTAATCCAAGTCATAAAATCGTAACATATGTTAATTTATTCTTATTATTATTTTCACTATTTGATTTTAATCTAAAAATTAATTGTGATAGTTGGAAATTTTTGAATATTTTTAAAACTTATTTTTAATTTTTTTTCTCTTTATATTGTAATAGTAATTTATGTGGATGATTTATTTTTATTTGAAATTATTTATCTTTAGATATTTTCTTAAGTAATTAAATACTTTCTCCAAAACAATTGAAATGCTGAGGATAATAATAAAGATAATCCTGAGAAATCTTAATTATGAGATTAAAATGACGACATTATCGCCACTAACACACATTTATTTCTACTAATTATGCACCGCGAATGCGAGACTGATTAGAAAAAGGAAATATTAAAGAAAATGTTAAAAAGGAACTCACACAATACTCTAAATCTTTCTTCTAGTAGCAAATCAGGACACGGACTTCCTACCTAAGCGTTTAATGAGCAGGTTGAATCGATATCTTAGCGGCAAGTCTTTATTTAGCGCACGGTACTAGAGTAAACTCTCGTTACCGGCATGCCAAAAAAGCTATAGCACACCATAGTTAAAGAGACCGTAGTTATACGAAATTGACCGTAAAATAGGTGGTCAAGAATAATGTTGTATATAAAAAGATTATTGCTAGATTTAGACAAATAATTGACACTATCAATAATAAATCATAAATTATAATTTATTCTATTTCACAATTTATGACTTACCGATAAAATAAGGAACTTTTTTGAAGATAATAAATAATATAACAGGTCTATAAAACGTTGTAAATATACCCTTTTTATGTCCTATCATATTTATCGATGATTACAATTTTATTACTATCTAGTACTTGAAAATTTTCTGTAACAATACACAGGCTAAGTGACAGCTTGAACAAGCATTCACTAAAGAAACTTTTTTGTAATTTTAACTTAACATGGAACGAATCGTTTATTCTACAATATTCTATCATTGAAAATATTTTAGAATAAATAATATTTGTCCTTTTATATTGAAATAAATTTTTTTTAAATTCTTATATCAATTAAACGAGATATGTGTACGTACACATATATATTGTTTAGATAAATTTCAAATAAAATGAAAAATTTTATTTTATTACTGTATATAAATATATCGTAAAGTCTCACAAATCATTCAATAAAATTTGAAATTTAAATTTAAATAAAAATCATTTAAATAGAAATTTATCTGACATGAGATCACAAAAAAACTTAGGCAATCTCATGAAGTTTGTCATTTACTAATTCATTTTTTTTCAAAGAATCCAATTGCTCTTATCTGAATACATTTTATAGATCTGAATTAATTTATCATTATTATATTATATAAGGAGATTATTATAAAAAAAATTAAAATTTTAGAATTTCTAGAATTTTACAAAAATTTATTTGGCTACTTTAACATTTGAGCAATCTCTTGTCACACGTTGACCCAATATATAAGTATCCTATCCACCGTTAATAAAATTTATCCTTTCTTGTTTACCACCTTATATTCCTTGTTCCCTGAGCACGCGTCGTGATGTGAGAAACGAGTTTCTCGTACGATGAAAGTTGCGGTGGAATCCTTAATACTTATGAAAGATTTATATTAAAGTTTCCTCTGAAACTTGCCACTTTGCTACATCGAAACGATATTCTCGATCGATTTGATAAATGAGCGAATAATACTTTCAATATCTTTGCTTCAATATCTTTTGCTTATATTTGTTTAACTCGCTAAATAAAGATTAAACTGGATAACATAAATTTCTTCATTTGGACCTAATAATGTTCTTTGAATAGAATGTATGACGCGATAAATCCGTAATATGAGAAAAAATTTGTGATATTCTAATAATAATAGATAGCTTTCGTAGAATATTTATAAGCTAGTGTTTTCTATCACATAATTTATCACATTTTTTACCATATTTTTTATGCTATACTTTCCATTATTAAAACATATTAAATACGAGCATTTCTATCATATGGATATATTAACTTTAAAATTTAAATTATTGAAATAAAATTAAGTTCTTTTGTTGTAAAATTATAATGCTGTTTTTTCTTCTCTCTCTCTCTCTTAATATAAAATTCATAACAAATATTTTTCATTATTATTAAAATATCACAACTATACAAATATTAAAATTATTAAATAAGAAAATTAAGATTAAAATTATTAAATTAAAATTAAAATTACTAAATAAGAAAATGAAAATTATATACATACGTATTAACAATAATATAAATTATAAATAATAATATATATATAATTTGGAAATATACAAATCTATATATTCTTTGATAATAATATTTTAGAAATATATTAGAAACGTGTAATTTTTATGTTGAATTATTACTATTACAACATTGATATGCGAAAAAAATGGACCTACTGTACGTCATATAAAAATAATTTATTATATTCACTAAAATTAAACAATTATATTTATATTATAATCAATTGTTAAAATCGATAGAAAAGTTTACATTAAAAAGTGTAATTTTTCGTATTACTAATTTATTAATTAATTTAATATAGATACTTTTTTATATTGCAAGTAAATAATTAAGAATTTTAAATAACTCTATAAGTAAATAGTTTAATGAAATAAGTAATAAATAAATTTACTCAAAAATTTCTCAATTTTTAGAAATCAAAAAATAAAAGATACTTTATATTGTGCCAAATTATATATTATATATAATGATATCACGTATCTCGACAAATATTTTGAAATATAGAAACTTAATAAACTATATCTTATGAAAAAAACATTTTATAAGATAAATCACTATTTATCGAGTTACCGACTTGAGAAGATAACATAGCTCCCTGTTTTATGAATACAGGCTATCAACGGACTGGAGAAGAGCGTTGCAAAAATGCCAAGCGAGATAATAAACGTCTTACATAAATAAAATCATATTACATAATAAAAATCAATAAAAATTCAACATAAAAATTACACGTTTCTAAGATATTTCTAAAATATTATTATCATTAAAGAATATATAGATTTGTATATTTCCAAATTATATGTATATTATTATTTATAATTTATATTATTGTTAATACGTATGTATATAATTTTCATTTTCTTATTTAGTAATTTTAATTTTAATTTAATAATTTTAATCTTAATTTTCTTATTTAATAATTTTAATTATTTAGTAAATAAGATAAATAAGATAAAGATTACAACATTTTTCAAGACAAAAAAACATATTTTTTATAAAAAATAATAATGTTAATAAAAATAAGTTAATGTTATGTATTAATTATATTGATTTTATATGTTATAGCATTATAATAAATTTGAAAAATATTAATAAAAATATTAATTTAAAAAATAAATTGTTTCATAATTGTTTTTTTCTCATTATTTATATCTATTTTGAAACTGGATTTCATTGTGATATAGTTAGTAATTATCACTTCAAATAATATCTATTTAAATTAGTATTAACTATATAATTTAAGATACAATCATGAAAAGAATAATTTAGCAAGTAAAACATAACATTCGCAAATTTTTATGAACAACATGTAATAAAATTGTTTTGACTTACCAAAAATTAACTTGAAATTCAGGCTGCCTTCAATCCAAGTCCATTTAATTGCGATTGATGTTATATGTATGTTGCATTACCTCCACTTCTGCAAATTATTAATATACATATATTATATTATAAATTTAAAAATCCTTGCATTTTTTCGATTAATTGATTTTATAAATAAAATCGCGAAAATATACACAGTTGTTTTGAGTTAAATTATCAATAGGATATATAATCATTATTTA
The DNA here is from genome assembly GCF_003227725.1 of Camponotus floridanus. Lineage (NCBI taxonomy): Eukaryota > Metazoa > Arthropoda > Insecta > Hymenoptera > Formicidae > Camponotus > Camponotus floridanus. The sequence goes on along the minus strand of NW_020229592.1, from coordinate 163,087 downwards.
ATTATTTAATTTATTTAAAAATATTATAAAAATTTAACAGTTTTTACTTTAATTAAAATTTGTGAATTAAATTGCGAATTAAATTTTGTAACAGAATTATCTATCATAAAATTGGCCGAATTTACATACAATATCTTAAAAATCTCAGATCGCAAAAAGATTTCAAAATAAATATAAAATTCTACTTTCGAATTTTTATCGCATTTTAAACTTATACGTATTTAAACTTTTGTAACTCATATATTTTATTTTAATTTATAATAGACAATAATACTGGCAAGTGTATGATATATAAATTTATAATTTCCTTGTTTTCCACACATTTCTTTACAAAACACATTTCTTTACAAAATAATATTTCTATATAAGCATCATATTTTGGGAATATAATAATTTTAAAATGTATAAAATATCAATTTTTAAAAAAATAATGATAAAAAAATTTTTGAATACATTTATTGATGAAAATACTATATACATTAACAGTCAAATAAATTTAAACCACTTAGTTGGCTACTCGAGACTGCAAAAGTAAAAAATAGAAATGTTCAATTCAATTATCTCGATGTTCCTCGCGACGATCGTGCCGGGAGTCGTTTGGACAAAAAGCAACGAAATGACTTCAATGCAAGAATCCGCGATAAACTTATGTTCGTTGTCCTCTAACAATAATCTAGGAGGCTTACCAAGAGCAACTTTTAGCTGTTGGGTTACCGAAAAGGAAAAATAAATTTCTCAGATATTCTTAACCGACAATTTTCTTTAATTTCTAAGATTTTTATTTTTTTCAATGTCATTTCCAATCTCTGTTTATCTGTTCTTTCATCATGAGAAATAATTTATATGTATGACATTATTAAATGTTAATGTATTGCCAATTTATTACTTTATAATTTTGAATTTATTACTTCTATCAATTAATAGAAAATTGATATTAAATACGGCGGTTAATTTAATGTTACGCTTTAGTAAGTACTTTCTCTTCCAAAAAATATTTAAAACAAATCGTAAACAAAAACAAATATATCAGATTGATAATTAAAGATATTACAAATAGATTCTAAAAATAATAAATTTTTATAATGTACCAAGCAGAAATACTCTATATAAAATAATGACTATGTTTAAAAATATATTTAAAAGTAGAAAAATAATATAAACTTGATATCAAATTATTTCATGAATTAATTATTATAATTAAATATTTTAGTTTTAATATTACTGTTAAAAAATTAAATTTACACACACACAAGAAATATTCCAATAATTATGAGAATAAATTTCACAAATATGTATATGATTATACAATTAATTACTTCTTCAATTCTGATTTTAAATTGTTTTCTTGAAACATTTGTTAAGATATATTACTGCTGAATTTATTTCTCATCTTTTAAAATTGAAAAGATACGTAATGATGGTAGTTCATATAGACAACGAATATTTTAAAAAATTGCTGTTTCGATTTTTTTATTAAAGTTAAAATTAAAGTTTCCTGAATTTATTGCTCTGACACGTACGATTTTCTATTTTGATTTCAAATTTATTAATAAACTTAAAATATTTTAAGTATGTATTACATTACACACTGTAATATATAATACAATAATATAATGACAATGAGTCTATTACTTGTGCAAAGATTAAACGAGCAATTAATCTTAGAAACATCAAATATTAAATTAATAATTTTATAAACACCTTATATTTGCGTCATCCGATGTCTATACAAATCCTCTTTTCTTCCTTCTACACCTTTCTGCTTATCCTTCGCTGATTTTTCATTGTCTCCTCACACGAAAACTCACTCGCGAAAACACAATTAATTAATAGATCGCGTGAATACTAATTATTCGATAATAACACTCAAGCATTTACAGAGTACTTTATACGCATTGGATACGCACTTCACTTTATATTGTGACGATAGAACGTGAAAATCACAAAGAAAAATACGATCCGCTCAACATTAGAAACAACAATTGCAAAAATTAATTACTCGCGTTGAACTAAAAATCTTTAATTGTCCGCAGAAAATCGTTTGATATCTCTTAGTACTTGTTGCAATAGTATTTCGAGAAATAATTCAATGATTTATGAAATTCTTCGCGTCTCACCTGTGTTCTGTAAATTCGGCCAATTTTATGTAGATAATTCTGTTACAAAATTTAATTCGCAATTTAATTCACAAATTTTAATTAAAGTAAAAACTGTTAAATTTTTATATTTTTAAAATGATTCTCGTTACAATTCCTACTGCGTAAATGACAACAAATTTACACATGTCATAAGGACACGTTGTAAAATTATACGTCGTCAAATTCGTGACTGTTATTACTCGAAAAGCGATCTCAAATAAGAGATATATGCCAAACGATTCTAACAATAAAAAGTTATCAGGCAACGCGTATAAAGAAAACGAGTCTTTAGGTTAAGAGTAGATGGAATCGGTATCGAAGGCTATCAAGACAAGAGAAATTTCGGAGTAAAAATAGCGGAGCGTATTCTTTAGACGTAATATACCTTTTTAACGTACACGCACATCTCTTTATCACGAACGTTAACGGAGTAAAAACAATCTTTTCGTCTGCCGCGCACCGATCCTTGCCCTTTTCCCCTTCCTGACGCCTTTGTTGTGAAGTGAGACACACTACGGACGTGCTACGTCACATGTGACGTATGACAAGGGCTGCGATCGGAGAGACGCTCCGGATGCTTTGGAGCGTTTAATTGACTGAACCAATCAGGTTAAAAAATTCTTTACTCCTTTTGTCCTGATTGGTCAATCAACGCTTCAAAGCAGAACGTCTTCCCGATCGCAGCCGAAGTTTGTAAATAAGAACGCACTACTATTTCTTATATACAAAAATTCCATCGAAATATTTATTTTTATTTATTTTATTTATTTTTATTTATTTTTATTTATTTTACTTATTTTTATTTTCATACTTGTCGCGTCTCAAATAATATTTAAGCGTATTACATAATATTCCGCGATATTAGAGTAAAATTGCCGTCATTTTCAAATCTTTTATTTAATAATTAGTTAAAAAACAAGATAAATATAAAATAAATTGATTCGAGCATACGTTTAACTGATAAGCACAGTTATTTATTAGTGATTTTATTTTTAATATTTATCAGTCGCGCAGCATATTTCAATTTTTAACGTTTATAAACATTGATTTTCGCGTTTTCTTGTCAATATAAAGTAATATAACATCGAAATTCTAAAATAAAATTATCGCTCACATACAATAATCATATTGATATTTAATACGATCGTAATTAATATAATATAACGTAATTAATATAATTAATATTTTTTTATGAGTTTCATATGCGTGCTGAAAAAGCAATAAAGAATAGACAAACGAGAAGAAAAAAGATTAGATCATAGAAGAATAACTATGTGAACAGTAATTTTATTAATTTATTACTTATTATATGTAAAATTAATTGCTTGCTTAGCGATAGTGACTCAATTTATATCATTACGTAATATATAATACATATTAATTAATATGTGACATATTATTCTAATCATAAATCTTATTAATATATTTTGAGAATAATTAATTTAGAAAAAATAATTGAATGTTAAAACTAAAAATTAATTTTTAATTTAAAAATTAAATTTTAATTTATTTCATTCTTGTATAAAACAAGTCAGCATCACATCCAGGTGCATCACATTTGATATATGCTTCTTTGATCTATTCTTAATTATAAATTAAGCGATAAATAAAAAATTATCGATAAAAAATAAATTTATCATTGATAATTATCAGCGAATCGTGATGAATAGGTGTAAAATAATTTGAAAAGAAACCCCTGCGACGTTACAAAATTTATCAAGAAACATAATGATAGGGCAATTTGTAGACGCATCCGTCTTATTCAACTTTTCATTTCAATATATGTATATGTATATAATTATATCTTTATAACAAGTTATTATTAATCTTCTTTTTCAACATATTATATACAAATAAGATATTATATTAATGTAATATTTACACAATATGTACAAATTGATATATAATTTCATGATTATAAAATTTAATTTAATTAATAAATTTTATATTTCTGAAAGATTTATATCGAAGATTTATAGCGAAGGATCAATTCTTACTCTCTCTATAGTTATATTTATTTTACTAAAATTCATAAATATATATTTAGTTCATATAAAATATAAAATATAAAACTATAATAAACTATAAATATAAAATATAAAACTAAAATATCAAGTAATAATCTTTTCGTTTCCTTGTCTGATACAAAAATAATATATAAATAAGTGTTCTATTGAATATATATTGTGCAGATTAAATAATATTAATTATACTAATGGTATTAATCATGTTAAAGGTTGGAAGAAACGATTATATTAATGAAAAGAAAAGTCTACATTGTTTTATATGACTGTTCAAACTGGATACTTCAATTCATAAGTATTGTCTCAAACTGCCCTCCGTCAGATATGACGTTTCGACCGAGTAATAGCCGCTCGACAGTTTCTTTGTCCGTCCATCACTGAAGAACACTGTTCCCTGTCAGTAGTATTGTAGTGTTCGCATCTTCCATAAGCAGCCATATCGAATCGATATGTAATAACGGGTTGAAACATGACACGCGGAAAGAGTGTTGACGATGTCTAAACGGAATGACACGTGAACAATACAATGCATGACATAAGCATTTGGTTAAAGTAGGCCAAAGCCTTTAGAGAAAGCTTTTCTTAATCTCCTTTGCAAATTGAGAATCATTTTCGTGAGGGGGATAGATTTATTTTAAATCTCGTTCAACAATGTGATTTTGACAACTCACATATCTCCATTTTGTTAATAAGCATAGAGGATTATTTATAATTGTTCAATTCTTATATTTTGATTTAAATATAATTTCAAAAATTTTTCTGAAAATTAGAGGATTATTTATAATTGTTCAATTCTCATATTTTGATTTAAATATAATTTCAAAAATTTTTCTGAAAATAAGAAAAATATTATATATATTACACATACTATGCTTCATATTGTAAACTTTGTTACAAATAAAAAGATATAAAATATTCTACAATTAAACGAAATAAATAATACGGCGGAAAATTTCGTTGAGTCTTTTCTTGTCAATGTGAGATGTCAAATCTTCCATAATCCATCTTCAATGGATGTTTATCTCGATCGTCTAATAAAATATTCGCCTAATCCATAGATATATAACTACAATAACAGCTGCGCGTTTCTCAATTCATATATTCTGGGTAACGAGAGAATAATATCCACAAAAAGGAGAGGAATGAAATGAGCAGGGATTTACAGGGAAAAAGCATCGTCAAAGGAATCGTTCGCGAAGGGATCTTTCGGTGCGAAAATGGAAAAGTTAAGATTATCGCGGCAATTTAGATTTTTATTTCTCGCGTAATAAAATGACTCGTAAAAACGTCGATGTATAAGTGAGGCTGTACATATTAAACTGAAAATGAACCGAAGTCGGGGAGAATTAAAACCGATTACGAGATACTCCCGAGGAGTTTATTTTTACCCCCGCTCGCTTGAAAGAAATCTTTTATACCAATTATTTTTACGCAAGTCTATCGAAGAAAGTACTAAATCATGCACGCAAGGCGATTGCATAATATATAGCTTCGCCTTTCGCACGCACAGAGACGAATGTAATTTGGCTGACTAATTGTCTATTCGAAGGCAATGATCACGAAATCGGTCCGACATCAACCTTTAAGACAGGGAGAAGATAAAGTGGCTCCTTTGTACAATTTGTTCCACGTAGTGAATTATAGAGTGGTGAAAGTACTCGCCCATTTATCATTTAGCGATCGGGGGAAAAATTTTAAAGTTTCGAAATTAAAGTTTCATGAGCTCGAAATTTTATTTCGAGTCGTATGTTTTCTGTGCTCAAATTCACGAGAAAAGATGTAATTCATGTCGTAGTTAAATTTCCGTGCAAACATAATGTTAAATCTCATCTTCATAATATAAATATACACGACTCTACAATAATAATTATTAGATGCAATAAAATCAAAGTTAGAATTAATAATGAAGCAAATATATGCTGCATTTAATACCAATGTAGCGCAATTTAAGGATGTTTTGTACCTATTTTCAAAATATTGAGAATTTAATGAAAATTGTACAAAATGTCTTTACATGTGTTTAGAATCTTCAGTACAATTTTTAAATCGATTCACTAAAGCGTTCATAAGTTATAAGGATTTTAATTTGCGAATTAACTTGTGTTCTTATGGGAAACGTATAACCACGTCGATTCAAATGACAAAAACACATGGTAATAATATTCAGAATTTGTTTAAAATTTGCAAAAGTTTAGATACAGAGAAAATATTTGGTCAAATAATATTATACAAGTACTAACTGGTTAAAAAGATATTAAATATAATTTAATGAAGTTAGCCATGTATCTGTCACAAGGCGAAATTCTCTGCCAAAAGTTAATCATTTCGATTAAGGATGTTTGTACCTATTTTCAAAATATTGAGAATTTCATGAAAATTGTACAAAATGTCTTTACATGTGTTTAGAATCTTCAGTACAATTTTGAAATCGATTCACTAAAGCGTTCACAAGTTATAAGGATTTTAATTTGCGAATTAACTTGTGTTCTTATGGGAAACGTATAACCACGTCGATTCAAATGACAAAAACACATGGTAATAATATTCAGAATTTGTTTAAAATTTGCAAAAGTTTAGATACAGAGAAAATATTTGGTCAAATAATATTATACAAGTACTAACTGGTTAAAAAGATATTAAATATAATTTAATGAAGTTAGCCATGTATCTGTCACAAGGCGAAATTCTCTGCCAAAAGTTAATTATTTCGATTAACAAAATTCGGAATATTTCAGTAAAAAACGCAATAAATATTAAAAAATACATCTCTGCTCTGGATATTATATTCGTCAATATTGATTTTCAGCTACTTTTTACTGGGATTGTACAAAACATCCTTAAATAAAATTATTGTTGAAACAATAAATAATTTTCAAGTAACATGTTTAGCAATATAATTTCATCACAGATACATTAAGGACGCAGCTAATATACGCGCAAGATTTAATAAAAAAAAACTAGTAGTAAAAAACAAAGTTACATCTACAATGTCACTCATAACGATCGATATCATGAGAAATGTACTGATGAAAACTTTGCAATCATAGATTCGAGAGTTATCCTGAAAGAAATGAAACGAGAGGACGTATTTCGACGGATTACTTCCGTAATGATTATTTTCATAGAGAGATACGTATAGATAGGTACCGAGATAATACGATTTATTACGGCCCAAGATAAACACTCGAGATCATCCCGGCAAGTCTGGTTCGTAATAGCTACATTGATCAACATAAAAAGCAAACAGAGAAACTAACTGCGCTCCTGATGAACGATAGTCGAGAGTCAACGAGCTGACGCGGAGGAGACGGAAAAAGGCTGGGAAAATATCGGCAAGCGAAGTCGCAAGGGAAAGATCGCCGACGCGATCTGCGGAAGAACTAGAAACAACCATCGGCAGGACGTATCTACTAGGTTACTGATGAATGGCGGTGGGAGGGAAAGTGGAGTAACGTGGAACAGATCCGAGCTGGCATCCGAAACACGCAAGAGTGAGCAGAGACGGGGAAGGAAGGAGCGACAGCCACGATCGCATCCGACACAGCCTGACAATCCGCGACGACTCCACTCCTGAAGCCAAAGAGACGCCGCCGCAGCCGCACTCGCGCTTCGAGATGAACGCTCAGTTCGTGCGCTGAGCGTGTCGCGCCCGGTCGACGGTTGATTCCCGTGCGATCCCCAATATCCTCGTCGTTGACGAGTAGCAGTCGATTATTCCCGTATCCTGGGGACGCGGGGAACGCATCCTGCTCGCGATTTAATAGCCATTTTACCAAGGGGACCTCCACTTCGCGGCGTTTTCCACCTACGCGATTCAGGCTATCCGAGAGATGAAACTTTCCGAAAGTTTCGACTGACATAATCGCGGTTCGTTATGACGATCTTGGCGCATCCCTCGTCTCGAGAAAGTTTATTCTATCTTCGGAAACTGTTCTCCGGAGTTTTACAACATTTTTCAATTAAATGATAATCACCGCGAGACGGGAGAATTATGATTGCATTCGCGAAGGCTTTGCAGTTTTGTAGCTATAATAAATTAAGGCTCATACAACGGTGGCATTTAATTTGAATTGAGATCGTTTACGTGCGAAACAAAAGTTCAGTTTTTATTTTAAAGTTCAATTGCTTACTGATATTCGTTTATACATTTAGTTGAATGATAAATTTGGTAGAGAAAAAAATTGATTCTAAATTTATATTCATAAAAATTTCTCCAAAATGCTACATAAATAATTTTATATATAAATTATTATATTTATATATTTATAAATTAATTAAGTAATTATTATAAATATATAAATTAAAATATTTTCTTATTTATATCAAAACAATCGCAAACTAATTATGTTTACGTTGACTAATAATAATATCAAAATGCTTATAAGAAATTTGAATTATATTTTTGCGAGACAAAAATGATGCATCAAGAATTTTATCGCGATTCAATCCTCTGTTTCGACTGTAAAATTTAAATCTCGAGACAAACGCTTTTCGAGCCTTGAATCTGTTCAGGAAGGAGATGGAAGAAAGCGAGGAAGGGGAGCGACGACGACGACGACGAAGACGGCGACGTCGGTAAAGAGAATCAAAACGACGAAAACCAGAAGCCGTGTGACACCTTGAAGTTTCAGGGAGAGAGAAATCTGGATAATGGCAGCCTCGCGTGTAAATTTCGAAGTTGACGAATACCAAATGTTGTCTGCAACAGCTGCGGAACCATCGAGGTCTTCGAACGAAGCTCGTATAATTGTCAAATCCTGGGCAGATTATAACAATCACTGCGTCGATTATGTCGAAGAGCCTACCAGCGGAACAAAAATCCACGATCCTAATTACGTATTAAAATATTCGAACAATTGCAATAGCGTCACCGGAAACCATTGCACGCAAGATGATGAAGAATGGCAAGAAGAATCATTCTTCGAAAATAAAATTCAAATTGTCGAAAAATCGGACGTGAGTGAGGATAAAAACCACGATAAGTTGAATAATGATATTCGCAACAATATCATCAGCGATTATAAGGTAATTAAATGTGAAAAAGAAGACGAGAGGTTTAAGAATCTAAATGGCAAGCTTGAAATTTTCTTATCTCCGTCAACTGACAAAATCGAGGAAGATGAAACAATATTTCAAACATGTAATCGAGGGGATGAAATTATCCTCGATAATCAATATTGCGACGTGAAGGAAAAGCTCGCTGTTCGTGAAATAAAAGTCGCAATTGCGCCTACAAACAATCGCATAAACAATCCATGCGAATCAGCATATCACTCCTCGAATGTTGATAAAACGATCGGCTTAAAACCCGAGCGCATCGGAAATATCGAGAGGCGTAAACATGATTGCAACAAAGAGAAGATGAAAATTAATTCGCGGCAAAATCGCTATTCTCAAGGGGACGATATCACTGCATCCCTGCCGAACGCAGACGCGCTTCAAGAGGCTCCTCGAGAGAAAGCGACTGGTAAGGTCGTTCACATCTCCGTCAAGCACAACCCCGCGCGATCGCCCAGAAAAACACGACGATCCGCGTCCGCGAGGAACTCTATCGGGACGCGACGAGAGTCGAGGGATCGAGAAACGGATATCGGTATTCCCTTCACGAAGGGCGGTGGCGCGAGAAAATGCAAAAGCTGCGGGGAGACGCACTTTTCTTGTGATCAACGATCTCATATGCAAAAATATTCAGGTTATTCGAATCGCGATGATGCTGCAACCGCCGCCACCGCTGTCGTTTACGAGACGATGAACCGGGACGCGAGCAAGATCGTCAATCGGAGGAGCGATTCGACGAGGCTGGCGGCGCCGATCGCCACCGCACTACTTTATCGCAGCCGATCGCTGCCACGATTGTCATTCCATGACAGCGGGATCGCTTGCAGCGATCACACACCAGTGGCACCTGAACAAACGCGTGCAACATCGCGCCAGTTGGTCGCCGATCTGAGACAATTGCTAACATTGAAGCAACACTATTATCCGGAGGGTGGCTGGGGCTGGGTGGTTCTGCTCGTGGGTCTACTTGTACAAATTCTATCGCATGGCACGCACGGTGCCATCGGCGTTTTTCTTCAACAAGTGTCGCTCAAATTTGGCTCTCACGTGCATCTACAGGCAGGTTAGTCAAACGAACAAGAATTAGAACGTTAACGTTCACCGTGGAGCAGATAATCAATCGTTCCAAGTTTCATTGAGCACTCACATTTCCATAATTCCGTCTTTTACTTTCTTTTTTTATTATTTATTCTATTTAATATTTTTGTGTAATATTTAATTTATTGATTAATATATTTATATTTAATATTTTTGATCTTAATTAATATATTTATATTAATCACATTTCCATAATTCCGTCTTTTACTTTCTTTTTTTATTATTTATTCTATTTAATATTTTTGATATTGATTAATATATTTATATTTAATATTTTTAATCAGAGATTTCGAGTTTTATAAATCAAAGATTAAAATTAATTTTTCTTTAATTTTTCAATATATAAACATTTCGAATATTTTAAATTTTTAGCCATTAATTTTAGATTTATATCTAACAATAAAAATTAATATTATTCGATGATATTTTTATGATTAAATTGTGACATGACCTTCGTCTACTTAATGATTAAATTGTGACATGACCTTTGTCTACTTTTCTATAAAGTTATTTTTTAGAAAATACGATTAAATTTCGTAGTAATTAATTATTAATATATTTATAAATTGTACGCAATAAAAACAATTTAAATCTCATTGCGTTTGACAGGTAAACAATGTAGACTGAATTAATGTGAACACTTTTACTTTCATTTACGTAGATGATATTGATCGACGGTCGCTGAATTTTAGCTGCGTGTTTACTTAACGAATCAAGTACTTTCAAAGGAAAACATTAATTGAGTTTCCCTGATTTAAATCTCTCTCATACAAAGATATTTAAGATCTTCGATAAATGATATGAAAGCAGAAAATAACAACGATAAGAATGATGAAAAGACGCAGTCATTCACTAATACAAAATTTAAGGTAAATATAAGATAGGTATAAGATTTATCAGCAGAAATCTTTTTAGAGTGAAACATCATGATGATAGTTTTAATTCAGATCAGAAAAGAAAAAGTTACGCGATTACTGAAATGGGAACATGTCATCTATTACTATCTGAAGCAGTAGTAAAATGGCGGTGTATTTTTAACATCGTTGGTTTAACTTCTGACATTTTGTGATATTCCTCCGTAAAAATCACATACGCGCAAATCACTTCATTGGCAAACGACCAAAAGCGAAAAATTGCTTTTTAATAATCAGCATTTTTGTCGAACTTGTTAGTACTACTTATATGAGAGAAAAGGATAAAATTAAAATTTAAAAATCATTATACAGTTAAATATCTATTCTTTGTGTAAGATAATGTTTCATGTATCAGTCACCCATATATCATAAATTATTAAAATCCTAAATAAAACATAATTATAAAATGTAAAATGTTATAAATATTAAGAAAAATTTATAATATATTTTATAATATATTTTTATAAATTTATAATATATTTTATAATATATTTTATAATATATTTTTTAATATATTTTGTGGCATATTAACTAAAAAAATTCGAAAAAATACTATATGTATAAAAGGAAAATAACTTTTACCTGTAACATTTTTTCTTCCAATATTTTCTTTAAAAATATGTAATGATCTATATTTTACAAGCATCATCTTTTATCGCTTACTTAATTAGGGACATTTTATTTAAATATATCTGTTCGACAAGTCAACACGAATTGATGATCTTAATCTTGACCAATGACAAATGTACATCGACATGTTTCTTCATTTTCACGTGAAAGAAATAATCCAGCAAGAACGGACCGGCGACATTTGTATCACAACGGCTGTTCGCGCTGGCTGTAATAATCCTTCCTTATAAGGTATTTCGCTCATTGGGATGACGAGCACACATGGTCTCTCCTCCGAGTTTACGTTGGCCCAGATATCTCGCGAGACGGAAGCTCTCGCATCGCGACATAAGGGGCAAAGTTGCGGTATCGCAAACGATGATGCTTACAAAAACTGGTATACTAACTTGCCGCTTTATGGTCGCGTCAAAGGAACTCTCTCTTGCTAAATAACGAACTGGCAAACGTATAATCGTAGGCACGCGAATATGAAGACGTGTAAAATGTGTCAAACAATTAAAAGATTAAGATACGAAGAGAGTACTTTGACAAACTATCCAAGATAATTTTCAAACAAGAATATATGTCTGTTCCTGTTTCTGATATGATCTCCAAAACATGTTGTAGAAGAATTGAAGAGAACAAGTCTCACTGTCTCGTGAACATATGATATAATTTAAGATAGGCTTTTGTGATGCGAATTTGAAAAATAGATATGCAAAACTCATTAATTCACAGAAGAGAAATTGCTTCTCAATTTTTCTACAACGCAAAATGAATACTAGAAAATTGATGTCATCGAAGCAGACTCGTATCAGAGCATTGATCCCGTTTGCATGAGGAGAACAAGTCACGAGAAAGCGCTCTTTGCACGTACACACACGCACGTGACATGCATGATGTTACGCTTTGGGTAGTCTAATAGTTCCCTCTTTAGATACAATCCAGTGAATTTCATACTTAATTATTCTAATTATTTTTCTAATTGTTTTTCGAATTATACTTATAAAACGAATAGCAGAGAATAATAATAGAGCAGCTGAAGTCGAATGCAAAGAGAAAAATACAAATTAACGGAAAATATGTAGGAAATTATTTTTATATCGGTTACAAATGTTATTTTCATCGAATATCTTACATGACACATTTTGAACAACTGCACATTTATCGTCAGATTATGCAAATGTAGCATACAATTAAGTACGAATGAACAGTTTCAATACGGTCCTGAGAGAGAATGGCAGACAGGTGACGAATTGGCATATATGATAAGATTCACGAATCCAGATGGGAGCAAAAAATTTGAAAATATGTCAAGAGAGCGACAGATCAATTTTTTGTTGACATACTTAAATACCTGCTTCGGACATCTCCCGAAAACGTTGGCCTAGGGCAATAAAATCCCATCATCATCATCATCAAAAACCATACCTGTCACCTGCCTTCTATATGAGCTGCCTTCATCAACATGTCTTCTCGTTTATAATTATTGCTTATTTTGCATGCATTTACGCAAATCTGCTATGATAATATGCTTTAAAATATGTACATGAGTTACATTTTTTACGTTTTATGAAAGTTAATGGTGAAATTCCTTTTGATAATTTATTTTTTATATTGTATTAAATATTTATTATTAATATATATTGCTAAAAACTAGCAATTTCTTATTTAATTAAAAATTATTTTTTAGATTTTTAAAATTTTTGTTGCAATTATACTATATATACTTTCAATTTAATTTATATAATATTATTTTATCTTAAAAAAATTATATTAAAATTAAAAAATAAAGAAAAGATCACAATTTTAAGAAAATGTGAAAAAGCCAATACATAAAAAATACAATCAAATTTTATGATTGTCGTGAAATACAATTTATATAAAAAAAGGAAAAAGAAAATAAAACAATGATATGTAAATGGTATAGACAAACACATATGTCTGATATAAAATCTCTTTGGAGACTTATGAGAGTTTCGTGACACGCAAGTTATAAATCTAAAGCACGGTCTAGATCTAAAAAAAACTACAGGGAACATTTTTATTTATTTTGAAGGACCGACATATTTTGAGTTATTTCCAAATTAGTTTATTCAAAAAGATTATATATAAAAAGATTGAAATTTAAATATAGAATATAGAAAAATTAATCTTTTATATAAGTAATCTTTTTATTCAATTTTAATTTTGTTTAAAAAAATAACTAATTTAAACTACATATATTAGTTATTTAAAAAAGTGTTTCAAAATTTTTTAAACTATTGAAATAACTTTTAAAAATAATTAATGTTTTTTTATTGTTTTTAAATTGATATTTAATGAGTCTACGCACTCATTTTCTTATTGTTAGTCTGAATCCAACTTTACGTTAGTTTTGATCAGTAATATTGTATTTGCTATACATTAATAGAATAGAAATAAACAGAAATAATTTAAAAAAAAACAGAGATAACTATATAAAGTATGAAACTTTTCCCAGAAATTATACTGCTGAGAAAGCGCAAATAGGTTTTCACTTATCTGGATCCAAGCTAGTTACGTCCCTGGGGTTTATCCTTAGATTCGCTTGGAAAAGAAGGAAAAATCCAGAGATTAAAATTCCATTGGATTAAAATCCAAAGCTGTTCGCATTTTTTCGTGGCGTCTGATTTCTGACCTAGCCAGCCTTTCGATGAGGGATGTAAAATATGCGTCATGCCGACGCAGAATTGTCGCGCGTACACGTTAATGTTGAGTGCAAGTGAAGTATCTCGAGGCGGAACCGCCGTTGTGTTCAACCATGAGACAACACAGATGAGAAAAGTACGATAAAAATTGCCAGACTTAAAAAGTTTTTTTTCGCTCCCCCCCCCTTCCCCCCCTCCTGCAGCGAATGCTTTCAACGCGCGAAGCCGACGCATAAGTTCATCAAGATAAAGTCCATTTGAAATGCCTATTGTCGCGCAGACGCCTTTCTGTCTGACTCTCTTGAGAGAAAGAAAACGAGAAAGAGAGAGCGAAATTCCGCTCTGTCATTTCTCACATTAAAAATTACATTGAAAATATCTTACACACAAGAAAAATTTCATTACAAAAATTTTCATCAACACAGAATTTAACTGCCAACACATAATTATTGACAAATTGACAAAAATGATAATTTATTTATAGATTATTATTTATTATTTATTATTATTTATTACAAAAATATGATAATAAAAATTATATTAATTTATTATTTTATTGATATATTATTTTATTAATATTATTATTTTATGCAATTTGTTGATAATTAAAATTATATTAATTATTTATTTGCCTTTTGATCAAGTTTTTTTATGATTCAAAATTGTATACTTGCTCAAAATCAAAACATAATAATTTAAATTACTACGAGTTTCATTCCGAACGGATTAACCACACGAAATCGAGATATGATTCTCGATACGAAAACGCAAGACCTCTCCGACATCTAAGAGGATTCGGTTATCTCCAGAGATCGTTTTCTCGGTGGGCGTCGTTACCGCAATTGTAATCGAGAAACGCTTTACTCTTTTCGCGTAGGACGTCGCCCGAAATTGTCCACTATGACTCGCGACGAGTCCCGTAAAAAAGACGTCGACCTTTCGTACTTCTTGTCTTTCTCTTTCTCTGTTTCTTTCTCTAAATACGTCCGTCACTCTATCTATCTGTCGCAAATATTCCTGTTACTGGAAATGCCTACCAGACATGTAATGCGTGCGGAAACCGCATTCGTAAATCCTTCGGTTTGCAACGAGTTTAACGACTTGCACGTTGCTCGCTAAAAAATATTGTTCCCAGACGAATTCGTCAGGGACGAATTCGTCATTTATTCGTCATAAATATCAATATCAGACGATATTTGTCATATTATACACACACAGTCATATATACACGCACAGCAAAAGAAAATTTTGTTTATTCTTTATTAATGTTATTATTATTATTATTCATTATTTCATTGATATTTTGCTATTATTAAATGTATCCTAAATATATACCCCAATAAAAATCATTATTTAAATAAAATTTATTTTTTCATATATTATTGTGTATCTCTAATATACACATTTAAGAAATTTAACGCTGTTTTCCTAACAATATAGATATTTTACAGCAATTTTTAAAACGTAATTTAACAACAGGAATATTAGAGAAAAGGTACGTGCAGTAAGATACATTTTTTACAGCTCGCTTTTATTTATAGCAAGACCATAATTACATCGACGTCTAAACAGACGGCTGCGATCATCACTGCAATTATCACGTAATTGATTTTAAACTAATTGTACGCTCACGCATTCAAACCATTTCACAATCTAATTGAGTTTACAAGCAGAATTTAATTACAAATTTCGCGGGCTAATAAGAATTTAATCTGTTCATGCATATTGCCAGTGCTAATTCGTTGATGTCCACTATTATTGCCCGCTATTGTTACGGAAAATTTATATATTTATAGATAAAATATTTTTTTGATATCTTAATTTTTTGCATATTCTTATGTATCTTTTTGATAATTACATATCCATCTAGATGTTTTAATAATGAATCTGTAATAACACTATTCACGGAAACGATTTGTTTTCTACCAGAATTAATTAGGATTTATTAGTCGCTCAAAAATATATCTGTCAGTAAATCGATGTTGCATGATGTTGTATGAGTCTTTTTTATAGATATATTAAAGTGTACTTAAAATAAGTTATTTATGGATAAGAGGAGAGATAAAGTTGAAAAGAGAGAAAGTAAAAAAAACAGATGCGTAAAAAGTCATTAAAGCTTTTACAAACGAATATCACGCGAATCATTTCAAAAAAAGAAAATGTCAATGGTACAGTAAATTGATACGTTATGACACATTAAATTTGCTCTAAATTTGAAAATATTTTTCTATTAATAATTGCACTGGAGATGCCAAATATATTATAATATGTCATTTTTGCCACATAATAAATCACATGATTATTTAAATAAATATATTATATATATATATATATATATATATATATATATATAAATTTTTTAAAAGTATTTTTCCATATCATGCTAAAAATAAAAAATAGTAAATAAGTTTTAATAAACAAAACGTGGATTTTTTAAAAGTTGATTTAATTCTTAAATTAATTATATATATTTGAATGTATTATCAGAATTGGGACAATCTACTAAATTCAACGTACGTTTCCCGTTTATTTCGATCGGTCACTATAATATATTGCAATCACGTACGAAGATCTAATTTTCTATCGACAGTCAAGAAGCGAGTTTTCGTAGAAAAAATTGATCATTTATTTCATTGCATTCTCCGATATAATTCAATTATCTCGATCAAACTCATCATAAGCTTTCTTAAGAACATATTCTTAGAAACAAACGCGTAACTTTTGAATACATTATGTATCACTAAATATATTCATTTATAATCATTGAAGAATTTTATTAAAAAGTAAAATAAATAAATACATTATATTAAAAAGTAAAATAAATAAAATATACAATATTACACGAAGCATGCAAATATAACTACAAATATTGCAAATTTTAATATAGATGTACGCTATTTAAAGCAAATTTACTCGGTCAGATTTTTTGTTTGTAATTGATATTAATTTAAAAAAAATGATATATAGAAAAAATATAATAATTATAATTATAATTAATTAGTATAATAATTGTAATAATATGTGTAATATATAATTTTTTACTACAAAAATTAAATATAATAATTATGAATCATATCATACAAATTAATTAAAATTTAGAATACAAAATATTTTACAATGCATTGATAAAAAAACGTGGCAGAAAAAAGATAAAATATGATTAGACACTGTGTACATTTGAATTATCGATCCGATGAGCATGAATGCAACAAGTCGATTACAATCCTTGTGTAATACTTGTCATGGTATAGAAAGAGCTCTGCATGCATGCTTATAGCTACGCATATAACGAAATGACTCGCGTTAAATTTCTGATGAGAAGCAGTTCTTTCAAATCCTATACAATGTCGATCACGATAAAAAGAAACTGACAACAAATGGATGCCTTTCTATATGTTAATAAGTCTAACAATAAATGAAAAACTGAGCAGTATAATGACAATATAATCAATTTGTACAATATAAATAATTCTAATAAATATGTGTGTCATAGTAATTATGCAATTTAAAAATCCTTTTACAATTAGAATTGTTATAACAAGTTTTTAAAATATAATTATAATTAAATAGTTAAGTATTATTTGTGGATTTTCTCGTAGCCTAAAATATTTATTTTTATCATTAAAACCTTAATTTTTCTTAATTAGAAGTTATTAATATCTTGATAATAATTTGTAAAACAAAATTGAGTCTTAATAAGATATTTGGCAAACACGAATTTACGAACCGATCAATATATTTGACGTTTTTATCAGAAAAACTATAAGTATTTTGATATTAATATCGAGGATGTGGTATATAATGATTTTTTGTATCGAAGGGATGACCGTATCTTTCGAGGGTCCCAATGGATTCTAATCCCCTTCGTCATCAAGTGAATAAATCCGAACCTTCAGAAGCATCGCCTGTTTCAAAAAGAGAACTAGGAGAAAAAACCTTGGCTAGAAAAACCTTCCATTATTCGCGGATGTAAAGATATGCGTACAAAAAGAGATAAAGATTCGCTATCATTCTGTCACCAACAGAAATCAAAAACTTATCACGCCGACACTAATGCTTTCCGCTTTTCAAACCGATTAGAGCTTCATGAAATTATATTGCCGTATTTCATATCGCCCGAAAAACCAGGAAAAACTCCAATCGGAATTGATTGATTGCAAATTTCTTGTTTATTCAATATTATATTACACACACACACACATGATTATGTATTACATTAAAATTATTTTGCAATAATTTATATATTAGCTCTGTAACAAACAAACTAGTTAAGAATTATAATTAAGAATATTAAATATTCTTTATAAATTTAATATATGCCACATAAATAATAGCTTTTCTAAAAAACACACAATACATACTGCACATTATATATATATCCATTTTATCAATTTTCAATTATTGTATATACACGCAAGTTTATCTGGATTAGATAACTGTTTCTAAAAAGAAATCTTGAGGGAAAACTGCCTTGCCGGTCACAGATTTGTATGTTATGTAATTCACAACTATTCACTAGAATACTATATAGTTATACGATGGTTACCATAAATGACTCAGAAAAATCTACCTACGCATGGTAGCGTTCATTACATTATGATTTTGATATTATTACAATAATTTGTTACAGTCATTTTTTATGAATAAAAAACGAATGACTGAGATTCTTTCTTAAGATTAAAATTGAATTAAAAAATTAAGTATCTTATATAATAAAAAAAATCTCAGATTTATATATTAAACATCTTTTATCTGCGAATATTTTTCCTTAACCCTAACAAACAGAACATATATGTATTTATTACATTTTCAGTGATTTATAAATATGTAAAAATGAGTAAAAAAAAAAATATTTTTAAGAATTAATCTTAAATAAAAGCGAATAAATAAAATTTTACCTTTCAAATGATTTCAACTCTATGGAATTTATCTTAACAAAATTTTGTGTGGATTAATCACAAAAATAAATTCTTAAAAAAATATCAATTTCAAGTTAATGAAACTGTCACAGTATTTGATTGATACTTTCAATCTAGCTCTCCAAAATCTGTTATCAGAATCAAAATAAAATATCGAATTATTATAAAACAGATCTATGTGTGTATATGTTTGTATGTTTGTGTGTGTGTGTATGTGTTCATTGATTAATTATCATTTAGAGTCATTTTAATAACTCCAATATTACTTATCAATTTGCCAGCTATTTATATTCATTATAATAAATAATCTGTGCAATTCTCTATCCTGCAATCAATGAGAATGAGGGTAGATTAATAAAAAATTATACAAACACATAGACATAGTTAAATATTTCATAGGAGCTATTGTGGCTCTGAAAGAGGTGCTTATTTCATCCCTTCATATCTACCCTTTAATATCAGTGTCATATGTATACATTACACACACACACACACACACACACACACACACACACACACACACACACACCACACACACACACACACACACACACCACACCACACACACACACCACACACACCACACCACACACACACACACACACACACACACACACACACACCACACACACACACACACACACACCACACACACACACACACACACACACACACACACACACACACACACACACACACACACACACACACACACACACACACACACACACACACACACACACACACACACACACACACACACACACACACACACACACACACACACCACACACACACACACACACACACACACACACACACACACACACACACACACACACACACACACACACACACACACACACACACACACACACACACACACACACACACACACACACACACACACACACACACACACACACACACACACACACACACACACACACACACACACACACACACACACAACACACACACACACACACACACACACACACACACACACACACACACACACACACACACACACACACACACACACACACACACACACACACACACACACACACACACACACACACACACACACACACACACACACACACACACACACACACACACACACACACACACACACACACACACACACACACACACACACACACACACCACACACACACACACACACACACACACACACACACACACACACACACACACACACACACACACACACACACACACACACACACACACACACACACACACACACACACACACACACACACACACACACACACACACACACACACACACACACACACACACACACACACACACACACACACACACACACACACACACACACACACACACACACACACACACACACACACACACACACACACACCACACACACACACACACACACACACAACACACACACACACACACACACACACACACACACACACACACACACACACACACACACACACACACACACACACACACACACACACACACACACACACACACACACACACACACACACACACACACACACACCACACACACACACACACACACACACACACACACACACACACACACACACACACACACCACACACACACACACACACACACACACACACACACACATATATATATATATGTTCAAAATTTCGTTAAATATATATGTTCAAAATTTCGTTAAAATAAATAAATTAAAAATATCGATAATCTTGAATTTATGAAAAGTTTTCTAAGATGATTTTAAATGTTCTCATGATTATTTATAAACACAATTACATCTCTCAAAGAACTCTGAGCTTTTAGCCAAATACATCACGCGTCAATGAGTCGTATCGACGTTCTGGTTCATTAGACAGGTTGATCGAGAACGAAGAGTTTGGCAAGCGGACGACGAAACCTCGAAATCTGCTTCTACTATCTCCTTCTCTTCACGCAATGGAGAGAAGTGCTTAACGACTCGGCAATCTAACTGAGTGACTTATGTTCCTTCTCTCGAGAATTACGACCGCCGAATTACATTCGCAATCTTTTCTTTCTTCTTTCTGCGTTCGTTTCTAATTAATTTGTAGATTTTGCGACAAATATACCTCCAGTTTGCTTGATTTTTACTTTCAATTTTCCGTTGAATATAAAACAAAATCAGTATATGATAAAAAAATATAATATATATATATATATATATATATATATATATATATATATATATGTATATATAATATATATATAATAAAATATATAATAAGAATATCGATGAATATTATATTTTTCTTCTTTAATCAATAATAATTTATACATAAAAAAGAATATAAAAAGAATATATAAAATATTATTTGTTTAAAAGTCATAACAAACGTTTAATGGAATTTATATATTTAAATTTAAAATCACATATGTGTATTTCATGTATTTGCGAAAAAAAGACTAGCATAAAATCCTATATTTTGTCAACTTTATATGTAATTATAAAATTACGCTTCATATTCTTTTTTTATGAAAGTAATTTTATATTAATTACTAATTAATTTTTATAATAATTTTTAGCAACATATAGAAAAAAATAAATGTTTTATAATTTTTGCATTTAGTTCTCTCAGATAGAACCTTGTACTGTTAATATATATGCAATTTTTTAATTTATAATCAGAAACAATCGCAATTTACGAAAATCCCAGAACTTTTGCTCCGAGAGTTAAACGCGGATTATCATGGCTTAGATATCATAGCATCCTACGATTTATTCTACTTCATCTCTACTTATTCTCTTCGAGAACCTTGACATTGAGATTTTTTTATGTTATTACCATGACCACTCACAGAAACGAATTATTTCATCCACGATTACGAAGCCTATTAATGTTACTGTCTCATTTTGATGAGATTGGTTAGCGAATTGGAAGAGAATAAGATAAGGCAAACTACCATTTAGTGACTAAGAGTTATTAATCATGAGAAACAGCGATTTTTGGTAACTCGATCCCTTCCTATCTTTCGTCGCCATCATCCCCATAATTTAGCTGCGTAGAATAACAATAATACTCTGAATACGTGCAAGGAAAAGAGTTTAATGGATTATTACCCTTTGTTTCATTATCTAAATATAATATCCTAATGCACAGTCACATGCGACATTCTGTATTATTATTATATTTGAATTTAATTTTTCTAATTTTTGACTATTCAAGACATATCGAATTACATCTCGCTTTAAAAAATATTTAATTTTTGAATATCCTTTTTTAAATATTCTTTTGGACGTATATTTGAAAGTATAAAATTTACTAAAATAATAACATTATATATTTATATTAAGAAATAGTTTTAAAGTTTTACTTTTTATATGCTTGGTATAACAATGCCACTGCATCTCATAATTTAATGAGTATATTCAAGATTTGATTCAGAAATGACAGCATTTAATTTGTTCTGCGATCGATAATTTAGATAATAAATCAAACTTTTTACATATTCTATATCCGATAAAATTTCGAATTCAGATCTCAAACATCCGCTTATAGAAGAGAAGTCAATAATTCACATGCACGAACAATCTTGTCTTTTACACACAATAAACTCCCAATGTTATCCACCGTTATCTAGGGCATTCAGATTTATACTTTAATCAGGGAATCTAACAGACTTCAATTTCATCGAAACTAAAAAACGAAAATAGAATGTTCGAAACAAGAGATACATTTTATATCAACATGATTAAGCCTTCTTTTCGGGAGAGTGTGTTTAAGATGACAAAATATCGTGTTAATCGTAAGATTTATAAGGGCTCGCGACAGCTGCAGCATGGACCCATGTGATAAAAATAGGCATCTTTGTCGAGGATTTTAACGATACAATCGAAAACAATCTACGATACCCGTGCATGATATTTATGCACTTTGACCGACAATTCTAATCTCTTATTTAGCGCTTTGAATGTATTTTGTTGCGACGACAGAAGAAAAGAATATCGAGCGTTTTGTAGCGTGTGTTCATTTTGGCAGAAGATTGAAATGGCTTCAATTTATAATACTTTATTCAAAATATATTCGACTATCACACCAATACTTAATCAATATTTAATAAAATGTTTGTTGAAACATCATGCACAAAAGTGCGTAAACTATAGTTGATATTAGAGTTATAATAAAATCCATTATTCTGCCACCATCTCTCTGATAATGTACATAATTAAATGTACATGATTAAATATAATTATTCTTGGCTAATCGTCATCTCGATGAGATGCATTTTATAGAGTCAATTATATAATGATAATTAATTTAATCAAAGGAAAGTCTCGTATATATTTTGACTATTCTGACTATGTCTCCACGTTCATGTATATATATAGAATTTCATCTCTATAAATAATCTCCTCTCTAAAAATAAAAAATATTTTCTCAATAGAAATCTCACAGAATAGTCAGAATATTTATAACGCAAAATATTTCTTCTTAGCTTTTTCAATTTTTTATAGCAAATTTATTTACACGTTTTATTTTATTTTTTAATTTAATTCACCACGTGATATAGAAATTGAGGAATTAAAAATGACTAGATAACACTGACATATTAAATTATCACCATTATGTTATCGTGATATGAAGAAATCGTTAAATCCAATTCCACGTTATATATTCTATAAAAAGCATGGGAAATAGAATGTACGATGTCGCGACGGAAGGAATCGTTATGATCTTTCGGACGATCGACGCCTACTCAAGCGTGCAGCAAAAGGTGCTCCGGGAAACCGTCGAAACTTTTTCCTATACGTCGCATTTATTTTACGACCCTCACCGCGATGATAGTCTCTCTAACACCGATTTATCGCTGTCGAAACTTGAATTATTGCATTCGAAACACTTTTTCGCGGTTTTCCTGTCTCATCATTTTCCATATATCACAATAATGCAGATAAGAATATTTTATAGATATACAGAGAGAGAGAAAGAGAGAGAGAAATTTCTTAAAATTTAATTTATTCTTTCATATTTCGCAATTCGAATTTTTTGAAGAATGAAATGCCAATATTAAATTTTGAACATAAAGCTTTTGAATATAATATATTCTCGATATCTTTTTATGAAATGAATTAATTTTTTATAAAAAAAACATTGAGACATCTATAAAATAAAATGATATTATTGAAAATGATATAATTGAAAATAAATACGAAGTTAACAAACTGACTTTGAATTTATCAAAAAATGTGTCATTGAAATATAGTGCGATAATATTGTTATTATAATATTAAGTTACATTCTTTATATACTAGATATAATAATATAAGATACATATACAATTATTATTATTTTTAATAATTTTTAAACATTTTTTTAAACATTTTAATGATACAGAAACATTAAATAAGATATATACATATTAAAAATCATTTAAATGTTACTGTTATCGAAAAATCAATTCAGATTGCATGAAATAATTTATAGTGTAACATTTTGGCAAATAAGATGACAGAATAAAATTTTAAACAATAAATGAGATAGTTTTTATTAAGTGAATGGCAATTTCAAAGTGAACAAATTGATATGCGATTTAATGTATCCCGATGTTTGTAATTGGCGTGCGATTTATGGTTAATACTGATTAATAGAGGTAAATATGGTTAATACTATATAATTCACAAAAATGACAAGAAATCAAATCATTTGATTATTTAACAATCCTATTATTATGTAATGTGATTGTATTAGAATGATATTATGAGCAAATATTGAAATAAGATACTCTAATTATTCGATTACCGTATACTTCGAAATCAGAATAAATTTTATTGCAAGAAAATTTTTAACTATACAAAACATGTATCAAAAACGAATTGCCGCACTGCGCTTAATTTCTTTTTTATAATCGCCTTCTTGAAACTTATTAAAATTTGTAAATAATAATTCAATCGTGATTTCCTTCAGAATTTTTATCAAAAATTTTGTAAAAAATCGACAAATTGAGTCAGTATACTTGAGTCTTCTTCACGCGAAAAAGGTCTTTGAGATCCTATTATAATTCTTTGAACCCTTATTATATTTCTATTATAATTCTATTGTAATTGCTTTTCGAGAAATGGTATACAACTGATTTGATCGAGGAAACTTACTTATCTTCCAATATATATTTTAACAAACTAATTTTATTTTATTTTACTATTTTCTCATGCACAAGAGAGAGTTTACGATTCAACTTAAATGAAGCTATCACATTCCATGCATTGATATGACAATAATAAAATCGCGTCGATCGTCGACAAACAACATCGTTATACCACATATCAAGTTTTCACCTCGCGATTTCGTCGCAAATCCATCGCCCACGAAAGCACGTGGTGAACTCAGGAGAACAAGAGAATTGGACCACTCGCTTCCTCTACGCAAGCTCGGTTCGCGGAGCGCGCGTCTCTTCTGATCCACCTCGGTGAACTCAGTCGACGTTTAGCAACGCGCCTTTCATCTGGCATTTCAACAACCCTTCCGATCGGAACACGCGATATATACGCGCAAAACGTGCTAATAAATTATTATCGCTTCTGAAAAACTGAGTTGTATACTGCTTGTCATAATTCAAAAGGTGATGTAATATATCGTCATTATCATCAATATCGAATCACAAGTAAAATCGGAAGCATCCATCGTTCGATAATTAAATATAATTTGAGATCAGGTGTGACAATTAAAATGAAATTTTTGAGATAGAATGTAGTGTAATTATCATCAACTAGTGAAGCAACAAGGAAGATCATTGTGTCGACAGAACTTCAGTAAAGAGTGATCATTATATGTCACGCATATTTACGAAATCATTGTTTCAGCAAGATTCCGCGGTAGGTTCATTAACTCGATTTACAGTGAAACTGTATAGCTATATTTTTATCATGGCCACGTTACTGACATGCAAATTATAGCTGAAATCTTTTATTCATGTTGGCGAGAAATTTTATTATTTTGAATTCTTTCGATTGTAATAGAAATGATTTAGAACAAGAGTCAAGCAAAATCTCTATCACTCAAATTTTTATAACATACTGTCCGTCATTAATCTTTTAATTAATTTAATCTTATGATTAGTTTACAAAAATCAATCTTAAATCTTTATTTAATTCAATTATAAATTAAATTTAAAATTGATATAAAAAATTTAAAAGTGCGTAATAAAAGCATTACAAGAAAATAATTATTCACAAAAATGTTTCTCTTTAGTACACGCTTGTACGAAAAAGATATTTTTTATATAGTTTTGTATTATTATATTCAAACTTATATATACATTATATAATGTCAATACAATCAAACTATTTACTAGTTAGTTAATATATATAAAATTAATAATACTTAGTAAAAATTTCTTTATGCAATACACTCCATTAAAATTTCGTTTAAGCTTCAGTCAAACGAAACATATAATTTCGGAAAAATAATTTCCAGACAAGTTTTTTATCACAACGCGGCAAACTTAATACAATAATTTCTATGAATACAACGAATTTCATATTAAATTTCAGATTAAAATTGAATTATGATTATTAAAACGAATGCATTCGATATTAATCGTCATTATAATTTCTTAAAAAAAAAAAAAAAAAAAAAAAAAAAAAAAAAAAAAAAAAAAAAATTACAAAATTAAAATTGAATTAGTGAGTGTGATAAAAGCACGATATGCTCCGAGATTTCTCGCTTCTTTTCTCCTCAATTCTTCCCTTCCTTTTTTATTTCCTCGTCAGTTATACCGGATTTCGCCTTTCACTCACCACTCTGCAACCCCCCATCCCTAGTTTCCTTTACAGATTCTGTTTGCCTAGCCATTATGCTTTTAGCATAATGCACTTACATGTGTATATATCCACCGAACATGCTAACTATAACGATGAAATTCACGACTAGAAACATGCATTATCTCAACGGTTAACTCATTTTGATTTCGTTTTTATCGTCTTTTATAACTATCTTGCTTCTTTCTTTTTGGCGTTAACCTAAGAGCATATATATAATAAATTAGATTCTAAATTAATTTAAAAATAATAACTATTAATTTTTCTTGTAATTCTTCTTCTTCTTTTAGAACCTTATTTTACTATTTATTTAAAAGTCGTTTACTTTCTTTTTGTCTATTTAACTCTGTACATACTCAATATTATAGAGATGAATAATAAAATAAGCGAAATTCAAATCGCAATTCGTTAGAGAAAAAATTTAAAATATTTAAATTTGATTTCATATTAAATATTACGACTATAATCCAACATTTAATTCAATTTTTAGTGTGTTATAAGAGAACATAATTCCTGCATAATAAATGATATTATCGCGTACGATCAGTGACGTCGACGGCATATAAATTCGTATCATGGCGAATGGGCAATCTCTGACAAGAATATACATCATATCGATGTCGGAAAAGTTAATTAAAATCACGTATCATCATCGATGCCAAAGAAGATAGTCACTCTATCGCGGAATGAAGAACCGAGTTCAAAGTCCCGTTTATGAAGACAGCGGAGTCGCGATTTCTGGCGAACTCGGCGAGCCTTCCTTTTCTGGGGAATGTGAGGGAATAGTGTCCCTTCAAGCGCCGAAAGAAATCGAGGAAAATGCAAATCCTGATCCTAGGTTCGAATATACAAAATATTGCAATAAACTACTGAACGATCAAGATACTGTTCAATTTTGTGTCAAAATAAATTAAACGATCTGTCTAAAAGGTTTGTTTTGAATTTAGTAGAATCTATCTTTTTATTAATCTACAAATTTATAAATTAAGATCAGATTATTTTCATTTTTAAGAAAGATTAATATTTTAGGGATCAAAGAAATATAATCGACCAAAGCCAGAAATTGATTTATTAGTACGACGTTTCGACCATATGGTTGTGATCCTTATCAAGTATACACTGGAAAGATTATAAATGGTTACTAAATTAGTTAACGGTTTAAATATATTTAAATTAGTAATCATTTATAATCTTTCCAGTGTATACTTGATAAGGACCACAACCATATGGTCGAAACGTCGTACTAATAAATCAATTTCTGGCTTTGGTCGATTATATTTCTTTGATCCCTTTATTTGACTAGCGACATCAAGATATTCATAACCTATTAATATTTTAGTCAATTATTAATATAGAATATTTTATTATATGAAAATTTTTAATATTTGAAAATTAATATTTTTAATATCTTATATATTTTTCGATAGCTTTTATTTTTCTAAACCAAACATCACGCGTGTTATAAAACTTTAAAATCGTGATATCTAATCATCTATGTCTCCAATGTAATTATGCGATCAGGTTTGACATGATCCTCGAATTTTATGTCAGATATGCTGCACAATGCACTATAAGACAACATTATTATCCCGAAAATTGTTGGGGCTGGATCATCGTCGTGACGGGTGTCATGGTACAGATTATCACCACGGGAATTCAAGGGGCTGCCGGGGCTTGGTTATTACTTGATGGAACAAAACGATATCGTCAAACTCTTCTCAACGTAGGTACGTGATGTAGTAAGTGCGCAAACATTATTAACAATATCCAACATGACTTCATCAAAGATAATTCGTTAAACTAATTGCACGATGTACAAAAGAAGAAAATTATATTTGCTTATTAAATATCTACTTCGTGTAAACACGAAAGATAATATTTATGAGAAAAAACTTATGTATATTTATCTAATTTTTATCTAATTGTTATATTTACAATTAGATGAAAATATACTTTTGCATTTTGTTAAATTATTATTTTTTCGTTATTGATGGAGACAAAAATAAATTTAAAAAATAATACAAGACACAATAAAGAAAAAAGAAAATAATGACTAATTTATAGACTTATCAAAGTTTCAATTTTATAAAGATTGAAATTTATGCTTTGCAATATATGAAATGATATATATTATTTCTAGTACGAAAAAGAAAGATGTCGAGAATATATTTCAAACATTTAATCAGGAAAGAATGAAACATAAAAATGTATTCTCAAGTAATTTCCAATACTTCTAAGCCCAATATGGACAGTATTTTCAAATCTATACTAAGCTTCTTTCATTATTATTATTTGCGACAAATTATACCTCAAACGGTATAATTCATTAACGGTTTGGATATTATTAAAGTGAATTTGCAGATTATAATTTATTTTTGACGACTCTTGCATGCTACTACTTTTAAGTCTAAATAAATTTCGATAATTCTGTAACACAAAATAATCGTATCCCAAAAAAATCCTGAAATTTTATGAGAAGCTAATTCGAGCGACTTAGCGGGAATTCAAACGGAAATGAATGGATCGTGTTATCTGGCAAGAATCCCAAACACTTGAAGAGCGGAAAACACTCTAATTGGTTTGTTTTGCTTGTTGATGACAAAAGATACATGTGCTAAATCTTTATAAATATTTAAAATATTTACATGTTTTTTTATTAATATAAAAGCTAATTTCATATTTCATTTCAGCTGGTATTCTTTAATGTTTTACGTCTTTAATTTTCTTTATTATCACTCCAGTCACTCCAGTCTATAATATTTTTAAAAAGTGCTATAATTAACTTAAATTAGTTATTTTGAAAAATTTCATCCTTTAGAAATATTTATATAAAAAATTAAACATGTATTTATTTGCGCATAATTATCATAATTATTCTTTTACTTAAATATATATATTCTTCAATTTTTATATTGAATAATATTAATGCAAAAAAGATTAATTTCAATAGTTAATTTGATATAAATGTACATATGTATAAAGCACTTCCATCTATATAAATTATAAAAATTCTATATAAATTCGCTATTATCAAATTAAAAATTAAAAAACATGTATTTTTCTACTTATTGTGCAATGTAAATATTTAATAATATTTAAAATATTATTCCTGTGAAAAAATAGATGCTTTTGTTCAAAAATTGTTTATAAAAGCAAAATAATATATATATATCAAAAATATAACTTATAAAATTATATTTTCTCATCCCACAAAAAAATAATTCCTTTATCTCTAAAAAAGAATTTTATAAATTTATTTGTTTTAATGCGACGCTGCTAATTCGTGCATACAAAGTCTACCCAATTAATTATTTGACCTTAAATTATATATAACATTAAACATCATTACATAATTTTTATAGAAATACATTTCTGTTAAAATTATGTAATAATTCGAAACTTTGTAAAACAGAGCATTTTTCTTTGTATCTGTACAACTGCATAAAAAAATCGAAAGACAAATACAAGGAATGCGCACTTGCCAATGCTGCTTTAAGCCGTTTCTCTCGCTCCTTAAAGAACTCAGCGAGGAGATTCTCGCGAATCGAGCTTCCTCGTCCTTCGCGAGGATGCTTGCTATGTAAAACCCGACTAGTCTGCGAGTCATTGACCCTGATGGTAGCTCTCGCTCTTGCCAATTCACTCTCGCTATCGTTTTCACCCATTCCATCGACGGAGACTATCTCGCGAGTGGGAGGAAGATACTCACACGATTCTCGAAAGAACTCTGAACCTGACCGAGAAAAGTAGCTCAAGGAAAAACGCGAAAAGTGACAAAACTCAGAGTGTTTATGATAAATAAACACTCTGAAGTCTTTTTTGGACTTCACAAACTGGAAATTGTTTAATTTCCTATATATTTTTCGCAGATTTCACACAAAGTGTGTACCATAGTTCGTTATTATCATACAAATTGAAAATGAAAAAAATATGCATTAAAATCTGCTTGCTAGACGAATATTTAATACGAAAAATTGTATGGTTTTACAAAAGAATATATTAACTTTATAAAAAAATAGATTCTTGCGTTTGATAATTGTTAGTGAAAATAAAATGTTACTCGTTCAACAATCGGCAAATCAATGTAGAATAAAAATAATATTGCCACACGCGCACATACCAATTTAATATTGGGGTTTCACAAATATTACAGATTTATGAACTTTATCATGTTATCGGGGAAGCATTTCAACTTAATGTATTCTGAGAAATAACTCCCTGCATACAAATCTTTTCCTGAACTTTCACATTCTTTCTCCCTCGTCAACATCCTGAACGATAATAACAGAAACAGCCTGCGTGTATCCCAAGACGAATCCGGACGTATATATTTATTCTCGCGTGTAGGAGGGGATCCCGAGACGATTGCAGGCTCCCAGGAATCCCGTTGGTATCCAGAAGGAAAAAAAACCGAGGGAGATCTTGCGAAAGGCACCGGTCTTAAATGACGCTTCCACACGGATAAGTCGTCGACGTTTAACGCATATCCATCGCACTCCCTTGTAGCAACAGTGAGATTAATAACTGCTTTTTCCCGCGCACGACGCGGCGCCCGTTTGTCTCCTTAACCCGCGGCCCGTTACTTACTGCCGCAATAAAGAGCACTCGCGATCGATGAGCTCGCGTATCGATGCGACCGGTGAAAATTAATTAAACGATTCTCCGCCTACGGCGACCTAATCGTGCCCCCTTAATAGCTCGATGTCGCAATTAAAACGGTCTTAGTAACGCAATCGAGTGCTCGTTCGGTATCTACGGTCGTCTTAAGGGGTTATATCTAGTCAGCAAGTCGAAAAAAACTTTTAGGTATTTTTGGGGAATTAAAAAAAAACTGTTAGGAATTTTTATTTCATCGATTCTTTATCATAATATACATCTATCAAAGAAGTTTTCATAATTTTTTCAGTTAAAAATATCGAGAAATATAGGCATAGTAGCTATTTTCCGGAGACATCTTTCTTCGGTGGCGCTTGGCGGTGAGCAAGATTACTCGGAGCTGGATCATCTGAAATAAAAAATTCAAAAGAATTTAGCTTTCGTATGAATTGATCTAGTTCGTGAACGAAGGGATTTTAATTTTGATAAAACCTTTTTTTATTAACAAAAGAACGAAAAGTTTTAACACAAAATTTTAACAAAAAATTCGTATTTTTGCGTCAAACGTCTGTCACGTTATCAAAAATCAATTTTTTGTAAAATCTTTCGTTCACGAACTAGATCAATTTATACGAAAATTAAATTCTTTTGAATTTTTTATTGCAGATGATCCAGCTCCGAATAATCCTGCTCACCGCCAAGCGCCTCCGAAAAAAGATGTCTCTGAAAAATAACTACTGTGTCTACATTTCTCGATATTTTTAATTGAAAAAATTATGAAAACTTCTTTGATAGATATATATTATGATAAAGAATCGATGAAATAAAAATACCTAACAGTTTTTTTTTAATTTCCCAAAAATACGTTTTTTTTCGACTTGCTGACTATAATCCCTTAATTGGCGTCTTAGCGATCGCGGACCTGCGATAGAAAATGTATTTTTTTTTTGTACATATTACATATAATATATTCGATTGATCGATAATTTAAAATATATATTTCTCTTAATTTATGAAAAAAATCCCTATATGCGATATACAGGGTGTATATCGATTAGAAGCTCCTTAAGAAGCTCCCACTAAGCAAATAGCGTTATTCCTGATTAAAAACCGAGTCGAAAAGTCCTGAACCATTTTTTTCCATAATGCTTAATAAAGCAGTAATTAAGTAAAGTCGCGCCAATAAAAAGACAAATTTCCTCGTTATCAACATATAAAGATTTGGATAAGCAAAAAAATAAACTGTTTTGTGTTAATTTTTAAACAATTCATCTTTTCATAAATCTTTTTAATACTTAAATCTGATTAATTATTTAATGAATCTTAGGAAAAAAAAATGGTTTAGAACTTTTCGACTCGGTTTCTAATCAGAAATAACGATATTTGCTTAATGGGAGCTTTTTAAGATACACCCTATATATAATGGATTAGGAGATGTAAATTATCGTTATTTGCACGTGAACTTCCGGTTATTTTGGAGTTAAGTAGATGCAAGAGAGAGATATCCGAAGCTTTATCCTTCAGACGTGATTTATCGATAAGATTTCATAGCTGATCGAGAGAGAGAGAGAGGCGCTAAACACATCATGGTAAGAATAAAACAGAAAAAAAGAAGAAGCATGAAAGAGGATATTCGCATTTAGTGCGTCGATGTGCTTCCCGAAGATTCTTTGGATGCTGCGACTATCATAAATCATTTAAGAAGCGATGGATGACAGCGTGTAAACCTTATTGGCTCCGACTTGCCGCGCATCTAGGGTATGGCTATAACTTACTTGTGTTAGACGATACATATCGCGAGTCTTATAGGGAAGTATATATAAAATCGCCTGGATATTTAATCCATTTCCGGGTTGGAAATGTACTAGGCGGAAATTGTGACCCATTCAATTCATGCTGACGAAGGAGATAATATGAGAAGTAGATGAAATTAAAGAAAGAAGAAAAATGTCATTCCACGAAGAGTAATATTTATAAGAAGAGAAAAGGTTGACAAATTTAAATATCTAACATTAACAAAATTTGTATCAAATGTTATATGTGTACTCCAAGATATACATTCCATTATTTTCAAACATTGACAGTGAACGATATCGAAAGTAGCGAGCGAATCGATGGGATAAGCAAACATTTCCCTCTGTGGTTACATTGCCAATCGCGCGGTTTATCCTTCGATCGGAAAGCATCGGAGAAAAGTTGGATTCTATTGTCATGATATATAATCCGCAAAAAGCGAATTCGTTTTACCGTTGACGTATTTCCAAAAATCCAGGAAAATATGATGCCACGAATAGCGACTTCATCATTCCTCAGACATCGTTCGACGTTCGTCAAACAAACGGATGATCTGTATCGATTTTAAATAAACAAACAAGCAAAAGAGTGAAGTGAAATAGATAGTTGATATAATGGTAGATACATAATCGAAGACAATATGCCAGACGAAATGAGAAACGGATGCTATAAGGTAAATGGCTATAACTTCGTCAGTGGATATAATTTCGTCAAGCCTTTTTAAAATTAAATAAATTAAACAATCTCGCGTATATCGACTATATTTCCCGATTTGAAACGATTTGAACATCGTTTCAAATCGGGAAATATCGTCGATATACGCGAGATTGCTTAATTTATTTAATTTTAAGAAGGCTTGACGAAATTATATCCGCTGACGAAGTTATAGCCATTTACCTTATATACTATAGTTCTAGTATTGTTATGTATAACGCGTGACAAAGATCGAAGTTTTCAAATGCATGATTTGACGTTTATATTACGGAGCAGATTATGGGCGATTTACGAGAGAGTCGTATCTCTCCTTCGGGACTATAGATCCGCAAATACGCCGCTGGCGTAAAAAGTTAATAACAGCTCCGTGAAGAGACTTCCGTTCATATCTCTCCACAGTGAAATTAATTCCATCGAGTTGCGTACGGGTAGATATATAAATGTGTAAATATACAGAGTGGCCCCGAACGTTCCAGCCAGACTTTGAGATCTTATAGGAAATTTAATTCTGAACAAAAAATTTCCCATAAACATGGGTCGAAAAATGCTTCCTTAAGAAGTTATCGCACAAAAACCTCTGATGAAGGAAGAGCAAAAGGTGAAAGAAAATGAAATAAAAAGAAAATGAAACTAAATAAATTTCTTGAAAAAAACGATAAAAATAAAAAAATAAAAATCTTTTTCTTTTATGAAAATAAAATAATTTTTTTTAACTAACTTTTATTTTCATAAAAGAAAAAGATTTTTATTTTTTATTTTTATCGTTTTTTTCAAGAAATTTATTTAGTTTCATTTTCTTTTTATTTCATTTTCTTTTCACCTTTTGCTCTTCCTTCATCAGAGGTTTTTGAGCGATAACTTCTTAAGGAAGCATTTTTCGACCCATATTTATGAGAAATTTTTTGTTCAGAATTAAATTTCCTATAAGATCTCAAAGTCTGGCTGGAACGTTCGGGGCCACCGTGTATATCTATACCTTGGTAACAATAAAAATCTTGCAATATTAAGCGGCATGAAGACAGATTGTGAGTAATAATTATAGTTATTATTCTTTCTTTCCGCAACCATGTTCGTTTAGTTCTATCTAGAAGCCGTCGTCTAGACAGCAGTTAAGTAAAATTTGCACAATACCTGTACACGATGTTTTCTGTTACAGGGTGGCTGGGGGCAATGTCGACGGGTGTCGCTCTACTGGTATCGCCGGTGACGATAGCGTTTTGCCGAAGGAAGAGTACAAGAGTCACGGCAGTTTTGGGCGGCCTCGTTACCGCGCTCGGCTGCCTCTTCACTTCTTTCGCCTCGCAGTTTCACCAATTGTTCTTCAGTTACGGCACCGTGGTCGGTGAGTAAAAATCGTAATGGTAACGAGACTCCGGAGAACTGCCTGCGGTACTGCAGCTGCAGATTCCTATAATACGAGAGGGATGTAAAGATAATGAGATTCTTGGATAACCGAAACTATCAACTGTAAAATCTCTCTCTTTTAAATCTACTTCATGTCATCTGAATCGTTAATTTTGATTATGTTTAATTTTAATAATAATATATGCAATATCCTCGAATATTTACGAAAAATATATATATAAAAATAAATAAAATATAAATAAAAATATATATCCTCTAATATTTATGAAAAAAATATATATATAAAAATAAATAAAATATAAATAAAAATATATATCTTCTAATATTTACGAAAAAAAAAAAAAATATATATATATATATGTATATCGCATTTGTATTGCCAAATGATTATTATTATATGTCATTTTTTTTCATCTGTAGGCGTTACTAATATTATTGTTAATTAATAATAATAATGTTAATTAATAATAATATTATTGTTAA
This sequence comes from Camponotus floridanus, assembly GCF_003227725.1. Lineage (NCBI taxonomy): Eukaryota > Metazoa > Arthropoda > Insecta > Hymenoptera > Formicidae > Camponotus > Camponotus floridanus. The sequence continues at coordinate 126,894 of NW_020229592.1, read as the reverse complement.
TTTTACTAATTTTTCCATTCTAACTCTTCTTTTCATTGAAATTTTATGATTTGAATACAAGCAACAATTTCAAAAATGCAGAATGATCGACGAAAATTATTATCAGACCCTATGAGAAAACTAGGGATGGCCACAAATATTTGAGCCATCGATTTTTTTTTTCATTCATGCAGGGATAGGAGTTGGAATGACACGAGACTGCAGCACATTGATGGTGGCGCAGTATTTCAAGAGGAAAAGAGAATTGGTCGAAATTTTCATCGTGTCAGGAAGCGGCTTGGGTATAGCAGTTATGTCTGCTTTTATAAAAGGGGCGATCACGTAAGTTAAATCATAACAAAACAACGGCTTGTTTTAATAAATTCAATAATATATGCGAACGAAATAAAATGCAAAACTCATTATATTTTTTTAATTAATCTTCATATAATTCTATCGTGTATTAATAAAACATTATTTCTAAAAGTATCCTTTATTATTATTAATAAAAACGAAATTATTAAGTATTCTTCGACTTTGAATATATGATTAGAATAGTAGAAAATGTATATAAAATATAGTTATGCATCATTATTATTCTTTTTAAAAACTTATAGAATATTTATAATTGAAATATTACTAAAAAAATTAATAAAAATTTACAGAATATTTGTAATTGGAATATTACTAAAAAAATTCCACCAATTTGCTAAAAAAAATTTTATATGCAAAGATTTTTTTATTACAGTAAAATCGGATGGCGACTCGGCCTTCAGGCTGTCACAGGAGTGGTTTTTCTCACTTTCATCCTTGGCACTTTTTACCGTAGCGCTTCGCTATATCATCCTCAACGAAGAGCAATTTTACATTTAAAGAATCAAAAGCGTAAAATAAAAGATAAAAACAAGGCCGATGATAGGCCACCCTTTTTCGATTTTAGCACTTTGAAGAGTAAAACAGTGAGGATTCTCTTGGTGTCTACCGGAATTTCGGCGTTTGGGATCAATACACCGATATTTTATCTGGTAACAACGAGGAGTGAATTTTAAAAAACTGACGCAGCACATACTGCATCCATTTTTTGTGCTTATTCTTGATTCGATAATGAATTGCATGGAGTGCGATTTTTCAAAAAATATGTCTTATACATTAATACAGATTACAGTATTTTATATAGATATATCTTATTGTATTAAATTATATATACCTATAAAATTTCACTAAAATTGCGCAGAATTCATCTTTTATATATCATTTAAATAAAAATTTTATCATTATTAAGTCATTATTAGTCAAAATTTTCCCTTCTATAACAATTATATTTTTAATTGCTTAAAAGTAATACACGACAAATTTATAATCAAATTGCTATTTAAAATAAAAAAATTTATATTAAAATATTTAATTTTGAGATAATTTTAGATATTAAATTATATATTTGAACATCTCTAGCGGCAAAAAATAAATATTAATATCCGATGTACATTTTAGGTTTTAAAATGCATAAAATAAATAAATAAATAATTTTCTTCATGTAGGCGCATCAGGTCGAGGAAGAAGGTCTCGGGGATGCGGTTGTTTTGCTGCAAGCTTACCTTGGACTCGCTTGGACTCTCGGCTGCATAGCATTCGGCCTTTTGGTCGTTCATAGGAGCGTCGAATGCAGGATAGCCCGCCAATATCTCACACAAGCGGCTGTCTTTGTGTGCGGACTTTGTATTCTCGCTCTCACCGCCGTTCAAGGAAATTACCATGGATATGTTATATTTGCATGGATTTACGGTAAAATGAGACCTTCATTCGTAAAAAATTAATTTAAAGAAGACCTTATATTCTTGAGAAAAATAAAAAATGTTGAATGTTGACAAAAAATTGTTAGATAATTCTTCGCATGATAGTAGAAAGAATATATTTTCGATTGTAATAAATAAAATTGTAATAATTTCTCTGAATTGATCAAACATTGCTCCGATTTTTCTTCAAACGAAGATTAACATCGATGATTCAGCGCGGAAACCGCCAAACTTACCATAAAGAAACAAGATAATCGGGATTTAGTAGCGAAATTCATTCGCCTTTTTTTCTTTATCCCATGCCATAAAAGACTTTCGAGACCGTATTATGAGCAGTAAAAAAAACGCTAGTTTTCCTGTAGGTATCTTCTGCGGCGGCTATCATTATAGCCTGAAGATGTATACGTACGAAAGAGTGAGGGCGAGGAATTTCGCCAAAACATGGGGTTTCGTTCAATGTTCTCAAGCGATACCAATTGCGATTGGAGTCCCAATATCGGGTAATAAAAAAAGCTAACGATATTTATGCATTCCAACAAGCACAAATATTCTATCACATATTCTATTCATTGTGATCACTTAAGCATTTTATTTGCAAACAAAACTTTTTAAAAATGAAGTTTTTGAAATATTTGGAAACGTATTATAGATTAAATTCTGTATAAGTATTCTTATGAATATGATTATATGTGTATTTCTTATAGGATATATAAACGTGGGCTGCGGTGGTAAAGCTGGCTACTACTTCAGCTCGACATGCGTCTTAGTTGGCAGTTTTACCCTCTTTTTCATCGATTTGCATAGAAGAAATTTGTCCAAGCATAAGCATAAAGTTAATGGCACTAAACACACATGCGTCTCGGACAACTGTCCTCAACGACGAAAACCGTCATTCAGTCAAGAGCCCGAGAATGAAGGACCTCATGTGGCCGCTGCTGGAGCAGCTGGAGCGACGGCCGCTGCAGTCGTTCTAGGAGCTGATATTGTTCCAGTACAAGGTATATATATGTGTATCCAGTACAATACATATATATATGTGTATCCAGTACAATACATAAATTATATATATATATATATATATATATATATATATATATATATTTTTTTTTTTTTTTTTTTCTAATTTTTACAATTTTATGAATAAAAAAGACACGTGAAAAGAATTCTCTTTAAATAATACTACATATTTTATTGTATTGCATAATATAATTTATGACAACTCTTAATTAAGCTAAAGCTTTAATTATCGCGCTATCACGGAATTATTACTTTAATTATGATATATAAATATATATATATATATATATATTAGAATCTATTTTATATTTAAACTATTATAATTTAGCTGAATATTTATTATAATATATCAATTTATTATTTAATAATTATTCTTATATAGATAATAATTGCTTTAATATTATATTACTTACGATCATACTTCGAGAAATAATGTGACGCAAAGTTATTTGCTCCACTACTTGTTTGCTTAAAGCTTGTTACACGAGTGACGATAAGACCTTGTAATATAAACATATATTATACGTCACAAAATTTCTCTAGCAAGTCTTTAGCATGCAAGTGTGAATGTAGAATTATATTGTTTACATTCCATGGTTTTGCTGTTATTTGCGTGGCGAGACTCAAACTTTATTGGTTGTATTATTCCTTAGTCGTGAAAAAAGTATCGGAAATAAGTCTAGGAAATAAAATATAAATCTTTCCAAATCTTGTATATATATTCCAAATCTTTAATATATATATATATATATATATAATATATAATCAAATATATATAATATAATATATATATATATATATAAAATATATAATATATAATATATAATATATAATATATAATATATAATATATAATATATAATATATAATATATAATATATAATATATAATATATAATATATAATATATAATATATAATATATAATATATAATATATAATATATAATATATATAAATATATATATAATATAATATAATATATATACAGAGTGTCCCAGTTATCTTCCGTCATTTTTCAAAGACAGATTCCTGGTCATTTAAAGACGATTTTTCCTCAGCGAAAATATCAATGAAGGCCATCATTTTTTGCATGTTCCTGATTTTTGTCATCATATATCTTTGCAATTAAGTCTTAAATTAAAACTCAACTAAAGTAAACTCTATTTAAAATTAATCGAAGAATGTGGTTTTATTAATATTTTATTTCTACAAAGCTTAGTTTACAAAAAACCCCTTATTTCCAATCACTTATAATTCGAAAATTGTTAATGCCTCGACATTTTCGTTGAGGAAAAATCGTCTTCAGATGATCCCAGGAATCTGTCTGTAAAAGATGACGGAAGATAACTGGGACACCCTGTATGTAATATAATATATAATCAAAGATTTAATATATTTAATATATGCGTAGATTATAAAATGCAAAGAGAATTTTGCGTAGCAAGTAATTAGTAATTATATTATAAATATTATGCGTAATTTATTTATCACGTAACGTTTTTCAGGTGAAGCAATAGACGTCTTAGGAACGAATAAACCGGAACTCACATGCATTTCGGAGGAAGGTATCGCCGACATGGATTTACCCGACAATCTACTGGAGGATCTCGACTATATAGGAGACTGTATAACCTCGTGTAATAAGGTCGAGAACTATCTCATGCTTTCAGAATTCGAGAATAATTTAATCGCCGAGATGCCGATTATTATGGATCGCCGTGGACGCAGATGGTCCTTGGCGCGATCCAAGACTGGCCAATCTAATTGTGGTCAAACTAGCGGCGTGCAATTGACAGCTGACGAGGAGGAAGTAAAATCGAAGTGGCGTTTCACTAATGTACCATCTAATGCCAACACCAGAATGATCACTGTCATCGACGAGGCTAGCGCATAATTTCGAGTACGAACAATGCAACGTTATTAATCCGAAACTTGACAAGATTGAGAAAAATAAAGATAAAATAATAACTGGGAAAAAAAAAACATAATAGAATTTATAAATAGAAGGAAATGTGCATAATTTAATGCGTATTTTTAATGTAATCTTTTTAAAATACTCAGTCTATAAAACTGAAATTAACACGCGAATGAAACAAAAAGATATATGTATGTATAAATTTAATTTATACAGATTTTAAGAATGCGTTTTAGCTATAAATAAATCGCAAATGTATTACAAAACTACGGAACAAAAATGTATCCTTATATGATACATTGTCAAGTATATAGAGAAAATTCATTTCTAACATGTCGAACTTCTGTATACGTATATATTTGCATTTAGAATCGCAAACATGGCTAGATTATTTTTTTTACATTAGAAAAAAATTAAATCAAAACATGGTTCATATATGTATATTGAATTTATTAAGCATCAAATTTTTGAAACCGCAATTTTATTATTATTATTATATGCAATTTTTAAAATAATCCACGAAGAAAATTATAAAACCTTGAAAAATTAACAAAATATATAAATTAAATTAAGCCACACATTTAATCTATTAATATTTAACTTTAAGTTATTACTTTTATTTTGTTCCTCTGTTATCTATTTAAGTATTTATAAAAGTTAGTCATAAATATAATAAGTAGTGATATGCTAACTTGAACGATTTAGTTCACTGAGAATGTAATCACTCCGATAGCATGAGTTACTTGACTCGCGATGCAATTAAGGACAATAACGTCGGCTTTCGACAAGAAGAAAACCACGGAAACGTTCCGTCCACAAAAAAAACAACATTGATTCGCATTGGTGTCTTTCTTCAAACTTATTGTCACTTATTATCATTGTCTAATGATAAAAAAATAATCTATTATTATACATTATTATTATACATTACTATAATTAACTTATCAATGATATTATGTTTTGAGCCTTAAAGACCTTCAAAGAATGGAAAGTATTTGCTAACTACATGAATAAAATTGCAAAGCTCAAACTCTTGGTACAAATAATTCACAAATGATTGTTATGCGACCGATAAAGCAACTGAAAATACAATCGTAGCAAATATGGCATTGACAAACAAATGTATCGTAAATTATGTTTAAATAACATTTTTTTTAATTTTAAAGCATTTGAATAAGATCTAATTTTGTACACAAATTTTATTTTCTCTAATAAATTAATTTTTTAACTCTAATACAATTTAATAAAATCTAATTAAAAAAATAAGAATATATATATAAGAAAGGCACATATATATTTTACTAAAATATTATTTGATTATTTTAATATATTAATTATCGATTTTTATAGATAAAATGCCAATATACTTTTCATTACAATTGTAAATAATTGAATAATTATGCAAATGAGACTTAACTACGTGTAGACACAGTTTAAGATATGAAAACTAGTCTGAGGTGTTTTAGAAACGATAATACCTGTGAAAATGCAAGATGCATTACGTATATATTATTCACAATTTTCTTCGGAAGTTACATAATAAGATCTGGCAATCAACTTCAGATAACAAAATGTGCATTTATTTATTTATCAGACTATTTATACTATAATGTAAATATTTAACATTAAATCATATGTATATACATTTATTTTAAACATTTGCAAAAAATTGTCGATCTATATTAATATATGACATCTATAACAGCAAATTTTTGAAAATTTATGTTTGAAAATTTACCTATATAAATTAAGATTTTATTGAAACAATATTACATTTTTATCCAGCAAACAGAAACTTCATAAATGAAAAAAAATTGCTTATATCAAATGGATGTCATGGAAAACATTTGAGAAAAGATTTTGTGAATATTTGCGAGTATCAACGATTTGATTAAAATTTAAAATGCAAACAATTCATTCAAGCGAGAAAAATAATTGATTAAAATATATTTTTCTGCGCAAGAAACGTTTTTTATAATTATTCATTTTTATAATTAATATAAAATCAATAATATACTAATTGACTGCCATTTAAAAAATGATACAAAACTTGCCAAAAAACATATCCTGCGTCTAATATTTATAAATGCTTTTTACTAAAACTCTCAAATTACTGCCACTAAGAAAATACTGCTATACTGCTTTAACGGACATATTGTGATAAAAAAATATTCATTTTAAAATATTCAAGAAACAAAGTTAAAGAAATTGAAAGATTGAAAATCAAAATCACTTATAATTATATATACATATACATATATTGCCAAGATGTTAACAATAACAAACTATATGTAAATATTGCCTAAGAAACAATAATCATTACCAAATTATCTCATAATTAAAGTAAACCGTTAAATGTACCATAGCGATAAGACATCAAAAAAAATTATTGAGCATATTGTATTGTCGTAATGTTGTTGATATAAAAATGTGGTTCAAATATGTAATTCATGTATGCGATTTTCTTTTACAAAATATCCTGACTATAGATTTCCTAAACGAAAAGTCTCCCAATTTCATAGATGTTTCATTGGCGTGGAATAGTTACGGCGTGCAGTAGACACAATCTGAAATTGGGTCGAGTTAGAAACAGCATTGCCAAACGGCCCCATTATCATTCCAATAAATGGTGATATCGATAGCGTTGCGTTAATTACGAATTCCTACTAGTCCACCTACTAGTTTTAAGCGAGGCGTGTGTTACGTCGCGCGTGACCATTCGTACGTTTAATTTAATGACACTTAAAGAGTTTATATTTCTGAACCATTTATCGATTGATGGCTTAATTCTCTTCTTTAAAATTAATCCCAAAATGCTAGTTTGAAAATAAGAAGATACATACTAACTAAATATAATAGGATTATTAAATAACTTACTGTTAGTTTAATCAGAATAATTAGTTTAATTAGTTTATCTTCCTCATTTTGATTTATAAATAATTTCGATCAAATTATTTAAATATATCAAAATCAAACGCGCACGTAGGTACATAAGTATTATCATTATTTCCTATTTTTAATCAAGAGAGAGAAAAATTCTTACAGAAGTATATTAAAAGGAATAAATTATTAGAGACGGATTTATATATCATATTGCCTCGCGTCATATTAATTAGCACGTAATTGTGTGCGTGGCGATCAGTACGATAAAAGGTAGCACAACAGTGGACAGTCGCTCCAAAGCGCTCCACGATTAAGTGTTCCTATACATGAGTCGTGATAGTACATTCTTAAAGTTGTAAAACTTGACAACGTTCTCAAGGTGAGTTTCGACGATCTATTTTCTGCGGTAAAGTTCAACTGTCACAAATTATCAAATTTTCACTTTCTCTGCGAATCTCTCTTCTCTCCGTCTTATTTGTCTTGCAAAAAATCTTATTTCTCATTTTATTACAAAAATTAATATAGTATAATTTCAGTTTCCTCTTTGAAGCTTTTCCTCAATAATGTATCGAGTTTTCTCGGATGTCATCTTAAATGTCTTATTATTATAGAGAAGAGGCGAAGAGTGATTCGATGTAACAAATTCTTAATGCTTCATATAAATATAATGCCACGGAATTGATTGATAATGAGATAAAAGTATATTTATTTATATTGTTTGTTCTTTACATTTATTATAATTATTCACTCTACTTTTGATACGTGTATGTATTTACCTTAATATATCAAGAGATTCATTAAAACTGTGCGATATACAGGAAAAAAAGATATAATTTTTTATTGCCAACATCCCTCGATGTCATGGAATGAACATTATAAATCACACAAAGAATCTTCCAGCGGTCTCTTGGGCCGTTCTGGTTGGATTCTTTATATGAACCCAACTAAAATATATGTCACTTCAACCCTACTTTAATCAGACCAATCATCTCGTTGTCCTTCTCAATCCATCGATCATACCAAGCTATCGTATCGCCACCAATCTTGATTCTCGATGAAGAATGTGTACAGGTGCGGGTATAGGACGCACCGAACTGATAACAACGCGTGATAAGAACGACCGTGTCTTGCAGCACCAAGGGTGATAAAGCGAAAATGGCATATGGGAAACTACACGTATTACCATTGAGTCTCTTCATTTTGATTCCCGTGACATTTGTAATTACGTAAGTCTTCAATTTTTCAATGGAGAATGATAAATCAAACTATTAAAAGCAATTAGTATAGCAGAGAGCAAAGATATATATTTTTAGAAATATATTTTTCAGTATAATTGAAATTTAAACTATTACAGTCTCTGAAACAATTTTCCTCGAGCATTTAAACTTTGCGATTAGCTTGTTAACTTCCTAATCACTATTTGTTATTCATAATGAGTCTTAGCTAATTTATATCTCCTTTGTACTGTCAATTAATAATTTCTTTCAAAATTAGATGTTAAATGTGATACGAAAAGTCAACACCAATTTTATAATTAAATCAAGTTTAATTATGCCAATCATTATCGACAATGAATCTGACAAAAATCCAATTATAGATATGCTTTTTTCATTTATTTTCAGAATCTTGAAAACTTGATCAGAATATAATCACAGAAATGTATGCAAATTACTCCGATGATGCGGATTATCCATGTAGTATAAGATTTTGAAAATTATGTTTTTCATTAAAAATAATATTGTGATTGAAAGAAAATTAAATACTATATTGATACAAAATACTAAAATATTAATTAATTAATTACAAGATTTGCATATCAAGAATACTAGAATATATCTTTATATGAATAACACATATAATATTCTTTTGGAGAAAAATAAATTGGTTTAAATTTTATCTTACTTTATCCTAATTAAAATAAACTATACCAGTAATTTGTAAAATTTACAAAGAGTTTTACTTTTTCAAATAAAAATATATAAAATTTTAAAGAAGTAAATATTCTAAATATGTACGTAAATCGATTAATTAAAAATAAAGGATAAATTATTTTACATAAGGCTAAATTATATTATTCTGTTAGCCTGTATCTTAAAATATCCGTTTGAGTAGCAAATGCAAAATTATTAACGATGAAGAATTAATCATAAAAGAGCTCCGCGAGCGGTTGAGAAAATCGAAGAAACTTGATGCAAGCGTTTTATACATTCATACCATACGTTTATAGTTTATGAATGGTTCATGTTTCAGATACACTATATCGGTGCAATGGGACCATGTGGTACCTGGATTCCCTTATATATCAGAGACCGGCACACTATCACCGGAATCCTGCATATTTGCACAATGCCTAAATATTGCAGCTCTTTTACGTATGTATATACGTTCAAAGTCAGAGATTAAATTAAATTTATCTCACACTTTAAGATCTAGAGTTTTGCAAAATAGTTAAAAAAAAAATAGAAGTTAAAATGAAGAAGAAATCTAAATAAGATTTGTTACTTATTACGCACAAATATAAAAGAATTCTGTAGAAAATACTTAATACAAAATTTAGGAACAAAAATAATTCAAATAGCAATAAAATAGAAAATAAATAAATAACATCACAAACAGCATAATAAAAAAATAAGGGAAAAGAGGGAGAATTAGAAAAGTGACTTTAGGTAAATTCTGTTTAGATATAAAAGAACAATTCGATTTGCATCTTCTACAGTTGGATGCTGCGTCTACATTAGGCATCGACAAGTACTGCAATGGCAAATAGAAAGAGGTCACGATCTCGTAAGCAGGAGAATTATTACAGTGACCGCATGCTGTGGTATCCTCGCTTGTTTCGGTCTAGACATACTCGCCAATTTTCAAGAGGCTCGCGTAATCGCCGCTCACATGGTGGGAGCGATGACTTGCTTCTCTGCTGGTACTCTCTATTTCTGTTTCCAGGTATATCATAATATGGATTATATTTTACCAAAATAGGTATTCTCGCGAAAAACATTAATTTATCGACATTGTTGCAACCATTTTTTGACGCAATGATCGTTTAAATATTTATCTTTAAAGCAGTATCAAAGTAGCTGGAAATAATGGATAACTATGTAAAAAAAAATAATTTTATCGTCATGAAATAATTATTATAATTATTTTAGACATATTTGAGTTATAAAATGGTGCCAGCTCTGAACGGCACGATTGTTGTTTATGTGCGCGCAATTCTTTCGGCTCTCACATTAATATTGACGGTTTCTACAATCATTCCTGGCTATATCTCGATGTCTGAATTTCAAGGTAAGCAAATGAGTATTATAAATTATAACTCATCGTTATAACAAATATATATTCATCAAGATTCCGCAATCATTTAGATGCAAAACAGCTAGATTAGTCAAGGTTCATATCATTCAAGGTTCATATCATTTAAAACTTGTGTACAAATGTGTACTCATATATAACATTTTTAACATCATACATCAACATCATACGCTAATGTGTACTCATATATAACATTTTTAACATCATACATACTTAAATAAAATCGTTAAAAAATTAATCTTATCATTAAATGAAGTTAAAATGCTATAGCTTAAATATTTTTAATTGTAATATGCTCAGACAGTAAATAAGTACTAAGAATAAATAAAATGAGAATTTAACTTGTTGCAGGTAATGATTACAAGAAGTGGCTACCGGCAGACGGTGGTTGGGGCTGGCATGTCGCGAGTACTACATGCGAGTGGATTCTCGCGATAGTTTACTGCGCATTTCTTCTGACATTCGTTCTGGAATTTCGATTAATTAACTTTGAAGATCCTGTAGTTACGGTATCACAATTAATTACCAATTAATTACCAGTAGTGATTTTTTTTCGTTTGAAAAGTTACGCTAAAATATCGGCTCTCTTTGCATTTGTTAAATTCTTTCCCGAAGTTCATAAACTTGTAATGAATAATTTTATGTAATATTTACTGCTACTGTGTATGTCTTTCTTGCTAAATTTTAATTTCTTTAAAAATTTTTTGATTAAATTCTTTAGAAATTTCGGAACTTATAAGACTATTTTCTATCAAAACTTTTTTAATATTTATTATTAAATATTGTTGTTATTATTTGTAAAAGCTAGTTAAATTAAAATTGAATTAAATTTAATTACAGAATAAAATTCTCTACATACATTTACAGTAATAAATTAATTATCAAAATAAAATTTTAATTATCATTTAAATTTTAATTATCAATTTTAATTATATAAATTGTTTGAATTGTTTTTTAAATAAAAAAGTATATACGTGGAGGTATTCAAAAATAACTAGAATTTATGTATAAAAAATTAACAGCTTGCCAAAAAATTGATTTCTTTATCCTTGAAATAATCCTCTGCGGCACTTATGCAAAAATCCCAACGCAATTTTAAATATTCGATATAATAGAGAAGATTTCTAGATATTGCTAAATAAGACATATTGCTAAATAAGACACTGAGAATGATTTCCAGCAGTGCTTCCGATCGTTAACATCGCGTTGAGATAGTTGCACAAATGTCATGAAGAATTTCGAAATTGATGAAGGCCACTAATATTTGGTAAACTGTTAAGTTTTTGTATACTTATTATTTTTAAATACCCCTTTGTGCATTGATAACAAAAATTATTAAATAATGACTGCTTGATTTGCTTGTCAGCAAAAATTAATTTCGAATTTATTAAGAACTTTAAGAATTTTGTATTTTACAAAGAGAGACTGTGTGATTGTGAGCATTTTGTATATACACATTTATTTTTATTTTTCTGCATGATTGTTATAACAATTATAATTATAGATAATAAAATGTATGACAAAAATATATATTCCACGCAATAATTTTATAAATGTTTGTTTTAGTTAATGTATTTGGATAAAATCGAGAATACAGCGACGTCGCACAAAATGGAAGCGGCAACATCACAAGATACATAATTTCTTCTCATCAATTTGTCAAGTTTCCGCTAGTTATATAGTACTTAGCTTGTATTTAGTCCAATATTCTATTTCTTTAATATATCTTATATCTCTGACAGTTACTATATATTATCGTAAAAAAAATACTAGCAATGAAAAACTAACTAGAAGATATTATATATATATATATATATATATATATATATATATATATATACATATATATACATATTGCAAAATGTAACAAAAAAAAATTAAATCATAACACAAAGCTAAAAATTACATATAAATTTTCTACATATACTGTAAAAAACAAAATACACAAAAAAATTATTAAGAATGTTATGTATAATAATGAAAAATTAAGCTATGTATAATACTATCAAATAAGAAGAAAAGAATTATGTGTGTTATATACTCTGACTTTCACTTCCTTAAAAAACTTTATTCTTCTATTCTAACAATACTAAGACACGTTATAATTATATAACCAGTGAGAGATAATTATATGCAATTATCAAGAATCAAAACATCATATTAAAATAGCGCAAGATTGCAAACAAAGAAAGTTAAGATTCACATCGTCATTTATAAATAATTATGAAGCTTAATTACAGCAATCAACGTCTGTTTTAATAACTTTTAATAATTTTAATAACTTTAATTATTATATTAATGCGTGCAATTATATTCTTATATAAACATATATATAATAATAAAACTTATTTTACAAAATAATCTGAAATTACATCAAATAAGATAAAGAAAAATTATTTTTTGTCGTCATTATTTAATAATTTTTGTTATCAATTTTTCTTAATAAATATTTATTAAACAAGAAATATATTGTAACAGTAATTTATTACATATATTTATTACATATATGATTACTTTTTGTCATTTATAATTTTCCATATATGTAATAATAATATAAATGACTATATAATTTTGACCATTATTTATATATTTGTAATATTGTAATTAAACTATATTGTTTATAAAGAATAATTTTTTTAATTCTTAAAAATGGAAAAAATTAAAAATAAATATAAGATATATTTAACATAATTTATACATCAACACAATATGTGTTGTTCCAACATTTTTAAAAAAATATCAATAGATATTCTTTCAAAAATGTTTGGAAAATAATATTACTTTCTATAATTAATTGATTAACCGGGGAGAATATTTAAAAAGTATATGTTTATATGATAATTATTTTGTTATATCTAAAGGTCTCTTTAGATGATCTATAATTCGGAACAAAGACAAAAAAAATTTAAAAATTCATGTATTATGTAATATAGATATTTGCAATTATTTAAAATATATCTACATATATTTATGATTATATATAATTTACATGCTATTTACATACATCTCATTAAAAAAATTCACTTAATAACATTGCGTAACATACAAAAAAAACTAAACATTGCGTAACATACAAAAGAAACTATATTTATAAAAGAAGGAAATACTAATCAAATATAATTCCCCAAAGATGTTTTCAATTTCAATAATTTAAAGCTAATGATAGAAATCGTGCTGAAATTATCACATGATAAAATTTCTTTCCATAATAAAAGGAATCGCATCTATCGAATGAAAGTAAATTATCGATGCAATACGTGCTAATGTGCTAAAATATTTGAGTATTTATAGTTACAACTGGATATAACAATATCAGTACTAGTTGTAAGTAATTTTTATTTGTATATTTGTATATTATATATAATACTTTTTCTGTTATTATAATATTTTATCTTTCAATTTTCTGAGTTTTTCAAATGTTCGAAAGAATAAATCTTTACCCCGTTTATCTTAATTTTACTATTATATTTTCCAATTTAGAATAATAATTGCACGAATATTTAATAAAGAGATTAAATTTCAAAATAAAATAAAAATTATTTTATTTTATTTTGCTTCCCCAATAATGATTTATTGTAAAATCAAGGGATATGAAAACAATAGAGTAATCCTACAATTATTGTATTTGTTTTAATATTGCAATAAGAAGAAAAGTTTAAATTTTCTATTCTTATTTTCTAAAAGAATGATAATCTTGAAATTATTTTAACTTTAATTTTGCATAAAAAAATATAGAATTCAAGACTCACATGCATTCCTCTATATTTAGCTTATATATTTTTGCAAATTATGGCATAATATCTCACTCTTTCTGGATTTAAACAAAATTACATTGAATTGATAACTTCGTTTTTAAATAGTCATCGCTATTAATCCCAAGAGTGCGAGCGACGAACACATCATAGCGACGGAAAACGAGAATATGGTAGGAGATATAGTCGTTGGCAAATGTGCTAGTCAGACAGTAACGACGCCGACAGCGCCGGCGACGACGGTCCGACGCGGCGCAGCTGCCGAGAGCGTCGTTTTCGTTGACGCAACATCGATCGCGCACCTCGACGGGTCGTAGCCTTCACATTTCCCGACGAGTCCCAACGCAATTCTACAAAAGTTTGCACTTGGAAAAATTTCAAACGGGACAGCTGACAAGTGTGCCTCTCTCGCCTAAAAATTTCTAATTGCGCGTAAAATTCTATTCGCCGCGGCTTCCGGCATATATATGCTTCGCAAAGTGAATATATCATACGAAGAGCTCCGACTCCGACAAGTCTCGGCAACCCTACGAATGAAAGAGTAGAGAAGGAACGGGAGGGATCCATTGTTTTCAGGGTGCAAATTCCTTGTGCGTTGCCCGATGTGTCGTCGAGTGCGTCTTATGGCAAATTCAATTTTAATTTCTCAAATAACACGGAAATAATAATCGAAGACTGATTAACGAAATTTTTTTTTTCCATAATTGTGCGCATCATAATAACACAGTAAACACGAATGTATAAACTACTCTCTTTCGCGCTGTTGCACGCTCTATTATAAATATCACCGATGTATCATTCATCCATTTTATTTTTAGCATGACGAGCGGAAAATGACAACGGGGAAATGTTATTTAACTGGGGATTTCTAGTTTGTCATATCCGCTTGCATCTTGTATGTGTAGCTTTTCGCTTAACCGCACGCTTCACTCTTTCACGCAGACAACGCCCGTGTGACAGTTCGCACGTTCATTAAACGTGACGTGTCGCAAACGCTATTATCAGCACGGTATTATTTACATAAGCATAATGTAGCTTTCCTTGCTATCTTTTCAGTATAAATTTCTAATGTAATAGATTAAATGACTGTCATTATTATCGAATTTATCGAGGTGTTCATTAGTAGGCTGCGTAAAGTCCACAATGTGTAGACTCTATTTATTGCCACACATGTACTAATGACGATGTTATATTGCTATATTTAAAAAATTCTCTCTTTTTGATATTTTCCTCAATATATATGTATGCTTTGATGTCTTTTAATTTCCACTTCGACCACTTGAAACTGTTATCTTTGTGTGTGAAATTTAATTATTTATTATTATAATAATTTATATACTTTTTATTATTGACTTATATTTTATTATACCTACTTTTAATGATAATTCACGTCTTATTAAATACTATTTTTAAAAATCTCAATTCAAATTATAAAATTAGTTCGATGTAAAAGCTTAATTAAATTTTATTATAAAACTTAATTATAAATCATCGAGATAGAAGAGACAAAGATTTATGTAATGTAATTAAATTATTGGTTAAATTAATGTATACTTAATAATATTATAATATTAGTAATAATAAATCTGCTTGTGCCACTAGAAGCAAATATGTATGATTAAAATTAAATTAAATTAAAAATTAAGTCAAAAAGGTATCAGTTTCAAATGGTCATTAATTGTGATAAAATTTTAATGTTAAAATCTGTTTTCTTATATCCATAAAAGAGTTAAACTTCTTCTCAAAGATGACTTCAACTTCCCAAATTTCTTATCAAAGATATCGCAAACGTAAGCTTTCTTAACAGCTCCTCCGGCTATTCCGATTATGATTTGCAAGAAATGACAAAGGGAATTCTTCGATATAAGGATAAAATCATGGACAAAATGATTGATGTATTTAATGTACGTGGCAACTGAGAGATAAATTCATAAATTGCGGACATTACAAATGCATTTAATGAAAATAATGTTTTTATCGCTTTCAAAATTTATAACTTAATATGCATTTAAGAAAAAAGTCGGACAAATTTTTACTAGAAAATATAGCGTTGTAAATTACTGAATTACATGAAATTATATAAGAGAGAATGTAAAATTGCGCATAATCTATTATATAATTACATTTTATAGCTATATAATTCTTCGAATAATACATAACAGTGTGTAAAAAACACGATGTTATATAAACTTCATATTCTTTTTATTTACTCTACGTAAAAAATTATTTAAAAATATTCATAAATCACATTTGTAGTGACAATTGTTGTCAATCATAAACATAAAAGTATCACTTATCTCTCTCGCACTGATAAAATTAATTGCAATATATTGTAAGACCATATATTGTTCGTTAAAAAAAATAATGACAATTATTTCTCTTGCAGAACTCATTGAGGGAATATTAATGGCAATTGAATCACAGTGCTGCCGTCGGTTTAGACGTTGCAGAGATTGATACATAACGAAGAGACAATTAAAGGCCTATGAATAGCCAACAAGGAATATGAATGATCGTAATTCGTCGGCGGCTGCATCGACGCAAGACTTTTCGATAACGGTGTCGATCGCAGACGTCGACGATTAACATCAACCGGCTTTAAAATTGACATTGAAATCATGGACAAACAAGAGTTCTTTGCTAATCTACATTATCTGCCTATCGCCGTTTTTATCTCCTTGCCTACGATCTTCATTTTAACGTAAATCTAATCGTGTTTATAAATCATTAAGAAATTTATATATTAATAGGTTCATATATATTTTTTTAAAGCAACTTGATATCTACTATTGTTTTATCTATTTATTAGTATTTAATTATTATTCTTTCGGTAAGCAGGACTGATTGGAACTTTGAAGAAATTTCCGCATCAAAAATAAATTTTTCAAATATTATTATATTTAAATTTAATAAATCATCCAATTTATAGTTATATACTATACTTATATATGTTAATATATTACATATACATATATTTACTTATTTCTTCGTATCCTTTATATTATTATTATTATTATTACTTTCTTTTGATATAAATAAAAAAGGAACATTGAGATAATTCTTAAACTTTTATACTTTTATGTTTAGTTCTGTTAATGGAATTTAATAATAAATAATAAGTAATTTTTATAAAAGACTATTTTATATCCATAATTTGCAGATATGTAATCGCTGTTTTACTAGGACACGTCGAAGCTGGTTTTCCTTACATTTCCGATGCAGCAACTTATGCACCAGAGAGTTGCATTTTCTCTCAAACTGTCAATCTAATTGCTATTCTCAGTAAGTAAAATAGCACGATATTTTTTATCAAAAATGACACCCTTGATGCATCATATATTTTATATCATGCCAACTACTAATATTGTCCAGAAATATTCAAGTAGCAATTTATAACGGGCAATTTTTTCAATTGGATTAAAAACAACAAAGTTTCGATGTGCAATTAAAAAGTGATGATGTGATAAGAGAGATTAAGAATTTTACGATAAGAATATATGAGTAATTATTAATAAACATTTATAATATATAAATATCCGATAAAATACAACTGTGTCACTTATATGTTGCAGTGTTTTTTATGATCTACGTAAGATATTTCCAAGTTAAAGAATGCACCAATACCTTTGGTTCACCAACCTCCTTGCCGAAGTGGAATCATTGGGCCTTAATATTCGGCCTTACGTCAACCGCCGGTCTATCCATTGTCGCTAATTTTCAAGAAACTTCAGTAATTGTAGTTCATCTCATCGGCGCAGTGCTTTGCTTTGGAGGTGGTACCGCGTATTTTTGGACCCAGGTCCGTATTAGAAGGTCACTATTCATAGCAAGTGATTTCGCTAAATACTTCTTGATACCAAGATTTAATTTAATTACACATGGGACTAGATGATATTTAGAAAATATAACAGCCTTATAATTTATGAAACTATTGAAACTATATAAGAATAAAATACGCTGAATGAATTTATAAGCTTATAAATTTAAAAAAACAAAATTTAAAATTAACTTTAAAATTAATTAATTTAAATGCTTCGTAGTGACTTTGTTCTTTCTCAAAAAATGGTCTTAGAATTATATTTATATTTATATTTTATACACAAGAAAAAATAATTTTGAATCAACAACATCAGAGTAATTGGATTTTATTTTCAATAACATTATTAATCAAATAAAAAATCAATATCATGGTGTATTGATTTGATTAATAATGTTATTGAATTAATAAAATAAATTCCAATTATACTGTTGTTGATTCAACATTATTTTTTTCTCAAAGTATTTATGTTAAACACACATAAAAAAGTTTTCATATGATATATAATATGCATATAAATCACAATAATTTTTTTTACAGGCCGTATGTTCATTTTACTTACATCCGTCAGGATGCTCGTTACGACTCGCGCATTTTCGCACAGCATTATCGACCTTCTGTACAGTGTGCTTTTTCGTGATCCTTATTACAGGCGTGCTGGCCCATCTCGCCTACAAAGGTTAGTCCGTTTATTTTCTATTTTACATCTTATTACATTAAGATTTGAATTTTACTCTATGCTAGGAACGAATCCTCGGAAATGGTACAAAGAAGACGGCGGGTGGGAATTACATGTAGCTAGCACGGTAACTGAATGGCTTTGTGCAATGGCATTTTGCGCTTATATTCTAACATTCACGGAAGAATTTAGAGACATTAGGATAAGTCCCCCAAAGGTGTGTAACTATAATAACAATATATTTTAATAAAGTAACTAAGTATTTTTTTGTGCTTTCTAAAAGAAATGTCTAACTCTTTTGAAGCTGGAAAATAAAATGATAAATATAATATAATGTTTCATTGAAAATCTCAAAAATACTGAATATATGTTCTAACTCATAATAAAATGCGTATTACGGAGCCGCAAAAATTTTTATTTTCTTTTACTAACAATCAAATATTAACGTATCTATTTCTTTATTATCAATTATTATATAATTGCTATATATTGTTGTGTAATTTTAATAATGAAATTTTGAATAATACGTACAAATAAGCTCATGTAATAATACAAATATTCAAATATTTTTTGCGTCTTTTGAAAAATAAAATATATTTTAGCTTGCTATCTTCTTTATTATATAAGCCGTGAAAAATCACTCGTAGATATTCTCATTTTTATTTTCCACGTATTCGCGCCAACAGGTAATATGCAACATGCATCGTCTAAGATCGAGTAACGAAGCGCTGAACGAGAGCCAAGACTCAGCTGTGATTCACGATCAGATGAATCCATCGATCAGTACCTGATCACTCGTAGGCAGAGGCGCCGGTGGTTACGTCAATCTTCTCTCGCATTCACCGGTTGACACACCCTGTCCCGGCTACCGATACCGCGGGTCCAGAGATAATCTCCTGGATGAAGCGGCGCCATTGGTGACGACGACACCGCCAGGGCTGTGCGACAACGCCGAGAGGAATCCCGACGTCCTCTGCCCGGTGCAAATACATGTACACGATCCTACAATACGCGAACGACGACGATATCCCGAAGGCAATCGTTCCGGAAAGCGACGTCGAAGAGCCGCCAAAGATCGTTCCAAAAAATGGATCGATCTCGACGAAAATGTGATGGACGGTTACATCTTGATCGACGACAGGAATCTCGGTCCTTCGGTTCCCGAGATCGACACAGAAGAATTATCGTATCCCGAAGACGCTGTTGAATACAACGACGACGATGACGATGACTGTGACAGAGATACCGGCAGTCACGAGTGGTCAATATACAAACGATTGAAGAGAAGTGATTCGAGACGATTCCGGCATGATTTCGACTTTGGCGCGACATATCCGCTCGCGAATAGTCACGGAAATGCCTATCAAGACTCGAGCAGCCATAGCAAGTACACAGAATTATATTCGGGATACCAGAGCGCCAGAAATAATTTCAATGCGACTCGCGATCTTGACGTAACATCAACATACGCGGTGGCGAATAGCCATGGTAAGAACGATCCCGCAGCAGATATGCGAAATCGAGATTACAGGGAGAATACAGAAAGTGATAATTCAGCCTGGGATATTAGAACAGAAGGCGCGAATTATGAGATAGCCAACAGCCATAGCAACTATCGCGTATTTTACGACAGTCAAACGCAACATCAAGCTTCGCTAATGGCCCCCTGGCCCTCAGAAATGTGGTCGGAAAATCATAGTGAAAAGTCTCAAATCACGTCGAAAGATCTCAAGGACGATACCGCGAGGAAACAGAACAACGAAGGATGCGAGACGAACAATACCAGTCAATCAGAAAAGAATAAGCAAGACTCTGAGACAAGCTGTGACATCGAACAATGTTTGGTGCAAATCGAGGAGAGTCTCCTGAATATCGAACAAAATCTTCTTCACGTTCAGGATCTGGACATTCCGGAGCTGAGAAACTTATTGTACAAGAGTCCGAGCATCGAGCGAAGTCTTTACGAGGTACAAGATCTCCTCTACGCTGATGGCATCGTTCCAGCTATCACGAAGAAAAAATCCATGTCTCTCGATTCGGACGAAGAAGAAGAAGAGGAGGAGGAAGAAGAAGAAGAGGAAGTCGAAGAGGAAGAAGTATGGGTAGGACAAAATATAACAATCAAAGATAACGACGATGAAGACGGAAATGCGAGCGCACCTTTGCTAAACGACTCGAATGAAGAATCTTCGGATACAGCCAACGTTGACGACTCCTCGAGATCGATCAACGATCATCACGTCGACTGGAATAACGGATCAAACGTTTCACGAGAAGAAGCAAAGAATTTCCAAATAAGTCCGGAAAAGACGATGAACTTCGTACCCAATAGTCTCGGCAAAACTTTACCCAGAAGAATCGTTCTGGACGAGGTTAAGGAAAACATTAGACTATGCTCATCGGGACCAGAAGAATCTACGATTACGATCGATTATAATTTGAATAGCGCGTGCGCCGAGAAGAAATCCCTCTTCCGCGACAAGTGGCATAGCAGGACAAATTCGTTAGACGAGAATTCCATTTTCCAGAATGCGGAACTCGGCGACAAGCAGGAGAATAAAAAATTCTCGCTGCAAGATATTTTTCTCGAGACCACAGGGACTCCTCGCTTGGCGATTAATGCGAAAGCACGATCGGAAGGCGCGTTGCAAACAGATCGAGAGAAACGATGTGACAGAAGAGGCTCTCACGAAGAGAAACTTCTGCAGGCCGTTGAAGCGACAGCGGAGGATTTTCGAAAGAAACTCGAGAGTTTTGCTTCACAGCGACGATCCATTCTGGACAGGCAGAAAAGAACGACGCCGAAATTAACCAAGGAAGTATCCGACAACACGATATCGCGATCGCGAGAGAAGCGCGCGACATCGACCGCGGCTAAGATACAGGATAAGGATAATAGCGCCGGAAAGAATAGCAGTTGCGATAAACGGAAGAGAAAGAAAACCTCGGGGAAAAATCAAGGTGTCTCGGAAAACGCTCTGGTGCCCAGTAAACTGATTTCGCTCTCGCTCTCGCTGCTTCTCGCGGCTTTGCTACAGGCGGTCAGATGCCTGACGGATCTCGTCGAGGACGCCTTCCGATCTGTCAGTTATGATAAAAGCGGATTGCTGCAATAAATTTTCCCGAGAAAAATATTCAAATCTCTCAGCAACGCGGCGAATACCTCGCCTTATATTCCATCGATACGTAATGTATCATAGATGGTCAACTACGTCAACAATCAATCTCGCAATCGTCCGAGAGTTACATCCGATATCTGTGATAAACGCTACGTTTAGGATTCCCGATAAAATTACTTTACTTACTCTCTACTTCCAAAATATCGAAGTCAACCAATCTCGAAATAAGAATCGAAAATCGATCTTTCAAAAAGGACTCTTTAAAATTTGAGGAAAAATTTTATTTGCTGTGAACGTGATTGTCTGACAAGCGGATTATTGACAATTATAATTCGACGATCTTCCGAAACGTAAGGATTATCGAAGTTACTTGACAGACACAAGACAGAGTAAATTATGATAATGCGCGATAAATCTGGATAACTTATCGATGGTGCTGAATACGGGCTAAGTACATATGAACGAAGTTTAGTATTATGTATATACGTTCAAAAGTGCCTAAAAAAAACCATCGCGTATCACATACGAGGTGTAGTACACAATATACTATAATATTAATAACGCTATTTATGTCTACCTACGTAAATCTCTTTTTTCAAGATGTAAAAGCAAAGAAAATAAAGCAAGGCGAGAAGACGAGATGCTTGAAACGTAAAAGCATTCTCACGTGTAAGTCACTATTCCCTGCTGCAACCATCCTCTTTACGATTCAAAGAACATAAATCTGGAAATGCTAATATTATGCTTTTCGAGTGCTCACCTTGAGAGAAGCCTCTTATTAAAGCAAGTACAGTTGAATTAATAGAATTCTATAATAAATTCATTTATCGGATAACGAGATAAAAGATGTCTTTCGCAAATTATATTTATCTATCTAAAATTTAACTAAAATATATTCGTGGCAAAATATTGGCTCAAGTTTTACTATAGTATAACATCGTTAAATAATGCAACGAAAATCATTATTTTTAGTTTACTGTCACTTCGATAGAAAAGCAAATAATTCCTCTGTATTAAAAATTAAGGAATAATTTCATTATTTTAATTATAATAAATCATATTAAAATTATATAAAAATATGAATAGCGAAATCAATATTTCTATATATTTCATGAATTATGACTATTAATATATTATATTAGTATTACGTTGCTTCACAAATTTCTTATTGACGGTCTATTTACCATTTTGCTCGTATATAATCGATTTTCTATCTGATCATAAATCAGTATAACTTATATTATGTGTATACATTTATAACTTATATTATGTGTATACATTTTACGCATGAAATAGTATGGAAAATGAGAAATGGGAATGGAATTTGGATCGATGTTTCGTGCTTGTCGCGCATCAAAAGGGTGACATAGAATAATGCAATACCGAATTGTCCCGAAATGTTCGTTCCCTCAATTTCGAATTTCTCATCTTACAATCAGTTAAACAAAGTCTCGAGTTTCCTAAGTCAATGTTATCATTCGCAAAGCTTGCTCCGAAGATAGTTACTTCCTTGTTCACATGCTGTCGATCGTAATGACACAATTGACATTTTGCCATTGATATGAAAAACTTCACGTACGAATACCGATATCCTTTTAGAAAATCGACGACATTTTTAGATCAAGTAAACAAATTTGGAAAATTATTTGTAATAGTTTAAAAATTTTATAAATGTCATTTTTGTCTAAATAAATAAATATACACCAAATTGAAAGTTTCTTATTTTTCATTTGAATAAATTTCTCGTATTATAGAATAAAAATAAGACTAAAATTAATACTTAAGAAAAATCGAAAAAACGCAGACATAATTGACATTTTATCATTAATATGAAAAATGACACAAACATGAATATCTTTTTACAAAATCAAAAATTTTTTTAATTAAATAAAAAAATCTGAAAAATTATTTGTAACAGTTAAAAATTTTATAAGTGTCAGTGAAAGTTTTTCATTTTTAATTTGAATAAATTTCTAGTATTAAAAATAAGAGTAAAATTAACGCTTGAGAAAAATCGAAATGACGTTATTTTTATTATTGCGACATTTATCACCATATAATAAACGCGAATAGATTGCACGGGTAAGTTCACTTTTCAGTACATCAATCGTTTACGAACGACACCGCTCGTATTCTCCTCTAGGAGAACCTGTTCGTCTAGCTAGCCGATGCTAACATAAAAAACGCCATTACGAAGATGGAGAGCTAGACGTAGAGTGGGTCTTCGGAGACTTAATACTGAAATATATCCTCTCACGTGAAAACGAAATCCAACGCTCGGTTAAATCGTGCCTATTCCCATCCAAATAGAAAACATTCTCGCCCTTCTTGAGAGACTCGAATTTCACGAATGTCCTTCAGCACTTTCTGTGGAATGCATCTTCCTTGAAGATACCACCCATTCCTTGTAGATACTATCCATCACATTTTATGCGAATAGGCACCATAAAGGGCCAACGCATACCGGTATGCAAAACACGTTGCTACTCTGCTACGCTAACACGCGTCAGAATGCGCTTCAATCTCTCCGTAATTCTCACGAACGCTTGTGCCATGTTTATACATTCCTAACTCAACAGCAGGTAACTAAACTATTTCTAAGATACCGTATGCATAAATTTCATACTCCGACAAAATGCGGATAGAGTTAAAATTTAGAGCCATCTTAGAGAACGAATTTAGAATTTAATAATCCTAAGCATGCGTGTAAAATAACTTTATTCGACACGATAAAATTATGAGAAAAAATACAAATCTAAAATAAATGAACAAGAAAAGAATTATTATTAAAAACTAATTACTATTGAAAGGCTCAAATAATATCCATTAATTAATAATAGGTAGAAAAGGTCCAAAAATTTAAAATTATTGCAATTCCAAAATTTCTCCATGCAAAATTATTATTTATATTCAATTATTATTTATATTCATTATGTGCTTTCCTAATCTGATCATGTTTAGTTTTCTTGTTTACTTATCAAATTTATATTTTTTATTACATAACAATAATTTTTATATAATTTCATTATAATTTTTAAATATTTTTAAATATGTAGCTATGTTTGTGTTTAGTATTAGCAATCTGTTTATTATTAGCAAATTTTAAATATTTGTTTTAAAAACACTAAGCTTCAACAAACTAGTAAAGCTAATATAAACAGAATTTATCAAGATAATGTGAATATGAATAATTTATAATTGGAATATAAAACAGAATATATCTAGTTCTATCAGAAGATATTCTCTACCGTTCTCTTTTATAGCTAATGTATAAAAAATAATTATTATTTAACATTATTATTTCTGATTGCTAGCATATTAAAAAATAAAAAACACAAATATACTAATATGTAAATATACTAACAAATGCATTCGCAACACAAAAATTAAATAAAACATAGTAACACACACTTTGAAAGAACACACAGATGTATATTTGCTTATGCATCATGCATTTCACAATTTCGTCATAAAAATAAATAACTTTGTATCTGACTAATGTAAATTACTATGATAAATCATTAAAATTTTAATATTAATGAACTAATTGCAATCTTAATTCTTATGCAAACAAAAACAAGGTAAATGCTAAAAAGTTTAATTATTAATTATTATAATTTAATTATATTTACTTATTATAATACATTTAATTATAATATAAATAGGTAATACCGCAATATATGTATAGTAAATAAAATTTGCAAAATTCAAACATTTATTTTACATTGCTGCCGCTTTCAATAAAAACGGAACTAAAATACATTTTTATTTTTTAAAAGAATGATAATTAAAATTTTTTTCTATTATCAAAATCTTCGATTTCAAAAAGTTTTTACTATGATGATTAAAACACAGTTTAAAATCTCTGCTTGAAATTAGATTATTGTATACAATTATATACTCTGCTTGCTTGTATTGTATGCTTGCTTTTCTCAATAAAATCTGAGAAATAAAAAGAAATGCAAAAAAAGATATAATAAAAGTGATGTAAAAATTTTCCGAATGTATATTTTTAAAATAAGAAGAGTTATTTTAATAAAAAAAATAATTATATTTAATATACTTTAGCCTCATTAAATGATTGCATATGCATTCAAATTACTATTCACTTTGCAATTACGTCTTTCATATGTTCCGGTAAATTAAAGATAACGATATTACGCAATTTCTAGGAAATCAGATTACAGCAACTTCGCGACGGAATTCGCTTAGAAGTTAATAGAGAGAAAAATTGTCGAAGAGCGAAGTTTAAACTGTACCACGAGCGGTATCCGTAACCCGTGATAATCCTCGGTGGATCGTGGTAGATCGCGATAAACGACGCTAGAGGTTCGTTCTTGGTGATTTTATTTTCCTCGTTGCTCCTGTCGAGAAGCATCGTCTAATTTTTATCGCGCGCTATGAACTTCTCAGTTCATCCTTTTTCCACCCCCTTTTTTTCCTTTCGTCATCGTGACGTAATGACAAAAATTTTCCAACAAATTTTCATCAATCAATGTAGAAACAAATTTTTCTTTTTATGGTCACGTTATTAGATTGGAAACATGTCGAGTCGATTTGAAACAATCATGTGTCGATTGGCGCATCAAGTTGATGTTGCTGTCTGTAATTAAACTTCGATCAAATTCACTTTGTAATGTTGTATCGTTTAATATTGTAAATCGATAATTATTATCATCATTTATTTTTTTTAAGAAAAATTTTTATCCAAGAAAATAGGTTTCTTCCTCTTCCACAATTATTGACATAAGAACTCATTAAATAAGAGTATTTAATATTAATATTAATTTTATAACACGATTTTAAAATACAAAGCTTACTAGAAAGGTAAATGTAAATAAATAAAATCGTCAGATTCAATTCTTAGATTATATATATAATATAAGATCTCTCTCTTTATATATATAGAAAGAAAAAGATAATTTTATATTAAAATTAAATATATTAAATTTATATTAAAAATCTATTTATAAGAAAAAATTAAATTTAAGAATATAAATATATGTACTTATAGCAGAAAGTAAAACATATGGTACAACTGATAATGTAATTTTCATTACGTAATAAAACAAACAATTAAAGTTAACAATCAAAGCGTTGCAGCAGCCATCGTTGCAGAAAATTGAAATTTTCTACATAGCCGCATAAATCAATTTGCCGGCTAAAGTCGCCGCAGAATTTTAATTACGATATAAATTTTCGAAAGCAGACGCGCGAGAGAGGAAAAACACGCAACCCGATTAAAATAAATATATTCGATGGGTGTGTAATCCAATTTTCAACGGCCAATACTCAATCACGCCAACAATTGCTCGTTAATGAATCTCCGAAACTTTTTCCAATTATCTATTCCAATTACAAAGCGTGACGAATAGGGCCGCTACTTTGCGCCAAGCATGATATGTGCATTACTCCTGGGACACTCTCGGTATACTCGTGCACATTCATGCATATTACGGCGCCGACTGTGGCAATAATGAACACACGTCCGTACGTTATACATAGTGTTCTTGCAAAAGACAAATCTCATTTATAATAACATTCCACCCTATAGCTATCCCATAATCAAAACATTCGAAAATTCCATTTAATTAAATTGCTCAACAATTTCAGTTTAATGGAAAAAATTATTTCATCCGCTAATTAGTTAATTCGAAAAGGCAATAATCGACATACGCATAATATAATATATAATATATATGATACATTATTTTCAATTAATTAAGTTTTCATGCAATGAATTTATAATTTTCACAAAATTTAATTATCTTTATATTTTCAACTACGATATTGCTTCACGTTTTTCTTGATTTTTTTAACTCAAATATCCAGTGTATCTTTATAAGCCAATTTTATTTTAACAGATTCCTTTCAATAGCAAAGATTTTGCTACGAAATATCATTATTTGTAACAAAATAGAAGATCGGTCAAATATAACAATATCAATTTATTTATATTTCATATCACTGACTTGTGTGCGTGTTTACGCAGTTCAGCATATATTGATATTGATATCCTATTTAATGATGAAGAATTTGATTTTCTCTTCTCATTTCAAAGAAAAATATTTATCTTCGAAAGCTATCTATTCTATTCCAGAACATAAACAGAGTTTTAGTCGATTGATTTACATTGTCATTCATAGTTAAACATATACGAAGTACTTAAATTATTAATGTTATCTCTCTCTCCCTTTCCCTGTAAAACTTTTAGAAATGAAATCGATGCACATTCATGATTCAAGAATTAGACTAGACTAAAAATAAACTTTTAATAATGTACCAAATGATAAATTATAATTTAGTTAAATAATTTGAATTCCATTAAATGAAGTTGATTTATTGTCTCTTTACAAACATATATAGATAGATAGAAATATATATATATATATATATATATATATATATTTCTATCTATCTGTATATGTTTGTAAAGAGACAATAAATCAATAATATATATAAATCTTATTTTATGCAACACTATTCTGTATATATATATATATATATATACAGAATAGTGTTGCATAAAATAAGATTTTGTTTAACAAATTACTAAATGTGAAAATTTTGAAAAAAACGTATTCATATAATAAACATAAAATAACTACAAAATATAAAATCTTGTATATATTTTCTACTATTTCTTTAAATTATCTACATTTTAATAAAGAAAATTCATAAAGCTATTTAAAAATAAACAATATATTCATAATACAGACAGAGAACAAAATTTAATTAAAAATTAACTCTAACATTAAGTATTGTTAGCACATTTTGATCCTAACATTCATATTAAAAAAAGATTTTAACATATATCATGAAATAAAATATTATCTCTAGATGAGTCAAATATAACTTTTTATAACTTTCAAAGAAGGTAATAAAGAAGATAAAAACATCACATTTAGCAATATATCTCAGATGAAATACACCGCCATGATGCGGATGATAAATCTTGCATTTGCGTCACATTACGAAAGTTCAAAAGAGAGATGTATATATCAGGATATACACGTGTATGTATATACATATATATGCTAACTTGCAGGCACGTACACGCGTAAACATATCGGGGAAATGCATTTGAACGAAATTTAATAATACATATGGAATGTATCGGAAATCGCATATTGTTCGGCATTTTGTTCAATCGTCAAAAATATATTTGAGATGCATATGACCATCGAAAACGACGAGAATTCCTGAAAATTCATTAAATTCTTCCTGAACATTAAACGAATTTCGAATTTACCGATACGCATGAAACACGACGCTCAACGGAAATTGAAACTAACTTACGCAAGGAGAAATAATGCGACCTCGGTAGGACAGAATCGGCTTTATACAATGCGACCCATTAAAACTCAACTACGCGCAACGGAAATGAGAGATGTATGAAATGTGAAACGCAGCTCGAAATTGGAGCTACGATAAATTTTGTCGATTCAACAAGATAAAAATTTTATCCGATATTGATAAAGTTAAATTTCGATATGTGGATCCCACATCAATTCAGTGACATTTATTTAAAAAACAAACAAAAAAAAAATATATATATATAAATTACACATTTATTTAAAAAAAAATATATATATAAATATTATATATATACATATATATATATATTATATATATATATATATTATATATATATATATATTATATATATATATATATATATATATATATATATATAAAAGAGATTATATATATTTTTTTTTAATAAATGTGTAACTTATTGTATATATATTTTTGTGTAATTTATGTGTATATATATTTTTTTTAATACTATATTTATATATAATATATAATACTATATTTATATATATAATACATAAAATTATCGAATCTCTAGTGATAACCAAATTAAATGGAGAATCAAGACACTAAAAATTATTCTCGCTTAGAAAATTACGTGCGACCTTGCTACATTAATATTCGCGAAGTCGCAAGTTTCTTAGCCAACTTTTCGCTAAAACTTCTCACTCTTGACTACGGCGAAAGCAAACTTTTCCATGATAGATGCCCGGCGAAGTGGAATATCTCATGATAGTTTGAAGAATGAGAGTTAACACGAGTTCAATAATGGATCGATTCGATAACGAAAAAGAAGAGATATATCAGGATGTTAGGTCACTACGAATAAAAGTGGGATGAGAAAAACAAAAAGTACAGGATCGCTAATGAAAATGAATCCGTAAAACTGACGCAATCGTTAGATGTTACATAAAAATGAGATGAAACTCGTTTCATCGAAGAATGAAACTGCTCGAATTTCGCGCTTTTTATATCAGAAATATCTTAAAATATCTTACTCTGCCTTAATAATTAGGAGCAACTGTTTTCCCCTGAATGTATATTCGAGTTTACCTTGAACTTGTTTAATTATATTGCTCCACATATCAATGAAAATAATTTGGTTGTCATCGTAGCAAATAAATAATTAATAAAACAAAGCTCAAGATTGAAAGTGATGAAATTGTGATAATATTCGCCGTATTTTATTAAAGGGTTTATCTCGAAATGTGTATAATGCTTTTTAATTGTTTTAGCAATTAGCATCAAACAAAGAGATATCCAATCTAAAATTAATTTCACGTTATTCAACCCCCATAATACATTTCCCATAATAGATTTCATCGATTTGAGAAATAATGACTTGTAAATTTTAGTCAACAAGTGGTATTTCGAGATTATGTGATGGATGTAGTATAATTATTATATGTCAAACATTCGATTCTTTATCGATTGTATATATTGAGATATTTTCACTTTTGTAATCTATCGATATCATTTTACGAAATACAATAGTAAAAATACTACAACAAATACACGAAGCTTATGAAATTTTATATTTTCTCATATAACATCAGATAACACCTACGGTTTTGATAGAAAAAGATCCGATCACATCTGGTTTTTTGCAGTAATGATAATTGGAAATAATGTTATAGAAAGATAATATTAGAAATAATATAGTATCATAATTGTAATAGTCGCGTAAAAAGAAAGAATACGTGATAATATTAATTATAACTATTTAAATGAAACTCGTTGACATTTTTTTCCATAACAATTGGTAACTTAATATAATACTCAATCGCTATATTATCACTATCGTATTAATAACAGTTCAAAGTATGTATCTCTCTAGTATGCTGTTTGTATAATGAAGTGACTCTACAGTTTTAAATAATTTTTTACAGATATAACTATATTTTAATTAATCGAAATCATATAATTATCTCAAAATGAAATAGATTTCATACATAAGATAATTCTATATAATATTGACAATTTTATACATATAGCTATGTGTATACTATATGATTAAGTACAATTCAGCTAATAAACTTGAGTAAATTTTTTATTTTACGTTTATTTTTATTTTTATTTTCTTAGCAAATACATATTGTGTATCGTTATTAATTTTGAAGATACATTTTTATAATAATAATATAAGAAAGAATCTTATATTTAACTTGAAATAGCGTAAAGTGATATTTTTTTAAGAACAAAGAAAATTGACGAGAAATTTGAAAAAAAATGTACACAGGACACTTTTATTTAATTTATAGTTATCTTTGGCAGAAATGGATACATGCACTTGTGTCGTCATCCAATCAATGATCGGATGCTCCGGGGAAGAGTTTTATACAAGGTATCTATTCAATGCTCTGACCTGTCAACAATACACAAAATCTAATGCTGAAAACTACGAACGACAGGTTAAC
Source organism: Camponotus floridanus (assembly GCF_003227725.1). Taxonomy (NCBI): domain Eukaryota; kingdom Metazoa; phylum Arthropoda; class Insecta; order Hymenoptera; family Formicidae; genus Camponotus; species Camponotus floridanus. The sequence continues at coordinate 94,895 of NW_020229592.1, read as the reverse complement.
AGATCCCCTGAAGGGAAAAAAAATCACACGCGCAACAATACCCGTAAGCGAGACACCGAACAATAAAATATCAACAATCAACGATATTCTGGTATCGCAAATATACCTCTTCACCCTTATTTTTTCTCGATACTTTCTCACGATTATTCCTACGATATTATTTCGATATTCACTTTTCAGCGACTGACTGTATTATTCGCATAATATATGTATATGTATATCATGTGTGTGTCGTTTTTCCTTCCTTTGCCAACACGGGATAATATGTGAATAATAAGGACACTGCTCTGGTACAGTTTTTATTCAAATGTATCAACGAATCAAACATTTCCGAGAGCTCGCACATATTAAATAATACAAAATTAATGTTCTTGTTTTAAAATTGTTTTAGAATTGTAATTTATTAATTTTTGGCTTTATCAGAATATTTATTGTATGATATTAAAAACAATCTAAAAAATGTTAAAGTTTAAATTTTTTAATTGATTCTCTAATGATCAACGAATTCGCATATGAAATATGTTGATATTTTATTCAAAATTATTCTATATATATATATATATATATATATATATATATATAAATTTTATATAATATAATTTCATATCTTAATCTTCTACACTTCTTCACAATTAAATGTCATGTATAAAATTCTTGACGCGTAATAATATTATTTCATTATTTCAATTTGTATACGAATTAATTACATAACATGACAAGTCTCACGTAATTTAATCATTTCTAAGCGATTTTCTTTGCATTCTATTGTGCAATTTCCTTTAGATAAATTATATTTTATAAGAGAATTGAATTATATTATTATATTAGCTCCACACACACAACATAAAGCTATACATATATATATATATATATATATATATATATAAAACTTTATTTACTTTATTGTATATCATATACCTTATATACCTTATATACAGTAGATAAATTATTTATTAAACATCATCATTAATTACTAATTCCATAGCTCTACATAAAGTTATAAATATAGCTATAAATATTATAACATAAATTTAAAACATTTTATAATAAAAATATAATATTATATAATAAAAATAATAAAAATATAAGACTTTCGAAATTTCATGCTCACGAAATGTCAAATTACATCCTATACGTTTATCAAAAAGATCTGATCAATCAATATCAAATTTTACAATATAAAACTAAAACCAGCAAAATATAATTCACTAATTGTAATGTTATTTCAGTCGAAATAGTCATCACATATTATGATTTTAAATAAGATAAATAATTGATAAATAATTGATAAATAATTTTATCGATTAATATTCTAATTTTCTTTTTAGCCAATATATTGCAATATCAGCCGTCTTTATATTATAGAAAAATAAATCAAACATTTTACGTCAATATTTTATACATCATGAATAATTTTACGTCAATATTTTTGTTAAAATAAATTGGCTTCGATTCTTTGCCGAGTTAAATTCTACATTGTGCTATTACATACCACGTCGAAACTTAATTGTAATTCTGTCTGTTGCCTCGTTATTTTTATTTTTATCTCTTTCATATTTAGATGCTTAGTTGTTTCGCATTCGGTGCATACCAAGATAAAATATAGCTTCGGCGTTTTGCGTCTGCCATTATGTTGTTATTTATCTACAACTTGTCCCGAATCGTGCAAGAAAAACGGAAATTCGCCGCACAGGCGGTCACGTATAGCAATGTAAAATGTAAAGAATTTCGTTCCGTGCATTATTTCGCGAATGCACTCGCTCAGAGCATGTATTGTGCGAAACGCATTCATTCTTCCCTTGTTCCTTTCTTCTCACAAACGGTTGTATTTCGTGAAATACTTATTAGATCGTGTGCTCCGCTACCAAGAAACGTCGTTCACCTGCTAGGCCACGTTAAAAACGTTTCCCAAAATTCAAAAAATTCAGCAACGAGAAATGTCTTTTCCAAACTGAACAGTCGATCGCACGTGTTCACTTTCCCAACCGAGACAACGACAAATAAAAGCATATAAAACAAGGCGCTTGGCACAAAGAGAGTAATGCATGAGCGGTAATAGAACAACGGCGGTATTGCGTTGAACTGTCTGCAGCAGAACGTTCCTTTATAATGGACCAACCAATTCCAGATAATCACCAATGCAAAATTCGTCAATCTCGCTAGACAGCTGCATTTAAATATTTAAACATTTTTCTCCAATTTTAAACAATATTTACTTTTGACAAAAAGAAAGTAAAAGAAAGAACATTGTATAATTGTATAATTTGCATAATTACGTACAAAAACTAATTAGAGCTCTTGTAATGAATATTATTTTTATAAAATGTAATTAATTTTCAAGTTATAAGTATACATTGCATAGCGTATAAAAAAAGTTTAATTAAAACTTTATTATATTAAAAAAATGAATAAAATATATTTGAAAAACATTTAAAAGAATTGATATCTTTTCTTTAAAATGCACGCTTTAAATGCACATATTAATAAACGCGTTAAAATTTAGTTATGTATTGATATCTGTTAACATTGTCAGTAAAATAAAAACTTTGCCAAATAGTTTAAGAAAATTATTCCATCTGCAACGCGCACAGTTAGAATAGAATAATTTATACGAAATAGATAATTTATACAGAACTACCAACACACGAATATGTAGCTAGAACCACAGTTGCCAAATTATAAATTATATATGTATAATTCAAATTTTATAAATAAAGATGTTAAAATAAATGTGAGAGAGGAAGAAAAAATGAAGTAAAAATGCATCCAACCTTCAGAAACAATTATGGAAAGAAAAATTTAACAATTCTGTGAGTTTTATACATATTAACAAAATTTTTTTAGAAGTTTAATATTACTGAGACTGAATTAAATGTTCATAATCATAAAAGAAATGCAAAAACAGGACAAGTAAAAAATATCAGAATATTAAGTTTTTTATGTGCCGTCAAGTTTTGCAACCATTTTCAGCATACTAATAATAAAAAGAAGAAATGCAAAGTCGAACCAAATGCAATAAAAATGATGGAATGTTTAATTAGTAATATAGTAAAGTTATGCAGTTATCTCAAAAAGTATTTGTTTTCTTCTTTTATTGATCTTATTTTTCCAACCACTTCTAAGAGTCAAAAATTCCATTTTGTTATTTTATGATCGTAAATCTATTGATATCATTTTTTAAAAAAAGTCTTCTTTTATGTCAGAAAGAAAAATCAATGTGCACTTTACGAACATTGAAAGCAAAAGGACTATAAAAAAAAATTGAATGAAGCAAATGGGAAGATTCGCGATAATAGACGCGAAGAAACTGAATTTGGCACATGAATTTGATGAACCGACCTAGCGAACGATAAGAATGTTCATATCTGTCTCTTCTATAAGATTATATACGTATACATATTTGTTTTTACGTAAAATTAATAGTTCATAAAATATAGTTATATAATATGTGTGTGCAGCAAATTGGTAATTATAATATCTCTAACATATTTTGAAGTTTTAAAAAAATGAAAATAATTCAATTACGTAGATGCAAACCGTTAAAAATTTATTTTAATTATAAACTAGTCATATTCATTATGAACTAAAAGGATAGGATTAATTTGCAATCCATTCTCTCTTTTTATTATAATATTATATAACAACTTTTTAAATATTTAATTAATATTTAATTAATTACTGTAAAATAAATTAGATTGAATGATTGAATAAAATTTTAATGCTATATGTGTATTCTATATATATATATATATATATATATATATATATATATATATATATATATATATAAGTATTTATAATCTCTCTCTCTCTCTCTCTCTCTCTCTATATATATATATATATATATATATATATATATATATATATAGAGAGAGAGAGAGAGAGAGAGAGAGAGAGAGAGAAAGAGAGAGAGAGAGAATGATATAATATCTTATAATATAATTCACTAATATACCTTCTTTTACTTTATAAATACTTTTAAATACTTATAAGTACTTTTTCACAATTAATAATTTATCATAATTTCTACATTTTATTCCTATTAATAATATACTATCTTTTATTATATCATTTTCACTTAAATCATAATCAAAAATTGTTAGCATCATTAAAAATATGTTGAAAATTAGTATTTAAAAAAATAATAAATATATACAATAATATAATACAATATATCTGCTCAAACATTGTTACGTTATAACGTCATAAATACATTAATGTATTTACACAAGTGACCAGAAAGTAATAATATATTATTAAAAAGAAATCCTTAATAATATATAATATATGATCATTTGATATCATTGAAATGGAAGGGTCACATTAATTCATCTGTTCTATATTTACAGTCATCTATCAAACCCTTCTCCAATTCATTCTGTGAAATATCGTACAGTCATACGTGATTAATTACACTGATATTAGCTGGTTGTAAAAAGATTACATTAATTTTATATCTCGCAGTCCTAAATAGCGTCCAAATAAAATTATTTTTAGATAATTCGTCAGATAATATATATTATCTTATTATTTATTTTTATTTTTTATATTTAATAATCATATCTAAATTTAATGATCAAGTTAATAATTATATCTAAAGTTTCAAATTATATAATCATATGTCAAATTATATGAAAATACGTTATTTGGCCATAAATTATTTTTATAAACTATAGTTTATTTAATTTTTTATTTCTAAATTAACTAATATTTTACATCTTATTTTGCATTTCAATAAAATTCTTATCAAATTGTTAATTGTACAAATTATAAGAGTACTTAATTATGATATCAACATGAAGAATATATGATTATCAAATTATTATTCTACATGTAATTATCTTCATGGGAATAACATAACTAAAAAGATTCGTTATCTCAGACATCACTCTTTTCTTGTTATAACTTTTAAAGAACTATAGACATTCATTTTAAAGGACACACATTTTTTTCTAGATTAGCGCATTTTTCGATTTACGCGATTCTTTATGTTCACGTACATCCTTCATTTTTCTGCACATATAAAAATCCTCTTAAATGTTTATTGATTAATAAGTTATAACTACAAAGCAAGCCTGTTTCCGAATATACAAAGGTAAAAATATATCTCGCATTCGCGAATGCTTCATAAACTAAAGTAGGTCATCACAAATGCTCGCTTTTAAAAGTTCCCACTATTTTTTTCCGCTATGTGCGCGAATAGAAGAATGCCACGACTCACACAATGTCGTTTCCCCATTTGCCAAGAATGCAACGCACGTATGATTTACTACAATAGATCGCACATCGCTATACGATCGTGAATGCACTATCAGCGTTTGCTTATATGTAAATGATGTAAAAATCAAACGTATTTAATATTTACATTGATTTTATGAATCCACCATTCCCCGATCATTTAGATTATCGATAATTATATGTTCTTTTACAAATAGCTCGTAACGAGTGTCGTTTTAAAGCAAACGAGAAGATAATGGATATTACTCCTGCACGTAATTACTCTAAAATTGATTTTTTCATCAGTGCGTGCTTGTTCCCATCAGAGTATTCACACATTGAATTACCTCTGCTCTCCCATCACCCGTTATTAAATAACGTGGATAAAAACTGTAAACGTTAATAGTTAAAAACCTCAACATATTTATTAAAATATGTAAATATATTTACACAAATCTGTTTTTTATTCCAATTATTTTTTACTTTACAAATAGCCAGTTTTTAAGAGAGCGATTAAAAGGAATCTAAATACATTAAATTATTTATTTATTATATGTATTTATTTTTTTATATTATACTTTTTGAACTTTTTATTACAGTATAATATTAAGATTATATATAATATCTTCCTTTACTATTAGATTTTAAATAATACTGTTAATTTTATTTTGTAAACGCCGCTTAATTTTACTTTGTTAGATAATGCGATACTAAAATTTGCTTTATGATCAGAAATCATGATTGACACGATAAATTAACATTAAAAATAAATTCTTTTTTATTCACTGCGCTTAAAAATATTCATCAATTTTTAAGAAAATAAAGTACGTCGGAAAAAACAATTATGTATCATACGTAAAACATTAATGTGACAGCATCACCGTTTAATCAGACCGCAATGTTTAAATTACTTACCCGCAGTATTGCGCTCTATTATATTTTTTACTTACCACGTGTAATTATAAAAAAGTATCTGATTTAATGTGTGACACGGAAAACACGCAATCATGCAAATATACAATGCGCAGAAAACTCATTTTTTAGATTATAACAAGGGCTACTGATAAATTCGTTATCTTTCCACAAACGAAATTAAACGTGCGCTTAATGTAATAAAAAATACTATATAAAAATTAATTTCATGTACACGCTCATTAAGATTATCTTTATTGCTGATACTTGAGATTATTATTGTGAAAATTAAAGACAGATTAACGGTTTTATTACACACAAACTTAAGTAAATTTGCTCGATAAACAATATCAATAACATCCATTAACTCCATTTCTTCTAAATTAAATTTAATCTAGTAATAAAAATAATTAGTAAATAAAACAATTCGATATGGATAATTCAATTTGGATTCTCTATATTTGAAATATTTTATGTATGCGTGTATAGATGTGTGTGTGTGTGTGTGTTTGTGTGTGTGTGTGTGTGCGCGCTCGTATATTTTATATACATTTTTATCTCTATCTTCTATCTCTATCTCTACTCTATGCTTACGTAATTCTAATCTGATAATTATTATGGCACGCAATATAAATCAATAAAGCAACTCAGGTACGAAAAAAGACTATTATAGTTCGTAATAATGAAAATATGATGCCGTAAACGATGGTTCCTGTAAACATGCCGATGAAAAGTTCCTCGCGCGTTTCAGAATGTAAAAATACATATAAAATGCACACGTTATTGAAAATCACAGGAGTTGGATTTTGCTTCGTTGGAGCGCAATACTTAAAGGTCGAGGGCACGTATAACACAAGGTTATCATCTTTTTATATATCTCAAGGGAATTACGTTCGTCGAGATAAATATTAGAAAGCAGAAATTTAAGCCGTAACACACCAATATAATTTATAATGCAATAACAGCGCAATAATAAATGTATCAGGTGTCTTCCTATTATATGAATATATTGATCTTCCTACTATAAATGATACAACCCGAAAAACATTCACATAATACGATTAATTATAATATTCATCAAAACCTAGAAACGGTACATGGTAATCTACTTACTAAAGAAACTGTATCAGAATAGCTGCAAAATTATCTCGTTAAAGTACTTGTGTATGTATGAATATGACGTTCCCTAGTTAAGTTATTAAATTATAAAGCATCACATAACATTATTCTTATATAATAAGAAAATATGTACAGAGAATATTACATAATTCATACCCATGTAATAAGACTTGTTGATTAATTATTAAAATAAATTCTTTGATTAAAATTTGATAACATCTTTTCTGCAAACTTTTCAATATTTAATTACACCTAAAAATTAACATTCATTCAATTTTACATTCAGCATCTTATATACAAATTTACTTAAACTCATAGAAGTAAAGAATAATATTTGTGTTTTTCTATAAAACTTCATTTAAAAATTTCTTTTTTAAAGGTCAATTTCAAAAATTATTATTATCTCAATAAATAAATAAAAGTAGAAATTCTAAATTGATCAACGATGTAAATATTGTGAGTAAACATAGCACGGAAAATCTAGGGCATGCATAAACATTTATGTTTTGTGTTACATATATTTTTAAATTTAGATATTTCGATATCAATGTAAATTTTCAAACTGCCCATATAAACCGGAATTTTAATATCGAAAAACAATCGAGATACCGGATGGACAGATCTGACGCGGGTCCAACGAGCAAAAATCCTGAAATTTTTGTTACTCTGAGATCGAAGCTGGTCCTTTCAATCCCGCTTCAGTCGAGCGCAGGATTACCCGAAGGGTCAACAGAGCGGAGAACGAATAATGCGAGATTGAATTCTGTGCGTTTGATCGCGCGCGCAGAGTCGAAATATTTGTTTACGATAATTCCACACAGATATACAGGGTGATTCTAAATAAACATTGATCTTTAAAATATATCAAATTCTTCAGTAAATTACGATTTTTCCTTTTGCAAAATTTTGCCCGGAGCTTAGTTTTTAAATTAGAAGAGAAAATAGTTAATTAATTACGAAATGAATACAAATAGACAGGGACGGCGCGATTCACCGTCCGATATAGGCGATTGATTCGCTCGTCGCGATCAGCTGATTGCTATACGCGATGAGTGTAGCAATCAGTATGTGTGTCTGTGTGTGTGGGCAAAATTTTGAAAAAGGAAAAATCATCTTAAAATTTACTCAAGAATTCAATATTTTAAAGACAAATGTTTGTTTAAAATCATCCTGTATAATCATTTTAACACTTTATCAATTATTCGTTGATTTGTCTGTTACGTTTAAATAACACGAAAATAAATAATTTGAAGAAATTGTTTTACTATATTAAATTTATTTCTATACAACACATCAGAGAAATGCCTTTAATGTAGAATTTCATACAATTTCATCTTAATTTTAGTAATAAATAATCTTAGAAATTTAAAGTCACAATTATTCTTTAGCAAAAATATCAAGACATTAACTGAATTACTGAATTACAAACAATTCAAAGAGAACTCTTTGTCAAACTTTGAAGTACGAACAAAACAAAGCTAATTATCTTTAATTAATTTCAAAATTTTATTATAATAAAATATTATATTATGATATTTTATTATATATTGTTATATTTTAAAATATTAATTATATAAAATTTAGTTACAAAAAATATTAAACATTTGAAAGTTTTACGATAAAATAAATATTGTTGAGAAAAAAATCGATTCTAGAATAAAATAAGAGTATTTCATATTATTACAATTGAAATCGCAAGTTATGGGACACGTTACATTATAATCCAGTGAAATTGAAACGAATCTACAGATAAAGAAGAAATAAAGACTCGTTATGTGTTTTCCAATAAAAAAAAAATCGATAAAAAATATCAATAAAAATTTATGAGTTACACCATCGGAGGAAATTTTATTTGCATCATTTCTCGCGGGACCTCAAAATGGTACAAAATACAATACGCAATGTCGACGAAGCGACAAGCGGAAGAGAATCGCACGATGTGGTTATACACATGGGATAACAAAAAAAAATGTTATCTTTCCGAACCGATAGTTTGATCCCGAAAACCATCGTAACGCAGAGCCTCCATGATGAGAAAGCTTATCATCTTGGAATGATCGAAGGTTTTCCCATTGACATCAATACGATTCGTCTGGATGATAACTGCGTTCCGTTTGACAAATGGGTCGTTTCTTCATTTCTCGAATGTATCACTCGGATCTCGGATATCGATCACAATAATATATTTCCCGACTTAATCCCCGTTACTCCATCAAGAGGGATAAATAAAGTTACTTTGGATCGGTTTTTCTATTATATTTTTTAAATAAGCAATTTTTTTATAGTTAAAATCCAAAATATTTTTTAACCATCTTTAAGATAAAAGGCAATAAAAGAATTAAAAATACATTCTTAAAGATTTGCTCCTCCTCCTATTTGCAAATAAGAAAACTTGTATCCCTAATTGGCGGAACATCTTTCTTCTTGCAACTTTTCTCGAAATATAATAGTCAATTAAAGTGTATCGCGAAGATCTTCCTTTTTACTATATATATGTACATATCTTATACGTTTCTCTCAATCTGCTTTTCTTGTCATCTACCTGTTTCCGATCAGATGTGAACAGGAAAGCGAGAGAGCCTCGTGTTTCCATTTGCCGAGGACGCCTGCGCGCTGCTTGTATTGATCAAACTGTGAGAACATTCAGTCCGGTTCGACCCATCGAACCAGACAGATCTGAGAATCCGAAATATGATTGCGAAATGTTCGCATCGATTGAACCGCGATTCCTTTATTGGATCTTTATCAGAATTATTCAATCCTGCAAATGCGTACTTCTCGTACAGCATTTTGATTTTCTCTTCCTTTCTCCTTTAGTTTTAGCAAAGGAAAATAATGGATCTGATCGAAATAATGCAAATTTGAAGAGACATACATTCTAAATCTAAACAAAAAAATATGATAGCAATTTATAAGAGAAAAAGGGAGAAAGGAAGAGAGAGAGAGAGAGAGAGAGAGAGAGAGAGAGAGAGAGAGAGGAGAGAGAAGATATAATTAAAAGTTGAGCTAAACTATTAGTTATAAGCATATTAGTTTCATAAACATAATTTGCTATTTAATAATATTCGACATGGATATATATTATATAACGACAAGATAAAGTTAAAATTGTGCATTTAAATAATTTTGCATTCGCTAATACCGCATTTTATATTGCATTAATAATATTAATCAAACTAACAGTAATATTTACGGAAAGATAATTTTATAAAATATTTTTTACGTGGAAAATAATATTTTTTTATATTAATTGCGCATTTAATTTTAAATGCTTGCCTAAATGAAAGTTTCATTGAAACATTATCATATATATTCGAGGTAACAATTCAGAATCAGACATTTACATTCATTCCTAAACGCAAACATGAATCGAATCATTCCTGCTAATGCATAAAGGATTGATTGTATCTAGAAAAATTCCTACGTATTTTTAATGATAAACCATACCGATTTGTATGCAATATCGGATATTAACTTCGACTTTACCATACGTGATTGCTTTCTGTGCTTACATACTTCTAATATAAAAAATTATTTTATTATAGAAATAAAATAATATATGTAAAAAATTAATACAATATTATTCAAAAATTTTTTTCTACTGCATTTACTTATGTCGTGCATAATAATAAATTCTTTCTTTATAATCTATCAGCTAAGAAAAAAAAAATAAAGTTAATATTTTTTGCAATTATAAAAATATCTTGATATTGTTAGATTAAAGACTAATAATTATAAAAAAAAGCGTGGGTAAAGGATATTAGAAAAAGAAGATATTCTTGCACAAAAAGGTCTTTCTGCATGAAAAATTACTATGATGCAAGACAAACGTTTCGAAGGAATTTTAATTATTTCCGATTCATTAGAGGCTTCCCGAGATCGCTCGATGGCTACTCATGATTGCTACCGCGACGATGTAACTCAATCTTGATCACTTACCGGGAAAATGCGGTCGTCGTGAACGACATCGTCGACGTCCGCGGAATCCGCATCGGACGGCTCTCGAATACGAAATACCATTATGCGCACATCATGATAGAGCGATCATCTCTTATGACGGAAATGTTCGAATAGAGCATTCGCAGAGGTACATCGCGTTATATGCTTTATATTAACCTGTCGATATTTACTAATACAGTGAATTTCAAGAAACAATTTGTACAATTAGTTTTTATTTTTTCAAGTTTTTTACCTTGTATTGATTAAACTGTACGATTAAAGTCGAATATACCATCATCAGATAGATTGTAAAATATTTGTACATTTCATATATAATCTGACAAGTTAATGCTCTATATTTTAATGTCTTGATAGAATTATGTCCTTAAAACAACATAGAATAATCTTGATTTAATATATGCAATACCGCGAGAAAAAATTGACTATCAAGATTTTGCATGATAAAATAAAAAAAAAATAAAAACGAATCTGAATGTCTGAAATCTAAATTTTGCAGAAATTGACTATCATAAAGATTTTGCACGATAAAATGAAAAGAATAAAAATGAATCTGAGATCTAAATTTTTCAGAATTTATTAGAAAAAACACACTTTTCTTGTCTTTGAACAAAAACTTCATCTATTATAATTTAGCTGCTATGCTTATCATGTACTCTAAATTTCACCGCAAATCTCTCTATGGACATTCCATTTGGAAATAAATCTCTCTGCAATATCCATATGGAAATAATATGAGATTACTTACATATATAAATTATGAATACGTAGAAATGCGCAATGTTATCAGCGATAAATCAGAGACAAGGACATCGTATAAATCATCCTTAATTTTTCTACATTGAAATCGTCTTCAAAAAATTGTAATCTATGAGACATTTCATTTATTACAAGACTAATTTTTTAATTATTTTCGTTTACTTTCGTTTAATTAATTCATTTAATTTTTAATTAAATATAAACTTATTCTTTCGCAAAATTTATGTTTTGCTGATACATCATAGTGTTTTTCTTCGCTAAGTTAAATGACGCACATTTAAAATATTATTACGCAAATATTGCTATTAAAATATCATAAATGCCGCATTTGAGTACTGTTTAATATTCTTAGAGGATCGTACTCGCACCTCCTACGTATTTGAAATCACATTAAAACATTTTTCAGATTTCTCGCACAACATTTTCCCTTCTTTTTATTTTTAATATAAACATCTTTAATATAAACATAAGCGATTATATTATATCCCCCTTATCAGATTAAATTGAAATGGCTTAAACTTTACAAAAGATGGATTTCTTTAATATAGAACTTAGGTTGAATTTTAATGGCTTCGAAGCCCGGTGAGACGCTATAACATTGCTTTAATTTGAAACTGAGAAAAATTTCCTTTCTTCAAACTTTCTAAGTTTGTTCGTTTCGCGACTTCCAAATTTTAAGGTAATATATAGAAATCTATTTGGACAAAAAATTATTTTATCAGTGTTTCAAAAAATAATGTTTAAAACTCAAGTGTAGAGAATATATCGATATAAAATTATTGAACATATCTCACATAAACATAAATTTTTACACATATTTTTCAACGTATAAAAATCTATAATAGAATCGTAAAAAACGTAGAAGCAAACATGCAAGTAACGTTCCTATCATCTATAAACTTTCCATCAAATCAAAATAAATATTTTCTTTAAATATTTACCTATAGAATAAATATTTATTTTGAAACAAAGAGAGATTTGATACATCGAAGAAATGTTATTCTTGCAACTTCATTAACAGTTTTCCACAAAATAACCCCGTAAATCCTTGTAACCAACTAAACCTAGTATTCAATGCGAGTCCTATCTGGAAATTGTATTCGTCGTCGGGGGAAATTGCTGGCACCTCGAGTATCCGAAATTCGCCAACGAGCACGAGATTGAAATTCTCACTCCGGCCACCGCTCCTCGTCGTCGTCGTCGTCGTCCTTCGAACCGCAGCACCGGCCGCAGTGTTATAATTATCCGATTCGATCGATGCCGGGACGAGAGACGCGAAGGGAGTGGGCGGCAGAGACATAGGTTGGGAGAGATAATTATGAGTTAATCGGGAAAATTTGTACGGCAATGATAATACACGCGGCAAATGGAAATTCGAATAAACGGGCGGCTTTGGACGAAAGCGACCGTCGCTTTATTTGCGCCGGAATGACACGACAAATGGCTCGAAAAATTGATAAACCACCAAAGCTGAATACAGAGCAATCTCTACAGGGAAAAATACTAAAATATTAAAACTTTAACAAGAAAATATTTTTTCCATGTTAATTCTTTTCATAAATTTATGCTTTAACTAATTACTTTTTGCTAATTACTAATTGCTAATTGCTTTAATTAATTACTTTTCATGCAACTATTGATTGTATTTTATTTGCTATTTGTGTTTTAATATTTTTTCTATATAAAGTCAGGGAATTTAAAAGTTTTGGATAAGAAATTAAAATCTTATTTAAATTACTTTATGTAGTATTCAAATTAAAATGTGCTAAATTAAATTTTAAATATAACAATATGTATATTTTAATTTTAGATAGAATCATAGTAATTTATGTTTCTACTATAATTTATAAAACGAGGAAAAGAGAGTTATATAATTTAAGTAATTCCAATATTTCACAAATATAAAAAAATATGGATTATACGATATCTAGTGTTATTTCTATCAAATGGAAAGAAATTTTTTATAAATAATAAAATCGCTATCTACCACAGTTTTATTTACTGGGCTATAAATTAAAATACAACGATAAATTTGAATATACATAAACGTAACCAATAAGCAGGAAAAAATCAAGAAAATATGATTGATCACGATTATTAAAAAACGGTTATTCACTATCGCACTCATCGTTCCGGAAATTCATTTGATTCGTTTGATTCATTTTCGATGATCAACAAACTCAATAAACACGAAACGACGATGTACTGTCGGAAAAACAAAGTATATAGGAAATATACATACAATCATGGAATGAGATATTGAATTTTTTAATTGACAACAGGATAACCGTTTGTTTGTTTTGGTTGCGGCAGTATTCTTTTTTTTATTCCTATTTCCAATTTATACATATATACTTTTAGACGAAGGTCAAATTACGGATCGATTTCTCACCTCATTGTCAGACAAGAACACCGCATCTGTAAAACTTAATATGTGTTGCGATTCGTACAAAAAAAATCACCCACTTTTCACTTTTAAAAATATCCTCTTCCGTCTAAAGCTAAGTTTATATCTGACATTTATCATATGACATTTCTCATTAGCTTATTTTTTTATTACAATATAAAAAAATAAAGTTATTCTGTTCAAAATTTTTATTTTTTATTGTTTCTATTATATATATTTGTGTCTATTGTATGCTATCAGACACATGCTAAATGTTATGTATTGTATGTATAAATCTAATTTTAAAAATGCAAAATAATGATAATCATAATAACAATAATGATCAATTATAATTTAAACAACAATATAACAATACTTTAATAATTTAATATTACAAATATTAAATTATTAAAGTATTGACATATTACTTTAAAAATTTAATTACATAAGATAATATAACAATATATAATACAGCTATTTATAAGAATATAGTATAGCATTTATGAGAATAACATAATTATTTTAATATCATAAATACATAATAGCGCTAAAAAGAAAAGTAATAAGATTTGTATATTAATCTCTCATGTTTCTATATTTTATTTAATTGTATTGTAAATATTTTATGATCATTTGCTCTATATTTTGTTATTAAATCTTATACGAGTACTATCACTTAATCTACTTATCTAACATGATACAAAATTTTAAAAATATTGTCAAAAAAGGAGAAAGATGTAATATATCATTTATCTTAACATATTAATATTATATGCGTGACAGATATAAAAAATATATTATTTAAATATCTGTTAGGAAATTACAAATACAATAAACATAAATTATATGTTTATCAAATTTGCTTTTTATTCTGATTATATTGTCATTATATTATATATTTTTAATGGATCCATAGCCTAGCAATTATATGAGATTCAGATTAATTATACGTATAATATGCATTATTATCATATTATCCAATAGACATATAGCGCAGCAATTATGCAGGATTTCTATAATTAATATAAATCCTGAATAATTATTACTTGATAATATGATACGATATAGAACGATACAAAACATGAATTTATATAACACAATAATAGCGCGTTGTTATTAATCAAACTTGGTAAAATAGGTCCCGTATTTCGTTCAATGTTTGAAGAATCACAAGAAACACATAAGAATCGCGCTTTATTAAGAAAATTCAATAAAATCGATAAAACAATTTACGACAAATTTTGATGATGATTGAGAAACAAATAATATCTGATTTTTTGCTACAAGAATTTCAAAAAAAGACACAAGATGTCGAAAACATGCACTACACATTATTATATTTTTTTGTTGTATAATTTTCTTCAGATTCAGATACTAAATTTTTCAAATTAAATTAATTCCAAGCAACACATATATCTAAAAAACGTCTAAAAACGAATTAAAAGCGTTTTAGCTCTTTAAATATGTTTAAAAAGTCTTTTTGTGCTGTCTAGATGTTTGACAAGAGTACATTTACGATTAATCCGAATTAATCAATTTATTTTTATTTGAGCAAATATACGTACATACATAATGTGAATATATATGTTGAAAATCTTAGAAAATAAACTATTCAAAACCGTCGCGAATATTATTATGATACTTTTGTAATTCTGCATTCTGTATATTAAATAAAGAAATTAAAATCTCGAATAGAAAAATATAATATCAAATTATATGCAGAAATAAAAATAAAATATTTGGCATAAAAAAACAAGATAATAATAATTTAACATAGTGTAATGAAATGATAGAAATATCCAGAAAAAGAAAAAATTATATCAGAAAGCTTAGTTTAAATAAATGTGAGAACAAAAAAGAATATAATAAAATATATCATATAATATGTATTTTGTCATATAATAAATGCTGCGAAAAATGACCAAAAGATATATGTAGTGCAAAAAGATATATATATAGTATATATATATATATATATATATATATATATATATATATATACTATATATATATGGAAGGAAGAAATGCACAGAATATATACTATATATATATGGAAGGAAGAAATGCACAGAAACGCAAAAATTTGTTAAATCAGTTAAAAGACAATCAATGATAAAATAAATAGTAAATCCGCAATTGAGTGGGTTAAATATTATAGCAAGCTTTTTACAGAAAATTCAGAAAAATATAAAGATTTTATAAATATATCGAAAATAAAAATTTTGAAATAAAATTACAACACTTTATGCTCAAATTTAATTCTCTTTGTATGTAATATTTAGAAAATATAAAATATTATGTTATACAATACTCTATGATATAACATTCAATTTTATATCTCGTATCTTTTTTAATATCTCTTCTCTTTTTTAATATACATGTATTAATTTAATACATTATTAAGTAGAAAAAGAAAAAAAAACATAATATTTTTTAAAAAATTATTATTTTTATGATACATATATGTACTCCCTTATTTGTTATATCAGATTGTTGGAACAATTAATACTTTACGAAAAAATTATTCTTATTTTTACATATACTGAAACATATATATCTTAACACATCATATATGTTTTTTTTCAAAAGTGTATTAATTCTTAAGTTCTATCTGGACCATACATGCATCAAGATGCTCCAGTGCATATTTTCGCGAGAATAAACCGACATTTTTAGAATTCATAGAATATTTATACATACGGGAAAAAGGGAAATGCCTGACCAATAATCGATATTTCCTGCCAGAATGGCGTTATGAACAAAATCTAGCTGTAGAGAGAAACACTTTGAACAAAATTTTCTAACCGAAGAATCCCTTGATCTTTTTTTATCCATCCATATTTAAACAATTTAACAGAAAAGAAATATCTTTCAATATTTAAAGTTCAATATTTAGAATTGAAAAATCTTATATATAAAAATATAGAATATATATTTATTTATACTTATAATAATTATTTAATTATAATATATTTAATATATTTATATTTATATTAATTTTCATCGAGAAACTGTATAATTTAAAAACAAATAGCACATGATGTATATATATCGTGTGATGCTTTTCTTCTTTTATATTGATTTCTATTCCAATGAATAGAATCTATTCATAAATTTGATTATTATTAATTAATCTATTATTGATCTAATTTCGAGCTAAATTGTAGTTTTAATCGATTGAGAAAAGATATAAATGTTATTTAAAAGATGTAAATTATTTTTCCTATTATATCTATATTTTTTATATCCAATTTTATATCAAATATTATATCTATAATTTTATATCCAATTTTTCATCATTCTAAATTTTTATTAATAATTTTATAATAAAATTTGTTTTTCTATTCGAAATATTTCATAAATTATATAAGAAAGATGCATCAAATATTTCTTATTTTCATTTGAAATATTTAAACTATATAAAGAACATACAGAGAGAGAAAGAGAGAAGATCTTTAAAACATTCTCTATCTGTATATATAAGAAATATATTATCTTTTGAAAAAATTTTTGTTCATAAAATATTGCATATTATATCGCTATCAAAAAACTTCAAAGAAATGATAAGAACAAAGATAAACAACGTCGCGTTATTCGCATCTTCAACTAGGCGTTGTCGAAAAGAAACTCGACCTCGATTTTACTTACATCTCGTTGATGACGCTTACTCTTTTTTTCTCTCGTTCTCTCGTTTTCCTCTATCTCGCTGGCGGATGAAAACTCAGCAACAGATTGCTCCTCTGTGTAGTGCAACTCTGCTACATCACCAAGACGAGCTGGGCGTTCGCGTTCGTGTAAGTACGACAGTTCATTCAAATAGGCAATCGAGTTTGCATCCACCATCTTCCGGCGCTTCGTTCGTTAACACGCAATCTCCTTCTCCTTTAACAGAGGAACTATCGTTCGAGAAGAATCGTTTCTTCCTTCTCTCGATTGGCAATGGAACGATCCCGTCTTGTTGCAATTAATTTGCCGTTGGATATTACATCCGTTGCGATCTTCCCGGATATTTCCATTAGAATTAATAAAAATTTGATAGCTCCACATCTTTAAACCAACAACTTTCATCTCTAGAATATATGAGATTCACAATTATTTGTGTTTTAATAGTGCATAAAATTTACAGAATAGCTATATTTTGAATTTCTCATGTCTATCTCAAAACAGCAGAATTTGTAATTAATTTTATAAAAATTAATAAATTTTATAAAAATAATAAATTTTATAAAAATTAATTACAAATTGATATTTATTTATAATTTTAATTGTTTTAGAAAGAGAAAATATAGAAGTTAGATAGAGAGAGTAATGATATATGTATTATTATAAATTTTTTGTTTATGTTACTTATTATTTTTATCACTAAAAAGCAAATTCATTATCTTAGTTTTCTGCTCCAGCTTTTTTTAATTTTAAGCAATTAATTTTATCTCATAGATTATAATCCCTTATGTATTTCAACATAGAACGGAAATTAGATCGTTTACTTGATTCATATACAGTAGAAAAATTCTATTCTGGAGTAATATTATTACTTTTCTTCATAATGGAAAATTTAAAGCGAAACGTGCATTCTTGCTTTTAAGTCTCGAATATATTATATAGCGACTCAAAATGCAAAAAATGTTATTTATATACTTATTACACGTCTTTCAGAATAACTAAATTTTAATAAATTGCATATATAAAGCATATGTTAAAGCATATATTATAACTATGCATTTAAAAGTTTTCCACAAATAAAAATAAAAATTATAAAAATTCTTTATATTCTAAACGTAATTATATAACAATAGTTATATAAAGTGCTCAATATCAAAAATATATTTAAAACATATTTTTATATATTTTTATTTACGCAGTCTTATTTATAGAATTAGATATATAAATTATATATAATTTTAATTTAAATCTTACATATCAGAAATACTACAATATCTCACAAAAATTAAATCTAATAATACTTTCGATAATAAATCATTGAAAATTGTATCTCACACAGAGTATAATAATAGAAATAAAAATGTTCACTCATATACAGAATTTAATATCCATTCCATTAAAGAAATAATTGAAAATATAATTGTTTAGATCGAATAAGGTGTTCATCAAAAAATATGAATTTTTATGATTGTGTTTTATAAATTTAACCATCCTACATCCTACATCCTAACATGATGTTCACGGTTGTATATTATATTCGACGTTTTCCGTTCTCATTTGTCTAATTGGAAGATACGAAAGAAAGTAGCGAAAAAAATTTAACGAGTATAATATTAAAAATGGATAAAATAGATGGATTCAGGAGATTGCCATAATCATATGATTCTTGTACCATCTCATTCTTTTATTTCTTCTCTTTTTATACTTATATATACGTATATACATGTACAATAATTTCATATCGCACCACAGTCTTACACGCTATCTAACACCGTTCAGATTCTACTCGTTGAATTCTCTCCAATAAACGGGTTCCGAGTCTCGAATATCGGAATCAAATGTTTCCACGACGCGTGTTGCAACTTTTAGTCCAACTATTTCTCAAAGAATGTCAAACTATGTGCAATGCGCTGGAAAAAACCTCTTTTATCTTCCATCCGATCCGTAAATATATGTATTATGTATTAATACATAAAATATTTTATACATATATATATATATATATATATATCTAAATTCGATTGGTCAAGACATTTCCTAATTGAATTAAAAGAAACTTTGATAAATTACTCCATCGTTATGAATAGCAGAAAGATGTCTTTTAATATATCATAGATATAATTTCCAAAAAAAAGAAAGATCGGATCATAATAAACTACATATTATATTTTCTACCTTTTTGTGTTTCCCCTATATTCTCTATTATCTTACAAATAAAATTCGGAATACCAACATCAAACTCTAAACTTTTCTAAAATACTTAAGGAAACTTTATGTTAAAGGAAAAGATTTCGCGCGGAAAACTTGTGAAAAATTTAATTAATTAAAATTAAAAGGTTTAATTATGACTTGAGAAGTTCGAATACCATCGTATATCAAACATTTTACAGCGAAATAAAAATTTAAAGATTATTATGCAAAATAGATATTTCATATCTAGAAAATAATGACGAATAATGCTAAGCGAATATTTGTGAACAATCGAAAGATTTCGATACGATTCGAATTTGTTAAAATTTGACGGAACTCGAAAAGCTTTGAGTTTCTATCAAATTTGTTCACTCGAGACTCGCTCCCTTTCGCGGCGAGTTATAGTACTGTTTCTAATTTACGAAATAGAACCTCTACATCACGAATCATAATCGATATATCATCGATTCCGATGTTCTCTACGTAATATACTGGTGCAATTAAACAATTTTACGTATATCCGAAAATAATATGTATCTTTTAAGGCTCACAACACATAAATACAACATTTTATATAACTTTTTCATATGTGCAAAAAATATATAGAAATGCAAAGAAAGATTTCGCAAAAATCTGAATATAATTTAAGAGAAATATATATAAATTTAATATATTAATATGCACATATGTAAATATGTTTATATACTCTTTCACTGCATTTGAAAATCGGTCCCAGTGTATCTTAAAAATCAATCTATATTAATCAGAAAATATAGTTTAATTCTATTTGACAGTATAGACGAACGCATATGGTAATCAGTCATTGTAATTTTAGCTACAAAAATTCAAAATGACATAATAAATATTTTTTTCAATAATGCTAATTTTCAATGAACTTTGTACATTGCAATAAATATTTGTTTGGGCCCAATTTTACGTGTATATTGCGATTAAATTAAGTGCGAAGTCAACAAATTTGATAAATGATTATGTAAAATGTCTTAAATGAATGCACATAAAAAATAAATATTCAAATGATATATATATATCGTGAGAAAGGGTTAGAAATTTATGCCATCATAAAATAAGTTCAAAGTTTATAGTCGCTCTACGTGAGACTCTCTTACATTAATATCTTGCAACATCCGTCTACTATCTTACATGTTTGATTTACCTGAATGTCTTTATTTGTACAGAGTAAATGGAAGTAGGCGATTTACTAATGTAATCGCAATATACGATTACGGTACACACATCACCGCCTCACATTAATAGAATCTCCCAGCTAGCAAGATTTAATATGCTGTTCATCATCGTCATCAATTGCATTTAATATTTGACAGCTCCCACAAGAGGCAAACTTGAAAAAATCGAAAATGTCGTTTGTTCGTTTCACTGTGTGTGTGTGTGTGTGTGTGTGTGTGTGTGTGTGTGTATGTGTGTGTGATATATCATATAATGATATTTTCACTTGATACACAGAAACATCGTTTCAAGAATTTTAACGACTAACATCATTCGTCTCATTTATAAAAAATTAATTGTTTCGATGAAAGATGGATAAATTAAATTTTATTAAACGCACATTAGACTATCTTGTCCATAATGATAACATCTCATGTTGACACGCATAATTCACGTCCGAGAATATAACGTCATTATAAATCAATCTATTGCGGACGCAGATTGAATAGCATACAACGCACTAATAATAATAGTGAATATGATTCGCATAATTGCCCTAAAATTATTCCCCGACGGCCAAAGGAAAAATATCAAGCCGCGAATTTTTATCTCTTAGAATTTCAGCAGTAATAAATTTTTTCCAATATATAATTTTTAATTATATATCATTTTTGCCAATATATAATAGCTTACTGAAAAGTTATAAAGCTAAATGTATGTGGTTTTTTGAAGGTCGAGAATTAATTCATCATTTGTCTGATAAGTATCATTTTATAATAGCACAGGATTCTGTTATGTCACAAGAATTATATATTATCTCGATCATTCTTGAAAAAAGTCTTCAACATTGTACAATTTTATGATAATGATAATAATGCACGCGCAAAGCTCGATATTTGCCTCATCTGTTCAGCGCCGTCGGCGCTGAACTTTTTCAAAGGATCGCTAAACATTATCCGCTACATAATAACCTGTTGCAACAAATATGATAATCGCAATGAATTTCTTAAATCTCCTTCACATTTGAATATGTAAATTATTAATAATATTAATAAACGGACAAATAAAAGCAATTGTTGCATGATATAAAGAGTTCATATAATATAATCGAAGAATTTAAAATAAAAATCTAGTATTTTTTTTCTATCTTAAGTAATTCATACAGCATAATAAAAAATTTAAATTTAAATTCAAATATGTGTGCACAGAAATATTGTTCAGAAATAACAATATTTGAATGTTATTTGTTCTGATTAATAAATGTTTCTAGTTTCTTTTATATCTTTAATTTCTTTGTTTAAGAAAAATTTTTTTCTCTCTTTCTCTTGAGATTTTTTTTACCGGGCATTTATCTTTTTATCTTTTTATCCGCGAGAACCGTTTATATAAGAAGAAAAAAGTACTTAAGTTTTACTGTTATTGAAATTATTTTGTGAATGCATCGTTTGTAATTCATCAAATGAAACTTATTGTAAATTTACAGCAACATTTTGCTTTTATTATATTTCAATGAATCTTTCTTTTCTTCTTTGATAGGTCGAAAAAGATGCGAATTAGTTATCACACTTATGTTCCACTTTACAAAAAGGCAAATTTATAGAAGAAAATTAGAGAAAAACATTTCAGACACAAAAGAAAAAAGCGTTACTTTGTTCATGCTCTTAAGAACCTAATAAAGAATGTTACAAGAGACACGTATCTAGCGTTTTGTTGCTTGAGTAGCACGTTTGACATCGTGTCGGGTTGTAAGTACACGCATTCAACAAGACTGCCCGACCACCGAGCTAAAGCTAGTTACCTGTTTAAGTTAAGTTTCTGCCGAAAAGATAATTCACCGTACGTTAGTATGTTTACATCGTTCTTTTGAATCTTTGCAACATAAACTGTTGTTTATGCATACTTTTTACTTTAAAAAATATTCCAACATACCGTTAATTAACTTCATCCAACTAGCGGCCATTAATAAGTAGTTCGGTCTGACCATAATTTAGCAGAAACTACTCGGTCCGACTATTTATTAATTACTTGACAGGTATTAGATAATATCGGAGACTTTTTTGAAATGATGATCTCGATAATTGGGATTTTTCTTTAATTTTTTTTTCCGCATCGAATAAGAAAGATGCACGCATGTGTTATCGTGTATCATTTACATTCGATTCTTCAATTTTAATTAAATAACTTCCATTTGCATTAAGTGTCTTTTGCGTTTGTATGTTTTCTTACATTTTATCGTCTATCGCACCCGCGATATTTATCACTGACACGTAGTCTGACACTGTTGCCCCTTTAAATGGTCAAGTCGTGTACGTTCGCAAATATTTCAACATCACTGAGCCTTCATTCGGATCCGCTTTCCTCCTGCGCCTTTCATTCACTGTCTTCCTTCGCGTCCACCACCAATGAAAAACGCCCGACATTGGCGTCTTTCATCTCGTGGATTTATGTGAAATTGCTTTTTAATAAACGTCTCTCTCCCGCAACCTCTGAGAATGAATCAAATTTTTGTCAGCAATTTTAGAGCTGCCGTCGGCAAATTCCAATTATGGTAGCACGTATTCAAAAAAGTTTTCAGCTCTATTTGTGCAACTACCAATCAAACTTATATAGAATTAAATATTTAATTATATATAATAAATTATATATTTATAAATTATATTTATAATAAATATATAATAAATTATATATTTATTATATAATAAATTATATATTTATAAATTATATATTATATATTATTTATAATTAATTATATATAATAAACATATGGTATGGTTAAACGAATTCAATGAAGTGTCTTTGATTGAAAACAAACATTTTTAGGCTCTTATGGTTCGATTTGCTACTTTTAATTTTTATTATATAGTTTTTAATGAAATTATCAACAAATGACGTTTATTGAAAGATCCAATATAGTCATAATCGACGAGTTCATAATTCTCTTTAATGAATCTTCAATTCCTCGTTATTAATATTAATAAAGCGTTAATTCAAATAAGGATTCTATCAAAATATGAAAATGTATCTCTACCTTATCTATTCTCTTTACTTTGATGAAAAAGCCGATTATAATGAAAGGATCTTAATGCCTCAGAGAAGGCTGACAATGTTGATACTCTCGGAATAGAAACGCTCCAAATTTCTAGTTATGTCGACATTGATTGATTATAATGCGATAACTTTGGGAAATTTCTAGCGAGACGAAATTAATGAAGAATCTTGCGAAACGAACATTCGACGCTTTCGTACGAACTTTTCCTAAATCCGATACTATATATCGATCTCATTATGTATGCAACCAAGAGAGTCTTATATTTTTTGCGCTCACACGTTAATCACGCACGTGTTCCTCCGTTTTTACGTCTGCCCGAACCCTTTCAAGTACCTGAGGAAGTCTTTTTCTCTGTGTTTGCCGCTTCGCACGCTTAGAAGATGCTTGAGTCGATGATCAGATCAACCGAAGTACACTTTTATCGGAAGAGATTGCTAACGAAACTCTTTAATCGCGCACGAAGACGAACTCGTTATAGTGATTCCAGCGATTCTCCTCGGAATCCACCCCAGGTTTCAGTTGCTCGGAGTTGATGCCGGCGGTGCCAGAACCGCAACTACCCGCCAACCTGAAGCCCTGCTCCTGCAGCATGTCGAAGGCCTGCTCGATGACGCTGTGCTTCAGGAAGAAGCGCGACGTGTAACGATCAGACATGCCGTGGTCGGGATCGCGACTCTCGTTTAGCGTCTCGCCGAAGACGTCCCGGCAAAGTGCCACGCGGCCGCAAACGAGGATCCTCGAGAGCTTGCGGAACTTGACATCGGCCAGACCTTCGCGGCCGAAAGCGAAGCTGCCCCGGTAGCCAACCGTGATGTATCCTGGCGTGCGTTTGCCGACCGCACCGCTGATTTGCCCGCCAGAATCGACGTTCTCCAAAATGGCCTTCTCTAAACCGGGAAGACCGTAGAAGTTAGCCTCCTGCTTGAGCCTCTCGCGTTCGCGAAAGCCCTCGGGCAGGACCAACGCCTGATTGCGCAGGAAGTCCAACACGTAGCGGAAGAGTACGCCGTCGCGATCCAGGAAGTACTTGCCCTTGGCATCTTTCTCCACGCTGGATTTGCCCGTGAAGAGCGTTGCCAGATGCGAGTCGCTTTCGCGGGTCAGCGTGGTCAAGGCGGTGGTATAGAAGACGCCGCCCACGTTCAATTCCACCACGCTCGGCATCGTTTCCTGTTGCTCCTGGTCCCCCATGCTGCTTTCGGTTAACGCGACGCAAGAGAGAGGAAGGAAAACTGTGATCAATTGGTCGCGTGGAGCGACGAGTCGTCCTCACCGATGGAATGATCAGAGACCTTATGTGCGGAGGACACCCGTAGTTGGGAGATTTTCCCGGAGGATTAAAGACAACAAAGGGAATCACGATACGGAACTGCACTCCGCTCGATGAAACTCTACACGACACTCGCGCAAGACAACCACAGGTCGACGACCCAGCAAGTTCCAGAGTCAATCGTGACGTTGGAGATCGCTCTCCGAGAGTTTCGATCGACGAGGAGCAACAAACTAATTTGAAAGGTCACTCGTTACGTACTCACATGTGAGAACACCCTGGTGATGCTCTCCGAAAGGGTGAGCTGATCGAATCCTGGTCGCCTTAGGAGCACGTCGTTATTCGAGGTCGACTCGAGCACGATGTTGATACTCGTCCGACTACTACTTGTTTCAAGAAATGAACGCGACGGTGAAAGGGGATAAACTGCGCCTATGACGAAGACCCAGCTCGACTCTTTCGGCTGCGCGCTTCCTCACCTAAGCGGTTGGCGCGCGTCAGGACGCACTCTCCGCTCGCTTCTCCGTATCGCGAGGGTAACGTGGTGGTAATGCTGCGCTGCCGACGCAGCGAGAGCCCGCGCCGAGTGTCAACGCGCAGCCACCGATATCGCGCAACAACCCCCTCGACACGCGCGCGCAACCCTCGAGAAGTCGCCACTCGATTCTCATCCTTGGAAGAGGCTACGTGTCGTGATAAGAGTTTTTCCAGGTCGCACTTACCTCCAGGCCTATCCAGGCGAACTGCCACCCCATTCCGTTTGCGTGATTGGATTTTTCCTTGGTTCCTCCCGACGACTATTTCAGCATATTCCATCGAATTCGGCTGCAATCCTTAGCCCATTCGTATCCTCTGTATATGTTCTGATGCGACTCAAACGATTGAACCTAATCCAAAATAACGAAATTCGTGGTAAATGTGTACTATTAAATGTGTATAGGAAATTATAAATTATATAAATGTGATGGAAAAGTTGGAGTGCATCTTTAAGATTAATTTTTAAGATTATTACCTCTTGTCCGGGTTTCCACGGATCGATGCTTCGTTGCATTATAACATACATTCATTCTCTTATTGCATTGTATCTCTCATCCGGTATCTCTTCGTCGTCTATCTGTAAATATTGAATAGGTAACAATGTCAATACACCATGCTATTAATATTATTATGTAGACAACTATACATTATTCACACAACTGCACATTTGTTTTATTCCGATTGCTACTCCTTATTATTAAAAACAATGTTGATGAATTGAATTAAATAATAGCTTTGTTATATAAATGGAAAAGGATATTTCTTATTTGGCGTTGATTGCAAAAAAAATCTAATTTAATTCCTTTCTGCTTTTTAATTGGATAAAATAAAATTCTCTTTTTATAAATAAAATAAAAGAAAAGTTGGTCGTTTGTTTAAACAAAATTTAAATAAAAGCAAACAGATCAAATACATATTATAATATGAATCGGTAACCACAGATAATAATTATATGGTTTTTACTTCATAATTACTTAATTTTCAAACTCAAAACAAATTAAATAGTCTTAATTAAATTTAAGATATTAAACAAATTAAATGGTCTGTATTAAAATAATTAAATAGTCTTATTAAACAAATTAAATAGTCTGTATTAAATTAATTAAATAGTCTTATTAAACTTTTAATTTTATTGTGCACATTAAGCAAAGTTTCAAACTTTAAATTAAATTTTCATATTATTTTAACATATTATTTTGATTAGCATAAATTAACTTTATTTTTGCGACGCAATCTCATACATCAGAAAAATGTAGAAAAGAATGGTAAAGAGAAAAAAACAAAAAACGCAAATTTAAAGTTATTTTCTTAGAAAAATCTAAATGATAATATCAAGATTTTAATATTATCACATTTATATTTAATTGTTTTATATTTAACTGTAATTTTTTCACAGCTGTATCATTTATCTTTATCTTAAATATTTTAAAATAAATAAATGAACGAGAGAAAGAGAGAAAAATCTTTAAAAAATTGCATGTAGTAAAATCGTGTAATACAAGACATAAATCTTTATAAAATACTTTATTTTCCTTTATTATGTAATATCATAATAATGGTTTTTTCTTGGAAAATGTATTTCCTTGAAAAGTGTATGTCTCAAGATGGCATAAATCTTTATGAGAAAACACATTATATCACGTTTAAAAATACTTATAATATCTCATCATAAGATCAAACTCTAATGCAATATAAAATAAATTATTAAATCCTTTCAAAATAATCTCAAAATTTTTTATGAAAACTAATATTCATCATAGCTTGTTTTCCTCTTAAATCGACTTGAAGCCATAACCATCCCGTAAGTGAAATCAATTATCGAAAAGCAATATTATTAACGCACCTATCGTAAATTATCGATTGTGAAATAAAATTATCGATTGTGAAATAAAAATGGAATTGTAAAAAGCATTAGAGAAGGAAAATAGAGAAATAAAATCAGAATAGATATAAACTTACACTCTCGGTATCATAATGTGATGTGTGTCTTCATGTTTGAAGTTAAGCACTTTCAGATCGAAAGATAAAAAAATATGTTTATCGAGCATTCGTCGTAGATGTATCATATTTCAAAGCTGTACCTATGGCAATATCAAAGCTGTACTTAATGAGAGTAAAGAGAATTATAAAATATTTAGAATAAAATAGTTTATACGTACAACTCTAATTTTAAATTATGATATCATTGAAAGACAATTAATTTCTCCACTATCGATGACGATTTCCATAATGTCTGATGGAAGGACTTTTTCCACTATGTTCACTATGGTCCTGATCACGTGACTGCCTCTTGACATACTCGTACAGTGCAAAGAGGCTTTTGAGGTCCACAGATTTTTTTTTAAAGCCCGTACTTTCCTACATTAATTATATATAAAATACTACTATGCTTAATATTTTGAATGTTGAGCATGTACACGAATATTTTATATAATTATAACAACAATAGAATTTATTATTTATCTCTTTCCCATAATTTGTGGGCCCAAGAGTACCACTTACCTCGATAAAATATGTACGCTACTGGAATCATCTGACTTCACTCACTACTGCGCATGCGCAGTAAGTTTTCTTCTCTGACAGCCAATTTCAAATCCCAGGCTCCTGCAGATAGAGAATTTTTTTCTCTTTTATATTTCAATATTATATCAATACATATTTGTTTTCAATTTAATGTAATGTAATTTATAAAAAATTGCAAGTTTACTACGATTGACTTCTTTTATTTTTACGGAATCTCGAATTACATGAGATTGCTTCGATAATATATTAAATGCTGAAAATATATTTTACGGGCATTTCTAAAAATATTCTTAAAAATATTCTAAAAATATTCTTAAAAATATTCTTAAAAATATTCTTTTTCGTTTTTTATATTTTAAACAAAATGTTCATAAATTCGATAGAATAGGCTAGATTTCCTAAAGCTCTCTTTCTCCTCTTAATTTTGAACGCAGCGCCGCCAATCAGTGACGCACGTCTGTCTATCTGTCAGTTGAGCTTGGTTCTTGCATCGAGACGGATGGCGTGCGATGGCTGATGAGTTGAAATTATATCTGTCAATTACGCGTTACGTTCTGGTACGTGACATTTTACGTTTTATGCTTAACATTCAATGCTATGACTAAACGTGAACCATAATTTTCACGCATTGCTACTCAGATCTACGCATGTGAACAGCTGGATGTCTCATATCAGTCAGAGCGCGGGACGATTCTGCGGGATAAGAGGCTGCACCTTTGTTGACAGATTTTATTCGAGCTCGCTTCGTCGATTCTTTGATACATCGGAAGCTTAAAGGATGGAGGAAAATCCAACGAAAGTACGCAAGAGGCTCCAGCACGAGGACTCGGTGGGAAACAATGTGCAAAATCGCATCTGGAGTCACGACAACGAAAGCGAGGATGAGATCGCGAGCGAGAACGCGTTGTTGAACGAAGTCAGCCAACCGAGGTTTGTGCGCAAGCAAGAGCGCTCTTATCGAAATTATTCGCTGATTATGCTTATGCTTATGCGAAATTATCATGAGAACCATTAAATCACGTCAATAATTAAGCGAATCTCATATGTCTCTATTTGGCATTCTTGATGTTATTATGTTTCCTTTGTTGTGGTTTGATCAAGTGAACTCACTCGTATTGAAATATAGTATTAATAGCATTGGGTTCGACTGTTTCCGACATTTCAGTATAACATTTCATTCTGATAATCGGTACTTGATAGATAACATATTGTAAACATACTCGAAAAAAGATTATCTGCTTTCTAACATAATTAAACAAAAATGTATAAATCATCGATTTTACACAATT
Source organism: Camponotus floridanus (assembly GCF_003227725.1). Taxonomy (NCBI): domain Eukaryota; kingdom Metazoa; phylum Arthropoda; class Insecta; order Hymenoptera; family Formicidae; genus Camponotus; species Camponotus floridanus. The sequence goes on along the minus strand of NW_020229592.1, from coordinate 64,839 downwards.
ATCGATAAAGATATGAATAAACTTTTAATTCCGTATAATTTTTATATATAAATTTAATATATATTTCATTTATTTTATATATTTTATAAATTTATGTATAATTTTCCTTTTTAATTATTGCAATTGAATTTTATTTATGACCCAAGATAATTAAATGCTAATATTAAAGAGAATTTAATGATAATATAAAATAATATAAGTAAAATTATCTCTTGTATATTATAGGCAAAATCACTCTAGTCCAGCAGAATGCAAAACTTGCCCGATCACGACATTTGCAGAAGAGAAAATGCGTCGCAAACTGCGATTCTTTTTCATGAATCCAATTGAAAAATGGCAGGCAAAACGGCGTTTTCCATACAAATTTGTTGTCCAAGTCGTCAAGATAATCCTTGTGACTGTGCAGCTCTGTTTATTCGCACACAACAATTATATGCACGTGAATTATACTTGGGATAATCGGATTACATTCTCTCATCTCTTTTTAATGGGATGGGACTCTACTCAAGAGGTAATATAAATCACATATATTTTATATATATATATATATACTAGGCATATAAAGCATTAAAAGGCATATAAAAAATTGAAGTGTGATTTTTATGCTATTTTTATTATACTATTTTTTAGCTTTGATATATATATATATATATATATATATATATATATATATATATATGAATCTAAATAATATCTTTGTATTGCCCAATCAAAGCTAAAAAATAGTATAATAAAAATAGCATAAAAATCACACTTCAATATTTTATATGCCCTTTTATATGCTTTATAAGCATTAACTAAAAATAATTTATTAAATAATTACTGTATTGCCTATGCTTGTGATTGTAATTGTTTTGTTTCTTAACTTCTGGATAAAGTTTAGATATTATAACTACTGCTACAAATATGGTATAATATATAAAATAAATTCTCCATTTTGATCGCTATTTCTCATGCTATAAATGACATGATTTTGCATGTTTCAGGTACCTGCATATCCACCCGCAACAGGACCATTGGCCATTTACAAACGAAGCAATTTCTATGATGCCATTGATTATGCTCTGCATGGCTTCTACAATGTTGATGATGCTATTGGCTCGTACTCGTATATCGCCGAAGACAATTCCGTCGGACCTGTAGTTTTATGTCTTTACGAGTACAAGGAAGGCACCATATTCGGCTTCAACGAGAGTTACGTGTTCGACAGCGAGATTGTGGAAACCTGCTTAAACATCAGTCTCGAGGTTTTTGATACATTTAAATCGTCGCACAAATTTCTACAAAATAGAAACATAAACGTTAAGTTCTCTGCGCTGGTACGCGCTCATCTCAAATTTGCTCTAAAGACAGTAAACTTAAAAGCGGCCGGTCCAATGACTCCACCCGATTGTTATCGTTTCAACGTCAAGATCGATTTTGATAATCGCGATTTTGATGGACAAATGTTGCTCTCGTTAGACGCCGATGCCAGGAAATTACAATGCAAAGGCGACACCCGCTATATCACAGATAATCGCATCGAATCAGCATTGAGAACTTTGTTAAATTTGCTTGTTATACTAATCTGCACGATTTCCTTACTGTTGTGCTCGCGTGCGATATATAGAGCGCAAATGCTGAAGTTTGAGACGATTCATTTCTTCAAGAAGACGTATGGTACAACGCTAAGCCTCGAAGGTCGATTAGAATTTTTAAATTTCTGGTACATTATGATCATTGTTAATGATCTATTCATCATTATTGGCACCATCATAAAGGAACAAATTGAGCGAAAGCATTCCGAGACCGACCATTGGAATATTTGCAGCATATTTCTCGGCACGGGCAATCTACTGGTATGGTTTGGCGTGTTGCGTTATCTTGGCTTCTTTAAGACGTACAATGTTGTCATTTTGACTCTGAAGAAAGCGACGCCGAAAGTGGCAAGATTTCTTATATGCGCTATCCTTATTTATGCCGGTTTCACTTTCTGTGGCTGGCTGGTCCTCGGTCCGTACAACTTAAAATTTCGTTCCCTCGCGACCACCTCCGAGTGCTTATTCGCGTTGATCAACGGTGATGATATGTTTGCCACATTTTCCATTACGTCTTCCAAATCATCAGCAATACTATGGTGGTTCTCTAGAATTTATTTATACTCATTCATTTCGTTGTATATTTATGTTGTCTTAAGTTTATTCATTTCTGTGATAATGGATGCATACGATACAATAAAAATCTACTATCGCGAGGGTTTCCCAAGGAACGATCTGCAGACGTTTATAGCTCCATGTACGGAAGAAGCATCGAGTGGTATTTTCAGAGATGACTCCGAAAGTAGCGACTTGACGGAGTTACTCGATCGAATCTGCTGCTGTCGAAAAAGGCCCTTTTACGAATCCTTCTCGGAATCGGTCACAGATCCCTCGATCAAGTCCGAACCAGTGTATGGTGGAGGCATCTGCATCTAGTGCATTAATGGAAAGTACCTGGAGATATTATGGTGCAACTATAGATACAAAATATGACACTAGGGCGATTACATCAACTTCTTTGATTTATTAATTTCTTGGCCAATAATTTTTTTCTATTTCTGAAGAAAGAAAAGATATAGGCATAATTTATTTCATAGCCATACACGATTATTTGTCTCTCTTTACTGTAACTTACATAAAAAATTATTTCTAGTGAAAATTGTGTATTTTAAAATATTTTTCTTTAATGGCAAAAAAGTGACCAATTATTTTATAATTAATTAAAATAATTGCTAAAAATAAAATAACGTTTATATTGCTAATATAATTTTTATTCTTCTTATGATAAAAAAAAACAAGTTACCAAATAATAAATAATCAACAAGAGATTAGATGTAATTAATAGTTAGCGCAATTATGGATGAAGTATTTTCACATTGATTTGCAAATACTGCATGTATGCAACTCAAAATCGCGATATGTTTTTGTTACTGCTGTCTAAGTTTAGTCTCAATGTAATATTGTAAAAAATAATTTAATTTATATATAAAATATATAAATTCTCTTCTTCTAATCTGATAATATATATAAAATAATTGGTTGCAGCAAGGAAAAGCAACTTTGCAACAGTTGAATGATTTTTTACAAAACGTCTTTTAGTAATTCTTTGACTTCCAATATGTTGATTAAATAAATGTCAATTTTTTCAATATGTAAAATATATATATACGTAAAATATAGGCGTAACATGCTACAAAGCAGTAAATAAATGTGATGAGAAAAACGCACTCAGCAGAAAGCTTTAAACTGTTGGCAGAGCAATATAAAATATTAATATAACGCCAAGTTCTGCTGAACATGACCAGTTTTATCAATATGCTGAAAATTTAAGTACAGTATTTCATTTTAATAATTATATATACAATGTACATTTGTATCCACTGTATAAGAAAACCCGCTACACATTTATTATTGTACTTCATAACTGTAAATATATCTGACATTTTAAAATGTTATAAAGAAATCTATAAATATTAATATACTGTTTTGATGTGCATAATATTGACAAATAATATCATAGGAAAGCAGAGTGGTTGGAAACCTTGTACAAGTATTGCAGCTTCATTATTATTTAAAGCACAACACAATGTTATATACCAAAGTCATGTGAAAAAATATATATAATAAAGATATGTGTAACTTAAGGAAAAAAAGAAAGGCGCGATGGAACTATGATGTATTATATTATTATCAGACAAAAAAATATTGATTATATAATAATATAATATAATTATTGATTATATAATTAATCAAATGTGAATTATTCAATTATGATTATAATACTCATAATTCTCTTTTACATATGATGCGTATTGTATTATATTAAAGAGCATAGTCTTTATAGAATCGATCTTATATTTGTCTTGTACGTACACAGATTATGTGCATTTTCCTAAACAAACTCGCACACAAGCATTATACATCCAAAGAAATATATTTATATATTTACATTGAAGTACAATAAAAACGTCTTACTTTTTTGTAATTCTAACTGTACCTCTGTATTTATATATCTTTAGATGTAATTAAGACAAAAACATTTTATTTTATATGTTCAAATGAGAAATATTGTGCCATTGAATATAGTATTAATAAATATACTGTTTTATAATTATTTCAAGTGTCTTCACGATAAGAATCTTGAAGGGAAGAGAATAATCTTCCTTGACAGTAGTTTTGAAAGGGAGTCTTCTTGAAAGCCTAACGTTTTATATTCAACAAAACCTAATCTACATATAATATTCAATATAATATAATATAAATTCAATAATATAGTATTCTCATATGATATAATATATCCAACAAACAATTCAGCAGGGGCGTAGCCAAAGGGGACAAGAGCAGGCTTTGCCTGCTCTTGAAAAATCGAGCAATCAAAATAATTCTATTAATTTTTCTTCAAATATTTGCAAGTTATTTGTAATCTTGTATTAGTTACAGTAATACTTTTTCATAAATATCCTCTTTTTATTTTGTCATCGGACATTGAATTTTTTCTGTTAATTTTCTTGGCTGCTCTAACATCTCTACCTGGCTATACCCCTGCAATTCGGTGATCCTTCAATACATATACATATTTTGATTCAAAAAACCAAAAATTATATAAAATTTATATAAAATTATTTTTTATTATTTTTTATATATTTTATATAATTTATTTTATATATATATATTTTATATAATTTTTTATACATTTTATATAATTTATTTTATATAAAATTATATAAAAAAAATATTAATGGTATCTCACACACACACACACACACACACACATTATATATAAAGAAGGGAATAAGGAAGAAAGACCAGTATGTGTGTGTGTGAGATGTGATGCAGGATCGTGCAGCTTCGTGCGTTCTCGTATCATCACAGCTGGCGGCTGTATACATACACTCGGCTCTTTGTTTATTTCGCACGATGTGTATATGGTGTGTGGGCGTCGCGTAGCAAATGCAAATGACTTCGACTGACTACTGTTGAGCGACTAGCAAGTAGACTAGTAGAAATAGATAGCAACTGACAATTAGTAGCGTTAATCGGTGTCGAGTGCGCTGACCTGTGAGGTGAATAGCAAATGGTCACTGACCGCGACTGAGCGCGACCTATTGTTTACATCTCGTCGTGCACAACGCACAACTCAACGATCCTGAAAAAACGGCGTCCCGTGTCTCTTCGTTGGTGGGTTCCTTCCGATCGTCGTCGTTCTCGCGACGATAAGCGATCGCGAATGAAAATGTCATCGTCGAAGGTAGCGGGAAGTTCTCCCGCGAGGACTACGAATAAAGGCGAGCAACAGGAATTTCCTCTGGGCCTCGATAAGGATGCTAGCGAGCATAGCATCTCCAGCATGATGTCGTGCGTGTCTATTTCGCCGAAGCACGCAGAGACCAGCCTCCGGGTGATGGAAAGCTATTTGCACAAGCAACAGCTGACAGACGTTACGTTGATCGCGGGTGAGCGGGCTGGACCTGACTCTTTGTTCGATACAAACGCGTGAATATTTCGTCGTATATCTATGTTGATGCTGCCTTAATTATTAAGATAATTCTTATGATAATAGTTAATAAGGAAATATGAATATCAATTCATAGATAATAAGAGATAATAGATAATATTATTATATTATCCTTTTATTTTTTAATAAATAGAGGTTTATTTTTCAAGAATCAAAATTTTTTTATCATCCATACAAATATACATACATATATGATTATTGTTAAAAATTGTTAATTTGATAATTTGGTAATTGTTAATAATTTGTTGATTAATGTAATTAATGGCTATTGTTCCAAGTTTCTATATGAAAGTCTGATAAAGCATATTCTACATGAAAAAATCCTTGCATATTTAAAAATTTATAAATATTGAAAATGCAATTAATAAGTAATTTTGAAATATTTACATAAAATATTTATATTTTTTATATTTTTTACTCTGTACATTTTCCCTCTAGGAAATAAACGTATCCCAGCTCATCGATTAGTGCTAAGTGCTGGTTCAGAATATTTTGCTGCCATGTTCACAAGCTCTCTAAGAGAATCAGCACAAAATGAAATAGAATTAATGGATGTAGATGGAGATGCATTATGGGCTCTAGTTCTTTATTGTTATACAGGTATATATAATTCTGTTTAAAATACATTTGTTCTAAAAGAATATTTTTTAGGAATATTAATATTATATTGAAAAAAGATTAAAAGAGCTAAAAAAAATAAAAATATAAAAAATAAAAAATATATATGAGTTAATTTGTTTAACCATTTTTATTAATGATTCCTTTTAATATATTTCTTATGTCTACATATAGGTTGCATAGAATTGCAGGAAGATAGTGTAGAAACCCTTCTTGCAACTGCGTGCCTATTACAATTAAATCCAGTTATTAAAGCATGCTGTCAATTTCTTATCAAACAGCTTCATCCAAGTAACTGCCTTGGTATACGGATGTTTGCTGATACACAGGGCTGTACAGAATTATTTGAGCATGCACATGCATATACTACCAAACATTTTATGGAAGTTACAAAAAATCAAGAATTTTTACTTCTATCTGCCAATGAAGTTACAAAATTACTTGAATCCGAAGATCTTAATGTTCCTTCAGAAGAAACTATCTTCCATGTAAGATTACAGGCTACAAGCATTATATTTATGAAATAACATTAAATACAAATAAATGTAAATAATATTAAATGCAAAAATTTATCATATTAAGAAAATGAAAGTTTGAATTTTATATATATATATATATATATATATATATATATATATATATAAAATATTTGATTATGAGTGTGTATGCTTTTATATAATCAAAGATTTTTTTTTAATTACTTAAAAGTAAATTCACATATATGCAATTAAAATATAAGCACAATATACAGAGTAACACAACTGTTATTACTATCACAATATTGTTTCAGGCCCTTATGATTTGGTTGGAACATGATCCAGAAAACAGGAGCAAAGATGCCAGCAAATTATTAGGTCTAGTCAAATTACCATTATTATCACCTGCGGTGAGTTCATCGGCAACTTAATCCTTTTACTTAGCAAAAAACTATATTGTGAATCAACTAATAAATAAAAAAATAGTTTATAGCTGACAATATTGAGAGCAATGAAATTTTCAAAGACCAAAGAATGGCGCAGGAATTAGTAATGGAAGCATTGAAGTACCATCTGTTGCCTGAACGAAGACCTCTGCTTCAATCAGGAAGAACGAAACCGAGAAAAGCTACTGTGGGTACTTTGTTAGCTGTTGGAGGAATGGATGCTAATAAAGGTAATTCCTAATATAAAAAATTATTTATAATATCGATTATAATTAAAATAAATATAATGCAAAAACACAACTTTCAGGTGCTACATCCATAGATGCATTTTCATTACGCGATAATGCTTGGAAATCTCTAGCTGCCATGAGTAGCAGAAAATTACAATTTGGTGCTGTAATAGTCGATAAGAAATTAATCATTGCGGGCGGTAGAGATGGTTTAAAAACGCTAAACACAGTAGAATGCTTTGATTTCTCCACTTTTTCCTGGAGTACATTACCACCCATGAATGTGCATCGTCATGGCTTAGGTATATATCGATCTGAAAGAATTTGCAATACTTATACACGTGATTTATTTATTTATAATAACTTGGCAAATAATATTTTTTATACAGGAGTGGCAGTCTTAGGTGGACCCTTGTATGCTGTTGGTGGTCACGATGGTTGGAGTTTTCTCGATACAGTAGAGAGATGGGATCCAGCAACGCGTCAATGGAGTTCTATATGTTCTATGTCTATACAAAGATCTACAGTTGGTGTAGCTGTATTAAATGATAAGTAAGTTTTGATATATTGATAAATTGTTAATCTTAAAAAATTACATGGAAGCTTTATGGATTTAAAATTTTGAAGTGTCACAATAATATTTTAGAAAAAATTATAAGACTAGTTTAGAAAATCGATTTACCTATATTAAGTTCGATTTAACTATATTTAGTTTCTAAAAATTAATTTTACTGTAATTACATATTCATCATTCAATGCAAATAGAGACAATTCTTCATAGAGACAATTATTTAAAGTAAAAAATCTTATTCAATATTATGTTTTTAAGATCAGTTCATGTAGTTTTCAAACTTATGACATTTCGACTTAGATTATACGCTGTAGGAGGAAGAGATATCAGTTCCTGTTTAAATACGGTAGAATGTTACGATCCACATACTAATAAGTGGACACCATGTGCGCCTATGTCGAAGAGACGAGGTGGTGTAGGCGTGGGAGTAGTAAATGGTTGTCTTTACGCACTTGGTGGTCACGATGCTCCGGCCTCTAATCCTAATGCTAGCAGATTCGACTGTGTAGAGAGGTGAAGTTACGCTACATTACATTATAAATGCATTCAAAATTTTTCAAATTATACATAATAGAACGTGACATTAGATATGATCCTAAAACCGATACATGGACAATGGTTGCGCCAATGAGTGTACCCCGGGATGCAGTCGGTGTGTGTGTACTAGGTGACCGACTTATAGCTGTGGGAGGATATGATGGTCAGCAATATCTCACGTTGGTAGAAGCTTATGATCCACATCTCAATGAATGGGAATCCGTAAGTTATATGTGTAAACTATTCTCGTAATTGAGAAATAATTTTAAATGTACGTTGCATATATTATGAAATTTAAATATGTTTATATATTTAAAGGTTGCTCCTCTTAAAGCTGGTCGTGCGGGACCCTGCGTTGTTGTCAAAAATTTAACTAATAGTATTTAAATCATTTTTACTTGATCAACAGTCAATAAGACTTATCTTTACATGATTCTACATTCATAATAAATGTGAATTAGATGTTTTAGGAGTATAACACAATCTGCTCTCTTGTGATATTGCATATATGTTAAATTAATTATAGTGTTATTTTTCTGAAACAGTTTTATAGGTAATTTCATTTATGAATAAATATTAAATTTCTTCTTACATTAGTATAAATACATCTTTTATATATTAGTATAATTAGTATAAAAATACCTTTTATAGAATTTTTACACGATTTTGTATGGTTATACTGTATTAAGGAAATTCCAATTTGTAACTATCATGTGTTTATTTCAGTGCTTATTTACGAATTTGTACATATTACTGCGATTTTATATAAATTTTCAATGTAATAATGATTTTGTTAATGACAATAGTTGTAGTGTGATTCATATCTATTAGAATCTAAATTAGAAAATAAGCCAAAGTTTTTTAATAAAATATACATGTGAACTATTTTCTTTTTCAAAGAGAGATTATAATACAGGTAATACTGTTGTTTATAAATATCTTGAAATTGTTAATGTATAATAAATTATTGATTAATTATTGCTATAAATGAGTGATATAAAAAAGGCTGAGAGAGAAACTGAAAAAAATAACTGAGAAAAATAAGTATTATAAATATAAAACATCAAATATATGTCTGTGTATTAAATTATACATTAATAACTTCATACAAATTAAAATTTGACAAGCTTAAACTTCGATAAAAGAAGACAATTTACATGTATAAGAACAATTTTTATTTTTCTCATTAAACTAAATGTCTTTATTTACACATGTATGATGTATGTTTTTATATTTGGTGATTATAACTTCTCTTGAAATAAATAAAATCGTCATTGACTAATTAAAAAAAAATCCTTCGCATTATTTAATAATTTACATTACAATAGTTCATTTTTTTTAACAAGCCGGAAAAGTCCTGAAACAATTATAGTAATAAGTTATACATTTTTTATAAATCAAACTTTTAAAAATTATTAGAAATCTAGAGAATGTTCACTTTATCTCTCTTTCCAAAAACATTCATAAAAAATATCTATTAAATTCTATTAATAAAAAATATCGATTAAATTTTAATTATGAAAACTAGAGAATACATTTTGATTTACCGTGGAAAATCCGAGGCTGGTTCTGCAAACTTATGCCTGACCATAAATGTAGCGATAGCTTCAGCTACTTTATCTGGAACGTCTTCATGAACAGCATGTCCACATGCGGGTAAAACTTGCATTTGGAATTTACCTATTTTTTTCATAAAAGAATAATTATTTTATTAGAAAATATCAAAAGCCATGTTGTATATATATAGCATATAGTTTTGTAAATAATATACCTTGCATTTGTCCTACAGTAAGTTCACGATCTAATCTATCAACTCCTGCTAACAATAACATTTTTGGAACTGGAACATTCAAGAATGCGGTTGATAATCCTTTAAACCAACCAAACCAATGCTGTTCTGTCTTTGCCAAATCTATTCTCCATACATATTTCCTGTTAGCAGAAACAGTAGAAGATGCAGGTGATGATGGTGGTGGCATACTAAATGATTCTTCCTCTTGGATAATATCATCTCGTGTTATAACTGGTTCTGGATTAGATTCACATGTGTTGTATTGGGTTGGCAATGAGTCAATATCATGAGTTGCTAATTTGTTAGTTTCAATGCTGAAATGGCACATGTGTTGCACATAATTTGATTTTACATTTTAATATAAAAATATTAGAAAAGCTTAAATATCTTCAACAACTCACTAACTTCTTTATTTGTCCAGGAACTGAGACCTTTGCAGACTGTATATTACGAATTTGTCCACTGCGAACGCTAAATAAAAACACAAAAAATAATCAATTTAAATTGCTTAATTTTATTTTAAAACTTTATTTTATATAGAAATAAAAGCAATGTTGCATAAACTAATATAATTTATACTACTAGTTATTTTCAAAAAACAAATTTAATCATTTATAGAACACATTTGTCATAGTACAATGATTAAAATATAAAAAATATGTTGAATACTAACCACCATTCTATAGCTTGAGATATAGTGTTAAAACTAGATGGCCGAGATCTTAAAAAACTCTGCATAGAAGCTAATGCATCCATTGCTGTACCCTCTACGACATCTATAACTCCTAATCCATATAAATTTGGAATTAATGGAGCTGCTTTCACAGCTACTGCTCCACCCATACTGTGGCCGACAAGAATTATTGGAGCGTCATCTGCAATTGCATCTATAATAGCTGCAACATCCCTAAATAAAGATAAGTAATTAAAAATAGAAAAGATTTCTTAAGATTTTGTATTGAATGGCTTACATAAGAAAATCAATATAGTATGACATTTATAAAATAAATAAAATTTTTTAATATTGTGCTTTATATACAATTTCAAATTGTACATATAATTTCACAATTGTTTTTGCGTTCATAATAAAGAAACTTAAATATCAACACTCATAGTGATATTGCAAAAAAAATCTTGTATTCAAAGAAAAACAGCTAATTTGGAATTTAAAAATATTAAAGAAAGCTGTACATATATATATATATATATATATATATATATATATATATATATATAATTTTTTTTATTATATATAAACTTTTTATATATCTGTTTTTTAAGTAAAAAAAAATATATATTTACTTACGATGCTAAAGTATCTGCGGACAAATCTTCATCATCTGTAGTATGAGTATCTCCATGACCTCTAAGATCAATAGCCATAACTCTACACAATACCATTGTCATAATCGATTTCTAAAATTTACATCATGTATTAATTTTTTTTTTATGTGTATAATTGATTTTTGCAAATGATGCCTACTGTAAGTTCTGCCCATGTTAAACCACTGTAACCACCACCGTGCAATAAAACTAATAATGGCCCTTCAGTGCCTTTGATGTAAACATGAAATGTATTCTGTCCTATTGGCACATCTTTGGAATGATCGAAGTACGGATTCCACTGTACCGGATCGTAATCTCTTTTTCTCTGGGTTCTTGACTTATTAATTCTAAAAAAGAAGATATATTCTTTTGCACGATTTTGCAAAAATCCGAAATATATTTCACTCCACCTTTCAACTAATAATTCAACTAATTAATGCTTGTACGTACACAATTTCGCAGAAAGCTACACAAACCTGGAATTTAATGCCGAAAAATTGACAGCTGACGGTGGTAACCTGGATTTTAAAATTGACTTTTGAAGAGCAGACATGTTGATGTATCATATACGTCAATGGTATCGTATCGGAAACGTTGCTTATGATTTATGCTTATAGTCACACATATGAAAAAAAATATTTGGCAAGATATAATTATGTGTATTGAGATAGTGGGTAAAAAAGCGCGAAAAATATGTATGACATTAACAGACACCACCAGTGGAAAAGTTGTCAAGACCGCGATTCTCGTGCACATCCAACCATACCATCCAACACTATCATACAATACATCGATGTGATGAACCGCAAATGGCGTATACTGTTAGAGAGAAGACTGAGAGATGTCATGGTCTGCTTTTAGGTGATCCCTGAAATCGATACTCCCTCTATGGACATTGAAAACGGACATGAACTACAAAGCCAATGCCCATGAATGTTCTCAGAGGGTATAATGTGCACAATTTCTGGTTTCGTTCCATGTGCACGAAATACCGGTAGCACTAGAATATAACAAGACACTTATATATATAAATTGATAGTAAATAAATTATTCAATCGCAAAAGATACTGTAATCTTTCAATGTTATGTTCAAAGATGAAACAAATATTTTTCTATATTTATTGTCATATTTATATATTTTTATTTATTACAAAACACAAAATGCCTGCTGTGGAATAAAAACATTTTAAACCGTATTTCTATAAATCTTAATTAGTAAACTGATCTTTGATATTTATTAATCATTTTTTTAATTATTTAAAAATTTAATTATAAATACAAAATGTATAAAATTATAAATGTATAAAATTAATAAATAATAAATGTATAAAATTAATAAATAATTAATTAATAAATGTATAAAATTTGTCAAATTAATCACTGATTCTTCTAAAGTTTTTATAATTAAGATTCGAAAAATATAGATGTTATAAAATATTTTAAATGTCTCTCCCTTTATATAAAATATAAAAAATTGATATGTTCCATTTTAATATAGCCAACATTATTTATATATTTTTATTATAATTTTTATACCAGCATTTTTTTTATGTTTAATACTTTATCACTATACTCACAATAAAGTTCAGGTCAAGCCATTTAATTTCATATATATTTGTTATGGTCTATATCTTTTAGTTTAAAAGATAAAAGGGGATGGCCACTTCTAGGTGGGACACGCTGTATATATATATATATATATATATATAATGTGTGTGTGTGTGTGTGTGTATATGCTATCATAAATATATATATATATATATATATATATATATATATATATATATATATTCGTTTGTTTAATTGTATTGTTTAACCAAATTTTATAACCAAATATACTTAAAGTTATTGAAAACATAAAATATACAATATCCAATCAGTTTTATTGTTTATATAATAAAATTATACAAATTAATTGATAAAAAACATTCTTATAAAAGCATGTGGGCTGGAGAAATAAAAAAAGATGTTGTAGCTTTGGTAGTTCATATGTATCCATTATGTAAAGTAAATTGAAATACTTTGTAATATCATATAATTTCAATTAAAATATTTCGATTTTGATTATAATAAAGATTTTTCTAGCATAGCGATATGCCAGAGGAAATAAAACAGGAGGCCATAGAAATCTGTGTCACTGCTGTAGAAAAGTATCCAGAAAATTATGAACACGCAGCTCATATGATCAAAGATAATCTCGATAAAAAATTTGGACCACCCTTCCAAGTAATTGTGGGAGAAGCTTATGCGTGTGCAATTACATATCAAGAGAAATCACTGTTGTACGTGTTTGTTGGAGGTAATACAGCAGTTCTTGTATGGAGGACAGTTACAGGTTTTTGATGAATTTTAGATTAAAAAACTAAATTGTAACTCTATACACTATCATGTATATAAATTTTTTAAATATATATTACTTATCTCTTCTTACAAAAAAAGAGTACACATTATTTTAGTTTGTCATGTCCCATAGAAATATATCTTATAATTGTTATGTCCTAAGTATATCTTATAATGTTGCTTTAATATGTAACTGCATTTAATTATTATTTTTTTTACATTTAATGATATAAATATTTTAACTTAAATACAAATTGGACCCATGTGCATTTATGAGACACATAAGAAATATCTTTTCTTATATCGCTGTCACATAATTTTATATATAATACAAACATCTTTTACGCACATTTACAAATTCGAGTAAATTCACACATATAATCTGTTAAAAATGCATTACCATTATCATAGTTGCACTATGCAGATTTCCAAATACATATCGCTAAATTACCGGCGCAATACATATACAAAAGATGTTTCAATTGATAAGTTATTTCGAAGCCATAGCCTTCTCCAACGACAGTGTGCCATGATGCGCCAAATTTTTTATCCATTGTTTCCTTGATCATTCGGGACACGCTCTCATAGTTGTCTGCATATTTCTCTGCTGCAGTTACGCATAATTCCATCGCTTCTTGCTTCATCTCATCTGACATATCACATTTCTGTAAATAAAAATGTCAAAATAAATATACAATCAAATTAATATAATATAATTATTATTATAATAAATCATTTCAAAAATTTCAACAATTTACATTTAAATATATTTATTTCAACTAGTTATAATATAATTCGTACAATGTAACATTTATCATTTTTATCAAAATTACACACACACACACACACACATACATACATACATACATATATATATATATATATATATATAATATATATATATATATATATATATAACAACATTAAATCTTTAAAAAAATTTAAAGGATAAAAAAAAGATAAAGTTTAAAGAATAAAAGATAAAACTTAAAGTTTAAAGGAGATAAAAAATAGTTTTTCAAATATTTGTAAATATTTTTGTACATAATTTTTAAAATGATTACATTTATTACGTTAAATAAAATTTTATATATATATATATATATATATATATATATGTGTGTGTGTGTGTGTGTGTGTGTGTGTGTGTGTGTGTGTGTGTTTAATAATTTATTTAAAAGCTGATAAAAATAACGTATAATCTTGACTTTAAATTTGAAAAGTCGATTGAACAAATATGAAGCAAACATATACGTTTCTTTCTTATTGATCTCCCATTCATATATACTGTCACATCCGCATCTACTTATTTAGCAAAATTAATAAAATAAATTGAATATGAGGATGCATTTTACTCACTCTACAAAGCGGATATGTATGAAGAATTTTTACAACATCATCTTTTCTAACTTCAGTCATTATTATTTTATATAAGCGAATCGCACCCTTGATGATGCTTATACGAATACTTCGCACAATGGAATGGTTGCGATGTCTCAGGCGCAAGTCAATGAGTCATATGGCATGAGAGAACAGATGTGTTGATCGCATATATATAGTACTCCTATATTGGCCAGTTCTGCCATATATATGCCATATATATATTTGACGCATGCGCAAAAGTGCTACAATAAACTAACCGTGCGAGAGAGAAGCTATCGTCTGCACCGTAATGTTTTCGCTCATTCCTCCCACAGAACAATATAGGAGTACTATATATATGATTGATCGTAAATAAAGGAGAACATTTTTTGCATTGGAATTTGGTGAAAATATTCTTTATTTTTTTGCTGTATACAAATTTTACTTTTGGCTCGAGTGTATGTATGAATTTTAATACAGAAAATGTTTACTTATAGAATTGCAAAAATTTGTTAATAAATGTGATTTAAAGAATATATGTGTTTTACAAGTATAACGAAGAGGTTATATATAGTGTCTGATTAGAATGACACACATATTATAACATAACATCAAGATATTTATTATTTAATACTGAGAATTTGTTAATATTTTGTGTTTAATATTTTTATATGACTTTATAAAAAAAATAATATATGCTATAAATAGAAAATATTAATAGAGAATATTAATAATTTCTATTATTTTTTTTAAAGTTTGTTTTTTATAAAGAAAAGTTTTTTATAATCAGTTTTTTCTATTTAAATTGTATTTTAACAGAAAATATTCGTATAAGAATTAAATTTGGATAAAAATGGCATCACGATTTAGTGGAGCATTGCAGATTACAAATTTGGATGATTTTATCACTCCATCACAGGTATATAATGATTGATGTCATCTCAATTATCCATGATCAAATCATATTCTAAATTTCAATCATATTTATATTACATTGTTACAGGAATGCATTAAACCTATAGAAATGCAATCAAGCAAAAGCAAAACAGGTGCAAAAATAAAAATACAATCGGATAACTTGGCTATTAATGAAGTAAATGTTTTTAACATTCATTTATTTATATTAAAAAGAAATAACTTAGAATTTTTTTAATAAAGTTTATTTTATAATATAGATTAGGCAATCTGAAAAATTACAAAAAGTTGAAATCACACTCGCAGATTGTTTAGCATGTAGTGGTTGCATTACATCTGCTGAGAGTGTGTTAGTTACTCAACAAAGTCAAGAAGAATTGCTTAGAGTATTTCAGGATAAGTTAGCTCAACAGGTGAGTAAATAAATATCATGATATGCAAATATTAGGAGCAGAATATATTATAATTTTTTAGAATATAATTTATCATTGAAACCTTAAAAGTATTTAAATACTGTCTAAGATGCATAATACTATAATTATATAATTTATTACATTTTAATTTATTGCATTTTTTTAATCATCTTTTTTTGTATTTTATAGAATACAGGAAGTACAAATATCAAATATATAGTAGTGAGTCTATCAGTGCAACCTGTATTGTCACTGGCACAACATTATGAACTTACACCTGAGCAAACTCTCAGTAAATTGGCAGGTTTCTTCTATAAATTAGGAGCCGATGCAGTACTAGATATGACTGTGGCCGATGATTTTGTTTTGTTAGAAGCTGCAAAAGAATTCGTTGAGCGTTATAAAGCTAATAAAGAAGGCATCAAAAATCAATTACCGATGCTATCTTCTTCTTGCCCAGGTGAAAGAAATGCTTTAACAAAAATATATGTTGATTATTCCTAAAACATGTAAAATTTTAATTTCTATGACAGGTTGGGTATGTTACGCAGAGAAAACTCATGGAAACTTTATATTACCATATATAAGTGTTACAAAATCACCTCAACAAATTATGGGATCTTTAGTAAAATATCACTTAGCTGAAAATATGGGTCTTTCACCAGAACAAATATATCATGTAACTGTAATGCCTTGTTATGACAAAAAATTGGAAGCTTCTAGAGAAGATTTTTATAACCAGCAAAAAGGGACAAGAGATGTAGATTGCGTCATAACATCAAGTATGCACATATTATAATTCTATTATATTTCTATACCAAATCATTTAGAAAGCATTAAAATGTACGTATATGAACATAAATGTATAGTTTATTTTTATATTATTTTATTTTTCAGTTGAATTGGAACAAATGCTCAATGAAGATGGTCTAGTATTAAACGAAATAGATGAAGGTGAAATCAAACAACCATTTGGTTCCTATAATAAAGAAAACGAAAACAGATTATGGGGTCATAGTGGATCGGGATCAGGTGGTTACGCGGATTTTATTTTCCGTTATGCAGCAAAGAATCTTTTTGATGAGGAGAACGTTGTGATAAACTTTAAAAATCTTAGAAATCCCGACTTCCAGGAAGCAGAATTGAAGCGAAATGATCAGGTGTTATTAAAGTTTGCTATTATTAATGGATTCAGGAATATACAAAATATAGTTCAGAAGGTGAAACGAAGCAAATGCGTTTATGATTATGTGGAAATTATGGCATGCCCATGTGGTAACTATTGCTTTATCTAAAATAAGTCATTAAGTTTCAAGTGCTAAGAAATCTTGTTAAGTTTCTTGATGTCATCATTATTGTTAGGTTGTTTAAATGGTGGAGCACAAATAAGACCTGAAGGAAATGTTCAACCCCGAGAACTTGCATCGATATTAGAAAATGTTTATCATAAACTTCCATCGAGCAGACCCGAGGAAAACAAAGTGGTGCAGAATTTGTATAAAACTTGGTTGGGAGGAGAACATACAGACAAAGTTAGCGCATATTTCAGTACACAATATCATGAGATACAAAAGATGAATACAGCACTTGCAATAAAGTGGTAATTTAGTAATAACAATATCATATGTGATTATGCATATGTGTATTTTATATAATGGATTTACTTTCTAAAATTAATTTACTTTTACGATTGTATAATAACAAAAATAAATAGTCACTAATCAATTATTAGATATTTTTAAAATCATGATTTAATCATTTAAATTATCTCAATTTAAATATGCTAATATATATCCATAATGTTAAAAAATAAATGTTATATTCTAATATAAATAATATATATATATATATATATATATATAAAGAGAAAAAGAAAGAGAGCACAAATCACATTAATAAAGTAAATTATAACATACTCATTGTGTAAAATTATATGTGATTGTATCTAAAAATGTTTCATAATAATTTTATATGTTTATTTACACAAGCCATAAAATAACAGATGATTATCACAATAAATAATATCACGATACGTGTACATATAAATACCCTTTCACAAATCATGTGAATAGCTATTATAAATACGAGATATTCTCTTATACATGTTACCTATTAATAAAGTAACATTTTTCATTTTTAATAAATATCTAAATGCTATATATCTTACATATTATTTTTTAAATTGCATTGTTTCACATAAAATGTATTATGTAAATTGTACATGATATACATCATGTGACATACACAATGTGGTACATATACACAAATAACTTTCTTAAGAAAAATAAATAAAAGAAATTCTCTTTGCATTCTATCTGCATTATGTGGAATGGAAATATTATTGTGAAACACTTTCAGTGAAACACTTATTATACATAATTTTCCTTTTTTGTTTCTCACTTCTTCCTTCTCTTTGTCTTCATAATTTAAAGTCTTTCTTTGCAACAATTATATCAATTTTTCTTACTTAAAAATTATAACAATGAATAAATAATTAAAATAAATAATTAAGTACTGCTTGATGACTTCAATTATCTGGAATTTTTGTTATCTAAAAATTTTTCATTTTCATTCATCTCTTTGGACTCTGATTTCTTTAAATCTAAATCTGGATAGCCATCTTCGATATACCTAATGGAATCATGATCCATGTTATTGTCATCTTTGTTTTCACATGTGTCTATTAACCATCCTTGATTGCTGTCAATTTCTCTAGAAACAACAAGGAATAGTTCCTTTTCCTTGCTATCTATCTGGTCCTTTAGATATATGAGTAAATCATTGTCCTGATATAAAAGAATGTATATAATTAATATTAACAAAAAATATATATATACAACATGTATATAAAAATATATTTGTCTTGATAAATTAATGTTGCATTTAATAACCTTTCCAATTAATTGTGGTGAGTCCAATTTTGAATCAAGATTATAAAAGGCACCATGAATCTTTTTTAGAGCAATCCAATGACGTCGTTTCAAAGGAAGTAACACAAAACCTAATTTATATTCAGTTGGAACATTAAGAATAAAACCCTCAATGTTGTCTAAACAAAGACATTTAGGGTCCCTATAAAAAATAAAAATTCTTAAATGTTCATAATTATAATCTCATATATATATAATTTTATTTCTTGATACAATACAGACCTACGTTTATCAAACCATACAGCTTCACGTCCTCTTCTTTGAAGAGCAGCCATAATAACATTAATATCATAATTTCCAAGTCCTAATAGTGATTTATGAGGATTAATCCATACATCAGGACTTAAACTGTAACAAATTTGATCTAATTCTTGTTTGCTAAAGCCACGTTCTTGGAACAAATTGTTTAGTGCGTGCAATGCACATAGCTCCTTCACCTACAATTTAATATGTAATCTCTTAAATTAATATGCAATAATATGTAATTACTTAAATTAATACACATATAAAACACATGTATGTATACAAATCAATTTAAAAAGAAAAAAGTACTTTATTAATTCTATTAACGTTCTATCAAAAAACATTTTTATTGTATATTTTTTATGCATAAATGCATAACAACAATCTATAAATATACATAATATTATCAAATCTTACTTGTCGCTCATGGTAAATGGTTCCAGTCATATCAGTCGCTGTGCTTGCAACCATTGTAACTACATAATTTTTTCGGTCCTCTGTAATGTGTTGATACTTTTTTTGCGTAAAAACTGTTGTGAAAAATTTAATGACGAATAAATAATATCGGAGAGTCGTTTGGAATCTTAATAACTCACTCTCACTCTGTTGTTGTCAACAATTTCACGTGCAAAGACGCGATAAATATCATTCAAATTCGAGAAAACACATGTACAATTGTAGCAGGACAGTGACAAATCTGTATTAAAAATCCTGACTGATATGGACCAGCATAGATGTAGAGTATTTTTCTTATCTATCTCTTGATACTGGTCTCTAGTCATGAAAGCTTGACGGAAAGGTGCGAAAATATTCCGAGTAAAGACCCACAAGACTCGACTTTTCAGCTTCTGATGGAGTTATTTCGTACATGGGGATGACCAAATATGGCGTCATAATACATAGAGCCTTTCTAATCAGAGCGCGTTATAAGACAGCAATTTGTGATTGGTTCCGCCATTTTTTGTGCGCCCTAGTTTTTTTTTAATTACCAATCAGGAACGAAGATTCCTTCATCATGATTGGTCTATTAAATATGTTTCGTATATCTCTCTTTCGTAGAATTTTGATAAAAAATGGCGAATTATAAGACAGCAATTTGTGATTGGTTCTGCCATTTTTTGTGCGCCCTAGTTTTTTTTTAATTACCAATCAGGACGAAGATTCCTTCATCATGATTGGTCTATTAAATATGTTTCGTATATCTCTCTTTCGTAGAATTTTAATAAAAAATGGCGAATTGTATGTATGCTATGATGAGACTCTTATGAAAAGTTTCCAGGTGCCGAGGAATTGAACAAAATAAAATAAAGAATACTTCCTCGCATAGGATACAGAATCGCAGAAACGCATAGGATATAGAATCTTGCGAGCCATTCAATGTGCGTGAAAACTTACTGAGTAATACCAAAATTAACGTGATGGAGTTTGTACATTCTGATGAAGAGGAACTTCAGAAGGATATCAAGGAGAGAGATAGTTTTGCTAACCGTCTTAAAGCCAGAGATGAAAGCAAAACACGCAAAATTGCTATGCCTAGTGGTTCTGGAGCCGGTAAATTGCAAAGAAAATATCTCATTTCTTTATCTTTAATCATAACTAATACAGCAAGAGAGTTACATATATTACATTATATATAAATTAATATTGCAGCGAGAGAATTTTTTAAAATTCTTTTCTTCTATTTTGAAATATATATTTTCTGTTCTTGCAGCTGAAGCAGCTAAAAGGCTTAAAATTATGGAGGTTGATGCAAAAGAAAAACTGGTACCAAAATTAAGAGTTGAATCTCGTAGAAAATATTTGGAGAAACGTAAAGAGGACAAAGTTGCAGAATTGGAGGCTGATATTCTTGATGACGAATATTTATTTGAAGAAGAAGTGTAATTTTATACAGAGATGATTTTTTTTATAATTAACTTTAAAACCTTAATTATAACTAATATACTTGTTAATAGTTTAACAGAAAGGGAAAAGCATGAAAGATCTCGAAAGAAGCAATTATTGTATTTGGCAAAAGAACATGAAAAGGCGAGGGAGCTTGAGCGTATTCAGCGTTATCATATGCCTCTTGAGAAGGGTAAGGTGGAACCAGAACCTGATGTTGACAAAGAACCCCCACAGTCGGAACAAAGTAAATGGGAATCAGATCAGATATCATCAGCTGTTTTTCGTTTTGGTGCTAAAGATAGAAAAGGTATATATTAACCATTAAAAGTGAGTGATTATTTGTGTATATATATATATATGTATAAAATATTTTCTTTAACTTAAATAATTTTATAATTCTTTTTTGTAGCTCAACAAGAATATAGTCTTCTCATGGAGGATGAGATGATAGAATTTGTTCAAGTATTACATATGCCAGGGCATGATAGGGAGAAAAAACGTGAAGAAAGTCCACCTGCACATGTTAAAAGCTTGCAAACGATACAAGAAACAAAGAAGAGTCTACCCATTTATCCTTTTAGAAAAGATTTGATACAAGCTATCAAGGAGCATCAGGTAAATAAGTAGATATCAGAATAAAAATTGGTAAAAAACAATATTATAGAATACAAGAAGCATTACATTTTTGAATATTAGGTTTTGATAATAGAAGGTGAAACGGGATCGGGGAAAACCACTCAGATTCCACAATATTTGTATGAATCTGGATTTGCAGAGGATGGTAAAATTATTGGATGCACACAGGCGAGTAGCAACTTTAAATTGATTTTATTTATCTATTCCATGCATTAATCCATGCATTAATACAACTTTAAATTGATTTTATTCTATTCATTTTATTATATCTTTCTTAATTTTTCTTATAGTTTTAATACATTTATCTATTTTTTCTTCATCAAACTGGATTATCTAATCCTTTAAGTAGAAGTCTACAGTTTATTTTCATCCTTATTTTTCTTTTAAAGATAATTTTGAATTTATAAGTTTTATTTTTATATTTTCAATTATTAATTATATAAATCCTATATTTAGGAATCCTGATAATATTATTCCTGCTAATCCTATAATTACTCCAATTCATATATTCAACCTGAATGATATTTCTTATTTGCTTATGCCATCCTCCGCTCTATTCTAATTAAACTTAGAGGTGTAATTGCCTTATTATCTTCCATCTTGATTCTCTATTTATTTCCAATTATTAATTCAAATTAAGATCTTTTTCTATTTATCCAAATGAATTTCTATATTGAATTTTTATAAATAATTTTATTTTTTTAACATGAGTAGGAGCTCAAATTATTGAATATTCTTTCATTACGATTAGTCAATTATTATCAGTAATTTATTTTATCTATTTTTTTATTTATTATTATATTATTTATTAAAATTTGAGATAAAATTCTATTTAATAAATAAATAATTTAATTTATACATCCTCTTAAATTTAAATTAATTAATATTTTATTTATTTTATTTTATAAATTAATCTAAAATTAATTCAAATAATTTTTATATTCAAATTAATGAACTCGATTTAAAGTTTACATTTTGAAAATATGAAAATACAAAGAAATTTAAAATTTTCTATCAACTTTAAAATTTAATTATTTTATTAATTTATAATCGTTAATATATATTTAAATCCCAAAATAAAACATATATATATATATCAAAATTAAAGGTACAATAACTTTTTAACATATTCTATTCATGCTACAGCCGCGGCGAGTAGCAGCGATGTCGGTGGCTGCAAGAGTGGCTCACGAAATGGCCGTTAAATTGGGCAATGAAGTTGGATATGCTATTCGTTTCGAAGATTGTACGTCGCATCGCACCCGAATCAAGTATATGACTGATGGTACATTGCACCGAGAGTTCCTTAGTGAACCTGATCTGGCGTCGTATAGGTATATATTTATAAACATCATTAATAGAGTCAAAAAAGAAAAATTATCAAGATAAAGACATAATAGTTTGAAAAGTTGAAAAGTTTGAAAGTTTGAAAAGTTGAATAAAAAAAATAAAACGAGATAAAAAAAGAATAAACAAGAAAAATTAAAAATAATTGTAAGTAATGTTTAACAAATTAAAATTGTGTGTGTCTAAATATTATACAGAAATGTTGAGTTTTAGTATATATTGATAACTTATTATGATACCTATTTTTTATATTTTTAGCGTAATGATAATTGATGAAGCACACGAACGGACTTTACATACTGACATATTATTTGGATTAGTGAAAGACATTGCGAGGTTTCGTCCCGATTTAAAACTATTAATATCATCAGCTACGTTGGATGTTACAAAATTTAGTGAATTTTTCGACGATGCACCTATATTTAGGATACCTGGACGTCGTTTTCCCGTCGATATTTACTACACAAAGGCACCGGAATCAGATTATATTGAGGCGTGTGTAGTTTCCATTCTTCAAATTCACACAACACAACCATCAGGAGATATATTGGTGTTTTTGACTGGTAAGTATTAATATGTCTAAAATATTTTTGCAAAATATAGTGAAAATATATTTTCTTATACAGGGCAAGAAGAAATTGAAACATGTCAGGAAATATTACAGGAGAGAGTGAGAAGACTGGGTAGCAAGTTGGCAGAACTCCTAATTTTACCTGTATATGCGAATTTACCAAGCGATATGCAAATTAAGATATTTCAACCAACTCCACCTGGTGCGAGAAAGGTAATATTCTCTTAAAAAGTCATAATATTCTTTTAAAAATTATATATATATATAATATATATATAAAATTCAAATTCTTTTATCTTTAAGGTAGTATTAGCGACTAATATAGCAGAGACATCATTGACCATAGACAACATAGTGTATGTAATAGATCCTGGCTATGCAAAGCAAAACAATTTTAATCCACGCACCGGTATGGAAAGCTTAATAATCGTACCGATCAGTAAAGCATCCGCTAGTCAGGTAATATTTTTTTTTTAAATCTATATGCTTTTTCCTTTTTAATTATACAGAAAATTTCAATGAAAACAAAACGTTTTAGAGAGCGGGACGTGCTGGTAGAGTAGCACCCGGCAAGTGTTTTCGTCTCTACACAGCTTGGGCCTATCAACACGAACTTGAAGATAGCACTGTACCCGAGATTCAAAGAATTAATCTTGGTAAGACTTAACGAAAATGTACATTATTAAATTATAACAATGTTATATTTTCCTATTCTTAAGTTCTTCATTTTATATATATTCATAATAATATATATGTATAATTATTTAATAATTATTTAATAATTAATCTTTTATATATATTTAATAATTATTTAATATATAATATATAATATAATTAATATATAATAATTATTTAATAATTAATCTTATATATATAATTATATAATATTCTTAAGATTATATATATAATTATTCAAAATACATTTTATTTATGTTTGTATAGGTAATGCAGTACTCACTTTGAAAGCTCTCGGTATCGATGATCTGATGCACTTTGATTTCTTGGATCCTCCGCCACCTGAAACACTAATTTTGGCCCTGGAGCAACTCTATGCGTTGGGCGCGCTCAATCATCGCGGAGAACTAACAAAACTTGGACGTAGAATGGCTGAGTTTCCGCTGGATCCAATGATGGCTAAGATGCTATTAGCTAGTGAAAAATATCGTTGTTCGGAAGAGATAGCAACTATTGCGGCCATGCTTTCAGTAAATGGCGCTATTTTTTATAGACCAAAGGACAAAATTATACACGCAGATGCTGCGCGCAAAAATTTTTACGTACTGGGTGGTGATCATCTGACACTTCTTAATGTATATAATCAATGGGCACAGAGTGATTTTAGTACACATTGGTGTTACGAAAATTTCATACAACATAGGTATATTAATTATTAATAATATATTAACAAAATTTTATAAGATAACTTTGTTATGATTTGCTTTCCAGATCCATGAAACGAGCAAGAGACGTTAGAGAACAGTTAGTAGGTTTAATGCAACGTGTAGAGATGGAATTAGTTTCAGGTATCACAGAAACTATTAATATTAGAAAGGTGTGTATATATATATATTAACTGACAATAAACTGATGTTATTTTACAAAATATAATGGAAATATTTTTGTTTAGGCTATTACAGCTGGTTACTTTTACCATGTGGCACGGTTGTCAAAGGGAGGTCATTATAAGACTGCAAAGCATAATCAAACAGTCGCTATACACCCAAATAGTTCTTTATTCCAGGAACTTCCACGCTGGCTTCTTTATCATGAACTTGTCTTTACTACCAAGGAATTTATGCGTCAGGTATATATAAAAATATAACTAATTTGTCTAAATTTAAATCTGTTTATAAATTTAAAAGTTATACTGTCTTAATTTAAAAAATCGTATATTAAACAGGTGACAGAAATTGAAAGCAAATGGTTATTAGAAGTGGCGCCTCACTATTATAAACCTAAAGAGATAGAAGACTCAACGAACAAGAAGATGCCTAAAGTTACAGGCAGAGCACGACCAGATGGTACAAATTAAATATAATTCCGTACTATTATTCAACTGTGATATTAAATTACATTTTGTACAGTGTACATGAAAAGCAATACCACTCCACATTAGATTCAATTGTCTAGTGTTATTCTGCAACAAGATTGGTTCTGTTTCACACACACATACTTTGTAGAACTTTTTATTTGAAAATTATAAAACATATAAAGAGAACTGTTATTATTTCATATATAAAGCCTAATATTAACATTCTTACAGTCATAGTCAATTTTTGCAATCTATTTCATTAGACAGTAAAATATAAATGCTAATGAAAATTTTTTGACCAATAAAACGATTTTAAGTAACGTTTATAAGCATAAGTGCTCGAAAAAATTTCAATAAACGTAATATTTGATATAGACGATTTTATGAGTCCATATATAGACGCAATTGGATTTTATGTACATATAAGAAGCCCACATATTTTATATGAAAAAAGTGGCTTCAGTTAAGTTGACTGAAATTGAAATATGTGATAGTTTAGGTGATGCTAATCAAAAGTTTCTTCGATGGTTTAAAGTGAGTGCTATTGAAATTTAAGAATGCCTATTTTTGAATACATAGATTAAATTAATATATAAATATTTGAAGAAAAAAGAATATATATAGATATGTATATAATGTGTACCATTTCTACAGTATTTAATAACTCAAAACCCTCTCTGTCGTACGTGTGTGTGTATCCAAAGATCAGGCACACGCGTGCGCACACGTATGCATATATATATATATATATATATATATATATATATATATATATATATATATATATATATATGATAGAGAGGGTTTAGAATTATTAAATACTGTAGAAGTGGCATATATTACACACACACACATACATATATTTTTTCTTTTTTTCTAAATATTTACATATTAATTCAATCTGTATCAAAAAACACATTTCTTCAATATAAACTTCACCCTTCAAGATAAACTTCAATATCATTCATTCAAATCATCGTATCTTTTATATTTTTGATTTTCAGACTTTTTCCACGAGAAAACTTTTAATCAGCATCGCCTAAACTATAACATATTTTAATTTTAGCTAATTTGAAGCCACTTTTTTCACATAAAATGTGCGGAATCTTTTATACTATATATATTAATAAATCATAATGTACGCGCACCTTTTATTCACAATTTATAACAAACGTGCTCATTAAAATTCTTTTAGCGATTAAATTAATACTAATACAGTATGTACAGATTAATATATTATTTTTTTATAGGCCAATTTGAAATAGTAATAAACTCTAAAATATTGCAGATTTTTATTTTATTCTAGAATACTTTTTCTTCTTGGATTTTTATTCCATTAAAAACACAGAAAGTACTACGATTTAAATACCACTCTGGAACAATTATTTTCCTGTAAACTGAAATTTTCTTCTCTTGTGTGGTATTAATCTCATATTACATAATTATATGTATATAGCTATATGAATCAGATGCAAGAAAATGAATAAAAGGTACAATATGTTACACTTATTTTTCCAAATATCCCGTTAGAAATAATTGAATCTATACAAACTATACTATGTAATCTACACAAAATGTTCAGAAACGAAAAAAAATATTAAAATATATCACATAATTACATTTTAATTATTTGAACTCTATCAAGAGATAGCACATTTTCTCTTTGTCAAACTTTTTTTTACTCCTTAATTTCTAATTTTTATTCTAATGACATATGTGAAAATTAAATGTTATTGTATAATTTGTTTTTCATTGATTACCACATAGAAAATGTGAAAATAGTCAATTATTGAATCATTGGACATTTAAATGCTTTAAATGTCGAAGAATTACATTTTTTTTATTTGTAAAGAGAGGAATAAAGAAATAAACAAATATGCCCCCAAAACATACTTTCTTTAAGAATCCATTTTATATTGTTTACAGAAAATTAATACATATAATTTTAATTAATATAATATAAATCAAAATATATATAAAGACAATTCTATAGATGCTTTTAGATTGTTATATAGAAAAGATTTTAGATTTATACTTAATATACATATATATATTAAGATTAAAATATATTACAAATATTATATAAAAGAACAAATATATAACAATAGCCACATAAAATAAGCATAAAATAGAACAAAGATGTAATAATATAAAATATATCCAGATACTTTATATTATTCGTATTATTTGTTAGATTCTTTTATGAAATCAAAATATTATATGAAATCAATAATAATGCTGAAAGTTTATGAACATTTTCTTGAATAATAATAATCTCATATATAATGTTTGAAATGTTCAACATAGCAATTCTTTATATCATTTACACATGATTTTAATTTTATTTTTTATTCTCTTTGTTTCTCTGAATTTTGCAAATCTACTCAGAAAAAATAGAAAAGGACACAATCTACATATGCTGTATGTCAATGGAATTATTTTAATTTTTTAAAATAATTATTTTAATTAAGTTCTCATCAAGAAAACATGATTAATAAGTGTTTGCTTTTTGATATATATATATATATATATATATATATATATATATATATATATGTAGATTTTGTTTTTGAAAATGTCCATTTTCAAAATAATTTTTTGTATTATTCAGTATTGATAGAATATGGTTTGGTAGAACTTTGTAACAATGTAAAGATCTTCTATGTGTTTCTTGCTCCTTGTTTTCCCAGTTTTCAATCTTGAAATTATTACGATTAGCTGAATAATTTGTGATATTTCTTTTCACCACAATTCCATATTATTCAATATATAGAGTTACAAAATATAATAAGTATAATAAGTATAATAAGTATAAAGACTATAAAGATTTTTAAAACGGTCCATATCCTGCAAAATATCATATTATACATGTATATGAAATATATATAATATATCTTATATTACAATTATATATTATCTGTATTTACTTGGGTTTGGTGGTGGAGGTCCCAATCTGTACATATCCGGAGGAATAAACCGTGGAGGGAATGGTCTAACCGGTGCCATTAGAGCAGAATGTCGGCCTCTTCCCATAGGAGGGACTTGTCCTCTAAATGGGACCATAGGGCTTACTACAATTGGTCTTGGAGGAAGATTCTAGAAGTTGAAAAACGAATCAATTACAAGTCAAATTAAAAAGATTATGGAGGTCTATAGAGACTTTGTTAGATTGAAAATTAGACTTATATGGAATTATATAACTCACATAATAGATAGGCACGTGTATTGGTGGCTCGATATAATGCGATGCAACATCTCTTCGTTCTCTGGATCTATCTCTATCTCTATCTCTATCTTTATCTCTGTCTCTTCTTTCACGAGAATGTTCACTCGATCTATCACGATATCTATCGCGATAAGATCTTTCTTCTATAAGTGGCCTATAACAATAGTAATAGAAATAATAATTATAATAAAACAAATAATGATCACATATTTTTAAAGAAAATATAGTGTTTTTTGCACATTTCTTTTACAAGTATAGTTCAATTAATCTAATAATATATTAATGTTAAATATTTTTGTAAGTGTTAATAATAATATTTTTGCAATAATAAAAATGTTAATAATAACGATCAAAGTGTATTAAGGATAACGAACAATAAAATTTGTTAATAATAACAAATCCCATCAAACACAGAATATTATAGCAATATTGCTGCAATATTACAACATTGCAGTAATGTTGCGGCAATATTACAACATTGCAGCAATGTTGCTGCAATATTCTGTGTTTGCTGGAATATGAATAATTTAATTCCATACCTGGTATGTGCGGACTTGCGCGAATCCCGTTCTCTAGAACGCGAACGGTTAGTGTATTTATGTGCATCTCTTTCTGTATATTTCTCTTTATATTCTCTGTGTTTTTCTATGCTGTTTCTTCTGTAACACAATTTTTTTTAAAATTAAGAATTACAAATTCGATTCTTTTGATCATATTTATCTTATTATTGTTTTAAAAAGTAAATATTGCTATAAAGTAAATGAAATTAGATGCTTTTTCAGCAATAAATAATGACATATCATTTTACCCATTATTTTTATGATGATCACGGAATTCTATCCTGTTATCCTGATGTTTTGTATCTGTACGGTATCTAAAATTTTAAAAAAATGTAGAAAGAATGTATATTAAGTGAATATATTATTATTGAGAATTAAAACAAACCTAGACTGGTGAGAAGATAGATATTCAGAATCATACAATGTAGGACTCAATGATAAAGAACGTTTCTTGGAAATCTGCGATTTACTGGTTGAAACTGTAATATAGTTAAAATACGAGTATTTTTCATACATGTTACATTGATATCTGAGACATAAAATGTTGAACCAAAAGTTGAAAATAAAATATTAATTTATTTATCGACAGAGAAGTATTATTTTATTCAAATTAAACAAAGATAAAATTTATAAATGAGATTTATATCTATAATTTAGTCTGGTATTATATACACTACATGTAATATATATTTGAATCTTTAGTTTCTTAAATATTTTTCTAGAGAATTTAGAATCTGAGAAAAATTACAATCGCAATTTTACAAATTTCTTGCTTTGATTAATTTATAATCAAAGCAAGAAATCTTTAAATAATTTAGCAAAATTATTTCTATAATGCGTACCTGACTGCTGCTCTCCATCTATAGCTACAACCGTACGTCGCTCTTCTATTTCATTAATCTTAGTAGCTTTTTTTATTTCTTCTCTGTCGAATATTGGTTTACATCCTTCTCCTATATTTATATTACATCTTTTAATAATTATTAATATAATTCTGATATGCATCGAGCGAAAAAATTCAGCTAATGTGTTTATATTGATTTATATTTCTTTCAATTATTCAAATTAAACGATATCGTTTTTAAATTCTTTATTCGTTATTTTTAGCGATTATTGTATCCAAAATAATGTTACAAATATTATATGATTTCAACAATAATGAAAATATTGCAACTTTATAGTAGATAAATCTAATATTTGCAAATATAATTGCATTTTAATAAAATATTTTATAAAATAAAATATTGTTGTAAAATATTTTATGTACAATTGTTAAATATTTCAATTTTTTAAATAAATATACGAAACTGTTAAATATAAAATAACTTATAAAATAAATAAATATAAAATAAATAATATAAAGAATTAATAATAAAAAGTATATTGTAATGATATAACTGTAATGATATAATTGATAAACAAAATTTCGTTATTAATAAAATTTTGAAAAAGATAATGAATTTTTTTTCCCTATATTAAAATAACGAAATATAAATTATTATATATTGCAATACATTTATATGAATTATTATTATATATTGCAATACATTTATATTTTTTTATAAGAATTAATAAAATTAATGCTAATTATTGGATTATTGCATATGAAATGATATTTTTATTTCAATGATTTTTGAAAAGATTTTATAAAAAGAAAAATAATTGGAAAAATTCAGAGAGAATATTTATTAAAAATTTGTATATTAATTATTTCACAATATTACTTTTTAAGTATGAAATTTATATTTACATCATTTTAATGTAATATAGAATTGATATCAATAAATTTATCTTATACATTCCATAACTATTAAACATTTTCTATATATGCAACAATCCAATATATAACATTTAACCTTTCATTAAATCTGATTGGAACTATTTTATATTATAATTTGATATATGATTATATTGTTTATATTAAATTAATTAAATGACACTAGGCAATACTGTAAAATATCTTCAGGATAAGAATAATATCACAATTTAATCATCTTCCAGAAAATATTCTTCCATTGTTGTCCAATTTTACAAAATATATATGGAAATATATTTTTATATTTAATCTTTTAATTACAATATTCTACTTTTATTTTTATAAATATTGATTAATTGATTATATACTTTTTTTTAAATCCAGAATGGCTTCCTACATCAGCCTGTGCTGTCCATAGGTAGGGCATTATTGAAGAATCTTCAATTGACTGTTGGTTTGATCTTCCAATGGCCTGTACCTAAATTCATCCAAATTATTTATAACAATGTTTTTGCTCTTTCCATATCTCTTAAAAATCTTTTATTATTCTTACTAGTCTTAAAAAACTTTTATTATTTTTCTTAAACAAATAAAGAAAAACGCAGACAATTTTTAAAATGGTCTTTCATATGTAAAAATTATTATTATTACTAAATGCAAAATGATATATTGATTCATATCCCCATCAATTCTCATGATTTCAATAAAATTTTTGATGTTCATATTAATAGTATTATAACTATGGCTTTGCAAACAAACTTTTATTACAAATAATATATTGTTTTGTATTTATAATATTGTATTTAATAAAAGTTCTTAATTTTAACATGTGATTTATATATTTAATATAGAAAAAGATGCAGATATAAATATATTGCTTCTATATTCATTAATGTTACAAATTCATTAATTTATAATCAAAGCAAGAAATCTTTAAATAATTTAGCAAAATTATTTCTATAATGCGTACCTGACTACTGCTCTCCATCTATAGCTACAACTGTACGTCATTAATGTTACAATATAAATTTTACATTGTGTTATTATTGTGTTTATGTCTTAATTTTAAAGGCAAGGACAGCAGTTTCTATAAAGGAAAAAAAATTTTTATATCTGTTT
Organism: Camponotus floridanus; assembly: GCF_003227725.1. Taxonomy (NCBI): domain Eukaryota; kingdom Metazoa; phylum Arthropoda; class Insecta; order Hymenoptera; family Formicidae; genus Camponotus; species Camponotus floridanus. The sequence continues at coordinate 31,974 of NW_020229592.1, read as the reverse complement.
TTTAATATCTTCGTTTGTTGCATTTTGTATGGTATTAATTTTGAAGAATTTAATTTTATCTTCATTATATGTTGATCTTCTTCAGTCATTAATTTTATTTTTTTTATCCTTCATCAATGACAATGACATCTTCTGTGAAGCAGATATTGTTCAATTAATACACACACACACACATTAATTGTACATATATGTATATATATGTATATAAAACATAATGTATATAACAAACATAATGTATATAAAACAATGATCAATATTGTGTGCATGATTGTATTTAATCATATATGATTAAATATATTAATATAAATTTCAAATATAACGATTCAAAGATAATTGTACAATTATTTTTTTATGTTTTTTTGTGTCACACTTTGAAAGTCTAAATTAATATTATTTGTGGCGTATTAAATATCAAAAGATACTTATTTTGTAAAAAACAAATATAAAAAACAATTTCCGTAAAATCTCTACACTTATAATAACCAAATACATATTTTTTAATTAAAAGTGATTTATGCTTATTGATAATAGATAAATTATTAATAAATATTTTAATGTATAATTTGATATATTTAAATGTATAATTTGATATATATGTATAATTTGATATATTTAAATGTATAATTTGATATATTTAAATGTATAATTTGATATATGAACTAATTATATTAACTTGACTGAAATAATAATGTATATATTAATAGTGTATAAAATTTTCAACAAGAAATAATATTCTTTCAAATCATCTTTTCAATATCACCTCATCAATCACCTTCCAAAAAAATATATATTTTAATGTTAGTAATAATCTCTAAATTTTAAGATCATATTTTGTATATTATATTTAGCAACAAATCTTTTCTTAGATTTATATTTTGGCCAATTAAACAGTAAATTTACATATATACAGTACATACCTGAGTATTAATATTTTCCAATTTTTATTATAACATATGTGCACACATATTTTCCTTTTAGCTAGAATATAAATAAATATTGATTAATCATTTATAGTGGCAAAATGTCATAAAATTATGACATCAATAAATATGTAACAATTAAAAATTTTATATTTATTTTAAATCTGAGCACTAAAATGTCATCAAATGTATCACTATATATTATTGTATATTTTAATAAACTTTATAATTTTATTTAATTTTCATATACATAGAAGAAACCATTTTAAAATATTATATATTTTACTTTTGTTGTGTTTAATTAACTTTAATTATTAATTAACTTTAATATGAACAAGTGAGAAAGTTTTCATACCTGTTTTCATATTTGTTATCTTTTCCATTCTTACTTTTCTTAGTGTATTAATCATAAAAATATAATCTTGTCTTCGTTATTAACTTTTTTTTCCAATTTGTTCCATTTCTTTAGTATTGTTACATAATATAACGTTTGTTGTAAACGTAACATCTTCTATGAATCAGAATTTTATTGATGTTACATCTTAGACTCTTCAGACAAGGGGGAGAGGGGTATCTACCGTAGACCCATCGTCCTTAAAGACTCCTCAAGTCCCTGCTTTGGCATTCGCCCTTCGTCCCACGGAAAAACCACGGATCAAAAACCGTGGGCAAAGCAGTTTCTCTCTAAGAAACAATATTTTTCTGCTTTTCCAAAGGCTTCTCTGTTTAAAGAAAAATGTTTGAAAAGAAGAAAATAATTGGGGGTTCTTTGCAAGATGTTGGTTCTTGATGATTTTTCGGAGATAATCTTCCGATGACGTCTTCGTATAACGAATATTAAATAACATCGTCAAAGATAGCTTCAGGGATGAAATATAAGGCCCATCGTCCTCACGAGGACTCTCCAAGTCCCTGCTTTGGCATTTGCCCTTCGTCTCACGGAAAAATCGTGAGCAAAACAGTTTCTCTCTAAGAAACAGTATCTTTCCGCTTTTCCAAAGGCTTCATCTGTTTAAAGAAAAATTGTTGAAAAGAAGAAAATAATTGGGGGTTCTTCGCAAGATGTTGGTTCTTGATGATTCTTCAATTCGGAGATAATCTTCCGATGATGTCTTCGCATAACGAATATTAAATCATATCGTCAAAGACAGCTTCAAGGATAAAATATAAGGCGCAATAATATATATACTTTTAAAAATAATACTTAAATATATATAATACTTAAATTATGTAATTATTTCCAGAATTTCTAGAAGAAAACTTATATAATTCTTTATAAAAAATGTAATATAATATTTAAAATTGCACTCTTAAGATCAATTATGTTTATAACTCAACTCGTAGCTCAAATGCATGATTCGCAAGTAAATAAAAGAAATATTATTTTGTTAAAATAAATTAAAATATTTAATAACAATAAATTTTTTAACCATAAAAAAACAAATAATAATTAATGTAGGAATTGTGAATAAGAATAAAACTGATTGCGGAAATTGCATACAATTATGTTCATGTTAAATTCTTTCTTTGTTATTATCCGTTGTTTTTCAAAGATGATTTCTCTTGCTTGTATGTAATCTTCATGCAGCTTTATTGATTTTGCAAATTCTTCATAGAAATAAAATTATTTATATTTTATAAAATATTTCTCTTTTTTTTTAAATCACGTCAATATATATGATCAAAAAATTTAGAGAAAATATAAAGATGGACTCTTTTTCTTTTTTAAAACACTAAATACTATAACAATTTTTTATTTATCCTAAACTATCGCTAAATATATTATTACATTATTTTTTAGTCTCTTTGGAATTTTGACATTAATCATCAATCAATTTTTTATTCAAGAATTATTTATTAAATATTCATTTTAATATTCTTTAAAATCTTGATGATTCTTCAGCTCGGAGATATCTTCTGATGACGTCTTCGTATAACGAATATTAATATACTCTTTAAAATCTTGAATATTTTGATTTTATTTTAATATTATAATAAAAAAATATCCTAGTAATATTTCTAATCAAAAAAGAGATAAGAGTAAAGATGACTTTTGTGAATTTATCATTTTTTAGAATTTAAATAACCTTATCTACTTATCAGTTGTTATATAAATGATGAGAAGATAGATAATTATCCATTTATGTTCCTTTTCCACATACACACATAAATTCTATTTCATGTAAAGAGTATCCAAGAGTTTCTTTTTTGCATTTTCTAACATTTTTCAATTACTTTTGAAAATCACAAATTTAAAAAATCCATGAAGACAATTTTTCTTTCTTTTTTTTTTCTATAAATTTCTTAAATATGATTNAAAGAAAAATAATTGGAAAAATTCAGAGAGAATATTTATTAAAAATTTGTATATTAATTATTTCACAATATTACTTTTTAAGTATGAAATTTATATTTACATCATTTTAATGTAATATAGAATTGATATCAATAAATTTATCTTATACATTCCATAACTATTAAACATTTTCTATATATGCAACAATCCAATATATAACATTTAACCTTTCATTAAATCTGATTGGAACTATTTATATTATAATTTGATATATGATTATATTGTTTATATTAAATTAATTAAATGACACTAGGCAATACTGTAAAATATCTTCAGGATAAGAATAATATCACAATTTAATCATCTTCCAGAAAATATTCTTCCATTGTTGTCCAATTTTACAAAATATATATGGAAATATATTTTATATTTAATCTTTTAATTACAATATTCTACTTTTATTTTTATAAATATTGATTAATTGATTATATACTTTTTTTTAAATCCAGAATGGCTTCCTACATCAGCCTGTGCTGTCCATAGGTAGGGCATTATTGAAGAATCTTCAATTGACTGTTGGTTTGATCTTCCAATGGCCTGTACCTAAATTCATCCAAATTATTTATAACAATGTTTTTGCTCTTTCCATATCTCTTAAAAATCTTTTATTATTCTTACTAGTCTTAAAAAACTTTTATTATTTTTCTTAAACAAATAAAGAAAAACGCAGACAATTTTTAAAATGGTCTTTCATATGTAAAAATTATTATTATTACTAAATGCAAAATGATATATTGATTCATATCCCCATTAATTCTCATGATTTCAATAAAATTTTTGATGTTCATATTAATAGTATTATAACTATGGCTTTGCAAACAAACTTTTATTACAAATAATATATTGTTTTGTATTTATAATATTGTATTTAATAAAAGTTCTTAATTTTAACATGTGATTTATATGTTTAATATATAAAAAGATGCAGATATAAATATATTGCTTCTATATTCATTAATGTTACAAATTCATTAATTTATAATCAAAGCAAGAAATCTTTAAATAATTTAGCAAAATTATTTCTATAATGCGTACCTGACTACTGCTCTCCATCTATAGCTACAACTGTACGTCATTAATGTTACAATATAAATTTTACATTGTGTTATTATTGTGTTTATGTCTTAATTTTAAAGGCAAGGACAGCAGTTTCTATAAAGGAAAAAAAATTTTTATATCTGTTTTTTAATATCTTCGTTTGTTGCATTTTGTATGGTATTAATTTTGAAGAATTTAATTTTATCTTCATTATATGTTGATCTTCTTCAGTCATTAATTTTATTTTTTTTATCCTTCATCAATGACAATGACATCTTCTGTGAAGCAGATATTGTTCAATTAATACACACACACACATTAATTGTACATATATGTATATATATGTATATAAAACATAATGTATATAACAAACATAATGTATATAAAACAATGATCAATATTGTGTGCATGATTGTATTTAATCATATATGATTAAATATATTAATATAAATTTCAAATATAACGATTCAAAGATAATTGTACAATTATTTTTTTATGTTTTTTTGTGTCACACTTTGAAAGTCTAAATTAATATTATTTGTGGCGTATTAAATATCAAAAGATACTTATTTTGTAAAAAACAAATATAAAAAACAATTTCCGTAAAATCTCTACACTTATAATAACCAAATACATATTTTTTAATTAAAAGTGATTTATGCTTATTGATAATAGATAAATTATTAATAAATATTTTAATGTATAATTTGATATATTTAAATGTATAATTTGATATATATGTATAATTTGATATATTTAAATGTATAATTTGATATATTTAAATGTATAATTTGATATATGAACTAATTATATTAACTTGACTGAAATAATAATGTATATATTAATAGTGTATAAAATTTTCAACAAGAAATAATATTCTTTCAAATCATCTTTTCAATATCACCTCATCAATCACCTTCCAAAAAAATATATATTTTAATGTTAGTAATAATCTCTAAATTTTAAGATCATATTTTGTATATTATATTTAGCAACAAATCTTTTCTTAGATTTATATTTTGGCCAATTAAACAGTAAATTTACATATATACAGTACATACCTGAGTATTAATATTTTCCAATTTTTATTATAACATATGTGCACACATATTTTCCTTTTAGCTAGAATATAAATAAATATTGATTAATCATTTATAGTGGCAAAATGTCATAAAATTATGACATCAATAAATATGTAACAATTAAAAATTTTATATTTATTTTAAATCTGAGCACTAAAATGTCATCAAATGTATCACTATATATTATTGTATATTTTAATAAACTTTATAATTTTATTTAATTTTCATATACATAGAAAAACCATTTTAAAATATTATATATTTTACTTTTGTTGTGTTTAATTAACTTTAATTATTAATTAACTTTAATATGAACAAGTGAGAAAGTTTTCATACCTGTTTTCATATTTGTTATCTTTTCCATTCTTACTTTTCTTAGTGTATTAATCATAAAAATATAATCTTGTCTTCGTTATTAACTTTTTTTTCCAATTTGTTCCATTTCTTTAGTATTGTTACATAATATAACGTTTGTTGTAAACGTAACATCTTCTATGAATCAGAATTTTATTGATGTTACATCTTAGACTCTTCAGACAAGGGGGAGAGGGGTATCTACCGTAGACCCATCGTCCTTAAAGACTCCTCAAGTCCCTGCTTTGGCATTCGCCCTTCGTCCCACGGAAAAACCACGGATCAAAAACCGTGGGCAAAGCAGTTTCTCTCTAAGAAACAATATTTTTCTGCTTTTCCAAAGGCTTCTCTGTTTAAAGAAAAATGTTTGAAAAGAAGAAAATAATTGGGGGTTCTTTGCAAGATGTTGGTTCTTGATGATTTTTCAGCTCGGAGATAATCTTCCGATGACGTCTTCGTATAACGAATATTAAATAACATCGTCAAAGATAGCTTCAGGGATGAAATATAAGGCCCATCGTCCTCACGAGGACTCTCCAAGTCCCTGCTTTGGCATTTGCCCTTCGTCTCACGGAAAAATCGTGAGCAAAACAGTTTCTCTCTAAGAAACAGTATCTTTCCGCTTTTCCAAAGGCTTCATCTGTTTAAAGAAAAATTTTTGAAAAGAAGAAAATAATTGGGGGTTCTTCGCAAGATGTTGGTTCTTGATGATTCTTCAATTCGGAGATAATCTTCCGATGATGTCTTCGCATAACGAATATTAAATCATATCGTCAAAGACAGCTTCAAGGATAAAATATAAGGCGCAATAATATATATACTTTTAAAAATAATACTTAAATATATATAATACTTAAATTATGTAATTATTTCCAGAATTTCTAGAAGAAAACTTATATAATTCTTTATAAAAAATGTAATATAATATTTAAAATTGCACTCTTAAGATCAATTATGTTTATAACTCAACTCGTAGCTCAAATGCATGATTCGCAAGTAAATAAAAGAAATATTATTTTGTTAAAATAAATTAAAATATTTAATAACAATAAATTTTTTAAACCATAAAAAAAAACAAATAATAATTAATGTAGGAATTGTGAATAAGAATAAAACTGATTGCGGAAATTGCATACAATTATGTTCATGTTAAATTCTTTCTTTGTTATTATCCGTTGTTTTTCAAAGATGATTTCTCTTGCTTGTATGTAATCTTCATGCAGCTTTATTGATTTTGCAAATTCTTCATAGAAATAAAATTATTTATATTTTATAAAATATTTCTCTTTTTTTTTAAATCACGTCAATATATATGATCAAAAAATTTAGAGAAAATATAAAGATGGACTCTTTTTCTTTTTTAAAACACTAAATACTATAACAATTTTTTATTTATCCTAAACTATCGCTAAATATATTATTACATTATTTTTTAGTCTCTTTGGAATTTTGACATTAATCATCAATCAATTTTTTATTCAAGAATTATTTATTAAATATTCATTTTAATATTCTTTAAAATCTTGATGATTCTTCAGCTCGGAGATAATCTTCTGATGACGTCTTCGTATAACGAATATTAATATACTCTTTAAAATCTTGAATATTTTGATTTTATTTTAATATAAAAAATATTTAATATATAATAAAAAAATATCCTCCTAGTAATATTTCTAATCAAAAAAGAGAATAAGAGTAAAGATGACTTTTGTGAATTTATCATTTTTTAGAATTTAAATAACCTTATCTACTTATCAGTTGTTATATAAATGATGAGAAGATAGATAATTATCCATTTATGTTCCTTTTCCACATACACACATAAATTCTATTTCATGTAAAGAGTATCCAAGAGTTTCTTTTTTGCATTTTCTAACATTTTTCAATTACTTTTGAAAATCACAAATTTAAAAAATCCATGAAGACAATTTTTCTTTCTTTTTTTTTCTATAAATTTCTTAAATATGATTTTCAGATACCTTCATTGAAGTTTTTGGCCTTTCTCTTCGAGATTGTAGATTTTAAAATCAAAACTTTAAAAGAAATATTAGATGGTTAGTTGTTTCTATTTTTCTCCAAAGTGCCAAATCTCTTCCAGAACAATATATTGATTGTGTGTTTTATCCTCAAATTGCTTTTAACGAGTTATACTATTTCTTGATCATTTATTTGTAGATTAATCCTTCTCTAAAAAGTTTTTTATAATAAATATCATTAATCAACTTTCTTAATTCATTGTGATAGGAATATTTCTTTTATTTTTTATTGTACCTACATATAACTCATTGTCAGTATATTCGTAAATTCTAAGAGAAAAATGATTAATATATTAATTTGACGAGTTTCTTTCTTTTCTGGATAGTAATCTTGAGAATCAATTTTGGAAGAAATAGACAGTTGATTGTTTCCTTCTTCTCAGGTGTTCCAAAATGCCATACTTTGATTTCATACTTTGTTCATAAACTATTATTACAACTTATCCCTTGAACACAGAAATTTAAGAAACTTTTGTCAATCCTTTGTTTTGATATTATAATTTGTTAAGTAGCATTTTATTACTTTCTAAAGACATAACTCTTGATTCTTGATAATACTTTGATATCTTTGCATATGAAGAAAAAATTTTGAGAGATTTATTATCATTATACGAGAATTCTCTCAAATTCTTTCCTACTCGAATATTTGTCTTATATTTCATGAAAAACTGTTGAATCACATATATCACATAATTGTTAAAAATGGTAATTTCTATTTAGTGTTATCTTCATAAAACTCACAGTACTGATTTTGTATATGTAATACATTTTTTATAAAAGTAAATTTATCAATCAATTTAATACATGCAACAGAACTTTCATATAATTAATGTAAGGAGAACTTATTATTTCAATGGAGATTATTGTTTAGACTAGATTCTTGATATGTTGTAATACTAGAATATCTGTTCAAATCTTGTAAACAAATTCTTCCAGTATTTTTTAAAAATTTCAAATTTTTTCAAAATTAGAGAATTTTTAGCTATAACTTTATATAATATAAAATAAGTTTTCTTTTCACACATATATATATATATATATATATATATATATATACGTTTTTTAAATAATTTCTGTAAATAAAAAAATTAAGTTACACTTAAACTTCAAATAGAAAATTTGAAAATGTATTGAAAAGAATTTAAATAAATGACTTTTGTAAGTAATTGAAAAAAATGTGGTGGTGTGTGGTGTGGTGGTGGTGTGTGTGTGTAAACAGAAATATGTTTATAATATATATGTAAAATACATATTTAATTCATACTTTAGCCAACCAGCGATTTGCAAAAATGCTAAGAATATAAGAACAAGATTATAAAAGAAAGTTTTTTAAACAATTTTCTGAGTATTAAATTCTATACAAATTTCTGAATTTTCTAGGTAAATAGGAAATTCTTGAAAAGTGCCAAATTTTCTAAAAAGCATCCTGAATGTTAAATAATAATTTCCGTGAAAGATAAAATTTTAGAGAAAAAATAAAATTTCAGAAAATGTCAATATTTTACCCTCTCTTCTTTTGAGGATCACATCTTCGGCATTAACTATACTTCGTTGCAGATCAGGAATTGGACCTTTTACAGGAATATTTCTGCGAATATCAACTTTAATTCGACGTAGCTCCGTAGTACTAATTTGTATGCCCTCAGGACCTTTGAACAAAGGTATTGTCCCACTTGTAGATCCCTCTAATCTGAAGAAAATTCAATCGTAATGGATTAAATTAATGACAAAACTTTTTGATTAAATTTCCTCAAGAAAAGATCTTCAGGAAGACAATTTTACTTTTAAATATATTCTTGGAAATGCTGTTGTATATAATTTTAATTTTTTGTTCTACTTTGCCAATAAGATATTATGCATTTTTATATTTTTTAATATTGAATATTGTAACTGCTATTTGATTATTCTTTAAGATGTCTGCTCTGTGTATGTGTGTGTATATGACATATGCATTAAATCAAAGAATCTAAAATTTATGAATAAGGTGATATAATGATAAACATTAATAGTTTATATATTTTTGTATGTTGTAATTTCCTTTGTAAATTGTTTCATATATTATCTCTACTATTTTTATAAATTTTGTTTTATTTCTTTTAAAACATTCAAATATTTATAAATTTTTCTTTATAATTGCTTTTCTCTATAAAGTAAATGCTTAAACCAGTAGAAATGTATATACATGTATATACAGTCATATATATGTCTAAAACTTACTTTTCAAACAGCGTACCAGATTTGGAAGCACTTGTCGAAGATCTTCCTCTATGTCGATATTGTGGAGACTTACTACTGCTTTTGCTTCGACTATGATGTACAGATTTTGGCTCAGCATATCCTAAAGCTTGTGCACGTTTTCTTTCATACTCTAAAATCTTTTGCTGTTTCAATTTTTCATGTTGTCTTTCCCGTTCTTGTTGCCGTTGCCACTCACGTCTACGCCTTAGTCTTTCCTCTTCGGTCCTTGAACGTAGAATTGAATGAGAATCATGATCTTCATTACGAGCAGATCTTGATTCCTCATGTCGTCGAACATTAGTTGGTCGTGTTGGATTCATTATGGTGGAAATATGCAAAGCAGAATCTTCTGCTAAAATCATAACAAATACAAATTTTAAATTTTATTTCCTAATACAAAAATATCTCTAAATATCTTCGTTACAATTAGTCAGAACATTGCTTTAATAGATTAAAAGAAGTAAATAGTTTGTACTTGGAGTTTATAAATTGATATATTTAAAAATTAGTAGTAGATTGATAGATGAGTTAAAAAAAACTAAAAAAATGTTTGCTTACATTATTAATTTTTTAAAAATTATTAATCAATGTATTTTTTATAATTTTTTGCAACTGAGTTATAATTATATTAATTTTAGACATTATTATAACTAAATTAGTAAAGAACCAGTGTTTTATGAATACTAAAATTATGAATAATTCTTTTCTTGATAACTAAACATAATCTTCTCTATTCTAATGTTTATATATTATGCTCTTTAATGCATAAAAAATGCTAAAAAAGCATTACTTTATAAGTATCAAAATACAAATTTATCATTTTAATAGGAGACAATAATAAATATTACTAAAACTACTATACTATTATAATATAAATACTATTATAATAAAAAAATAATTTACTTATTGTAATAACAATGTGACATGCATAAAATTCAAATATCATTATATAAAGAACAAAAGAAAATACTTCTTTGATCACAGACTGAGTTTCTATAAGTTTCAAATATATAATCTGTCAAGTTTAAAAAGCAATAACAAATGTAATTCCTGTACTGAATATATATAATACAAATGTAATCAGATCTAATATACACAGACACCAAATCTTATGATACATACAAATTAAGATTTTTATATTATATATTATAGAATATATTTAGATAGTAGCTGTATTATAAAATTTATCAAAACAAATTTGTACATTCATATAAAACATACAGAATAATCAATCACAATCATATGTTCAATATAAAAAATAATATAATAATATTAAAATATAATAATAATATTGAATATAATATAATAATAATATTGGAACAATTACTTTTATTTCATATTTTATCATATTCTTCTTAAATTAAGATTTATTATAATTATTTTTCATTCCATCAGTCTTCCTCTTTCTCTTTTATAAAAAATTATACTGATAACTTTTCTTTTTCCTTCTACATTTCAATTCTCCATTTTCAATAAATATGTAATTTTTATATTAACAAATATATAAACTTAATTGATAATGAATCCAGCAAACACAGAATATTGCAGCAATATTGCGACAATATTACAACATTGCAGCAATGTTGGGGCAATGTTATAGCTGCAATATTTTGGTTGAGCAGGTATATTACCTATTATAAAAAAATAAAATTATATAAATTATATAAATTATATTTTCAGTATAAAAGGGAACAATAATCGGAGATATTTGTCTAGAATTTTTATGAATGTATAGAATAAAAAATATTTTATTATTAAAAAACTGCAAATGCTTCTTTTTCACTTTTAGCAGAATGATAAAAAATGTTTTTCTTCAAAATTGAATAAAAAATTGAATAAAGACATTTAACAATAAGTAATATGACCTTGTACATGCGTCTGATTTTATTTGCATCTATGAAGGAGACAATGAAATCAATGAAATATTAATTTCAAGTTAAAAGGTTGTCTTCCAGATAAATTAATATTGTTTTCAGAAAAAATTCAACCAAACAATAATTAAAATTTATTTGACCTTATCGTAACTTCTCACATATTACATTAAACTCACAGTATAACTATCTACCAGTGACCAAGCAATATCTCCATTTTATGTTAATTAAAATCATGCACATAGAGAATCCAAACAATAATAAGGCTTGTATTCATGGGTCTGTTCTTTTCAGCTGCACTGCTGCACTAGTGCAATTAGTTAGAGTGAAAGAAAGTATGTTTATCTCTTTCTAACTTATTGCACTAGTGCAGCAGTACAGCTGAAAAGAACAGACCCCATGTTACACATTCAGATAGTTCTCTGAGATAGCATTCGAAAATCTACCGTCATATGACGTTTTCGAGAGGTCGAGTTTAAAGGTGCGGCCTCATTGACGCTACTTATTAGCGTCAATGAGGCCGAGCTTAATAGCTTCGAGGCAGTTTATTAGATGTTATTAGCCACATTCAGCGGACTCAACAGTTGGGCAACATTACTAAATTTTCCGATGTAACTCGACGCTGATTGCTCGGACCTGAAAGTAGAGACCAATGAGACACTTCCGATTAGACACAGTACAATTGAACACAACTGGCTTTGATTGGCTAATCGTGCTGGTTACCCTAGGCATCGGTCAATATAATTGGCTGTGTCTAATCGTACTGTGTCTAATCGGGCAATCCCCGAGACCAATCATATTCGATTACTATTTGAGTCCGCTGAATGCGGCCATTGACCAATCACAGCTATTTTTCTGAAGAATGTATGGTTACATTTCGGGAGCGTCCCATTTTGACCATTCCCGATTGATCACAGCCAATTATATCGACCTGTGCCTAGGGTAACCAGCAATGATTAACCAATCGGAGAGTCCTATTTTGAATTGGCCAATTGGCGATGTGGTCAATCGAATCTCACCCTCCAATTCACGCATGATGCGCATGAAATGACAGAAAATGTATAGTTCATGTAACGCATATTATACATTTATGCGCGAATCGGAAAGTACCCTATTGATTGATCAATGATGTCTAGTAAACTATAATCACACTACGGGAATTGACCACTCAGGCCCGGTTCCACACTCGTTACCGTTACTTGTTACCACAGGTCGTTACCAATTTTCAAAAGTAACTAGTTATCGTTATCGTTACTTAAAAATAACGCGTCGTTACAATTTCGTTACATTTTTTAAATATAAGTTTATTAAATATCACAGGGTTTATTTTAAAATAAATGAAAACATTACTAAATTTTATCGAAATTCTGTATTAATTTTTAAAAGAATTTGCTGTTCAACTGTGTCATCATTTAGCTGCCCTCTTTGTGGCGTTAATACAAATCCACCGACACTGAACATCTTCACTAAACTTTTTTTTTCACATCTGTCCAATGACGCGTTTACGTACATGTGATTTTGCATTTCACACTCTTCTTTGAATGAAAATTACACCGAAATTGCAAAAAGTAGTGATAAATGTAACTGTTAAATTTGTTACTCGTTACTGAAAAATGTAACGAAATTACATTTTTCGTTACTAACGACGTTATAAGTAACGCGTTACTTCCCAACCCTGAGAAATATATATATCTAGAAATAGAAAAATACTCAAAGTTGTACACTTTAATTTATCAATTTTTTTACAAATTTCAACAATTTATTAAGAATATAAAAGAAATTATATGTATTCATAACGGTCAGTGACTGTATATAAGTATCAGATTTATGATTATCCGGTATTATACACACACACACACGACGCGCGACACGCACACATCTACACACAATATATATATATATATATATATATATATATATATATATATATGTATACATTTTCATTATAGCATATATTATGTATATGACTTAATTATTATATATATTCAGTATAAAAATTAATTTTCAAAAAAAGAGCTCAAGTACAAATTTGTTTTATTTAATCTATTGCAATGCTCTTACTAATTGTAATGAAGATATTTAGAGATATTTATTGTATTAGGAAATAAAAGTCAAAATTTGTATTTATTATGATTTTAGCACAGGATTCTGTTTTGCATATTTCCATCATAATGAATCCAACAGGACCAACTAATGTTCCACGACAAGAGGAAACAAGATCTGCTCGTAATGAAGATTATGATTCTCATTCAAATCTACGTTCAAGAACCGAAGAGGAAATACTAAAGTGTAGACATGAGTGGCAACAGAATGAAGAACGGGAAAGGCAACATGAAAAATTGAAACAGCAAAAGATTTTAGAGTATGAAACACAATGTGCACAAGCTTTAGGGTATGCTGAGTCAAAATCTTTAAATCATAATCAAAGTAAAAGCAGAAGTAAATCTCCTTCACAAGACCAACATAAAGGAAGATCTATGACACGTGTTGCTCAATCTGATATGCTGTTTGAAAAGTAAGCTTTAGACATATATATAACTGTGTACATTTTTTGAGGTTTCTGTATTTACTGATACTTTATAAAGTAAAGCGATTATAGAGAAATATTTGTAAATATCTTTAAGAGAAATTTAAAAAACTTATAAAAATATGGATAATATGAAATGAAGAAAATTACAATACAAAATATATAAACTAATGCTTATAATCATATCAATTTTGTTCCATTATAAATTTTAAATTATTTGATTTAACAAGATCTGCTCGTAATGAAGATCATGATTCTCATTCAATTCTACGTTCAAGGATCGAAGAGGAAAGACTAAGGCGTAGACGTGAGTGGCAATGGAAACAAAAACGGGAAAGGCAATATGAAAAATTGAAACAGCAAAAGATTTTAGAGTATGAAAGAAAACGTGCACAAGCTTTAGGATATGCTGAGCCAAAATCTGTACATCATAGTCGAAGCAAAAGCAGTAGTAAGTCTCCGCAATATCGACATAGAGGAAGATCTTGGACAAGTGCTTCCAAATCTGGTACATTGTTTGAAAAGTAAGTTTTAGACATATATATGACTGTATATACATGTATATACATTTCTACTGGTTTGAGCATTTACTTTATAAAGAAAAACAATTATAAAGAAAAATCTATAAATATCTGAATGTTTTAAAAGAAATAAAACAAAATTTATAAAAATAGTAGAGATAATATATCAAACAATTTACAAAGGAAATTACATTATACAAAAATATATAAACTATTAATGTTTATCATCATATCACCTTATTCATAAATTTTAGATTCTTTAATTTAATGCACATGTCATATATATATATATATATATATATATATATATATATATATATATACGCACACACACACACACAGAGCAAATATCTTAAAGAATAATCAAATAGCAGTTACAGTATTTTCAATATTAAAAAATATAAAAATGCATAATATCTTATTGGCAAAGTAGGACAAAAAATTAAAATTATGTACAACAGCATTTCCAAGAGTATATTTAAAAGTAAAATTGTCTTCCTGAAGATCTTTTTTTGAGGAAATTTTAATTTAATACAAAAAGTTTTATCATTAATTTAATCCATTACGATTAAATTTTTTTCAGATTAGAGGGATCTACAAGTGGGACAATACCTTTGTTCAAAGGTTTTGAGGGCATACAAATTAATACTAAGGATCTACGTCGAATTAAAGTTATTATTAGCAGAAATATTCCTGTAAATGATCCAATTCCCGATCTGCAACGAAATATAATTAATGCTGAAGATGTGATCCTCAAAAGAAGAGAAGGTAAAACGTTGCATTTCTTTAAATCTTTATTCTTTGCAGAAACTTAATTGTTTGTGTGTTATTTAGTATTACAACTTAAAGAAAAAAAGACAAAAGGTATAATTAGTTGCAAATATAAATTCTCACATATTTCGTAAAACAAATTTTGTAAAATTATCATCAATGTACAAATGACAAATTGTACAAAGAAGTATAATTAATTCTGAAGCAGCAATACTTATAAAATTTGAAAATATCTATAAAGATGATAAAATTTGTTTCTTAGAGCATTTGAAAAAATAGATTTCTACTTTCATAGAGATTTAAAACTAAAAATGATATAAAAAAATAAAGATGATTCCAAAAGTAATATTAGGCTGATGTATATATATATATATTAACATTTTTAAAAATAATAATTGTGATTTTTAGACTATCTTTTAACAATTTGATCAATTACATAGTACTATTAAATTTCAAAATTACAGTAGAAATAATAGTAATGAAGTATTCAAATAATATTGAATTACAGTTTGATGTGTGTGAAAATAAATGCAAAAATATAAAATGCAAATATCTTTTCTTAAGAATGATCAATTTTATTTAATAATATTCTATTTAATATTTATTTTTCGTTTTATGTATACAATCAAACATATTTTTTTATTAATCTATTAATTGTATAATGTTTAAAAATAAATTTTTTCTAATTTTTTGCAATAATTGTATGATATACTCATAGAAGATAATTTACAGTAGAGTCTATATGTAATGAATGTGCACAGAATCTTCATCTGGAAGATCTCATTAGATTTCTCTAGATTTTTTCTTTTATAATGCATATAAATTGCATTTTAATATAATTAAATATTTTTTTCTTTTATATTATGTAAATATATTTATTAAAACTATATATGAACTATATATTTTTTTAACTTTATTTGAATTTATAACTAATTAAACCAAAAATTGTATTGGAAAATAGTATTGTAGGGTGTTTATTTCTTGTAAAATTATGGAAAATTTGGTTTTCTCAGAAATTTTTTTATATCTGAAAAAATTAGAGAATTCTTATGGAATTTTGTTGGAACTCAGGGAAGTTTTTATAGATAATTTGATTCTTTGAACTTTGCTCTTATATTCTAAATAATTGATAATCCATTGATTGATTAAGTTATGAATTATATATATTTAAAATATACATGTTTTATAAATATATATCCTTATTTATATATTCAAATCTTAAGATCTTTCAAAAATATAAAATACGCACCTCTCAAGAATATAGAATATGCAGTATATATTTTTCATTGTAATTTTTAATAATAAAAAGATAAAAAACGTTATGCTGATTAAAAATGTTTATCTTACGAAAGTATTATTCAGATATTTCCGATACATTTTCAAATGTAACTTTTGAATCTTAAATGACTCTTTTTCATTTTTTTTCATAGAATGGAAAGCATTTAAAAAATGAATACAATAAGAGCATTTTTAGAAAGTTGCATCCAAATTTTTAAAAAAATTGAATTTTTGAACAAAATAATTTGAAAGATTAGATAATTTTTGGAAAATCTTTTTATAACATTCGAATAGATATCTTGTATTATTTAGTAAATTTTATTACTGTCTTAATTAAAACAAATTTCAAAATACATTGTTAAAAATATAAGTTTGATTATAGAGTATTACAATATTATAATGTATGTCTCTATGAGATAATTTAACTTTAAAAGATAGTATTTTCAATTATCAGGCTTCACTTCAAGAACTTAACAGAATTAATAAACAGTTGAAATTTGATTCATTGATTAATACTTAGAGAAATAAAAAAAATATTGCAATAATAATTAAAAGAACAAGAATGTTCAAATATAAATTTTCCAAAAATATTATTTTTTTTAATATGGTACATAATGATATTAATTATTAGAGCATAAATTACAAAGTATCATCAAATATAACTTCCTGATTTAAGAAATAATATCATTGTGATTTATCAACGAAAATGCAATATTTTCTGGAAAACAATTTAGAAGATTAATACTACTCATCATTGAAGATTTTACAATCTGTTTCATCATTGTTCAATCAAACTAGTGTAAACAGCATATACAACAAGTTATAAAATAATTTAATCAAAGCTGATTATTGGACAGTTGTAAAAAATACTGTATTTTAAGTTTTTGTTTCATGAAATACTTGTATGAAATAAGTGATTTTTAATATGTGATTTAATCAAATTATATATATATATATATATATATATATATATATATATAAAATTATATATTTATATTTCAGAAAGTTGTACTATTACAAATATTATATTAATATAATGTATAATATTGTAAACACTGCAAGAAATGTTTAGTTACCTGTTTAGTTACCTCACTGAATTTGATTATAAAATATTTTGTTGCAAATCTAACAAAGTAGAATAAATAGTAGAGAAGATTTGTCTTTAAAAATTGCTAATATTTCTATTACTTGCAAATAAATAGTATATGCAATATTATTCTTGATGCTACAAATCAATAATAGAATATTACAAAATTATCAATAATAATAGAACTTAAATTTTAATTTATATTACGCGCATACGCGTAGGTGTGTGTGAGATTTGAATAGTAAAAGGAGATATCAATAATCATTGAATTCATCGTTTGAAGACGTTAAAGAAGACAGAAATTATTGTCTGATTTATATTTGCTTACTCAAATTATATTATAAAGCATAAGCATAATTATATTATAAATTATATTATAAGCATAGTAATAAATTATATAGGAGAAGGATCTAAACCAATATTCGACAGAGAAGAAATAGAAAAAGCTACTAAGATTAATGAAATAGAAGAGCGACATACGGCTGCTATAGATGGAGAGCAGCAGTCAGGTACGCATTATAGAGATAATTTTGCTACATTATTTCAATTGTTATTTAAATTTAAAATGTTATTGATTTTATAAATTAGTAAATTTGTAAAATTGCGATTGCAACTTTTCTCAGATTCCAAATTCTCTAGAAAAATATTTAAAAAAACCAGAGATGTATGTTACATGTTGTGTATAGAATCTCAGACCAAACTGGATGCACATCTCATTTATAAATCTTTATTTAATTTAGCAAAATAATAGTTGTGTATCGATTTTAGTGTTCAACATTTTCTGAGTCTTCGATATATTAATATGTAACATATTTGAAAAATTCTTGTATTTTAATGATATTACAGATTCAACCGATAAATCGCAAACTTCTTCATTATTGTCATCTATATTGTATGATTCTGAATATCTATCTTTCGACCAGTTTTCACCTAAGTCGCATACCAGGTATGGAATTAAATTATTGATATTTGTTTTTATTAACAAATTTTATAGTTCGTTATCATTAATATACTAAGATCGTCATCATTAACATTTTTATTATTGCAAAAATATTAACATTTACAGAAATATTTAACATTAAATATATTATTAGATTAATTGAACTATACTTGCAAGAGAAATGTGCAAATATTTTCTTTAAAAATATGTGGCCATTATTTATTTTATTATAATTATTATTTCTATTACTATTGTGTTATAGATCACTTATGGAAGAAAAATCTTACTGCGACAGATATCGTGATAGATCGAGTGAACATTCTCGTAAAAGAAAAGACAGAAATAGAGATAGTGACAGATCCAGAAAACGAAGAAGAGATAAAGATAGAGATAGAGACAAATCCAGAGAACGAAGAAGAGACAGAGATAGAGATAGAGACAAATCCAGAGAACGAAGAAGAGACAGAGATAGAGATAGAGACAGATCTAGAGAACGAAAAGATGTTGCACCGCATTATGTCGAGCCACCAATACACGTGCCAGACAGAGATAGAGATAGAGACAAATCCAAAGAACGAAAAGATGTTGCACCGCATTATGTCGAGTCACCAATACACGTGCCTATCTATTATGTGAGTTATATAATTCCATAGTCTAATTTTCAATCTAACGAGTCTCTATACAGACCTCCATAATACTTTAATTTGACTTGTAATTGGTTCATTTTTCAACTTCTAGAATCTTCCTCCAAGTCCAATTGTAGTAAGCCCTATGGTCCCATTTAGAGGACAAGTCCCTCCTATGGCAAGAGGCCGACATTCTGCTCTAATGGCACCGGTTAGACCATTCCCTCCATGGTTTATTCCTCCGGATATGTACAGATTGCGACCTCCACCACCAAACCCAAGTAAATATAGATATTATATAAATGTAATATAAGGTATATTATATATATTTCATATATATGTATAATATGATATTTTGCAGGATATGGACCGTTTTAAAAATCTTTATAGTCTTTATACTTATTATTTTTTGTAACTTTATATGTTGAATAATATGGAATTGTGGTGAAAAAAGATATCACAAATTATTCAGCTAATCGTATTAATTTCAAGATTATAAAAGTGGGCGAACAAAGAACAAGAAAATCTTTACAAATTTTAAAGGTCATAGTTAGTTATTGAATATAATTAAAGCGATTTATTAAATTCCAATCAAATTATTTTCTATTAATATTAAGTAATACAAGAAATTTAAGAATGGATATTTTCAAACAGCTTACACATCATAAAAAAGTTATTTTTATATTTTGATGTTTGATATTTTGACAACTCTATATGTTGAATAATATGGATAGTTTATATTTTGACGTTATATTTTGACAACTCTATATGTTGAATAATATGGAATTGTGGTGAAAAGAAATATCACAAATTATTCAACTAATCGTAATAATTTCAAGATTGAAAACTGGGAAAACAAGAAGCAAGAAACACATAGAAGATCTTTACATTGTTACAAAGTTCTACCAAACCATTCTATCAATACTGAATAATACAAAAAATTATTTTGAAAATGGGCATTTTCAAAAACAAAATCTACATATATATATATATATATATATATATATATATATATATACATACATATATATATATATATACAGGGTGGGGCATTTATCTTGAGACAAGATAATATCTCGATTGGAGTCGATTATTTTGAAAAAAGTTTTAGACAAAAGTTGTATGGTTTCAAGGGGGACATAAAATGGTGTCATTAGTTTGATCTTGAAGAGCCACCTGAAGGACACGCGAAGGTCAGCTCCAACTTTTTAAATGGGACACCCTATATGCTTTTGCATATTCTTGTAGCTCATCTCAAGAGCTTTCCAAAACACTATAATTAAGTTAGTTTTCATTAAGTACTTTCCAATTTATGAGGCTTGAAATCATTTTTTAATTTTACATAAACCGTAAAATATCTTGTAAAATATTCATTTTTCGATTATTTTACCTTAATACTTTTATGTACAAAATAATGAGAAGAATCAATTGGTGTAAAGAAAACACATAATTGCTTCGAACAAAAAAAATGTAATTGTTAATTGCAAATTACATTTTTTTGTTCGAAGCAATTATGTGTTTTCTTTACACCAATTGATTCTTCTCATTATTTTGTACATAAAAGTATTAAGGTAAAATAATCGAAAAATGAATATTTTACAAGATATTTTACGGTTTATGTAAAATTAAAACATGATTTCAAGCCTCATAACTTGGAAAATATTTAATGAAAACTAATATAATTGTAGTGTTTTGGAAAGCTCTTGAGATGAGCTACAAGAATATGCAAAAGCATATAAGGTGTCCCATTTAAAAAGTTGGAGCTGACCTTCACGTGACCTTCGAGTGGCTCTTCAAGATTAAACTAATGACACCATCATATGTCTCCTTTGAAACCATACAACTTTTGTCTGAACAATTTTTCTGTATTCGGCTTACCAACGGAGTTATTCAGGTGGCCTGTTTTAGATGCCTCACCCTGTATATATATATATATATATATATATATATATATATTATATATAATTAGTAATATATATATATATATTGTAATATATCAAAAAGCAAACACTTATTAATCATGTTTTCTTGATGAGAACTTAATTAAAATAATTATTTTAAAAAATTAAAATAATTCCATTGACATACAGCATATGTAGATTGTGTCCTTTTCTATTTTTTCTGAGTAGATTTGCAAAATTCAGAGAAACAAAGAGAATAAAAAATAAAATTAAAATCATGTGTAAATGATATAAAGAATTGCTATCTTGAACATTGCAAACATTATATATGAGATTATTATTATTCAAGAAAATGTTCATAAACTTTCAGCATTATTATTGATTTAATATGAGGATTTTGATTTCATAAAAGAATCTAACAAATAATAGGAATAATATAAAATATCTGGATACATTTTATATTATTACATCTTTGTTCTATTTTATGTGGCTATTATATATTTGTTCTTTTATATAATATATTTGTAATATATTTTTAATATATTACATATATTTATATGTATATATATATACATATATTTGTAATATCTAAATTAAGATTAAAATATATTTGTAATATATTTTAATCTTAATTTAGATATGTATATTAAATATAAATCTAAAATCTTTTCTATATAACAATCTAGAAGCATCTATAGAGTTGTCTTTATATATATTTTGATTTATATTATATTAATTAAAATTATATGTATTAATTTTCTGTAAACAGTATAAAATGGATTCTTAAAGAAAGTATGTTTTGGGGGCATATTTGTTTATTTCTTTATTCCTCTCTTTACAAATAAAAAAAATGTAATTCTTCGACATGTAAAGCATTTAAATGTCCAATGATTCAATAATTGACTATTTTCACATTTTCTATGTGGTAATCAATGAAAAACAAATTATACAATAACATTTAATTTTCACATATGTCATTAGAATAAAAATTAGAAATTAAGGAGTAAAAAAAAGTTTGAAAAAGAGAAAATGTGCTATCTCTTGATAGAGTTCAAATAATTAAAATGTAATTATGTGATATATTTTAATATTTTTCTTCGTTTCTGAACATTTTGTGTAGATTACATAATATAGTTTGTATAGATTCAATTATTTCTAATGGGATATTTGGAAAAATAAGTGTAACATATTGTACCTTTTATTCATTTTCTTGCATCTAATTCACATAGCTATATACATATAATTATGTAATATGAGATCAATACCACACAAGGGAAGAAAATTTCAGTTTACAGGAAAATAATTGTTCCAGAGTGGCATTTAAATCGTAGTACTTTCTGTGTTTTTAATGGAATAGATATCCAAGAAGAAAAAGTACTCTAGAATAAAATAAAAATCTGCAATATTTTAGAGTTTATTACTATTTCAAATTGGCCTATAAAAAAATAATATATTAATCTGTACATACTGTATTAGTATTAATTTAATCGCTAAAAGAATTTTAATGACCACGTTTGTTATAAATTGTGAATAGAAGGTGCGTGTACATTATGATTTATTAATATATATAGTATAAAAGATTCCGCACATTTTATGTGAAAAAAGTGGCTTCAAATTAACTAAAATTAAAATATGTTATAGTTTAGGCGGTGCTGATTAAAAGTTTTCTCGTGGAAAAAGTCTTAAAGATTATAGTAAAAGAAAATGTCTTAAAGATTATAGTAAAAGAAAATGTAGATTAAAATATATTGAGATAATTATAAACATTTGTTTTAGATTTATAATATGTGTTATTGTCTATATTAAATTTAAAATACAATTTTTAAAATATTAAGATTTTTGCGTTTATTTGCATATACATCTTGGGATTTCACTGCCATTATGTTGCTTGTGCGCAAAAAAGTTTCTTCCTAAACAGCATTAATTTTTTACAAAGAGAGGTTTAAGATCTAGATTACTTGACAATAGCGTTTTCGACATGGACGTAAGAAATAATGGTCAGAGTGTATTGCTGCGGGGGTGAAGCTCAAAGGGTGAGGGGAAAGAAATGTCTACTGTAACGGAATATGAGGCATGTAAGATGGCGACGAATATTAATTTCACGGAGTGTGATATTTTTGAATTTCTTAATATTCAAAAATGATTCGGAATAACACAGCGATATCAGATGATAGATGATTTCACGGAATCTCTCATATTTTATTCGATTTACGTCCATGCGACGTGAAAATAGATGCTAAATCTGATGCATCTAAGATGGCCGCGACAATAAACCCCTTACCCATCAGATTTCACTCCCCTCGTCTAAAAGAGTACTTTATGCTCTGTCCAGTATTTCTTACGTCCATGGTTGTCGAGTTCAATCGTCCCAGGGTAGATAACTAGACGTTATTGATCAATCACAGCCATTCTTTTAGAGAATGTAACTATATATTCTTCAGAAGAATGACTGTGATTAGTCAATAACGTCTAGAAAACTACCCCGGAGCGATTGAGGCTGCGTTCCAAAATTCACTGTCACTACTGAAAATCTATAGTTTACGTGGCGTACACTATAGTTTTTCAGTACTGGCAGTGAATTTTGGAACACAGCCTGAACTCGACAAGTCGAAAACGCTATTAATAAATATCCATTAGCATTATGAGCTAAGAAACAAACTTCTTATTATCAAATACAAGAAGGAAAAGAAAAATAAATATCATAATGAAGAAATCAGGTAGGTGAACATTGAAATTTAGTTTCAGTTACATATTTCTTCCATTTTTGACATTATAAATGATACATATAAATTATAAATTATGTTAGGTTAAGTCACGTGCATATTATAATAAAATAATATATAACAAACTTATAAAATACCAACTTTTTTTATATTATTTGAAATACTTAATATTCAGATAGATGATAGATGATTATTTGTTCTATAAATAATTCTGAAAAATTTAAATGTGATTTATAATACTAAAATTAATCATAAATATAAAATTAAGCTAATTATAAATTCCTGAATTAAATTATATGTTTATTCTATTTTTAGCTAATAAAAATTATCGAGGAAAAAAGCTAATTGATAAAAAATTCCTTGGAAAGGCACCAATTGATAAACAAGTATTAGCAAAATATTCTAAAGGTCCTGGACTTGATTTAAAAAGAAAAAGAAATGTAATTAAAAATAAAGTTGTTAGGAAAAAATTGCAGCAAAAAGAGAAAATTATAGAGAAACAGGTAGAAGCTTCTGCTCGGGCAGAATTATTATTAACAGAAGAGCATGGCTACTTGGAAGCTGATGAGGGAGAAACCACTACCGAATATCGGCAAAAGCAACTTACAGACAATGTGGATATAACAAGTGCAGCCAAACAATTCAAATTAGACTTACAATTTGGTCCATATTGCTTTAGATATACCAGGAATGGTAGACATTTACTTTTAGGTGGAAAACAAGGTCATGTAGCAGCTTTTGATTGGGTGACAAAAAAGCTGGCCTGTGAAATAAATGTAATGGAGTCTGTGCATGATGTTACTTGGCTACATCTAGAAACTATGTTTGCCGTAGCACAAAAGGATTGGGTTTATATATATGATAATCAAGGAATAGAATTGCATTGCTTGAAAAGAATGAATGGTGTAACAAGATTAGAATTTTTGCCATATCATTTTTTGCTTGCCAGTGGATCGAAAGACGGTCATATGGCTTGGTTGGATGTGTCTATAGGCAAGCTCGTCGCTCGTTACAACTCAAATTTGGGCAGAATATCTGTAAGTTTCATGAAAAATTATGTTAATTTAAATTACACTTATGATTACATTTTAAATATTTATCTATGCGATTATTAATTTATGATAGGTGATGACACAGAATCCAAGTAATGCAGTATTATGTGTGGGTGATTCGAAAGGAATAGTGTCTATGTGGTCTCCAAACTCTACTAAACCATTGGCAAAAATGCTTTGTCACCATCAATCAATATTGACATGTGCTATTCACCCACATGGGACTTATATGGCAACCAGTTGTGTAGACAAATCTGTAAAGATATGGGATGTTAGGCAGTTGACAGGGCCAGTCAGTCACATGCATCTTTGTTCTCCTGCTCATCGTATGTCTTATAGTCAACGTGGTTTGCTCGCACTTAGTATGGGCAATGTTGTAGAAGTTTTCAGGTAATTAGCTAATAAAATGAATATTTAATATAATCAAGAAGCCATGATTAGTGTCAGTATTATTGTTCAAATTTATTTGTCAGGGAAACATCCGGTGATTTTAAACCATATTTGCGACATAAAACTGCTCGCAATGTAGGCTGTGTGAAATTTTGTCCATATGAAGATGTGTTAGGAATTTCTACAGCAAATGAATTTTCGTCGCTCCTAGTGCCAGGAAGTGCAGAAGCAAATTATGATGCACATGAGATTAATCCATTCCAAACTAAACATCAAAGACGAGAGGCGGAAGTAAAAGCACTTTTGGAAAAGATACAACCAGAATTAATTACCCTTGATTCGACTGAAATACTCGAAGTTGATGTACCTACTTATAAGGAGAAAATGGAATCAAAGAAAAAACTTTTGGTAAATGGGGTCAAAAATAATTTATAATCAGATTATTTTATAATCTTATGATTATGCTATTGTTATTCTATTTTAACAATTAATTTTCTTTTCAGTATATTAAACCGAAATCAATAAACTTTGAACCCCGACGGACGAAAGCTAAAGGGAAAGGCGGCACTGCGAAAGTAATAAAAACTAAAAAAATACTAAAAGATTTAAGCCGTCGGGTAAGAGATTTTCATATATTTTGAATTAATTTCGATTTAATATATATCAATAATATAATACAACATATAATATATATCAATAATAAATTGTTATTATTTTTCAGGAAATGATTGAAACATTCCGCGAAACATATAAGAAAGTGACACCGAAAAAGACCGAAAATCAAAACAAAGATTATGGCGTATTAAACAGATTTCTTCCGAAAAATAAAATAAATTCTGATAGAATTTGATGAAATATAATAATAATTATATATAAATCTCTTGTATATACTTTTATACTTTATAATATATGGAATATATTATTATTTGATGCCCAATTAAATTTTTGAAGTTATTTTTATAGTTAATTTACTGTACAATCCCATCATTTCTATTTTTTAAAATTAGATTATTGGTTATTGATTTGTCGAATCTGGTACTTAAATGACATGCCAAAATTGAAATTGTATGAGAATATGTTTATTTATGTATGTAGATATTCTGTGATAAGTTTTTCATGAGCAATTTAATTTTATATTTATCTTAACATTAAAATGAATAAGATTTATATTAATCAATATTATGTATGAAGAAAGTTATGTATAATATATCGCATAGTCGACAATTGATTTTTGTAGTTTATCCAAATAGAGCAAGTTAAAAGTCTGATAATTCTTATAATTTATAAGATCATTTAATTTTAAAACTTATCGTTTGTTGGAAAGCTTGTTATTCGAAATTAATGTCTCAAATTATATTTTATTATAAGCAATAGTTTAACTTATGAAGAATAGTGAATTATTGACTTAAAACATGTAATAAAAAATCTATACAAAATAATTGTTTTTAATTTTGATGACATATATTTCTTATAAATTCGCTTTTTTATTAAATAATGAATTGTTAATATTATTCAGTAATATCAGTATCAATAAAAAAAGACAACAACCTTATAACATCCTATGTCCAAAAGACATTAACAGGACATCCTGAAGATGTCTAATCGCCCAAAGATATCATCTGGATACTTTCTGGACATCTTTTGGATATGCATGTTATATGGGAAATAATAATCAACTAATAATGAATCCTTGCGATTTTTTTCGAAGTAAAATATGATATCAAATTCATTAAAGAATCTATTATTAAAATATTATTTTAAAAATCAATTAGAATTTTATGTCATAATATAAGAATATTGCTTTGAAAAAATTTGGTACCAAAACGTACAAAAATCTAAAATAGAAGAATCTAATATAAAAATAATTTCTAAAGAAATGCTGATTACTAACTTTTTGTGATTTTTATTTATAAATGTCCCAGTTTAGTAGTGGTAAATATAGTAGTAAAGAATATATTTAAAAATTATCGATACTACCAAGATAATAATAATAAATTGCAACACAAGCATATTTTATATTTTTTACAGCAAAGAATGATTCGGACAATAGGAGGTATAACTCCACATAAACATGTACGAAACGCGATGCGTTTAACAATAGCTGATACGTTAGCTTACCAAATGACTTGGACTAAAAAAAAATAAGATTGAAACTCAGAACATGAAATTCATCAATCTCATTATTGGTATGGTTCATTTCCTATTTCTTTTTCTGGAAATATTAAAATAATTTTTTGTTTACACTCCATTTTTACAATGACAATTTTCTAAAATTATTTCAGTTTTATGTTCTATTAAAACACACATTTCATTTGTGAAAAGAAGAAAAAATTCTTTATAATTTCAATATAAGAAAAAATATAGTTTGACATATTTTTATTTATATATTAATATATTCCTTTACTACTTTTTTTCATATTACTCTATCACGTACAGTTACAATGGCTAAGTTCCAAAATTCATTGCCGGTGCTAAAAATCTAGTTTACATTACACACACACACACACACACACACACACACACACCACACACACACACACACACACACACACACACACACACACACACACACACACACACACACACGTGTACTATAGATTTTTAGCACTGACATTGAATTTTGGAACACAATAACCAATGTTTATAGTAATTTACAAATATGTTTTATCGAGTTTGATAATTATAATATGATAAAAAGTTGTAAACATTTATTATCTGCCGAATTATTTTAACTATTATCAATAATAACTTAAAAATTAGTCTATCAAATCACATATAATTTTTATCAACTTTTTTAAACATTTTAGACGTTCTCATATTATCCAACATTCTAATCTTCTTAGTCACTTTTGATCGTATTAATTGTACGTACATATATATCCCTAAAAAATTACCCTTTTAAAAAAAAGGTAAAAAAAGATGCTAAGTTCGCGTAAAAAACAGTATACGTATTTGCAAAATAGTGTATTATTAACTGTAAAAAAACTACTGTATTGTATATCCTACAAAAATAATGATATCAAAAAAATTGCGCTAAGTGAAAATAAAAACTTATAAAAATACTTTAACATAAATCGTAAAATATCTAGTAAAATATTCATTTTTTGTTTAACTTATCTTAATACTTTTGTGTACAAAATAATAAGAGGAATCAATTGGTGAAAAGAAAACATATAATTGTTCCGAGGAAAAAAATATGTAATTTGCAATTAACAATTCCATATTTTTTCTTAAACAACTGTATGTTTTCTTTACACCATTTGATTCTTCTTATTATTTTGTTACGTAAAAGTATTAAGATAAAAGTATTAAGTATAAAAATATTAAGATAAGATAATCGAAAAATGAATATTTTACTAGATATTTTACGACTTATGTAAAATTAAGAAATGATTTCAAGCCTCATAACTCGAAAACTACTTAATGAAAACTAACTTAATTATAGTATTTCGGAAAGCTCTCGAGATGAACTAAAAAAATATGCAAAAGCATATAGGATGTCCCATTTAAAAAGTTGGATGTGATCTTCACGTAACCTTCAGGTGACTTTTCAATGTCAAACCAATCACATCACCTTATGTTCCCCTTTAAGCCATACAACTTTTGTCTGAAACATTTTTTTATAGCTGGCGTAGTTTAGGAGAAATTTGGATCCATCGATTAAAATGGGACACCCTGTATATAATAGTCTTAACATCACGGAGCGCCGCTTGCTCAACTTTGTACGCTTGCGCATTGGGGACTTGAGCGTTGACCAAGACGACGTATCTTAATGAGAATTTTTCATATTTCGACTTTGGATCATAATATTGCTGTTCATGATGCACGTAGAGCAAAAATAAAGACACTTTTTTATATAAATCAAACTCAAGCTATCAATTAAGCCTAGTAAGAACTCGATCCGTTCAGCGATTATTTCAATATGATAATCTCGAACATCTCAAACTATCCGACTCGCGTAATAATACACGGAGTGTCTTGTTGCTTACGCGGGACTTAGCACAAGACACTACCGTGTCTCTTGATGTTAGTTTCTTATTAATCTACTTATAATATCGTATATAAACGTTTCTTTATTTCAAAATGTTTTATATTTATGTTCTGTATGACTAAATCAATACATTTTTAGTAATTTGTTTGTCCTATTAATAAAATGTTAGCAAAATAACAACAAATTACTAACAAAATTGATCACAGTTTGGCTGCAAGACCGGTATTATTTGTGTTCTCATTAAACCCATGTTTTACAAGCACAAAAGTCTGCAAAGTACAGCTAAATATAACGTCGATGTCTGTTTAGCTGTACTTTGTGCTAATTTTCTTTTGTCTTTCTTTTACAATAAAAAAGACAGAAATGAATAGTGTAAAGGATTTAATTATATAAAAAAGAGACCCACAGAATTTAATAAAATTTCTGCTAAAATTTTGTTCACGAACGAATTGTTAAAACATATTGAAATTTTTTTCAGAAACTCGTTACTGATCGGAATATTTCTATCGCCAATGTGCAAAAAGTATTAAAATCATGGTTGCAACATGCCGGCGATCGAATAAATCGAAGACAAAAAGAAGAAATTCAAAATGAGTCAGTGGATGACTTTTATAATAATATATTATATAATAATAATAATAACTTAATATAATTATGACATGGACGTATCCAGGATTTTTTTTCAGAAGGGTTTTATCAATTCTGTTATTATAGAAACTATTTTTGTGTTAAGCAATTGTTTTCTTTCATATTTTAAAGTTTATAATGTCTCCTCGTTCCTAATTTTGAAAAATATATGAAATATTAAAATATTTAATATATTATTAAAGATATTAAAAGTATTATTAAAAATATTAAGTTTATTATTAAAAATATTAAGTTTTTTAAATCGATTTTTATTTTTATTTTTGTGCAATAATAAAAATAATAAATATAAAAATGTTTAAGATGATTTATTCCCTAATACTTATTTTACACAATCTATAATAATAATTCAAGACAGAATTCTAGTTATAAATTTTATGTATCGTGTAATACAGAAAATATTTAAATATAACGTAAAATACATACAAAATAAAATATATATCGGAATAAGCGTATACATTAAAACATATAACGCATAAAATTATAAATAAAATTCTATCTCGAATCAGAAATTCATATGTTAACATATGTCAGATCTCTTTTAGACATCATAAATAAGAATTCTATATGACATAATTTAGATATCTTAAAGACGTTCATTTTAAGAAATCTTTTTGACTTCATTTTTGTGATATCTTTCTGTTCTTCTGTCAAAAAACAGCCCATTAGATAACATTCTAATATCTTTATATGATCTTTTAGAAGCCTTTTTAAGTTATCAGGTTCGGAAATAAGATATCTTTTAGAAATCTTTTTGATTACATATTGTTTTCTGGGTATAGAGTGTTCCAGAATTGATAATAAAAAAACAACATATTCTATACACCAATTGATTTCTCTCATTATTTTATACATAAAAGTATTAAGATAAGATAATCGAAAAATGAATATTTTATTAAACATTTTATGATTTATGTAAAATTAAAAAATTATTTCAAGCCTTATAACTCGAAAAGAATACTCAATACTCCCTTAATACTCAATGAAATAATACTTTATTATAGTTTTGAAAAGTTTTCGAGGTAAGCTACAAGAGCTTTTTTTGGCAACAGATAGTCCTGACACCCTATATATATTGTTTGAACTTGGACTTCAAAATTTTTAGCCTTTTTTTGTATTATGAGATACACCCTGTATATATCTTCAGAACTGTATAAAAGCGAAATATCTTTCATCAAATGTCATACATTCTGCTACAATGTGTTTCCTTCATCAGTTAATTCTCTTTTGCGCGACATTAATCTATTGCGGTAAGAAATATACAATTTTAATGTAATTTTAATTAAAAATTGAAATAACTTATTCAAATTATTATTTGAATTTGTTTTAAATTTGTTTTATTTGTTTCTGCTTATTCAGCTGTTCTTCGGTTTAAGGTAAAAAATTATCTAATAAAAAGTTATTTTCTCATAATGCATTGCATATAGCGTTTGTATTTCTACACTTGTCTGTAAAAAATATGAAATAAATAAACATCTATGATATAGTATTTCTCTCAATAGCTACATTTTATAGATCTACGTGATATTTCAATTCTTCTATATAAATGTATCATCAATCTTGTTTAATGATGCAATACAAATATGCTGTGTTAATATCAATTAATTTGTACGAAAAACGAGATCGA